>NC_136914.1:175264749-176657072 GCF_949752795.1 Hyperoodon ampullatus
TTGAAGATTTTTGCATCTATGTTCATCAATGATATTGGCCTGTAGTTTTCTTTCTTTGTGACATCATTGTCTGGTTTTTGTATTAGGGTGATGGTGGTCTGGTAGAATGAGTTTGGGAGTGTTCCTCCCTCTGTTATATTTTGGAAGAGTTGGAGAAGGATAGGTTTTAGCTCTTCTCTAAATGTTTGATAGAATTCGCCTGTGAAGCCATCTGGTTCTGACCTTTTGTTTGTAGGATGATTTTTAATCACAGCTTCAATTTCAGTGATTGTGATTGGTCTGTCATTTCTATTTCCTCTTGGTTCTGTCTCAGAAGGTTTTGCTTTTCTAAGAATTTGTCCATTTCTTCCAGGTTGTCCATTTTATTGGCATAGAGTTGCTTGTAGTAATCTCACATGATCCTTTGTATTTCTGCAGTTTCTCTTGTTACTTCTCCTTTTTCATTTCTAATTCTGTTGATTTGAGTCTTCTCCCTTTTTTTCTTGATGAGTCTGGCTAATGGTTTATCAATTTTGTTTATCTTCTCAGAGAACCAGCTTTTAGTTTTATTGATCTTTGCTATCATTTCCTTCATTTCTTTTTCATTTATTTATGATCTGATCATTATGATTTCTTTCCTTTGGATAACTTTGGGTATTTTTGGTTCTTTGTTCTCTAATTGCTTTAGGTGTAAGGTTAGGTTGTTTATTTGAGATGTTTCTTGTTTCTTGAGGTAGGATTGTACTGCTATAAACTTCCCTCTTAGAACTGCTTTTGCTGCATCCCTAGGTTTTGTGTCATCATGTTTTCATTACCATTTGTTTCTAGGTATTTTTTTTTCTTTGTGGTAAATGGGTCTCTTACTGTTGTGGCCTCTCCTGCTGCGGAGCACAGGCTCCAGACGCGCAGGCTCAGTGGCCATGGCTCACGAGCCCAGCCGCTCCGCGGCATGTGGTATCCTCCCGGACCGGGGCACGAACCCGCATCCCCCACATCGCCAGGCAGACTCTCAACCACTGCGCCACCAGGGAAGCCCTCTATGTATTTTTTGATTTCCTCTTTTATTTCTTCAGTGATCTCTTGGTCATTAAGTAGTGTATTGTTTAGCCTCCATGTATTTGTATTTTTTATAGAGTTTTTCCTGTAATTGATATCTAGTCTCATAGCATTGTGGTCAGAAAAGATACTTGATATGATTTCAATTTTCTTAAATTTACCAAGGCTTGATTTGTGACCCAAGATATGATCTATCCTGGAGAATGTTCCATATATCTGGATTTTTGATGCATGCACATGGCCTTTTCAGACTGAATTCCCAGAGGGCAGGGGTTATATCTTATTCATCCTAGTAATCATCACAGTGAAAAATGAATACAATTTTATCAGTATGCAAAGGAGGAAATAACTTTCCAAGTAAATGAAATGTATGATACATTTTGATTCTTTTTCCAAGGGGTCGTAGATTAATGTGTAATGAAATATTTTAATCCATCTTTAGTATTTTGTATGTCTCCACATGTAGATCTTCCTTCTTTAAGTCTACTCAATAAATATAGCCAATAAAACCAAGTCACAGGTTCTTAAGAGAATCTAATGAGATGAAACATATATTTAGCAAGTGTCTGGCCTATAGTAAGAAGTAATTAAATATTATTTCTACTCTTTAATATATTTATTCCTATTATTTCCATGTTATCATCATTAATTTTATTATGATGTATTTGGGTTGATATTTCAAAGACAATTTGAGCATGCTCACTTTGGATTTTCAATCCTTTTATTTTGTGTTAATTTTTTAAAGACACCTATGTTGTATGAAGTTATTTCCACCAAATCCAGGGCCTCATGTCTTACTAGCAGAACTGTGATTTTTGACTCCATAATACTTGGAAGATGCATGCTGCTCTGAAGGACCATTGATTTTCAACTAAAGTGACATGCTTTCATTTAATGCTTTCTGAAGAGAATTACAGCAGAGGTTGAAGGGGGTTTGGCTTTAGAGAAACCCATTATTAATTATACTTGGAAAAATTGGGATTTATATATTGAAATTTAAATTCAGAGTTCCCATCCAGCTGCTAAATCAAAATGTTGTTCTAAAACTGTTTGTCTTTTCTTTTCTATGAAATGGAAAGGCTGTTTTGCCCTAGACTTTTAAATCTCTTTATTCAAACCAGTCTTAGTATTTGCTCTGAGGGTGTACTACTTCTTTGTTCAGCATAATGGGTATAACCTCAGATTTCTCATCTATGTAATTTTTTCTGAAGAATTTTAAAGAGCTTTGATCATCTTAAAAATCTCTATCCCTAGGCCTCCCTCCATGGTAGAAGAAAACTTAGACTAAATCAGACATATAAATGCATTCACAGTCTGCCTTGAGTGGGCCCCATTAAGTTTGTCATAACTAAATGCTAGCCTTAACTCTGTTCACTTTCACCTTGGAGGCTTCTAACACGAATTGGTGCATCCTTAGATTCTTAACAGACTCAGTCCAACGTAACCCCTTTAAGTCAAGAAGAGATGACTTTAAGAGCACCCTCTCTCCCACCACTCAAACCTTAGTAACTTGAGAAAAAATTTAACCTTGTGTCTGTTCATTGTCTTATGCAATAAGGAACGTAATACCATAAAGCTGGATTTTTTCATAGTTAAGCTCTTCCTAAGTAATTGGGTTTAAAAAAAAACCACACAATTTCACAAGAATGTGATATATTTCATCCATGTGTGCATAGCTTAAAGGCAGCAGAAGGAATTCGGTTAAGACTATTCTTTCCCTTCCAGCCCTCCAAAAAATTTCCCTTGGGCTAAATCAAGCATAGAAAAAATTTCCCTAAATGCATTTTTTAAAGAAAAAGTCATAATCAATTGAAAAAAAAAAGGCAACTGATAATGAAAATGGTTTTCTCAAGCATAGCGATAACATTTGCTGCTGTGCATTCTATAAAAAGCTTTTGGATTCCTGTAACAGGGACAGTGGTATTGCTTTGCTTCCTGCTGCTGATTATAATTTTAAAGATGGAAAATCTAGATGTTCTATTTTGTCCTCTGAAGTATCCCTTGACTCTGTGGTCAGCCTGGTTTCATATTTCTCTATGAGGGACCAAAGATTTTCCCAGGCATGAACCAGGAAATTTGCATTGTTCATTTCTTCAAATATTGCTATGCAACTTCTAGTCTTGGTTCTGGGATAGAGTAATTTAAAAATTCTGGCTTATTGGAAGTTGGATAGGTAAGTAAACAGTTGAAATACCATGTGGTTAGAGTTACAACTGATATTATACTCACCATTATAAAGACGTGAAGAAAATAGTTGTGCATGAGTCTTGAAAAGGAATTTCAATCTTGCAGAGTCTTCTAAAAGATAGAACTCTTGATAACAGATATTCATTGCGTTCCTGCCTAGAATGCAGGATGATCAGACTAGCTAATGCCCTTTAGGGTCAAAAAGAAGGGTTGTCTATAGAGTGAGCAGGCTGCTTGCTTTTTGTGCCTCAATAAGTTTGGATCTAAAGGCAATTTCAAATGGTGCTTCCAAAATATTTTGAGCCAAAGTGGCAGCACTGAGCATTAGGGTTTAATGGTTGAAGGTTCATAGCATAGCATACAGA
The DNA here is from genome assembly GCF_949752795.1 of Hyperoodon ampullatus. Taxonomy (NCBI): domain Eukaryota; kingdom Metazoa; phylum Chordata; class Mammalia; order Artiodactyla; family Ziphiidae; genus Hyperoodon; species Hyperoodon ampullatus. The sequence goes on from NC_136914.1 coordinate 175,268,337, forward strand.
TTGAAGGCATATTTTTGGAATCAGATATTTTGGTTCAATCTTGTCCAACCCAAGCTAGCAGTTACTTATGCCTGTTACTTAACCTCTGTACAAGACTCAATTTTCTCATCTGTGAAATGAAGATGATGTGACCTATCTTAAACAATTCTAAAGGTTGAAAAAAATATATGTGAAGCTTTACAGAGTATCTGACACAGGGTAAGTAGTTCATACATGGTTAATGTTTTTCTGATAGTTATTCAATATATATTCATGGTACTTTAGAGTTTACAGAGTGCATTCAAAAATTATTTTCATTTATTTAATTTTTAGCACAACCTATTTGTTTAAGTATTAATTATTCTACCTTATAGATGAAAAAAATGGAGTTCAAAGGTTAGTGGTCAACAGCAGATCACAAGCTAGAAGGCAGCAAAGCTAGAAGTTCTATTTTCTGATAGCTATATTGGGCCCTGTTCTTCTCAGTATATCAAAGCTGAGCCTGTGTGGATAACGATTTAAAAAACAGGTTCATATTAGAGATTACCTTTGTCTTTCCTAGCCATTATTCTTTTCACTAACAAAGTTGAAGCCTGATTCACAGCCAAAGGTAGTCATGGACCGTTTTAAAGTAAGTCTTAAGTATTAATGCAATAGGTTTTAATAAATTACTGTTATTTAAAATTCTTCCTATGTACCTCCAGGATGTGTAATAACTTGCCTCATTTATGTTTTTTTCTTATTCATTCATTCTCAATGGACAAAGTTTCTAATTCATTCAGTCTCTCCTGACACATTGTATTTGGCAGGTAATTCATAATAAACTTTAATTTTGAAAATGAGCATTTGTCATTTGGGACCGTCATTTAGATAGTTTGAAAACACTGAACCCGCTGTGCAAACATCTGGCAAACTTGATGTTTGTTGCAATCAACAAGTCTACCAATGACAGAATCAGACTTGGAAAGGTCTGTTGTTAGAGATCACCAATAATGGTGATTTGTCTGGGAAGAGTTATTGGAGAAGGTAAAGAAAAGGGTCCTGTTCCAACCATTTGGCAAGTGCATTGTAGGCTAGCTGCTAATTGATGCTTTAAACCGGTCATCCAATATACTGTTAAATACGAAATCTGTACACACAGATTTATACCCATGTGAAGATAGACATGTGAGGTCAATTTAGAGATCAGAAAATTCATGCAAAATGCCATACCTTGAAAGACACTCCTTTGGAAATTGTCAAGTGCCAGTCAGGCACTTGTATATATCAGTTTTCATGTGAAGGCTGGAGGAACAGGAACAAGGCTCTAAGAATTTAGACCACAGTTTCTTTAGTAATATATGCAGATAATCAGAGAAGTAACATGAGAAAAAATTATGATTTTAGTTTTAAAATATGATAATCTATTCTTTTTTAAATAATAATTAACATCACAGTACCTAAAGCCTTTTTGTTCACCTTCTTCTCTGATAAGCTCTATTTTTTAAAGGGCTAAAATTTTTCAGGAGATTCTCAAGGGAGATTCTGGACTTGAAATACATAAGTATCAGAGACTAGTTTTTATAGTAATAGAAAGGGGTCAAGAATGCCACTGCAGAGCATTCTGGGACCTACCTTGGAACGGAGATTAGGTGGGGTCCAAAATCTTGAAGGAGCATGTCTAATTAATCCCCATAGCATAAACTAGATACACCTAAACTATGCTTTTAAGTAGTGGAGAGAGACAGACATATGAACAGATAATTTAAAAATTACAATATACAACCATTTTGCAGAGGCAGTTAAGTACTAAGTACTTAATTAAGTATTAAGAAAGCACTGTGGACAGAGCATCCAACTGCCAACTAGAATTACAGTCTTCGTTGATAAGCTGGCGTTCTGGCTTGATCTTGAAGGAGGCAGGGGAATTTGCCTGGTGAAGGATTTTTCAGGAAAGTGAATAATAGCATATGAAAAAATGGTAGGTGATATTTGAAGAATGGCAGGTTTTCTCTGGACGTGAATCTAGTGGGATTACTGTCTCCACTAGTTCCTCAGTGGTGAATACACCTGAGTCAGAATTTTAGGGAATCAGTGACTCAAGAGAATTTCTTTATTAGTGTGTGTTTGTGTGTGTGTGTGTATCTTAGGACATGAGATGTGGAGAGAAAAAGAACCTTGATTTTTAGGTCATCTGATATAAATTGTGAATGAAAAGTCTTCCTAGAGCACTTTGCTGAGAGATTCTCATCCTTTTTGATGTCAACAGAAGGAAATGCCAGGATCAATTAGTAATGACTGCCATGGCATGGTAATGACGATTAGGCCAGGTTTTCTCACACGTGGTTTAAATATTCCAGGTCATCTCCAAATAGTTTTAAGAAAAGCACCAAAGACGTAGACAATTTAGTAACAAACATCTTACACTGTACCTTTCTTCAAAGATCAAGGGTTTTTCCAAACTTGAGCCATGAAACTGAAACAGAAAACCATACTTCTTACTCCAGGGAGTGAGTTGATGCCAAAAGATTACATAAGCATCACTAATGAGCTTACATGGGAAAATATTGCTGCCAATTATATTTCTACTCTGACGATGTTACTCAGATCTTAAGATGATGTTACTGGATGCGTGTGTGTGTGTTTGTGTGTGTGTGTGTGTGTGTGTGTGTGTGTATCTTATGACATGAGACCTGGAGAGAAAAAGGAAAGATCCAGGCTGATTTCAATAGAAGCTTTGGCATTCACATGCCACTTACCTGAATTACTTTTACATCAGACTGTCCTTCAATCTTATGATTCAATCAAACAGCTAAACAGTGAAATGTATTTTGCCAACGCCATGGTTACTCTCAAAGTCTTATAAAAGCTATTCTGGGCTCATGAAGGCTGAATTAAAAGACATTCACTTGTGGTGGCTTTAAACTACATAGGATGACTCATCATATTGGTTACGTCCACTTGTGCTGAAGTTTGTCTTGAGTAACTATTGTCTTGAGTAACTATTGCCTTAAGTGCTTTATATAAGTAGCATTCATTCAAATCTATTTTTTTTCCTGATCATTAAGGCACTTTAACACAAAGGGGTAGAACTTTACCTTGTAACCACATCCTGAGTTTGTTTCTCTATAGGAAGATTGCTTTGTGCCTGAAAACTATACAGGATATTTAAAGACTTGAGCAAATGATTAAAATTACCCACATTTTTTTTTCCTGGCAGCCCAAGCCCTATGCTTTACTTGTCATTCAATTCTTCCAGGGCTGAGACCAAGTAGAAATCTTGTCACATGGCCTCATCTTCCTCCCTAATCTTTTTAAGGGCTCCTGCAATTGTCATTTACATTAAACTTCTGTATTCAGGAAGGCAGGTAGAGAATCACTCTTTTGTTGAGAGTTTAATTTCTGTTACAGGTCAGAAAACAAAGATTTTGCCAGACATCAGACTGTTTTCTAAAGTATTTTGTTGCCAACATTTTCTAAACAGGGAAAGAAAGCCAGGAAGCAAGGCAATCCTTGAAATGTTAGTACGATATGAAGGTTCCCTTAAGAAAATGAGCAACTTGGCTCTCAGGCTCTTTTGGAAACCAGAGTTTAAGAATATAATGGCATCTACACCTATGATATCTAGAGGGATTTGGAAGAAAATGGAAGCAACTCAACAAATTCTACAAGCATTTATACAGTATTTATAGTCCATGCATTGTATAGGCTCCGTGGGCATGAGATTGAGTTAAACCATATCTCAGACTTCATGGAGCCCAGTTTCTAGTAAGAACAATTTATGCCCTAGTGATTACAACAGAAGTGCAGTCTCAATGTAGTTGGAAGGATTGAAGGACAGTTCATAGTAGGATGAAACAGAGAGAATAGAGTGTTCTTCTCATGTCTCATCCTTTTAAAGTCTATTTTGACAACATAAATATAGACAATGCAGTGTAGGGAGATAAGTAGGGACTTTGGAACAAGTTTGTCAACAGGTAATTTCCTGTCTGTATGATCTTGAGTTGGGAAATAATTAGGCAATAACCAGAGGATATTTTCTATGTCTCCTGGAGACATAGAAAATATCCTCTGGTTATTGCCTAATTATTTCCCAACCCAAGAGTTTATTGTCCTAAAAAATAGAGTTTATTGTCCTAAGACTATAGAAGATACCAGAATTTAATTGAAAATTTGGGCCATGTTTTACCTTAGAAATATATCTTGTTAAATTTTATAATCTGCTGTCATTTTTTTTTGGTAGAGATTGTGAATCTCCTTATTTTCTCTAATCTTCCTTGTAATTAACTTACTTTATTGGATTACAAAATTAATGCATACTTTTCTTGAGAGGTTCACAAAATATAGAAAAGTTCAAAGAAGGAAATTAATGTATAATCCTACCATCCTAGTACCCAGACTTAATCACTGTTAATGTTTTGAAGCATTTTTTTCAGAATTTTTGCATAACCAAATTTATTTTCATAAAATCTATCATATCATTGTGATGTATTATACAACCTGATTTTATTGATAGAAGTATTCATGCTTATAATTTATTTAACCAATCCTATATGGTTGAATATTACTGTTTTTTAAATTTCTTCACTTATAATTCTTCATGAAAGAAGGAAGGCTGAAATGAGCACTGCCAGTCAAGATCAGGAACCAATTTGATACATTCTACAGAAAGGACTACAAACAAAGTTCACAAAATCTTCAACTAACAGCAATGTATTTGAAATCAACGTCCATGTGCTACATTTTGTATTCTCTGCATTGAAAACTACAGACTAGGTAGCCATGGAGTAGCTGGTTTAACTTACCTAGAAATATCAGAAAGAGAATCATAGAATATGAAATGAACTACTTAAGAGGCACAAAGCTAAGCTTTGTTAAGGATTCATGTGTGCCCAAGCTTTAAATATACCAATGATTTTACTTTGAAATTAGAATAAAATCTATTTGTCTTAATAAGGGCAATAATAATATTATTATTAATAATAATGATGATAAAGGAACAGTTTTTGAGTGCTTTTTATGTGTAAGGCTTTGTACTTTATATACATTAACTTATTATCTATTAGAACCTATTATTATTATCCTCAGATAATAATAGGAGAAACCAAGACTCAGAGAATATAAGTAACTTGCTGTAGGTCACACAGATAGTATGGGAGTGGGATGCTAGGATTTCTCTGCATCCAGATCTTTCTGTCTTTTAGGTTTCATATCAAGTATTGCCACCCTCTATTATGGACACTTTTTATTATAAGACCCCAGTTTATTTTTCTCAAAGTACTTTTCATTAATACTGTTATTTTCCTCCTAATTTGTTTGCTTATTGCCTATTTCCTTAACTAAAATGTAACCTCCATAAAGGCATGAACTTTACCTATTATGCCTATTACCATGTCCTCAGCACCTAGAATAATATCTGATAACTAGCTGGTGATTTATAAATATCTTGTTGAAAGAAAGAACGCATGGAGTAAAGGGCATGGTATCTGCCCTCAAAAAACTGACAGCCTAGTCAACTCTAAGATAAGCACAAGAGTTGTATTTGGTAAATGGGTGTTTTTATGAATTTCTAAGAATTGTAGTTCTTTGTAAGCAAAGGCAAGACGGAGTTCACACCCACCCGAGGGTGTTTAGAAGGTAACCCAGGCAGAGGCCATGATTAAACCGTTCCTTGGGCATATAAATTGCTCGAAAAAGTCTCTTTAACTTTGTCCCAGTCATTTAATCCCAGCCCTGGTGATTCAAGAAATGAAAGAGAGCCCCTTCAAAGGGACAGCTAGGAAAACCCATAGCCTTGATAAAAACGCATCAAATGAGATGCTAACGCCCCACATTGATCACCTCAGAAAGCCTGACTGAAGATGTTTATCCTAATCCTCCAATCCAGACACTTCCTGAGATATGGTCAGGGGGGCTAATTACTCCAATACATAAAAACGGAAATGCTCTCAAACCGAGCAGCCAGAGAGATCTACATTAACGGCAACAGCAGTAAACCCTGAAGCTGCATGCTTGGTGAAAGAATAAAGCAATGTCGGACCAGTGACAGCAACATCCATAAAATTCAAATTGGATTCCTCCCTTGATAACGAGCCACAGACTTCATCTCTCCCCCGATTGCTGCATATTAACAAACATGTGAAAAAAATCCAATCAGGAGAAGAGATTTTCCTTGCTTTATTAGACTTTAAAATCGCCCTGGATTCAATCTGGCCCCAGAAGTGAATCCACAACTGCTACAAAGGGAATGGATGGAAAAAAGAATGACTTATTTAACTTTCCATATCAATCCATCAATTGAAGGGTGGAAATAAGCATAAATGGATGTCTCCAAGCAGGAAAGTGAGACAAGGACTCACATTTCATAGCTTAACAGATACTAGGATGAGTTACTTCCAGGGCTGGAGCTGCGCCCAAGCTCAGGGCCTGTGATAAACCAAAGAGACACCATGCTGGGCTGGATTTCTTTGTGACATTTAGATCATTCACGTGGAGGCTGAAAGAAAGAGGTTAGTCACACATTAGTGACCAAACTCTCTAGATCCATCTGCATAGAAGTTCTAGGACTATTTTATTGATGATGGTCTGATAGAGTAATGATTGATAGTAACATACAATATGGAAAACAACATGCCTGGATGATCATTCAAATGTGAATGACAAGGAATAAAACATTGCAATGTATTTAATTCCATTTTTTTTCCTGTTACCAGAAGCACATCACATCATTCTAGCTTTGAAAGAGCATACCATCTTTTAGAAAAGAAGAATGTAGATGTGAAAACTTTTCTTAATAATCTTCTTCACAAACCAATCCTTGATATTTCTGCAGAATGTCTCCATCACCTTTCTCCAAACCAAGCATAACACTGGAGCATATAAAGCTGCCCAACTCACTTCGCCTTCATGGAATCAATAGCACTGACACATATTAGCTTAAATTCAAAGTGGCCCAAAACCTGCAAGGAATCACCATAAAATGAACCATGAGGTCATTGGTGTGCCAGAGTTTGGTCCACAGGTTCTTATTTATGTCCCTTAATGCTCTGTAATTTGAAGAAGAGTTTTTAAGAAAGCTAGATTCAATTATAAAGAGCACCACACAGTCAAAAGTATAATAAATAATATGTCTTTAACTACCTTATACTTATCCTTCCTGGATAAATGTTTTCATGAAAATAATTTTATTCCAGTATAGCTCTGATTTATTTGTAATGAGCACTTGTATTCCAGCCTAGACTCCTTCACCTCAGTGTACTTCTTACATCTAAGAGGAAACACTCCAGAAGCAACAGGAATTCAATTTAAAAAAACAATTATTGATCTTCTGCTATCTGCCAGGTACTGCAGAGAATAAGTAGGCAAGGTTCCTGTTCTCATGGAAGTAGTGTTCTGGTAGTAGAGAGCCAGGAATTAAACAATTAAATAAGTAAATAAGAAGGACTTCACACAGTGATGTGTGCTCAACTGAAACACAGAATACATGGCATGTTAGAGAATGGTCAGATGGCTGCTTTTTTTATGAATGGTCAAAGGAGACTCCTCTAAGAAGTTGACATTAAGATCTGAATTACCCAGTGGATTGAGTCATCTTCAAAGGAAGGATAAGAGCATTTAAGGCTAAAGGAAGAACTAGTACAAAGACCAAAAGAAGGGATAGATTTTGGCTTCTTGTAGAAAAGAATAAAGTCCAATAAGAGAAGGGGGGAAATGGTGTGAGACACAGCTAAGTATTTAGACAGAGGTTTAGACAGAGATCATTCAGGGTTTTGTTAATCAGAGCAAGGGGACAGAATTATACTCCAAAGGAGAGAAAGCACTGGAGAATTTTCCCCAGAAAAATTGCATATTCTGACTCATAATTTTAAAGAATCACTCTGGCTTCTAGGTCAAGAATACACAGCATGGAGGCAGATTAGAAAGCACCAATTGCAAGGGTCTAAAAGAGAGATAATAGAGGCTTGGACTAGGGTAAAATGGTAGAGTTGGTGATAAAGAGTCATATCCAAGACATATCCTAAAGGTAAAACACAGGAATTGCTGATTGCTTCGTATTATCTTAAACAATTCAAAACATCTTAAATGTTAAATCAAATTTTACATGTGATAAATAAGTTTCAACTTTTAGAAATTTATCTAAATTGGACTAACATAGAGAGATGTATGTATGAACAAAAATATTCATCACTGTCAAGGTAAAAAACAAAAAAAGAACTGGGAAACCCAATGGGGCATTTTTAGATGTCCATTAATATGAAGGTACTTCGCTAAGTTGTGGGCAAAATGCTACACAGTTATTATTACTGATGGTGTGAGTTTATATTTATTGATATGAAAGTATGTCTATGGCTGCTGTTAAATGAAAAAGTAGGTCAAATAACAGTATATGTTCTGTTAAAAAAATTAAGTTATATATATATATATATATATACACACACATTCACATGCAATGTATGCATAGAAAAACATGGAAAGAAATACACAAAACTATTTCTACTGACTTTTTTTGTATGAGCACATGTTACATTCATCATTTAAAAATATCAACAATAAATATATTTCCATTGGGGGAAAATAGATATTCAGTACCCACATTAGTGCCTTCACTAGTCATGGTTTTGTTTAAATCATTTGTGCAAACTTTTGAATATCCAGGTGTCAGTTCTCTGTCAAGTTAGGTTTCCCTAACTGCCATGTGTCTGCTAAATAGTTAATAATTTATCAATTTATATCAATGTCCTCACCAGCAGGGTTTAAATACAGAGTACCAGCAGAACACCCTCCAACAAGACTCTTTAAGGACATTTAATGGTAGGAAGTGAGCTCTAAATCATTATCTCTTTGGTATGACATCTTATATTTTCATCAGTGGAATTTTTTCACAAAAACAGGGGCACCAAAGATTGCAATCTGTGGACTTTTGGACTTTTGTCCAGCAATTTAAACCATAACTAACTTTGTTTTCCAACATTATCAAATCACACTGAAAGATCAAATCACACAGAAATAGAAGGTTAAAAATTTTAATCACTTAAATTACAAAGTTAAAATATTCCTGATACTTTACATAAGTTCTTGCGGTAATCATTCACTATATTATAACAAATCCTTTTCTTAGATGCCTTTCATTTATTCATTAATGTATATATTTCTTATGTTCCTACTCTCTTTTTACCCCTTCTTTCCTTTACATCTTCCTTCTTTCTTTCCTCCTTCATTAATTTTGTTCAGTCTTTCATTTATTTATTCATTTAATAAATAGTTATTGAATCCTACAATATATCAAACATTGCTAAATGCCATAGATATGAAATGAGTATGACAGAAAATGTTTCTTCAGGGGACCTAGAGCCTGTCTAATGGGAAAGACAGAAACATAGAAATAAAAACAACCATAGTGATGTTATGATTTTTAACATTGACAATGTTGAGTTTTAAAAGATAATAAGGAAATCTTTATTTTATGTTTTTAATTGAATGAAAGATTCTTTAACTTCTATAGTGCTTTACAATTTTCAAAAGATTCACACACATGATTTCATATAATACCATAACAACCCTTTTTTTCTCCTACCCCTATATTGCCCCTCACCTCCTCTCTCCCTACTAGAGATTACTAATTACTAGTTTGTTCTCTATATCTGTGAGTCTACTTCTTTTTTGTTTTTTTCACTAGTTTATTGTGTTTTTTTAGATTCCACTTATAAGTGATATCATACAGTATGGACCAGGGGTAGGAGAGAAAGGGGTCATTAATATAGAGTAGCAGATCCAGCAAAGGTAGAGTACTGAGAAATAGGCTGGCACCTTAAGAGTTTAGTTGCACCCAAGACAGCTGAAGCAAAGTGAAGATTAAAAGATTGGTGGGATAAAATTAAAAATAGCATTGGAAATCACTCCCAAGTCTAGACAGGGTTTCTCTGAAACATATAAGGGTCTCAGCTTCTTCTCACAGGTCTTTCTGCCACAAGTCAAGGATCTCCAATCTACCTAACGTTGCTTCTGTCCTCATAATTGGAGAGTGACCCAGAAAGTCTTGTAACTGAGTAATCAGATGTTCAAGTTTATTAATAAGTATTGTTCTAACTGGGTAATCAGATGTTCAGGTTTATTAATTGATATCGCAGAAGCCATTGATACCTGGATATTTATGGAATGGTACCTGAAGCGTATTGCTCTCAGGGTCTTAGTCTCAGTCTCAGACTCAGACAAGGGGGTACTGCCCTGGGCTCCAACATTTAGGAAACCTCTTCTCTGGTTGTCCTTTGGTCACGCTTCTTTTGTTCAGTGAGGTATCCACAAGACCTGGGAAACATGACTACACAAGGGTCCATGTATCACAACGCTACTTCAAAAAATCATAGGTACTTCAAGTCCTGCAATTTCCTTCCCAAGAGGTCCCAAATCCTTTTTTCAGGGTACATGTGAGCAAGGGGCAGCTGTTTGAAATAGAGGGGGCTGGATAGTTTAGTGCGGGTAAAGCTTAGAGATGTGTCTGAGTTGTCAACATATAAACATATGGGATCCCTCGCTGTGTAAGATGGAGCCAGGGTAGGAAAAGAAAGGGAAGACTGTATCTAGAAGTGAAGGGTGTTGTAAGAGGCCAGTGGTGAAAGACCCAAGTTCTGGTATAGAATTCAAAGGAGTCCATGACCTGTAAATTTGAACCTGAACTTAAGGGTTATTATGAAAGTATGTCCATCAAAGAAGGAAGATAGATTCAGTGGTATGCTAGAGCCAGCTCATAAAGTCTTGGGGGAACTGATTGTTATCCTCTCTTCCCAATCCCACGTTCAGTGGCATCACATTGGTGATTTGAAACTAGCCATGGAGAAACTGTTTACACCATAGAAATCAACAAATGTTACAAATCAGCACCCCGACCCTTCTTCAGAGACCCAGTTGTTAAACATTTATTCTCATGCCACTGCATTTAATATGCTTATTTAATGTCTTGTGAGTTTAATGTATAACTTTTGAACTTTCATACATGTGGTATGTACGTCTCTATTTGTACTCTACAAATATTAGGAGTAAGATTGCCTAAGATAAGGCTGTGTTATTGCATAGCTGCTTAAATTAAACTCACTAGGATATGTATGGTCATCTCCCATTAGATGAAAAAGGGTGAACATTCTGTTCTGGTACTATATAGCACTCACAAATGCCTATTATAATACTCATGCTCCATTTCTTCTATATCTATGTGATAGAGGATGAATAATCACGTTTTATGTTTATGGGTTGAGACTCCTCAGCCTTTTGAGAAATGAATAAGAAGGTGCCCTTTTGAACTCTCTAGAACTCAGAGATAACAAGGGCCATATTGTAGAATTTTATGGCATACCATACACCATGATAAGGAATTGTTCTGTAGGGGGCATCCTGGAAGTCTTCATAACATAGATCTAGTCATCTCCCAAGCCATGGTGCATAACTTCTATTTCTATTTTGGACTCTAGGAAAGTTTTTTTTAAACTAATTTCTTGAAATTCAAGTCTAACTAAATCTAGGATAAAATGCCTGTAGCTGACTTTCCATATTTTAAAATGTATATATAAAATGCCTGAGAGGGTAATTTAAAATGATGAGTCTCTTCTCTTAGTCCCAGAGATTCTGACTCAGCAGATATGTATTGGGTGAGGTCCAGAAATTTGAATTTTTAATAAATGTCCCAGTTGTTTCTGATGAACATGGCCTATGGATAGTACTTAGAAGGTATTAACTCATAATCAGAAGTGTCCAATGTAAAATTTTGTAATTTCTTTTAATTTTTTTGGTATCATAGAAATGAATTGACCTTAATGGATAGATTTTGGCCCACTCACATAGATACCAGAGGCGTTATGGACTGAGTTGTGTCCCCCCAAAATTCAAACGTTGAAGATCTAACTTACAGTTTGACTGTATTTGGAGATTAGGTCTTTAAAGAGGTAATTAAGGTTAAATGAAGTGTCCTTATAAAAAGGAGAGACACCAGGAATGCATATGCACAAAGGAAAGGCCACATGAGGACACAGTGAGAAAGTGATGTCTGCAAGCCAGAAAGAGAGGTCTCATCAGAAACCAACCCTGTGAGCACCTTGATCTTGAGCTTTCAGCCTCCAGAACTGTGAGAAAACAAATTTCTGTTAAGGCACTTGATCTCTGGTGTTCTGTATGGCAGTCTGAGCAGACTAATAACACAGGCTAAAATATTTTTAAAAGAAATAACAAGTGACAGGTGAAGTCAATATGATGGTCTTTAGCATGATGAAAATATTTCCCCTAGAAGCTGTATTCCATCATTATAAGAGGACCTATGTTTAATTTATCGGGCTCTGACAAGAGGACAATTCACGTTGGCCAAAGCAAATGCTCTGATTTTGAAGGTTCTTAAATGGGCTTTTCTAAGGACTGACTCTCTTAACTCGTTTTCTTTACTCCCATGGTTGACCCAGTCTTCCTCTGGCAGATCATTCTTTTTTAGTTTTTTTTTTTTAAACACAATCAATAAAATTACTGTTTGATCTTACTGACCAGAGACCCTCTATATTTTTCTAAGATGACTTGACATGTCTCTACTCAAATACATCTCATATTAGTTAAATAGTCAATTTGCAGAGAAAGATCTTATTTCTGCATGTGTGTGTGTATTGGGCAGTCAGGAAATCAGGGTGAGGAGTGGGGCTACCATGAACCCTCCAAAGTGAATTTTCCTCCAGTGTGGACTTCCATCGTTGATCAAAGAAAAGAAATGGAAATGAATGATGTAGCAAACCCTCTTTCTTAGGAAAATTGGCAGCAGATAAAAAAAGTATTTTCTCAGTAGGCAGAAGAACTGATTAAGAGGGAAATTTTACCTCATGACCACAATGGATAACTGAGTGTTTATGCTGATTAAAATAGATGTACTGGCATCTATAAGATACAATGCAATGTCCTCTTCTTCTGAATTCAGATTATTTTTCCTAGTCACTTTTCAACTGTAAGTATCTATTATAAATAAGTTAGTTTTAAATAAACTATTTCTAAAAGCCCTAGGAAGTATATTTTTCACATTTCTTTTTATTTGCTGTGGTAAAAAAGGAAACCTCTGTCTCAGTCACTGTGATTATTAAGTCATCTCTCCACAGGTTTCCAGGGACCTTCTGCTAACTAATTTCCATTTTGAGTTGCTGATGACTATGTTCATTCAACTAGAGTGATGGAATTTCTTTTCACTGGTTTTAAAATAGGGTTTTTTATAGAAGGTTTTTGCATATCACTGTTGAAGGTGCAGCATGCCATCTGTTTTTGTTAAAAGTTTCATTCAGGTCATACATACCTGAAGACGCTTGGATGGTGAGTTCTGCCCTGAATTCCCTGAGTTTATTATTGAAGAAATGTAGTCTTCAAGTAACCCACAGAGGGGAGAGAAGTAATATTTATTATTACTAATGATCATTTCTCTATACTCAGGACATTGCACAAGATATTTTCTAATATTATTTCCATTTTCCAGGTGAATAAACTGAGGACAAAATAAGTGAAGTGTATTAGCTTGGGTGTAGAATGGCATGAGCAGCAGAAAGTTACTAGCTTCTTCCATTAATGATGGAAATACCAGACTTTAATCCCAGGTGTATCTGACACAAATCTAGTGTGACCCGTTATTTCTGGTTTTCCCAGTGTTTTCTATTTTAGCACTGAAAGTCTTGTATCCTGTCAATCCTGAGCAATCTGGGACAGTTGGTTACCTTACCAAATCCCAAGCTCTTCTCACAGTACTACATTGTTGGTTCATGCTATGGCTTTATCTATAGATTTGCTAAATCAATTATTTTAAAAGGATGTGTTAGTATGAAGTGGATACTATTTAAAAAATATTAACCAAAAGTTTTCTCTCCTATGTTTGCTTATACACAGTGGTCTTTCTTACAGTCAGTTAGGACATTCTGTGCTCATTATTTTCAAGGTAGGGTGTTCAACAGGGAATAGGAGTTGTTTCTTGGTCTATTTCAAGTTTAGGTCCTTTAAGAAATGGGAAAGTCTTTAATAAGGACAATAAATTTGGTGACATATATGATGATGTATAAATAAGAATTTACATCCCTGAAAGTTATGATGATGATGGTAGCTAAATTATTTTGGACACTTGCTACATTGAAAACACTTTTCTAAGTGTTTTACGAGTGTTGTCTTACAATTTCCAAATGAATTGTGTACTCCTTATTTTACAGATGAGAAAACTAAGGCACAGAGAGACTAAGTAAAGTTTCTAAGTTCAAACAGACACTAAGTGGCAGATCCAATATTCAACTTCAGGCAGTCTGGCTTCAGACCCTGTGATCTTCAGCACTGTGCCCTGCTGAATAGAAAATGATAACACTGGTTGTAGACAGAGATGGCTGGTTGGCGGGGAAGGAATGAGGAATTAGATGGCAGTCATTCCTTGAGAAGAAGCTCAATAACTACTCAATCTTTCAGGGGCTGAGCCTTGGGGAGAACAGATAAGAAAATCAAGATGTGTTCTGAGGGAATCTTAAGAAAGAATGGATTTGTGTTCCATTCCCAAGTAGACCCAAGATAGGGCAAGATCCCATAGTAGAAATCACCTTGTGGTTAATCTAAGAGTTTATTCCTGAGATAACAAGGATTAGTTAGGATTTGGTCCATCTGCACATAACAAAAACCCAAAATAAAGGAGGCTCAAACCAATAAGAGAGGTTTTTGTTTTTATTCTTCTCAAGAAGTCTGGCTCGATGATCATCAGGTAACAAGTTTCTTGATCACCATACTTACCAAGTTTCTTATGCTCTAAAATGGCTGCATGAGCCATCAAATTCATATTTAAAGGCAGGAATGAGGTTTAAAAAAAAGAGCAAAAGAACATGGCCTTTTTCAAAGCCCCATCTAATAACTTTCACTTACATCTCAATTGGCCAGAATTTATTTGCATTGCCACATTTGGTTGCAAGGAGGCAAACAAGTGTAGCCTTTTATTCGACGTATTGGTACTCCTAAACAAAATACAAATTCTTTAACTAAGATAAGGAGAGAATGGATATTGTGTATGAACTAGCAGTTTCAGCCAGTGGTCCCATATAGGAGCAATGGACAAAACCACTAACCTAAGGAATCCAGTGGCCCAAGAGTGGCAGAAGAAGCGAAAGAGCTCAAGGTTCCCAAGAAACAGCATGTCCCAGTAGTACTGGAAGGATTCCTGAAAGCCAAATGATCCAAAATTAGCTAAAAGATATTCAGACCCAGAAGGCCAGAAGGCCAAGAGGGAGGTACAGCACAGCAGTAGTATTCTTGACAGTTGAAAATAAACACATTGAGAAATGATCTTCCCTGATATGTGATACTGTGAAAACAAATACCTAAGTCCCTGAGAATGCGACACAATGCTAGGGAAAGGGTACAGGGGCCCCAGCTGGGCTGAAATTCAGTGTATTCCACGACAACAAAATGTTATGGAGAGATTAATTTCACTTGAAAAATAAAGTTACATTTCTTTCACCTCTGAAATTGTAGACCAAGATTCAGAAAAATTACACATGTAAGTGAAAAAAGAGATGCATCATTACATGTTAGTAACAAGATTGTGCTTAGAGCCAAATGAATATTTATGGTATCCTTTGATACAATTTGATTATATCCCAGCCTCTTCAGACCCTATGAGTGTTACTTGAAGTACTTTGGCACATAAATAAGCAATTTCATTATGAATTAGAATGCATCTCTTTGAATTCAACTGTGCTAGTTTTCTGGGGCTGCCATGACAAAGTACCACAGACTGGTGGCTTAAACAACACAAATTCATTTTCTCATAGTTCTGGAGACTAGAAGTCTGAGATCAAGGTGTTGGCAGGGTTGGTTCCTTCTGAGGCTTTTATCTTAGCTTGTAGATGGCCACCTTCTCCCTATGTTTTCCCTCTGGGTATGTCTGTGGCTTAATCACCTCTTCTTATATCAGGATACTGATCATATTGGATTAGGGCCACTCTAATTACCTAATTTTGACTTAATTGCCTCTTTAAAGACCCTGCCTTCAAATGTGGTCCCATTCTGAGGTCTTGGGGGTTAGGACTTCAGCATATAAATTTGAAGGAGACACAATTCAATACTTCACACCAACTTCTCACCAAAATGATCTTGTGCTTATTATTTTTAAAAGTGACACTATTGGGTGTCACTTGAGGACCATAGAAAGCTGCAAGGTCATCACTGCATTCAAAGATTATTGATTGATCACCGTCTATTTGACATACCATCTGTTAGGAGTTGTAGGATCATAAGAGCCCAGCATTGTGCACAGCTTCTCATTAACTGAGGTTTCCAGATATTGAAATGTTACACAAGGCAATCTAGTCTACCTGCTCTCTTATTGAAGTTTATGCTTCTATAGATGTAGGAAAGAGTCCACATACTTAAATCATAAATGAGGTCAATGCTGTAAATAGAGCAAGTATATAATAAGTATATAATAAGTATATACGGTGTGAATAAATGTGAGAACAAAATATTACTGCTTAAATTCCTTGTAATTGAGTCTAGTTTATGGTATTTAGTAGTTGCATAACTGGTTATTCATGTTACATCTCTTTAAAATGGGGATAATAATTATTAATAAAGCTTTGTTAAACAACATGCCATATGACACGAGCAGTTTTTTAAGCTCTCATCATACTATATCATAGTTATTTTTGGAATCTATATTAATATTAATTATATATTGTGATTTGCAGGGAAGAGAAACACCCTCCATTATTTCCATGCATGTTCATTTCACTCATGAAGGCCCTACATCAGAGACTTCTGCAAAGCTCTGTCTGATATTACTGTCATTCTTCTTGGCATGATTGAAGAGGACAAGGATGATATTTATTTAGAGTCTATAGTGCTTACCAATTTCTATGTAGAAGATTCTCTCTTTGTCCAATTTCCTTAGGGGAAACCGGGTAAGGGCTTTCTTATTTCTGTTTTTTGAGAAAAATTTATACCTTTTTAGGCTGTTCAAAATATCAGAGGATTATCGGGGTAGCAGGTTGGGAAGAACACCTATATGTGAAGAATATTAAAAATGGTTCTGTATCAGTTAGGTTTAGGTTTAGGCTTAGGTTAGCTTATACTGTGGAAAAAAATAATCCCGAATATCAGTGGCTAAAAAATGTATATCTTGTCGACATTATATGCCTAACCAACATAGTCGGGCAGGACAGGTTTTTCTCTTGTAGCCATTCAGGAATCGAGACCAAGAGAGGATTTCCTTTAACATACATATCTACCAAGAGAAAGTGGTAAATTGCATAAATTGCACATCGTATCTCAGAGTTACTACCAGGAAGTGGCATACACCACATTCGCTCACATTTCCTAGACTAAAACAAGTCACATGGTCATGCCTAACTCCTATCATGTGCCTGGAAGGAAGATGGAAAATAGTTGGTGAAATGTAACAATGTCTATCACTTTTTAATTTATTAATCCCTTCCACATGAGGAAAGCCTACCATGTATCAAGAAATAGCCTAAGCACTGAGGATATAGGAATTTCTATAAACCTTATGTTCTAATGCTTATATAGCATGTAATGAATATGCATATGATGGATAATATCATAGCAAGAAAGATGGATAGAGATGGTCTGGAGTAGAGAAATTTCAATGGTATATAGGCTGCTCAGGAAAGGTTTCACCGAGAGTGTGAAATTTCAGTTAGTTTGTGAAGTAGTTAAGAAGGTAACCAAGTCATATGGGTAACTATTTGATAATCATGCTAGATAGAGGGAACAGAATGTGCAAAGGCACTTAGGCAGAAACGTGCCTGGTATTCTTGCAGAGAACTAAGGTAAACGTAACTGGAGAAGGGTGGGCAAGGGGGAGAGTAGTAGGGAGTGATGTTAGAGAGGTAATGGGGAAGGCAAAGAACATATCATACCAGGCCCATTAGATCATTAGAAAGACTATGATTATGAGTGAGAGAGGAACCCACTTGTGTGTTCTGAGGAAAGGGTGACATGATCAAACATATTTTAATGGCTCAAGGCTTGGGAAGGAGGCAAGGCAGAAACAGACCAGTAAAAATCTCATTATTCGGGTCAGAAAGGATGGAGGCATTGACCAAGGTAGTAGCATTGGAAGTGACAAGAAGAGATTGGATTCTGAATATGTTTTGAACTTATGTCCAGTAAGATTTGCTAATGTCTTAGCTTTCAAATAAGGATTTTAACTGAGTCTGATATTAAAAAGTAAAGACTGGAAAAAGATACCACTAAACTATGAGAAAACTTGCATTATGGGGACAGAATTTTCCCAAGGCAGTGAGAAAAATCAAGGCAATCTAAATGCTTGTTTTCCTCCTTCATTTCTCCACCTCTTTGTGATCTCATATGACCATGTGCTTACTTCAGTTTTAATTTTTATATTATTTAACTTCCTTTCTGACTAAACAGGATATCAGAGAGAGAAGCTTTTTTTTGTTTTCCTTCTCTACTCCCTTTGAAGTCTAGAACTTTGCTTAGGACAGAGCGTGTGCTCCATAGAAGGCATTAAATGAAGAGAATACCAAGAGTGGCACTACAGGGGAAAAAGATGTCACAAAGCTCCTCCCTGGATCATAGTAAAATAGGGTAGATTGCTTTGTTTATTCTGGCTTGCACCCTTTCCTGATGTTGGTGATATTAGAACTATTTTACATTCCTCTGTTGATGGACATTTACGTTGCCTCCATGTCCTGTCTATTGTAAATAGTGCTGCAGTGAATATTGGGGTGCATGTGTCTTTTTGAATTATGGTTTTCTCTGGGTATATGCCCAGTACTAAGATTGCTGGGTCATATGGTAGTTCTATTTTTAGTTTTGTAAGGAAACTCCATACTGTTCTCCAAAGTGGTTGTATCAATTTACATTCTCACCAAAAGTGCAAGAGG
The DNA here is from genome assembly GCF_949752795.1 of Hyperoodon ampullatus. Lineage (NCBI taxonomy): Eukaryota > Metazoa > Chordata > Mammalia > Artiodactyla > Ziphiidae > Hyperoodon > Hyperoodon ampullatus. The sequence continues at coordinate 175,287,188 of NC_136914.1, forward strand.
GTTCCCTTTTCTCCACACTCTCGCCAGCATTTATTGTTTGTAGATTTTTTGATGATGGCCATTCTGACTGGTGTGAAGTGCTACCGCATTGTACTTTTGATTTGCATTTCTCTAATAATTAATGATTTTGAGCATCTTTTCATGTGCCTCTTGGTCATCTGTATGTCTCCTTTGGAGAAATGTCTATTTAGGTCTTCCATCTATTTTTTGATTGGGTTATTTGTTTTTTGATATTGAGCTGCATGAGCTGTTTATATATTTTGGAGATTAATCCTTTGCCAGTTGCTTTGTTTGCAAATATTTTCTCCCATTCTGAAGGTTGTCTTTATTTGCAAAGCAGAAATAGGGACACAGACGTAGAGAACAAATGTATAGATTCCAAGGGGGAAGGAGCGGTGGGATGAATTGGGAGATGGGGATTGACATATATACACTATTGATATCATGTATAAAATAGATAACTAATGAGAGCCTACTGTATAGCACAGGGAACTCTACTCAGTGCTGTGCGGTGACCTAAATTGGAAGGAAATCCAGAAAAGTGGGGTATATATATATATACCTATAGCTGATTCACTTTGCTGTACAGTAGAAACTAACAACATTGTAAAGCAACTATACTTCAATAAAATTTAAAAAATTAAAAAAGAACTATTTTATAAACTACTGGTATTGAGCTATAGATTCTTTAATTTTTTTATAGGTTATCTCCCATTATCCACTTTTTCCTGCAACTTATGGATAAGCCCTCAAGGGAGTGCATAGTGTATTACATTGGATTTTATTGAACAAGCCTAAGAAAATCATAAAATTCTATTTATCTAAAAAATTTTTCTGGATGTTAATAAGTGAAAACAGACCCATTATGTATTCCCAGCATCTTAGGCCACCCTTTTATTCTTAAGTGATATACCTTACATTTACATTACATACTAGTACATACACCAGGTAACTCATTTTTCCATAAATATTTGTGGTGTTCTGACTATGAACCAGAGACCATGGTAGACACTACGGTTACAGACACGAACAATCCAGACACTAACCAAGTAATTACAAATGTGATCTGTGTGACCAAAGTGAATGTAAAAAGCCCTCTGGGAGTCTAAAATATGGTTCAGGCAGCAAAGAGCAATATTTGCAAAGTGCTTAGACCCACTTATGAATGGAAAGCTTATACCAGGGGTTGGCAAAATACAGCTTGTGGGCCAGCTGCATGTTTTTGTAAATATATTTTTTGGAATACAGCTCGATTCATTCTTTTAAGTGTTATCTATGAGTATTTTCTTACCACAATGGCAGAGTTGAATAGTTGTGATAGAAAACTTTAAGACTTGCAGGCCTAAAATATTTACTGTCTGGCCCTTTGAGGAAAATGTTGTTGACCCCTGGTCTATACAATGGTTAATAACAACCACAGAAATACTCATAACTTTTAAGGGTGATGAGGACCAAAAGCTATTCTTCCTGGCTTTATCACATAGTTTTGGCATTGGCAACAAAATTCTTAGCTGATTGGCTTATGAAAGCAAGCCCGGCAAATGAGGGCATTTCTCTATGCTGACCTGAAGGAGAGCATTGTTCCAGATGGATTACTTTTACAAGGCCAAGAGAACATTTTAAACATGTGACTGTTGGTGTATCCTTCAATCTCAATAGTGAGAAAAACAGCACAGAAGCTATCTCCAATCCAAGTGTTGATTTATTGACACTGGAAAGTCTTGAGATCATGTTTGCCTTGTCATGACAATAAAGTTATTCAAATTAAAGTTGAATCAAATTGACAGAAGTAAGAAGTATAGCTAAACTGGCCCAAGTACATTTTTTATTTATAGGATTCAGCATAGTGTATTATACTGGCATTTAATAAAAGCCAAAACCATTCCCAGACTGAGAAACAACCTAGTACAGAACAGTAAACTGCCCAGCAGTTGCCTAGTCATCAGTTGTTTTTTTTCTTTTTAATTGAAGTATAGTTGATTTACAATCTTGTGTTAGTTTCAGGTGTATAGCAAAGTGATTCAGTTCATATATATATAGATATATATATATATATATATATATATATATATATATATATATATATATATATATTCTTTTCCCTTATAGATTATTACAAAATACTGAGTATAGTTCCCTGGGCTATCATCAGGTTTTACCTGATGCAGTATGAGTGTTGTGCCTTGGAGGTGGCGATGCAGTGACACAGGGGGTATTATTACTGGGCAAAGAACAATCCCCTCCAAAATAAAATAACATTTGTGGAGGTCCTGCTCAAATCTAGGAGTTTTAAGAAAATTTCAATGACCACACTTGTGTTCTATTACTTTCATATTTCTATAAAAGAATTCCTGTTATTCTTCCTACACAAGTTTTATATATTTATTTTTTATTTAAATTCACAATTTTGAACTCCTTTATTCCCTTTCAGTATTCAACCGCATTTATTAAACATTCATCAGCACAATGGATTTATCAAATGAGCAGTCCCAGGAAGAATGGTAGAACAGGCCTGTTGTTTTTAAAGAGGATACAACCTAAAAGGGGAAGGAGAATAAATTCTAAAATATTTTTAAGGCAGACAATAAAACACAATACATACACACACTCACACAAAACATGTATAAAAGGTGTGGGAATGTGGGGTTTCCTGGAATATTGGGTTGATTATTGGTTAAAGCAGCCCAGAAGAAATTTGGTAGAAGTGAGTTTCAAATGGAATTTGGAAGGAAAGAATTCATGACATTTGCAAGTTAGATTAGATCAAGGATTTATAAACTATAGTCCAAATCTGGCTTGCTGGCTGTTTTTGTAAATAAAGTTTGATTGGAGCACAGTCATTTCATTTGCTTTTGTATTGCTGAAGGCTGCTTTCATGCCACAGTGGCAGAATTGAGTAGTTGCAACAGAGTCGGTATAGCCTGTCAACCTAAAATAATTTACAATCTGGCCTTAAAAAATGGTTTGCTACTCTGCCTTAGAAGAGAAAGAAACTAGAGGCAGAGACACAAACTAGCAAAACGTTCTTATATCTGTAAAATGGGACATGGATATTCATGTATTTGTCTTCCTTACATTATTTCTGGCACAAGTGTAGATACAAATTAAAATTAATATATAAGATCATAATCACATAATTGCTTGAGCCTTGATTCCTACTTGACAGGTAGGAATGATATCACCTACAAACAGATCTTTGAGAGGATTATATGAGGAAAACCCCTTTCCCATGAAATGTGGCAGGGTTATTACTCTGGAGTTGGCTTCCCACTATCACTGAGTTGTGAATCTCGAGCTACCATTTTGTTGAATGAGGATTTACTTTCATAAATATTTCTAGCTTTTACAAATATTTTAGCACCTTCTTCTGATTGGGAAACTAGATTATTTTCTTCTGGACTCTTCAAATTATCCCAAGTGTAAACTGCAGTTTTAATCGGTGCACGAAATATACATGTGAAAGAGAATATAGGACATTTGACATTACATAAAATATGTCCTAAACCAACTTAGGGTTTGTTGGGAATGGAAATATCATACTTTGATCTTATTTTTTTTTTCAAAATTTAAAGATAGAAACCTTTAAGAGAACTACATTATCCACAAAAAATATTCTAAGTACTGCCATGTTATACAGTCTAGCTGTGAAACTAGTTCTACCTCATGTATAACGCACCAAATACCAAGCTGCAGAATTTAAAGTAATTTTAAGAATTATGGGTGGAGGTGAACACATTTCTCTTTAAAGGTACTACTAAATTGAAGCTCATGCAAATATGCTGTAGACATTTACATTCTTACATTCTAATCCCCCAACCCCTGTCTAGGATTTCAAATGTGCTTCATGTTTCCAAGTACTTTTACATTGTTGGCTTTGTCCCAAAATGTGGTTTGGGAGACAGTGTGAAAGTAGTTATTACCTTTCTTTTTCTGATATAAAGGCTAAAGCTTAGCAGGTTAAGGGACTATTTTAGATAGACATCAGGATTGCCATTAATGCCTGGGTCTTTGGTAATCATTCTGATGTTCTTGGAAAGACAGATTTCACATTGCATAGAAACTTTTCTGAGCAAGAGAGAGAGAGAGCGAGAGGGAGAGAGACAGAGGGGGGAAGTTATAGGAATCACATTTACTCTCTGTTATGCTAATGGTTATTGTTCAGTATCCTTTGCAAGGAAATTTCATGGATTATGCTTCTTTTCTGCAGTCACAGCAGATGTAGGACTCAATGCTTATGTTGAGAAGGACGTTACATGCTCCTCAATTCATGGAAACTTCAAGTCTAGAAAACAGAGGAGTCTGGTTAATATCTCTAGAGACCCACAGGGAGTGTCACGCTCCATAAAATTGTTTGTGCATTTATATACAGAGCGTGATCATCACCTCTTGGAAAGGGGACACAGGTTAAGCACCTTCCATATGCAGCAGGGAAAAACCCTTCGGCAAGGAGGTCTACCCATTGGCATGCACAAATTATACTAGCTTTAGTTTCACTATGTTGAAAGGAATATTCACCATGCTTAATAAGAGGTATTGGGTTAATGCCATGCTGGGTTTTTTCAGCAGGCGAAGGAATGTTCAGATGCTTGGGAAAACAAGGCACCTGGAGGGTGCAGTAAAGGTCACTTACTCATATTGAAACACCAATTATTTTTATGGCTGCAGATAGAGTCCACAGTATGCCTATGGGATGTGTGTGTGTGTGTGTGTGTGTGTGTGTGTGTGTGTGTGAAATGAATACACACATACATTTTATGTACTTTTACTGCCACTCAAGTTTAATTTAAAAAGTGAAAAAGCAACACGATCTTGCTGCAGATGACCAGTTGATCTAGTCTTTGCAAGTCTTTTCCTCCCTTGCAGGGAGGAAGTCTTGAGAATATGGTTGTATCTGGCTGTATCCTCAGAACCCCTGATTTGTTTGCCAATTTGATTTTTCTTTCCATTAATTTTTTATACAATTACTCTGAATAAGCAACTAATATGGACTAAATGACAAGCCATGGATTTCATGTTCAAAGTATTTTCCTTTTAAAGATTCAGGGAATATGGGAGATCCTCTTGTCTCAGTGAGAATACATTTTTGAAAGCATCTGTTAAGGGATTATGGTCAAATTCCAAAACCAACTTAAAGATATATATATTTCCGTTCAGAAAAACTCATTTCTTTGACCAGCCTACATGATGCTTATCATTTCCATACAGAGCATTATCATTTTTTAAGTTGTAGCATTTTTTTTAGAATGCCTAAGAGTACACAGCTTCTATAAAGTCAAGACATTAATAGTTGTGTGTTTGTGGACATTACTGAGTAAACTAGTGTATCTAAATGGTTTGTCCACTAAAGGAAATTGCACATGGCAGGTAAATTTTGATTGATAGTAGGGAGGATTCACTTACTTGACCACTCATTTTTCTCAAGCATTCCTTTTTTCTTTATTAAACATGGTTTATTAACTTTCCACTGTGCAGGTTGAATGTCCATAGGAAATGCTAATTGTTAATCTTAAGTCTGATGAAGACAATGGCACCACATGAGACATCCCGGTGCACAAAGCATAGAAGAAGGAGGAAGTTAGAGGAAGGAATGTTGAGATTCATGAAGAGAACAATCATATTAATCATAAAGTCAAAGGCGAGTCCCACTTCAGCCTTGATCCTGACCACTGCCTGCATCACTGGGATAGCCAAAGTGGCAGAGGAGACTGTTGGGTGTCGTGAAATAGTTTTCATGGTAGAGAAGCACCCAATGAAGCACGGATACCTGCCCGGGAACACACGTCAGGGCTTCTTGCCTGACGACTGCCTGCAATAGTCCTTTAATACCCCTTTAGTGTTCTAGGTTACAGATCCTGGGCCAGGATATTAATGTTAAAACCAATAAGATGATTATTAAAGAAAAAAGAAAAAGACCATTAAAGGAAATACAGAGGTCCTGCAGACAACATTCTTCTGAGTCAAAGCCACGATTCTTACAATGGCCTACAAGATTCTCACCGACTTGACTTACATGGCCCAACCTCTCTAGCCCCACACCCCCACCAGTGCCTCTCTGAACTCAGCTCTCTCTCCACCCACTACAGGGTAAGCTCTAAGAAGACAGGAGACAGGGGTGTCCGCAATATCTAAAACAGTGCCTGGCAAACAGTAGGCACTCAGTATATATTTCTTTAAAGCAATGCATGAAGAGTTGATGGGTTTAACTGCTTTAATTCATAACCTCTCAGAGCCTCGGATCTCTCATTTATACTGATAAGAACCACACTGCCTATCTTTCAGAGAAGCTGAGAGAATTAAAAAAGGATAGTATACATAAAGGATCTGGCAGAGTGTCCCACACAGTTGGTATTCAATATATATTTTTTTGTTTCCTGTCCTCTTTTATTCTTCTAGATGCAATAGTAGTCGTTAATATTTGTTGTATTGTTGCCATATGCCAGGCTCAATGCTGAGCACTTTACAAGCATTGTCTCGTTGCATTTTCTCAACCCTGTGATTTAGGACCTTGTATTACTCCCATTTTATAGATGAAGATTAGAAAAGTTAACTTATTTTTCTAAGATCACAGAGTGAGTAAGCAGTCAAACCAGGATGCAAATTAGATTTACCTGACACCATAAACCCACACTTTTCCATGACACTACACTGCAAGTGGGGTAAGGAATACTTAATTACACTCTTGAGCTTGAATCACCTGCAGATAGATGACTAATATATTGTCCAGTCTCCAATACTGGGGTATAAGGGTGTTGCTTACCAGTGGACAGCATAGTTCATTTACATGTGTTTTTGTTTGTTTAATCTCAGGAAAATTTAAATAGCTCAGCTAACTTGACAAGTTTGCCTGGACCATCCTTGTAAAACTCCTTCCCTGACTCTAAAGCACTGATTTGAAGGTCTTCATATGCATAAAATAGATTTGTTATCTTCCACTGATTAATTACTTGCAAGGAGCTATAATATAAAATTATATTTACACATATTATATTGCATATAGCATATTTTTAAATTCTCAAACCAACCCTATTACATAGGCATTATTATCCCCATTTCACCATCAAGGTCATGAAGAAATGAGAACATTTGACTGAAGTCACACAGCTAGTAAGTGGCAAAGCCCTTAATAAATTATGGAATCTGAATTTCAGCAATTGATTTTCATAGGAGTTAACATAACTCAAGAACTTAATTCAGTCTAACTCAAAAGTCTGTGCTCTTGACCATTATATTAAACTATAAAGTGCTATATAAATATGAGGATTTATTATGTCTCTTCTTATACCATTATTCCACATGGAAATTTCTTCTCTGGAATGCCTTCATAAGAACTTTAAGTTCCCATTTAGAGAAACCCTCTTTGCAATCAATTATTCAAAGAAATGCACTGGCAATTGCTCTCACCAGTATCCAAAAACAAAAGCCAAAAATGACTTTGACATGACAACCCAAATACACATCAAGTGTCTATCTGACCACTTTGGCTGAATGGAGAGGCCCTTAGCCATGAAGTAGCAGGCAGTTCAGACAAAGCATTTAAATGGGCTGTCTAAAACCCAAAGCTGTCAATCTTCCTAAAGTGATGTGCCAAGCTTCTGACATCTTCCTGGGCAGAGGGGAAGGTTCCATGCTTTTTCCTCATTGTTAATGTTCTCAGTTGCCAAGGATGCATGCCTGCCAGCCGCCAGATCAACCTCTGGTTGAGATTCGAGGTGGAGACCACTTCTGTGGAGTAAATTAGGTATCTGGAGAAAGAGCATTAATTTTGTTAAGCTGCTCAAAAATAAGTTAGGGGCAATTCAGCATCCCATACACTGCTTATGTGATCAGTCAGCTGCATCTTATAGCCGATGTTATCATTTTCTTAAAAAAATTTCCTGACATAGTTGGAAGCCTTCTTGCTTCTCCTCCATGATAATTTGTTATGTTACAGTCTCCAAATGAATTACTCAATCCCATGTTCTCTGAGTTTAGAAAAACTTCAGTGCCTTGTTGAGCTTAGTATGACTCCTAACCTCATCCATCAATATCTGTTTCAGTCTTGTAATACATGTCACCTTTATGGGATGTGTTTGCTTGCATAGACACTAGTCCACCACACACACACACACACACACAGGCTTCTACATTGTCTCACAGCCCCATCACAGCACAGTATTTCTTCTTCAGGGTATACAAACAGCAAGATCAAAGACATGATAAAGTGACATAAAATTGTAGGCCACCAGGTTCATGATAGCATCCAAAAGTTTGGCAGGAGGGCATCATTAATATTTGAGAAGATTCCCAGCTTTTTGGCAGGAATTCTGCCCACAGCTTTCCTATTACCATGCTTTATGGCTGGAGGGAAGCTGGTTTCTCAATTGTCAGTACCTTGTCTGACTGAAATCTTATTCTCCCAGACAAATTACAAAGGGATTTGTACAACTTTACCCAGACTCCAACTTAGCCACAAGGTTAATATGAAAAAAGGGTCCCTCCTCAAGTCTTCTTTGAGTTCTTCTGAGAGTTTTCTTCATTATGTCTTCCAAATGCTCTGCTTTGCTAATGGAACATTAAACAGTATTCTTACCAGGAGTTGTGGGATGAAAGTTCCAACTAAATCTTCTCAGAAGAAAGATCTGGACTGTGACATTGCATTAGGGAATGGGAGGCAACTACCTCCCGTGACACATCCTTCTTAATCTCTGCTTGCTATGCGTTGAGATACAATTAATGTAACTTGAGCTGAGAAGAACTGTATCTTAACTTAATAAACAAAACCTTCACAACATCTCTTCAGTTTTATGATTTGTGCCTTCTGGGCAAAAGCCCCAAACATCAATAGGGAAATTTTCTGAGTATATTATATTTTTTGGAAGTACTTTAAATCTTTGTCTGAGGCCCTACATGGTCCTATTTGGGACGGCTTGTGGTTTAAGAATGTTCTTGACTTATTGTTGCATGAAAGGTGTCTCAGACTTCTCCCATCAGAGAGGACATTTTCCTACTTTACGTGACCCTTTACCATAAATATGTTTTTAGTGAAAACCTATGGGCTGATACTCCAGTTATTCTAAATTTGTAACATGTTGGTAGAAAACACTTCTCCCTTGTGATATTTATGGTTTAATTTGAAAATTAGACACAAAAGTATATTCTACATTAACATTACATAAACACTTACCAAAAAATCTTTTGAGATACCATCATAACAAGTACCCATCATTCTATGATTAAAAGCCTTAACACATACATATCATGTTTTAAAATTAAGATGTTACATATAATAGCTCACTGAATTTTCCAGTTAACTTTGAGTATAGGTAAAACATTTGTTAATCATATAAAACACATAAAAATCCTGAGGAATATAGAGCTTATAATAATGATCATATTATGTTTCTACCAATGTCTTATCATTAATAAGATTGTTATGATAATAAAACTTTTTTTCACATGAGTAAACAAGATGCATAATGGTAATAGTAAGGAAGCCAAGATGTCTTTAACAGTCATCATGCCAATCTAAGATTTTTTTTCTAGATTGTTGTCATCCATTCAACTATAAACACCTCAGGACCAGGACTAGTTAGGCTCTCTCTCAAAGCACAACAGTTAAGGAAGTTCCAAAAATGCAGTAATCAAGATAAATAACATTTTTCAAAATTTTATTTTACTGAATTATAGTTGATTTACCATGTTATGTTAGTTTATGGTGTACAACAAAGTGATTCAGTTGCACATATATATAACAGTTTGCATCTGCTAATCCCAAACCCCCAATCCATCCATCCTCCCAACCCTCGTAGATAAATAACATTTTAAGATGAAATTTTAAAAAATCAAAATTATGGTACAGCCATTATCAAAAACAGTATAGAGATTCCTCAAAAAATTAAAAATAGAACTGTGATCCAACAATCCCACTTCTGAGTATATAGCCAAGGAAAATGAAAAGAGATGTCTGCATTCTCATGTCCATCACAGCATATACACAATATTGAAGCTATGGAAACAATCTGTCTGTCAACAGCTGAATGGATAAAGAAACTGTTACACACACACACACACACACACACACACACACACACAAAATGGACTATTATTCAGCCATGGGACACAAAGAAATCCTGTCATTTGCAACAACATGGATGGATCATAAGGGCATTATACTAAGTCAAATAATTCAGACAAAGAAAAACAAATAATGCATGATATCACTTACATGTGGAATCGAAAAAAGCTAAACTCATAGACACAGAGACAAGAATGGTAGTTACCATGGGCTGCGAAATGGGGGAAATGGAGAGATGTTGGTCAAAGAGTACAACTTTCAGTTTTACGAGGAGTCAGTTCTGTGGATCTAAGGTAAAACATGGTGATTATAGTTAATAAAACTGTAGTATATTCTTGAAAGATGGTAAGAGAGTAGATCTTGAATGTTCTCAGCACAAAAAAGAAATGGTAGTGTGCGACCTGATGGAAGTATTAGCTAATGCTATGGAGATAATCATTTTGTAACATATATCAAATCAACATGTTGTACACTTTGAATTTACACAATATATGAGTCAATTATATCTCAGTAAAGCTGGAAAATGTATTTACGGAGCAAAAATTATAACAATTAATGAAAACTACATAAGGAACAAAATATCAAAATTTTAAATCAAGACAGGGTTAGTATTACAGATTTTTCCTTGACTCCTGCATTTTTTAATAGGTCAATGGCAATTTTTGACCTATATTATTAGCGTAATAATATTTTTGGCCTTGATGTTGCACTAATTTTTAAATGTTAACTCACTTTAATATGTGGTTGTCTCTTTCTACCTGGATGGTAAGCTACTAGAATTCAGGAACTCTGAGTGCATTTATCCACTGCAATAGATTATTGATCATTGAGGACTATCTAGCTCTATTTAAAACCACATTTGGACAAGGAAAAGAACATGTCTCTTTTTAAGAGGCTATTGATTGAAATGAAAAAGGTAGAGGTAGCAAGGTATAGGGAAAAGAGCAGTGGTTTGATTATTAGTTCTGCCTGTATAATCAGGCAAGTTACCTAACTTCTCTGGGCCTCCATTTCCTCACCTTTATAATATGAGCATTTGAATATTTACCTTGCTGGGGACTGAGGATTAAACGAGATAACCAATGTGAAATGCTCAACCCATTGCAGACACTGAGAAATTTTTTTTCTTATTATTTAGTATCCTCTCCAGCCCATCTCGGGTTAATTTAAACTTTCATCTCCAAGGTGCCAACCAACAGGTGATCATTCTTGTCTACAGAGCATCTTTGCAATGTGTGAACTCAAGTGCTAGCTCTGCCTTCCCACCTTTCTTGACCCTGGGCTACATTCCTTCCCTAGTTATATAACCTGGGGCATACACCAGATGGCAGTGTCCCATTGAGGACAGGATACTTCTGGCCTTTCAGCTCGCTGACCAAGTGACCAGTTGCTTTACCATATCTCTGTGCATGTTACAGGTCAATAGCATTAGCCTCGGTGTCTGGTTGATGTTCAATGTAAAAATAAACGTTGGAAAATCTCTGTACACATTCTATTCCCTTTCAACTGCAAAGTGTTTTCTTTCCAAGGTCAGTTGGAAAAGGCACATATGTGATGTTGGAGTAAACATACACTTCAAATAGATTTTTGTCAATATTTACATTTCCTTGCACTTTAATCAGTACATAACAATCCCTTACAGTATATCTGACCCACACCTCCTCCAGGGACCAGGGCTACAGATGTGAGTGATGCAAGTCTGCTACCTTCAAGGAGCCCACGGTTTAGTAGAAGAGACAGAGTTTTATGCAACTAATAATATTACAGTGTGATCATTGTTATTCTATTTAACTCAGATGGCTTCACAGTTTTTTTTATGTTTTGGAATAGATTTTTTATCTATTCCAAAAGATAAAAATCTGTCTTGGAACTAATCATTCCACGGGTTGTACTAAGTTCACTTACCTTCAGCTAAGAGCTCTCAAATCTCATGGATGCCTGGTGTTCTCCATTTAAAAATACAATGAAGGTTTCTATCTTATTCATAATGTAAATGACTTAAGAGGCTTTCATCATAGCCAACTTTCAATACTAAGAAAGAGTGTACCCAAATAGTTTCTGGTACCTCTATTAATTTATCCTACAAACATTCGCTACAGGGTTCCAGGTACTGCACGTGGGGAAATATAAACATGAATGAACTATAGTTCTTGGCCCTGAAGGCTATGAGTCTAATAAAGGGTTAAAAGTTGGTTAAGATCTGAGGTTCTGCCAGACTGGTGTGGAGTATGCTCTGAGTATATGAGTGTGTGTTGGTGTTTATATACACATGCAATTTTCAGTTGTTTTGCTACTTTCAGTGAAATTCATGAACTCACAGCTGAGTCACATACATGAGGGGTATGTGTGTGTGTTTGTATGTGTTGTCTCTTGATGTGTGATTGTGGCTGCTGAGATTAAACACCACCTCTCTGTGTAGTACTCAAGATACACGTACCTTCTAGAATTGCCAAACTGGCAAAATGATAACTGGAGTCAGTTTCTTCTGGTCACATTTCATTCCCTTTTTCCCCCTATCCACTCCCTTCCTATCTCTGTCCTGAGCCACCCTGCCTCTGACCAGCAGCAGGCATACACCCTCTTGTGACCTCTAAGGACTCACAGGAATCTGATTTTCCTACAGACCCGCCAGCTGGGGACTTGGGAATCTGATCCACTCTTGGATCCTTCACAGGATCGGCAGTGGTATTTCAGAATAGGCGCCACACAGATCCCTGCCTCACTTGTGCCCCAACGTGCACAAGGACTCCACTTAACAAGGTTTTAAAGATCAGCTCCAGCCCTTGAGGAGGCTTACTGTTCCCAGGAATTTTGCTGCCAGCACCAAAGGAAGCTAAGCAAGGAGGCAGCTCACTGGGTTGCCTGGGCAAGTAGAGCCCAAAGGTGCCTGTAAGAGCTGTGCATGGCCAACAGTTCAAAGTTCAAGTTCAGCTGGATCATTATCTGAGATTTAGATGAAAAGGGTTAGTGTTGATATCATGCTATCCCCTCTGTACAAGAGGGAAGCAATAGGGCTTCCCTGGTGGCGCAGTGGTTGAGAGTCCGCCTGCTGATGCAGGGGACACGGGTTCGTGCCCCGGTCCGGGAAGATCCCACATGCCGCGGAGCGGCTGGGCCCGTGAGCCATGGCCACTGAGCCTGCGCGTCCGGAGCCTGTGCTCCACAACGGGAGAGGCTACAACAGTGAGAAGCCCGTTGTACCACAAAAAAAAAAAAAAAAAAAAAAAAAAAAAAAAAGAGGGAAGCAATAAAATAGTCTCTGATTTCCTGAATTATCTGTGACTTATTGGAACTGCCATCTGCTTCTTACGACTGTTGGTGATGCTTTGGGAGGCATCATAGTGACTATCTGTCCCTTCCTATGATTCAGATCCTATGATCTGAGACTGAGCCTGGGAATTTGCTTTTTTTAAGAAAAATACATCATGATTTTCTTATGCAGCCCAACCATATGGAAGCCATTGTTTAAAGTTTCATCCTAACATAATACACTGTGATTCTATTATTTCCAGGACACAAAAAGGTAAGGGTATGATAAGGTGAGATATGAAGAGGGGAACAAGGTTAAGATTAGAACTTGAGTCTCTTGATACCTAGTCAGCTGCCTTCTCTTGCTCTGCCCGCTCTGCACAGAACAAGAGCCCAGCACGTGGTTCCAATGAGGGATGACAATTGGGCTTGGCATGAAAAAGGCAGATGGGTGCTTACAAAGTTTCCACGGGGCTCCAAAATTTTTTTAAGTCATTGTTTAGAGCTGCAAAAAGAGAACCAAAGGAAAGGGAAGTCTGACCTCTAGAAATGAGACAACACAGTACAAATTTCTAAAAAGGAAGGGAGATATTAAAGAATAAACAAGGGAGTAGGCCCTTAGTTGAATCAGGTTATGAGTGTTGTGAAGAGAAGCTATGTTCAGTCTGTAAAACAAGTCACAGGACCTGAGCCATTGACCAAACAGAGCAGGTTCTGGGGAAGGATGATGGCCCCAAGGAGGGAAGGGAGAGCCATATAGGTGGGTAGGTGTCCTAAAGGCATCAGTGAACTCTAGTATGACCCACCCAGGTCACCCACTCCTCTCACCTTGAAAAGTATACCTCCGGGTCACTTTAGAGATGACATAAGGCCAAAGAGAGTAATCATAACAACTATGGGTTATCATTCTTGTGTGCTGTGCCAGGCACAGGTCTCTTGCTAGCATGTTCCTTTGCAGAAGGAGAAATGATTTACTGTGAAGATAGTGAAGTTCACACTCGGGGGCCCTCACTTGCCCAGGCTCCATCAATGGTCCTGGGAGGGGCTCTAGAAACGTGTTCACATAGTCACATGTTTTCTAAAAATTATAAAGTAGAATATTTTTCTTTTCTTATTCACACAGAATTAAGCTCTGAATCCCACAGAATGTGTGTCCACCTTGGTAAGGTAGGTCTTGATGGTTATTCTGATATTGATGCTGCTCCTAACCAGCTGTGCCATCTTAGACAAATGGCTTTCTCACTGAGCCTCACACTTCTCATCTGTAAACTGAACCTATCTGCCCCATCCAACTTTATAGAGGAACTCAGAGTATTAAATTACACCATAGTGATGGGGAATTCTGAGACATGAGCATAAATCACTGTTTTACTTAAGGACTCTGGAAATTGTCCAAATATATGGAAAGAAATACTTAGTCTCAAATATAAAATAATATTCTCTACTGGAATTGTTGATGTACGTGTAAAGCCCCACTCAGCTGTACACTTGGATGGGCCTGGGTCTAGCTCTGGAATGGAACACTTATTGACAAAAAGGTCTTTAATACTCATTTACCTAAAAGCAACCAGATCCCAGCATCACCCCACAAATAGTAAGCTTCCCCACTTCAAAGATTGCTTTACCAACCTCCCTGGGGACCAGAGGCAGTCCACACAGAGAAAAATTAGAAATGAAATAGTGTGTTCTATGTGCATTGTACAAATTGCTTATGGCCCAGGACCAAGAAGGAAGTCACTGCCCATAAAGCCACTCTCAGGTCATCAAAGCCCTTTTCACATGTGTAGTGAGGTTAAAACAGATATCCCAGCCTTGCTCAGCAGAGGGAATATCATTTGGCCTTCTTCAATGCTGTGCTTTGAAGATACAGAAACACTTTAAAGGAAATGTCTTCTCCTAGTGTGAACCTACTCAGTGCACAGCTGTTTCAATCTGCCCACGTCCCCAAGGATTCCTTTCTCCTGCCTGTAGAATGTTCACCCTTGAAGGAAAGGATTCTTTGTATAACTGATGAACTCTCCTCTTCCCTTGGCTTCTACCTTCTCTTTCAGAACGGCCTGCAGGTCACCCCCAATAGAACGCCAAGCACATCTGTGCTGAGAGAAAGGAGTGAGGAGGACACAAAGAAATTGGTGGTAAATAAGAAAGAAATAAAGTATAAAACAGAAGATGTACTGAATTCCTAAAATGCTGCAATACTTTATGCACATCATCTCATTTAATCCCTACTAGCAGAGTGAGAGGAAGATATTATAATAGTGGTATTGCAGAAGAGAAATTAGAGTCTCAGGTATGGGAAGTAACTTTCTGAAGGTCAACAATGAATGAGATAAAAAGCCAATGTTAGACCCTGGTCTTTGGAATTCAAAGCCCGTGCACTATTTCCTCTACTCTGCCTCCTCTTTTAAAAGAAAGAAAGAAAGGAAAAAAAGATGGTATTTTCTTGCCCTCAGAATTACAAATTGGATTCTACCAAGTGGAATGCAATGCCATCGGATTGCGTGGTCACTTCTTTGTTTTTAATTCCACAGAATCACGGTGGCTGTAACTTTTAATCCCCTGAACGGCCACAGCATACGTTGATGGTTCCACACCAATCTCTAGAGCCCGGACACCTTCTAACGCAAGCCAGTGTGACTCCCAGGCTTTGAAAAGTGCCTTGACTCCCTTTGATGGGGACTGTTGGTCAGGTTCACTATCAAGAAGTCCGTGCCCAGATGAGGATGCTCTCAGCTGCAATGGAACAGCCGTGTTGCCACTTCAGCCTCCACACACAGCTTTCTTTGTGTGGTTCCATGGCTCCCTTGAAAGTAATGAAATGGCCATGTGTGTGGTACTGTGGAGGGTTCTAGACAGTAGGCAGGCAGGCCAGCTGCATTGGAATGTTTGGAGTAGTTGGGGTTTATGAATAATGCTCTCAAAGAGTGTGTTTACTTTCTCTGAAGTGGGCCATAGTGAGTTCATCCTGGTTTAAGGGGCAGTGCCAGAGCCCCCTTCTCCCTTCGACTTGTGTGTTTTTGGGGAATGCTAAATGAATATTTCATGGTTACCTATACAGAATTGGATTTTTTCCCTCTGCTTTTATTCACCCATCCATTCTTGTTATAAATATTTATTGAGCAACTACTATAATCCATGCACTATGCTAGGAACATGGGAAACAAAGATGAATAAAGCATAATCTGTGCTCTCAGTAACTTACAGTTCAGATAGGGAGGTATGCACCTAAACGAAGGTGAGTGGTATTCTGTGTATTACAACAGAAGTATATTTAGGGCTTAAAGGAAAATGTGGTCAATAGAATCTGAGAAGGTGAAAGAGAGGAGTATTCAGAAAAAAACTTTATAGAAGAGGCTTTCCTTGCAAGACAGCATTTTTAGCAGGAAGGATAGAATTGAGCAACAGGAAATTAAATCCTAGTTCTGCTAATCCTGAGGTATGTAATCATGATCTTTATTTTACCTTTCTGAGCCTCATCTGTAAAGTGAGGATCACACTACAGGCATCCACCTCAGAGAGTTCTGAACATTGAATGAGATTCATGTTAGATGATTCAAAGTGAGATTTTAATAGTTGGATATAATATAGTAATTTTCCAAGGAGAGAGTGTCTCTGGGTCAGATAGGTGATTTTCCCAGTCATGCTGTCTGAACTTTGGTATGTGAATGCTTCCTTTTACCAATCTAAGATGTGCCAAGAGCAGAGAATCTTGACCTTAAAGATTAGAAATGTGAGCTGACAAAAGAAAGACCTTAGCAACACCCAGGCACACATGGTGGAAGGCAATGCCCATTGTCCTCTGGAGCAACGATGATGTAGTTTACAACACAAAAGAGTATGTTAGCCTTTACGCCATGCTGTCCTCTGGAACCATGGGAGTGTCAGATATTCATATTTGTATATGGAAGCCTGACAAAAGGCAAGCAGACATGACTTATTCTGCAATCTTTGTCTTTTCAGCTTAGTCAATTTTCTGCTATATTTGGGAAGCAGAGGCAGCTTAATAGACATAAACTACTCATCAAATATAACAGTGATTATTATTACTGCATCAGTAATGGTGCTATAGTGCAAGCAAAAAATGCTGGCTCTGGCTTATTAAGAAAAAGAGCTTATTAAAAACTCTTGAGTTGCCCACAGAATCACTGAGCAGGCTGAGGAATCAGACTAAATGTTAATCTTTTAGGAAATTCTCTAATGAGGAAAGCAAGGACATGCTGGTGCCACCATGGAACATTAGGTGCCATTGTCCTCTTGGAACTTGCCATTTCTAAGGAACTTGAATTTACCACAAGTACCTCCAGCACCAAGGCCTTTTCTTTGCCAGGAATTCAACAGATAGCCATTGCTACTGCCACCACCACTAGAGAGGAAAGGAATTCTCCAACCCCTCCTTTCTGCATCACTAGGTTGTTAAGTACTTCCATTGGTAGAGCCATACACTAGCTATAAGAGAAATTGGGTGAGTTTGACCTTTAATTTTGAGAAAGTAAAATCTATAATACAAGGAATTTCCAAGCTTAGAAAAAAATATGGAGAAGATGCCATCGGACTACAAACAGGACAAATACCCACTCTAATAATTATTGTCACCATCATTATTGCCTCTCGTAATTCCATATAGGTATTTATTGATGCATTAACAAGTGTGAGGTGTTGTGTGGAAGAATAATTAGAAATAAAGCCTAGGACACTTGCCCTCAGCTTTCACTTGGAAATAATAAGGCATATACCCCAAATATAGAAAATCTAATTCTGTTAAAGGAAGAGTTTGATGTATGTGTGAGTGTTAGAAAGGGCTTCCTTTTGCCATTTAGGAAAAAAAATGGAGTCTTAAACGACTTGTAGGATTTGATTAGGAATCCTTTCTTCATCCAGTAAGTTAGAACAGTGGTTCTCAAACTTTCACGTGCATCAGAATTACCTGGAGAACTTGTTAAAACAGAGTGTAGAACTTGCCCCCAGGATTAATGAGGAGGAGTGGCAGAAATTAGCATTTGTACCAAGTTCCCAATAGTAGTCTGAGGACTACATTTTGCATACCACGGAGTTAGAGAAACCTTCAGGACTGGGGGCAAGGAAGAAAGAATAAGCCAGTGGGATTCAATGGTAAAGATGGTAGCTACTTATGGAAGAGAATTTGTATAAGGGAAACATCAGGAACAATGTTGAAAAAGTAAATTTAGACCAAGCACTCAGGGGTGGATTATACTAGAATTCCCTCCTGTGGGTGCATGGATTTAATGTTATAGGCAGAAAAAAATGCTAGAAGACCTTTGGGCAGTTTACCCCAAATAACTTGTAATAAAGACACTATTGTCCTGGATATTCTGCTGAGTGCTGGGAATAACAGAAATAAATTTGATTTTTTTTCAATAAGGTAAATCATTCAGTTATTCTCAAGAGAAGGAAACACCAGTCCTATCATGGTCTTGTATGGGGACATCCCAAAGGGGAATGAAGGACCAAAGTAAATGACATTTGTGGGAAAATCCATAAGATATCTAAATAGAGACCACTTTCGTTATTACTAGTTTTCTGTGTGAGCTTGGGCATACTGTGTAACCTCTCTGATTTTTCAATTTCGTTAGCTAAAAACAAATGATCTTTAAGGATCTGCCTCTGTGTGATGGTACATAAGTCTATGATTAGATGGAAGGCTGAAAAAGAGAGACAACTCAAAGGTGATATCGACATGAAGAGACTGGAGAACTGGGGAAATCATGAATCTAGTGACAAAAATAGAAATAACGTCAACAGTTTTCATCTCAAACTCGAAAATACTATGACCTTGCCTCAAAGTGGAACAACAATAACAAAAAACTAGTGCATCAGGACGTCTTTGTTTAAAAAGTTACATTCAATTTTGGAGGTTAAGAATAGATAACGTATTCGGAGGCAACAGATATGCATATAGATGAATGCTAATTTAATGCAAACCTATTAGTTTATTTATGTTATTAATATGATACCCTAGAGGATATAAACCAATTAAAAACCCATTTCAATTATTAATTGAGTCCCATAATTGAAGTGACATAATAAATTAACTAAAATGTCCTCAGCTTTATTCACTAAGGAAAACACCTAAGTCAGGGAATGGATTGGACAAACAGATTGGTATTAAAATCTTCAACTGGATCCTATCCTACTTCACATAGAAGTAGTAGCCAAATCCACAGTGGGGAGGTGTTTGAATGAGAAGACCAGGAGAAGAGCGATGCAAAGATGGATATCCCACTTTGTTCTGTGGATGTCATTTCACAGACATGCCAATTAAACACTTCAGGCCTCAGTTTACTTAAATATAATATGAGATCATTGAATAGAATAATTTAAAATGTTCCTCTCTTGCTCTGGCCATTATAACTCATGATAAATACATGGGCCAAAAATGTCAATCCTAAAACGCTCAGTGATGATGAATCATTAATCGAGCATTTACTGAGCACTCTAAGACTAATCTGTGCTCACAGATAAAGGCTCTGAAGATAAAAAGACAGTTCTTGCTCTCAAGCAGCTCACGATCTCAAGGTGTCAGAAATAGATGTTAAATCTGTGAGAGTGGGGATGAATGAAAGTATGCACTTGGTGTCCAACTAACCTGGCCTCAAGTCACAGCTCTGCATGTGGATGGCCCTTAGTTCTCTGTTTCTTCAAGTAAAAGTGGGAATAATAACATCTCAGAGTGTGAGTATGTTAATTAAGTAAGATAGATGTAAAGATTATACAGCATACCTGGTAGATGGTAGGCACTCAATACAGGGGTTTACTTTCCCATATCTTTTCTAAATAAATAAAGATGTCTTGGCCCTCCACGGAGGTCTTTGGACAACATCATATAGGTGAAGGAAAGTGTTCTTTCCTGTTGCTTTGTGCAGAAGTATTTACAAGTATTTAGGAGGGTATGAAACAACAGATGGTTTTAATGCTCAGTGTTCAGTAGATTAAAATGAGCTCTGGTAGAAGAGGAAAATAATTTTTTTACTGTATAATTGAGAAATATAACCATGCATATCAAAGAGAGTATATAGTACATTTTAGAACACATTAATAAAAATAAATAAAATAAACACCCCATACCTAGCACCAAGGTTAAGAATTACCTGGAAAACGCCTACATGTTCTTCTACTAACATTTTATTTCACCACCATCAGAGGTACCTGAATTTTTTGTGCTAAGAATGCCATTACTTTGTCTTAACATTTTTATCACATGTGTATTTATACCTAAAATATGCATTGTTTGGTTTTATCTGGTTTTAAACATTATGTAAGTGGAAAAATATTCTATATTCTATGATGACTTGCTTCTTTCACACAACATAGGATTTTGAGATTGATCTATACTGTATTATTCATCTTCACATTTGTATTCCATTGAATGAATAGTCCACTATTTATTTACGTGTTTCACTATAGATAATATTTTCTATTAAGTGC
This sequence comes from Hyperoodon ampullatus, assembly GCF_949752795.1. NCBI lineage: Eukaryota > Metazoa > Chordata > Mammalia > Artiodactyla > Ziphiidae > Hyperoodon > Hyperoodon ampullatus. The sequence goes on from NC_136914.1 coordinate 175,307,934, forward strand.
AATGCTGCTACAGATGTTCTTTTATATCTCTTCTGGTAACCATAGAGAAAAGTTTCTCAAGGCTATATATCCTGGAAAGCTGATTTGCTAGACCATCAGATATTCTCAAGCTTACTAAACATGCCAAAATTGTTTTCCAAAGTCATTGTTTCAGTTTGGACCCCCACTTGCAGTGAATACTTCACTTGCTTAAAAATATTTGATATTTTCAGATGTTGTAGTGTTAGAAAAGTGTTGGTTTTATTTAGCTGTTCTATGATTTCTAATAAAGTTGAGAATATTTTCATATAATTTTGGGTCCATTTGTGTTTTCACTATTCTGAAATCTTTGTTTGGCTGTTTCATTCATTTTTATATTGGATTGTTTGTCTTTTTCTTCTTGATTTAAAAAATAGGCTATCAATTTATTATACTAACCCTTGTCTGGTTTTACATATTGCAAATAGCATTTTTAAGTCTGTACTTTCTCTTTTCAATCTTTATATGGCATCTTTTGAGAAACAAAACAATTTTAATTTAGCTTTTCTTTTTATGGTTTTGTTTTTTTATTAATTTTTGTTGGAGTATAGTTGCTTTACAATGTTGTGTTAGTTTATGCTGCACAGCAAAGTAAATCAGTTATATGTATACATATATCCACTCTTTTAGATTTCCTTCACATTTAGGTCACCACAGATCATTAGGGTTTCCTGTGCTAAACAGTACGATCTCATTAGTTATCTATTTTATACATAGTAGTGCATATATGTCAATCCCAATCTCCCAATTCGTCCCACCCTCTTCTTCCCCTCCTTGGTAGCCATAAGTTTGTTCCCTACATCTGTGATTCTATTTTTGCTTTGCCAAATCATCTGCATCATTTTTCTAGATTCCACATATAAGTGATATTATACGATATTTGTTTTTCTCTTTCTGACCTACTTCACACTGTATGGCAATCTCTCGTTCCATCCATGTCTATGCAATTGGCACTATTTCATTCCTTTTTATGGCTGAGTAATATTCCATTGTATATATGTGCTACATCTTCTTTATCCATTCCTCTATTGATGGACATTTAGGTTGCTTCCATATTATGGCTATTGTAAATGGTGCTGCAATGAATATCGGGGTGCATGCATCCTTTCAAATTATGGTTTTCTCCAGAATATGCCTAGGAGTGGGATTGCTGTGTCATATGGTAGCTCTATTTTTAGTTTTTTAAGGAACCTCCATACTGTTCTCCATAGTTTGTACCAGTTTATATTGCCACCAACAGTGTAAGAAGGTTCCCTTTTCTTCACATCTTCTCCAGCATTTATTGTTTGTAGATTTTTTTTGATGATGGCCATTCTTACCGGTGTAAGGTTATACCTCATTGTAGTTTTGATTTGCATTTCTCTAATAATTAGTGATGTTGAACATCTTTTCATGTGTTTTTTGGCCATCTGTATGTCTTCTTTGGAGAAATGTCTATTTAGATCTCCTCCCCATTTTTTTCAGATTCAATGCAATCCCTATCAAATTACCAATGGCATTTTTCACAGAATTAGAACAAAAAATTTCACAATTTGTATGGAAACACAAAAGACCCCAAATAGCCAAAGCAATCTTGAGAAAGAAAAACGGAGCTGGAGGAATCAGGCTCCCTGACTTCAGACTATATTACAAAGCTACAGTAATCAAGGGAGTATGGTACTGGCACAAAAACAGAAATATAGATTGATGGAACAGGATAGAAATCCCAGAGATAAACCCAGGCACTATGTTCACCTTATCTTTGATAGAGGAGGTAAGAATATACAATGGAGAAAAGAGAGCCTCTTCAAGAAGTGGTTCTGGGAAAACTGGACAGCTACATGTGAAAGAATGAAACTAGAACACTCCCTAACACCATACACAAAAATAAAGTCTTTTATGGTTTTAGCCTTTTATCTTTTTTTTTTTTTTAAAGAAGATGTTGGGGGTAGAAGTTTATTAATTTATTAATTTATTTTTGCTGTGCTGGGTCTTTGTTTCTGTGCAAGGGCTTTCTCTAGTTGTGGCAAGCAGGGTCCACTCTTCATCGTGGTGCATGGGCCTCTCACCATCGCGGCCTCTCTTGTTGCAGAGCATGGGCTCCAGACGCACAGGCTCAGTAGTTGTGGCTCATGGGCCTAGTTGCTCCGCGACATGTGGGATCCTCCCAGACCAGGGCTCGAACTCCTGTCTCCTGCATTAGAATGCAGATTCTCAACCACTGCCCCACCAGGGAATCCCCCTTTTATCCTTTTAGATGAACTTTTTTCTAAGCTTAAAGTCACAAAGACTTTATGCTAACTTTCCTTTGTAAAGTTGGATATCCATGTTAAATACTAGATCTATCTGGAATTCTGTTTTGTATAAAACATTAGATAAAGATCCATTTTTTTCTTTTTTTTTTTCTTTTTAAACAAGCATCCCATACATTGTTTAATAATTAGGCCATCTTTCACCACTGATAATGCCATAGAAGTACTGTCATGCATTAGGCTCTTACATATGGGTGGATATGGTTCTGACCTCTCTGTCTATCCTAGGCTCATAAAATACTGTCTTAATTTTTTGTGTATTGATAGTAAAATTTTATATCTGGGACAGCATGAATCTTCTGGTTCTTCTTTAGAAATGTCTTAGCTGTTTTTAGTTTTTTATACTATCATTTATATTGTAAACTCAGCTTGTCAATAATCCTATCAAATAATTTTTAGAATTACCCATTAATTTCTGGGTCACTTTTGGAAGAAGTTACCTTTAAAATATTGATTATTTTCACACATGAACATGGTATGTCCATTATTTTTATGTTTTATTTTCCATTTTTCTGTAAACTTTTATAATTTTCTCCTTTAAATGCTTATACATTATTTTGCTCCTAGGTGCATTTTTGTGTGCATTTTCTATCAGAAATGGTACTGATACTATGTTCAAACAAAATCAAATTGTACATATTGAATTGTGTATTGTGTATTGATCTGTGTATTAATATTATATCTGGAAAATGGTATTGATATATACAAAAGTTGAATTTTATCAGGAAACATGGCTAAACTTACTTTATTCTAATAATTTTTTGAATATTCTTTGAGTTCCTTTATTAGATTAAGGAGGTTTATTTTTATTCCTAATTTGAAATGTTGTTGAATTCTAGCCTGATTTATTTAGGCTTCTACTGAGATGATTATGTGATTTTTCTATATCTACTAATATGGATAATTACAGTGTAGGTTTTCTAATGTTGAATTAAATTTGCTTTCTTGCAAGTTATGATGTAGTATCTTTCCTATGTATTGCTGGATTTTGGGTCAACTATTATATTGTTTAGTACAGCATCCTGAGTTATGTTGTCATTATATTTGTATATTCATTAACCTTTTTTAATAAACTATCTTTATGGTCTTGGAACCTCTATAAAAATATATCCTTTCTTTCTTATTTTACCATTTCTGCCATAATCTTTATTGTTTGTTTAATTATTCTTTCTTTGAGTTTATTCTTTTCCTCTTTTTCTAAATTAGGATATGTGCTTAATGTGTTAACTTTCAAGTTTTCTTCTTTTCTAATATAAGCATTTAAAGCTATATATTGCCCTCTAATTACTGTGGAATTTAGCTGTCCCCAACACAATTTGGTGCCCAGTATTTTCATTATTGTTTTGACTCTAATATTTTTCATATTAAAAAATATATTTTAAAACTTCCAACAATAGAGAAATTTTCAGTTATATCTTTGGTTTTTATTTTTAGCTTAATTACATCTGGTCAAAGACTATGTCTCAAATGAATCTAATTTTTAAAAATTTCTTGGGCCTTGCTTGTAATTGTGCTCCTTTTTTGGTAAATGTTTCTTTGGTTTTCAAGATACATTATCAGGAATTATAAATCTAGAATTGTTATATCTTTTTCATTAAGTGAAAATTGTTTTATATTGGTTCTTCTTGTGTCTAGTAAGGCTTCTTGACTCAAAATCTTTTCACTTTATATAATACAGTATAGGTATATAGTCTATGATTAGATTTGGGATTATAATTTTTCCATCATTTACTTACAATTAAATTGCATCTTTCTGAACTTTTCTCTGTGTTTGTTTTAATGATACATACCAGAAGTCTTTTTTAACCTAGTAAGAAAATCTTTGAGTTTTGCTGATCAGTTAGTCCATGAACTTTAATTGTAATAACCCACATCTTTTATTTTATTTCTATAAGATTATTTTATATTTTAGTTTGTTCTGATTTATTTTTAAATTTACTTTCCTCTCCAATTTTTTTTCTTTTATTGATTGATTTTTGGCCAAAATTTATTTTTTTCCCTTTAATGTTATGCACTTTATGTACTCTTTTACTTTCCGCCCTTGGAATTTTTAATAATTCCAATAATTTAAAATAACTCAGAATGTGTCAACTCTAATCACTGATTTCCAACTTACGTGTTTTTAGCTAGGGTTTTTATATTTTCTGGTTTTAGTTTTTAAACAACACTCATTGGACAGTATTCTTATTCTTTTTAGCAACCAGTGTTTAATTTCCTCACATACTTGCTCATTTATTTTTCATGATCCCCCAGAATATGTGAATTTCCTTATAAAATTGTTTTCCTTCTTCTCAGTATATGTCCTTTATCCTTTTCTCATAAAATTATAGTTGATATACAATATTGCATTATTTTCAGGTGTACAACATACTGATTTGACTTTTATACACATTATGACTTGATCACCATGGTAAGTCTAGTAACCATCTGTGACCATACATAGCTATTACAATATTATTGACTATATTCCCTATGTATTTCCTATGCTGTATTTTACATTCCCATCACCTTTATTTTATAACTGGAAGTTTGTACTTCTCAATCCCCTTCCCCTATTTCACCACCACCCTCTCCTCCTTTCTGGCAACCACCATTTGTTCTCTGCATTTATGAATCTGTTTTGATTTTGTTGTGTTTCTTTTCTTTGTTTTTTAGATTCCACATATAAGTAAATTCATATGGTATCTGTCTTCTTCTGTATTACTTATTTCACCTAGCATAAACCCCTCTAGGTCTATTCATATTATCCCAAATGACACAATTTCATTTTTTATGGTTAATTAATATTCCATTGTATATATAAAAAACAGTGCATGAGGGTTCCCTTCTCTCCACATCCTCACCAATGCTTGTTATTTGTTGTCTTTAATAATAGCCATTCTGACTGGTGTGAGGTGACATTTCATTGTGGCTTTAATTTGCATTTTCCTAATGATTAGTGATGTTGAGCATGTTTTCATGTGACTTTTGGCCACCTGTAGGTCTTTCTTGGAAAAATGTTTATTCAGGTCCTCTGCCCATTTTTTAATTGGATTTTTTATATTGAGTTGTGTAAGTTCTTTATATATTTTGAATATTAAATTCTTATTGGATATAACATTTGCAAATACATTCTCCCATTCAGTAGGTTGCCTTTTCATTCCCTTTATTATTAAGCAGTAATCCATTCTCTAAGTTTTTGTTTGTATCTCTGATAATGTCTTTTTTTGCCACCATTATTTTATATCCCAGAAATTTAAGGCCATCATTTTACTATGCTCTGACTTACATGGTAGAAATTGAGAAATTAGATGACTATCTAATTATCTCTTCTTTGTTAGTGATCTGTATCTCTGCTCTGGATGTTTTAAAGGTCTTTGGTTTGTCTTTGGTGTACTGCAGTTTGAACAAAAAAGTGTCTCTGCATGGATTGCTTTTTATTTATCTTGACTGAGATTTTTTTTTTCCTGAAAATGAAAATTGCTAATTTTCATCAATTCAAGAAAAATTTCAGGCACTGTCTATTTGTTTAGAGCCTCTTCCCCATTTTCTCCATTTTCTGCATCTAAAATTCTGAGGTACTTTAAAAAATCTTTATCTTTCAATGCTGAATTATGTTGTTTATTTGGTCCTATTTTCCAGTTCTCTGATAATCTTTTAAATTTTTTCCAATCATATATAGTAAACTAGTTTTCCCTATGTGTTATAGATATTATTCCCTAGTCCTGATTTTTTGTTTGTTTGCTTGTTTGTTTGTATTTATTCACAGTAATATTTTCCATGAAAAAATAATTTTTATAAAGTTTCATTTGTCAAAGATTTATTTTGTTGTGTTAGGAATTTTTTTTCTCTCAAAATGTATTATATACTCCAGGTATATATATTATAGTTTCTCCTATTTAAAAATATATATATTTATTTTTATTCTTATATATTGAACCACCTAGATTTCAATTTGGAGGAAAGAAAGAATATTTTACAAATCTAAATTTTTTTTCTAAGTGGAAAATAATTTTGGAAGTATAAATGCTTTTACTGAATTCAATAGACTGCAAGCTCCTTCAGGGAAGAAACTTTGACTTATTATCATTATACACGCAGAACTAACCTCAGTTGGTTTGTATATACTTATATATTTTCAAAGTAACGTTATAAATAAATTAATGACCTTCAAGAATGCACACATTAATAACTTACCTCTAAATTTCTGTCTTCGGAAATTTTATGTAAAAAATAATTCAGGATAAACTAAATTTGAATCATATATAATGCATACCAATAATTTTGAGCTAGCATATACTATCCATGTTTATATATTTTATGTAATTTTACTAATTGTTTATATATTATTTTATTATGCTCCTTACAAATACGTTTAATAATCATTATACTAAATTATCATTTTAACAACTTAATTCATTTTATTTTGTTCACTTACCATATTTCATTTAACTAGTTCTTTGATGTTAGCTGTATAAATATTTTCCAATTATTTTTATTATAGTAATTATGTTTCATAAACTTATTTGTACAGTTATAAATGTGTTTCTTCTATGGCATGACTAATATTGACATTAGGAACCTTGTACTCATAAAGGTATGAGTTGAAAGCTAATTTTACTTCTTACTCACCAGCCAATTATTTGACCTTTCTGGACTTCATAAGGCCTAGATCACAGGGTTTTCACTGGGATTAAATTCTTAAAATATGCTGTGGATGTCACCAAGTGCAGTGGTCTCAACCAGTGGTAATGGACTCTACCCCTAATCTTCTGGCTTATAATAAATACATATGAGTAGAATTATTTAGTTAAAGTGTATGAACATCTAATGACTCCTGTTAAGTATTCAATTGATTGCAACTTTCTGAATTAATGACTCATAGCATATTTAGCTTTAGAACAGTATAGCAAACATGAGCATTGCTCACACCACATATATAGTGTAAGCTATGAATAACATGCCCCCAATTTACAGATGACAAAGTGAGGCACAGAGAGGTTAAGTGATCTTCTAAAATCACACAGCTGATAAATGGCAAATAAGAGGCAGATTTGAATCCAGGCTATCCAGAGATTGTGTATTTAATGTTATGATGCCTGAAACTTATATAAACATCTCCTTGCCACTAATTACTTCTTATATTATGGAGACAAACACATTTTAACTAGGTTTCTTTATCTAAAATTGCACAAGATTTAGGGCCGTCCTTATTTTCTTTGCTAGTCATTTTCCACTTAGTCATACAGTGTTTCAGTGTTATTCGTTTCACAAATATATATGCCTCCTCAGCTGATTTTAAGCTTCTTTAAGAGTTAGACTAATTTTGCATGTTTCTTTGGAATCCTCCATAACATCCCCCATAGTGGATAATCAGTAAACACTTACTGCCTGATGTGTAGACAGTCTAAATGCTTTATTTCTCTGTGAAGTTGTCTGTTTCTAATCAACAAATGGAAAATAAAAGTTATCGTAAGAAAACAAATCCAAAGAAAGAAGGAAAAAACAAAAATGCTTAAACGTCATATTAGACCCATTATAAAGAGTGGCCAGATCAGAATTCTTTAACAGTTCTGGTGAAAATAAGCCCACTATATTATTTCCCTGGAAATCTGAGAATAGAAGAGAGTATCAGTGCCAGAATCTTCCTTGCTAGTAATCTTACCAATCTCGTGGATGTGGTGGGTAAGAACCAACCACACTGGACAACCGCCAGGTAATATTTTACAACAGAGCATCCCCTCTCAATCTGCCTTAGAAACGTGGTCTAAACTAGCATCACATCTGACATGGTGAATGTTTATATTATCATTTAGGATTTGGGAGATTGAAGAGTTAACTCCAACCTTGAGAGGCAGCAGTATATATGTAAAGAAATTCAAAACAATTGTGATGATTGGATTTGCCACCAACAGGCTGAATAAGCTGAAGCTGCTTTCCTGATACATGGAGCTTCAGTAAAAAAGTGAAGGGTAACTCAACCTCACCGGTATGTTGTAAAAATTAATGCAATAACATATTATCATCTTCCCTATTATAAGCACTTAGCAAATGGTGCTATCACCGTGATTAAAAGATTACTCATGGGAAGCACCTCCTTTCTATCCTTTCTATAGCCATCTGGGTTTTGAGTGTTCCCAATTACTACAAATATAAATAGAGATAGGCTTAAAAGTATAAGGCATACATATGTATATAAACACACACATACACACACACACACACACATATATATATATAGTTTTCTCAAGTCAGTAATTATGTCTTATACCACTGTCACTGTGACTAAACCTATTAAATCATATTAACACATATGTATGAATTAACAAATAAAACCTTAAGTAAATCAATTATAGCTATTTACCATGTTGAATTTTAAAATAGATGAAATTTCCTTGAGATGTAGCTAGGAAAATTATTGGCAAGGCACATTTTTTTTCTCATAAATTGTATTTTTACATTCAAGCAACATCTTTCCTCCATTGAGTAAGCTAATTTTTTTCAATGAACTTAAATACTAAAACCAACACTTAAAAAGTGAATTAAATAAGGGTCATAAAATTTTTTGCAAGTCTGCCAAATGTGTAACAAGTGAAAAGAATTGTCTGATATACCTTATGTGTCAGTAAATTTAATATTGTCATTGAGAAAATATTGATATATACCTGATGTTGATCTACTACCAAAATATATATTTTAGGAGCTGCTTGGTTTATTTTCAGCACCTGCTCCATGACAGGTTGTATTCACGTCCAGTTAAATGCTGAAACTTGATTTTTATTCCTGAAAACCAAGCCACTGACTCATCTAAACTGGTCTGAAAAACAGAGATCTTCATACTCTTTCCTTCTGGCTAACATAAGTGCTACCAGACCCTCAATATCATGTCCATTATCCCCCTCACTCACATTCCATTTATATTAAATATCCAGAAGAGGCAAATCTATAGAACTAGAAAGTAGATTAGTGGTTGCCTAAGGCTGAAGAGACACAGAGGTGGGGGAGCTAAAATAGAAAAAAGGGTATGGGATTTATTTTGAGGATGATGAAAATATTCTAAAATTGATTATGGTGATGGTTGCAAAACTCTGTGAATATATCAAAAATCATTGACTTGTATACTTTAAGTTGGTGAATTCTATTATAGGTAAATTATATTCCAATAAAGCTTTTATAAAAAAACATAAAATAAGTTTTTTAGAAAGAGCTAAAAGAACAGATGAAGCCATGTGACTTCCATCAGCCAAGTTTTACTGACATCTTAGCTCAATCCATCTTGATTGAGGGATTCAGAAGGAAAAGAAAAGATTAGAAGTTTCCCCCATGCAATATCAAGGCAAGCAAAGGCTATTTTAATACTGCCAAAATATTTACCATAATTTTTCTGCTTAACCAGCTCTATGAACATGACTCACACATAACGGACAGTGAAGGGTTAAGACCAAAGACCCATCTGTCACACCCTGTAAGTTGTCACGTTTGATGTACAGAAGCTTTGCGTATGGCCTTAATGATTTTCAAGAGGATGACCAGAGAATTATAGAGGTCTGACTTTATTTCCAGGGCAGTGGGCACTTTCATCCTGATACAGGGTAGAGTCACATCATATACATACTCAGCTCAATGGAATTTCATCATAGGTATTTAAATGGGTGGGGAGGAAAAGAAACAGAGAAGAGTAATATTCATTTGATTGATACTGAATAGTCAACCTGTACAGCTATTTAATGTGCAAATATCCCAGATGTAGCCTAACCTGGGAGCTCAGAATCCACCTCTGCCAGCATCTTGGTTCCCATATGCCTCTTAGAACCTGAGTATCTCACCTGTGAACCTATGCTTAAAGAACCTTTACATGGCCTGTATAAAGAAGCCAACTACTTTATCTGTGGTTCAACTGAATAAAGAGTGCATGATTCCAATGCTGGTGGAAAAATGGACTTAACTTTGTTAAGAAAGATCTCCCACCTAGAATCTATCGAATGGAGTTTCAGATGTAATTTGAACATACGCAATTGTCTTCTTATTTATGCTCTGACCTTAGACTCTAGCTCTCATGTAAGTAGTAACTACACCCTTCACTTTATTTCTTAGTCTGCTCATTTGATACAGCTTTTGGACCTGATGGTAACTCAATGACAGCTCATAAGTGAGAAAGAGCTGTGAGACACTACCAGAGCATTAGATACAAAACATTATGCAGATAAAAAGAAACTTGGAGCAAAAGAGAAGCAGTGCAAGAAAAAGAAAATGCATGTTTAGAAAATACAAAAAGGAAACCAGCAATAAAAAAGGAGACATGAAATGAATTCTGTAGGGCTTCTTGTAACCTTGACTCATGTAGCAAATAGAATTGTTTCAAATATATACTTTATTTGTGTCTGTGGTTGTACCTTAGTACCTTAACTTGCAGTACTCCAGTTGATCTGAGATTTGAAATATTACTCTCTCATTAAGTTAATTGCACTCTCAATATTTAAATAATTATTAAATTTTTCCATAAGTTCTCCCAAGTTGAATTACTGTTTGACTAAAGAAAGTTGTTCAGTTTTGCTTTGTTTTGGTTTCTCTTAATGAATTTTTATTGGAAGCGATACTTCATTTATAAGTAGAAAGAGGTGAAAACATTATGCTGGGTTAGAAAGCACATAAACAAAGGCAGAAATCATAAGATCTTATAATTTTTTTCATTCTGAGAATTTAATTTACTATACAGTGGCCTACTGAAGCAACACCAACTGAATAACAATGGTTGACTGGCTCCACTAATGCATCAGCATTGCTCCCACTAATGGGCTTCTTCTGCATAATATATGCTTATTTTAAAGAGGGATGCAACTCCTTGACTATCAACAAAATGTTAACTGAGAAGTTAGTAGGTATCTAGGAATAAACTAGGTGGAGTTGAGAAATATAGGGAAAATAAATGACACTTTTCATTTACCCTAAGAATTTCCATTATTGTTTGGGGAAAACAAAATTGAATTAGAAGAAACAGAAAATAGAAGATTACTATCATATTGCTGTATGGTGACTTTCCTGATATGTGTGCTACAAGAATTCAGAAATGTGAGATCTAAAGCTAGGCTCTAAGAGTCAAGAGCAACTTCATGGAAAAGGTAGAATTTTAATTGGGTGTTGAAGAATGGGTAGAATGGGAATAAACAGAGGATGGGAGCCAGGGCTGCTCAGACAGGGGAAAATGGGTCAACAAAAAGTCAAAAATTGGAATGGTTATAGATAGTGTTTGGAGAAAGTGGGAGAGAGACAGCAGAAGCTGGCTCAAATGATGGGGCTCAGGTGTGGGACCCCCAGTGACACATTGAGTTCTGTTTGTGACAGGATAGCAACATGTTGTGGCTACCCTTTCCTTTCATATCCAAATAAACTACTGTGACCCATCTCAGCTGTGAGAAAGCCTGACCCCATTTCCACCTCCTGAGGATTCCCAAGGTGGGGGAGCTGATGTTGTCTTGCCCCAGTCACATGCAAGCCATTCCCTGCCTTCTTGATTCTGAATATCCTTGCAGATCTTTACTTTTGAAATTCCTATTAATTTCTTTCAATTTTCAACTCTCTAGCTATTACCTGGTAGACACAGCTCTAACCCCTTCATTTCTGGAAGAACCAATAATTCAGGCTGGTATAGAATATAGCATATTCTAACTGAAGATTAGAGAAACAATATAGAGGTACTTGGTGGGATGGGGATATTATAGCACAATGGGAAACATTCTAAGATTGATATTATTGATATTATTGAAAAGAAATGAAGACAGCAAAAGCTAGGAGAATTCAGCACCACCAAAACAGCTCTATAAAAAATGCAAAAGAAACTTCTCTAGACAGGAAACACAAGAGAAGAAAAGGACATACAAAAACAAACACAAAACAATTAAGGAGATGGTAATAGGAACATACATATTGATGATTATCTTAAATGTGAATGGATTAAATGCTTCAACCAAGAGACACAGGCTCACTGAATGGATAGAAAAACAAGACCCATATATATGCTGTCTACAAGATACCCACTTCAGACATAGGGACACATACAAACTGAAAGTGAGGGGATGGAAAAAGGTGTTCCATGCAAATGGAAATCAAAAGAAAGCTGGAGTGGGCTTCCCTGATGGTGCAGTGGTTAAGAATCCACCTGCCAGTGCAGGGGACACAGGTTCAAACCCTGGTCTGGGAAGATCCCACATGCCGTGGAGCAACTAAGCCTCTGAGCCACAACTACTGAGCCTGTGTACCACAACTACTGAAACCCATGTGCCTAGGGCCTCTGTTCCACAACAAGAGAAGCCACTGCAGTGAGAAGCTCACAGACCGCAACAAAGAGTAGCCCCCACTTGCCACAAGTAGAGAGAGCCCACGTGCAGCAATGAAGACCCAATACAGCCAAAAATAAATAAATTAATTAATTAATTTAAAAAAAGAAACAAAACTGGAATAGCAATACTCGTATCAGATAAAATAGACTTTAAAATAAAGAATGCTACAAAAGACAAGGAAGGACACTACATAATGACCAACAAGAAAGTACAACAATTATAAATATATATGTATCAATATAGGGGCACCTCAGTACATAGGGCAAATGATAACAGCTATAAAAGAGGAAATTGACAGTAACACAATAGTAGTGGGGGACTTTAACACCTCACTTACACCAATAGACAGATCATCCAGACAGAAAATTAATAAGAAAACACAAGCTTTAGATGACACAATAGACCAGATAGATTTAATTGATATTTATAAGACATTCCATCCAAAAACAGCAGATTACACTTTCTTCTCAAGTGCACATGGAACATTCTCCAGGTTAGATCACATCTTGGGTCACAAATCAATTTAAGAAAACTGAAATTATATCAAGCATCTTTTCTGATCACAATGTTATGATATTAGAAATAAATGATAAATAAATTATTTATTTCTAATAAATAAATTCATTAGAAACAAATTAGATTAGGAAAAAAATGTAAAAAGTAAAAACATATAGAGGCTTAACAATCTGTTACTAAATAACCAAGAGATCACTGAAGAAATCAGAGGAAATAAAAAAATACCTAGAGACAAAGATCAATAAAACTAAAAGCTGGTTCTTTGAGAAGATAAACAAAATTGATAAATCTTTAACCATACACATCAAGAAAAAGAGGGCAAGGACTCAAATCAGTAAAATTAGAAATGAAAAAGGGGAAGTTACAATGGACAGCGAAGAAATACAAAGCATCATAAGAGACCAATACAAGCAACTCTATGCCAATAAAATGGAAAGCCTGGAAGAAATGGACAAATTCTTAGAAAGGTAGAACCTTCCAAGACTGAACGAGGAAGAAATAGAAAACCTGAAAACCAATCACAACTAATGAAATTGAGACTGTGATTAAAAATCTTCCAGCAAACAGAAGTCCAAGACCAGATGGCTTCACAGGTGAATTCTATCAAACATTTAAAGGAGAACTAACACCCATCCTTCTCAAATTCTTCCAGAAAATTTCAGAGGAAGGAACACTCTCAAACTCATTCTATGGGGTCATCATAACCCTGATACCAAAACCAGATGAAGATACTACAAAAAAAGAAAATTAAAGACCAATATCACTGATGAATATAGATGCAAAAATCCTCAACAAAATACTAGCAAATAGAATCAAACAACACATTAAAAGGATCATACACCATGATCAAGTGAGACTTATCCCAGAGATGCAAGGATTTTTCAATATACGCAAATCAATCAATGTGATACACCATATTAACAAACTGAAAAGTAAAAAACACATGATCATCTCAATAGATGCAGAAAAAGCTTCTGAAAAAATTCAACACTCATTTATGATAAAAAAAAAAACTCTCCAGAAAGTGGGCAAAGAGGGAACCTACCTCAATATAATAAAGGTCATATACGACAAACCCACAGCAAACATCATTCTCAATGGTGAAACACTGAAAGCATTTCTTCTACGATCAGGAACAAGACACGGAGGTCCACTATTGCCACCATTATTCAACATAGTTTTGGAAGTCCTAGCCACAGCAATCAAAGAAGATAAAGAAATAAAAGGAATACAAATTGGAAAAGAAGTAAAACTGTCACTGTTTGCAGATGACATGATACTATATGTAGGGAATCCTAAAGATGCCACCAGAAAACTGCTAGAGCTAATCAATGAATCTGATAAAGTTGCAGGATACAAAATTAATGCACAGAAGTCTCTTGCATTCCTATACACTAACAATGAAGGATCAGAAAGAGAAATTAAGGAAGCAATCCCATTCAGCATTGCAAGAAAAAGAATAAATACCTAGGAATAAACCTACCTAAGGAGGTTAAAGACCTGTACTCAGAAATCTATAAGACACTGATGAAAGAAATCAAAGATGACACAAACACATGGAGAGATATTCCATGTTCTTGGATTGGGAGAATCAATACTGTGAAAATGACTATACTACCCAAAGCAATCTACAGAGTCAATGCAACCCCTGTCGAATTATCAATGGTATTTTTCACAGAACTAGAACATAAAATCTTAAAATTTTCATGGAGACACAAAAGATCCCAAATAGCCAAAGCAATCTTTTTTTTTTTGCGGTACGCAGGCCTCACACTGCTGTGGCCTCTTCCATTGCGGAGCACAGGCTCCGGACGTGCAGGCCCAGCGGCCATGGCTCACAGGCCTAGCCGCTCCGCGGCATGTGGGATCTTCCCAGACTGGGGCACGAACCCCTGTCCCCTGCATTGGCAGGCGGACTCTCAACCACTGCACCACCAGGGAAGCCCCCTACCAAAGCAATCTTGAGGGAAGAAAAAGGAGCTGGAGGAATCAGACTCCCTGACTTCAGACTATACTACAAAGCTATAGTAATCAAGACAGTATGGTACTGGCACAAAAACAGAAATATAGATCAATAGAACAGGATAGAAAGCCCAGAGATAAAACCACGCACATATGGTCATCTTATTATTGATAAAGGAGGCAAGAATATACAATGGACAAAAGACAGCCTCTTCAATAAGTGGTGATGGGAAAACTGGACAGCCACATGTAAAAGAATGAAATTAGCATGCTCCATAACACCATACACACAAATAAACTCAAATGGATTAAAGAACAAAATGTAAGGCCAGGCACTATAAAACTCTTAGAGGAAATCATAGGCAGAACACACTATGACATAAATCACAGCAAGATCCTTTTTGACCCACCCCTGGAGAAATGGAAATAAAAACAAAAATAAACAAATGGGACCTAATGAAGCTTAAAAGCTTTTGCCCAGCAAAGGAAACCATAAACAAGATGGAAAGACAACCCTCAGAATGGGAGAAAATATTTGCAAACGAATCCATGGACAAAGGATTAATCTCCAAAATATATAAACAACTCATGCAGCTCAATATTAAAAAAACAAACAACCCAATCCAAAAATGGGCAGAAGACCTAAAGAGACATTTCTCCAAAGAAGACATACAGATGGCCAAGAAGCACATGAAAAGCTGCTCAACATCACTAATTATTAGAGAAATGTAAATCAAAACTACAATGAGATATCACCTCACACTGGTTAGAATGGGCATCATCTGAAGATCTACAAACAACAAATGCTGGAGAGGGTGTGGAGAAAAGGGAACCCTCTTTCACTGTTGGTAGGAATGTAAATTGATACAGCCACTATGGAGAATACTATAGAGGTTCCTTAAAAATCTAAAACTAGAATTACCATATGACCCAGCAATTCAACTACTGGGCATATACCCAGAGAAAACCATAATTCAAAAAGACACATGTACCTCAATATTCATTGCAGCACTATTTGCATAATTCAGGTCATGGAAGCAACCTAAATGTCCATGGGCAGATGAATGGATAAAGAAAATGTGGTACATATATACAATGGAATATTACTCAGTCATAAAAAGGAACGGAACTGGGTCATTTGCAGAGATGTGAATGGTCCTAGAGACTGTCATACAGACTGAAGTAAGTCAGAAATAGAAAAACAAATATTGTATATTAACGCATATCTGTGGAATCTAGAAAAGTGGTACAGATGAACCGGTTTTCAAGACAGAAATAGAGACTCAAATGTAGAGAACAAACATATGGACACCAAGGGGAGAAAGTGGTGGGCGGGAGTGATGGGATGAATTGGGAGATTGGGACTGACATATATACACTAATATGTATAAAATAGATAACTAATAAAAACCTGCTGTATAAAAAAAAGAATAAAATTCAAAAAAAATTTTTTTCAGCCATTTCTACCCCAAGAAATGTCTTACAAATCCTTTCTGCTCAGAATCCAGATGGCCATAATTTCCTGATTTCTGCGTGTGTCTATGTGTGAGTATATATATATATATATATATATATATATATATATATATATATACACATAAAACATGTGTCTCTATTTTCTTCTTCACCTCGTTCTAGAATACACCATTATCCCCCCCACCTCCAAAAACAGTGGGGCACAAAAGTAAAATTCTTGAGACTTGATAATACAGAGTAATTTTGCTTTCTGTCTCTACTCCCATCCTGGACTAGTTTTGGGGGTCTAATTTTGCATAACCTAAAAATCCCTTCAGTAAGTTTTTCTAAACAAAAGATCATCTACTCCAGAGATGAATTCTGCTTTTCCCCTCTAGCAGAAAACAGCTGCAGCTATTTCTATTTTTTAGTGATCTTTTTTTCTTGCGTGTTACATATTATTGAAGATTGATTAGCTGAGCAAATCATTTAGGTTCAGGAAGAGGTAAAACAAACACATGCTTGAGGATGACAAAGCCCATTTGAAGCAGGCTCCGGGTAGTGCTTGGTTCATACTTGGAGAAAAAACAGAGACCTTGTTTTCTTTTCCTTTGTTTTTTTGTCTTTCCACCATATTCAACAAAATAAACTCAGCAAATAAAATGAAAATCGCTGTATGAAAACAAGGCGATAGCACTCAAAGTGCAGAGTGGGAAAAACTGGCAATGCAGATAGCACAGCTCTTTATTTTCACAAAATATTTTGCCCTTCATTGGTGACCCTTTGCATCTGTTGCCTATGGTGCTGAGCCAGGGACATTAGGAGACTCAATGGGGATAATGTAACAGACTCCAGTTCCCTAATGGGAGAGAAGCCCTCATTTATGCTGGTGTAAGTATGCATTCTAAAGACTTACAAACCTGTTTGGTTTTTCTGTAGCTTTTAGATTTCCCTGAAAAATCACCAAACCACAATCTTCATCTGTGTAATGTTTTTGTCTGTTTTTAGGAAATGTGTTCATAGCAGTCTTTCTGAAAAGGCAGGTTTGTGTGAGTAAATGGTTTGATTTGTCCTCTACTGGTCTCTGGTAAGAGTATTGGACCGTGAGGTTGGTTTGACAGAACCAAAAACTGTTAAGCAAAAAACTTAATGCAACTTCAAGGAAGTTTTTCCTTAATGCAGCTGCCAGATTAGGACCTGGATATAAATGCAAGAGCATAAAAAATTGAACTGCCAGAAGGCACCATACCTAAGCAGGGCCAAGGATCCAGACAAATCACACAGTGCCAAGTCTATATGCCCCTCTCTTTGTCACATGGACAAAGTCTAAGTAAGATGAACCTTGCTGGCAGCCTTGATCAATGAAAGTGGAGCACAAATATCACAATCTGTTATCAGTGGATAGAAGTGGTGTGGGGTCAAAGTTAGCCTCCAAGGGGAGGCCCTGAGATTCACGTGCTAATGTTAATATTTATGTCAGTGACAAGTTGATAGCTATGCCCTTTTCTTCTTTCCAGGTCCCTGAATCACAGAACACATTGGAGACAGCTCTGTGGTCAGGAATGAACTTGCCATAAAATATTTGGCTTCCTGTTACACTCAAGGCACACCCAAGGAGGCGAGATGTGGGTAAAGACTACATGCTGCCTGCAGAAAAATATATTTCCCTACATGAAGACCTTACTTTCCTCATCAAATGTGAGACTACAGTCAGCCTGCTTTGTCCATTTGTTGAAGCATGGTATTAACTATTATTCTTTATTGTCCTAAACAGTCCTTCTCCTTGGTGATGTCTGGGTATATCAGCTATGTGGCTACAACTGAAAAAAATTTTGCTATAGACAAAGAAGCACTACCTTCCCTTCTGGGTCTACATCTTGGTGCACACTACCCGATGATGGACGCACATGTAAATTCAGACTGCATGCCTTTTTTGAGTTGCATGCTGTTTCTCCAGCTTTTTTTTTATACAGCATTCTCCTGCTTGCAAGGAAACAAGCATACTGGATTTTATATGGTTATAAAACCCCACATAAGACAAACTAGACAAAAGCCTTTTTATGTAGCTTGGGAATTCTTCAGGATACTTTTTTTTTCCTGACTCTGCCACACACCCTACCTCCCATGCTGTTTCCTTCTTTCATTCTCCAGTCTTGAGACCTCTTATTCAAAATATTCTGGAGACTTCTAGTTTTTTTCTGTCCATTTTTTACTGCTTTTATGAGTTCAATGCCTGGGAATTATTCTTTTTAACTATGAAGTAGCACACTGAGGAAGGTTTGTAATGACAACATCTGTTTGTTTCAAACAGATGTTGGACTAATCCACTGTTACACACTTAGCATGCTGGTCAGTACAAGACAATATTCAGCATGAGAGTAAGGATCCCCTTGTATTCTGGGGGCCAAGACAGATATTTGATAATTTAAACTATAAACTACTCTGGATGGTGAACCTCATTTTTGGATAAAAATCTATAAAAACACAACAGTGCTAATCCCCGTCTACTGCAAAACTCAAATTAGTTATTTGTATTGTATTATAAATTATGTAGCATATAAAGCTACTGCCCACTTTATGAAATTTATTTTAAAATAATATGCATGAGTTCTGCATTGCCTTGAGATATGTTTGTTTACACAATAAGCCCAGATAAACATTCCACTACATCACATGCTATCCTTATTAACAGTAGTCAAATATTCCAAAAGGCTTTTTTGAGTTTAAGTTAATCCATCATTAATCATGACCTTCAAATGAAAACTTGGCTCTAGTATTATTTTCAAAAGAAAACTCCAATACCAGCCATACTTAGCTAGTGCCAGAATGCTTACAACATGACCAGCAAGTTACACATATACCCTTAAAAGCAAGTCAAAGGGTTATAATTGAGAAGCAGGCTGAGAATGTGTTATGATGGTGAATGTAATTCAAGATGCCCAGGCAATATGAGGCACAGGTCATCCTAAACTTTACACTCAGAAAAACAACTTTCAGAAGGAAGTGATGCTTGAGCAGAAGCCTACGTGCAGGGAAGGCACCAGCCATGCAAATATCTGGGGAAGAGGACAAGAGGCATAAGAAACAGCAAGAATGAAAGATTAAATTTGGGAATGTGCATGAGAATAGGAAAGAGGCCAATGTTATTGGAGCAGAGTCAGCTAGAAGGTAGGAGGAAATGAGGTCAAGAAAGTAGCCCAAGGTGAGATATGGCCTTATAGATCATTAAAAGCCATTTGAATTTTATTCTAAATGTGGGAATCCCAAAAACTTGAGACCAGAAAAATGAGGAGTAATTATCAAAATAATACAATAATTATATTCCAGTGTAATAAGTACAAGCTCTTTAAAAACTAGGAACATAGAAAAGGAAATGACTAATATTTCTTAGGATGCCAAAAAGGGTAAAATTGTTTTTTGATTTGGAAGTACTTGACTGAGAAGGGGGAAAATGTGATTCAGATAGAACCAACACGTCTGTGCAGAGGGAGCAATATGCATAAAAGTGGAGGAGGGGAAAATATGATATATTGAAAAATAGTTTATCTGGTTGGAGTATGGAAGGAAGTGGCATGAGATGAGGTTAGCATTAGATCTTCAAGGTCTTTGAATGTCACCCAAAAGAATTTGGACTTTAACCAGTGGGCTAGGAAGCCACTGAAATATTTTAAGCAAGGAAGTGATACAATACGATCATAGTTTTATTTTGGAAAAACAAACTTGTCCGTAGTGTGAAGAATTAATTGAAGTACAGAGGAGTGTCTGAAGTCAGGGCTACCAGCTGGGTAACTTGAAATAATCCATATGAGTAAGAAGAGATGAACTAGAGCCATGACAGTAAAGAGAAATATATTGGAGAGTTATTTAGAAGATAGGGGTTCACAACTATTTGGATATGAGTGGAAAAACTGACTGTCATCAAGGAAAATTTCTTGGCTCATAGTTTGAGGAATTTTGTCAATGGTGATATCATTACCCAGGATAGTCTGCAGGAACAAGTGTGAGACTAAACGTATTTTCAGATTTAATAAAATGTGCAATTTGTGAAATAAAGGAGGTACCCAATGGACTAAAGACCTAAAGAAGGTAAGATGATACAAGTACAAGAATATAGATGTAACTGCTAGCTTTTGGCAAAGAAAGAAGGACAAGTTATCTGTAAAGGAAAAAAAAGATATAATAGTTGATGAGAACATGCAAAAATTATGAGATGGAAGGGAAAAATAAGAGAGTTCACTCAGGATTACCCTCTTTGCTCTCTCTCAACCTCTCTCCCTCTCTCTTGATAGATAGATAGAGAGATGGATGGATAGGTAGATAGATAGATGATAGATAGATAATGTAACTTTATATGTGTAACAACTTAATGCATGTGTATACATACATACACACGTTAATTGGGAGAAAAATTTGCATGAAAGATATATAAGCTGAAACAGGCTTAAAAGGATGAGATATATAAGCTGAAGCAGGCTTAAAAGGATGGATAGGATTTGCTTAGCTCAAGAATAGTCAAAAATGATGGTGAAATTTCAATGTTCAGTGACAAAATTAAGGCATCATCATTTGAAGAAGCTGAGGAACCAATTTGGGACTAGCTTGTTAGTAGGAGAGAAATCAGTGATTAATTTCACTACCTACATGTTGAATTTAAGGTGATGGTAAGAAACCAAAGGGTATATGTTCACTCTAAAATTGACTTTCAAGGCTAACAACAAAAGATCAGAAAGAAATTAAGGAAACAATCCTACTTAACATCTTATCAAAAAGAATAAAATACCTAGGAATAAACCTACCTAAGGAGGCAAAAGACCTGTACTCAGAAGACTACAAGATACTATGAAAGAAATCAAAGATGACACAAATAGATGGAGAAATATACTGTGTTCTTGGATTAGAAGAATCAATATTGTCAAAATTACTATACTTCCCAAAGCAATCTACAGATTCAATGCAATCCCTATGAAATTACCAATGGCATTTTTCACAGAATTAGAACCCAAAATTTTACAATTTGTATGGAAACACAAAAGACCCTGAACAGCCAAAGCAATCTTGAGGGAAAAAAATGGAGCTGGAGGAATCAGGCTCCATGACTTCAAAGCTATAGTAATCAAAACATTATGGTACTGGCACAAAAGCAGAAATATAGATTAATGGAACAGGATAGAAAGTCTAGAGATAAACTCACGCATCTATCATCAACTTATCTATGACAAAGGAGGCAAGGATATACAATGGAGAAAAGTCAGTCTCTTCAATAAGTGGTGCTGGGAAAACTGGACAGCTACATGTAAAAGAATGAAATTAGAATATTCTCTAACACCATACACAAAAATAAACTAAAAATGGATTAAAGACTCAAACGTAAGGCTGGATACTATAAAACTCTTAGAGGAAAACATAAGCAGAACACTCTTTGACATATATCACAGCAATATCTTTTTTGATCTACCTCCTAGAGTAATGAAAATAAAATAAAAATAAAATATGGGACCTAATTAAACTTAAAAATTTTTACAACAAAGGAAACCATAAATAAGACAAAAAGACAACCCTCAGAATGGGAGAAAATATTTGCAAATGAAGCAACTGACAGAGGATTAGTCTCCAAAATATACAAACAGCTTATGCAGCTCATTATCAAAAAAGCGAACAACCCAGTCAAAAAATGGGCAGAAGACTTAAACAGACATTTCTCCAAAGAAGATATACAGATGGCCAAAAAACACATGAAAAGATGCTCAACATCACTAATTATTAGAGAAATGCAAATCAAAACTACAATGAGGTATAACCTCACACCAGTCAGAATGGCCATCATCAAAGAAATCTATGAACAATAAATGCTGGAGAAGGTGTGGAGAAAAGGGAACCTTCCTACACTGTTGGTGGGAATGTAAACTGTTAAAACCATTTTGGAGAACAGTATGGAGGTTTGTTAAAAAACTAAATATAGAACTATCCTATGATCCAGCAATCCCACTCCTGGGCATATATCTGGAGAAAACCATAATTTGAAAAGATACATGCACCCCAATGTTCATTGCAGCACTATTCACAATAGCCAAGACATGAAAGCAACCTAAATGTCCATTGAGAGAAGAGTGGATAAAGAAGATGTGGTACCTATATACAATGGAATATTGCTCAGCCATAAAAAAGAACAAAATAATGCCATTTGCAGCAACATGGATGGACCTATAGATTGTCATACTGAGGCAGTAAGCCAGACAGAGAAAGACAAATATCATATGATATTGCTTGTATGTTGAATATAAAAAAATAGTACAAATGAACTTATTTATACGATAGAATAAAAGATGTATTAAACAAATGTATCATTACCAAGGGGGATGGGGGGGAGGGATATTTTGGGAAATTGGGACTGACATATACACACTACCGTATATAAAATAGATAACTAATAAGGACCTACTGTATAGAACAGGGAACTCTACTCAATACTCTGTAATGACCTATGTGGGAAAAGAATCCAAAAAAGAGTGGGGATTATATATATATATATATATATATATATATATATATATAAACTGATTCACTTTGCTCTACACCTGAAACTAACAGAACACTGTAAATCAACTATACTCCAATAAAAATATTAAAAATAAAATACAATAAAGTAAAATTGAAATTACACTATTGAACCAAATATGGGTGGTCTCAGCAAAAAGGATAAATCTGCAAAAAGATAGTGTTGAAGCTACAGAGTTATATTGGTAGCAATACATGAAAATGGTAAAGGAGAAATCCTTGGACAATGCTAATCAAAGAGAGAGCTGTGCTTGTCCATAGACTCCAGAGTCACATCCCACCAAAGTGTCTTATATTGACTCTGAACTGGCTAATTACTTGAGAAGGGAAAACCTCCCACAAGAAGCAGATGTTTTACACCTAAATAACTCCTTAATAGAAATTGATGAAAACAGGATGGAAAATGCCTGTTCATGGAGCATGTGATCAGAACATCACTAGAAAGTCCATGCAGGACAATAAAAATACAAAATGAAAACTGAGAGATTTTGCATAGGCTGGATGAAAAAGAAAGACACCTAAGATAAGTCCTAGAGACTGAGTCCATCAACATTTGCAAATAGCTGAATTTTGAAAGACAAACAAAACAGGAAAATGACAGTCTCTGGGAGAAGATACACTATGTATACATACATGTCTACCCCATCAGAGATAGAGTAAATTGGCAGTGATAACAGTAATCTTTTGCTCAGACATTTCTCCAATCTGAATTTAAGTTTACAGATTGTGCATTCCAGAAAAAGAACTAACCAGCATTCAGTGATGCTAGGATGCTGACACCCTATTTTCTCCATCCCTCTTTCTTATGCCAGTTCCACCAAGTCTCCACTAGTGTCTGGCAATACAAATCTGGGTTCTTGGAACGCAATTTTACCTGGCATAAATGCCCTTGAGGAAGACAATTGGCTTATTTCCCAATGTGATCATTGTGGGGCCAGTGCTGTGAAAATCTCATGTGTCCCATTAATTCCCTGTAATCTTTAAAAGGTTAGAAATATCAGAGCCTTGGAAGTAAGTTAACACATCTTCTGAGACTCTGAAGAATGTACACAGATCTTTTTGAGAGACAGTCCAGGTTACAGCTGCTTCTGAAACCTCAATGCCACCAGCCGTTGAAAATATCTGTGACTGAAACCATACAGAATAGGAAACTATGGAAAACAAATTTCTTTGAACTTTAAACACACAGAGAAAAAGAATTAGATTTCTTACTTTATTATTTTTGGTCTTTAACTTACAAAGTGTTGTTATATTTGCAGTTTTATTTCTTTTCATAATTTTTTAATGAGTTGGTGTTTAAACTCAAACTGAGACTATTCTGGTCTTGGTGTTATCCTACTGTACCCTCCTTGCACATTTTACTATTGGAGTATCTTACTGGTGTTATCTAATCTGACTGATGAATTTACGATATGCTCCATTGAACAATGTGACTGGCCAAAATAGAGAAATAGAACAGGAAGTGAATTTTCAAATCTGGTTAAAGACTGACCTGAAGTTGATTATATAACATATACTTCTGACACATTTCATACCTTTATGTGGACAGACTCAACTGCACACAGTTGGTGCAAGGACAAAACCCAAATGAGTTCTAGTTGCCATTGAAGGAGTAACTTCATGGGGGTGAGAGCAGAGTAATCCTGATAGAGGTCAAATCACTCCTATGCAGCTGCCAGCCACATCTTTAATTGACTGTAGTCTTAAGAGTTAAACTCAATGGGCAGAGAAAACAAAATGATGGAGAACTTTAGGGAAGAGTCCATCCTGTCCATTCTTCCACTCCTGGTTTCTATAAAAGGAGACATGGTAAGCAGATTAATGTCCCCATTCTCCCAAAGGTGTCTACAAACTAAGCCTCAAAACCTGTGAGTATGTTACCTTACATAGCAAAAGGGACTTTTCAGATGTGATTCAGTTAAAGATCTTGAGATAGGAAGGTCATTCTGGATTATTCAGGTGAGCCCAATGTAATCACAAGGGCTCTTATAACTCAAAGAGGGAGGCAGAAAATCAGTGTCAGTCAGAGAAGGAGATGTGGTGATAGAAGCAGAAGTTGGGGTGATGCAATTGCTGGCTGGAAGCTACGAGTTAAGGGATGAAATTAGCTACTTAGAGGATGAAAAAGAAGAAAAAAGATTGTCCCCCTAGAGACTCTAGAAGGAATACTGCCCTGTTGACACCTTGATTTTAGTCCCATGACATTCATTTTAGACCACTGACCTCCAGAAATGTAAGATAAATTTATGTTCTTTAAGCTACTGAGTCTGTGGTGATTTGCTACAGCAGTGATAGAAAAGGAATACAGAAGGTTTTTCCCTATTTGTGGCCTCTGTTTAGCTTTGCTCATACTTCCTCGGAGGAGAAATACCTTGCTTGATTTGTATATTTAGGAAGTTAAAACAGAAATTTTTAGGCTTAGCTCTTCTCTTTTTCTTCTTGCAAGTGTGCCTGCACAAGCTCCTCTCTGGTTCTCCATGAGGGAGTATTACATGAGGACTTGGGTGGCCTGCCCTCATCCATGGTGGTCTGTGGTTGCATGGGTGAGTCTTTGAGTTTTGGAGCTCAGTAAACAGGACCATTTTGCTCTCACACAGGCTTTATCAATAATTAAGATAATATTTTGATATCAACCTGGCCTTTCCTTCTGATTTTTTATTTTTAAAATCTGGGTGAGGAAGTGGGCTATGATTTATTGGATGCTTGAAGCCCCAATAAATACAAGAAAGTAGATGGCAAAACACACCCAACATTGTGGGAAAAGTTGAGACTAATAAGGAAGACTAAAGACTGCTGGATTTGGTAATGAGGTTACCATAATATAATACAAACTTATCACCTTCAGCCTGAAGTATAGCATCATGCTTAAACGCTAGAAACACTTAACATTAATGTTAGGAGACAGGGTGTCTCCTTACACTGCTTGTAACCTTCTTGAGGTTTTAGCCAACTCTATTAGAGGAAAAAAATAAATTAGAAGTATAGAAGCTGTAAAATGTAAAGTAAAACTCTTACAACATGCTGATAATATGATTATGTATCTAAAAATCCAAGAAAAAAATTAAAATGATTAAAAAGTTATGATAGTTTAAAATCTTAGATTTGTATGTGATTTACAATCATATTTTGTGTATTGTATATACTGTCTCATTTCAATCATTATACTATTTTTTTTCCTAATTGCATTGCCTATGAGCTCAGTACCATGTTGAATAATAATGATCAAAAATGTTTTCATCTTATTCCTAACTTTAATAGTCATTAAGTATGATATTGTTATATTCTTTTTAAAAATACTCTTCATCAGGTAAAGGAAGCCTATTTCTATATAACTGTGTTTAATAAGTTGTATACATTTCTGTGTGTGATTTATTATCAGTGTATGCAGGATTATTGAATCTATACCATATTTATAAATGTGATTGGTCTCTCTATGCATATTTCCGTTAACTGTTCTTGCCTGATATTGATATCTATGAGTTATACCAACTCACAAAATGTTTTCCTTCTCGCCTAGTCTCTGAAATATTTTATTTAAGAAAAAAATATTTTACTTAAATTTTTGGTAAAAATAGTCTATGATAATACTGAACTTGGTAATTTGGGTAGGTAATTTTTTATTACAAGTCACTTTCACTGCTTTGTCCTCCATATTTTTAAACTACTCTGTCACATTTTCATTTCTTTATCTTTCTGATTTAGATTTTGGATGAATACTTCAATGTAATTAATTTCAATCACATTTTATTTCATTAAATTTCTCTTTAACAGTGTCACACTAGAATAGATGCAATATATTGAGATTTTTAAATTTCAATGACCATATTTCCATTTTTATAATTTTATGTATACCTATTCACAATTCATTTGTGGCAGCTTTAATATATTCTTTTGCCTTTAGATATATTTTTATTTTATTTCTTTGAGGATTTTACTTATTTTTAAGGTATTTTGAGATTGCTCTTTATTTTCATTTTTAGAAATGATTTTAATTCCTGACATTTTTTTCTAGCTTCAAACAAAACATTACAAATACCTTTGAATTTTCAAACTTATCTTATATGACACCTTTATTACTACTCTTCTGTCTCTACTTGGCCTTCCCTTTATAGCAGGTACACAGGTTCATTTACTCATATTCCTGTAGCTCTGTCAAACATGAGGTGTCATGTCCATGTCTCTGAGATCCTGTCTCATGGTTCTGCTCAGTTACTGAGACAGCATGCAGCTTGACCAAGGTCTTGGTTACTGAGATGTCTGCTTCTGTTCCAGACATGGTCTTGTATAAGTGGTAGCTAAGACTCACGTTCCCACTAATCTCTTAATTTCAATTCTTGAATGAAGAAGCAAACTCCAGGCTACCAGTTTTAAGCAGTGTGACTTGCTCTCGTCTCCAAAACAAATGGAAGTCCAACTTTCTGCCATTTCAGCATTCTCTGGTACTCTGAGGCCTACACATCCAAAGCTTTAGTCTTTCTTTGTCACTGTAGGCCCCTGTTGAAGGGATATTTAATTTTTAAGAATGGCTATATATTTTTATAATATATAAATATATTACAAATAATTAACTGTAATCAATAAAGAAAACTTTGAAAAATATAAACATGTTTTTGATATTGACTTCAATTCAAATGTTGTTTCAAAAAAGACATGTTTAATTTTTGTAGTTAATTTGAATTACTTTTTGCCTTTTATTTTAATTTAAATTATTATTTCCCCCTTTACTGTTATAATTAACATACCAAAAGTACAGTCTCTAAATATAAAAAGCACTGTTGTGGTTGTATACTTTACATTTAAATGTGCCTATGTTTTTCATTCTTTTACTTTCAACCCTTCAGAACCTCTGTATTTAGGCATGTTTCCTTTAATCATTATATGATTGAGTTCTTTTATTATTCAGTCTAAAAATTCTTACATTTCTCAGCAGTATTATTCTATTTATACTTTATGTAAGTATAGATATATTTGGTTTAAATCTACCATCTTAGTATTTGTTTTTTGTTTGTCCTGATTCTGATCTCTTTTTCTCTCTCTTTCTCTCTTTACCTCTCCATTTTTGGGGAATACATTTATTATTCTATTGCCCAATTCACTGTAAATTATATATATATATATATATATAATGATATTATAATTATATATAAAATACACATATATTGATATAAAGAATTATAATATATATAAATGAAAGATTATGTTTTGTATATGTACACATTATATTATATATTATATAAAATATTATTTTATATATTATATTATAAATATATATGCATTTAAACATTTATATATAGACTACACATAAAGATATAAAAATACACATGTGAATATATATATCTTTATAATTTTTCTATTATTTAGTGTTATTTTTTTGTAATTATAGTGTGAATCCTTGTCTTAATACTGCCTAATATAAATTAGACTTTTACCACTTCCAGGATAATAAAAATGCTTTAAAATATTTTAACTCCATTTCTCCCCTTCTTGATCTATGGGCTAATGTTGTCATATGTTTTAATTCTATGTGTAAACACCAACAATATTTGTTGTTGTTGTCTTAACTAATCAATGTCCATTTGTATTTATAAATATTTATAGTCATTTTATTCACTTTTGTTTATTCTGGGATAATTTACTTTCTGACTGACTTTTTAGTACTTCCTTTCCTGGATGATGAAGACAGCCAATTCTTTCATTTGTTTGTCTGAAAATATCTTGTTTTATTAAATAATATATCAAACTCTGAATGTTGAATTTAGATCTGCAGTTATTTCCTTTTTTTCCTCTGGCTTCTTTTAAGATTTTGATTTTGCTTTTCAACAATTTTACTATAATATGCGTGAGTGTTGTGTGAGTGTGTGTATGAGCACTTAGGTGTGTATGTGTGATTTTTGTTCTTTTGCATTCATCTTGTTTGAGGGTTGTAATTCTTCAACCATCTATATGTAACACATTTTGTAAGATTCTTGGCCATATGTCATTGAATATTACTTCTACTATGATCTCTTTCTCATTTCCTTTTGATATTCCAATTGTATGTATGTTGGATTTTTCACTGTATCACACCTTCTTCTGCATATTCTTTCATCTATTTGTCTCTTTACAGTTCAGTTTGTGTATTTTCTTTTGACATGTCTTCCAGTTTATTAATTTTCTTTCCAGCTGTCTTTAGTTTTTTTCAAAACATCCACTAAGTTCATAATTTTACTTACACTATTTTGAGTTCTATAGTTTTTATTTTATTCTTAATTATAATTTTATTTTTCCTGACATAGATCTCTATCTTGTCACATATTTAGTTGAACTTAGTAACCATAGGTATTTTTAAGTCTGTGTCTAATAATTTCAATTTGTGCATCTTCCATGGATCTATTTCAATTTCTCATTTTATTCTCTTCAATTTTCAGTAAGTCATTGTCTTTCAATTACCAAATTATATTTAATTATCAGTATTGCATAAAATTATAGTAAAAATGATATTTTGGATTAAATTACATTCTTCCTAATAAGATTTACTTCTTCTTCTTCCTAGCTACTATTTTAAGGGTGAATCACCTTAATCAATAATTGAAATGATTAGAAATCTGGATTTAGTCTTGATAATTGTTCTATTTCTGTTTCACATTATTGCTAGGATTTAGGCAGTCTTCTCAGCCTTCAGCTATCATTTTGGCTTTAAGAACTGGTGATAAGTCAAGGAGAAAAATGCTCCAAAATCTGGATTCACCTCCCTGCACTTTCTTTATTTTCAAAATCTTGATCCTGAAAATTTTCACTGCCTTAATAAGCTTGCCAGTAATTTCAGTCATCTTTTACATATGTAATTTGTCCAGTTTTATTGTTTGTCATCAGGAGAGTTGGTTCAGAGCAATATTCCCTCATTTGTGGAAAGAAAATGTTTAAAACTTTTGTGTGAAGTCTCATTTTATCTTCAAATTCATAAAATGTTTTACTGTTTGCCAATAATATCTATGTGTGCATATATGTATATATATAAACATAAATGGAGGTATATGTATATCTATATATATCTATTTCTAACTATCTATCTATCATCTGTCTATTTGTTTTAAATGATCTTTATATAGTAACATCAATGGCTAGAAAAATGCTTCCATTTAATCCTGTGGCTTCCCATCATCACAAACACACCAAAACATACCTCCAGGAAGCAAAATATCTCATTTCCAGAAGTTAGTAAATTAAGTGAAGAGTTAAATGAGCAATGAGTATTTCACCTCAAGGTGTTGCATACCAGTTTTATAGTTCAGAAGCTGAGTACTATAGAAATGGTAATGAGGTAGACTAATTTTTCCTTTGTAAATATTACTTTTCCACATATTTTGTTGTACTCACTAACTCAGTTGTCTACTTCTACCTAAGTATTCACATATTAGCACTGACTCAGGGAGGAAAGAAGATCCTGAATTTACAGAGGCTAGAAGAAACAGAATATAAATAAAAATTATTTTCCATTAAACTATATGCTATGATAAATGACATTAAGAGAGTTGTGGACTCTTTGCAAGATATCATTTGTTCATTTGACATAATTTATGAAATTAATTTAGCCCTAGATGTTGGCACATGAATAATGGTGCCATTTATTGCATGCTTAGAAGTGCCCTCTGAACACAAAAGGGAAAACTGGGTAAAACAAATCATCTAACATGGTATTTTCCAAAATGTAAGACGTGGTTCCAGAGTTTGGAATTAAATACTATTAAATCACAGACTGAAATAGTTGTTCTGTTTCAAAGTTTTCTTTCAATATTGATTATCTCAAGAGAAAATCTTGGTTTAATTTTTGTTAGTTTTAAGGCATCTTAAACTAACTGCTAGTCCCTCCTCTTACCAAAGAGTGCAAACTTCCAGCTCTGAGCACTTGGCAGGCTGCAGTATCTAGCTAAAATTTAATGACATTGTCCTTTCTTATTTTGTTTTTATTGCATTTTTTGTAATGTTACACTTTATTTATCACAAGTGTTACAATTTCCTTCTGCAGCAGTGTTTTTTGTTTCACTTTTGAAGATAGTATGTTAGGTAATAAGTGAATGAATAGAAAATATTAACTATTAGGTTGAATTATATGAAATTCTCAGTATTCAGCCATTATGGTTGAATACCACAAAAAATGTCAATATTATGTTGTTCAAACTAATTATAATACTATAGGTATTATGTAGTAAGAAACAATTTGTGATGACGTTATGGGAATGTCTTAAATCTGGGAATACTGATATTATAATGAGTCCCTTTGACAGGAGCTCATATGATTAACAGTTGACAAGAAGAACTTTTTCTGCCCTCTTCTTAAGGTGTTAAAATCATTTTTTAACAAGGAGAGTGATGCACACTTTGATTCTAGCCTTGGAGTCAGCAATGACCCACATACTGTCATTCTCTAATCTAGCATATTAATTCAGCAGATACTAAAAAGAACTAGCAAAATTAGAGGTTGAACTTTGTGCCATGAGCCACGAGCCAAAACATGACTTCAATATGTAATTGGCTGGCATATCCAAAACTTTGAGATTATTGAGAGAAATTTACTTTGTATTACAAAAGGCATAATATTCTAATTAAAACCACCATGTGAACTGGGCAAAGACCAGAGAAAACACAAATTTGTTAGTAAAGTTGATCCTTATCAATTACCAAGCTTCCACAAATAAAAGCCTTATTTTTATTATAATTCATCTTTTTAGTCTTATTGCTAGATGAGTTATATCAAGAAGTTTTAGAAGGAAATTGTCATAACTGAAGAGCCTGCTACAGAATACAAATGGAAATAATTCTAAGCTATCAATATATAATCTCTGAAGGTGAGATCTCAGTGTTAAAAATCAGAAGGTTATGAGATTAAAAAGAAAATTATAAATGCATTCCAAAAATGTGAGAAAATGAAAATGGAAGAGAACTTGAGGGGAAGCTTCTTAGAAGGAAAATAATTAACTCGTCTCTCACTATACATCTTTTCTTGTCCAGAGAATTCACCCAGCCCTTTCACCAGTGACCATGAAAATTGATGCAGTGTTACATATACATTTTAAATGTAAAATGAAGGAAGAAAATAAATAACCAAGGCCACAGTTTCCAAACCAAGAGAAAAAGAAAATGGAACATCATAAAACTATACAAGCAAAGAGGAAAATCAATAAAATTCAATGCAACACATCTTCCTGCTCACTTCTGAGCACACAAAGTCCACTCATCTAAAATGCACCAGGTGTATGGTATGTGTTATAAATCTTTCAAGTCTTCATAAATATGATCTATCATTAGAAGCACTGAAAAAGACCAGGTGGCTTCACTAATTGTGGTTTTCGCTTTCTTCCAAACTTAGATATTGACCAGCACCCTGTGGGCTTTGGATCCATGTTAGAGTCAACAGAACAGTCAGAGAGAAGGTAGACACTAAGAACAGTGTTCTTCACAGAAAATTCTAGTTCTCACTCTTGAAATGCAGATTCAGAGAATCTGAGAGTTTATTGTCTCTCTTACAACTCTTCTAGGTAGAGAAATGTCATTTCTATACCAGGATGTTAAGGTACCACAACTTCACCCCATCCTTGGTGATTGAATATTTTCATGATCTCAAAATTACTAAGAAGAGTAATTCTCAAGATTAACTTTCCATCAAAATCATCAAGTTTTTTTTAATTAATGTAAATTTCTAAGCATCATCTTCAACTTAAAGATATGATACTACCTGGGAATTTACAGGTATGTGCATTTTTTAAAAAATAGGATATTCTGATATAGCCAGTCATAGAACCACATTTGGGTGACACTGTATAAAAGTACTCATCTCTCCCCTTTATCTTTATAATGGGCAAGATTTAATAGCATTCTTCTCTACCTTTGGATAAAAAAGACTCTATAAAACCTTTCCCCATTCTCCTCCAAAAGGTGTCAGAATACCCCAACTTAATTAGTCTTAATTTTATCAAATATCTTCTTAAAATATCTCATCCATTTCCTTTTAATCTCTTCCTAAATCCTAATGTCCTAGGTCTGTTAAGTTCCTATATAAATATTGCTATATATAAATAATCCCTAGTAGTGAAGGCTGGCTATCCTTTACTGACATCACATTTCTCCTAGCCTGAATATATATCAGGAAAACTAGAAACATATTTCTACTATTGAGCCTAATAAACTGACAAAAACTTATTTAAAAATTCTTAGCCACCGAGCATTGTGAAAAAAGGCAAACTGCAATATTCCAAATTTCCCAAGTGGCTTGTTATAAGCATTTCCCCATGTCACTTAGAGACATTGCAGAGAATTCCAATAATATCCGCGTGTTTGGATCAAGACCCTGACTTCACTGCAGTGTTTTCTGCTTGCTGGGATTTTGTCTAGTAAAGATGCTCCAGTGGGATGCTCTGTTGTATGGCCTAGGGGGAAGGTACTGAATGTCTTCCACAGTTAAGTTCTTGATCAAACCTATTATTTCCATGGCTCTTTCCTACTTTATCCTACCTTATGCATAGATCATGATGGATTCAAGATGCCAAACGGTATTTTTATTACACCTCACATTATATGAGTTCCTTGGCTAAGTAGAAAATGGTATGAACAACTCAGGTGTCCTGGACTTATCTCTGTTAGTAGTGACCTATATGGCACTGTCAGCCACTTACCTCTCTGGTCCTTAATATGTTTAACTATCAGTAGATGGCATTGGTCAGGACAAGTAGCTTTAAACTGTTCCTTTAGATATATAGAATAATATATCAAACACTCCTGAAGTGTAACATTAACAGCCAAAACCAAATTCTTTCATATCAAAAACCCTTTCTCCCCATTAGAATAGTAGCAGAGGTAACCGTAATCTATCCTGAATTACTGTATATCATTATCTTTTTTGCTTTTACAGTTTTAAAACTGTATTTGTATCTTTAAAATATGTATATTATTAGTTTTATACATTTAAAATTTATATAAAGAGTTTCATAATATATATTCTTATGTGACTGGTTTCTGTCCATTATTATTATTGTATCAATAAAGACCAAAATGTATACATCCATCCCCCTGTTGATAGATATTTGGATTGAATCCAATTACTGCTATAAAAATTTTTATACACCTCTCTTTGTGGCCATGTGTATTTATTATACAGAAACATTTTAGAATCTTAGTGTATACTCATCTTCAAGTTTACCAGGTAATGCCAAATTACTTCCAAAAGTGGTTGTATCAATGCATAATCCAACCAGAAGTGTGTAAAAATCCCTGTTATTCTAAATTGCATCAGTACTTATTACTCCAGATTTATTTTTTCAGTTTGGTGGGTTAAAATTTTATCTTCCCTGCACTACCACTAGCAATTAGATACATTCTATTGTAAATGAAGACTCACAGAACTCAGAATGATAATACTTACAAATCTATATTTTTAGAGAGAAAAATAATACAAAATAGCAAGAGAACTAAAGTAAGGATATCCATCAAAGTTAAAGGCTGCTTAACAATGAGAAATCCAGGAAGGATAGGCATGAATTCCAATTGTCCTCTCTCTGTAAGGGTCATGACAAATGTACATTTTCTCTCAATAAGGAACCACAAACCTGTGCATAGCATACCCAGGGAAAGGGAGCCCAAGACTGAGTTTCAGCCTAGTCTTATTATACCCTCTTTATCAGACAGACACAGTTCCTGTACAGAACAGTCCCAATGGCAGAGCTCTCTGGGGGTTTCATGAAAACCAGGTGCAAATCTTGGTGGCCTTGTTATTAATAAACAATGGTGACAAGCTGATCTAAATAACCCAAGGCTCCTTGGACCCATGATAACAAAGCAAAACTATTAATCAGTATGTTTCATACCTTGTCTGGGAATCAATACGGTACTGATACTTTTTTATCTTAGTAAAATAGTTCAGGTCAGTTCCAGGCCTCTGTACATCATCATTCTTGCAATTTGAAATTCTCTGAAGACTAACGGATAAATTCATATATTAATTGACAGCTTGAAATTTCTCTCATGAAATTCCTGTCCTGGCTATTTGATCATGTTTTTCCTGAGTATTTTTTTCTTTTTTGTGCTGGTTTTTAAGAGTCTCTTACATATTTTGGATACTAATTCTTTACTACGACTTACTCTCTAATTTACAAATTCAAATTGTCATGTATAGACTATCTCATCCTCTCATTCATAGTTTTAACCTTCCTCTTATATTTTTGCTTTTCGTCCTAGATTTCAAATGGTTTACTCTGAATCATCTTCTAATTCACTAATTCTCTTTTCACTTGCATTTAACTGACTGTTTAACTCATTGTATTTGTTAACCAATTAATTAATTAATTTGTTACATAAAAACAACTTAAAACTTAATAGCTTAAATCACTGATTGTTCACTGTCACCCACAAGTCTATGGATTGTCTGGGGATTGGCTCATGTAGGCTGAACTCAGCTCAGAACTCTGTTGATTCCACATAATATGTGGATCAATGGGGATTGGTAGATCTAGGCTTAGTTTGGCTAGGAAAGCTTGATTGGGATGACTGTTCCATGAGGTTCTCATTCCTGACATGTTTTTCTAATGATGAGGGGAGGAAAAAAAGAAGGCCAAAGGAAACACACACATGTGTATATATATATATATATATATATATATACACACACACACACATATCCACATCCTATCCTATTGATTCTATATCTCTGGAGAACCCTAATACAAGAGGTTTTTTTTTTTTTTTTAATTTCAATTCCTTTTTTTCTTATTTGTAGAATTATACCAGATTATTTTTCAAAATCTGCCAAATTAGTTTGATTCTATTTAATCTCATTAAGTACATATTACATATTTAATACATTTAAGTATATTTAACATTGTATATTTTAATATATATTTAATACATTTAGCATTCATTATGCTATAACTATAAGATCTTAAGTCTTCGCTTATCTGAGTCTATAGATTTTTGTTCTGACCTCCATTTCGCCTGATTCCTTTTTCTCTGGTTCCTTTCAAGGTTTTATCTTTGTCTTTAATTTTCTTCAGTTTGAATATGATAAACCTTGGTGTAGTTTAAACAAAGATTTTTTTTTTTTAAAGAAGATATTGGGGGTAGGATTTTATTAATTAATTTATTTATTTTTGCTGTGTTGGGTCTTCGGTTCTATGCGAGGGCTTTCTCTAGTTGTGGCAAGCGGGGGCCACTCTTCATAGCGGTGCTCAAGCCTCTCACTATCGCGGCCTCTCTTGTTGTGGAGCACAGGCTCCAGATGTGCAGGCTCAGTAGTTGTAGCTCACGGGCCTAGTTGCTCCTTGGCATGTGAGATCCTCCCAGGCCAGGGCTCGAACCCGTGTCCCCTGCATTAGCAGGCAGATTCTCAACCACTGCCCCACCAGGGGAGCCCCTAAACAAAGATTTTTGAGCTATTTATCCTACTAGGTGTTCTCTGAACTTCCTAGACCCTTGTGATTATGTGTTTGTATTAACTTTGGAAAATTCTCAGCCATTGTTATTTCAAACATTTCTTCTGATTTTTTTTTTCTTCTCCTTCTGGTATTCCAATACACACACGTTCTATCTCCTGGAATAGTCCCACAGTTCTTAGATAGTCTTTCCATTTTTCAAAATTATTTTTTCTGTTTCCATTTCAGTTTTAGAATTTCCTTTAGGCATATCTTCAAGTTCACTGATCTTTCCTCAGTCATGTCCATTCTGTTGGTGAGCCTATCAAAAGCGTTCTTCATTTCTATTAGTGTTTTTTTATTTCTAGCATTTCCTTTGGCTTCTTAGAGTTTTCATGTAACTGTTTACATTACCATCTGTTCTTGCATGTTGTCTACCTTTCCATTACAGTCCTAAGCATTGTAGTCAAAGTTATTTTACATTTCTAGTCTGATATTCCAAAATGTCTATCATATCTGAGCTTGGTTTTGATTCATGCTTTGTTTTTTTAAACTGTGTATTTAGCCTTCTATTATGCCTTGTAACTCTTTGGTTGAAAGCCAGAAGTGATATACCCCATAAAAGGAACTGAGTAAATAGGCCTTTAGTGTGAGGTCTTTATGTTTATTTGTCTAGGAGTTGGTCTCTTTACTGTTTGCTGTAGCTGTAGGTGTCAGAGAGTAAAATTTTCTCCAGCATCTTTGTTTTTGTCTCTTATGATGTTATTGGGTTTACCCAGAGTCTCCTTCTGAAATAGGATCTGAAGCATCCAGTTAGTCTACTTGAAATCCTCTGTTATTATACAAAAACCTGATTGACTTTGTGATAAGGTGGTAAGATTGGTAAGACTACATTCTATAATCCAATAATTACATCTCCTTTTTTTCATAAGCCTATGCCTTTTGTCTGTGATCCTCAATGTAGTTTTCAACTTGTTTTCCTCTCCCTTAGGTGAGACAGGGTTGGATTTAAGTGTTCCACTTTCTCCAGGTCAATTAGGTTTTGGTAAAATTCAAGTTGGTTATGTAAGGTTATGGTAAAATAGTGTTTTTTGAGGAGTGACGGAACTCCTTTGTTGAGAAGAGAATTCTCTGAGTGTATTTCAGAATGGTTACTTTCTCTTCCTCCCCCACTCCACCCTGAAGTCTAAGGGGAGTTTTCTCCAATCTGCGCCCTGAGGTGAAGGTGGTAGAGCTCCAGGAGGTAAAGCTCACAAGAGTGTGGGGGACCCTAAAGGCCAGGCCACAGGAGCTTTTACTCCAAAGCTGGTCCTCACGTAGCCTCTAGAAATTCTTCAGTCACACTTTAGTTCTCTTATGAGTACCGGCTCCAGAGGCAGGGTTCTGATTGGGCTTCTGCTCTAGGCAAGCAGAAGGTAATGTGGTTTTTGGTATCTAATTCTCTCTCCAGTGTTTAGGACACCAGTTTGCCCTGTGACATCAATTATCTGATGGGTCTAAAAAGAGTTGTTGATTTTCAGTTTGTTCAACTTTTTACTTGTGAGAACAAGAGTGATAATTTCTAACATTTTTATATGTTTGACCAAAAACCATATGCCTTATTTCTTCAAGAGTTTCTTTTTAATGTTTCTGTAAGCTTATATTCCTTTGGAGTTTTACCTGTGGAATTCTATAACATCTGTGCTGAGAATGCATTCCTTGAAAGAGGATTTGCATTTGCTTCTGCTAGACCCTTGAGGGAACTCTAGCCCAGGAATATTTTACATAATTTCTTGACTCAGGACTTTTAGATACTGTAGACCTTAATTCTCAACTTATGTGAAGGCTAATATGTAGTTAAGAACTTTTAGAATAAACTTTTAAAATGTTATCTCACCTAAGACTCAAGGCTGGGATTGACAAGGCTCTTTGCTTTTTCCCTTCAGATGGTGTATATTTTTCTAATTTGTCTTTTTTTCTGAGGAAATAGCCTGTTATGAATCTCAGCTTTAAGGGTGAATGTTGTGACTCTGCAAGATGCTTTCTCCTCTTCTCCACAAGATTGTTAATAGAAAAGCTATAGCTTACTAGAAATCTACAAATACTTTTATGAAATCCTCCATTTTATTCCACTGTATTTCTGTCTACTTTTTTCTGTCGCTTAAGAACTTCTATTTTACTGAGTACTAAAATACATTTAAATTTTATTTTTAATTTCCATTTTTTTGTGTGAAAGAAATGTGTTCAGTGTACCTAGCCCACCATGTTGTGAGGAATAGAAGTGTAGTTCAGCTTTTATCTGTTTAATATACTAGGATTTAAAAAAATAATATATTTTGTATAAATGTTTCCATGACTACAAAAGTGTTAAAAATCATTAAATTAGAAAATATCTATGAATGTTTCCTCTTTTAAATTCAGTATTGTAGTTAAAAATATGAGCTTTGGGGCCAGATTAACTGAGTTTGATTTCCACCTCTGATCATTATTAGAGTGACCTTAGGCTAGTAACTGGAGCTTTCTGTACTTTAATTTCTTCATCTTTAAAATGAGGTTAATACTATCACCTTCCTCATAGGCTCAATAGGAGGTTTAATGAGACGGCATATCTAAAGCACCTAAAATTGTGACTGCCACATAGCAAGCATTCAATAAACCTCTACTACTACACTAATACTATTATGTATTTTGTTTTATTTATTATTACTGTTGTTTTGGGATCATTCTTAGTTAGTTGTTATGGATTAAATGTTTGCATCCCCCCAAAATTCGTATGTTGAAGTTGTAACCCCCAATGTGACTGTATTTGGACATGGGAGATAATTAAGTTTAGATGAAGTCATGAGGGTGGTGTCCTCATAATGAGTTTTGTGCCCCTGTAAGAAGAGGAAGAGACACAAGAGCACTCTCTCTTCTTTCTCTCTCTCTCCAGGAGCACACACTGAGAGAAGACAGCTGTCTACAAACAAGAAAGCAGGCCCACACTGAACCTTCAGAATCCTTGATCTTGGATTTCTCAGCATTGGACTATAAGAAATAACTTTCTGTTGTTTAAGCCACCCAGTCTGCAATATTTTGTTACAGTAGCCTGAGCAGATTAAGATATTGGCTATTTTCAGATCATGAGTAAATCTCTGTTCTTGCACTAATATGCAAGAATTACTTATCTCTTTGGAATATACTGCTTGACTGAAGTCAATACCACTAGATGAACATAAGCTGACCACACACAGGACACCTGGAAGTAGGTACTATTGCCAAGAAATAAAAAGTGAACACTTTTCTTCAGGTGCAGCTCTATGCACTGTCCTACAAACCTACTTTGTTCAAAGCTGGTGTTTTGCTTTCATCCAAGGACAATATTGCATATCCTTTATAAAGTTGAGAGTTTCTGCTGTCTAGAGACTGAATAGCTGTACTGGACTCTCCTGGTTTAATTTCTTTATGCCCCTGGGCTATAAAAAGATAGATTTTCAGGTAAAATCAGTGACGTGTTACAGGGAGGCCACTTCCACATCCACCTAGACTTGTACTTCCATCTTTTTTCCTAACATCACATCACTGAGGACCAAAGCTATCCATGCCACTCACATTCATTTATTCACCTCAAGTGTTATTTACCAATTTTACATTAGGTACTATGCTAGGCACTTGTGATATTGTGTGGGTTAACAAGAAATCCCTTCTCTCCAGAAAGTCACAATCTAGTGACAAAATTCATCCACTTAAAGAATGTACATATAGTGCCTGGTGGGGTGAAAAAAAGGCTTCACTGAGTGGAAGTGATATTTGATCTAGATCTTGAAAGTTGAGAAGGAATCTACCCATTGGAGAAAAAAGAAAGTACATTCCAGGCAAAGTGAACATTATATGCCAAATTATATGAGTCAGTCATTTGGAATAGTATGGCTTCAGTTAGCCAACCCACATGGCTGAAGTGTAGGATGTATTTGGGGAGGAGGCACAAAAATAAGTCTAAAAGTTAAATGGAGAGCAGAGGCCTCATATGCTAAGTTTTGGGGCTTTGTCTTTGGGGTAGTAGGCCTACAGAGCAGAGAGTTAAGCAGAGAAGGACATAATCAAGTTTGCTTTTAAGAAAAAAGGCAGTGGGAAGTGGGATGAAGAATTCTCATGTTGAGACCAATTAGAGGACAGCTGTGGTGATCCACGTCTGAGCACAGGCAAAGGCAGTGAAAATGGATTAAATGGGAGTGATTTGAAAGATGTTAGCAGGCAAAAATGACAGGACTAACTGAGCAATTATAAAGGAAGGATGAGAAGAGCAGGGCAGGCCTTCATAAAGACTTCTAGTGTGGATGGCATATTTAAGTGACAGAGAATACAAAAGTGAAAGAATTAGAAGAGCACTCATTTGTTTTTAATTCTATACCAGGAAAAATTGGGCAAGGCTTGATCATGTAACCACAAAGGCCTTTGCACTCTTGAGTTTCTGGACCCTCTGCAGCCCAGGCTTGCTGCTGTCCCGTCTTTCCTTGGAGCAGGCCCCAGGGACTCCACCTACTCCCAAGTCTCTGAAGCTGCAAACACTAAATTTATCCCTCGAGGATTCTCTCCCCTGGAGCTTCCTTGCAGAGAGTAACAGTCTTCCCAGCTTCCTCCTTCCTTCCAGTCCCCAAAGACAAATGCACATGACATTTTAAAAAATTACTATTAATCACCATAGAGAAATGGAGAAAAGCAAGAATAACAAACACTAGGGAATTGCAAAGTTTAAGAAATTTTACAGACTTCTTTATCCTTCTCTTACTGAGAAAATAACAGAGAACTCATTACCGCATTTTGTTACACCTTTATTGTTAATGATGGAGGGCAGCCATCTCCTCAAGCTAGTGCCAGTCTTTTAAGAAGAGGGCATGATGACTCCTTTCTCGTGAAAGCCCTTTCCTTTAAAGAACTGGCCTGATTTCCTTCATATCTGCCCATTAGTTCCACAAGTATTTATTGAAACTTGCTTTCTCCAGGCACTGTGCTGGGCCCTGGGATTACAGTAGTGAAAATGAAATAGTTCCTGCACTGCAGCCTCACCCAATAGTGGTGGAAGAAGCTGGACACTTTACCAGGCAGTGTCCTTTTCCCAACCAAATAACATATTCAGGTAACCTCCATGGTGGCAGGAATATTTTTTAAAAATATGTTTTTTCCCTGCTGTCCATCACTCTTCCATCACCAAGAATAGAGCTCAGCTAATAGCTGGTGCATAATAAATGCACTTTGAATCATGAAATGTCCTTTGTCCAAAACAGAAAGGTATTTGAACATTTCCTCAAAAAGGCATTGATTCCTTTTATGACTGAGATATTCAAAAATAGTCCTATAAGAATAATATTCTTCATATTCAGAAAACTATTATTAAAAAAGTAATTCATTTGTTGGAATTGACTTTACTTCATTCACAGCTTTACTCCTATTCTGTGAAGTGTATTAAGAATGCCAGTTAGTGAGTTGCACTAGGATTTTTTAAGTTTAGACCCTAAACATGGGGTATAGGGAGACGGAGGAGGAGGCCATCAATATGAGGACTTCAAGACAACACTGGGCTTCTTATACTGAGATTAGTATATTTCGGGTCCATACTTTTTGGCAGATTATATTTCCCAGAGGTGGCAGATTGTATTTTCAGCAATATCTCCCAACACACATGCTCTTCTTTCAGTGTGGTTTTAACTCTCCTTTTATTGAGAGGTGGTGTCTCAGTTCTCTCTCCTTGAATATGGGTTGGCTTGTAGCAAAAATGATGCTACATGACTTTTGAAGCTAAGCCATAAAAGCAACATAGGTTCTACCTGGCTTTCTTGGAACACTGACCCTTGGAGCTCTGAGAAACCATATTAGCAGTCTGGCTGTCTTCAAGCCACCATGCATGAGGGAGCCCAAACTAGCCTACATGCAGAGACCAGAAGGACTGAATGGGTGTGAAGCTATTTGAAGAAATAGATAACTGAGACAATAATAAATATTTATTTGTATTGAGTCATTTTCACTCAAAGCTGGCATGTAGTATTGTTGTGTCCTAGTGTTCATTCCTTATCGAGTTCTTAATAACACTCAAATATATTTTTTCTCTTTTCTTCCTTCCTTTCTTCCTTTCTTTCTTTTTCTTTCTTTCTTTCTTTCTTTCTTTCTTTCTTTCTTTCTTTCTTTCTTTCTTTCTTTCTTTCTTTCTTTCAGAATTACCTCTCCATCTGTGGTTGGTCTTGG
Source organism: Hyperoodon ampullatus (assembly GCF_949752795.1). NCBI lineage: Eukaryota > Metazoa > Chordata > Mammalia > Artiodactyla > Ziphiidae > Hyperoodon > Hyperoodon ampullatus. The sequence goes on from NC_136914.1 coordinate 175,350,621, forward strand.
AGGAAGGGTAGTTAAAGCAATATACCAAAGGTGAGTAAGAGTTCAAGTTTCTCCAAGGACATTAAATCTTGGAAAGAGTAAAGTAATTACCAAAAATATAGGGCTTATTCATCCCATCCATCATGATGAGGTTATTAGTCAATGTTCTCTAAATCCCTGAAGTAGTTCCGGCTCTCATCCTATTCTAAACACACTTTTGTGAACTTCCCTGTAATCCTATACAAATTCCTTTTCTGTAAAAATTGTCTGGCATACAATTTATGTACATTCCTAGATAATCCAAGTTGAATTTTGAGTTTCTATATGCAGATTGATCAACCCATACAAATAATGACAAAAAAAAAATGCTGAATCTCCAGCAGATCAGCAGATCTGGTCCAGCAGACCAGAAGATCATTTTGGTTCCTGACATATTTCTTAATTTGATATTCCCTAGCCAAATTGACGTTTAGGAGTTCCTGAGGTCAGAAACTCCTTTTCCTCTATTTTTATTATATCATAGATTTTGTAATATTCTTATGTTTATAAATGAATATATATTCTTCAGAAAACTTAGAAAGTAATGATAAGCCAAATGGAACAGAAGAGAAAAAGAAGAAATTGAATCTCTCCATATTACCAAGGGACATACAAATGGAAATTAGAAGATGCACAATTTGAACTAATTTAGCTAAAAAAGAAATGTATTGGCTCATATAAACAAATTGCAACAGGGCAAGGATGGTGATGTTCTCAGAGATGACTGGGTTCAGGGATTGAACATGTCAAGACTTTCTCCCTATTTTCATCTGTACTTATCTAAGTGGAGTTGTACTACCTCATACAACATAGATTGGGAGTAGAAGGATTTAACTACAGGCAATTCCAGGCTGAGTCTAGCACCAATGCATATAGATGACCTCCAGGAAAGAAATATATTATCCAGCTGACTCTTTGTCTTTATTTGGAAGCTGTAATTTTCAAAGGTTCTACAAATTTCTTTCTGAGTATGAGACAACCTGACCAACACATATAAACTAGTTAGCATGAGACAATCAGTTCTGTCTCCCTCAGTCACTTCCTGTTGTGAAGTTAGTTAAATATTTGACTCTTAGATATGGACACAGACTCCAACCCCATTTCTACTGCCATGGAAAAGTGATTCCTTGGTAATCCTCATTATGTCACCAGAAGTAAAAATTCTATCCAGCTTTGACTGCTAAATTCATATGATGATTCAGAAGTCTCTGGCATTCATAATACCCAGGATCCCAGGCTACAGAAAAGTTACCATTTACAATCAATCCAAAGGCTTCTTATTTCATAAGGAGGGAGAAAAAAATATATATATATATATATATTAAATACCTACTGTTTGTCAAGTACATGCTTATTTCTCTGAATATGTTTCTCAGTCCTTTCCCTCAATAGTGTGAAATTTCCTGGTCAGATTCAGAGGCTGCCCTAAGGTATATATTTTAAGAGATCACAGCACCTCCATTCTTGGGCAAGGGTCCAAGTCTTCTATCACAGCTCTTAGGGTTTTAGAGGATCAAAACATAGCAAGTCTATTTCTCACCAAGATTTGGGGCCAATTAATAGATAGACACAAGAAGATGGGAACAAAATTGTTAGCTTCATTACTGATTTTTTTTTAAAAACTAGATTGGAGGACTTGGGTGATATTTGCAAACAAATAGGATTCTGTGGTTCTCTGTCCCATACTCATCCTTTCATATTCTTTGCTTGGTTTAAATGTTGGGTCAGCCTAGCTAAGGGATAGTGCCTACAAAGGACACATGCATGCCTAAGGCAGGTGCTTCTCAATGTCTTGAGGCAACAGGAAAGAAAGGAGAACAACTCTCCAGTATTTCAGTCATTGACAGGAATATCTTACTTGATAAGGAATTGTGGACTGATGGCTATTGCTATTTCATGGGAAAATGTTGAATATATAGACAAGGAATAAAAGTCAGGGGTATCATTTTTATGGTGGTAAGTCCACCTAAAAACATGAAGAGAGTGAGACAAGTGGTTCCTCCAGCCCTGCATATTCCTGGCTGCTACAAGTACACTAGCTATGAATGAGAACAGTAGTTTAGATTAACCAAGTGGTCTACGCTCAAGCTCAGGGGCTTCAGTTTTCTCTCTAGGTCAAATTTAGCAGCCCTGAAGTCTTCAAGTGCTGATAATGCAGGCAACCCATCATGCATCACTTTCCATCCTTTCTCAGGTACTCTAACATCCCTCAACCAGAAGCTCATTCACATAATATTCTCTCTGCCCCTAAAGCCAAACTTATCTCCATGTCCTCCCAAACCCTGTCATATTGCCCGTGGGTTATGGCAATATATCATCAACATAATATCCTACAATTATTCTCAAATTTTTCTCTGAATGGTCCCTTCCCTTTTTTATCAAACTGAAACATAGATAACCCCCGAGAACTCTGCTTCCCTACATCTCTCAATCACACACTAGATTTCTCTCAGTTTTACATACCTTTTGACACTTAACTCATATCTATGTCCTCCTTACTTCTCATTGCTTCTCTCAAACAATTTTGTTCTTTCAAAGACCCCAACTTCTTTAAAGTGAATATTATCAGGTGTCATCATCTACTTCTGATTTTTGATGTTGCCATTTCCCCTTTCAGTCCTTCCTTATCATTTATAGATGACCATATATATCCTTCTTAGCTACTATTTTAGTCATTTTTTTTTTTCGGTGCGCGGGCCTCTCACTGTTGTGGCCTCTCCCGTTGCAGAGCACAGGCTCCTGACGCGCAGGCTCAGCAGCCATGGCTCACGGGCCCAGCCACTCTGCGGCATGTGGGATCTTCCTGGACTGGGGCACGAACCCATGTCCCCTGCATCGGCAGGCGGACTCTCAACCACTGCGCCACCAGGAAAGCCCTATTTTGGTCATTTTTGACACTCAATTTGAGCAGAACGGATTTAACCAACATGCTGGCCTCTCATCTTCTAAGTCCTTCACCAAAAATATCTTCTTCCACAACACTTCAGCCCCTCCTGTAATCATACCCTGAGATTTATACCAATAATTGCATCTCTGTGTGTGTCTCTCTTCCTTTGGCACTCTCTCTCTACAACCAATACTTATTTTCCTTTTAATTAATTTTCCCTTGAACTCCCACTCCAACAATTATCCAATATCTGTGAGATTTCTAATCCATTGACTCTGATATTTATCCTGTCCATTACCCTCCTCCTATTCTCACATCCTAATTTACTCTCATTTCCATAGGTTGGCATAATAATTATTTTCAAAAAATACTCAATGTCCCTGTTCACATTTATTACTTTCATAGTCCCTGAATTTTTTTCTATCCTGTGTAACAAATTACCACAAACTTAGTGACTTAAAACAGCATCCTTTTGGCACTATTTATAATAGCCAGGACATGGAAGCAACCTAAATGTCCATTGACAGATGAATGGATAAAGAAGCTGTGGGGTATATATATATATATATATATATATATATATACACACACAATGGAATATTACTCAGCCATAAAAATGAATGAAATAATGTCATTTGCAGCAACATGGATGGACCGAGAAATGATCATACTAAGTGAAGTAAGTCACACAGAGAAAGACAAATATCATATGATATCCCTCGTGTGGAATGTAATTCTTTTAAAAATGATATAAATGAACTTGTTTACAAAACCGAAACAGACTCACAGATTTCAAAAGCAAACTTACGGTTACCAAAGGAGAAACATGGAGGTGGGAGGGATAATTAAGAGCTTGGGATTAACATACACACACTACTGTATATAGAATAGATAACCAACAAGCACCTACTGTATAGCATAGGAACTCTCTTCTATATTCTGTAATAACCTATATGGGAAAAGAATCTGAAAAAGAATGAATATGTGTATATGTATAACTGAATCGCTATGCTGTACACCTGAAACTAATACAACATTGTAAATCAACTATACTCCAATAAAATTAAAAATAAATGCACAACATCCATTTGTTATTTCACAGTTTCTATGTATAATGGAATACTACTCAGCCATAAAAAGGATGAAATTTTTCCATTTGCAATAACATGGATGGACTTGAAGGGAATTATGCTAAGTGAAATAAGTCATACAGAGAAAGACAAATACTGTATGATATGACTAATATGTGGAATCTAAAAAATAAAATGAACTAGTGGATATAACAAAAAAGAAAGAGACTCACAGATGAAGAGAACAAACTACTGGTTACCAGTGGTGAGAAGGAAGGGAGGAGGTCAAGATAGCGATAGGGGATTATGAGGTACAAACTACTATGTATAAGGTAGATAAGCTACACAGATATATTGTACAGCACAGGGAATATAGCCAATATTTTATAATAACTATAAATGGAATATAACCTTTAAAATCATGACTCACTATGAAACACCTGAAACTTATGTAATGTCGTACATCAACTATACCTCAATAATAAATAAATAAACAAACAAATAAATAAATAAAAAAGAAGTCTGGACATTAACTGGACTCAATGTTCACAGGATCATAAGGCTGAAATCAAGTTGTCAGCTGGACTGTGTTCTTCTCTGGATGCTCTACTAAAGAAGGACCCACTTTCAAGATTCCTCGGTTTGTTGGCAGAATTTCTTTCTCTTCTGGGTGTAGATTTCATGGAACTTCTTTCTTCAAAGTCAACAAAAGAGAGTTTCCGCTGTCTAAAGTCTCTATCTTCAGGGAAGGTTTGCTTACTCTTTCAAAGGACTTAGCTGACTAGGTGAGACCCATCTAGGATAATCTCTCTTTGATTAACTCAAATTCACATGGTTAGGGATCTTAATTAGACATCTGCAAAATCCCTTCACCATATCTATATTTTATTGGTTAGAAGTCAAAAGGAAGGTACTATATGTAAGACTTTTGGGGATCACTTTAAGGTGTGTCTATACAGGCCTCTCAAAATCTCAGTTTTGATTTATGTTGGTTCAGTTGAACTCACTGCTAACTCTGCCCCTGCACCCAAACATACAAATATTATCAGTTAAAAAAAAAATCACACACTTGGCTGTTTGGTTACTTTTCAAACACATGGAAATAAACCTCAAATGGCTATTTAACACTGGATGTACTTCACTAGAAAAATCCCTCTCACTTCTAGGAAACGATTTTCACATCTTTCACTCCTCACACTTAGCTGATGACAGTGTCTTATACTCCAAAGACAGCTACCTCATCCTTCTGCTATCAAGTCCTCAAACTCCCCATCATCTGTACCCACTCTGCCTTTTATTCTGTCTCTGCTTCTATTTAAGACCAACACCTTTCCCTTGTACCATAGATCTCTTTCTCATGGATCACTATCTCAAGGAATTTGTTCTGTCATGATCTCTTTTTTCTGTTGTATCACTTCATCTCTCTTCTTTAAAAAAAAAAAAAAGGAAAAAATCCTTATCTTAAAACACAATCTCCAAGAACAATCTCTGCAATTATTCAATAAATCTAAAATTATTCCAAAAATAAAAAAATTATAAAAACAAAAGCAAAACAATGTCCTTTGTCTCAGATCTTCTGGTTGCCTTTTAATTCCATGTTTCCTTTCACACCAGAGCCCCTTAAGAGTTGTTTCTATCAAATTTCTGAACATCCTCACTTCCCATTCTCTCCTCAGCTCCTCTTAATCTATTGCCTTTTTATCGACATCATTGGTTTTTCTTCCTATTGTAGGCAATACTCAGGTCCTCATAATTATCTTCAATTAACCACTCCCTTCTTCTTGAATACCCTTTTTTTCTGGGATTCATTGGCACCATAGGCACCATACTGGACTATTTTTTTTCTCACACTTAACTGGTCTCTCTTTCCCAGTCTCCTTTGCTGGCTCCTTTAAATACAATAAATCTTCTAATGATATGTTTGCCACAGGATGTTCTCTAGGGATCCAGATCCATACACCCTATTTCTTATTTGTCATCTCCTCTGAATGTTCAAAATGCATCTCAAATTCCACATGGCCAAAATAGAACTAGTTATTTTCTTCCAAAAATTTACTTTTTCACAGACATTTTCTATCTCACTCAGTGATACTACCATTCACTTAGTTGCTTAGTCCAAAAACCTGTAAATCTCATCTTCTCTTCTCCTCTCACCTTTGTGCTCCATATTCAAGACACTTGGTCCTTACTCAAAAATATATTCTGAATATAATTGTTTCTCAGATGGCTCTTCATTGATCTCTTCTACTAAAGCAGCACTATACCCTCTTTACATTCTCTCTCATGTTAGCACAGTTTACCTCTTCCAATCTTTTGTCTGTTTTTAAAATTCTTATAGCCTTTGTTTATTTTTTCTCATTTCACCCTTGTCAGCGAGAATATAAGTACTTGGAAGGCAAGGACTCTATGGTATTCTCCAAATAAGAGAACTGAAGCTCAGTTAAATGGTTGAAAATGCTAATATGAGCAAAAAGTGGTAAAAATGGACTTTGAATAGGTCAGTTTCCAAGCCCATGCTGTTTCTATTGCATCATTAAGAAGAAAACCTCTTAGATTAATAGTAAAGGAATAGTATTTAATCTCTCCAATTGTGTCTTGCATGTGTCCCATATTTTCCAACCTGAGTTTGCTTTTGATGAGATACTATGAGCAGTGGCCCACAATATTTCTGATATCATGATAGAGAGAAGTAATAACTCACTCAGTAGTGATACTTCCTGGCTGTCACCTTGGAAATCACATAGTTTCCTTCTAAGATAAGACACAACCGGGCCTATAACCTATGGAATCATTTTTATTTTCAAAAATTTTCTTATAGTAGTAGATTTCATCTGGTTTAAAGTTAAAACCTTCAAAAATTTTTTTCCAATTTTTTACCTGCCCTCTCTCTGACCCTAAATCCACTCTCAAGGGAGCAACCAACAGCATCTTCTCCTGAGGTATGATTAAAGAATAAACTAGCATCATGAATTCTAATCCCAAGTATAGCAGCTACCAGTTTCATGACCTTAGGTAAGTACTTAAACTTTATAGATCTTTGTTTCCAGTATATCAACCACGGATTTTAAAAGAGACTTGCCAATTTTATTACATAATCCAGATAAATGTAGTCTATGCTTTTACTCTGGACCAATTTAAATCTAGAATTGGCTCTTATCTGCATTTCCCAGAAAGAATCCACTTCCCCCAAAAGTATCAGTCATGAATATAGAACATAGAGAAATTTATAAAAGGGGACAGAGGTGGAAATTTTTCTCCCCCATCAAATATGTAAAACTAATCCTCAAGTAGATCCATTTTCCTGTTCCTCCTTCCACTGTTTGCCACCACTAGGGAGTTCCCTTGGTTGTCCCCCTTCTATGCAGCACCCAAATTCATTGGCTCCATTTGCTCTCCTTCTGAATTTCACCCTTCCCATGACTCCTCACATTATTACTCCATTTCTCCAAATTTGCTTACTCACACCCATTCCAGTGTTCAGCAAAGTACTATTCAGCTGCCATGTGAAGGGGGATTCTCCCTCCTAAGAAGGCATTGGGGGGCAGTTAATTTTTAAACTATCTTACAGTTAGAATGTTGCTACTTAATGGTTCCTTCACTTACAATTGCCTTAGATCCTCTGTATCAGTTAGGGTAGTTTGTGTTTCAAGTTACAGAATACTCCTAATCAAATGCCTTAAAGAATAAAGAAATTTGTGATTTCATACCTGAAGTCCAGAAGTCAGGTTCTATATTCTAATAGCATAGCTTCAAAGATGTTAACAGAGACCAGGTACGTTCCATCTCTCTGTTCTATTATGTTCAGGATTGTTTGACCCTCAGGCTTGTTTCCTTCTTGAAAGCAAAATGGTTGTCAGTAGCATTCTGCATTACATTCTTCCTTGTTTACATATAGTGGAAGAATGTGAGAAAAACTCCATTCCTTTAATTTGATTGAGTCACTTCCAGTCAAATGCTAACACCTTGGTTGAATCGTAGGTGACCATAAAATGTACTTGTTAACTATGCTGGGACAACAGGTGTAAACCAGGAGAGGTCAAAGTAAACTCAGACATATATCAACTCTAATAATAGTTACTAAATCAATGTCCTATGCTGACTTTAATCTCTACAATAGTGAATTTATTTTTCAGTGCTTTGGGGGAAAACTCCTGCTTTTCCTCTTTTCTGGTTTCTCCTTTAAAGTTTTCTTTGTCCATCTCTTAAGTATTAACCTTTTAAAGATTTTGCTCTGAGCCTTTCTCACATAGCATCTTCTCTCTCTGGATAATCCAATCTGCCCTAATTGCATCATTTATCATGTATATGCTAATAACACCAAATCTTTATCTCAGCCTATACAACACCCATGAACTACAAATACAAACTAGTGTGTACAAAGTCATTTTTTGGACACCAAGAAATTGATGCTCCACAGACACCTCAAAAATATCTAGTATTTGAGAACTCACAATATACCAGGTACTATTCTGAAATTTTTACATGTATTTTCTTATTTAATTTTTGTAGAACTCTATGGATTTAGTACTACTACAATTGTGTTAGTTAGAGTTCTCCAGGTTAAACAGAACCAATAGGTTGTGTGTATATACAAATATGTACTATATATATATATATATATATATATATATATATATATATATATATGTACTATATGTGTACTATATATATATATAGTCTCATGTGACTATGGAGACTGCAGAGTGGGCCAGCAGCTAGAGAGCTAAATAACAGGTGTTGAAGTTCAGGTTTGAAGGTGGTCTGCTACAGAATTTCCTCTTGCTCTGGGGAGGTCAGTCATTTTTTTTCATTCAGGCCTTCAACTGGTTGGATGAGGCCCACCAACACTATGGAGTACAATCTGCTTTACTCAAAGTTCACCAATTTAAATATTAATCTCATCCAAAATGTCATCACAGAAATATCCAGACAGACAGAAATATCCCCAGACAGAAACCACAATTTTAGGTATTCTGTTGAGGCTGGAGTAGTGAAAAGAGAAACAGGACCAGAGTCTGTGACCAGAGGAAAGGAATGGAAGAGATGGACAAAGATGAAAGAGGTCCAAGATTTGACCCTGTGGAGAGTTATTTTTTTTTTTTTTATCATTAGAGAACTGAAGCATAAACAGTAGCAAAGGCAGGACCTCAGGACTTTGGGAAAGTATATCTTAAGTTTATAAGCATAAGGCTGCCTACTGTACATGCGTGATTGATTCATGATGTGCCTTGGCCAGAGATTCATGGCTAGAGTAAGGATCAACATTGGTCCCAATAGCCTCATAAAATTGTGAGTTAAGCCCACCATTGGGAAATGCTGGAAGGTACTGAAAACAACAGTGAAAATTTGATTTTCTTTGATGATTTTGCCTAGTGGTTATTGCTGATCAGAAATACATTAGAAGCCATTTTTTTCCTGACTTTTTAAAATAGTATCAAAGCCTGGCTTACAAGAGCTATTTGTAGGTGCAGAACGTTTATTTTTTACTTCCTTCTTTCTATTATTCTTTTAGAATCTCATCTTCTCCTCATGTCTACACTACAATGTAACAGTTAAGAGCATGGACCCTGCAGACAATGCCTGGGCTAAAATCCCTCCTGTGCCACATCCTACGTAGTTGAGCTTGGGCAAGTTACTCAAGCTCTCTATGCCTTAGTGTCCTTGTTTATAAAATTAGGAAGACAAAAGTGCCTACATATCAGGATTGCTGTGAAAATTAAGCCGTTAGTGTATGTGAAATCTTGGAAGGGTGGAACGCAATAATCTTTGAAGGGTGGAATGCAATAAGCTCTGTGTGGTATTGGCTATTATTTTTCAGAGTTCGATAGATACACTTTCACATGCTTGAATAATACTTTATGTATAGCTCTAGCACACTCCAATCAATTGTGTTTTGCTTGTATATTGTTCCACTAAGTTGGGAGCTCTTTGAGGGCAGGTATTATATTCTCTGTTCTCTTGAGTGGATAGCAGTGCTTGGTTCTTACTAAGTGCAAAACGTATGTTTATTAATCAATTGAGTCCCATGAAATATACAATGTCACTCTCCTTTGTCTTCCAATGTGTAAAAGGGATATGTTATGGTGTTTCAACTTCTTAAGAACTTGAAATAAATAGAGGAATACAAAAGTCCTTCCCAAACTCCTGAGTCCATGCCACCAAGAGCAAAAGGGAGTGCTTCAAAATGTGATTCTGAAGTTGCTTTTGCTTTATTTAAAGTCTCAATATATTACAGTAATTAAACTGCTTCATGACCTCATTGAAATCCTATAAGGCTTAATTAATGTTTGTAAAGCCTTTTACAATCCTTAGATGAAAGGCACCAGGAAAGCATTAAGGAATCATTATTATTATGACTGATGCCATCTTAAATGACTGCAAACAGTTTGCTTCACTTGGATTTGCTGATTAAATCCTAGCTATGACCATGCAGAAACACAAGGAAAATTCACTTCTGCAATGTAGCTCAGCTTGTCTTATTTAAAAGGTCTTAGACAGATATAAATAAATATTCATGCACTATTTTTCAGAAGGACAATACTTAAAATGATGATGAAAGAAGGGATAAAGTCAAAAGCATGAGAATAGGCTATTGGCCTAAGCTGTACCATCTTGCAAACTATCTTCCCATAAACTCTGGAGTCAAGCAGACCTACATTTTTAGAGTCAGGCAGATTTGGGTTGGAAAACTGGCCCTATGATTTAACTTCATTGAAACTTTGGGAAAATTATTTAGTATCTTTGCCTCCCCCATTAATCCGTGAACTCTGTAGGGATCATGGGCTCTGTCTGTCTAGTACAAGATTTTTACCAAGTGCTCAACATATGTATTCAAGATATATTTTTTAATGTATATCTATAACTATTCATATGAAACAACTAAAATACAATATCACCAGCGTTTAAAATATTGATCACCTCCATCTTTTGAAGGACCTTCATTTCATCATCCAGAATGACTTATTCACCAACCGTTCTGGAAAACTGGATTTTACTGTGTTATTTCCATGACTAACAATTCTATTTTTGAAGGGCACTCAAAGGTAATATCATACAAAGGCTTTACCTAATATGTTCTGTTTATCTAGTGTTTTTATCTAGTTCTGTTCATTTATTATCTATTGATATTTCTATCTATAAAAAACACCTCAAAATTTAGTAGTGTTACACATCCATTTTATAATGCTCATAATTCAAACAGAGAATGTCTTTTCCTGGCTGCCTGATGAATGGGACTCAACAGGGCTGGCTCAAGTGGCTGGATTTTGCTGGAACAGCTTAATGAGGGCTATATTTTAAGGACCTATTTATCAGTTGCATTCTTCAATTCTTCTCCACATTATATCTCCTGGGACTAGAACATCCAAGATGGTTTCATAATTCAAAAACCTGGTCTCTAGGTTAGGATGGCTGAGACAACTGGGACTGGCTGGTCATCCCTCTCTGTCCATGCATGCAGCCTCTCCACATGGTTGTCTTGAGCTTCCCTAAAGAATGGTGTTTTCAGGACTTCTTACTTGGCAACTGAGCTTTCCAAGAGGCCTAGACAGAACCTGCATGTGTTCTTATGACTTAGCCTAAGAAGTCCATAATATCACTTTCACCACATTCTATTTTTCAAGCAAGTCACTAAAGACATCCCAGATTCACAGGGAAAAAAAATAGTAGACTCTACCTCTCAATGGCAGGACTTGAAAATATATATTCATCTTTTTCTTCCCCATAAGAGAAAAAAAGATTGCTGCCTTAATTCTTAGAAATCTGAAAGTCATCATAAAGAGTTCTATCTTCTTAGCCATGCTTCTTTCCAATGGGTAACTGTCTGATCCACTTCAAAGGGTTGAGAGATGGGTTATAAACTTGATTCTACCACTGATTAACTGTGTGACTTTGAATACATCTTCCTTTTTTTTTTTTTTTTTTTTTTTTGCGTTACACGGGCCTCTCACTGTTGTGGCCTCTCCCGTTACGGAGCACAGGTTCCGGACGCACAGGCTCAGTGGCCATGGCTTACGGGTCCAGCCACTCCATGGCATGTGGAATCCTCCCGGACCGGAGCACGAACCCGTGTCCCCTGCATCGGCAGGCGGACTCTCAACCACTGCGCCACCAGGGAAGCCCCACTTTGAATACATCATTTAATCTTTCTCATTTTGTCTCTTCATCTATCTCAGAGAAAAATAATGTCTCTGTTATCCGTGTCACTGAGTTGTGGAGAAGATGAGATAATAGAAGGATAAAGAGATAAAATCTTAGAAATCCTACATAGCTGCCAGGGTCATTGTTAGTAAAATATAGGAAGGAAGCTATAGTCACTAGGCTTTCCAAGTCTAATTAGAAGAGTTAGTTTGTTAGCTGCCTTGAGTTCCTGGATTCAATAAGACTGATAGAAATCCAGAGACTAAGGCATAGTTCATTCAGTCTAGAGGTTATACTTAGCTTCCAAGTTCAGGTCTTGGTCATATCTGGGTTTAACTATGCAAGGCTCTTGAGTCTCCCAGCTGTGCTGTAACCATCTCAAATGGAAAGATGAATAAAGTGATAACTTCCTGTGTAAGTAACAAGTAAAACCATCCAAACAGTTGTGTCTTTTGGTCAATTTAAAGCTTTTTAATTATGAAAATGAACTCAATTATTTGTTCATTATCTGAACAGAAAAGCTTTAACGCTCTAATTCTTGCTAGCAACAAACTGGGCAAGGGAAATAATATCCGAGTGAGCCATTTAGCAAAACCTGGGGTATAGATGCTGCTGTGATCCCAAAGTCTATATGGCTTTAAGGTGGTATCATGTCGTTTGTGGTTTTCATAACTGTGTGTCTCCCCTTCATTTTGTGCTTCTGAGCATGTTTTTCAAAAGTTGTATATTCTACAATTATTTATGGAAAGATAAAGGTTTTGTGAATAATGTTTAAACACAAGTATTTGAACCTAGTAAAGCAATGTGGTATAGAGAACATGGCACAAGTCTAGTCACAGTAATTGGGAAAGTACTCTAAACTTCCATTATTTTGAAGACAATGAGGTCAAACTACTTGAATTTCTGGGAGTTTCACATAGCATGATTCTGTGATACCATTTTTCAAATATATGGCCCTTATAGATTCTGAAACTATGTAATTATAAACTAAATGTGGCCATTATAGATTCTGAAACTATGTAATTATAAACTAAGTCCAAATTTAAATTCAAACAGTGAGATTATCTGGCAAATTCTACTGTAATAGAACACAAGAAGCCCTGATTTGACAGGCTTCCAAGTGGTAAGTCTTTCTACATTCACTTATGATCTGAAATAAGTAAAAAAATGCTGAATTCTAACAAGCACCCAATGTGTATATTTTACCAACATCTCCTTAGTTCACACAGTCTTTATGCATCAAAATTGTTCTCAGACTTCCTTGCCACTAAATCCCATGTCCACTTTCCAAGCTCATCTTCCTTGACTTTTGGCAGCATTTGACCCTGGTGACAGAATTCTCCTTATGAAACCTTCCCTTAGTTTTATTTCTGAGACATAATCCTCCTGATTTTCATCCTACTGTTCTGGCTAATTCTTCATAGTCTTATTCATGGTATTTCCTTCAATTGCCCAATCTTGAAATGTATATGTAATATAATCCTCTTCTCTACACATGCTTCTGGAATGATCTCACTCATTCTTAAGGCTTTAATTATCATCAGTTTGACATGCATGATTCATAAATATTTATTGAATGCCTTTTGCTTTCCAGATACTATAACGTGATGTTCCAAATACAAATCTATAACTTAGTGCTTTATGCTGAGCTCCAGATATACATATACAGTTGCATACTTGCAGATATAGGACATGGCAGAACTACTGAGTGCAGCAGTTATGCCCTACGTGTGCAGCTCTCTGTCTGCCTTAATGTATGACTCAAAGTCAGCTTGTCCAAAATGAAACTCATCTTCCATTCCTCAAAAAATTATTGCTCCTTTTGTGTTTTCTAGCTCAGTGAATTAGTTTCAAAATTGGCAAGTTGTGAAATCACTGAGTTGTCAGGATCTTCAGCTTAAAAAAAAAAAAAAGAAAGAACAACATCAGCTTTAAAGGAGCGTAAAGAAGATTAAGGGAAATAATACATGTAAAATATTCTTTCTAGTATCTGTCATATATTAAGCACTCAATGTTTATTACTCCCCAATCCCCACTGACATTCAAGCTAGAAATCAGGGCCTCATCTTTGACTTAAAAAAAACTGTTTTCAATCCCTTCACTAAGTTCAAACAAAACATCATTTACAAACTTTAAATCTCATAAATTCTATCCTTGTATTACCACTACCTAGGTGAATGAACATTATATTTCTATTTCATCCTACTAACTGGTTTTCTTAATTCTGGCCATGCTAGATCTCCCACACCCATCTATTTTTTATACCTCTTCTTCACTGAACTTTCAAAATACTCTTATATATGCTGCTGGTCTGTTAGTTACTCAAGCACAAGCTTTCCATGACTTTTAGGGAAAAAGTCCAAACTCTTAAGCTTCACATGCAAGGCACTGCAGGACATGGCCCCTTTCATCATCCATCTCCCAAAACTCTGACCCAGACAAATTCAACTGCTTTCAGTTCCCTTGTCACACATCGCTTCTACTGCTGGAAATACCCCCTCCTTCTTTCTCTAACTTACTGCTGCTTACCTTTCAGAACTTAGCTCACAGGTCATGTCTTCCAAGAAACTCTTCCTGGACACTGAGACTGGATTATGTGTCTGTATCTTTTACACTGGTGATAGTCTAAGGTCCCTGAAGCAGAAACTGCATCTCACCCATCTTTGTACTCCCGATGCCACAAAAGGCCTAAAGTACATATGTTTGTAAAAACAATGAATGAATGAAAATTTTACCATTCAGACAAATGTTATGCAGGCAATGGTTCTAGCTGTTACAACTGTATAAAGAAGGAATTGCTTGAACTTGGTGGTAGTGGAGGTGGTAGTAGGGGGCAGCTTAGAAACAATCTGTGTTCCTTCTCAGGATGCTAATGGATCTGAATAGGTTTAATAGAATGGTGGGATTGTCAGAGAAAAAATTACTTGTGTGAGATACTAAAGAGTCTCTATAGGGTCACAAAATCTTAAGGCAAGGCTTAAGAATTCTAAGATTTTTTTAAAGTTTTATATTAAACTTGGATGATATAAATAGACACAACAGATTGTAAAAACATACCAACTTATAACTGTGTAATACAAGAATTTTTAGTGCCAATGTGTGTTCTTAAATAATGCTATTTTAATTATTGTGTGCTAATGAGAAGAAAAAGAAAGGGTGAAAATGATTTAATACATTGTGTTGCTTTAACATAAAGTATAGGTCAAATTACATCAAGACTCATTGAATGAAAAAACTATGCAATCTTGTAAAGAGTGGAAAACAGTGGAGGGATTTTATACATGTTGCTCTAAAAACAAGACAAAACTGTGCCATAGCCCATCAATACCATATTCACATTACAGGAATTTAGTTTCAGCAAAACAACATCATCCATCACAGTATCACATTACATTATACTGTTACTTTTAGATTTTGTTTCTGTTTGCATTTACCTTATAAACTTATTTTTGCTTTATATTATATACAAGCTTTAAAGATACAAATATTTAGGAAACAGTATAATAAAAATAACTTAATATAATGATAGAGACCTGAGAGATTATCTTCTTTAAAATAATTCATACTTAACTCAGGGTGGAAAAAGACTATGTTAAATAAAAGGATCAGGACATAGCAAGCCTACTTGGGAATAAAAGCTTCCTTATCAGCGTAAAATGATTTATCTCTTAGCCCAGCATGTGCATACATACACATATACCACACACATGCACATACAAAATCACATACAAATAACACAGATATATACCACATAAAGGACACACACAGCACATACTTTTACCTATATGTATGTGACACACAAATACATATGTATCTGCTTGTATCACAAATAACCCTATGCACAAAGGAAGCACACACACACACACACCCCTTCCATAAATGTATATCTGCATTTTATAAAGAGACAATAAATACAAACTGAGAAAGCTAAAGTTGAGCACAGCCTTTTTAAGAAGGAGGCCTCTGGAATTAGACTACCAAGCTACCAGTGCCAGTTCTGCCCCATCCTAGCTGAATAGCCTTGGACATATTTACTTAGTGCTCAGTTCCTCACTCTTCTAGTCATTAAATAGGAAAAAATAGCAAGTACCTAACTCACAGAATTGTTCAGAGAATTAAATACACTATTGCATGTTGAGAAATTTAACACTGTGTTGGCACCTAGGAAGAAATCAATAAATGATGACTTCTTTATGTACATGTATATGTGTGTGTGTGTGTGTGTGTATATATATATATATATATACACACACACACACACACACACACACACACACATACACATAGACATAGAGCACTGTTGTCCCACTAAAGAGAGTTTTTCCCTTCATGGTCAGAGAAAGTGAGAAACCTGGGGGTCATCCCTAACATTTGCAATACTTCATTGTCTGTATTCAATCTATCACCAATCTTGTTGACATTTTTCCCCCTCTGAAACTCTCTCAGATTGATGCATCTCTCTTTACACCATATGGGTTGAAGCAAGAGGCTAATAATTGCTTTCCCCACATTTATTCTTTTTTCCTCACTGTGACCAGGCAGCATTTTTTCGAAAAGCACATACGACCATGTATTCCCCATAATACTTTAATGACTCCCCATTGCTTTTAGGGTAACCTTTGCACAGTCTAGCCCTCTCTACCTCTCCATCCTTCCTGCTGGGTCAAGACACTCTTCTATATTGTGTGGCATTCCCCTATTGAAAGCCTATTAAGAACAAGGATGGTCTGTTTTAGCTAACCATTGTCTCCTTGTCACCTAGTAGAAGCCTCTGTAAACATTGATTGGTTGGATGAGAAGAACATAACACTGCTTTAACACATCAGTAGAGGGATGTGGAAGATGGTGCCCCGCAAAAAAGACTATGATGTCTGATATAATAGGACAGTACTCTATGGTATATTTCAGTGCCTGGTGAAAATCAGTAGTATAAAGTTCATCATCAGTGTATGTTGGGAGTGAACGTAACCAACAAAATTTCAGCAGTGCCCAATAAACATAATGATTTCCAATAAAGGAAAACAGATTAAGAGAGGAGATTTTTATTTTGTTTGCTTGCTTGCTTGCTTGTTTTTTTAAATCTGTGGTTTCTGAAAATACTTATCTGTGAACACAAAGGTGATTCCTCCTGGCTCTTCTTGGTTATATACATAGTGGGATCATTAAAGCAGAGTGGAAGTGCTGTAAGATCCAGCATAGTGGTTGCTATGTAGCTGTATCTCACTTTTTTACCAAATGAAATGAAAGATGTGTCCTAGTCTGGTTCTCTGACTTGCATGATAATAAAAAACTATACTCACATATCACAGTTTTACAGATTATTGAGGTCACAGATCCATACCAGCATAGTTTCACATGTCACTTAGCTCAGGTCACACTAGTGAAGGAGGATAAATGTCACTGACTCATCAATTCTAGTTTCTCTTGGTTCCATGGAGACATATTTATGAAGGCAACATGGTCTAAGGAGGTCTAGAATAATTCATTGTTAAGTTTGAGATGCAGCTCACAAATTTCTTCACAAATGCCCTTATTTTTGGTATGAGAAGCATTGATGGTTTTTATCTGAATACGTTCAACTAAATAAGATATATATTCAATTTGCCAAATCTTAGTCACCTTACTTATATCTCTGATTCAAGCATCCTCTACACATGTACTGCTATTACACTATATCCCACTACAAACATCATCTTAAAATGTATCTTAAACTGAATTTTTGTTAAGTATGTGTACTTTTTCCATTGCCCTATTTTAGCTTTTCCAAGATCTTAAACTCTTATTCCTGGTGTATAGTCAATTGAAAGCAGTTTCAATACTCCTTTCTTGTGTATTAACTTCATTTTCTCTCCAGCTTAACCTCATTCTATAAAGTATTTAACGATCTGATAACTAAGAGCTGAATGCACTGGTAAACTCTGATATTTCAATAATTCCTCTGTGAACTTTCTTGTAAAGTGAACATTTTTTCTGCAATAAAAATGATCCTCCCCAGTTATTGTTTTGTAGATTTTCAGAAAGAGGAAACTATTTTTTTAAACAACTGCCACTAATGTGTGTAAAATGAATGACTAATAAGAATTAAAAGAAAAAAAAAGAAGGAAGAAAGAGACAAAGCAGTGGCCTCCAACTACTAGTGAGTGAGAAAGGAGGCATAATTACATAAATAGGCAGCAAGGCCACAGTGGTAATTAAAATGGCTTGACTGTATAAATCTTTGGCAGTAGCTAATTGATCACAGTCTATGTAGGATTAGAATAGGTTATCTCATTTCAGGGAGAGAGAAATGTGTCTTCATTTATACAAGGAATTTATTAGGATAGGTAAGTATAATTTTTAATGTATAACTATGGGGAAAGTCAAAGAAGTCAAAGTGTTGGACTATAGTAAACACTCTTTTTGCTGAGTTGTTCCTATTTGGGTGGGAAGTCCCAAGATCAGGGGAAGCAAGATTCTACCTCTCATTGCAGAACCCGAAGTGGAGAAGATAATCTGTCTTCCCTATCTTTTGGGAGACAGAGTGTGGGCACAAATAATAATAATAATAATTTTAACTATGCATATATTTATTAATGAAAGTTATTGTGAACAGTATATATAGATTACTAATTTGTTCAGAATTTACATATTTCCCCTTAACACTAAAATAATAAGAAATATTTATTTTCTTCTTGTCACTTCATAATTCTGCTGTATTTGGGAATCAGCATTCACACTACTATAAAGAAAATATGGGTGTCATTTATTTAGTGTTGTACATCAGATTTTTTTGAAAGGAGGGGGCAATTGATGATTTCCCAGGAACCATTTTGTTGTATGATCTGGTTATTTTTTCACATGCTTTAACTGTTCTACAAGTAGTGCAGATAATTAATATGTTCATTCATTCAATTATTCAACAAATATTTACTGTGAAATTACCATGGACTAGGCATTGTCTAACAGCTTTATCAACTGTTATGATTAACAAACAATAAACTACATATATTTAAAAAGTGTACAATTTGATCAAATTTGACATATACTTATCCTCATGAAACCAACACCACAAAAAACAATGAGCATATCCATCACTCCCAAATATTTCCCTGTAAGCATGTGATCATCCCACCCCAAACCCCATCACCAGGCAACCACTGATCTATCTGTCGAAAAAGATTGGTTACATTTTCTAGAGCTTTAGATGAATGGAGTTATACAGTATTTAGTATTTTTGGGTCTCCTTTCTTTCCCTCAGCATAATTTCTTTTAGATTCATCCACATTTTTGAATGTATCCATAGCTCAATCATTTTTATTGCTGAATAGTAGTCCATTGTATGTATATACCATAGTTTGTTTATCCATTCACCTCGGATTGACATTTGGGTTAATTCAAGTTTTTAACTATAATAAATAATGATGTTATGAATGTTCAAGTACACGTCTTTGAATGAACTTATGCTTTCAGTTCTCTTAGGTGAATGCTTAGCAGTAGATAGATGTTTAAGTTTTTAAAAACTGCACTTCTTTTCCAAACTGGTTTTAGCATTTTACATTCCCAATAGTAGTATATGAAATTTCATTTGCTCTTCATCCTCACAGCATTTCATATGGTCAGTCTTAAATTTTAGCCATTCCAATATACGTTCAGTTGTATCTCATTGTGGTTTTAATTTGAATGGACCAAATGACTAATGACATAGAGCATCTTTTCATGCGTTTATTTGCCATCCCTATTTTCTTCCTTGGTGCAGTATTTATTCAAATATTTCCCCATTGGTTACTGGGTTGTTTGTTCTCTTGTTTTTCAGTTCAAAGAGTTATTTATATATTCTCAGCACCGTCTTTTACTGGTATATAATTGGTAAAAATTCTACTAATCTGTGTATTTTTTTCATTCTCTGAACAGTATCCTTCAAGGAATAGAAGTTTTTTATTGTTGATAAAGTCCAGTATATCGATTTTCCTTATATGGATACTGCTACTGTATATAAGAAGTCTTTGCCTAGTCAAAGAGCACAAAGATTTCCTCCTATGCTTTTTTCTTAGAAGTTTTAGGTTTTATATTTAGGTCCATGACCCATTTTTAATTTCTGTATATGGTGCAATGTATGAATTGAAGTTCATATTGGGCACACAAAAATACCCATTGTCCAGCACAATTTTTTTGAAAAAAAGGAACTATACTTTTTTCCCTGAAATGCCTTTGCACTTTTTTTTTTTGGAAATAAGTTGTCCATATAATGTGGGTTTATTTCTGATCTCTCTATTTTGTTCCTCTGATTTATTTATCTATGTATCAATACTAAACTGTCTCCATTACTATAACTTTATAATAAGTCTTGACATCTTCCCTTTCAAAGTTGTTTTTGCTATTTTGGGTCCTTTACCCTAAGTCAGAATTTTAGAATTAACTTCTTAAATTCTACAAGATAGCCTGTTGGGGGTTTGATTGAAATTATACTGAATCTATTGTTCAATTTGGGGAAAATTTATATTGTGATAATATTGAGTCTTCAGAACCATGAACATAGCATGTCTCCTTTTATTTAGGGTAACTTTATCTCAGCAATGTTTTGTAACTACCATGTACAGTTACTACACATAATTTTGCAGATTTTCTCCTATTTAATGTGTTTTCATACTATTCTAAATAGTATTAATTTTTCAATTTAAAATTTTGATTGTTGCATATATATACAAATACAATTGATTGTTGTTCTTGATTATGTATACTGCACCATGTTAAGCTCATTTATTAGTTCTAGTAAATTTTTGGTAGATTCAATGATATTTTCTACATAGATCATGTCAACTCTGAGTAAAGTTTCCTTTCCAATCTGAATGTTTCTATTTATTTATTTTTATCTTGCCTTATTATACTGGTTCAGACCCACAACAATATATTGAGTAGAAAGTGAACACCCTCCCTTGTTCTAATCTTAGTGGTAAACCCTTTAATTTTTCAATGTTAGTTGTGGTGTTAACTGGAGATTTTTCTTAGATACACATTATAAGATTTAAGAGGTTCCCTTCATGGCTGAGAGTTTTGCATTAACGTTCATTTTACGTTTTTAAGTAAAAATAAAAGACACATTTTTCATTTTCACCAAGAACTTTATTGAACAATGTATTCACCATTTTGTTCCACTACCTTCTGCTATTTTTCAGGCAACTTCATAATCCCATCTTCCCAAAACTTTTGATCTTTTTGAGCAAAGAGCTGTTCCAGGTGCCTGTTACAGTCTTCCAAGGAATTGAATTTTCTTCCATCAAGAGAATTTTGTAAATACAGAAGTAAATGGAAATCCAAGGTGCAATGTCTGGTGAATACGGAGGATGAATCAGAACTTCCCAGCCAAGCTGTAACAGTTTTAACCTGGTCATCAAAGAAACATGCAGTCTTGAGTTACCCTGATGGAAGATTTTGGGTTTTCTGTTGACTAATTCTGGATGCTTTTCATCGAGTGTTGCTATCAGTTGGTCTAATTGGGAGCAGTACTTGTTGGAATTACTCGTTTGGTTTTCTGGAAGGAGCTCACAACAGAGGACTCCCTTCCAATCCCACCATATACACAACATCAACTTCTTTGGATGAAGAACAGCCTTTGGTGTGGTTGATGGTGGTTCATTTCACTTGCCCCATGATCACTTCTGTTCCACATTATTGTACAGTAACCACTTTTCATCTCCAGTCACAATTTGTTTTAAAAACGGAACATTTCATTATGTTTAAGTAGAGAACCTCATGCCAAAATACAGTCAAGAAGGTTTTTTTCACTTAACTTATGTGGAACCCAAACATCAAAGCGATTCACATAAGCAAGCTGGTGAAAATGATTTTCAACACTTGATTTCGATATTTTGAGTATGTCGGCTATCTCCCATGTGGTATAATGTTGATTGTTCTCAATTAATATCTTGATTTGATCATTGTCAATTTCAACTGTTTCACCTGACCGTGGAGAAATCCAGAGAGAAATCTCCAGCACAAAACTTCACAAACCACTTTTGACACATTCAATCAGTAACAGCACCTTCTCCATACACTGTGCAAATCCTTTTTTGTGTGTTTCAGTTGGGTTTTTACCTTTCTTAAAATAATAAAGCATAATATGTTGAAAATGTTGTGTTTTTTTCTTCTATCTTCAATATTAAAATGGCTACACAAAAATTCACCAATTTTTATAATTTTTTTTAATGCACACTGATATGACAGCTGTCACAATACAATCTAACAAAAGTGTTTTGAATGAAGTTAAAGACAACTAAGCACTACTAGAGCCATCTTATGGAAAAAACTGAATGAACTTTTTTGGCCAACCCAATAGTTGTTGTTGTTGTTTTTTATATTAATAATGTATGTTGGAACCTGTCAAATGATTTTTTTTTCCCGTTTGAGATGATTGTATGGTTTTTCATTTTTGCTTTGTTAAAATTTAGATTGATTTTCAAATTATAAACAAATATTTGCATTTCTTGGTTAAACCTCACTTTGTGGTGGTATTTTATCCTTTTGATGTTTTGTTGGGTTCTATTTTCTAAAATTTTTAAAAGAATTTTTTCACGAATATTTATTCAAGATATTGGTCTGTAATTTTATTTTCCTATAATGTCATTGCCTGGTTTTTGAACTAGGGTATTGCTGGCCTCATAGAATGAGTTGGGAAGTATTCCCTCATCTTTAATTTTTAGAAGAGTTCATGTAGAAATGTTGTTGTTGTTGTTTGTTTGTTTTTTAATGCTCAGAAAAATTCACCAATGAAGCCATCTGGGCCAGGATTTCTTTTTATAACTAGAAATTTATAATTTAAGTAGATATAGTTCTATTTAGGTTATATATTTCTTCTTGACTGAGATTGGTAGTTTGTATATCTTAAGTAATTTGTCTGTTTTACCTAATTTAGTAAATTTGTTGGTATAAAATTGTTCAAATTGTTCACTGTAACTTTAATATCTGTTAGATCTGTAGTAATGTCATCTTTCTTATTTCTGATATAGTAAATTTGTCTTCCCCCTTTTCTCTTGATCAGTCTGTCTAGATGTTTAACAATTTTATCCATCTTCTAAACAACTAGGTTTTGGTTTTATGATTTTGCTCTTACATATCCTGTATTTTTCACACCAGTCAGTTTCTTCTTAGAAGTTAATAACTTTTGATAAGGTGTAAACTATACAAATAGTATCTTGTATATTTACTCAGTTGGCTACCCTTTCTGGTGCTCTTTATTTCCTGGTGTGGATCTGTATCTCCATCTAGTCTCCTTTTTTTCTGCTTGAAGTACTTCCTTTAACATTTCTTATCATCAGGGTCTGCTATTATTTTAGCTTTTGTATGACTGAAAATTTCTCTATTCTGTATTCACTTTTTAAGTTATAGAATTTTAGGTTGACAGTTTTTCTTTCAACTGGTATTCTTAATTTTATTGTTTCTGACAATAAGATCTGCCATTATCCTTATTTGTGTTCTTCTGTACCTGCTTTTTTTTAAAAGAAACTTTTATTTTAGATTTACTAAAACAATGCTGATATAGTACAAAAAAGTTTCCATACACTGTGTGCACTGTTTCCTTTATTATTTACATCTTACATTAGTATGGTACATTTGTTACGACTATTGAACTCAGATAGATACATTATTATAATTAAAGCCAATATTTTACTCAAAGTTCCTTAGTTTTTACTCAATGTCTTTTTTTCTGTTTGAGGATCCCATTCAGGATATCACATTGTATTTAGTTATTATTTTTCCTTAGGTTTCTCTTGGTTCTGATAGTTCACATGTATTTTTCCTCTTCTTGCTGATTTTAAAATTTCTCTTTACCACCAGGTTTGAGCAATTTGATTATATTGTGTTTTGGTATTGTCTTATTCAAGTTTTCATTTTAATTTTTTTTTAGCTTGGGGTTTGTTGAGCTTCAAGGATGTTCTTTATAGTTACCCTTAAATTTGGAAAATTTGAAAAATCATTATTACCACAAATGATTTTCTGTGCCCCACTCTCTCTTTCAGGGACTCAAATGAGAGTCCTCTCAAATGAGAGCATATTTGGCTAATTGATGTTCATTTTTTTTCTCTTTGTGTTCCTTTTAATAGTTTTCACTGCTATATCTCTAAGTTCACTACTATTTTTTTTCTTTTGCAGGGTCTAATTTTCCATTAATTACATAATGTGTATTTTTAATCTCACACATTGTACTTTCCACCTCTAGAGTGTGATTTGGGTCTTTTTAAATATATATTCTATATCTCTACCTAACATGTTCAATTCTTCCTTTAGCTTTTGAACATATGGAGTACAGATACAATACTTGTTTTATTATCCTTGTCTACTAATTCTAATATCTGTGTCACATCTGTGTCAGTTTCAATTGATTGATTTTTATCCTTATTACAGGTCATGTATTTCTGATTCTTTGCCTGCCGTCTAATTTTTGATTGGGTGCCAGACATTATGGATCTTGGTTTGATGAGTGCTGGATTTTTTTATGTGTGTATTTCTATAAATATTCTTAGCTCTGTATTAGGACACAATTTATTTATTTGGGAGCAGTTTAATCCTTTCAAGTCTTTATTTTAAGGTTTTCTTGTTTGTCTTGTTTTGTTTGTTTGTTTGTTTTTTGGCAGGACCAGAGCAGCATTTGATCTAGGAATAATTACTCTCTACTTCTAAGACAAATCCTTCTGAGTACTCCACTCAACATCTTGTGCATTGTTTTTTATTTTTATTTTTTCTTTTCTTTTCGTTCAGTCTGGTTGTTAGAAATAGGCACTACTTCCAGCCTCTTGTGAGCGCCAGGCACTCTTTTTTCTAATTCTCTCAGATGGATTATTTCTCCAGCCTTTATTAGTTTTCTCATAGGTACATTGTGAT
Organism: Hyperoodon ampullatus; assembly: GCF_949752795.1. Taxonomy (NCBI): domain Eukaryota; kingdom Metazoa; phylum Chordata; class Mammalia; order Artiodactyla; family Ziphiidae; genus Hyperoodon; species Hyperoodon ampullatus. Next base: position 175,375,590 of record NC_136914.1, read on the forward strand.
TTTTACTCTGCTGAATACCTGAAACTATATATGGCCTCTGCGCATATCCAGTTTTCTCTCTGAAAATGTCTCCTGTTTGATATTCTTTGGTGTAAATTATTGGCACCCTTTTTCTACTTGAATTCTCAGCTCTGTCTTTTGAACTCAGATTGTTCACCAAGGCTACCTGTGTTTCATTCCCTGTGCCATGGCCTGGAAACTCTCACTTTTTTTCTGCCTCATTTACCACTTTTGGATTCCCTCTTAATATTGGAGGACCCCAGGTAATCTCTTTTCTTTGCATTATTCACCTCCTTGCTGTTACCATTTGTTCTCATCTACATGTTAATGGCTACCAAATTTATATCTCTAGCTTGCATATCTTCTCTAAAATACTTAAATATTTATTTAATATTTAATGTTTATTTAAATATTTAAAATGTTTAAGGGGCTCCCCTGGTGGCGCAGTGGTTGAGAGTCTGCTTGCTGATGCAGGGGACATGGGTTCGTGCCCCGGTCCAGGAAGATCCCACATGCCACGCAGCGGCTAGACCCATGAGCCATGGCCGCTGAGCCTGTGCATCCAGAGCCTGTGCTCTGCAACGGGAGAGGCCACAACAGTGAGAGGCCCACATACTACACACACACAAAAAAGTTTAATATATTGCTTAAGCCTACTATATTAAGATATATTAAGATGTCCAAATCTGAGTCATGATCCCTTTTTCCCTTCTCAGAAACATACTCCTCTTGAAGTCTTTCTCATCTCAATTAATGGTGACACCACTCTTCCAGTTTCTTATGCTCAAAACCATGGAAAAATCCTTTAATCAGCATTTTCCCTCATACCCTCTAACACTTCAACAAATCTGCTGATTTTATCTTCAAACTATATCCAGAAACTAACCATTTTTCACTACTTCCTTTGCAATCAACATCATCTCCTATCCAGATATTATCTACTTAAAGTCTCAATGTCATCTGTGTACAGTGTAAGGCTACTTCTTTAAACAGAAATGTTACAAATAGTTTTCTTCAAACATTTTGAATAAATGTTTTATTTTGAAATAGTTTTAGATTTACAGGAAAGTTGCAAAGATTGTTTGAATTATACCTTTACACTGCTTACCCAGTTTTAGTTTCCTCTAATATTATCATTTTACATTATCATCTTACATTTGTCAAAATTAAGAGACCAACATTGGTATATTACTTTTTAACTAGACTCCAGAGGTTATTTGAATTGTGCCAGTTTTTACATTTTTCTCTTGTTTCTATTCTAAGACCCGGTCCAGCATTCTACATTGCATTTAGTTGTCATGTCTCCTGGTTTCATCTGTTCTGTGACATTTTCTCAGTCTTTCCTAGTTTTTCATGATCTTAATAGTTTTGAGCTGTACTGGTCATGTATTTTGTAGAATATTCCTCAAGTGTGACTTATCTGATATAGTCTCATAATTAGAATGAGGTTATGGGTGTTGGGAAGAAACATCACAGAGGTGAGTGCCCTTCTTATCATATCACACCATCCCATTTTTTCCCTTTTTATACTCTATTCATTGGAAGTGAGTCACTAAGTCCAATCCACACTCAAAAATAAGAGTGTATCAACATTTTGCAAGGAAAATATGTCTATTCTCCTCCATTTACTATTTATTTATTCAGTCATTTATTTGTATCAGTATGGATACCTGTATATTTATTTTATACTTCAGGTATAATTCAATATTATTTATTTTGTTGTTCAAATTGTTTTAGCTTTGGCCATTGGGAGCTCTTTCAGGTTGCCTTATATGTCCAATTGACATGACCCCACACATGTATTTTTGGCCACTTCCTTTCTAATATTTTCAAACATTTTACTTTCAAGGAATGAAAAAAGTAATAACAGCTGAAAATGTTTAGGTTTTTCTAACACTATGCCCTTTATGAAAGCAGAACATTTGTCATTGGTTTCAACTACTTACTACAGCAAAGATGCCTGGGGATAGCAATTTAATTGGGTTAAGATGCTCTGTTAAAGTGTTTCTTTTCAATGTAGCTCAAGGCTGTCTGATGCTTCTGAATTTCCCAAGGCCAATCTACATAATTTCTTTGAATTCCTTATTCTATTATAGACACCACTGGTGTCTGCCACAAAACAAGCAAGTATATCTAAACATGTTCTTTGTTACATTAATGTGCATATCTATCTTTGACTTAATTTTTTTACATTTAGTTGTACTATACTTAAGGGAAATTATAGTTCCCCAAAATATTTTCTTTTAGCTGATCATAGGTGGATAGAATATGAGGCACATATAAAGGATAAGTTATATGTTACAATGGATGATGAGAACCTCTAAAGTGAATTAGATAGTAAAAGCACATATGGTCAATATTTTTACATTTGCATCTTTTCTAGTGTTCTCATGGTTTTTTTTTTTTTTTTTTTTTTTTTTTTGCAGTATGCGGGCCTCTCACTGTTGTGGCCTCTCCTATTGCAGAGCACAGGCTCCAGAGGCGCAGGCTCAGCGGCCATGGCTCACGGGCCCAGCCGCTCCGTGGCATGTGGGATCTTCCCGGACCAAGGCACGAAGCCGTGTCCCCTGCATCGGCAAGCGGACTCTCAAACACTGCACCACCAGGGAAGCCCCTCTCATGGTTCTTAATATATGAAGATGCTTAGGAGCCAAACCATGACCATATCTATCTATCTATATATATATAGATATGAATATATTCACATTACAAAGATCCACATGGATCTTTGTAATACAGAATTTTTTATATGGCCACAATCATTAGTATCTATTTATTATTTTTGTATATATTTAAAAAGTTTTCTGGTAAACTGTATAGTTACTTATGTTAACATCACAGGATACATTTCAGCATAGACATTTCTCCCATACTATTTTGTTTAGTCAAATGCTTTGGTTAATATTAACATTAACCAATTGCAGATGTCAACAATTAAGCTCAATGCAGCAAAACATTTAGTCAGGCACTTTCCTCAGACAGAATAAAAAGACTTTACATAAACATGCATAGTGCATTTTGAGTCTATCTTAAGATAAAATAGTTGTGTTTAGTGACTAAACATATCATTACTCAGATGCCTTATCCCCTTTTGCAGCTGTTCTTGCTGTTTTGGTTCTACATAGCCCCTTTGCTTGTATTTCTTGTGGCTCTCACTTAGTGTTGCACTATTTGGGGGGAAATCTGCAGATGAGGGGTTCTGGCTGATTTTGTAATGTGCCTGCAGAAACCTAAGCTTGCATTGTAATGAGGTCAGATTTAATTTCTAATCAAGGTCATGCTCCTGGGTTGGTAGAACTCCAAGGAAAATCAAAGTGCTGACAGAAACATCTAAAAGGTGGTGATTCAGTAGGTGGCACTCTTTCCTCCCTGCAAATTTTGTTGTCAAAACTCAGGTTCATTTTGCCTTTCAGAGTTGATTTACATGTCCTCTTTTGACCATTAGGGAATCTAGAATAAAAGAGTTTATTTGAGGAGTGCGGGGGAGGGGGTCTTGGTTTATAGTTTTCTTCAGAAAACAAGGATGTTGCCTTTAATTCCTGTGTCTTAGATATACATGAGCTCTGTATTTTTGTTTTGCTTTACCTAGAATTTCAACTTGATGGGCTGGGCTAACTGTACAGGCATATATGCTGCTGAAAAACTTTATTCTGCTTGGAAGACATTTTCTTATCTGTGTATGAGTTTTCTACTTTCTGATTATTTATGAAATTCTCATTTAGTTCCCAGAGTTGCAGAGCCCACAAAATTAGCCTGCCTTGTAGAAGTTTCAAATTTTAATGACTACCAAAAAAATACAAATACTGATTTCTTTGCTCTTTCTTCATGAGCTTGGGACACAGCAATTTTAGCTTTTATTAAACTGAATGTCAACTAGGATCCAGAGGATAGATTTATTAATGAATTAGACTTCCTTCCCAAACTTTCCTTTTCCTCAAATGTAAAAATAAAACAAAAAAATGGAGCTGGTACTTTTCCACAACAAAAGTCATAATGGAGCACGTTTATTCCCCACTTTATAAAAAACACACTGAAATTACTTCGAGAACCATTCATGATGTCTTATTTAGATTGAAGATCAGTAATGGAGAAATTGGAACTCCCTCCCTGCCCAATCACACAAAAGAAAGTGCTAGACAAATAGAAACAATCTGAGCTGAAAAAAATTGTTGCTTCTCCTATCAGATTATTACATTTTCTTTTGAAAAATTTTCTTCTTTTTCTTTCTCTGCTTACATTAGACTTTTGCTTGTCATGTGACTTGGCTTTTGTTAAAATGTATAAAGAATGTCAGTTGTGACTGAACTTGGACTTACAAGAGCAAAGGAGTGTAAGTAAATTCATTTGAGGTTCTATTAGTTCAACCTGGAAAGATTGCCTGGGTGTGATGGTTTGACATTTATCAGTACCCATAGAATGTTGTGCAAAAAGAAAAAGAATTCACACACACATTCACAGGCACACATGTGTATGCACACACACACACAAACACAGACACGGTAGGGTTCCATTGAGTCGGATCAACTTGATCAGCTCCAAAGAGAAATGAAAGAGACAAATTTCCCAAGAATGCGATAATCATATAAACCATCTCCTTCCTCTAGTAATGTTGTTTGAACCCCTTGAATAGCTTTACTTGGAGCCCCTCTCAAATCCTCCCACCAATTAAGTTTTAACACACCAACCAGCGCCAACCATAAACTCCAGTCACAAAATTGTATGATCTGCAAATCTCTCTGAGCTCCTTTGGCTCCTATTTCTAGAACAATACTGTGCCATACATAGTATTAATTGTTCCTGATGACAGGGATAATTTTAGAGAGGACTTGGCTGGCTTCTCTGGCCTCCTTATTTGTACTTCTTTGTGACAAGTTCTAGAAGAAGCCAGGCATAGACGCTGTTAATTCCCCTATAAAGCTAACTCACAGTCCTGAGGTAATATGCCTTCATGGGAATCCTGCATCCTTTTTTCTTATTTAAACAGGTCAGAAAACGCAAAGCAGGCCTAACTGGCATTATTTGTGCTTGACGTTATATAGCTTCAATCATCTTCTTTGGATCTTGTGATATAGAGATTTTGAACAAATCTTGACTGCAAATAAGAAATAACCACAAGTTTTTGTGGCTTAAGAAGATAAAAAATACCATGTTTACATAGTGAGACACATCATCATATCAGAGTGTATTGAATCCTCACCTCCATGATCCCTTGAAGTTTCTATTCTAGCAAATCTTCACTTATGTTTCAAGCTTCTGTACATTCTTTTCTTTCTCACAAAAATGCTTTCCCCAAACACCTCCTTAATCCACTTTGCAAACTTTTATTCCTCTTTCAGAATCTAATGCAGAAATCTACTCATTGGAGAAGCTTTAGTTTACTCTCCACTAAGGCAACTGAGTTCATCTCTTTATTCCCTGATCAATGACTGGGCTTCATTAATTGAGTCTCCAGGGCCATAAAAATCCACACTACTAGAGGTGATTAGCACTGTCTTCTATATGGATGACACCTTTGAAGTTGTGGAAGGAGGCAGACCTAGCCTAGAAACTACTGCAATGTCTTCCACATAGAACCTACTCAGTAGATGTTGATTGAAATGGATTTGTCTAATGTAAAACCAAGAATTACAGCCATAAATATGCTAGAGTTGAAAAGAACTTTAGATGTCATTTGGTACAAACCATTTAATCTATAGATGAGCAAATGATGCCCAAAGCTATGAATTGACCCATTAATTTTTTCACTGCTTGGTGGTGGCAGATTGATTTTGGATTAGAACCCATTTCTATGTATTCATCCTTTCTGCAGCAGCAGGATGCCTCACAAACTGCTGAAATGAAAAGGTATTATTCCAATAGGGAAATATTGATATTATTAAATCCTGCCCTTGGAAAGCATCCCTATGGAGAGATTCATGTTTCTTCCACTGTGGCTGTAACTAAATTGAGCAATCTCTTCATCCATTTTTTGTTCTCGGGTTGAATAGCGCTTTGCATTCTTTTCCTTGTAAGATCACAGAATTCTCTATACTTACTAATTAGGCCTCATGACACTCCCCTGTGGAAATGATCTTATTATTATGACTAAAATGGTACTGAAGATATTTAAGATGTTTAACCTAAAAGTGAAGAAAAGGCATTAAGTAGTCCAACCCCAAGCTCCTGGTACTGAAAGCACTGCAATGCCAAGAAACTTGACAGTGTGGCCTGGGGCAAACTGAGGAAGTAGAAAATACCTTTTCTATTGGGCACAACTTCAGAGGGACATCAGTATTAGTCAGAGCCCTTCACAGAAACAGAACTAATAGGTTATTAGGATGTATACATTTACATACATGCATACATACCTATATGTATACATATATATGTACATATATATGTATATATGTATGTATGTGTATGTGTGTGTGTATATATATATGTATATATATGTATATATATATATATAGAGAGAGAGAGAGAGACAGAGACAGAGACAGAGAGACAGAGAGAGAGTTTGAGAAATTGCCTCATGTGATTATGGAAGCTGAGAAGTTCCATGATCTGCCATGTGCAAACTGGGGACCCAGGAATGCCAGTGATGTAATTCTGTAGGTCTGAAGGCTTGAGGACCAGGGGAGCTGATAGTGTAAATCTCAGTCTGAGAACAGGAGAAGATGAGATGAAATGTCCCAGCTCAAACAATGAGGTAAGAAAAAGGTGAATTCTCCTTTCTCCATCTTTTATTCTATTCAAGCCCTCAGTGGATTGGATGATGCCCACCTACACTGGTGAGGTCAACCTGCTACTCAGTCTACCATTTCAAATGCTAGTCTCATCTAGAAACACTCTCCTAGACAATCCAGAAACAATGTTTAATCTGGGCACTGTGGTCAGCCACGTTGACACATAAAATTAAGCATAGCACCATCCCCGTCACCTCCAACCTTGCTTACACCTTCCTCCTTTCCAGACTACTTTAGCTTTACCTTCTCTGGACATTTTTCCAGCTCCCCTTTTACTCTTTTAACCTCTAATTTGGGAATTCCTCTAATAACCTGATGTCTAACCCTGACAATTGACTGCTTAAGACTGCAATGCCTTATGTAGGTATCCTTTTTTTGACAACTGTTTTGTTTTGCCTTTTATTCTATAGTACAGGGTGAAAATATATATGCTGTAGCTTTTATTGAACCAAAGCAGTTGTAATGTATTCTAAGCACCTATCCATCCATGCTGCCTGGAAATTCATTCTACATCATTTAGGGGTTTTTATTCGCCACTCAGTACACTGTGTTAATGCAAAAGTTCTGTTGTGGAAGAGGTATCTCATGCAACTAAGAGAATTAAGAGAGAATCCTCAACTTTGGTCCACACCGGTCTTTGCTAATATAGTCACTGGTTAATTCTTCTGAGTTTCTTGAATATGAGGGTCATCTTGCCTCTGAGCCTCCCTTGGGCATGGTAGTACTTGCTAAGGTAGGGATATGAAGACCTTGATCCTGCTTCCTGAGATATCCCACACAGCTCTTGGTCTCTGAAGTCATTTAGCCTTAGTGTGATGTTAGAAGTGACTCTGGGAAGTTTCCCATAGGTCATGAAATCTGTGCCTTTTACAGTCTTTTGAGAACTTCTCCTCATCTCCGTCTAGAGTTCAATTGCTTCTGTCTTCCCAACCCAAGCCTCCCCTCTATCCTCTTTCCCCTGGAAACACCCTGAACAAACTTCTCTGAACTGACCTCTAAAAACATAACTCTGTCCTTTCCTTCCTCTGGGAAGAGGTGGGAAATAAGATCATCAGTGCAGTTGTTTTCACTTGTTCACTATTTTCTTTCCTCCTCTCTTTCCTTCCTTCCTCCCTTCTTTAGGTCAGTATGACCCATCTTCCTCCCTCCCTCCCTCCTTTCTTTCATTCCTTCTTTCCTTCTATCCTTCCTTCCTTCCTTTCTTCCTGGCATAGCTACTCTTTATATCCTCCAATTAACTTAATGTTTTATTAAACATAGCTTCCATATTGCCCTCATGCAATTTTGTTTCAAATTTCTTTGTTTATGTGTTTCCATTTTCCTAAACTTGCTTTTCTTACTATTTTATAAGCAAACTCCTATTATAAGAACAAAGCCCAGCTCTGAGGTCACTTCATTCAACATTTTAATAAATATTTAAGATTTATAGAATAATTTCAAGTTGTAGGTATATTTTAGTAAAAACAAAAGGTTAGATTCTGCTTTCATTATGCTTATCCCCTTTGTGAAGCATACTCTGCCATTTCCCAGTATTGACATGTATCTTCTATTACAGCAGTGATTCTCAACCAAGGTGTATTATTGCTATTACTGTGCTGTACTTTAATTGTTGGTTTTCATATCTGTACTTTCTATAATTCTGAAAATCCTTGAGGGCCATACTTGTATCACTTTGATTTTGCCCCCTCCTCCCCATTGCTCAGTATAGAGGCTTGTACACATTCGGTGATCATAAAGTGCTTGTTGAATTTTGATGATTTCAAACCTCTTCAGCATCTACTGTACAAAAAGCACTGTAATAGTCCCTTTAGCAGTTTTAAAGTTTGATAAAATAGGCATGGTTACACTAAAAAAAACTAACAGGGAGAAATAGGGAGTTGCAGTTTAATGGGGGTAGAGGCTTAGTTTGCAAGATGAAAAGGTTCTGGATGTTGTTTGCACAATAATGTGAGTATACTTAACATCACTGAACCACATTTAAAATGGTTAAGATGATAAATTTTATGTTATCTGTATTTTACTTTATTTTTATTTAAAAAGACTAATAATCTAATAGGTATAAGTTTTGCTCATGATATCAAGTAAAGAGTGATAACTCTCCTAAGAAATATACAGACCTGAGTGGAATTCAGAAGATGGTGAAGAGACCAAGGAAATCCCAATCTCCTCTTTTCCAGAGATGTTGCCTACATCACACCTGGAAGACTTGACTGTCCTGTGTGCAAAATCTTTGGAATTTTATAAAATAATAATGGAATTTATGGGGAAAGAAAAACAGGTTAATATTGGTTGATTTTGAATCAACTGTAACCTGTCAGGACTTCCTAGGAGAATTTGCCCAGTAGCCATAAGAAATGTAAGGTATAGGCTTAGGAAAGAGGTCTGAATGGAAGATAGTGGCTGAAAAATTCACTCCCAACAAACCTGGACCCATGAGACTATATTATGTCTAAAAAGGAAAAAGGTCAGGGGAAGGAAAGCAGAGAAAGCTAAGGACTGATCTTGTAAAAGAATTAACTAAGGGCACAAAAGGAAAGAAGGTGAAAAGGAAACATAAGAAGAGATGTAAACATACTGATCTTTTTAATCTTCTAATAATGACTGTGACTTTTCCTGGTGCTTTATAGTTTTAAAAGAAAGGTTATGATATGTATTTTTATTTTCTATTAATAAATACTAACATTTGGGTCATGCTTTACAGTTTACAAAGTCGGTCCTTAGCACATTCTTATGAAGAAAGAATCCATTCTTCCCATTTTTCAGAAAAATAAGTGCTATGTATTATAGTTTATTTTGCTGCCACATGGGTAAACAGCAGAAACCATGTTTTCTGACACCAATTCTCGTTTTCATTTTAAACACAATTTATTAACATCTTATTTTTAACAACAATTCTCAATTTTTCCTTACATCATCCTTTTCCTAAAAAGTATTAATTCCCATTGAAGGATAAAATTGGTGATTTTACAATCATGGATGACTTCGAAGAGAGCAAATTGAGTTGAAGAGCTGAGATCTTTGCCTGTACCCAAGGAGTGTGTGTGTGTACTATGAAAACAAAGGCAGAAAATGTAGATTACTTTTTGAGGTACTCTGATAATGTTTCAAAGCAGAATTAGGCTGTTTTCTCCAAAGGTGGTAGGATTGGATAAGACTTTCTCTAACGTATAAAAGATCTGAGAATTTTTAGGAAGATAATTATACAGTGGGTTAGAAGAGATGGAAAAATGCAAGAAGGAAAAATGAATAACAGAAGGAGGGGTTCCTTGAGGAGACAGGAAAAAAACGGAGTCAAGAGGATTAGTTTGAAAAAGGGGGGTGGGGGGCGGGCGGCGCTGGAAGCTGAGGCTCGGGCTTCGGTCAGAGCGCAGGGAGAGGACTGGGGCTGGCGGCGAGAACTCAGCCTGAAGGGGGCCAATGTGCCACAGCTAGCCGGGAGGGAGTCTGGGAAAACTCTGGAGCTGCCGAAGAGGCAAGAGACTTTTTCTTCCCTCTTGGTTTCCTGGTGCGCGAAAGAGGGGATTAAGAGCGCTGCTTAAAGGGGCTCCACAGACGGGCGCGAGTCACGACTGAAAGCGCGGAGTCCAGTGACGGGCGTGGGACGCTGGGGCTGCTGCTGCCGCCGCCAAGAAGCCTGTGTGCGAGCGCAGGTCACTGTCCACACCGCCCTTCCGGGAGCCTGTGCAGCCCGCCACTGCCGGGGTCCCGGGATCCAGGGGCTGCTTCCCTGGGAGAACGCACGGCGCGCCTCGGACTGGTGCAACGTCACGACGACCTCTGCCGCTGCAGGCTCGCCACGCACTACGTGCCCCTCCCTCCCGCCCGGCCTGAGTGAGCCAGAGTCCCCGAAGAGGCTGCTCCTTTAACCCTGTCCTGTCTGAGCGAAGAACAGATGCCCTCCGGCGACCTACACACAGAGGCGGGGCCAAATCCAAATCTGAGACCCAGGAGCTGTGAGAACAAAGAAGAGAAAGGGAAACCTCGCCCAGCAGCCTCAGAAGCAGCGGATTAAAGCTCCACAATCAACTTGATGTACCCTGCATCTGTGGAATACATGAATAGACAACAAATCATCCCAAATTGAGGAGCCAGGAGTCAGTGCTGTGCCTCTGAGGTGGGAGAGCCAACCTCAGGACACTGGTCCACAAGAGACCTCCCAGCTCCACATAATATCAAATGGCGAAAATCTTCCAGAGATCTCCATCTCAACACCAGCACCCAGCTTCACTCAACGACCAGCAAGCTACAGTGCTGGACACCCTATGCCAAACAACTAGCAAGACAGGAACACAACGCCACCCATTAGCAGAGAGGTGGCCTAAAATCATAAAAAGTCTGCAGACACCCCAAAACACACCACCAGACGTGGACCTGCCCACCAGAAAGACAAGATCCAGCCTCATCCACCAGAACACAGGCACTAGTCCCCTCCACCAGGAAGCCTACACAACCCACTAAACCAACCTTAGCCACTGGGGACAGACACCAAAAACAACAGGAAATAAGAACCTGCAACCTGCAAAAAGGAGACACCAAACACAGTAACAAAAGCAAAATGAAAAGACAGAAAAACACACAGCAGGAGAAGGAGCAAGATAAAAACCCTCCAGACCTAACAAATGAAGAGGTAATAGGCAGTCTACCTGAAAAAGAATTCAGAATAATGATGGTAAAGATGATCCAAGATTCTATTTCCCAGATCCAAAATCTTGGAAATAGAATAGACAAAATGCAAGAAACAGTTAACAAGGACCTAGAAGAACTAAAGATGAATCAAGCATTGATTAAAAACACAATAAATGAAATAAAAAATACTCTAGATGGGATCAATAGCAGAATAACTGAGGCAGAAGAACGGATAAGTGAGGTGGAAGATAAAATAGTGGAAATAACTGATGCAGAGAAAAATAAAGAAAAAAGAATGAAAAGAACAGAGGACAGTCTCAGAGACCTCTGGGACAACATTAAACGCACCAACATTCGAATTATAGGGGTTCCAGAAGAAGAAGAGAAAAAGAAAGGGACTGAGAAAATATTTGAAGAGATTATAGTTGAAAACTTCCCTAATATGGGAAAGGAAATAGTTAATCAAGTCCAGGAGGCACAGAGAGTCCCATACAGAATAAATCGAAGGAGAAATACGCCAAGACATATATTAATCAAACTCAAAAATTAAACACAAAGAAATCATATTAAAAGCAGCAAGGCAAAAACAACAAATAACACACAAGGGAATCCCCATCAGGATAACAGCTGATCTCTCAGCAGAAACTCTACAAGCCAGAAGGGGGTGGCAGGACATAATTAAAGTGATGAAGGAGAAAAACCTGCAACCAAGACTACTCTACCCAGCAAGGATCTCATTCAGAATTGATGGAGAAATTAAAACGTTTACAGACAAGCAAAAGCTGAGAGAGTTCAGCACCACCAAACCAGCTTTACAACAAATGCTAAAGGAACTACTCTAGGCCAGAAACACAACAGAAGGAAAAGACCTACAATAACGAACCCAAAACAATTAAGAAAATGGGAATAGGAACATACATATCGATAATTACCTTAAATGTAAATGGACTAAATGCTCCCACCAAAAGACACAGATTGGCTGAAAGGATACAAAAACAAGACCCATATATATGCTGTCTACAAGAGACCCACTTCAGACCTAGAGACACATACAGACTGAAAGTAAGGGGATGGAAAAAGATATTCCATGCAAATGGAAACAAAAGTAAGCTGGAGTAGCAATTCTCAAATCAGACAAAATAGACTTTAAAATAAAGACTACTAGAAGAGACAAAGAAGGACACTACATAATGATCAAGGGGTCGATCCAAGAAGAAAATATAACAATTGTAAATATTTATGCACCCAACATAAGAGCACCTCAATACATACGGCAAATACTAACAGCCATAAAAGGAGAAATCGACAGTAACACAATCATAGTAGGGGACTTTAACACCCCACTTTCACCAATGGACAGATCATCCAAAATGAAAATAAATAAGGAAACAAAAGCTTTAAATGATACATTAAACAAGATGGACTTAATTGATATTTATAGGACATTCCATCCAAAAACAACAGAATACACATTTTTCTCAAGTGCTCATGGAACATTCTCCAGGATAGATCATATCTTGGGTCACAAATCAAGCCTTGGTAAATTTAAGAAAATTGAAATTGTATCAAGTATCTTTTCCAACCACAATGCTATGAGACTAGATATCAATTACAGGAAAAGAGCTGTAAAAAATACAAACACATGGAGGCTAAACAATACACTATTCAATAACGAAGTGATCATTGAAGAAATCAAAGAGGAAATTTAAAAATACCTAGAAACAAATGACAATGGAGACACGACGACCCAAAACCTATGGGATGCAGCAAAAGCAGTTCTAAGAGGGAAGTTTATAGCAATGCAATCCCACCTTAAGAAACAGGAAACATCTCGAATAAACAACCTAACCTTGCATCTAAAGGAATTAGAGAAAGAAGAACAAAAACATCCCAAAGTTAGCAGAAGGAAAGAAATCATAAAAATCAGATCAGAAATAAATGAAAAAGAAATGAAGGAAACGATAGCAAAGATCAATAAAACTAAAAGCTGGTTCTTTGAGAAGATAAACAAAATTGATAAACCATTAGCCAGACTCATCAAGAAAAAAAGGGAGAAGACTCAAATCAATAGAATTAGAAATGAAAAAGGAGAAGTAACAAGAGACACTGCAGAAATACAAAGGATCATGAGAGATTACTATAAGCAATTCTATGCCAATAAAATGGACAACCTGGAAGAAATGGACAAATTCTTAGAAATGCACAACCTGCCAAGACTGAATCAGGAAGAAATAGAAAATATGAACAGACCAATCACAAGCACTGAAATTGAAACTGTGATAAAAAATCCTCCAACAAACAAAAGCCCAGGACCAGATGGCTTCACAGGCGAATTCTATCAAGCATTTAGAGAAGAGCTAACACCTATCCTTCTCAAACTCTTCCAAAATATAGCAGACGGAGGAACACTCCCAAACTCATTCTACGAGGCCACCATCACCTTGATACCAAAACCAGACAAGGATGTCACAAAGAAAGAAAACTACAGGCCAATATCACTGATGAACATAGATGCAAAAATCCTCAACAAAATACTAGCAAACAGAATCCAACAGCACATTAAAAGGATCATACACCATGATCAAGTGGGGTTCATTCCAGGAATGCAAGGATTCTTCAATATACGCAAATCAATCAACGTGATACACCATATTAACAAATTGAAGGAGAAAAACCATATGATCATCTCAATAGATGCAGAGAAAGCTTTCGACAAAATTCAACACCCATTTATGATAAAAACCCTGCAGAAAGTAGGCATAGAGGGAACTTTCCTCAACATAATAAAGGCCATATATGACAAACCCACAGCCAGCATCGTCCTCAATGGTGAAAAACTGAAACAATTTCCACTAAGATCAGGATCAAGACAAGGTTGCACACTCTCACCACTCTTATTCAACATAGTTTTGGAAGTTTTAGCCACAGCAATCAGAGAAGAAAAGGAAATAAAAGGAATCCAAATTGGAAAAGAAGAAGAAAAGCTGTCACTGTTTGCAGATGACATGATACTATACATAGAGAATCCTAAAGATGCTACCAGAAAACTACTAGAGCTAATCAATGAATTTGGTAAAGTTGCAGGATACAAAATTAATGCACAGAAATCTCTGGCATACCTATATACTAATGATGAAAAATCTGAAAGTGAAATCAATGAAACACTCCCATTTACCATTGCAACAAAAAGAATAAAATATCTAGGAATAAACCTACCTAAGGAGACAAAAGACCTGTATGCAGAAAATTATAAGACACTGATGAAAGAAATTAAAGATGATACAAATAGATGGAGAGATGTACCATGTTCTTGGATTGGAAGAATCAACATTGTGAAAATGACTCTACTACCCAAAGCAATCTACAGATTCAATGCAATCCCTATCAAACTACCACTGGAATTTTTCACAGAACTAGAGCAAAAAATTTCACAATTTGTATGGAAACACAAAAGACCCCGAATAGCCAAAGCAATCTTGAGAACGAAAAATGGAGCTGGAGGAATCAGGCTCCCTGACTTCAGACTATACTACAAAGCTACAGTAATCAAGACAGTATGGTACTGGCACAAAAACAGAAAGATAGATCAATGGAACAGGATAGAAAGCCCAGAGATAAACCCACGCACATATGGTCACCTTATCTTTGATAAAGGAGGCAGGAATGTACAGTGGAGAAAGGACAGTCTCTTCTATAAGTGGTGCTGGGAAAACTGGATAGGGACATGTAAAAGTATGAGATTAGATCACTCCTTAAAACCATACACAAAAATAAGCTCAAAATGGATTAAAGACCTAAATGTAAGGCCAGACACTATCAAACTCTTAGAGGAAAACATAGGCAGAACACTCTATGACATAAATCACAGCAAGATCCTTTTGGACCCACCTCCTAGAGAAATGGAAATAAAGACAAAAATAAACACATGGGACCTAATGAAACTTAAAAGCTTTTGCACAGCAAAGGAAACCATAAAGAAGACCATAAGACAACCCTCAGAATGGGAGAAAATATTTGCAAATGAAGCAACTGACAAAGGATTAATCTCCATAATTTACAAGCAGCTCATGCAGCTCAATAACAAAAAAACAAACAACCCAATCCAAAAATGGGCAGAAGACCTAAATAGACATTTCTCCACAGAGGATATACAGACTGCCAACAAACACATGAAAGGATGCTCAACATCTTTACTCATTAGAGAAATGCAAATCAAAACTACAATGAGATATCATCTCACACCAGTCAGAATGGCCATCATCAAAAAATCTAGAAACAATAAATGCTGCAGAGGGTGTGGAAAAAAGGGAACACTCTTGCACTGCTGGTGGGAATGTGAATTGGTACAGCCACTATGGAGAACGGTATGGAGGTTCCTTAAAAAACTACAAATAGAACTACCATATGACCCAGCGATCCCACTACTGGGCATATACCCTGAGAAAACCATAATTCAAAAAGAGACATGTACTAAAATGTTCATAGCAGCCCTATTTACAATAGCCCGGAGATGGAAACAACCTAAGTGTCCATCATCGGATGAATGGGTAAAGAAGATGTGGCACATATATACAATGGAATATTACTCAGCCATAAAAAGAAATGAAATTGAGCTATTTGTAATGAGGTGGATGGACCTAGAGTCTGTCATACAGAGTGAAGTAAGTCAGAAAGAGAAAGACAAATACTGTATGCTGACACATATATATATATGGAATTTAAGAAAAAAATGTCATGAAGAACATAGGGGTAAGACAGGAATAGACACAGACCTACTAGAGAATGGACTTGAGGATATGGGGAGGGGGAAGGGTAAGCTGTGACAAAGTGAAAGAGCGGCATGGACATATATACACTACCAAACGTAAGGTAGATAGCTAGTGGGAAGCAGCCGCATAGCACAGGGAGATCAGCTCGGTACTTTGTGACCGCCTGGAGGGGTGGGATAGGGAGGGTGGGAGGGAGACGCAAAAGGGAGGGGATATGGGAACATATGTATATGTATAACTGATTAAATTTGTTATAAAGCAAAAAATAAATAAATAAATAAATAAATAAATAAATAAATAAATTTTTTAAAAAAAAAAAGAAAAAGGAGGAGGGACACTTCTCCCAGACATAGAAGAGAAGACCAAAGTCTACTTAAATGTAGAGAAAGATATAGAATGGTTATGTTAGGGTTGTTGACAAAAGATTTTGAAATGGAGAGAAGATAAATCAGCTGCCCGAGATAACTTCAGTCTTTTCAGAAAATAAAAATGGACAGAAGAGTAAGGGAGAACAAAATCTACATTGAATTACAGGAAAAATTTTGAAAGAACTCTGTTGTGCTGATAGAGGAATGGATAAAGAAGATGTGGTACAAATACAATGGAATGTTAGCCATAAAAAAGAACAAAATAATGCCATTTGCAGCAACATGGATGGAACTAGAGATTATCTTACTATATGAAGTAAGTCAGACAGAGAGAGAAAAATATGTATGCTATCACTTATATGTGAAATCTTCAAAAAAAATGATATAGATGAACTTATTTAGAAAACAGAAACAGACTCACAGATTTCGAAAACAAATGTATGGTTACCAAAGGGGAAATGTGGGGAGGAGGGATAAATTAGGAGTTTGAGATTAACATATACACACTACTATACATAAAATTGTATGGCACAGGGAACTCTACTCAATATTCTGTATATGTATAAGTGAATCACTTTCCTGTACACCTGAAACTAACACAACATTGTAAATCAACTATATTACAATATAAAATAAAAATTAAATTAAAAAATAAATAAAAGGAACTCTGTTGCAAATGTTATATGGCACCAAATGTGGTGAATAATCAAACTTAAACTTGAAAAATGGAGTCTTGAGATGGTTGAGAATTAATCAAACCCGTGTGCCCAGTTCTTGGTGTCTAGGTATCATTCTTTATTAAAAAGAATTAGAGTTCCTTGGAGAAATGGCTAATTCCAAGCGAAAAGGGGGAGGCAAAGAGAATGCAAGATAAACCAGAATATCTTGTTGTGCCTGAAAATAAAAAGTGCTCAAAAAATGGACTTGTGAAAGTATAAAGCAGCCAGATTGAAGTGGTTCTCAGGAGGCAAATCTGAAACAATTTGAGCATCAGCATAAATGATGATGTTAATGTGTTATAATCCATTGAAAAAAATAAGAATACCCAAGCCCATACTGATCACAAATGAATCAAGAAACATTTGGAGAGAGGGTAAAACAGAATGACAGATAATAAATGTAGAAAAAAATGAAACAGCAAAATCACCATTGTGCAGTCACCATAATAATAACAGAATCAAGCAGAAATCAATAATGAGATACTAACACTGTTGTCTAAAAATTTCCTGAGAAATATAATATTTACAAGGTCTTAAAATATCTCCTCACAGATTTTTTATTGTCTTATTTCTTTTTATTTTATTATTTTATTTTTTTCTGAATTTTATTATATTTACTTAGTTTTTATACAGCAACTTCTTATTAGTTACCTATTTTATACAGATGAGTGTATATATGTGAATCCCAAACTCCCAATTCATCCCACCACCACCACCCCTCACTTTCCCCCCTTGGTGTCCATATGTTGGTTCTCTACCTCTATCTCTCTATTTCTGCCTTGCAAACTGGTTCATCTATACCATTTTTCTAGATTCCACTTATATGTATTAATATACAATATTTCTTTTTCTCTTTCTGACTTATTTCACTCTGTATGACAGTCTCTAAGTCCATCCATGTCTCTAAAAATGACCCAATTTCATTCCCTTTTATGGCTGAGTAATACTCCATTGTATATATGTACCACATCTTCTTTATCCATTCATCTGTAGCTGGGCATTTAGGTTGCTTCCATGACCTGGCTATTGTAAAAAATGCTGCAATGAACATTGGGGTGCATGTGTCTTTTTGAATTATGGTTGTCTCTAGGTATATGCCCAGTAGTGGGATTGCTGGGTCATATGGTAATTCTACTTTTAGTTTTTTAAGGAACCTCCATACTGTTCTCCATAGTGGCTGTATCAATTTACGTCCCCTCCAACATTGCAGGAGGGTTCCCTTTTCTCCAAATGCTCTCCAGCATTTGTTGTTTGTAGATCTTCTGATGATGCCCATTCTAACCAGTGTGAGGTGATACCTCACTGTAATTTTGATTTGCATTTCTCTAATAATTAGTGATGTTGAGCAGCTTTTCATGTGCCTCTTGGCCATCTGTATGTCTTCTTTGGAGAAATGTCTATTTAGGTCTTCTACCCATTTATTGATTGGGTTGTTTGGTTTTTTAGTATTGAGCTGCATAAGCTGTTTATATATTTTGGAGATTAATCCTTTGTCAGTTGCTTCATTTGCAAATATTTTCTCCTATTCTGAGGGTTGTCTTTTCGTCTTATTTATGGTTTCCTTTGCTGTGCAAAAGCTTTTAAGTTTCATTAGGTCCCATTTGTTTATTTTTCTTTTTATTTCCATTGCTCTAAGAGGTGGGTCAAAAAAGTTCTGCTGTGATTTATGTCAAAGAGTGTTCTTCCTATATTTTCCTCTAAGAGTTTTATAGTGTCCGGTCTTACATTTAGGTCTTTAATCCATTTTGAGTTTATTTTTGTGTATGGTGTTAAGGAGTGTTCTAATTTCATTCTTTCACATGTGGCTGTCCAGGTTTCCCAGCACCATTTATTGAAGAGACTGTCTTTTCTCCATTGTATATCCTTGCCTCCTTTGTCATAGATTAGTTGACCATAGGTACGTGGGTTTATCTCTGGGCTTTCTATCCTGTTCCATTGATCTATATTTCTGTTTTTGTGCAGTACCATATTGTCTTGATTACTGTAGCTTTGTAGTATAGTCTGAAGTCAGGGAGTCTGCTTCCTCCAACTCCTTTTTTTTCCCTCAAGATTGCTTTGGCTATTCAGAGTCTTTTGTGTCTCCATACAAATTTTAAGATTTTTTGTTCTAGTTCTGTAAAAAATGCCATTGGTAATTTGTTAGATATTGCACCGAATCTGTAGATTGCTTTGAGTAGTACAGTCATTTTCACAATATTGCTTCTTCCAGTCCAAAGACATGGTATATCTCTCTGTCTGTTTGTGTCGTATTTGATTTCTTTCATCAGTGCCATACAGTTTTCTGAGTACAGGTCTTTTACCTCCTTAGGTAAGTTTATTCCTAGGTATTTTATTCCTTTTGTTGCAATGGTGAAGGGGATTGTTTCATTAATTTCTCTCTCTGATCTTTTGTTGTTAGTGTATAGGAATGTAAGAGATTTCGCTGCATTACTTTTGTATCCTAAACTTTACCATATTCATTGATTAGCTCTAGTAGTTTTCTGGTGGCATCTTTAGGATTCTCTATGTATAGCATCATGTCATCTGCAAACAGTGACAGTTTTACTGTGATATGTGATACAACATATTAACAAATTGAAGAATAAAAAACATATGCTCATCTCAATAGATACAGAAAAAGCTTTTGACAAAATTCAACACCCATTTATGATAAAAACTCTCCAGAAAGGGGGCATAGAGGGAACCTGCCTCAACATAATAAAGGCCATATACAACAAACCCACAGCAAACATCATTCTCAATGGTGAGAAACTGAAAGCATTTCCTTTAAGATCTACAACAAGACAAGGATGTCCACTCTTGCCACTATTGTACAACATAGTTTTGGATGTCCTAGCTATAGCAATCAGAGAAGGAAAAAAATAAAAGGAATACAAATTGGAAAAGAAGACTATTTATTAATTAGAGGGAAAGTAGTAACTAAGTGAGGAAACATGACAGTCATAACTTTAACTAAGAAATCAAAGTTAAAATTACCCAAAATGGGATAAATCAACTGACATTCTGTGCCTCCTAATGTGATGCTCTGAGGACACATAATTACCTCTGTGGCATTCCTGCCTAAAAATGCACACCTTAAATCTAACCAATAGAAAGCATTAGTCACACCATATTGAAGAAGATTCTACAACATAACTGCTCTGCAATCTCACTACTCTGCATATACCCAGAGAAAACCATAATTCAAAAAGACACATGCACCCCAATGTTCACTGCAGCACTATTTACAATAGCCAGGTCATGGAAGCAACCTAAATGCCCATCGGCAGATGAATGGATAAAGAAGATGTGGTACATATATACAATGGAATATTACCCAGCCATAAAAAGGAACAAAATTGGGTCATTTGTAGAGATGTGGATGGACCTAGAGACTGTCACACAGAGTGAAGTAAGTCAGAAAGAGAGAAACAAATATCATATATTAACGCATATCTGTGGAATCTAGAAAAATGGTATAGATGAACCAGTTTGAAAGGCAGAAATAGAGACACAGATGTAGAGAATAAATGTTTTGGACACTAAGGGGGTAAAGCAGTGGGGGTGGGTGGGACGAACTGGGAAATTGGGATTAACATATACACACTAATTTGTATAAAATAGATAACTAATTAAAACCTGCTGTATAAAAAATTAATTAATTAAATTAAAATTTTAAAAAGTTAGAGAAAGTCAAATAGTGTATGATATGATACCACTTATATATGGAATCTGAAAAGTACAACAAATTAGTGAATATAAGAAAAAAGAAGCAGACTCGCATATATAGAGAACAAATTAGTGGTTACCAGTAGGGGGAGAGGGTGGGCAGTATAGGGGTGGGGCAGTGGGAGACACAAACTATTGGGTGTAAGGTAGGCTCAAGGATGTATTGTACAACATGAGGAATATAGCCAGTATTTTGTAAAAACTGTACATGGAAAGTCACCTTTAAAAATTGTTTAAAAAATTAAAAATTGAAAAAAAATAAATTTTCTCATAATATTTTGTTACAAATAAAAATTAATTTAAAACAAAAAAAATCATACCTGCTCTGTACTTTTCAAAAACATTGATATGACGACAGACAAAGAAAGGATAAGAAACGATTCCAGATGAAAGGAGACTAAATAAACATGATGACAATTAAATAGATGAGCTTGCATTGAATCCTGATTCAGAAAAAAGAAATAAATTTCTATGGAGAACCAATTGGAAATATTTGAACATTAGCTGTAAATAAAAGTATTTTTAATGTTTAATTTCCTGACTTTTATAACTTTATGATGATTACATAGAAAAAAATGCTTTTGTTCCTAGGAAATAAAAACCAAAGCTTTCAGTAGCAGAGGCTTGATGAATGTAATTTGCTCTCAGGTGGTTCAGGAAAAAAAAAAATAGAATGCTTATATAGAGAGAGGAAGAAAATGATTTAAAGCAAATGTGGCAAAATGTTAACGACGTGTGAATCAGGGAGAAAGGAGTATGAGGTTCTTAATGCACTTTTTGAAATTTTTCTGAAAGTATGAAATTATCTCAAAGTAAGAATGAGAAAATAATGACATTTGCCACCAAACTAGTAATTAATGAGCACCTATCAGACATCAGACCTCAGAGAGGTACTGGAAATCCAGAACTCTAAGATAAAATTCCTGGTCTCAAGTGGTTCCCAGTTTACATCAGGGGATGGAGGAACCAGCACTCAGGATACTGGAATCAGTGCTGGGGTATGGAAAGAAGTGGAATGGGCTTATAAACAACCCTTAAGCTGGAAAGTGAGGTCAAAAGGTAGGTGGGTTCATTTTACTTATCTATCAAAATTTTCAAAGAGCTTCCTGTTGCTTACCAACCTCCCCCCCCAAAAAAACCCAAAACTTCAAATGTTTGAGTTCAGTGGGTTTTTTCTACTTTGCCAAACTCAGTTGAATTGTACTGGCTGCCTCTCAGTTTCAGTCTGAGGCCATGACATGCACTGAGGTATAGGAACATCACCTGGCACAGCACTGTGGATCTGGGGTCGGTTTCCATTATTAATTTGCTAAGGCTGCCTTAACAATGTACCACAGTGTGGCCTAAACAACAGAAATCTATCGTCTCACAGTTCTGGAGGCCGGCAGTCTGAAATTATTGTATGGATAGTGTTGGTTCCATTTAGGAGCTATGAGGGAGAATCTATTCCATACATCTCCCCTAGCTTCTGGTGGTTTGCTGGCAATCTTTGCTGTTCCTTGGCTTGTAGATCAGAGAGCATGTTGATCTCTGCTGTCATATTCACATGGCATTCTCCCTGTCTGTCTCTGTGTTCAAATTTCCCCTTTTTATACAGAAAGAGTCATATTGAATGAGGGCACACCCTCATGACCTCATCTCCTCTTGATCATCTGCAAAGACACTATCTCCAAATAAGGTCACAGTCACAGGTATGTGGTGGGTTAGGTTTTAACATCTTTTGAGGGGATGTAATTCAACTCATAACACTGCCTCACGATGACATTTACAGCTCTCAAAGAATCTTCCCAAACTATCTGCTCAATCTTATTTCATATTCCTCCCTATAAAAACACCTATTCCAGATAATTTGCTATAAATGCCCTTGGAATACCTTTTCCCTAGATCTGATCATGGCTAACACATTCTTCTTCCAGCCTTAGTTTGATTGCTACACATTGAGTTACTCCCTAACACATTATGTGGCTTGATTTTCTTTGCAGAAGTTACATTCTGATCTTATGTATGTGTTTACTTATTTATAGTCTGTCTCTTGCTACTAGGTTGTATGCTCCATGAAGGTGAGCATTCTGCCTGTCAGGGTGACTACCACAGCCTCAGCCAAGTTCAGTGTTTGGCACATAGGAGATGCTGAGTATCTCTGCAAGTGCAATGAGGACAGGGGCCATTTCAGTCTCTGTTATATATTTTCTTCTTATTTTGACCAGTCTTCCTTCGCTAACTCAAAGTAGGCATTTTATGTTCTGAATAAGTGTATAAATCTAAGTGACCTAGATGACAATAACGAAGATTCATCAGAACAAACAAAATGTCCAGTGATGGGATAGCCCTTGAAAGCTAACCAAATGAACCTGTTTCCATGACTATAAATAGTAAAGAAAAGAAAAACTCAGTTGGAAGTAAATTAGAAATGTGAAGATAATAAAACATAGGAAAACCACAGCAACAAAATCTGTAACATGGAAAAAATACTTCAAAGCCCATAAAAGCTTATGAATCTACCTTGCAGCATACTCACATTGCCAATGTTGGAAAAACCAGTGACAGAAAATATTTAATTTTGGATCATTTTGCTGTTGTTGTTGCCCAACCTGCTTTTGTACAAATTGTTTTTTTTCCAAGTGCATTCGGCCTCAGTGCTATTGTGTATGTGTGTGTGTTTGTGGTTTTTGGTTTTTTGTTTGGCTTATTTATTTATTTTGCTAATTACCAAGGGCATACAAAAACCATTCATTAAATCGTTAAATGATAGTACTTGTTACTATTATTACTGGTCTTCGCAATATATGTATGTGGAAGGTGGAAAAGGAACACAATTTTAAACATGAGAAAATGAATGCCTAAAGGTCTTACATGCCTAATCCAAGGTTAAGCAGGGCTAGAATGAGAGTACAGAGAGCACCTTCTTTCCCTGGTCCACACTTTCTCTTTAGATTTGTTTGTTCAGTCACAATCCGGAGCCATACCCTTTGGGGACAGAGTGCCTAGGGTCCTGTTTCACCTGCCCCTCTCAGACTCACACTGCCAAGCTGTAAGGTTAACCGGTGTGACTCAGCTGCCTGCTGTACTGCAGTTGATAGAGTCACATGGCAAATCCCTCACATGCAAGGAATGTCACCATTCCTGGGTTAGTCACCTGTGTGTGGGTATAGCAAGAGGGCCCCAAAGGTAAAACTGCAGTCACACTGACAGTTACTTAGCTGTTCTGTCCATTCACTGTACAGCAAAACAGTGGGACACCAAAAAACAGAACTGATATGACACAGAAAAACAAGCACGGGTGGAAATTGCATCCTACAATGACAAAGGAAAGAAGAATGTGTCTTGAGTTTGATTTTCAAGAAGTGTATTCGTCAAAAGTAGCCATATGAGTAGTTAGATATAGTTGGAATATATTTTAGTTATAGTATGCTCGTATAAAGAGTAGAGGGTAGACTCTCTCTGAGTTCATAGATGACAACATTGAGAATATGCCAAGCCACCTTTTAGGGAAAAAAGGACAAGGCACGTTCCTTCCACAAAACAAGACATCCATGGTCAAATATAAGCTGCATGGGCAACAACATAGTTATTATCCCCTCCCTGCCATCCATTTGTGTCTCTCCTCTTTCTCTCCTCTTGCCTTCTTGGTGGCCTTTTGCATAAAAGTGAGTAATGCATTGCTTACACACTTGAAGCAGAAATATATACATTTTTAATATGCAAGTCTAAAGGTTCCGTTTGACAAAAGAAATCCCAGTGATCTATATTGTCCCTTTTTTAATAAATTTATTTCTTTTATTTATTTACTTTTGGCTGCATTGGGTCTTCATTGCTGTGTACAGGCTTTCTCTAGTTGCAGAGAGTAGGGCTTCTCATTGTGGTGGCTCCTCTTGTTATGGAGCACAGGCTCTAGGCATGCGGGCTTCAGTAGTTGTGGCTCACGGGCTCCAGAGCGCAGCCTCAGTAGTTGTGGCTCATGGGCTAAGTTGCTCTGTGGCATGTGGCGTCTTCCCAGACCAGGGCTCAAACCTGTGTCCCCTGCATTGGCAGGTGGATTCTTAACCACTGCACCATCAGGGAAGCCCTATATTGCCTCTTAAATTGATCCAACATATTCTGGTATTCAGGCTGAGTTACTTGCTAATAATTTCTTAACATAAAATGGAAAGACAACAGCATTAGTAAATCAAACCAAAAGTGTGATTAACTGCCATGTGAATATCAGGCATTTGTTTCAGTTCCATCAGTCTGACTTCATGGCAGACCAGCCAGGGGAGGAGGTCCTGTCATTTGCATGCTACAGCAAGGTTCATTATACAAATCACCCAAAATTATCCACTGTTACAAGGCAACTGGCTGCTGGAATATAGCATTCGTATATCAAATGCAAACCTCCAGTGAGGACACACCTTGATTTCTCATTTAAGAGGATATTCTTTGTTGCCTTACAGTATGTGCCCTTTCCCAAATCCAACCATACTAGCTTCCCATCAGATTCTTTGATGTTTAGCCATCATGGCAAACTGGCAGTAACCTCTTACTTAACAACTTTTATGCCTTCTACACTTTTCTCAATACAACAGGCATTTCTCTATCACCAACTTCCACAGAATTCTGGGTTTTAAAGCTGGTTTTTATTCTCATCTACAGCTTGAAATCAAGCTAGATCTAGTCTTTTCTCTCCTGTGCTTGCTATCTCAGTTTGAACGATCATTCCACCCCTTTTCACATTTGAGTTTTGACTGCTTGGGTCAGGGATACATCTGAATTCCACAGTGGAATCTGGGTGCTGCTGTGCTCTATGAAACACCTTTCCATTAGTGATCCATCCACAGATGAAGTGTCTGAACTCTCAGGAATGACACGAGAAATCCAGGTGCTAGTCTCAAAGTTTGAGAACTCATTATTTCCTTCTGTGGCAGAGTGCCCTCCAATTTTTATGGGGATCCCTCTTTCAGAGTCTCACACAGAAAGCCTGATTTAGGGGGTAAATCACTTACCAAGTGGGGGAAAATATATCTGCTTATTCATTTATTCATCATATATATTTTGGGGTATGAAAAATGTGCAGACATGTTTTAACGGACAGGGCAAAAAATTGATTCAATTGTAATCCTTGGTTAATAACATATTGCTGTCCTTCAAGCATGACCTTCTCAATTTATTTATTTAATTATCTTAGCTAGGTAATAAGAAGATAACTAGCACTCATGACAAACCCATCACCTAATTCCTTACATCTACCAATTTGCTTCTACCTAACCCTACCCCTTGTGCTTCTACAGGGCAATGACTACCTGAAATTTTGTATTTCCTTGTTTTATTTAAATTATTCTTAAGCAAAGTATTGTTTAGTTTTATCTGTTTTTGATTTTTTTGAGAAGGGCACCATGGAGTCTTCCAAGATGTCATTTTTTTCACTCAGAATTATATTATCGAGATTTATTTTTCTAGTTGCACATACAGTTGATTCTCATTATTTACAGTAGTTGTGTTCTGTAAAGTCACTGTGAATATTGAATTAGCCAATAGTGAAAGATTGCTCCTAGTGGAAATTCAGGGTTAGGTTCCTATGAGCCTCTGGTCACAATATTTTTGTTAAGTGATTAATACCTAATCTTGTTTTTTGTGTATTTTTGTTTAAAGACAGCTTATTTAACATATTAATATTGACCTCATACAGCCAACAGGACTATAACTCATGCCTGGTCAAAGCTTATATAACACGTACATTTTCTCTATAGGTCATACCACAGTCTTCTTGCACTTAGGGCCACTTGCAAGCATTTTAGCAACTGCACTTGGAGGCCATTCAAACAGTAAAATCATCAAAAAAATGCACAAAAGTGAGAAAAGTATGACACTGAACAGACTGTGAAAAGGATATATGTTTACAGCATGAGAGCTGAAACAAGAAGGCAGAGTATCTTGTGCATCAGGCAACTCAAACTTCTCACCCCATGTGTCCATAAGTGACCCCAAAGTGCCGTAAGTATTTGTTTTTGGGCTACATATACAAATTTTAGCAAGTTGGGAACTTGCAACTATTGAATCTGAGAATAATGAAGATTGACTGTAGTTACCTTTCATTCATTTTTATTGCTGTATAATATTTCATCATGTAAATATACCCCATTTTAAACATCACCCTTCTGTTAAAGACCATTTGAGATTTTACTAAGAAATTTTTTTAATGAATTTTATGTTTTCCTTATACATGAATTGATCATGTTACTGAAATAACTGCACAGGGGAGAAATGTTGTTTTCATGTAAATATAATGTTCTGTACTTACATGGCAAAATGCCCACGGCTATCTGCTATCAACCTAAGTATTTACTATACATATTTAACACTTGACTTTGTAACAGAAACAAAGATGTATTAGATGCGGAGTAACTTTTATCAAGATTTTTGAAGACAAGTGTGTATTCTATGTTAAAAATATGTGTGTGCACTGTGATAAACTCTGAAAACAGAGCTAAAAGGATGATCATTGTCTCCATGAGTTCCAAGTCCAGGGATGTGTAAACAGGTAACATAAAATTATAAATACAACCAAAGTAGTATAGAGGCTTCAAAGTCCAGTCACAGGAATGTTGACCTCTGCAAAGGAGGTGGAGATGATGTTGATATTTGAAACATAGTGATACCTACACCAGGATCCCTTAATGACACTTTCCAATGGAAAATTTGCAAATTCTCTGGTCCTCATTATTACTTGTATTATTTGAAATACAGAGAGACCAGCCTTGGCCTTTATACATGATTGCTTCCCTCAATTTCATGCAGTCTTCCCCGTTGACACTAAATAAGGGCTTTAGAGGCTGTGAGCTGGTTTTAGCTGCTGTAGGTTTTGAAGAAATAGAATTTATCCTCCTCTATACTCCCTTAACCTTTGGTTACATGTGCATTGCGTTTGTGCTATTTCTGAACTTGATGGTATGATAGGATTGGCCATTCTTTTCTGAATAGTGTCAGTTCCTCTTCACAGACACCCAGACCCTCTCAGTATAAGCCAAGGCTTTCAGTATGTGGTTTTCAATCCAGCCACACCAGCCTTGTTAGAAATATTAATTCTCCACCTTCATCCCAGAGCTACTGAGCCAGAACTTCCTGGGGTGGGGTCCTGTGATCTATGATTAAAGAAATCTTTCAGGTGATTCCAATTCATGCTAAGGTCTGAAAACCAGTGCAAAAGGAAATCTTTATTGATTTAACCTGTCCCTAAACACCAGATTTTGTCAGGGGTGCAAATTGATCAAAGGATGTTTTCTGGCTCTATTCTTAAATAAGGACTTAAGAGAGAAAGTGATCAGAAGACTATAAGTTGTAAATCACAAGTGGAAAGGCACAAATGCATTACACAGGTTGGAATTGAGAAAGCACTTAGAGAAATGAAGAAATATGCCATTGTACCCAAACCCACATGTCAGTACCTGGAAACAGCACTTAAGCCTCTTTCTTTAGACCCACCCAAATGGATTTATAGATCTGTGGTACAAGTGTCTATGCCCATTCTATACAAAATATGGTCCAACCTTCAGCAATATTGGCTTCATCTGGGAATTTTAAGAATTAAAAAATCTCGGTGCTCCACCCCAGACTCATTGAATGGGATCTGTTTTCAAACAAAATCCCTAGATGACTAATTGCTCACAAAGTTTTGAGAAGCACTGGTCTAATCTTTTGCACAACAGTACATGGTATATGTCACTTCTTAATTTTGAATTGATGAAAGAATGAATAGAACCTTCCATAAGTCATTTAGCCTTTAGATATTAGACAGAAACACACTTAATATGAGTAAGCACTTGTCTAGCACCTGTTACGTGCCAATCCTCATTTTAAAATGTTACATACATATATACAATGGAATATTACTCAGCCATAAAAAAGAATGAAATAATGCCATTTGCAGCAACATGGATCGACCTAGAGATTGTCATACTGAGTAATTTAAGTCAGACAGAGAAAGATAAATATCATATAATATCACATATATGTGGAATCTAAAAAAATGGCGCAAATGAACTTATTTACAAAACAAAAATAGAGTCACAGATGTAAAAAAAAAACACAAAAAACTTATGGTTACCAGAGGGGAAAGATGGGGAGTCATAAATTGGGAGATTGGGATTGACAGATACACATTACTATATATAAAATAGATAACTAATAAGGACCTACTACATAGCACAGGGAACTCTACTCAATACTCTGTAATGACCTATATGGGAAAAGAATCTAAAGAAGAGTAGATATATGTATACCTGATTCACTTTGCTATAAAGCAGAAACTAACAATATATTGTAAATCAACCATATGCAATAAAAATTTAAATAAATAAACAAATAAAATGTAACATATATTGATTCATTTAAGCCTTACAACAATCTTATGAGATAGATACTGTTATATCCGCATTTTACACAGAGAGGTTGGGTTCCTTGTTCAAGGACATTAATTTAATAAGGGACAGAATTAGGATCCAAATTTTACCTATTTGGTCCCCAGTCCTGTAGTATCCCTAAAGCTCTGTCCCCTGATTCTCATATGAGCAGAGAGCTACAATGCACTTGATTAGATTAAGGAGTTGTGTTGGTTTTGTATTATAGAAACTCATAACCAAACTATGGACAATGGGGCAGATTATGTTTAATTAGAATCTTTTTTCCACAGTCCTCATGATTTCTTTTAGAGGAATTTACTAGAGAAACACTTCTGGACACTTAGTTCCTCTAAGTTGCCTCACAGATGAATCTGTGATAAAGAGCTGGGCCCATTATGGATCAGCTGCTTCTGGGTTCTCTGCGGGTCTCCCTGAATAGAGCGAAACCTGATCTCTTTCCAATAAACCCAGAGAAAAGGGCCTGTCTCTATTTTGTGAGACCTAGGGTTTTCTAGCCCTACTTAATACAGAGGGTTAAATTCTGCAATCTTAGGAAACTCGTTGTTGCTGGACATCTAAGCTACATCCTTCAATCCATTCATCATCACCAATTAACACAGATATTTTGGTCTATATTTTTTCACTTAAGATAGTCAATCTATTAATATGTTCTGGAATCAAGCATGGATTCTTTTCTCTCTTCAAAACCATTAAGATGTATACACTAAGAGAAGCAAGACTGCCTTTTCAGAATTTTCATAGCAAAAATATTCAGTCACGGGGCTTCCCTGGTGGCGCAGTGGTAGCAGTGGTAGAGAATCTTCCTGCTAATGCAGGGGACATGGGTTCGAGCTCTGGTCTGGGAAGATCCCACATGCCGTGGAGCAACTAGTCCCGTGAGCCACACTACTACTGAGCCTGCACGTCTGGAGCCTGTGCTCCGCAACAAGAGAGGCCGCGACAGTGAGAGGCCCGCGCACCGCGATGAAGAGTGGCCCCCGCTTGCCACAACTAGAGAAAGCCCTCACACAGAAACGAAGACCCAACACAGCCAAAAATTAAAATTAATTAATTAATTAAAAAAGTGCAAAGATCCCTTTAAAAAAAAATACTCAGTCACTGTAACATCCATAAGTGAAATCTAATTAAACTGTTTCCATATAATGAAGAATTCAGACTTCTGTGATATTGTACAAGCTCTTTCCTCTACCTTGTCCATCTGGAAAAGTCCTGCTCCTCCTTAGAGATAAGGTCACCTCTCCAGAACCCGCCCTTTGTCATGAATTTTTCCACAGCCTCTCAAGGGACCACTGTGTGCTCCTCCTCTTCCTCTCTCTTTTTTTTTTTTTTTTTTTTTTGCAGTACGCGGGCCTCTCACTGTTGTGGCCTCTCCCGTTGTGGAGCACAGGCTCCGTCTGGATGCGCAGGCTCAGCAGCCATGGCTCATGAGCCCAGCCGCTCCGCTGCATGTGGGATCTTCCCGGACCAGGGCACGAACCCATATCCTCTGCATCAGCAGGCGGACTCTCAACCACTGCGCCACCAGGGAAGCCCTCAGTGACTCTCTTGATACCTACATTATAATATTCACTCCCAGGAAAGAGGCCTTGAGTACAAGGGCTACTTAACTTTTCTTTGAAAATAGCTAACACAGTTATGCCTGGGTACAAAGTAGCCATGAAATAGATATTCATTCAATGAATAAGTGGATGAATAACTTGGACTTGCAAGATGAACATATTTTGAAATTAAATTTGAATTAGTGCAATCTTTGCACACAGAAAAAGAATTATCATAGAGATTCATGAAAGAATAGCTGAACTGAGTTGGTTAAAAGCTCAACACCAAATTGAAATATAATTGTGTTATTTTAGAATGCTTACAGAAAATTTGGTGATTTATAGCCTAGAATTTTGGAACAGTATCAGACTGATAAATTCAAAGCTTTTAGCCCAATAAGCACACTCACAGGAGAAAGAATATACAGTCACAGGGACAACAATTCAATCTAGCCTTGCTCTGCAGCTCAGTGGATGTCTTTAGGGAACTCGTCAAAATGTCCAGGTAACACTTGGCCTACAAGTGGCTCTGTGGGAAAGTGTACACTGATACACTTGGAAAAAAATCAGCTCCCCTGAGAATTCTGAGTATTTTCCACAGTTCCTCTTTGTCTTCCTGATCTTGTTTGCCTTGAACTTGCACAATCAAAGAAGTGCTGGTTACACAAATCCCTGTCTGAATTATCACAAATTTCAAATTGGCAGGATCTGAGTTAATGAAAATTTTACCCAACTGCATTCCATTTCAGCTCTTCCAGATAAAATGTGCTAGGGAAAATTTGGAGGTGGTCCAGAAGACAGCAACTAAAATGATGAAAGGTTTGACTAATATTCCCTCTGAGGAAAGGCTAAAGGATTTTACTTAGCCTAGAGAAAAGAAGCCTGAATAAGGAATTAATAATAGTTCTAAAGCATATGAAGAAGTGTGTGAGTGACAAGAAGCAGATTCCCTTACTCCTAATGAGTCCAGAACAAGAGGAAAGTGGCTTGCGACAGGGGAAAACTGTGTGTCATCCTTAGAAAGCCTTCCTGACTTTACAAGACTCACAACAGTGACACCTCGGGGACTGCTCCAGTGGATGTTTTATGAAAGACCAAAGCATTTACCTTCTTCCATGGGCTCATGTTAAGTCTTGCCTGGA
This sequence comes from Hyperoodon ampullatus, assembly GCF_949752795.1. NCBI lineage: Eukaryota > Metazoa > Chordata > Mammalia > Artiodactyla > Ziphiidae > Hyperoodon > Hyperoodon ampullatus. The sequence continues at coordinate 175,407,581 of NC_136914.1, forward strand.
TGCAAGTGGGTTAGACTAAATGACCTGTCAGTGTCCTTTCTAACCTGGTGATTCCATTTGATGAAGGGTCAAATGGATTGGTTGAATTGATTGGAAAGTTAAAATTGCACTCCTGGATCAGTGGATTTGTACTGCAAGAGAGAACCCTTCAGTTTTGTGTGGCTAGTTCGAATTTCATCCTGTTGGCAGCGACCCAAAGTTATACCACACGGCCAGCGCAGCCGGGCACACTGCACTATCCAAAGTAATAAGCCTTGTTGGCATTTCACTGAGAGTGTTCTATCTTGCCTTTGAAAAAAAATGTTTCAGGGCTGCATGAACGACAAAACCACAGCATCTTTAAGATTTACCTCAGGTACTAAGACAGCAAAGACTCTGCAACAGAGCATTGTGCCAGAAGAAACAAGACAGTCTAGGCTTTAACCTCTAAGAACTTCAGAGAGTCTGAAACAAATAGAATCAGAATAGGGATTCCTAGAACATGAGTCTCAAATATATATGTGAGGGACTTGCAGTCTCTATACTGTCATCTAAAAGACAGGACAGTCACAAACTAGGGATCCTGAAAAGCTACTTTAGTAAACATAACAGTGAAAAGTCTTCTTGAGAAATTCAAGTATTCCCCTAGACCTGAAATCAAGGTGACATTCTTGACTCCTTCCTCTCTCCCCACAAGTCCCTCCCAAATCTGTATCCAGTATCCAGTTACTCATCCAGCCCTAGGCTTCTTTATCTTGTACAACTCTTGTGCACAGCCCCTTTTTGCAACCATATTACCACCCTCTGATCCATCTTCTTTACAAATTTCAACTGTAGCCTTGAAGTAACCTCCTCACCAGTCTGCCTTCTTCTTCCAGCTCACAAGCCACTCTACACCCAATAGCCAGAATTTTAAATTGCAGATCTAATCATATCACTTACCTGCTTGGGGATCCTCAGTTGATTCTCCTGAATTCCAAAATATAGGTCAAACTCCATCCCAGTAAGACTGTGAAAGACTTTCACAGTCTTACTGGTGCCCACTTCCTTAGCCATACTAATATCCCCAGTTGAAAAATAATTTTCTGTTCCTTCAATGACTCATGGTTTTTCAAACCTGTATGGCTTGGCACATATTACTCCATTTGTGTAAAAATGCCTCTTGATTTCCTACCGTAGCTCCCTGCTCCATACTTCACACAGATAATTTGTTTTCATATTTCTGTTAAAGCACCACTTCCAACAGAAGACTTCCTAAATCCTTCAGGGCTATTCCAGCACTAACACTGTGTTTCTACATTCTCCTGACATAGAGCTATTTTAGTGGTCATTTCTGTGTTTTTTTTTTTTTTTTTGTCTGCTCAGAATCCATGCCCTCTTTTTCTAATTTTCTTTTCCCTGTGATGTGAATTCTTGGGTGGTTTGCCATCCAGAATGCCCTGCTTTCCCCTAGCCAACTGGGGAGTTGAGATAAAGCTAGGCCAATTGAGCTTACTCTCTTGGAAACTTGAGGTCTTGAGTGGAGAACTTAAGGATGGAGAATCGTGACTGCTGATTAACCAGACAAAACCACTGATTGATTGGTCCCTGAATTTTATCATGGAGCCCCTCTGGCTCCTATCCATTTGGAAGCCTTAGTTACTCAGATTTCCTTTTAGTACTGTGAGCAACTCCATAGCCTTCAAATAATTTTTTAATTAAATTAACTAGAGTTGATTTCTATTGATAACAACCAAAAATTCTAACAGATACGATTCTTCTAGAACTTATCTCTCGTTTGGCTCACATTATAGGCTGTTTTCTCTTAAAGGGCAGGGAGCAGGCACTTAACATCCTTTTGCACTCATCATTTAATATAATGCCTGCCTTATAATAGGTGCTCATAAATAAGTGAATGAATGATTTACCTTATGGAATGAACATGGGCAAGAAGCAGTGATTAATACCAGCCTAGTGGAAGCATACTAATGTCTCTAGTCTGGTTTACATTATTTGTCAATGATTAGGATGATGATTTAGATGACATACATATCACATTCGCAATTTGCACTCAGCTGAGAGGGATAGAAAATATATTAAATGACCAAATCAGGTCCCCAAAAGATATAAGCAGGCTAAAAGGATGAGTTACATTTTTTAAAAGTTTTATTGAGATATAATTCACATACCATAAAATTCATTTAAAATACACCATACATAGGTTTATAGGATAATCACAGAGTTGTGAAGCCATTGCTAAAATCTAGTTTTAGAACATTTTCATCACTCCAAAACAAGACCTCATACTCGCTAGCAGTCACTCCCTATCCCCCACTACAATCCTCAGCTCTAAGCAATCACGAATTTACCATCTGGCTCCATGAATTTGTCTTTTCTGGACATCTCATATAAATAAAATCATACAATATACCACATGTGTGACTGGTCTCTTTCACTTAGCATAATGTTTTCAAGGTTCATCCATGTTGTAGCGTGTATTTATACTTCATTCCTCCCTATTGCTGAATAAATATTCCATTGTATGAATAAACCACATTCTGTATATCCATTCATCAGTTGATGGACATCTGCATCATTTTAATTTTTTGACTGGTATAAATAATGCTGCTGTGAACATTCATATACAACTATTGTGTTGCTATATGTTTTTCTTTTATTTGGTGTATTTTAGAAGTGAAATCACTGAGTCATATGGTAAAGTTATGTTTAACTTTTTGAAATACTACCAAACTCTTTTGCAAAGTGGCTGCATTTCTACCAACAATGTGCAATGGTTCCAATGTCTTGGAAAAATATTTTGCCATTTTTTTAATTGGGTTGTCTTTTTATTATTAAATTATAAGAGTACTTTATATATTCTGGATAAAAATCCCTTACCGGAAATATGATTTGCAAATATTTTTCTCCTATTCTGTGAATTGTCTTTTCACTTTCTTTTTTTCTTTTTTTTTTTTTTTGTGGTACGCAGGCTTCTCACTGTTGTGGCCTCTCCTGCTGCAGAGCACAGGCTCCGGACGCGCAGGCCCAGCGGCCGTGGCTCACGGGCCCACCGCTCCGCAGCACATGGGATCCTCCCGGACCGGGGCACGAACCAGTGTCCCCTGCATCGGCAGGCGGACTCCCGACCACTGTGCCACTAGGGGAGCCCCTTTTCACTTTCTTGATGGTATCATTTACAGAATAAATATTTATTTAATTCAATTTATTTTTTTTCTTTCTTCATTTGTGCTTTGGGTGTCACATCCAACCCAAGGTTACAAAGTCTTACTTTTAGGTTTCTTCTGTGAGTCTTAGTCCTTATATTTAGGTCTATGAGCCATTTTGAGTTAATTTTGTGTATATGGTGTGAAGTGTGTGTTCAACTTTATTCTTTTTCATGTGGATATCTAGTTGTTCCACACCATTTGTTGAAAACACTATTCTTCCCCCCTATTGAATTGTCTTAGTACCTCTGTCAAAAATCAATCAAACAAATATGCATGGATTTATTTCTGAACTCTCAATTTTATTCCATTGAACTATACATCTATCTGTATGTATGCCAGTACTGCACTAAGTTTTGAAATTGGAAAGCATGAGTCCTTAAACTTTGGTCTTTTTCAAGATTGTTTTGACTCTTCTAGGTCCCTTGCATTTCTATATGAATTTTAAGATCAGCTTGTAAACGTCTGTAAAAATAAACAGCCGAAATTTGGATGAGTTATATTTTATATTATAAAATATAATCTGTTTAAATACCTAAAAGCATGATTAGTGAATGAGGACAGGGTAATTTAAGGTCCTTGTCAACTCTGGAATAGCAGAATTCTGAAAATTAGCCATGGTAAAAGAGAATAACTATTTACAAACACAAGTACAAAAAATAATAATTTAATTTAATTAATTTAATTCTTAAGTGAGAAATTTTATTTACCCTTTTGCCAGCCCCAAGCTTCAAGTCTTGTTTTTTTGTAATTTGCCTGAGGCTCATTATTGTTATCACCATCAAACATTAATATTTATAGCTATTGATGATCAAGCTGTTAGCTCACCATTGTGATTTTAGCTAACTTAAAAGAATAATAATTTTTTTTAGAGAGGCAGGAAACGTTTCCAATCCTGAGAGGATGGAGACCATGCTCTATTTCCCTTTAGAGAATTAGCATTAAGTATCTAGTATCTACATCTAGCACTAGTAGATCTCAGATTTTCCAGGCTGAAACTGATGTTTAAAAAGGTTGGTTTATAACAGCACCAAATGACATTCATTTGGTTGCTCACCCACAGATTATCGCAATGCTTCTAAACATGTTTCTTAAGAACCTTTCCCAATTCTTAACCGATCTTTTCTGAAAAGCCCAAAAAATGCTCACAGATGGCCATCAGGACCATCTTCTTGGTTATTAAGTATTATCTGTCATTTTCCTATTATTCAGTTCTAGCTCTATGAAGAGTTGTATGAGACTTCATATGCACAGAAGCTCCACAAAAGTCTGCACAGCTCTAGGGACAGTGCCATCCCATCAATCTAGAACTCTATTCTATTCTCAAAGCTACTATGCTACATCCCCTTGAGGCATTTTGCTTCTCCAGGCTAAAAGTCTTAATAATACCAGGAAGAATTTTAATACTACTATTAATAATAGTGATTTATTGATTTTCTTTTCTAATAATTCCTTATACATATCTTTTAACTACTTTTTAAAATCAGTTCTTTTTTCTTATCTTTTCTCCTTGACTTGCAGGAGTTTCTTTTATATTCAATATTAATCCTATATTGACTTGTGATACTGTGAATAATTTTCCCAGTCTATTATCTATCATCAACTTTATCAGTGGTTTCCTTAAGCCGATATCCTTTATTTTTAAGTATTCATAATTACCAGTTTTTCTTCTTATGCTTTGCTATTGCCATCTTGTTTAAGAAGTGCTTCATCACCCTTAGGGACAAATATGTCTTCTACTTTTTTCTAAGAGCTTTATATATTTTTCTTCATACTTAAGTGCTTAATCCACCTGTGGGACAGGGTGGGAGCTCTTTTATATGGTGTAAGACAGGGATCAAGGTTTCGTTTTATTTTCTGTAAATTGAGCCAATCTCTGTTCCTCAATGATTTAAACCAAATTGTGATATATAAATGGGACTTATTTTAAATTCTTTTTGCTAGCTTTCTCTATTTTATCACAGTGCTCATATATATTTTCTTTTCCTTTTTTTTTTAACTATGGCTTTGCAACATAACTTTCCAGAAAGAATTCTCTCTTGCTGCTCTTCTTTTTAATATACTCTACATAGCACTTTCATCTTTCTTTTAAATTTTGGAATAAATGTTTCAATTTTATCAAACTATTAAGTTGAATTTTTTAGGATTATATTAAATCAATTGATGAAATTTGGAAACTGCCCCTTTATAAATGAATTTCAATCACCTAATAGCATATATCAATCTTTCTGCTTGTCTTAGATTTTCTTTTAGGTCAATTAACATAATTAGTTTTTTCTTTTTAAAAGTATTTTACATTCTTTGTCAGATTATTTCCTGGATACTTTATATAGGGTTTTTATTGTTATTTGAATGTTATGTACTGTATACTCTTTTCTAGATAAATATTATTGGTTAAAAGGGAACACCATTGATTTTTTATAAATGTATCTTGTATCTGGTAATCTAATAGATTACTCAGGTAAGTCTAATATTTTATTTTAGGAGTATATTGGATTTCCTACACAGCTCATCTTACCTAAATCATAAATTTTATTTGTACTCTTCTAATCTTTGCATTTCTTATTTCTATTTTTTTCTCACAGCATAAGTAAGGAAATCTATGTTAAACAAGAGTGGTTATTAAAAAACATCATTATTTTATTCATAAACCTGAAGGAATGTGACTCAAGTTTTTCCACTTAATAAGAAGTTGTAGGTTTTAACTATAAGGCCTTTATTTATTAAGTTAGGGAAGTTTCATTCTACAGGTGATTTTCTGAGTCTATGTCAAAAATAGACATTGAAATTTAGTAAATGATTTTTTGTACCTATTAAAATAGTTGTATGATTAGTTCTTTATATGGTAAAACATAAAATGGATCTATAAATGCCTTATTTTGTATTCTACCTATCCATTTTCAAAATCAATATTTTACTAGTCTCATAAAAACTTGGGTGTCTTTCTCTCTTTTTTTAGTTTCCTTAAAGCATTTTATAACATAGGAACCATCTATCCCTTGAAAGCATGGAAGAACTCAGCTATGAAGCTATTGGGAACTGAGACGTCTTTGGAGGAGAGCCTGAAATTACCGTTTCAATTTCTGTAGTGGTTATTGGTCTACTCAGGTTTTTTATTCCTCTTGCTTCAATTCTGTTTTTTTTTTTAATAGTTTTATACAAATATCTCTCTTCTTTCTAGGTTTTCAAATATATTAGTGTATAGCTGCTATAATAATTTTTAACTTATTTCCAAATCTTTTTTTGTATATATATACATATAATATATTTTTCATTCTGTGTTTTGTTGATTTGTATATTTGCTTTTATTTTTTTCCTAGATCACTTTTGCCAAAGATACCTGTACCGTATGAATCCTTTCCAGAAAACACATTTTAGGAACTATTATCTCTGTATTGTTGGGGTTTATTCATTCATTTATTAATGATGTATTGAGTACCTGTAATGTGCTAGACTTTGTTACAGGCACTCTGATATAGAAGTGAATAAAGCAGACTAAAAGCCGTGACCTCATGGAGGTTACATGCCCATGATATTCTCTAGATCCAGCTAAGATTATGATCAGCTCCTCTTGCTTCACTGGCTTTCTTTCTTTATTTGTTTTTTTCCAAATTTTTACATTGGATGCATATGAATTTCCCTCTTCAAAATGCATTTACATTATCATTAAGTGGCTAAGTATTGTATGTTTTAATTTCCTTTATGGTTTCTTCTTTATATATATTTTATTTTTAATCTCCAGTTAATTATGCCTAACATAAATATTCACTAATATATCATTTTAAACTTACTAATAACTATATCTTCCCCCATACAGAGACCTTGTTTCTTTGGACAATAAACTTGATTGAACTATTTACTCATCCTTAATGTCATTTATGTATTATATCTATCTATCTATCTATCTATCTATCTATCTATCTATCATCTATCTATCTATCTATCTCTATCTCCTCTAGGATTTCTCTTATTATCTAAGTACTTTCTCCAAAAATAATCTCAAAGAGGGTTATGCAGGATAAACCTTATGAACACTGAAAATAGCTTTATTTGTTTATGTATATTTAAATAATTTCTAGCTTATTAAAAATTTTAAGTTTGATGTTCTTTTTTTCAACAGTTTGAAAATATTACCCCATTATCTTTCCCTGTTTTGCTATTGAAAAACTTAATGTTCAATGATTTTTTATCTAGAGAGTTTTAGCATATTTTATTTTTGCCATTTTTCAATTCTTGTCATTCACCACAAGTTGTCTATATATAGGGTTTTTTTAATCTAACTATTTGGCACTCTATAATCCCTTTCAAATTGAGGTCTTTCATTATCCACTAACTCTCATGAATTCTCAGCCCTCATTTCTTAAAATACATTTTCTCCTCCATTTATGAGTTTTCTTACCTTTAAGGAATCATAAAAAGTTAAAACTGCTAATTCTATTCTTCGTATCCTCCAACCCTTTATTTTTTCTTTTTCATCTCTCAATTTCTTTCCATGCTCTTGTGGTGACATCCCCAAACTCTGTATTCTAGGTCAGCAATCCCTGTTGGATGGATACATGTTGCTATTTATCCTTTCTATTGAGTTTTTACTCTTAATTCATATTTTTATTCTTTGTATGTGGATGGCACTGGGGTTTACCTCACCCTGGTTTGCCATTTGCTCCTCTTATCAGTTAACAATGCTTCCTATGACCTCGAGATTTTTCACATGTTTAGAATTGATTTGTGTATTTAAATGCTCCTCTCTTTCCTATGTGATATTATCAGAGTGCACTTCAAGGGAGGGAAACACAGTATACTAATTCCCACTCTTGTCAAGATTATTCTTTTATATCAAGAGTAGCAAGCAGAAGGGGGTTGAGAATTTAGGTGTGAATCCTAGCAGGATATCCCCATGGCCAGGCTGGGTGTCTTCGAAGAATGTCCCAACCATCATGTCTACCTGGGACCTGCCAGTACATTGACCATATCTGAAGAAGATTGAGGACTTGAGGAGAGTAACATAAAAATCAAGCAAGAGGGATATGAATTCCAACAACAAATAACATTTTCACTGAGAAACCAGTGATCAATATTCTCATTCTTATTCTTATACATACAAAGACAGTGACTGAAAGATAAAAAGAAAATATTCCCTGCTCTCACCTAGGCAGTCACCCTGGAGGGTGTTAGGAGCACAAGGATTGATCATTAGCAATTGGAAGCCTTCAGAATTTGCTCTCTTCTTTCTTCTATCTTCTTTATTCTCCTTGTCATTATTTACACACACACTCACACACACACTCACACACACACAAACACAGAGCACTTCTTTATTTCCCCCCAAAATCCACATTACTTGAAAACTGATTACTCATGAACAGGTTGGCACAGTAGATTTTGCATTTTCTTCCACATATTATGCCCTCTATTGTGAAGAGTAACTTACTATGTATCCCAAAAGAATATACAGTAAATATATAGTAATATGTATTTACTATATAATAATAAAATATTAAATAATAGTATAGTATTAACATATAATGCTTTACTATAATAAAGTATATATTATATACTTGCATATATAATATACTAGTATATTGTATGTTATAATAATTATTATTCTGTACTACATAGTATAGCAAAATATAGGGGTACCTGTTTTTCTCCTGATGCATTTTTTAGGTGTCTTTGGGAATCTGTATATTCATATTATAGAAAATAGCAATGTGGAATTCTCAATAGATTTCCATGTTAAAAGTGCTCTTGGAGGAACTTCAAGATGGTGGAAGAGTAAGACGTGGAGATCACCTTCCTCTCCACAAATACATCAGAAATACATCTACATGTGGAACAACTCCTACAGAACACCTACTGAACGCTGGCAGAAGACCTCAGACTTCCCAAAAGGCAAGAAACTCCCCACGTACCTGGGTAGGGCAAAAGAAAAAAGAGAGACAAAAGAATAGGGACAGGACCTGCACCTTTGGGAGGGACCTGTGAAGGAGGAAACGTTCCCCCACACTAGGAAGCCCCTTCACTGACTGAGACAGTGGGTAGTGGGGGGAAACTTCAGAGCCACAGAGGAGAGAACAGCAATAGGGGAGCAGAGGACAAAGCAGAGAGATTCCTGCACAGAGCAGTGCCCCAAAACACTCACCAGCCTGAGACAATTGTCTGCTCACCCAATGGGATGGGTGGGGGCTGGGAGCTGAGGTTCTGGCTTCAGAGGTCAGATCCCAAGGAGAGGACTTGGGTTGGCTGTGTGAACACAGCCTGAAGGGGGCTAGTGCACCACAGCTAGCTGGGAGGGAGCCTGGAAAAAAGTCTGGAACTGCCTAAGAGGCAAGAGACCATTGTTTTGGGGAGTGTGAGGAGAGGGGATTAAGACCACCACTTAAAGGAGCTCCACAGACGGGTTCGAGCCATGGCTATCAGTGTGGACCCCAGAGCCAGGCATGAGACGCTAAGGCTGCTGCGGCCAACATCAAGAAGCCTGTGCACGAGCACAGGTCACTATCCACACTGCCTCTCCCGGGAGCCTGTACAGCCCGCCACTGCCAGGGTCCCGTGATACAGGGACAACTTCCCCGGGAGAATGCATGGCATGCCTAAGGCTGGTGCAAGATCACGCTGGCCTCTGCAGCCACAAGCTCGCCCCGCATCCATACCCCTCCCACCCGCCCTGGCCTGAGTGAGCCAGAGCCCCCGAATCAGCAGCTCCTTTAACCCCAACCTGTATGAGTGAGGAACAGATGCCCTCAGGCGACCTACAAGCAGAGGCGGGGCCAAATGCAAAGTTGAATCCCAGGAGCTGTGCAAACAAAGAAGAGAAAGGGAAATCTCTCCCAGCAGCCTCAGGAGCTGCAGATTAAATCTCCACAGTCAAATTGAAGTACACTGCATCTCTGGAATACCTGAATAGAAAACGAATCATCCCAAATTGAGAAGGTGGATTTGGGAGCAATTATATATATATATATTTTTCCCCCCTTTTTCTCTTTTTGTGAGTGTGTATGTGTATGCTTCTGTGTGTGATTTTCTCTGTATAGCTTTGCTTTTGCCATTTCTCCTAGGGTTCTCTCTGTCCATGTTTTTGTTGTTGTTGTTGTTTTTAGTATACATTTTAGCACTTCTTATCACTGGTGGATTTGTCTTTTGGTGTGGTTTCTCTATTCTTTCTTTCTTTTTTATTACTTTAAAAATTTTTTTAATAATTATTTTCCATTTTTCTTATTAACTATATTTTATTTTATCTTCTTTCTTTCTTTCTTTCTTTCTTTCTTTTTTTCTCCCTTTTATTCTGAGTCCTGTGGATGACAGACTCTTGGTGCTCCAGCCAGGCATCAGGGCTGTGGCTCTGAGGTGGGAGAGCCAAGTTCAGGACACTGGACCACAAGAGACCTCGCAGCTCCATGTAATACCAAATGGTGAAAATCTCCCAGAGATCTCCATCTCAAAACTAAGACCCAGCTCTACTCAACGACCAGCAAGCTACAGTGCTGGACAGCCTATGCCAAGCAACTAGCAAGACAGGAAGACAACCCCAACCATTAGCAGAGAGGCTGTCTAAAATCATAATAAGGCCACAGACACCCTAAAACACACCACCAGACGTGGACCTGCCCACCAGAAAGACAAGGTCCAACCTCATCCACCAGAACACAGGCACTACTCCCCTCCACCAGGAAACCTACACAAACCACTGAACCAACCTGAGCCACTGGGGACAACCAACAAAAACAACGGGAACTACAAACCTGCAGCCTACAAAAAGGAGACCCCAAACATAGTAAGATAAGCAAAATGAGAAGACAGAGAAACACACAACAGATGAAGGAGCAAGACAAAAACCCACCAGACCTAACAAATGAAGAGGAAATAAGCAGTCTACCTGAAAAAGATTTCAGAAAACTGATAGTAAAGATGAGCCAGCATTTTGGAAATAGAATGGAGAACATACAAGAAACGTTTAATAAGACCTAGAAGAATTAAAGAGCAAACAAACACTGATGAACAACACAATAAATTAAATTTAAAATTCTCTAGAAAGGATCAATAGCAGAATTAATGATGCAGAAAAACAGATTAGTGACCTGGAAGATAAAATAGTGGAAATAACTACTGCAGAGCAGAAAAAAGAAAGAAGAATGAAATGAATCGAGGACAGTCTCAGAGACCTCTGGGACAACATTAAATGCAACAACATTTGAATTATAGGGGTCACAGAAGAAGAAGAGAAACAGAAATGCACTGAGAATATATTTGAAGAGATTATAGTTGAAAACTTCCTTAATATGGGAAAGGAAATAGTTAATCAAGTACAGGAAGCACAGAGAGTGCCATACAGAATAAATGCAAGGAGAAACATGCCAAGACATGTATTAATCAAATTCTCAAAAATTAAATACAAAGAAAAAATATTAAAAACAACAAGGAAAGAACAAAAAATAACACACAAGGGAATCCCCATAAGGTTAACAGCTGATCTTCCAACAGAAACTCTGCAATCCAGAAGGCAGTGGCAGGACATACTTAAAGTGATGAAAAGGAAAAACCTACATCCAAGAGTATTCTACCCAGCAAGGATCTCATTCAGATTTCAGGAAGAAATTAAAGCCTTTACAGAAAAACAAAAGCTAAGAGAATTGAGCACCACCAAACTAGCTTTACAACAAATGCTGAAGGAAATTCTCTAGTCAGGAAACACAAGAGAAGGAAAAGACCTAAAATAACAAACCCCAAACAATTAAGAAAATGGTAATAGGTACATACATATTGATAATTACCTTAAATGTAAATGGATTAAATGCTCCAACCAAAAGACATAGACTGGCTGAATAGATACAAAAACAAGACCCATATATAAGCTGTCTACAAGAGACCCACTTCAGACCTAGGGACACATACAGACTGAAAGTGAGGGGATGGAAAAAGATATTCCATGCTAATGGAAATCAAAAGAAAGCTGGAGTAGCAATTCTCATATCAGACAAAATAGACTTTAAAACAAAGACTATTACAAGAGACAAAGAAGGACACTACATAATGATCAAGGGATCAATCCAGGAAGAAGATATAACAATTGTAAATATTTATGCACCCAACATAGGAGCACCTCAATACATAAAGCAAATATTAACAGCCATAAAAGGGTAAATCAACAGTAACACAATCATAATAGGGAACTTTAACAGCCCACTTTCACTAATGGACAGATCATCCAAAATGAAAATAAATAAGGAAACACCAGCTTTAAATGACACATTAAACAAGATGGACTTAATTGATATTTATAGGACATTTCATCCAAAAAAACTCAAAATACACATTCTTCACAAGTGCTCATGGAACATTCTCCAGGATAGATCATATCTTGAGTCAGAAAACAAGCCTTGGTAAATTTAAGAAAATTGAAATGGTATCAGGTATCTTTTCCAAACAAAACTAGATATGAGACTAGATATCAGTTACAGAAAAAAATCTGTAAAAAATACAAATGCATGGCAGCTAAACAATACACTACTTAATAACCAAGAGATCATGGAGAAAATCAAAAAATACCTACAAACAAATGACAATGAAAACACGACAAACCAAAACCTACAGGATGCAGCCAAATCAGTTCTAAGAGGGAAGTTTAGAGCAATAAAATCCTTCTGCAAGGAACAAGAAACATCTCAAATAAACAACCTAACCTTACACCTAAAGCAATTAGAGAAAGAAGAACAAAAAACCCCAAAGTTAGCAGAAGGAAAGAAATCATAAAGATCAGATCAGAAATAAATGAAAAAGAAATGAAGGAAATGATCACAAAGATCAATAAAATTAAAAGATAGTTCTTTGAGAAGATAAACAAAATTGATAAACCATTAGCCAGACTCATCAAGAAAAAATGGGAGAAGACTCAAATCAATAGAATTAGAAATGAAAAAGGAAAAGTAACAACTGACACTGCAAAAATACAAAGGATTATGAGAGACTACTACAAGCAACTATATGCCAATAAAATGGAAAACCTGGAAGAAATGCACAAATTCTTAGAAATGCCCAACCAGGAAGAAATAGAAAATATGAACAGAAAAATCACAAGCACTGAAATTGAAACTATGATTAAAAATCTTCCAACAAAAAAAAGCCCAGGACCAGATGGTTTCACAGGCGAATTCTATCAAACATTTAGAGAAGAGCTAACACCTATCCTTCTCAAACTCTTCCAAAATACAGCAGAGAGAGAAATACTCCCAAACTCATTCTACAAGGCCACCATCACCCTTATACTAAAACCAGACAAAGATGTCACAGAGAAAGAAAACTACAGGCCAATATCACTGATGAACATAGATGCAAAAATCATCAACAAAATACTATCAAACAGAGTCCAACAGCACATTAAAAGGATTATACAACATGATCAAGTGGGGTTTATCCCAGGAATGCAAGGATTCTTCAATGTACAAAAATCCATCAATGTGATACACCATATTAACAAATTGAAGGAGAAAAACCAAATTATCATCTAAATAGATGCAGAGAAAGCTTTCAACAAATCGACATCCATTTATGATAAAAACCCTCCAGAAAGTAGGCATAGAGGGAACTTACCTCAACATAATAAAGGTCATATATGACAAACCCACAGCCACCATCGTCCTCAATGGTGAAAAACTGAAACCATTTCCACTAAGATCAGGAACAAGACAAGGCTGCCCACTCTCACCACTATTATTCAACATAGTTTTGGAAGTTTTAGCCACACAAATCAGAGAAGAAAAAGAAATAAAAGGAATCCAAATTGGAAAAGAAGAAATAAAGCAGTCACTGTTTGCAGATGACATGATGACATTAATATTCTACATAGAGAATCCTAAAGATGTTACCAGAAAACTACTAGAGCTAATCAATGAATTTGGTAAAGTAGCAGGATACAAAATTAATGCACAGAAATCTCCTGCATTTCTATACACTAATGATGAGAAATCTGAAAGTGAAATTAAGAAAACACACCCATTTACCATTGCAACAATAACAATAAAATATCTAGGAATAAACCTACCTAAGGAGACAAAAGACCTGTATGCAGAAAATTATAAGACACTGATGAAAGAAATTAAAGATGATACAAATAGATGGAGAGATATACCATGTTCTTGGTTTGGAAGAATCAAAATTGTGAAAATGATTCTACTACCCAAAGCAATCTACAGATTCAATGCAATCCCTATCAAACTACCACTGGCATTTTTCACAGATCTAGAACAAAAAATTTTGCACTTAGTATGGGAACACAAAAGGCCCCGAATAGCCAAAGCAATCTTGTTAAAATAAAACAGAGCTGGAGGAATCAGGCTCCCTGACTTCAGACTATACTGCAAAGTTACAGTAATGAGGACAGAATGGTACTGGCACAAAAACAGAAATATAGATCAATGGAACAGGATAGATATCCCAGAGATAAACCCATACATATATGGTCACCTTATCTTTGATAAAGGAGGCAAGAATATACAGTGGAGAAAAGACAACCTCTTCAATAAGTGGTGCTTAGAAAACTGGACAGCTACATGTAAAATAATGAAATTAGAACACTCCCTAACACCATACACAAAAATAAACTCAAAATTATTTAAAGACCTAAATGTAAGACCAGACACTATCAAACTCTTAGAGGAAAACATAGGCAGAATACTGTATGACATACATCACAGCAAGATCCTTTTTGATCCAGCTCTTAGAGAAATGGAAATAAAAACAAAAATAAACAAATGGGACCTAATGAAACTTAAAAGCTTTTGCACAGCAAAGGAAACCATAAATAAGACCAAAAGACAACCCTCAGAATGGGAGAAAATATTTGCAAATGAAGCAACTGACAAAGGATTAATCTCCAAAATTTATAAGTATCTCATGCAGCTCAGTATCAATAAAACAAACAACCCAATCCAAAAATGGGCAGAAGACCTAAATAGACATTTCTCCAAAGATATACAGATTGCCAACAAACACATGAAAGAATGTTCAACATCATTAATCATTAGAGAAATGCAAATCAAATCTACAGTGAGGTATCATCTCACACTGGTCAGAATAGTCATCATCAAAAAATCTAGAAACAATAAATGCTGGAGAGGGTGTGGAGAAAAGGGAACCCTCTTGCACTGTTGGTGGGAATGTAAATTGATATAGCCACTATGGACAACGGTGTGGAGGCTCCTTCCAAAACTACACATAGAACTACCATACGACCCAGCAATCCTGCTACTGTGCATATGCCCTGAGAAAACCATAATTCAAAAAGAGTCATGTACCAAAATGTTCGTTGCAGCTCTATTTACAGTAGCCAGGACGTGGAAGCAACCTAAGTGTCCATCAACAGATGAATGGATATAGAAGAAGTGGCACATTTATACAATGGAGTATTACTCAGCCATAAATGGAAATGAAATTGAGTTATTTGTAGTGAGGTGGATGGACCTAGAGTCTGTCATACAGAGTGAAGTAAGTCAGAAAGAGAAAAACAAATACCATATGTTAACACATATATATGGTATCTTAAAAATAAAAGGAAAAGAAAAAAAAATGGTCATGAAGAACCTAGGGACAAGACTGGAATAAAGACACAGACCTACTAGAGAATGGACTTGAGGGTACAGGGAGGGGGAAGTGTAAGCTGTGATAAAGTGAGAGAGTGTCATGGAGATATATACACTACAAAACGTAAAATAGCTAGTGGGAAGCAGCTGAATAGCACAGGGAGATAAGCTCAGTGCTTTGTGACCACCTAGAGGTGTGGGATAGGGAGTGTTGGAGGGAGGGATACGCAAGAGGGAAGAGTTATGGGGACATATGTATATGTATAACTGATTCACTTTTTTATAAAGCAGAAACTAACATACCTTTGTAAAGCATTTATACTCCAATAAAGATGTTTCAAAAAAAAAAGTGCTCTTGTTGGAAATCACCAGTCCCACATATTCAAAGCCCATCCTCAACATTTCTTATGTCCTTTGAAGGGTGTGGGAAGCACAGAGGGAGAGAAAACAAGCAGAACTCCATAAATACTCAAGGTCTCCCTTAGACTCCCAAGCTCTGTAGGTGGCTGGACTTTCTGTAACCTTAATCACTGGAGCCTTGTTAGTGTCCGACCTGGCCATCAGGAAACAGAGATGAGTTAGTCAGACCAAATGTGTTAATAAAACCAGATTGCACTACTAAAAAAGAAAAATCAGCTACCAGTTATCAGGTGACTCTTGTACAGTTTTTATTATGCTCTGACAGAACGATACATCCTTTCTTTCATGTGTTCCTGGGGCAGGAGAAAAGACAAAATTCTAAATCAGACATGGTGAGGCCAAGGGAAGATTGTTGTGTTGGATTCAGGCTAGTATTTGTGTGGTCTCTGTACAAGCTAGGTACTTCATAAGCATTACTTCATTTTATTTTCCCAACAACACTGTTAGATGTATGTTATTATGAACATTTTACAGAGGATGACACTGAGTTTAATGACATTCAGTATCATTTTGGTTTCACAAGTAACCATGGAGGAAGCAGATTCCCCCAGAAGAATGTTTAAATGTAAAGTTTGTACTCATTTCACTCTTACAAAGATAGGACCCTGCCTTAGACAAGGGTTTGCCCTTGATTAAATATGAAGCAGCTTAAGAATACCTGTGATACCTCCCACCTGTAACATTCCTGTTATAGATCTTATTTTCCCTTTGTAGTAGCCCGCTCCCTACCATTAGGCATCCAGTACTCTTAGCCAGTATCTAAGTTTCCTAGAATATATCTGATATTCTAATTCTCACTTTGGTGTTAGCCAGGAAGTTGTTCTTTGTTCTTGTTCCTTTTTGCTTGTTTGTTGTTTAGATTGTTTTGTGTTTGCTTTACTTAGAAAACCATACATAAAGGGTAAATCGTTTCTTTCCTATCTTCTATTGTTTAGTTCAAAGACATGAATTTCTGAACTTAGAGTTTCATTCTCTCAAACCTAAGAACAGACCACGTAAACCTGGGGTCCCCAATGCCTGGACCGTGGACCAGTACCAGTCCTTGGCCTGTTAGAAACCGGGCTGCACAGGAGGAGGTGAGCAGCGGGCGAGCGAGTGAAACTTCATCTAACGCTCCCCATCATTCCCCATCTCTCACATTATTGCCTGAACCATCCCCTTGCCTTCTGTGGAAAAATTGTCTTCCATGAAACCAGTCCCTGGTGCCAAAAATGTTGGGGACCACTGATGTAAACATTAAATTTACTATCATCAAAATGCAGTCAAATCTAGGAAATTATCAATGCCCCAAGGTCCTTTTGGCACAAGAAGTCCTAGTATCTAAAAATGCAAGAGAAAGTAAATCAGGTGATCTTGAAAAAGATTCCCTTGAGACAATCAAGGTAGAAATAAAGAAATCTCAAAAGTTTGGTGTGTGGATGTTTATCTTGCTAGTTACCATCAGTAGTTTTCAGTAGCTGCTTATTGAGCTGGCTAATGTTTAATTTGAGTAACCTTGTGGAAGGACCTGTTTAAGTGGCACTATCAAACAATAGCAGCAAGAGGAGAGATAAGGAGAAAGTATAAAAGGATTATTAAAGAAATGCTGAGGGTGGAATTTATCTCTCCAAACAAATCAGGGTGTTCTGGGCTTAATAGAAAAATCCTATAATAGGTGGACAAATAGGAAACTGTTATTTTCCAGAACGTAGTAGCATGTAGGTGGTTTTACTCTGATTTTGTGGAGGGGAACTGGGGTGGGGAGACTGACTTTCAATCATTATTTTTATAACACATTTTCTAAGATCTTGACATCCTAAATACATTTATTTTTAAACAAGGGATCAAAGTGGAGGGAAGGACAGGAGTTTGAGAATGCCTTCCCTAACTCGCCTTCCATAATGTAGTTGCATAGGAAAGAAATCTCTGTTGTCCCTTTTGCAACCCTAATACATTTCACAATAATACTTGGATAAGCTTTGGCCAGTTGCATCAGAATAGTTTTACTAAACATCCAGAGTAGAAAAGAGATATAGAGAGTAGAGAGACTAATTACTAAATAGAGGCTGAGTTTGCCTTTCATTGTCTCTGTTACCTAGCTAGACATAATGAAATTTCCAACATGTATTTCTTGTATTTCTCTATCACAGAAGAGAAGCAATAATGTGCATGTATTGATCTTTTATTTGTATGGTTGTTGAAGCAAAGGGGTTGACGTAAAGAATCCAAGATTCTATTTGACCAATCAGCTTATATTTGTTAAGAATTTAATAAGTAGCCACCTCTGTGGGGATTTGGAGCAGGGCTATCAGAAATGGAGTGACTTTTTTTCAGGTGCTTACAGAAGAGGTGGGTTGACAAGACATATACATAATAATCAGGACAGCGGAGCAAGATGCTATAGCTTGGACAAGTCTCACTTCCTCTTCTGTGCTAGCAGTAGATAATTACTGGGCTTTTCCATAGAAATTAAAAGCTGGGATGAAGGTTTGAACAACTAGCTATGCATTGCAGTTACCTGTGAATTTCTAAAAATTCAGATGGACTGGCTCCACTCTAGATGAAACAAATCAGAATTTCTCTGGATAAGTGTTACAGATTAAATGTTTGTGTCCCCCCAGAATTCATATATGGAAGCCCTAACTGCTAATGTGATGATATTTGGAGATGAAGCCTTTGGAAGTAGATGAGGTAGTGAGGGTGGGATCCTCATTGTGGAATTAGTGCCCGTATAAGGTGAAATATGAGGGCTTGCTCTTACTCTCTGTGTTCTCATAAAGAGGAAGTCAGTGATTCCACAGCAAGAAGGAGGCCATCTGAAACTCAAGGGGAGAGTTCTCACCAGAACCCAACCATGACAGCATGCTGATCTTGAATTTCCAAACTCCAGAATTGTAAGAAAATAAATTTCTATTGTTTAAGCCACCCAGTCTGTGGTATTTTGTTATGGCAGCCTGAGCAGACTAATGTAATGAGTCTTGGAGATTGTGATGAACTGAGTTCCTGGTCTTTCTGCCTCTACTTAAACTATTTTTACAAGATAGTAATTAATTTTTTTTTCAAAACTTTTCTCATTGTCCTCCAACCATTAAGCTGTAGTCACCACTGCCTCACTAGGAGAGTGGATATAACTCAGGAAAAAACAGACTTAAGCATGTTGTGGGTTAAAGGGTGACCCACCAAAAAAAAAAAAAAAAAAGAGAGAGAGAGAGAGATGTTAAAATTCTAACCTCCAGTCCTTATTTGGAGGTAGGGTCTATACAGAGCTAATGAAGTTAAAATAAGGTCATTAGGGTGGTTCTTAATCCAATATGACTTATATCCTTATAGAAAGGGGAAATTTGGACACATAGACATAGAAAGAACACTATATGAACTTTGTATTATGCTGTCCTAAGACAAGGAATGCCAAAGAGCACCAGCAAACCACCAGAAGCTAGGCGACAGGCATGGAAAATATTCTCCCCCACAGCCCTCAGAAGGAGTCAACCCTGCTGACACCTCAGTTTAGAACTTCCAGCCTCCAGAACTGTGAGACAATGAATTTCTGTTCTTTAAGCCACCCAGTTTGTGGTACTTTGTTAGTGGCAACTTGAGTAGATTAATACAAATCATCTGTTAGCTAAAGCACTTATGATTTCTAAGAACCAAGATCTTGAGGAAAGATTGCTTGCTTGTTTGTTTGGGACGTTTTTTGTTTTGTTTTTTCTAGAATTTACCAAGACTTAAAGTCCTGTAACACTTGGACTAGTTGTTCTCAAAATTTAATATGCATCCAAATGGCAGAAAGTGTTTACCAAAACACAGACTGATGGGTTCATCCTCAAAGTTTCTAAATCAATAGGCCTGAGATGAGGCCTAAGGATTTGCTTTTCTAATAAGCTATTAGGTGGTACTAATGATGCTGGTTGGAGGACAGAGAAGAATGTTGGCTGACAAAAGAGCCCGTTTAATAAGCAAATGGTGATGAGAGATGGAACAGTCAGTAGAGAAAGAATCAATGAGTAAGCACAGAAGCCATGCCAACTGGGATATAGTCTTGGTACTCAAATATGTAGAACAAGACAGCTTAATCAGTGGTTTTCTAAAAGAGGGTCAATATAAGTCATCAGGTATTTCACAGATTTAGTAGTTCAGATATTTTCATATATTTGTCCACGTTTTCCAAAACATACAATTCTGGCAGAGCTGGATTACTAGAGGTAGGGCTAGAAGGGTAAGCAATAAGAAAGTTTCAGGCAGAGTGAAAGAGTGAATAGCATGTGCAAAGCTCATATAAAGCATGTTATAGCGTGACAGCTCACCTCTGTAACCCTAGAGGTGGGAGAGCATTTCTCTGAGATGAGACTGCAGGTTACACTCTGGGTGGGCATCCCAGGAGGTGTCTGTTAAAGAAGTTAACTCACTTTGGTGGTTTTAGAGTTGAAAGAAGCCTCTAACTTCCAGATCTTCCCATTTGTACAGAAAGGTAAAAATACGATAGGGATTCCTCATGAATTTCAAGCTATCTCGTGAGTCCAACCTCTACAAGCCAGTTGGTAGCCAGATCAACAGTGCAGGCATTCTATTTTCTATAGAAAGCATCTTAGGTCATGTCTCCAGAAGCAGATCCTGAGACAAGATTCACTTGTATGTGATTTATTAAGGAACTGCTCCTAGGATAAGCTGTCAAGAAGTGGAAGAAGAATAGGGAAGGAGAAGTTAAAATAAGGTGCTATCCTGATCCTGCTGCTGGAGGAGAACTCTGGAGTGTAAATTACATTGTGGTCATCTTGGTCTGAGTGGGGTCAGGAGAATACCCAAGAGCTGTCCTCTAAGAAGAGAGCTCCCTGGTAGCTATTGGAAGCCAAAACATACCAAAATTAAGGGAAGAATGCAAAGAAATGGTAAAGGATAGCTGTCTTAGTCTGCTTGAGCTACCATTACCAAATAGATTGGGTGACCTAAATAACTCAAATATATTTACTCATGGTTCTGGCTGCTGAGAAGTTTAAGATTAAGGTGTCATCCAATTCAGTTTCTGGTGAAGTCTCTCTCCTTGGGTTGCAGACGACTGACTTCTCACTATGTCCTCAGTGGATGTGCATGTGGGGAGAGAGAAAGATGCATCTCTATCCTGTTCTTATAAGGGCACAAATTCCATCCTGAGGGCCCCATACTCATGACCTAATCCCATTACCTCCCAAAGGACCAGGTCCAAATACCACTACATTAGATGTTAAGGCTTCAACCTATGAATTTGGGCGGGGGGCACAACCATTCAGTCCATGACAGGAGCCTAGTGGATATGGTTGCAATATGGACAAAAACATCCACTACAACATGTCTTTCATGTCTGCTTCTAGCCTTTCCTGATGCTGGCCTCAATCAGCATCACTTAAATTGATCAAATATGTTCTAAATGTTTGGAAAGTTTTACACTGGTTTAGGAGACTCTTTTATTTATGCAAATTTTCCTGTTTGCCCAACACTTTATGGTTGTGTGCAGGGAGGAGCACCAAAAACTTCCTCAGCCTTAGCTTGAGCCCTAATGGAGTCAAAAAGACATGCTTCAGATGCACACATTTGGAGAACAGGTATGGACTTGTGCTACATTTATTTAATTGAAAGATCATAAGGGTGACTCTCTCAGAACAATGTAAGTCTACTATTGAGGAAGCATCTGAGTATGCAACTCCAGAAACAGAAAACAGATAGCAAAGTCCAGATGGGAATTCTCCAGCTTAAAAAAATATAGTCCCTTCCCTGGAAGTACCACAGTACACCAAAAATAACATCAAGCACCCTTACCTCCAAGGAGCAGGAAGGATATTTTTCTGGAAAAGTATTTAATTTTTTCCCCCTGCACTGTAGTTCAAGTTGTCCCTGAAGCCTATTCCAAGTTAAGGATGGAAAAGAATTACCCAAGAGATCAATGCAAACATCATCCCTTGCAGAAGGTCCTTTCACACTGAGCTTGCTGACGTTGCAGTCTTCAATTTTACACTGTTTCTGGTATATATATGTATATGTATACATACATATATGTGTATGTATATATGTATATGTACACATATGTATATGTGTACATATACATATATATACACATATATATACCCGATTTTTTTTTGCTTTACAAGCCTCTTCTGGTCTTCAGGCTGACTGTAGGCATTAAAATAAATAGTTGTAGAACAAATGCATTAGAGTATGGGCTTTGGCATCACAAAGAACTGGATTTGAGTCCTAGCTCCTCCACTCTTGTGTGTAACACTAAGCCTCTCTGAGTCCCAATCAACTCACCTGTAAAGTAGGGCTAATTATACCTTATCTCGATTAGTTGTCATAAGAAATGCATCCGATTACATCTGTAAAACTTTCAGCTCAGTGCTCAGCACACAGTTATAAGATAAATATTTACTAATATAAAATAGCAATATTTAAAGAAAGAAGTAAAGAACGCTGAGAATATTGATGCACATGCTTAAAGCAAAAATGATCCATTTCCTATTAACTCAACTACCCCCAAAACATATTTTTAATTGAGAGAATGAGTCAGTTTGACAATGAAGTTTGGAGAATGAATGAACTTTAGTGCTTGAAGGAACATTAGAATCAAGTATTCTTCACTTTCAGATGATCAGAGTAAGGTATCAAATATGCTCTGACTTGTTCAAGGTCAAAAGCCACCAGGCAGAGGCAGTGCTAAAATGCAGTACCACACCGTGTTTGGTACCACAATTTATTCGACCTCAATTCCTATTTGCTGAAGGAGTGGATCTGTTTCTTTTTAGAATTCAAGTACAAATTTATAAAGCTGGTTCAGGACAGGTAATTCCATGTAACATGTCACTAAAACAACTGAGCATTGGTTTGACACACATAATTTCTAGCCAACAAAAAAGCTTACGTGGGACTTCCCTGGTGGCGCAGTGGTTAAGAATCTACCTGCCAATACAGGGGACACAGTTTTGAGCCCCAGGCCAGGAGGATCCCACACGCGGTGGAGTAACTGAGCCCGTGCGCCACAACTACTGAGCCTGTGCTCTAGATTCCACGTGCCACAACTACTGAGCCTGTGCTCTAAAGCCCTCAAGCCACAACTATGGAGCCTGAGTGCCACAACCACTGCAGCCCGTGTGCCTACAACCTGTGCTCCACAACAAAGAGAAGTCACCACAATGAGAAGCCCACGCACTGCAACAAAGAGTAGCCCCCGCTCACTGCAACTAGAGAAAGCCTGCAAATAGCAACAAAGACCCAGTGCAAACATAAAATAAAATAAAAATAAATTAAATTAAATTAAAGAAAAAAAAAGCTTATGTTGATGTCTGAACATATTCCAGAGACTTGGAAGTAGAAGAGAAGGTTTTAAAATGCAAACAAACCTTAGTCATGCTATTAAAGGACACGTTTTGGAATAGAACTCTGGAGTGCTTAATTATCAACATGTGCCTTTCCATCCCTGGCCTATTAAATCATCTGGCCTGCTAATAATAGCCTGTTTAGCCATCAGGAGAAGATGGATGAGTTTTAGTCCCCATTTTCAAATCCGAGGGATCTGCCCTGCTTCTGAATTATCCGCAGATGAAGATTAGTCACTTAGGTATCTGTAGGTTGTACAGAGGACACTGGAGTCTTGGCCGGCACATTTATCCTCACCACTGTGCTCCTCCCTCTCCTCCCGGGCTTCCATTGGTGAATAGTGACTGAAAGAGCCAACGTTAAATGCAGGGAAGGAAACCTTACCAATTAAAAGCTCTTTTTAGCATTTGAAAACTGGATTTAATTGCTTCCTGTTTTTAAACCATCCATGAATAGATCACCTATTTAGCTTGGCAATGGCAATTGTACATGTAGTATAACTGCTTTTACAAAGACAGCTGTTTGTTATTTTCTTTGTTCTTTTTAATCTGTGTCTAGTGTGCCTGTTTTCTGTTGATGTGTAACAAACTATCCAAAAATGTAGTGGCTTAAAACAATAATTTATTTGGATCATGGATTTGTGGATGAGGAAGTTAGGAAGAGCTTCACTGGGTATCTCATCTCTGCTCCATGAGTTGTTAACTGGAGTTACTTGACTGGTCCAAGGTGGCTCACTCACAGGGCTAGCAAGTTGGTGCTGATGTTGGCTGAGAGTTTAGCCTAGTTTTTTGTCAGGGTAACTTGGTTGTGATTCATGAGGGCCTGTCTGCAGTCTGGTTGGACTTGTTTATAGCAAGAGAAGCTGAGTTTCTAGAATAAGTGTTCCTTCAGCTCAGTGAAAGCTACAAAACACCTTCTGACCTAGCCTCAGAGTCCCAAAAAGCCACTTTTGCCATATTCTTTGGTCAGGCACATCACTTAAGGCATGCTCAGATTCTATGTGATGGAAAATAGACTCTCTTTCTTAAGGGTAGGACAGCAAAGATTTTTCAGACATCTTTAATCTATTACATGGGGGAAAATCATAATCCTTCAATTTTAACTACCCCCTCCACCCCAGGGGGTAGTTAAAATTAAGGAAGTTAGGAAGCTCTTCCTAACTTCCTCATCCACAAAGTCATGATCCAAATAAATTGTTGTTTTAAGCCACTATGTTTTGGGATAATTTGCTACACATCAACAGGTAACAGGTATCTGACGTTTCTCAGAAGCTTAAAAGTATTTTTATTTTATTCATCAGATCTCCCTCCACTCATGATATTTAATATGTAACTTAATAAATTATTTGATTTATTTATTTAATTAACTTATTTAATATTTAATTTAATAAATATTGTGTGATGTTTTAAAACAATAATTTCAATCAATCAATTAAATTCCATTTATTTTTCTGATGATTACTCCTTTCCTTTCCCAGCCCATTTCCATGTTGATTATAATACCTCAAATGCCATTCTGGATTCTAAATATCTAGTAAGTGACACATAATGGAAGCTTCAACACAACATTCTCTGCGAAAGCAAGGCAGACAGGGAAAAAAATAATTAAAAAACACTTGCAAAGCTAAAGAAGAATCTTAACAATGGCAGAGCTTTTGAAATATTTAGGTGGCTCTCATGCCACCCTTTCTCTTTTATGCTCCAAGGAGTAAGGATACAAAAAATCAGTTTTGCAGATCTTATCTGTAGACCCCAAAGTAGAAATTAACTAGTAGTAAAAATCACATATATTGAGTTCCTTTTCATTTGCATATATTTGCATATGAATTACCAGCTAATTGTTGTGAAGTAACAATTAAGAGAACAATAGAAGAAAGAAAAGGGGATTGAAGCTGCAACAGACACCTGGAGACTGTATTTAAAAAGCTTTTTAAATATTTGAATTTTTTTCACTAAAGACAAAGGCACTGAACAATGCACAGAAAATGCTACCAAAAGAATCAAATGGGAAAATGTGACTTACTAACACCATTTTTTGATGAAGAGAACTTTAATTCTTCCCCCTTTAATATAATATGATTAGAACCTAAGGCACTATCTAGAGACAGTGCTGAAGCAAGTTCTAAGCTTCCTCTGCCAAGCTCATAAGTTTGCACTAACCCTTCTTCAAACTGAGATTTTAAAATAGTTGTTTAATGTTCCTTTAATAGAGAGCTTGTTTACTGTGCTTGGGACAGGTTACCTTCCTTTTTCCCCTTTGTCATCCTGAACAATTCAACTCTGGCCCCAAATTGGCTTACCTCACTCAGCAAAACTAATGACTTCCATTGAACCCTTTCCACTCTTCTTCAAAACCAACTTTGCAAACATCTGTGCTACCTTGAGCACAATCTTTGTGGGATTTACCCCTGTAATAGATTTTTTTAAAAAAAATTTGCCTGCCTAGCATCTATTCCCTCTTCTGGAAATAGAACCCTAATTTTTCTTCATACAACTTTATCTTATATTCTCAGTCACTGTGGCTTCTGAACAGACTCCCACCCTCAGCTTTAAGAATAGAGCCAAAACAAGGGGAGGTATAGTTCAGAGATAGAGATGGACCAAAGTAAGTTGAACATAAGAAAAGAAATGGAGGAAAGACAGAAGGAAGGCGAGAGAGAGAGGGACAAACAGAAAACACTGATGACATCATTGGAGATCTTGAATCCAAACATACCCCAAACTATATTTTCAAGTTACACAAACTTCCTCCCAAACACCCCACCCACACACACACATACACACACAAAAGTATTCTGTTAATTTATATAATAATATTAGTTATTATTTTGCTTAAGCTGGTATGATTTGAGTTTCTGTCACTTGAAATCAGGCTTTATTAGTACAATCCCTTACCAACCCCAAGCAGAGTTTCTTCCAACTGTTTATAATACTGCCTTTGAAAAGCACTGTCAAATCTAGACTAGTATGTTAAATTCACTCCACTGACTTTCATATAATAAGTGCAAACCAAAGGTAGCCTTTCCAAATTACTTATATCTTGTATGGGATTATTCAACATCACTAACTAAATTATCCAATATAAAATTATTTAATTTGTCTAGACAAAATTTTCCTGTTAATATACTTACACACATTCACACATACCTTTTGAGTAAGGGTAAAAGGCCACAGTACTCCAATTCTCTAAGTGGGTGCACATCTAATTAGTGTCCCAATATGTGTGTGTATTTGGTAGTTTGCTGGAGTGACAAACAACTGCAATATCTCAGTGTCATATAACACAAAGGTTTATTTCTTGTTTACTTTACATGTAGGCTTTAATCCAGTAGAGTTCTGCTCCAGCAGTGGCTCTGTTCCATCTGTCTTGTCAATTAGACCTCCAGACTATAGGAGCAACTTCTATCTGGAATGTGCCACTCTCAGAGCAGAAAGTAGAAGCAAGAGACTAAGCTGAACCATGCAGTCATATTTAAAGCTTCTGCTCCAACATGGCACACATCATGTTCACTCAGATTACACTGGGCAAGTCTTCCAATGGGACAGGAAATTATATGACACCCACACACTGGCACAGCAAGTTACACTCTAAACACAAGGACATAAAAACTCCTTACAAAGATGGGAGTGAATTGTTTTGAACAATAATGTAATCTGACACAAAGATATAATCTGATGCAATAGATCTGTGTCAGATTATATTACTCTCTTTACCTGGCTGTGCTCTAGGGCACCTTTACAGCTTGAATCCAGAGCCCAGCCTTTCATTAGATTTCTAGAGTCTCTAATGAGAAAATTTACCTTCAAGAATTAGCACAGAGAAAAAACCATGTACCCCTGCAGTGGGAACACATGCCCTAGAGCTATGAAAGCTGAGGGTTCTTGCATTGTGCAGGGGGAGAAGTTCCCTTTCTATCGTGGACTCCCTTATGGTCATTGCTTTATGACTATAAAGCTTGCTCAGAAAGCT
Source organism: Hyperoodon ampullatus (assembly GCF_949752795.1). Classification (NCBI taxonomy): domain Eukaryota; kingdom Metazoa; phylum Chordata; class Mammalia; order Artiodactyla; family Ziphiidae; genus Hyperoodon; species Hyperoodon ampullatus. The sequence continues at coordinate 175,435,044 of NC_136914.1, forward strand.
ATATGAAAATGAACTAACCCTAATGTGTTGGTCTTAGATATGATTAGTAAATATTTTGACTCCACCATCCTATTCCTCTGACTCTAGGTTTTTTTTTTTTTTTTACAAATATGTAAAATATACACCCCTCAAATGTTGACACTATTAAGATGTTGTGGTTATCAGCGGGATGACTTATATTCAATAATTTATTCATACACTCATATACTCTAAGGCATTCTAGTAAATACAGTTTTCTCCATTTCTCTATATTTCCAGTAATATTTTAGGAATCCTTAGGTGGGCACTATTCTAGTAACAGTGGCTGTTTAACAAACCACCCTAAAACTTAGTGACTTAAAACAACAATAATCATTTATTATTTCTCATGATTTATAAGAATCAGAAATTTAAGAGCAGCTCAACTCTGCAGTTCTGAATTCATAGACTGATGGTGGCTAGGGCTAGTGTCATGAAAACTTCCTCACTCATGTGTATGGAACTCCAGCTGGAAAGACTTGCATATCTGGGAATAACAAGGGTTCCTCGGGTATCTTTTTGTAACTCTAAGTGGTGTCCTATGTCATCTCCAGCATGGCATCTTCAGACCTACTTACATAGCTGATCAGATCTCCAAAGGTCCAATTACATAGAGAGAGGGAGAGAAAGAGAGAGAGAAGGGCTCCAGGTGAAGCTATATTACATTTTATAACCTAGCCTGAGAAGTCAGGCAAGTGTCAGTTTTGCCATGTTCTCATAGTTGAAGCAGTTACACAGGTATGCTCAGGTTTGATCATATGGACCAGAGACCTCACCTCTCAGTAGAGGATTGTCAACATCACTTTGTAAGAAGAGTGTGTGGGATGAGATTAATACTGGTGTTATCATAAGTGGAAAATCCAATTTGCCAAAAATACCTTGGCTTCTTTGCCCCTTAATCTAGTTCTGATGAGATACACTGCATTTGAATCAAAAATGTTATAGCTAAAAGGAAAAGACCATAAAATAATCTCATGCAACTTTTTCCAATTGCCAATTCAAGGAATTTAAATAATTGCCCAAGGTAAGACAGATAATTAGATATAATATACCAAAATTAGACTAGGAGTCCCTATCCTGAGCCCTTTTCACTGAATCACAGTAGCAGGATTAATTTTATTGGGCTTCTTCTTTATAGGTCATGGCCATGGTGTAGTTAAAATGATAAAATCTGAATCTCAAGTTCTATGGAGCTGCAAATCAACTGTTACCTGGTCTTGGGTATTTAGTTTTTTAGATTTTTTTTAGCTGGTAGCAATACATACTTAAATCATTGGTCAAAAACAGAACAGACTTCGAACTCACTCAAAATTAAATCCAAATGTACCATAGATTTAAGTGTAAATATAAAACTATGAAACTTTTAGGAGAAAAAAAATCAGAATATAATATCAGATTACTAAAGAACATAAAGTGATACTTGGTATGATTTTTTAAATATTCTTAGCTCAAATCTGTATGAAATAAGCAGTATTAAGATTTTATAAGGACTTCAAACTCGATTCTTTAATAGTTGAATTCAAATCCCTTAATAGTTATAAGGTAATTGCAGTCATCTATTTCACAATCTATTTTATATTGGATAAGTAGTGGTAGCTTCTGTTTTTCAATAAAGTGATTTATTTCATCTAAATTTTCTAATTTAGAAAATTATGAAGAATTGTTCATAATTCTTCAATACATGAAGAATTGTTCATAATATATCCATATTATTTTTTGGTATATCTGCATTGTCTGTAGTGGTATCCTCTGCTTTATTTCCCTTTCTTTTTTCTTTTTTTTTTCCTTCCTCAATGTTGCTAGCTGTTTGTCAATTTTATTGATCTTTTTGAAGAATAATCTCTTGGTTTCATTGATTTTTTTCTATTGTGTTTCTAAGCTCACCAATTTCTGCTCTTATTATTTCCTTCCTTCTGTTTGCTTAGAGTTTATTTTGTTCTTCTTTTATGGGAAGTGGAAGCTTAGATTATTGATTTGAGACATTTTTCCTAATGTGTGAGTTTAGTTGTACAAATTTCCTCCTTAGCACTGTTTTATCTATGTCCCACAAATTTTAATAATTGTATTTCCAATTTCATTCAGTTAAAAGAACATTTTAAAATTTCTCCTGAAACTCTCTTATTGACCCATGGATTATTTACAAATATGCTGCTTAGTTTCCAAATGTTTGAAAATTTTTCTGTAAATTCTCTTACTGATTTCTAGTTTGATTCCATTGTGGTCAGAGAAAACAACTCTGTATAATTTCAACTAGTTTAAATTTTTGAGGTTTATTTTATGGCTTTCTACCTCAGGATATGATTCATGGGCACTTGAAAATGGTGTGTGTGTTCTGCTGTTGTTGAGTGTTCTAAAAATATTGAATAGATACTGTTGATTAAACACTGCTGTTGAGTTCTTCTATATCCTTGCTGATTTTCTGTCTAGTTTTTCTATAAATTGCCGAGAGAAGGATGTTGAGATCTCCAAGTATAATGATGAGTGTATAATTTTTGTTTCACTTTTATCAATTTCTGCCTCACACACTTTGCATATATGTTGTTTGTGTATACACATTTAGAATTTCTGTGTTCATTTATGGGGTTACCCTTTCATCATTGTATGTCACCAGTTCTTTTTTGTGATTTTTTTTTTTTGCTCTAAAGTCTACTTTATCTGATATTAATATATCCATTCCTGCTTTCCTTTAATTAATGTTTGCATTATATACACATATATATATTATATAGACATATGAAACCTAAATCTATTAAAATGTAAACCTTGCCTCCCTTTAAGTTCCTTTGAACTCTCCTATTTATAATATAATTGTCTTAAATATTTTCTCAGCATAAATTTAGAACCTTATCACACAATGTTAAAATTTTTGTGTCGATCATCAAAAAAATTAGAAAACTCAAGAGAAGAAGGAAAACCTATTGTATTTTCCATATTTTCTTTATTTTGCTCTTTCCTCCCCTCCAAAGTTCTAGGGCTCCTTATTTTATTTTCCTTTCTGCTTAGAGGCCTTCTTTTAGCCATTCTTATAGAATAGGTCCAAGAGTGAGAGATTACCTTAGTTTTTCTTCCTCTAAGAATATCTTGGTTTCCCTTTTATTCCTGAAGGATATTTTTGATAGGTATAGTTTTCTAGGTTGAAAGTTCCTTTCTTTCCCCACTTGAATAATATTGTCCACTTTATTCTAGCCTCCATCATTTTTGATGAGAAATCAGTTATTATTTTACCTGTTTTTCCCCTACAGGTAAGGTGTCATTTTTCTCTGATCACTTTCCAGATATTTTCTTTGTTTTTAATTTTCAGAAGTTTAATTATAATGTGTCTTTGCATGGATTCTTCTCGGTTTATCCTGTATGGAATTTACACAGCTTCTTGAATCTGGAAATTTATGACTTTTGACAAATTTGGGAAATTGTTGGTCATTATTTCTATGTGTAACCTTTTCATCCCTGTTCTCTTTTTCCTCTTTTTCTTAAACTCCAGTGGCCAGACTGTTAGGTGTTTGATTATAGTCCCACAGATCTCAAAGACTGTTGATTTTTTCAGTCCATTTTCTTTTTGCTGTTCAGATTGAATGATTTCTATTCCTCTGTCTTCCATTTACTGATGAGTTTCCCTGTCCCCTCCATTCTGTGATTGATCCTATTCACCAAGGTTTTATTTCAGTAATTTTATTTTCAGTTCTAAAATTTCTATTTAGTCCTTCTTTATGTCTTCCATTTCCTTGCTGAGACTACTTCTTTGCTAAGACTTTATATTTTTTCATTTGTTACAAGCACATTGGTAATTGGTGATTAAAACATTTTTACTGTTGCTGCTTTAAAATCTTTGTTTGACCATTTTAACATCCCTGTCATGTCAGCATTGGCATCTCTTGATTGTATTTTATTTAGTTTGAGATCCTCCTGATTCTTGATATGATGAGTAATTTATTATTGAAATTTGGATATATTTGAATTATGTTGGACAATTCTTTTTTTTTTTTTTTTTTTTTTGCAGTACGCAGGCCTCTCACTGTTGTGGCTTCTCCCATTGCAGAGCACAGGCTCCGGACACACAGGCTCAGCAGCCATGGCTCACGGGCCCAGCTGCTCCGTGGCATGTGGGATCTTCCTTGACCAGGGCACGAACCTGTGTCCCCTGCATCAGCAGGCGGACTCTCAACCACTGCACCACCAGAGAAGCCCTTGGACAATTCTTGATATTATTAAACTTCACTTTTAGCTGGACTTTATGGGCATGACTTGTTGAGGGAAAGGAGAAGGTACCATCTTTTTACTGCCACATGGAAATAGAATTCCAAGTTTGCCACTTAGCCTCCATTAGCACTCAGGTTGGGCAAGGCTCCTCATTACTGTTGGGCAGAGGTGGAAGTTCTGACTCCCCATGTAGTCCCCACTGACAGCAGTGGGGGTGGCTGTAGGGAGCGTTACTGCCAAGTATGAATAGGAATCCAGGCTCCCAGGTGGTCTGCCTTTACACTGTGGATGAGGAGCTTTGTACTGGCAGTAGAGATTAAAATTCTTGCTTCTTACTTAACCTTCTCCAACTCCATCCCAGCAGCGGTTTTATATTTCCTCCTCACATCCTCAAGTGGATTCCTACTCAGCCTTTGCTGGCATGGGTAGAGTTGGGCCAGACTTTTCTCTGTGTTGTTTAGCTGTCTTATTAGGTTGCTATTTTTCCTGGTCCTTTGGCTAGAAAGAGTTGACTTTTGTTGGGGACATTTTTGTCAGTGCTGGCTGGTATTTCCAGGTTGCTGGCTTCATCAGCTCTGAGTCAGGATATATGAAGCAAAAAGAAAACTGGGGTAACTAACCACCACGTCGTCCCTTAGGTCCTAAGTTTCCTTGACAGTCTGTTGCCTTCTTTCTATATTTCAGAGTCTTCTAATTTTAGTCTTATATATATTGTTTAGTATTCTTAATTGTACTTAGTGTGATGATAAGGGAAGTATGTCTACTCCATCTCCTAGAAGCAGAAGTCTTATTAACAAAACTTTTTAAAATAACAATTAATTTATATAATTTTAAATTAAAAATCCACTGTCTAGTTTGTTTGAGAGATTGCCCAGCAAGCGACAGAGTCACAAAAATAATATTTGCTACTGGAATCAGCCTATCATAGAAAGTGAACTCAAATAGTACTTAAAATATTGTTACCCATGTAATCCTTAGCTCCCAAAGAGCCAGAAGACCATTAACATATGTTTGCCTTCAGGTTATATACTGGGGCAAGTACTTGAACCAGTCACATCAAGCAAAACCTTGGGGCAGATATTAAGACCAAACAAGAAATCATGGTCGCAGGTAGACAGACAGACCAGGGAGAACAGGCTTGTCAGTAGTCTTTTACTATCATGTCATCTCACTTCATCTTGACCAAAGCCCTGTGAAGTAGGTACTGTTATTGATTTTCATTTTACAAAATAGGAAAGAGGCACTTAGGGACTAAATAATTTTCCCAAATTTTCACAGAAAATAAGTGGAGGATCTATTCTTTAAAATGTGTCTGTCTGACTCTAGAATCTAGGCTCTTAACTATTAGAAATCAGAGATGCTCAGATGAAGTGACTGTAATATTAGCGTTCCAGCGCAGAGAACATAATAATGATATCCAAGGGTCACAATAACCTCTAATTTCAGACAAATTGATCTACTAAGATAGTGATCCAAAAAGTAGCTACGGGTTTCCAACGGATGAGCTGAGCTTCAGTAAATTCCAACACAAATGCTCTGTAGTTGCTGGAAGAGAAGCAAACTGGTAACATCAGAAAAATAGTCAGGGAGAAGAAAGCCCGAGTTCATGGATCAGGGTCAGAGTAAAAATTTCTGGACTAATTTGAAGGGACTTGACAGAAATGTAAGGAATAGACAAAAAGCTCATGAGGAAAAGGGAGGACTGCCCAGATGATTAGAATGATTACTCATAATCAATAATCACATTGATAATGACCACCAATTATTGAGTGCCTGCCATATACCATAGGCTGAGCTAGATACTGAAATAAATTTCAGTAACTGGAAACTTATTTTAGCAGAGATTCAGATTTGAATTAAGTTTTCTGAGTTCCCTTTATCACAATGAAGCCCCTTAAAAGGATGTACTTGGAATCTCACCATTCAGCACTGAGGGTTTAAAACCCTTATAAGAAAAGACAACTTTGTAAGAAATTTATGAATAAGAAAATGGAAATTCTTATGTACTTCCTGCATCAATCATGATCGTTTCTAGAACACAGGATGCAACAAAGTCTGCAGTTGAACAAATCAATGATCTGTGAGGTTAGAAATTAAAAAATATATATATCAGGAATAAAGTCTCTCACCTTTACTAGGGACACATATATTGTTCCAAATCCAAAGGGGAAAAATCAATAAAAGATAGCATCCCTGCAATCCATTCACCTATCAAACATTCATTCATTCATTCATTCATTCAATGACTAGTTACTAAATACCTATTCTATGCTTGGAATCATGCTAAGTCCTCTGGATACAGAAAAGAACAAAAGATGTTTGATTTCTGCCTTTGTTGGGCTCACTGTCTAACACCAGAGAACACAATACAATGAATTGATTGATTAATCAGAGAACACATGAAACAGTAGACTAGCTGTTTAAATGCAGAGGTTTCCCTGCTATGAAGGATGTAATAAAAGTGTATAGCAGAGATACATAACCTTGCTCAGGGAATAGAAAAGCCTTCCCAGCGGAAGTGACATTTAAGCCTCAGCTTGATTTTTAGTGAAGTAAGGAAGGTGAGTGTTAAGAAAGTTCTAGTCAGAGTGAATAGTCTGTGCAAAAGCCCTGAGCCTGGAAGTTACACCTCATGCTGAAGAAGCCAAAAAAAGGCCAGAGTGGTTAGAATCTGGGTAGGGCACAGTTCACCTCTGTGACATTAGAGGCAGGAGAGAATTTCTTAGAGACAGAACAGAGTACTGGCTGGGTGGGCAGCATAGGAAGTGTCTCTGAAGTGGCTGGCTCACTTTGCTTATCTTATGGGTGGCAGGAACCTCTCTATAAGGCTCTGCCCCCTTGCTGTCCTTGTACTAAGCACAAAGGGTGAAGATGTGAGAGGACATCTTCTTATGTCTTAAAACCTCATCTTCTCCGCAGCAGGAGTTCTCAAATGGCCCCAAGTTGGTATTTGGAGAGCAGTATTAAGTCTGCCCTTGTGAAGAGTCATCTATGAGCAATGGAAGTTACTTCTGCATCAGCTCCTCAGATCAGAGGCAGCCGGGCAGCCAGGATCCACATGGCCTGATCCAGGTTGCCATGTAACTGAGGAAGATAGGGTTGGGACTCTGCCAGCTATAAGATCTAGTACTGAGAAGCCAAATCATGTGTTTTAAGCTGCTTCAAAATCAGTGGATGTTTTCTCCTCCTCTGAAGATCATTACCATTAGTAATCCCACTGACATCTAATACCAAAGGGCAGTTGGGAGGTATAATTTTCCATCCAATTCAAGCATCCTGTTCTGCTAAAACCCATCTCATTGTAAAACTACAGAATAGTGTATATCATGTATTTCTTCCCCATTTATATTTGGAATTATTTTGGCTGGATTTTGTGTGTTTGTTTCTTTATTTATATAAAGGATGGTTGTCATAATTTTGATAGAGTAACTACCAACCCTGTGTAGGTAGAATAATTAAATGCATAAGCTTATTTTATTTATTCAATAACTATTTACTGATTCCAACTATCTGTGAAGCACACACCTATGTACCAGAGGTCAATGGGGAAAGAGATGCACAAAGTTCTTGTTCATGTGGGGTTTGTAATCTAAAGAGTTGAGAAAGTAGTCAGGTAACAAAGAAAAAAAAGAAAGGAAATAAAGAGAGGGAGGGAGGGAGACAAGTAAAAGGAAGGAAGGGAAGGAGGGAAAATGGGAGTAAAGGAAGAAAAAAGGACATTTCCAGTAGTGTTAGCTAGTAGGAAAGTGTAATGTGATAAACCAAACCATACTTGGCATGTGTCTGGTTAACTAGTGCTCTGCAACACACTACTCAAATACTTAGTGACTTAAAACAACATTGTGTTTTTTTTGTTTATGTTTTTGTTTCTGTTTCTGTTTTTCTTTTTGTTTTGCGGTACATGGGCCTCTCACTGTTGCGGCCTCTCCCGTTGCAGAGCACAGGCTCCGGACGCGCAGGCTCAGTGGCCATGGCTCATGGGCCCAGCCACTCCGCGGCATGTGGGATCTTCCTGGACTGGGGCACGAACCCGTGTCCCCTGCATCGGCAGGCAGACTCTCAACCACTGCGCCACAAGGGAAGCCCCAACATTGTGTTTTGTTTACAACTGTTGTGAGTTGAGAATTCTGGAAGGATTCAGCTGGGTGATTTGTCTGTGATCCATATAGTGGCAGCTGGGGCAGGAAGATCCACTTCCAAAAACAGCTTTTTCATTCATATGTCCTGTACTCAGGATCTCTCTCTCACTCTCCCTCTTTTGTCTTTCTCTTTCCACACAGCGTTTCATCCTGAATCTCTCTTTATGGCTTGGGCTCCTTACAGTATGGTGGTCAGAGAGGAGTCACACTAATTACATGGTGACTTGCTTCTAAGTGTGAGTGAAAGTTGCCAGTCTCTTATCACCAGAAACCAAAAGAGACTGGCAACTTCTCTTTATATGAGCAGTCACGGAGTCCACCCAGTCTCAAGGAGATACTACATGGGCCCCCCGCTCTCAATGGAGAAGTGCCAAAGCATACATGGCCATCTTTAATCTACCACAGGGTCTCTGATATAATGTTGAATGATTAGGATAGCTTTCCTCAGGAAGTTACGTTTTAACTGAGTCCTGAATGAAAAGAAGAAACTAAAGTGCTAACTTCTAAAAGCAGACCATAATATGCAGAAGGAGTAGCAAGTACAAACCCCTGACGCATAAATGATGTATTTGTAAAAAGAGTGAAAGCTAGTGTGGCTGGATCTTGAAGACTGAGGGAGAGACTTTAAGGAGATGAGATAGTAAAAGTAGAGTCATTTGGCCATGGGCAGGAATTTGGATACTATTCTTAGTGTAAGGGAAGGCATTGGAAGCTTTTGAAATTAGCATGAAGTAATTTACATATTTAAAGGATTATAGAGGTGTAAGAATAGCAGTTGGAAGAACAGTTAGGAGACTATCACAGTAATTCAAGTATGAGATGATGATGACTTAGACTCACTTGAATCCAGTGGAGATAGATTTAAGATGAATGCAGATATAGATATAGGTATAGGTTTAGGAATAGCTGTAAGTAGAGATACAGATAGAGATGTACAGATAGATTTAGAGGTAGACCTATGTAGGTATAGATTTAAATATAGATAGAGATTTAGATATATGTATGCACATAGAAATCAATATGGAAATAGTTATATAGATTGAGATAGAAATATATATAGAAACATATAGAAATAGGTAATAGATTTAAAGATAAGATATAGAGAGACAAAGATATAGAAATGTATTTAGATATAAATAGAGATAGATATCGGTGCAGAAGCAGATGAGTTTAGACAGAGATAGAGACACAAATGTAGATGTAGATACACATTTGAGGTGGATACAATAGAATATCCTAGTGAATTAGGTAAGAGAGTAAAGATACAAAAGAATTCAAGGATGACTTGAGCACTTAGATGCAGAGTAATGTCGCTGACTGAGTCAGAGGAGACTGATTTATGGAAGTTATTCCACTAAAGAGGTAAAAGAGGCCCAAGCAAACGTCTGAACTCAGAAGTACTTGAGGAAGTAATGTCACACCTATGTATACACCCACTGAGTTATCTCCTCTTCCCTCTCACATGAATGCTCTTTCTTGCCTCTGTCTTTCATCCCAGCATTTCTCACATCTGGAATACTGGGATTGGGAGAGCATCACAGACTTTGGATCAAGAGAGGTTTGTATTTAAACCCAGTTGCTGCCATTTACAAGCTATAGCATTTGTACGGGCAAATGAGCTCACTTTAAGCTTTAGCATCTTCCACTTCAAACTGGAAATAAATTTACCCATCTCACAGGGCTGCTATGAGAATTAAAATTTTAAAATGTGTAAGACGAATTTAGCGCTGTGTACAGAACCTAGTAGGGCTCAAGAAATGTTAATCTTCTTTTCCTTATATCCTCAAGCCTTTTAAAACCCTACTTGTTTACTAAGACCCAACCTTTCTTAGCTTTTTTTTTGAAACTTTTTAAATCATCTCTGCTCCTCAATGCATTATTCCATGATTATTACCATTGAGCTAATGCAATTCCTCAACTAAACTGTAATTTCCTTAAAGGCAGGGATTCACTATTAACACATCCTCTTTTTTCCACAACATCCAGGTCAATGCTGAACACACCATAAGTACTATATAAGTCAACCCTGTTGGTTGATTTTTTTTTCTTTTGGTGAATTAAATAATTCTTCTTCAGTAATGAGATTTCGATGAAAAATTGACTCTAAAATGATTTAATATATAGAGTTTCATGGATTTTCCTAATAAGAAAAAGACTTTGGAGAGATTTGTTTTTCTTATTCTTCTCAAGTGTTTCTCATATTTAATAGAATGTAATAGATATAAAAACACAAGGTCTCTGTAATGGAAGATTTTTTTCTATCAAGGTCTCTGAAAGTTAGTCAACATCTACAAATTACACTGATGTGTCATAGTCTTAAATGAATTATATTAGAATGTTTGTGAATACTAATTCTCAGTACTCTTGATGTAAAATTTATGTCTGAAAATTTAACTTCCTGAGAGAGATATTGTGTATTATATTTTAAAGTACATATGTTACAAATAGTATTTTTTTAATTCAAAATGTGACTTCTGGATAAGGTTTCACATTAAAATAATATCTTACTCTTCTTTCTGTCTCTGCTTGTGACCATGAAACTATTCTCTTGCTTACACAGACTATAAAGTCATACTCACCAATGCTGGACTTTTCCTATCACTGCAAAAACTGTGACCACTGAGAATGAAGCTTCTTCTCCAATTCTAATCAAATATAAGAATTGATATCTTTGTCAAACTTTCTTAATGTGAAGAGAATTTATCTTTTGGTAGATTCTTCATCATGTGTTTGTAAAATTGTCCCTTTATGATTTGAGAAATTTTATTTTCAAGAAATATCTCTCATTTTACATTATTATTGCTTATTGGTCTTGGTATCCATTGATTTCCCACATTGGATGTTTTTATGAAATAATAGTTCCTATTTTAAGAATAATCTCATATAAAATATTTAAAATAACATATATACAAATACCCTTTTCTACACTATGCAAATACCATTGTTGGTATATCCTTTTCATCAGAGTTGCAAACTGAGTATTCTATAACAAAGGCTATATATAACCATAAAAAGAAAAAGAAAATTATGAAATAAGAAATATTAAGCAAAAGTTTCCTTTCCCTGGTACAAATATAAAAACATTCCCTTATGTATAATTTTTAATAGATTCTGGAATGTGGGTTATCCCATTGTTGAAACATTGGCATAAAAATCTATGTTCCAAATGGATGATTCAGTAAGTAAAAGGAATAGTCAAAAATGTCCCAAATCCTTTGATCATTTTTCATTTGTCCCTGGTGTGATGTGGATGTTTGGACCCTTCTTTCCTTTCTGTCCTCATGTCAGGTTACTCCTTGCCTTGCTCAGTAAGCTCCAGACACACTGATTCTCTCTGATTCCTTGAACACACATAGCTCTCTTAGCACAGAGATTTTGACCCTGACATTTCCTCTCCCTCCAACATTTTCCAAATGCCTCTTCACATAGTGCTATCTTTTCATCCTTTGGTTTAAATATCACCTTCACAGTAAGACTTTCTTCAGCTATTTGAAGTACAACTCCCTGTATTGATAGAGCATCTTCTTTCTTTCAGAGTACTCATCCCAATGTGTAATTGTAATCATACATTGTTCAGTGGTTTATTTTCAGTCTTCCTCAGTAGAATAAGACTTCCATAAGGACAGGAAATGCATCTGTTATTGATCGTCACTCTCTTTCTGGTGCTTATGAACTGACTGGCACATGGAAGATGGTCAACACAATTTCTGCATGTATGAATGAGTCATACACTTACACCATGGAAATAAACTTAGTGGTAGGTCTATATGACCCCACCCACCATCATTTCCAAGGACACAACACTAAATCCTCCTCCTCCAATGTAGTCTACTTTTAGCCTTTTGTTATTTTCTCTAATGTGTGAGAAAATTATACTCTTTGGAGTCAGAACCTAAATTGACAAGTTTATTCATTAACTCACCCAGCAAAATAATATGATATTAAGTATTGGTGAGCTAAATGTTGACTGCATGTAAAGAAAATATTGGGCAGCTACCAGAATAGAAAGGAACTTATATGTTATTATTTCTCAAATTTGTCTGTTTAATAGAATCCAAGGAGCTTGTTAAAAAGTAGAGATACACAACAACCCACTCCTTTCCCAGACTGACTGGTAGATTGACTCTCCATGTGTGACACTTAGGAACCTGGACATTTAACAAGAACTTACTTATGATTAAGCAAGTTTAGGGAACATGAGTAGACTTCATACTAGAAATTTTTTCCTGAAGATGTGGGGAAAACTGTTCATGAGTTTAAACAGGAAGTAATCTTTAGGAAGGATTTCCTGGTGGCTGAATGTAGTAGTCAGAATACAGAAGAGGCATGATTTCTATGATATTAGGTGGGAACATGGAAGTGAACTTTGGCCAATGCTTAGATTTATGGGTTGAAACTTTTGAGGGGAAAAATCAGGTGGATAATGGTGCCTTTCACTGACACTGGACTTTTAGAAGATCAACTTCAGAGTAGAGTGGTATGTGTGTGTGTGTGTGTGTGTGTGTGTGTGTGTCTGTGTGTCTGTGTCTGTGTTTGGTGGTGCTTGGTGGTGGGAGGTTGAAGAGTTTAGTTTGGGAGACATGAGATTTGAAGCACCTGTGGGGCAGTCCGTTCCAGTGATCAGCTGGGAATATGTTTCAGGGTTCTGGGGCGTGATCTGGGTTGGAGATGTTAATGGAGAGTGGTCAGTATAGAGATAACTGTTGAAGTTAGCAGAGTAAATGAGATGGGGGAGGGAGAGTGTTTAGAGAGAGAGAGAAGAGGGATAAGGATATACCCTCATGAAATTCTAACATTTAAAGGAGAGGCAGAGGGAGAAGGATCCATAAAGGAAGCTGAGGTAATTACCAATGATATAGGAGGAATCGGATAAATGATGTGAGGGAAAAAAATCAGAAAGGATTTTCAAAAGAAAAGTGATCACAGTATTAACTTTTGCCAAAGTTAAGTAATACTAGAAGTCAAAATGCTCACTGCATTCATTAATAAGATCACTAATGACATTTGCTTATGAACTTTTGATAGACAACAGTAGAAGTTTGATTATCATAAGATGCAATATGTGTAAAATAAGAGTACAAATGTCTATGACATTCAGATTCTCATCTATGAAATAGATACTGTAGTACCTTCCTTGAAGGGCTGATGTGAAGATTAAATGAGATCACAGGCTTCTAACACACTATTTAACCATTTAGAACATAACAACTATCCAAAAAAAATATCTTGAAGAAATATTTTTGTTCAATATTATCAATACAAATTGAGGGATTCCATATTAATTCAGTAAAATTTAATTCAATTTATATGGGTTAAATGCAAAGAGTCCATTAATTAATATAATGAAGATACTGACTCATTTTCATAATTGTTTATTAATGATGAGGACACAGGATAATGTTTTTGAGCACATAGAACTTATAAAATTAATCTAAGTAATATATGCTAAAATACTATCAAAATTGATAATAATTTCAGTTACTTTGATATTCTTTGGGGCAAAATAATGCCCTTAAAACAAAATTGTATATATGCAAGTCTGATATAATGTAATCACTTTATATTCATGAGTCATTTCTGTACTGCAATCCAACATTAGAAAGGTGTTTATTATACTGTATTGCCAGGGAGAAAAAACTGTAAGACAAGTTACCATTTATTAGGCAGTTAATTCAGTTTTTAATTCACATTTTTAGTGAATTTTATGAGTGAAACATATCATATCACTTACTTAAACTTTACAATAACCTTATTGTTCATTCCTCTTTCACAGATGACAAAATGGAGATTCATAGAGAGTAAGAGTATTGCCCGGGACACACAGCTAATTAGTACTAGTACTTGGGCTGTGACAGTTTAACTCTTAAGCAAACTACGATGTCTATTTCACTTGTTCTCAACATCTCCACTCTAAGAAGCAAGGCATTGAGTTACCATCATTGTTCAGCCTCCATAAACATATATCTGCTGATTATGCAATATGGGCAGAGCTCTCTGTAAAATCTGTGTGTGTTGATGAGTATAAGACATCATCCATTGTTTTATCAAAGACAAATGAAATAATGAGAAATGCCCACAAAATACATTATTATTAGTTAGAACTTTTTAGTATTAGTGCGTACATACTGAAGAATGAAAGTTGTATCTATGATGAACTAAATATTTGAAGGTTGGAGATTTTATCTATATTTGAGTCCAGCTTTACTCCTGTACATTGCCTTATAGCACTGGATATTGTTTACTGGAATTAAGAAATTTGTAAAGGTGATGAACTGCTGATACCTAGACACGAGGCAATATATGGAGTCAAGAGTACAAAAAATAACTGGTATTAAGTTAGGCATGGAGCCAAAGTGGCCAGAAATGTGCTGTTGGTGAGCTGAATAAAATGTACTTTAAAATATTTCAGCATAGCTCTCTATATTATACTGTTACAGGCTTGTTAATTGGTTAAGCTATAATCACATGCAAATGGCTGCTCTAATAGGAATTCACACTTCAAGGGAATCCAGCATTTTTAATTTAAAAACTCTTATTCTAGAATTGGCTTCTACCTGTGCTTCTCTTACCCTGATCTCAATTAATAACAATGTTTTACTAAGTAGCTTGGTAATTTTCAGGAAAAAAAGCTGTCAAAATCAATATGCTGTTAAATATCATGGTTAATATTAGACATGAGTTCTCATTGGTAAAATATTCAAAATATTTTAGATTGGCAAAAAATTTATTAGAGAAATTCTAATCCTTGCATTAACAGCATGTACAAATCTAGGCTGCACATTAAGAAACAGTTCCTTAAGTTCCTGTGCCAGCCCACCAGTTAGGAAGATTTCTGGTTGCCAGCTACAGACCATAATGGCCACCAATCTCTACCTCTGGCCTGTTGTCACATTTACCTTGAGTGAATGTCTCCTGCAAGCTGATGGTCAGAATACCTAGCAGGATGGAGGGCTGGAACTTATCAGGTTTACAGAACCAAATGTGTGCACTTTCAAAGACTGCTTCCAAATAAATGTTTAGAAAACAAACAAACCCAATAGTTTGTGTGAAAGATGTTGATCTGAAGCTTACTGTTATGATAACCAGGTAGCATGCTTGTAGAGGATTAGCCAGCCCTGACCCTCTTCAAAATTCTTGGTTGACCTGTTTTCTACCAGTAAGAATCTACAAGTTATATATGCCTATATTGATTTGAGGTCATGTGCATAATACCAGAGTACATGGACCGAAACATAGTGGGGAGAGGTATTTTTGATTATTAAGATATAGTCATGGCTTTCTATAATAAATATCATCATACAAGAGTGGAAAAATCTAAAAGAGGTCAATAAGTCTGTCTCCCATGACCCTACTCTTATTCTCCTTTCTGTTTCATCAAGGATAACTTTACCATTTTCACTATCTTTCCTATACAGTCCAGGGTAATCATAGAACATTACCAACCATTGGTATATTTTTTTGATATAAAAGCCCTTATTAAAATAGCTCCATATAAAAACACCTGTTTTTCCATGTTTTTCAAAAGTATCTTGCATTCTAATGTGTGCATGTTAAAAATATTATCTCTAAATATTTTGATGATAATTTTCCAAATTAATATGCAAATTTAAAGTGACTTATTCTGTGTTAGATATAGTTATTAATGGATTTTAACACATATGTGTTGGTGCACATATGTCATGGTGCCTCATATCTATTTAATATTACATTGACAGTCCAGTTTGGAAAACTGATAGAGTTCTCAAGAAAATATTACACCCTTTGGATCGGCACAAAGTTTTGGCTTAACATAATAGAAATATAGTTATACAATATTTAGATGATACCGCCATTCCTTCTATTGGGATTACCAATCGTTAACTTGGAAAGAATGCTTGTACTCAGAGGTTATCCCATACATAGTATTTAGAGTAGAAACATAATGGGACATGGTCCATTACTGAATCCATTCTAAAAACGTTTGATTAGAGCACCTGTTAATTCTCTCTGTTCTTAATTTTGCATATGGATAGTAAGTTGGGTGCCAAGGA
Organism: Hyperoodon ampullatus; assembly: GCF_949752795.1. Lineage (NCBI taxonomy): Eukaryota > Metazoa > Chordata > Mammalia > Artiodactyla > Ziphiidae > Hyperoodon > Hyperoodon ampullatus. The sequence goes on from NC_136914.1 coordinate 175,451,428, forward strand.
ACTCAAAGTTTCATTTTATTTTATTTATTTATTTAACATCTTTATTGGAATATAATTGTTTTACCATGTTGTGTTAGTTTCTGCTTTATAACAAATTGAATCAGTTATACATGTACACATGTCCCCATATCTCTTGCATCTCCCTCCCTCCCACCCTCCTTATCCCACCCCTGTAGGTGGTCACAAAGCACCGAGCTGATCTCCCTGTGCAATGCAGCTTCTTCCCACTATCTATTTTATGTTTGGTAGTGTATATATGTCCATGCCACTCTCACTTTGTCACAGCTTACACTTCCTCCTCCCCATATCCTCAAGTCCATTCTCTAGTAGGTCTGCATCTTTATACCCATCTTGCCCCTAGGTTCTTCACGACCTTTTTTTTTTTTTTAGATTCCATAGATATGTGTTAGCATATGGTATTTGTTTTTCTCTTTCTGACTTACTTCACTCTGTATGACAGTCTCTAGGTCCATCCACCTCACTACAAATAACCCAGTTTCATTCCTTTTTTATGGCTGAGTAATATTCTATTGTATATATGTGCCATATCTTCTTTATCCATTCATCTGTTGATGGACACTTATCAAAATTTCATTTTTGCTAGAGGGAATCAATATTAGTGATTGAATGGGACAAGTTCATCTGTCTACCCAATATTGAAATATGACTGATGTGGTGAAAATACATCTAGTTGGAGGAAACAGAGACATTTGATAGCAAAATAGGTGGGATCTTGCCGAAGAACTCCCCCACCTTCTCTTTCTCAGTGACATTTGGACCAGAACCGGAGTAAGAACTAACATGTTTCTGAAATGTTCCAGGGTCACCCTTCTGGGAGTTGTTTCTGCTATCTTCCTTAGATACATGTTTATTCTCATTTTTAAATGAGGTTCATCTATGGAAAAGTTTTTTAATAGGAGTTGTGCATTTTAAGTCTAAACAATATATTTTAATGGGATGAGGGAAGAGTGATAATTTTTCACAAGGCACTATTCCAAATTCCTCTAGTCCTACACACCACATCTTCCTCATTTTTGATGTATTCTTGACAGAGCCTAAAGTTAACCCCCAGGCATAAATGCACATTTCTAGGGAAAAGGTTTGCATCCTCCAATGCAGATTTGCATCAAGATTTGGGGGGGGGGGTTGTTTTGTTTTTGTTTTGATTTACAAAAGGAGTATTTCTTAAAATACTCCATTAAAAGTCCTTGGCCTAGCAGCAGGCAAAAATGGTGAATGCAGGCATGGGCACTGGAGATAGCTAAATATATCTGACCTCAGTGGACTCTTTGGTATTTAGGTTTTCAGTGATCTGCTAAATGTTCTGCACATTTGAAAAGCTGTTTTAAGGCAATTCATGTAAGATGGCATAACAGATCATGGTTTGGATTTGTAAAACATGTTTATTTAACAAATTCAGATTTACTTCAGTTTGATACGTTGGCATATTATATTTTTATCTCTTCAAGATTTAGAAAACTTTCTTTAGGAGCCTTCCAATCTTTCCTACAAAAGAGTAACAAATGCTGTCTTGCCTGGTAATCTTTTGAATGGTATTCTCAAAACAGAATTTTCGGAATTTCTTTTCCTGCTATAGAATCCTGAATCAGCAAAATTTGCAGCTTTGCTGCATACTTAAAATAGGTTGGCATGAATCTAGTATGGTATTGCTGGCATGTGTTATGTTTTTAAAAAAATCTGTAAGGTCGTCAGAATATGACCAGTGCATGGAAAAAAAGAATCTATCCTCCTGAAACACTCCAGTGCCTGTTGCTTTTCTATTGCTTTGCCTTTGTGCTTCAAGACTAATGATTTTGAATTACAGTGGCCTGGTGGCTTGTCAGTGACAGAAATGAATGACTTTTGAGCTATCCCAGTTTTCACAACTCCTCAGTATTGGTTTCTCCTTAGCCATTCATAATCAACATTCAACATCCTATTTAGATACTCTTAAATCTCTAGATAACCTCTTTAAGATAGAGGGCTGTTGGAAATTGGGAAAGGATATTAACATTTGGTAGAAACTACAATTTCTTTAATAACTGAAAGAAAACTTGGCTTCAAGGTATCTGGGGAAAACAATTCAAACACAAAAGAAATCAAGAACCAATCCAGAAGAGTCTTCTTTGTTTCATTTCTGAAATCTACTCTTTTGCTGAAGTGGTATTATCCACCTCTTTGGAGAACTTTCTCTATAAATCCTACTGGGTTTATGGTGTGTGTGGATGTTTGGTGGTGGGAAGGTATTTGACTCCTAATTTTGTCTCTTACTCATGGTCTCACTTTGGGCTGCTTTCATAGTTTTTGATCCTGAGGATGGAAAGAACCACTGGAGAAGGTGCTCACATGCTGTGTATATTTACTCTTCTGTCTGCCTAGCATGCATAGGTGCTTTCCAAAACATCTTGTATTTCCCTTATGGGGTTAACTCTCCTCCATTGATATCACTCTTGATGGGACTGTAGATCATACATTCCCTCCCCTTTAGAAGACAATGGAGTCCTTGGAGACACGATAGGCTTCTCCCACGAGGTCTTTCCTCTCCAACTCAGTATAGCCAACAAGTAGGTTAGCATAATACTTAAGTTCAACCAATCAGATTCTTCTTCCTGGAATTTTGAATCTCAGCAAAAGAGTTTTAAGATCTGAATGAAACATGGTTGGTATTGATTTATTCTAACTCTGGCACCCTGATATACTGGCTGAATAGTTTTTCCTGCCCTTATTGTTCTTATTCTGTTTGAAAGTATGTGTGGATATGTGTGTGTGTGTGTGTGTGTGTGTGTGTGTGTTCTAGTTTTATGGTCTATATACTAATTTTGTAAGCTACTAATATTTTTCCAGTAAATTTATTTTTGCTCAGAAATAATAATAGATTTTTATTATTTGCAACAAAAAAGCAAGCAAACAAACAAGACAAATACCCCTAAAGGATATATCCATCACAAACCCTTTCTAGAATAAAGTAGGATAGAAATAAATGTAATAATTAAGTATAAAAACAAGCTCTGGGCATAATACATTTCTTCAGGTGCTGGGACTGTTATTAACTCTAGACATCCCCTTGTAGAGATGCTATGAAAAAAGTTTCAAACAGTATGTAGCTTCAGACAGTAAGAAAATTTCAAACCAAATGTAGTAAGCACTTACTATATGTCACATTTCATATGAGAATAGATATGAGAGATAAAACAATGAAGAAGTCACTCTCAAGCAGTTTATAATCCAGCCTAAGAAGCACATATAAAGAGATGATTTCAAAATAATTGTGTAACAGCTGTAAGCCCATATGAAGCCCTATTTCCGCTCTATGTCAACTTTTTTTTTTTTTTATAATTTTCTTTCCTTCTTTTATTTTCCTCTCAGCATTCTTTTTTTTTTAAGAAGATGTTGGGGGTAGGAGTTTTTTTATTAATTAATTTATTTATTTTTGCTGTGTTGTGTCTTCGTTTCTGCGCAAGGGCTTTCTCTAGTTGTGGCAAGCGGGGGCCACTCTTCATCGCAGTGCACGGGCCTCTCACTATCGTGGCCACTCTTGTTGCGGAGCACAGGCTCCAGACGTGCAGGCTCAGTAGTGTGGCTCACGGGCCTAGTTGCTCCACGGCATGTGGGATCCTCCCAGACCAGGGCTCGAACCTGTTTCCCCTGCATTGGCAGGCAGATTCTCAACCACTGCGCCACCAAGGAAGCCCCGCTCTATGTCAACTTTGACCTAGTGTATCTCATCACCTAGATAGAACCTACTCACATCAATATGTTCATCAGCAATATAGAATTTTCTCAAAACTGTGTTAGGGAGGAATATGGATATGGAGGATTTTAGATTGCACACTCAAAACTTCTGCCTCACTTATACATTCTCTGCATGTCTCCTTTCTTAGGCTTCTTTTTTTTTTTGTCCTTTCTCCAGGCAATTTTTGTCCTATTCTCTCTGTTGCCAGCAAATGTCTTCCTTGACACTTCCCTTCCTCTCACCCACACTTTTTTTTTTTACCTACAAAATGATTACTCCTCCAAATTTACTTTACCCCCCGGCCCCCATAACCCTTCTCAACTAACCAGGGATCTTCTGGTAACAGGATTCATCATCCTTAACAGAAAACGGTAGGCTACAAATGAAGGTGTTTTGGTAAAGATGATGGTATATAATCTGAATTTCAGTCTGTACCTAAAATCTGTCAATTAGCATGGGTCTGTGCAAGTCTCCTATCATCTCTAAGTTTTATTTTTTCCAACTTAACCCAGACCTATTTCCTTTAAGTGTCTGTTGTGAAGATAAACTATGTTCTTTGCAAAATGTTCCATATTATAGATGTTTAAGAAAATAAAATGCTATCTAGGTGGTAGTTTGACAAGATCACCTTTATGTTATCTTATCCCAAGATATCATCTGTTACATGAATCATTACATAGAAGAAACCCAATCGAAGGTACATAAATGACAAGGAGGGCATCTAAGTTGTCATCACCAAAAGTTCCAAAGCAATAATATTTGCCTTGCAAAGTTCGGTACTTTTATAGCTCTGCTGAGTAACCAGATATTCTCATTCAAAAGTGTTCACTTGGATCACACTAGACTATAATCAAATACTCCTACCCATGGTCACATTTTCTTATCTGTTCAGTGGAACTGGGTCGAGGAGGATGAGATCAGGGACAGAGAGGCAAACACATTGAATATTGAAAATACTCCATTACAACAAACACTCTCCCAAACAATACACACACAAACACACACAGACCAACACAGGCACACATACCACACAAACACAAGCCCTTTTAGTATCAGAATACATGCTCTCCTGGGGGTCTTTTTCCAGGAGTCAATTGTCACAAAAGGAGTTGTTTCTCCTCTTTCTGAAGACCCACTCTCCTCCCAAAAGTGTTGATTTTCTCAAGAACCAATCAAACCTCAGCACAAGAAATACTTAAAATCCAGCTTGAGATTCACTGCATTTACAATATTGGGCTATGTCTGGGGCAACAGGTCTTCCTTTCACTCTCAGAAGTTTCTAAATTTCTGGGACATCAGATCCTATTAAAAATTAAGTATAAGACAAAAGCCCTGTGGTTTCTCTGCCACTGGATTTGGTGGCAAGCAAGGAGAGATTCTGCAGCTAATGGACACATGGGTCTCGGTCACAGATCATTACATTGCCTTCTCACGGGGCGTGTGTATGAGTGATCACCTCCAAGCAATCAATTTCATCTAGAGTGGACGTAATGGAGTGCTAATATATATTATTGTATTGAAAATATACGCAATGCCCCTTGTGTCTGCACTGATATAAGACAATGAAAAGTAAAGCATTTATAAACATCTAAGATAAAAATTCTGAGAACCGGTTGCTTTATAAGAAATAATGATTATGATAACCTGGCCCCAATATTGGAAATAAAACACAAAGCCTTTGGTTAAGCTTAGTACTACATAGAGCTCACCAGAAGACACATGACCTAGGTAGGCCAGGGTACATTTTTCAATAACTCTGCCCCAGCCTGACAGGCTCTACATTGCCCCACTGAGCAGGTCCCACATAGCAGGTCTGTGCAATGCATACAACTCTGTCTTTTGTATATAGAAATCTGGTGGCCACACAGACATCTATCAACTGTGCAAACAAGACTATCGGTGCAGGATCCCAGGGAGTCATATAAGGACAGGACTTCTTCCTCCCAGCTGTGTGACCTTCCACCCCAGAGCCACCAGCACCCCCAGGAAGCTGTCAATGCTAAATGAATGAAAACCTATGACAAACCAGTGCCTCCCACGGTGCGACTTGATATTCAAACAACTGAGGACTTCCCAAGTTTTCAAAGGAGGGACAGCCTGCCCTCCTGACTATTTATTAAATTATGATATATGAAAATCTATTTTTAAGCCCTAAGGGGGCATTCAGGTAAGAATCAATTTAATAAATAACTAAGATATGCCTCACATGCAACTCAGAGTTAGGAGGCCAGCCATTCAATTCTTTCCTCATCCCCATTGTAGTAAGACTTCTAAATACACAGACTTGAACTTGAAGCAACCCCATAGGAAATACAGTTTGGCCAGTTATAGTTTTCTAATTCATGAGAGATTCTGATAATTAAAATAGGAAATGGGTCACTCTCGAACTTACAAGAAGCAAATGGCTTTTAAACTAGAGTTAATGTGTTCCCAACAGGTTTTATTTATTAGCAAACATGCAACACATACCTGGTGAGCATGTACTTTCTGGGAAAGCATATATACACAGAATGAGGAACTATGAGCACATACACTTAAATGTGTCCAAAAAGACAACAGTATGTTTTTCTGTTGCTTCCTGAATTAACTCTGAATTGGAAAACAAAGTTTCATATTACAGCATGAGTAACGCATGCAGTGTCTTCTTCCCATGCCTCTTCTGGCAGAGGGATGTGTTGGCAAGAGCAGAATTATACTTACAGGTTGACTTGGCCAAATCAGCCTGAGGATTAACTACAAAAGTGATGATTACATGCAGATGATGATGTTGGCCCAAGGGGGGCTCTCTCTCTTTATTTATTTTTAGGCATTGAATTAGATTGACTGATACAAAGCTTCACAGGCATCTCATATCTGATGTATTTTAATCTCTCTGGGAAGCATTCCTCGACCTCACTTTTCAGTTTGTGGTGAGGGCTGTGGGATGAACATTTTCTGGTTTATCGTTCCCTTTAGTCAGCCATTCTGGGGTCTCTGACTGCAAACTAGGCTTGAATGCAGTTGCTGTGGAATACATTAATTAATTACATTTATTTTACATAATTGGCATTAGGGCTTTCTGAACAAAAATGCAAATTTATGGAAATTGGTTGAAATACTTATGCAAAATTATATAAAAATGAACCTCTAAATTATTGGAAAAAATAAGGTAGTTTTAATTGAACAGCTAAAAGATTTGTACTTTACCATATGATTATATCTAGTAAACTCAATTTAAAAAGTAAGTTCATTTGCTTCTATCTAACCCTTCCATATCTTGCTCAGTATTGTTGGTATAATTATCACCAATAAAGGACCAATCTTCTTTTCTATCTCTTTTTGCATCAAGTGTTATTTCTGTAAACAGAAATGGAATATGTTATTCTTTTGAACAGAACCTTGTGCATTACAAATTAGGAAGCATCAGTCCAAAGAGTTGCAAAGCAACCAATTATTGCTTAAAGGGGACATAATGCAGCACCCTGCTTATTTGTTGTTTTGCAGGGGGAATGACTTTGCTGTAGAACAAGACTTTCCACAAAAGATCACTGCAAGGCAGTTGTAAGGTAAATGGCCTTGCAATCAATAGAATATATCTGGCTACGGTGGCAAGGAATGTGTAATATGGAGGGATATGCAGTTAGGGGTGTAATAAAGAGTATTATGATGCTTGTGACATAGGAGTGAATACCTGAATACTGATAAATGAGCACTTAATAAAAAAAATGTGTCAAGAAATGTGGAATATGGATGGGTAAGCACTAAATGAAAGGAGTGAGAAATAAAACATTCCCAGGTTAGGGGACAGAGACATTTACATTCAATTAATAGGTTGTTAATTATTGATGGACAACTCCCAAAATTCAAAGAGATCCAATTTAATATACATTCAGCTAATAAAGAAATTAGACTGACCTCCAAACTCCAAGGGTATGGAAGTAGTTTCACAAGATTCAAATAATTATGCTAATGCATTAACTTTCTTATTCCGTATTTTTTCCTTTGGAGGGGTAGAGAGATAGTTTGGAACAGATTGAGGGTGAGCTTACTTTTCTGGTGCTATTTCAGTACCTCCACTTGGATAATTATTTCTGAAAACATCCTTGGGATTCAATTGAATACTCTATTCTCTTTAGGATCCTACCATAAAATGTAATGGGAGGTTGCCTGAGACTATTTAAAGCTTGTCAACCTCTCATCAAGAAATGGTAGGTAAATTGATCTTTATAAATAGAGGGCTACACTCTCACACCTTGTTCCTCTGGAGTGATAAGTAGTTAAAGGACAAATCTGTAGTAATCTGAAGAAATGAAATTAGTAAGTCTTAAAAACTGTTACCTGAAATATTCAGATTTTTAAAGCCAATATGGGGCTGTGATATTAAGATTCTCATCATGTATTTTCTGTGTGATGATACATAATTTCTTCCATTTTCCTCTTTTGTTTTACAATGTGCTGCACTGCATGTTTATTTGCCCCTACTACGTGCAGAATAGTACAAGTCCTGAAGAGAAATACAAAAATATTTTGTCAGCACAAAATGTCACTCACAAAAAAGGTCCAGATGTTTCAAACCAGGAGTAATGGAAATGATACATGATACATTTGATGTTTCTTTCCCTGTACTGTAAAGCTTCAATGCACTCATATGAGAGCACTATGTAAACCAGGATTCATTAACTCCACTTGCTACATCAAGAAACCAAGACCCAGAGAGAGTAGGATACTTATTACAATCCCCACAGATCTCTATGAGCACAGCTGGATCTCAAATTATAGTTCCCTAATTCTAACTCAAAGTTTTTCCAACAAACTAATCATGTTCACATTCCATCCTTTGGGTCTCAGAAACCTCACTGGCAAGAAGCTGAAATGAAAAAAAAGTAGGGGGTTAGTATCGTAGGAATTAAAGGAAAACCTAAAGTTTGGTAAGTATGAGTGAGTTTTAGGAAATTAACTTAATTGTAAAAGATTATTTTACAAGTCATAGTTCCTAACAATAAAATTCAAAAACCTCCATATTGTTTTTATTATGTTGGTATTTTATAGGATGAAGGTTGGGGAGGGGATACTTAACTTTGATAGTCTTCATAAGTAACCAAATAAAGAACCTAAAAAAACAACTACATGCACATGTGCATGTCCACACACATGTTGTCTCTCAGGGGGAGTGTGTGCTTGACCAAGAGTGAGTCCCCAAAGTAGTGGTGCCCCAATACCTTGCTGTTATTTCTCACATTTGAACCCACACTCAGTGCCAGTCATCGTGCTAAGTGCCATATATAAATATATTCTCATGTAATTTCCACAGTAACACTGAGTTGAATTTTACATACTAGGTAATGTAAGTAATAGGTGTTGAATTTGAAGCAATGTCTGTCTGATTCCAGAATCTACACATTTAACCTTGATATCACCAATATTGAAATGGGGGGAGGATGTTTTGAGGTTTAAGTTTCTTCCTAACCACACACTCAGACAGTGTGTGTGGGAAAACTAATGAGTCGACCGTCCCACAAGCTAAATTATATTTACAGTTGATTGTTATATAAATAATAACTGCAAATGATATAAAAATCATTTAAAATACAGAAGATATAAAATGGAAACTTCTCCCACTCCACTGACTTATCCACATTCCCTCTCATCAGATAATTGTTGTGAGTAATTCACTTCAGTTCAAATGGGGACAACTATGTATTTATCAACTTTATGTACAAAACATGTACTTATCAACTTTAAATAACTATTTTTAGCATCCAATTTAAATGATGAGGTAACTTTCAGTTTATACCACACTTATTTCTTCTTCTCTATTCAACCAAGTTCTCTCAGCAATACTATTACTTTTACATTGTTAAGATTTACACCACTTTCACTGAACTTAGCAGTCATAATTATACTGTCTAGTTTTGCCTACAGTTTGATTCTAAATGCTGAAAATTATTAAAGCATCTAGCTTCTACCTAGATGGTCTAAATGGATCTGTAAGAAACACTGGACTATACTATTTAAAAGATAATATTTTGTAAGTCTAGATCAAATTATCTTTTCTCAATTGCTCATGTTTATGCCATTTATTTTCTTCACTTTTGAACATTGATTTAGTTTTCAACAAGATTTGATCTGAAAGTTGAAAATGAAATCATTGTGACCATATATGTATTGTTCACTGACCCAAAGTAACATTTCCTCCTTATATAAGACTTGGTCTTTTTGGAAGTTCAAATGTTTTTTATTTCATAATAGTACATTACTTGCTGTTAAGCACTTAGGGTCCAAGGAAACTCCAAACCAGCTCATGGAATCATTTTTTCATCTCATAATAATTTCTTCTAAGAACTGTTTGCCCTTCTCTTCTACCCTAAATTTAAAGTCCACTAGACCTCTTGCACAACAATTATCCTGGGAATTCCCTTCATTGTTTCCCTTAGTTGGAGCCACTACTTCTTGGAAACCGTATGGTAAGCACAATGTAACTATAAACCATGTCAAATAGCTTCCATGTTTAAAATCTCTATGTGTCCATTTTAATTATTAGTTTTATTGATTCTTTTGTGGTTTCCTTTTGTGTTTGAACGTTTTTGATTGTGCATTACACATTGTCTTTGAAAAATTATTTGGGGTCATGGATTCTCTATGACCTAGGATGAAGTTACTTTCTACCAGGTTCTATAAATCCATGACGACCCTAAATCAAAGCTGTGATTTACTTGGAGTCCCAGGCAGCATGAATCTGAACCACAAATCTGAGAGACAGCAATGAAATAACCACAGCTCTTCAGAGTTTTTGCTGTTGTTAATACACTTTTCTTTTCCTTCCTTTATCTGTTCAGCATGAAGGCAACTTTTTCTGTGCTCTCTGAGGAGAGAATTACTTCCTGTTCACCTTTATCTTCCCAAGTTAATGTGGAGGTGTCTCCTGTTCAGTATTGGATGGGACATTCTTGCCTAACCAAAGGCCCAAGTTTGCCAGCAGCAACAAATGCCCTCAGAGCAAACACTCCTTTATTCCAGTACAGGACACTGCTTGTATCTCTGGGTTCTATATTCCCACAAATTTTTGACTTAGTAGATCCTTGTCAACTTTTCAACTATCCAATACTTTGAAGAATTTTTAAAATATTTTATCCAGCAATTTTTGTCACTTTTAGCAAAATTATCCAAATAATCTGGATCCCTATGACTGGAAACAGGAACTCTTCTCTTTATTCTTGCAGTTCAGTTATTTCACTAGTCTATTTTGGTGTTGATGGGTTAGGGGCAGGTGTACTTTTTTCATCTACAAATACAAGCTCTTTCCTAAATTTCACAATAGTTTTATTTTCATTTTATATTTTAATATTTTATGTTCTACATGTTCTATTCTCATCTTCAGAAACACCATGTTTTACAAATATTCAATTTCCTTTTTCTGTCTTCCACACTGAGTATATTTTTGTATAATCAATTTTAAATGTTATTTTATTCTCTTCCAATTTTCCCAAGCCCATCTGCAATATTTTTGACAGCATTTTCTGTTGAAGTTATGTCTTACTGTTGTTTTTTTTTATGTGCATTTTCTCTTTATTCTGTTTTCATTGTTCTCTCCCATATCCTTTCTGAGCTCTTCCTGCTTGGCTTTCATCTCTGACTTTTGTTTTATAATTTCTTCTTTAAATCCTTGTGTCTTTTGGTTGACACCTTTTTTATTTCTTTGTATTAATAGATAAACAATGTCTGCTATTCTTTTGAGTCTAAGTCTAACTAGTTGTCTGAATCCATCTTGTGTTTCATTGGATAATTCTGTTAGTTTATGGAAAATCTTTTCTTATTAAATTATGTTTTGTAAGGAAATAAATCCAGATGACAGATCCAGGGGTGTTGGTTGGAAAAAGCTGGAAGGAGCCATGGGACCTCCTATAAATCCACTCTTTCTCTATAAACTACTAATGGGAATATGGGACCAGGATTAGTCACTCTGAGTTGATATGCTTAAATTGGAGAAGGACAAGGAAATTTTTTTCTATCCATCACATAATTACACACTGTTTTCTTCCTTGCCATAGCTCAAAGTTTTTCTTTTCAATATCCTAATGGATCTAAGATTCACTAACCATTTATAAACCACATTACAGTCTAAAAAGCCACTTTAACAAAGTTTACAGTAGATGCATAAAAGTATTTTGAAAATACCATATTGTTATTATTTTTATGATTATAAGTATTCAAATGATTGAAAGGAGGTATTTCTTTATCATAGCCTATAGTAGTTTTCTTTGCTCTAGTTCAGAGAACTAGGAATGACACAAGCATTCATTTTACAGCATTTTGAACAAGATTATGTCCAACTTACCTTGACTCCTCCAGCAATGTAGAGACTTGAGTGACTTCAAACATGTCTTTGGATAGAGGGAATGTAAAGACCCTAAGGTGGGGGTTAACTAGCATGTTTGACAAACTGCAAGGGGACAGTGTGAACGGAGCCGAAAAAGGGAGGTGGGAAGATGAGGGCTGATAGGTTGGGGGGCAGAATTACACTGGGCCTTTTTGGGGTTTTGGCTTTTACTCTAAATGAGATGGGGAGCCACTGGAGGGATTGTAGCAGAAGAATGAGATAATCTGGCCTATGTTTCAAAAGGATTACTCCAACTGGTATCTTAAAATTACACTGTAAGGGAGGAAAAGTGGAATTAGAGAGACCAGTTGGAAGGCTATTGAAATGATACGGGTGAGAGATGGTGGCAGCTCATAAGGAGCATTTGCAGTAGAGGGAGTGAGCAGTGGCCAGACTCTACATATAATTTCCATCAATCATCAAAAGAATTTCTGATGTTTTGGATGTGAAATATGAAAGAAGGACCCTAAAAAGGGATAATTCTTTGTTTCTAGTCCTTAGCAACTTGGATGGATTCAGTTGTTGTTGAACAAAGATAGAAGAGACACTGGGTGGAACGTGTATTTTGGGATAGGAGATCAGGAGTTCAGGTTGTATATGTTAAGTCTGAGATGCCTCCTAGAGATAAGTCACCTGAAATGGAACTTGGAATCTTAGTATACTGAGTTGGATAGTGTCTCCTCAAAATTCATGTCTATGTGGAACCTTTGAAAGTGTCCTTATGTAGAAACAGGGTCTTTGCAGATGTAATGAAGTTAAGGTAAGATCATACTGTATGAGGTGAGCCCTAAATGCACTATGACTAGCATCCTTATAAGAAGAGGGAAATTTGGACAGACAGAGACAAAAACACTTTGGGGAGAAATCATGTAATGACAGAGGCAGAGACCAAAATAATGCAACTACAAACCAAGGATGCCACTGACTGCCAGTAGCCAACAGAAGCTAGAAGGGCAAGTAAGGATCTTTCCTTAGAGTCTTCAGAGAGAACATGGCCCTGCACATACCTTGATTTCAGACTTCTAGGCTCTACACCTGTTAGGTAATAAATTTATGTTATTATAAGGCACCCAGCTTATAGTAGTTTGTTATGACAGCCTAGGAAACTAATACACCTGTGTATGTTAGTATGGCCTGACTGGCTCTTAGCGGTTCAGAACCATTAGCTCCTGTATTCTGGATTCTCTGTCTCCTGCACCAGTCACAGATCGTATTCACTCCAGGGGCGGGAATCTCCCTCATACATGTGACTCATATTGAGCTAAATATCTACAACCACTAGTTTCAGGGGGTGCTGATATTTTTTTGTTATGGTCCTGGCTGGTTAATTTATTCTTCATCTTGTATTTCTGCATATGATATTCTCAACACAAAATCTTTCTGAGATTTAATTTCTTCATGTATATGAGAGAGAAGTTCTAAGAAATGCAGTGTATCCATACAATGGATTTTGTAGTTATACAGGCAAGATTAAAAACAAAAAACAAAAACTTGAAGCAAATTCAACAACTTGTCTCATGTTGTAAACACTAAAGCTAAAGACAGTTTTGTGGGTTAAGAAGATCAGTAACTTAAAAAAAAATAGTTAACATTTTGTCTAGTTCAGATATTGTAAGTCATGTAGATTTAAATCATGATATATCCAAAATGTTAGTTCATTAAGCAATCCATTCTTGCTCTTTAGGAAATGAAGAATGCCTTATCCACCTCCTAGGCTTACAAGAAAAGTCTAAGCACTCATACTACAAGTGGCAATGCCTTATCCAAAAAGACTTTAGTAACTTCTGTTTTAAAATTTTCCATCTGAATTTGCTTATGGCTGGTAAAAAAAAAATGTTATGCATGTTTTTCCTTTGCCATGAGCCCTCATCATTTTGAGTTATTTGCAGTTCTAGAAAGAAGGAAAGCTGGGGAAAGACCTCAGAAACTGAAGAATTTCTCTGAGGGTCAGAAAGACAATAGGCTTTTTGGAAAAGTAAGGGGGAATTCTCATATGGTGAGGATAAGTTGTTGGGATTGAGCTAAAAGCTAAGCATCTGGCTTATGAAAATTTTTGCTGTCACTGCTGGAGCTAGTCAGCATTATATAGTTCCTTGATCACTAGGGACTTTACGATCTGTCTGAAGTTATTTGTGCACTAACAGTAAATTTAATTGTTCATTTCATGATTTCTACTATTTGTAGGGAAAAAAACAGAGTAAACAGTGTCTGAAAAATCTGAACATAAAGACATGTTAAAATAAGGAGATTGAATGTTGAAAAACAAAAAATACAAAAGAACACCAGGAGATGCAATAAATCCAAATGGTTTTCCAAACAAGAGTGGAAAAAAACTAGCTAACACAAAACTGAACTGAAATATGCAAATAAATAAGTAAATTTCTCATTCAGGATTCATTTGGATGCTGTATTTCTTGCAGAGTTACTGCTTATTATTGTCATGCTTCTAGTTTCCCCTCTCCTTTTGTCAGTCTATTGAAAGCTTGTTAAAATCTTATTTGCTTTTCCTGTTCTTTTGTGGTAGTTGCTCTTGCCTTAATTTTAATGTTAAATCATGTGGAATTAAGGTAAAAGGTAGAAAAAAATCAGCACGAACCGTCACTGCAGTGGCCTAGTTTTATGGATATTTTATATATTGATCAGCTTATGTTTTATTCAGACAAATGAGAGAAAAATTGGGAAATAAATAATATTTATTTGCATTGCAATATATTATTTCTCTTAAATAATCAATTGCAATGCTCATGCATAATGTCTAAGGGTTTCCTGGAGAGACTGGCTAGAGTCTGAAAGGGGCACTGATATAGAAAGGAAATACTTTGTCCATGTATATTCCAAGGAGAACAAGAGGTTGCTACACTAATTCTTATCTCCTTGTTTTGGAGAAGATGATAATATATTTTATCCTTGCTGTCCAGAACTAAGCACAGTGTTTGACAGATAGTAGATCTTCCATAAATAGATGGTGAGAGAATATATGAAAAACTTGATGATGCCAATTAAGTACACTTTCACCCAATTAAAAGTAATCTAGTCCATGGAGGTTCTAATGGTCGGAAATGTTGAATTGTCCACATTCAAACCAAAGACCACTTGAATACAAATCCTATGGCCTTAGCCACTGCCCAACATGATTTAGAATGTAATAACTGTGTAGTCTTAGGCAAATAACCTTTGTGAGCTTCTTTTTCTAATATTGGAATAGAATGAGATAATATCTCAAAACATAGTTGTGATGATAACAAGTAATAACTGAAGTACTTATCACTGTGTCTGGTTCATAGTTAACATCACTGGGGATGATGATGGTAGAAGCAAATGAGTATTAAGTGTTTTCCTCTTTGTCTGCTACTTCTCTAACATTTTCTCTTTCTTGTTCCCAACATTCACTAGAGAATTTTTAAAATCATATTCATCCTTGGCTGCCTCTCACAATGCTGTCATCTGCATCACGGAGGGCCATGAGCACCTTAACATTTGCTCATTCTCCACTGATAACTATCACACCAGTCCCTGATTTCAAGTCCATACTCCATATTGCTCTAGAGACTATGCAGAATCTGGTGAAGCCTGTCTGGCCATTTTAATCGCACACAAGAAATCCTAATAGAATACCAGTGCCTTGCACATAGTGGGCTACATTAAATATTTATTCAACTTTCGTCAGCTAACTACACCTTACAGCAGAAGGTGAAGACAAATTCACAGACATGTTTTCCCCCTGCCCCCAATTTTAAGTTTGAGTCTGGACTTCAACAGGCCAAATCCAGGGACCTGGTACTTACATCAAAAATCACAGAAAGTCTAGCTACATCTCATGAAAACTTCAAGACAATCTCTCTCGATGATTTACCTATGAGATTAATCATTTTTTTCTTCAGGAACATTTTATAGTGCCTCTTTCTAGAAGATGCTGTACTGAACATTAATCTGTATTGGAATTCTAAATGAATCGGGCCCACTGCTCTCAAAGGAATGAGAGGAAATGTATCTCTTAAAAAATTAAGATTACCTCCCCTAACTCCACCCCTCACGCCCCACCCAAGCCCGTTACATTGGTGCTAAATATGATCTCTTACCAGGGTGTGTACTGCATATCTGAAAATCAAGCATGGTGAGCCTCTGGAGTCTACTTCTTTCTTTCTTTATTAATGAAAGCGTTTTTATTTGTGCCCTCCATTATTCCCAGAAGTACAACACAAAACAAGATGGGGAACCATGATTTATCTTCTGTTTGATAAAAAACATCTGCAGAATAAACTGAGCCTCTTGATGCCGGAATTGTCATCAATGATGACTTTGACAAAATGAGCAACACATAATTTTCTATCTCCCTCACAAAGCTGCAACAGATTGTCAAATAAAACACTGGAGGAGATGCATATGGGCTGAGTAGACCAGCTTTGAATAGGAACACACACAGGTGGTGGTTTAGTAGTGGCTCTAAGAAGGAGGACTGCCCTAATTTAGAGGGTCATTTGCATTTGAAAATGCTCATTGCTCAATAGTGAGTATTCCCTATAGGAGAAGAGAATGGATATGGCCAAAACTTGCATTTATTTCTGTCTTTTGGTAACTTGAATAAATCAGAGAGCCCAAGCAAAAGAGAGGGCAAGTTATATTCAAACAAACTGTAATAGTGGGCTTTACAGAATACAAATCAGTAACATATGAAAAAGGCGCTTATGAAAATCAATTGCTTTATGGTTAAAGATGGATTTTCCATAAACATTAAGCATGGAAAGTGTGCTAATGGGTATATTCAGTATGCTTTTTAAGAAATGTAAATCAAATGCTTTTATTAGTCTTTATACCTGAAAACTACAGCAGAAGTCATGTAATTATTTTAACTTTGAATTTCAAAAGCCAATACTAGTTGTCAAGATAGACAATCAAAGCTCCTATACCCTGAAGATTTGGATCCTTTACCTGGGAGAAACTGCCTCCACTGAAATTCCTGTTAAGTTCACTTCTTCTCTCAAAAGAAGAAAGCAATTGATGTTTTGCCATAATAGTTACATCATTTACTCAAAATATTATTCTCCTTTAGTGTATATGTATTTCTAATATTTTTTTATTCTAGAATAAATTTAGATTTAGAGAAAAGTTGTGAAGATAGTACAGAGTGTTCCATTTAGCCCACAACCAGTTTCTCCTGTCATTGACATTTTACAATAGTATATTTGTCAGAATTGATGAATCAATATCGATACATTTTTATTCAACCCATACAGATTCTCCATACAGATTTTCTTAGTTTTTACCTAAATGAACTATTTTTCGTCCAGGATTTCATCCAGGACCTTGCATTACATTTAATAATCAAGTTTCCTTGGGCTCCTCTTGGCTATAAGAGTTTCTTAGGCTTTCCTTGTTTTTTAGTAGCCTTGACAGTTTTGAGGAATATAGGTGCAGTGTTTTGTAGAAGATTCTTCAGTGTGGGTTTGTCTTATGTTTTTTCACATGGTTAGACTGGGGTTATGGAGACCACAGAACTAAAGTGTCATCTCATCCAATCATATTAACAGTGCATGCTCTCAATGTGACTTGTGTTGATATTAATTTTGGTCACTTGGTCAAAGTAAAGTTTGTCAGGTTTCTCCACTGTAAAATTATATGTTCTCTCTTTCTGTGCACTAGTCTTTAAAAGCAAGTCACTAGGGACAACTCATCTTAAAGGAATGGAGTGGTTAAACTCCATTTATTTGAGAGGGTATTGTCTACATCACTTATTTGGAATTCTTCTGCACATGAAATTTTTATATGTAGGATCATAATCCAATACTCAGTACCTTTATTATAGTCAGGGTTTTCCAGAGAAGCAGAATGAATGAATAGGTTGTGTGTGTGTGTGTGTGTGTGTTTGTGTGTGTGTGTGTGTGTGTGTGTGTGTGTGTGTGTAGAGAGAGAGAGAGGGAGAGAGATTAAGGAATTGGCTCATGCAATTGTGGCGTCTGGCAAGACCAAAATTTACAGGATAGGCTGGCTGGCTAGGTCACCCACGTTATGGAGAGTGATCTGTTTTAATCAAGTCTAATGATTTAAGTGTTAATCTCATCTAAAAAATATATTTATAGGAAAATTTAAAATAATGTTTGACCAAATATCTGGTTACCGTGACCTAGCCAAGTTGACTCATAAAAGTAGCCATCACATCATCTTATTTTGTTGCTCAAAGAGTTTCAGACTTGGCCATTGGGAGCACTTTCAGTGGTCTCCCATGACTCTCTGCTATACACTTATTATTGTGGATTGTTTTTTCTATTGGGGGGGGAACTTCCTTACTTTCTGGCACTATAAGAAACTCAGACTCATACAGTAGTCCCCTCTTATCCATGCGGATATGTTCTAAGACACCCAATTGATGCCTGAAACTGTGGATAGTGCTAAAACCTATATATACTATGTTTTTTCCTATACATGCATGCCTAGGATAAAGTTTAATTTATAAATTAGGTACAGTAAGAGATTAACAATAATAATTAATAATAAAATATGAATATTTAAAAATAAAAATATCTGTTCATTACCTAAAAAAAAACCCAAAATGGAACAACTATAACAATATACTGTACTAAAAGTTATGTGAATGTTGTCTCTCCCTCTCTCTCTCTCTCACTGTCTTAAAAGATCTTATTGTACTGTACTCACCCTTCTTCTTATGATAATGGGAGATGGTAAAATGTCTATGTGATGATATGAAGTGCATTGTGACATAGAGTTAGGCTGCTGTTGACCTTCTGATGATATTCCAGGAGGATCATCTGCTTCAGGTGATCCTGGGTCATCAAAACATGACAACATTGATGGTTGGAAGTGAGGAGTAGATGACATTGATGGTTGGGAACCCTGGGTGGGAAGAAGCAGGATGGTGCAAGATTTCATCATGCTACTCAAAATAGCAAGCAATTTAAAACTTATGAATTGTTTATTTCTGGAACTTCCCATTTAATGTTTTTGGACATCTGCTGATGATAGGTAACTGAAGCCTCAGAAAGTGAAACTGCAGTTAAGGGACAGGCTACTGTGCTGTATTTTCCTTCCACATCCCTATGTCAGCCATTTCTCCAGGCATTCTGAGAGAGGGTGAGAGAGGAGAGAGAGAGAGAGGAGAGGGAGAGAGAGAAAAAACGTACTTTGGTGTCTCTTATTTTAAGAACACTAATATTATCAGATCAGGGTCCCTCCTTTATGACCTCACTTAACCTTACTTACTTCCTTAAAGACCCCATCTCCTATTACAGCCACACTGTGGCATTATGGCTTCAAAAATAAATTTTTTTGCGGGGGGGGGGCAAAAAACATTCAGTTCATAAGATATCATTTTCTTTCTGCCTGAAGAATTTTAAGGTTTTTTGCAGGGTAGGGCTGCTGGAGACAAACCTGTTTTTATCAGACTGAGAAAGTATTTCTCCTTTATTTTTAAAGGATAATTTTGCTGAATATAGAATACTATATTTGTGGTGTGGGGATGGATGGTTCTATCAATATTTTAAATATTTTGCTCCACAGTCTTCCTTTCCTTTTTTAATATTTTATTTATTTATTTATCTATTTTTTAACATCTTTATTGGAGTATAATTGCTTTATGATGGTGTGTTACTTTCTGCTTTAGAACAAAGTGCATCAGCTATACATATACATATAACCCCATATCTCCTCCCTCTTGCGTCTCCCTCCCACACTCCTTATCCCAGCCCTCTAAGTGTACACAAAGCACAAATCTGACCTCCCTGTGCTATGTGGCTGCTTCCCACTAGCTATCTATTTTACATTTGGTAGTGTATATATATCCATGCCACTCTCTCACTTTGTCCCAGCTTACCCTTCCCCCTCCCCATATCCACAAGTCCATTCTCTAAGTCTGCGCCTTTATTCCTGTCCTGCCCCTAGATTCTTCAGAATCTTTTTTTTTTTTTAGATTCCATATATATGTGTTAGCACACGGTATATCTTTTTCTCTTTCTGACTTACTTCACTCTGTATGACAGACTCTAGGTCCATCCACGTCACTACAAATAACTCAGTTTCGTTTCTTTTTTGTCTGAGTAATATTCCATTGTATATATGTGCCACATCTTCTTTATCCATTCATCTGTCGATGGACAATTAGGTGGCTTCCATGTCCCAGTTATTGTAAATAGAGCTGCGATGAACATTGTGGTACATAACTCTTTTAAATTATGCTTTTCTCAGGGTATATGCCCATTAGCAGGATTGCTGGGTCATATGGTAGTTCTATTTTTAGTTTGTTAAGGAACCTCCATACTGTTCTCCATAGTGGCTGTATGAATTTATGTTCCCACCAACAGTGAAAGAGGGTTCCCCTTTCTTCACACTCTCTCCAGCATTTATTGTTTGTAGATATTTTGATGATGGCCATTCTCACTGGTGTGAGGTGATACATCATTGTAGTTTTGATTTGCATTTCTCTAATGATTAGTGATGTTGAACATCCATGTGTTTGTTGGCAATCTGTATATCTTCTGTGGAGAAATGTCTATTGACATCTTCTGCCCATTTTTCGATTGGGTTGTTTGTTTTTTTGATATTGAGCTGCACGGGCTGCTTGTAAATTTTGGACATTAATCCTTTGTCAGTTGCTTCATTTGCAAATATTGCCTCCCATACTGAGGGTGATCTTTTCATGTTGTTTATGGTTTCCTTTGCTGTGAAAAAGCTTTTAAGTTTCATTAGGTCCCATTTGATTATTTTGTTTTTATTTCCATTTCTCTAGGAGGTGGGTCAAAAAGGATCTTGCTGTGATTTATGTCATAGAGTGTTCTGCTATGTTTTCCTCTAAGAGTTTTATAGTGTCTGGACTTACATTTAGATCTTTAATCCATTTTGAGTTTATTTTTGTGTATGGTGTTACAGAGTGTTCTAATTTCATTCTTTTACATGTAGCTGTCCAGTTTTCCCAACACCACTTATTGAAGAAACTGTCTTTTCTCTATTTTATATCCTTGCCTCCTTTGTCATAGATTAGTTGACCATAGGTGCGTGGGTTTATCTCTGGGCTTTCTTTCCTGTTCCATTGATCTATATTTATGTTTTTGGGCCCATACCATGTTGTCTTGATTACTGTAGCTTTGTAGTATAGTCTGAAGTCAGGGAGCCTGATTCCTCCAACTCCATTATTCTTTATCAGGATTGCTTTGGCTATTCAGGGTCTTTTGTGTTTCCATATTAATTGTGAAATTTTTTGTCCTAGTTCTGTGAAAAATGCCAGTGGTAGTTTGATAGGGATTGCATTGAATCTGTAGATTGCTTTGGGTAGTAGAGTCATTTTCACAATGTTGACTCTTCCAATCAAAGAATATGGTAAATCTCTCCATCTGTTTGTATCATCTTTAATTTCCTTCAGCAGTGTCTTATAGTTTTCTGCATACAGGTCTTTTGTCTCCTTAGGTAGGTTTATTCCTAGCTATTTTATTCTTTTTGTTGCAATGGTAAATGGGAGTGTTTCCTTAATTTCTCTTTCAAATTTTTCATCATTAATGTATAGGAATGCAAGAGATTTCTGTGCATTAATTTGTATCCTGCCATATTACCAAATTCATTGATTAGCTCTGGTAGTTTTCTGGTAGCATCTTAAGGATTCTCTATGTATAGTATCATGTCATCTGCAAATAGTGACAGCTTTCATTCTTCCCTTCCAATTTGGATTACTTTTATTTCTTTTACATCTCTGATGCTGTGACTAAAACTTCCAAAACTATGTTGAATAATAGTGGTGAGAGTGGACAACCTTGTCTTGTTCCTTATCTTGGAGGAAATGGTTTCAGTTTTTTACCATTGAGAACGATGTTGGCAGTGTGTTTGTCATATATGGCCTTTATTATGTTGAGGTCAATTCCCTCTATGCCTACTTTCTGAAGGGTTTTTATCTTAATTGGTGTTGAATTTTGTCAAATGCTTTTTCTGTGTCTCTTGAGATGATCATATGATTTTTCTCCTTCAATTTGTTAATATGGTGTATCACATTGATAGATTTGTGTATATTGAAGAATCCTTCCATTCCTGGAATAAACCCCACTAGATAATGTTGTATGATCCTTTTAATGTGCTTTTGCATTCTGTTGGCTAGTATTTTGTTGAGGATTTTTACATCTATATTCACCAGTGATATTGGCCTGTAGTTTTCTTTTTTTTTGTGACATCTTTATCTGTTTTTTGTATCAGGGTGATGGTGGCCTCATAGAATGAGTTTGGGAGTATTCCCCCCTCTGCTATATTTCAGAAGAGTTTGAGAAGGATAGGTGTTAGCTCTTCTCTAAATGTTGGATAGAATTTGCCTGTGAAGCCGTCTGGTCCTGGGTTTTTGTTTGTTGGAACATTTTAAATCACAGTCTCAATTTCAGTGCTTGTGACTGGTCTGTTTATATTTTCTATTTCTTCCTGGTTCAGTCTCAGAAGGTTGTGCTTTTCTAAGAATTTGTCCATTACTTCCAGGTTGCCCATTTTATTGGCATAGAGTTACTTGTAGTAATCTCTCACAATCCTTTGTTTTTCTGCAGTGTCCATTGTTACTTCTCCTTTTTCATTTCTAATTCTATTGATTTGTGTCTTCTCCCTTTTTTTCTTGATGAGTCTGGCTAATGCTTTATCTGTTTTTTTAATCTTCTCAAAGAACGAGCTTTTAGTTCTCTTGATCTTTGCTATTGTTTCCTTCATTTCTTTTCATTTATTTATGATCTGATTTTTATGATTTCTTTCCTTCTGCTAACTTTGGGGGTTTTTTTGTTCTCATTTCTCTAATTGCTTTAGGTTTAAGGTTAGGTTGATTTGAGATGTTTCTTGTTTCTTGAGATAGGATTGTATTGCTATCAACTTCCCACTTAGAACTGCTTATGCTGCATCCCATAGGTTTTGGGTCATCGTGTTTTCATTGTCATTTGTTTGTAGGTATTTTTTTATTTCCTCTTTGATTTCCTGGTTATTAAGTAGTGTATTGCTTGGGCTTCATGTGTCTGTATTTTTTTACAGATTTTTTCCTCTAATTGATATCTAGTCTCATAGCATTGTGGTCAGAAAAGATGCTTGATACAATTTCAATTTTCTGAAATTTACCAAGGCTTGATTTGTGACCCAAGGTATGATGTATCCTGGAGAATGTTCCATGAGCACTTGAGACGAAAGTGTATTCTGTTGTTTTTGGATGGAATGTCCTATAAATATCAATTAAGTCCATCTTGTTTAATATATCATTTAAAGCTTTTGTTTCCTTATTTATTTTCATTTTGGATGATCTGTCCATTGGTGAAAGTGGGGTGTTAAAGTCCCCTACTATGATTGTGTTACTGTCGATTTCTCCTTTTATGGCTGTCAGTATTTGCCTTATATATTGAGGTGCTCCTATGTTGGGTGCATAAATATTTACAATTGTTATATCTTCTTCTTGAATTGATCCCTTGATCATTATGTAGTGTCCTTCTTTGTCTCTTGTAATAGTCTTTGTTTTAAAATCTATTTTGTGTGATATGAGAATTGCTACTCCAGCATTTTTTGATTTCCATTTGCATGGAATATCTTTTTCCATCCCCTCACTTTCAGGCTGTATGTGTCTCTAGGTCTGAAGTGGGTCTCTTGTAGACAGCATGTATATGGATCTTGTTTCTGTATCCATTCAGCCAGACTATGTCTTTTGGTTGGAGCATTTAGTCCATTTATATTTAAGGTAATTATCTATATGTGTGTCCCTATTACCATTTTCTTAACTGTTTTGGGTTTGTTATTGTAGGACTTTTCCTTCTCTTGTGTTTCCCGCCTAGAGAAGTTCCTTTAGCATTTGTTGTAAAGCTGGTTTGGTGGTGCTGAATTCTCTTAGCATCTGCTTTTCTGTAAAGCTTTTAATTTCTCCATCAAATCTGAATGAGATTCTTGCTGGGTAGAGTAATCTTGGCAGTAGAATTTTCCCTTTCATCACTTTAAATATGTCCTACCACTCCTTTCTGGCTTGCAGAGTTTCTGCTGAAAGATCAGCTGTTAACCTTATGGGGATTCCCTTGTTGTTTTTCCCTTGCTGCTTTTAGTATTTTTTCTTGTATTTAATTTTTGATAGTTTGATTAATATGTGTCTTGGCATGTTTCTCCTTGGATTTATCCTGTATGGGACTCTCTGTGTTTCCTGGACTTGATTAACTATTTTCTTCCCATATTAAGGAAGTTTTCAACTATAATTTCTTCAAATATTTTCTCAGTCCATCTCTTTTTCTCTTCTTCTTCTGCGACCCCTATAATTAGAATGTTGGTGCATTTAATGTTGTCCCAGAGGTCTCTGAGACTGTCCTCAATTCTTTTCATTCTTTTTTCTTTATTCTGCTCTGCAGTAGTTATTTCCACTATTTTATCTTCCAGGTCACTTATCCCTTCTTCTGCCTCAGTTATTCTGCTATTGATTCCTTCTAGAGAATTTTTCATTTCATTTACTGTGTTGTTCATTATTGTTTGTTTGCTTTTTAGTTTTTTAGTTCCTTGTTAAACGTTTCTTGTATTTTCTCCATTCTATTTCCAAGATTTTGGATCATCTTTACTATCATTTTTCTGAAATCTTTTTCAGGTAGACTGTCTATTTCATCTTCATTTGTTAGGTTTGGTGGGTTTTTACCTTGCTCCTTCTTCTGCTGTGTGTTTCTCTGTCTTCTCATTTTGCTTAACTTACTGTGTTTGGGGTCTCCTTTTCTCAGGCTGCAGGTTCGTAGTTCCTGTTGTTTTTGGTTTCTGCCCCCAGTGGCTAAGGTTGCTTCAGTGGGTTGTGTATGTTTCCTGGTGCAGGGGACTAGTGCCTGTGTTCTGATAGATGAGGCTGGATGTTGTTTTTCTGGTGGGCAGGTCCATGTCTGGTGTTGTGTTTTGGGGTTTCTGCCACCTTATCATGATTTGAGCAGCCTCTCTGCTAGTGGATGGGGTTGTGTTCCAGTCTTGCTAGTTGTTTGGCATAGGTTGTCCAGCAGTGTAGCTTGCTGGTCATTTGTGGAATTGGGTCTTGTTGTTGAGATGGAGATCTCTGAGAGGTTTTCCCCATTTGATATTACATGGATCTGGGAGTTCTCTGGTGGACAAATGTCCTGAATTTGGCTCTTCCACCCCAGAGGCACAGGCCTGACACTGGGCCAGAGCACCAAGTCCATGTCAGCCACATGGCTCAGAAGCAAAAGAAGAAAGAAAGAAAAGAAAGAAAGAAAAAAGAAAGAAAATTATTAAAATAAAAATATTATTTAAAATATTTAAAAATTAATAAGTAATAAAAAAAGAAAAAAGAAAGAAGAGAGCAACCAAACCGGAAAACAAATCCTCCAATGATAACCAGAGCTAAAAACTATACAAAAGGAAAAAAAAAGGACACACAGAACCCTAGGAGAAATGGTAAAAACAAAGCTATACAGACAAAATCACTCAAAGAATCATACACATACACACTCTCAAAAAGAGAAAAAGGAAAAAAATATATTTTTTTTAAAAAGGAAGAGAGAAACCAAATCAATAAACAAATCTACCAATGATAATAAACTAAACACTAAAATAAGATAAACATAAAACCAGAAACAAATTAGATGCAGAAAGCAAACCCCAAGTCTACAGTTGCTCCCAAAGTCCACTGCCTCAATTTTTTGATGACTCATTTTCTGTTCAGGTATTCCAGAGATGCAGGGTACATCAAGTTGATTGTGGAGATTTAATCCTCTGCTCCTGAGGCTGCTGGGAGAGATTTCCCTTTCTCTTCTTTGTTCTCACAGCTCCTGGGTTTCAGCTTTGGATTTGTCCCCACCTCTGCATGTAGGTCACCTGAGGGCATCTGTTCTTCACTCAGACAGGACAGGGTTAAAGTAGCAGCTGATTAGGGGGTTCTGGCCCACTCAGGCAGGGGGAGGGAGGAGTACGGAATGCAGGGTGAGCCTGCAGTGGCAGAGGCCAGCATGACATTGCAACAGCCTGAGGCACACAGGGTGTTCTCCTGAGGAAATTGTCCCTGGATCACAGGACCCTGGCAGTGGCGGGCTGCATGGGGTCTCGGGAGGGGAGGTGTGGATAGTGACCTGTGCTTTCACACATGGTTCTTGGTGGCAGCAGCAGCAGCCTTAGCATTTCATGCCCATCTCTGTTGTCCATGCTGATAGCCACGGCTTGTGCCTGTCTCTGGAGCTCATTTAGCCAGTGCTCTGAATCCCCTCTCCTCACACACCCGAAAACTATGGTCTCTTGCCTCTTAGGCAGTTCCAGACATTTTTCCAGAATCCCTCCCAGCTAGTTGTGGTTCACTAGCCCCCTTCAGGCTGTGTTCACACAGCCAACCCAAGTCCTCTCCCTGGGACCTGACCTCTGAAGCCAGAACCTCAGCTCCCAGCCCCCACCCGTCCCATTGGGTGAGCAGACAAGCATCTCAGGCTGGTGAGTGTTTTGGGGCACTGCTCTGTGCAGGAATCTCTCTGCTTTGTCCTCTACACCCCTATTGCTGTGCTCTCCTCTGTGGCTCTGAAGTTTCCCCCCACTACCCACTGTCTCAGTCAGTGAAGGGCCTTCCTAGTGTGTGGGAACTTTTCCTCCCTCACAGGTCCCTCCCAGAGGTGCAGGTCCTGTCCCTATTCTTTTGTCTCTCTTTTTTTCTTTTGCCCTACCCAGGTACATGGGGAGTTTCTTGCCTTTTGGGAAGTCTGAGGTCTTCTGCCAGTGTTCAGTAGGTGTTCTGTAGTTGTTCCACATGTAGGTGTTCTGCAAATACTTCTGATGTATTTCTGGGGGGCGAAAGGTGATTTCCATGTCTTACTCTTCTGCCGTCTTGAAGGTCTCTTCACAGTCTTCTTGCTTGCATTGTTTTTGATGAAGGGTCTGTAATAATTATTATTCCTGTCCCTCTATTTTTCCCTCCCTCTGGCTCAAGATTTCTCATTTTAATTTTTTCTTCAGTTTTAATATAATATGCTTAAATATAGTGTTTTTTTCCCAATTTATCTTGTTTTGTGTTCTTTTATCTTCCTGGATTTGTGGTTTGCTGTCTTTCATTAATTTTGGAAAGGTCTTGGCTTTTATTACATCAAGTATTTATTCTACTCAATTTTATTTTCTTCTTCTTCTATTCCAGTGATGTATATGTTATACCTTTTGGTATTGTCCCACTGTCCTTGAATGTCTGTTCTCTTTATAAAATTCTTTGAGAAAAAAGAACTACATTTCAGTCTGGGAATTTGGTATTGACTTATCTTCAAGTTCACAGATTCTTTCTTGGCCATGTCAAGTCTACTGATAAATTTATCAGAAAGCATTCTTCATTTATGTTTTACTGTTTTTGATTCTTTCTTAGGGTTTGTGTCTTTCTACTCACATCACCCATCTGTTCTTTCATATTTACTCCTTTATTTCATTAGAGCCCTTAACATGTTAATTGTAGTCATTTTAGATACTTTGTCTGATAATTCCCAAATCTGTGTTATATATGAATCTAATTCTCATACTTTCTTTGTCTCTTCAGACATTTGTTGTTGTTGTTTGACTGTTTGCTTTTGCCTTTTGGCATGCCTTGTACGTTTTTTCTTGGAGGCCAGACATGCTGTATTTACTAATAGGAGTTGCAGAATTGGTCTTTAATATGTAGATTTAAATTAATTTGGCTAGGATTTGGACTGTGTTTAATGGTTGCTTGTATCTGTCAATGCTAGAGGCTTTAATTTCCTCTAATGTCCTTGTTTTAGTCTTTTCTATGTGCTATTCCTTAGAGGAGTTTGTACATACAGCTTTTCCAGGTAAAACCCATGGTTATTGTACCAGATCCCTGTTTGTATAGTGGTAAAGTGAAGGGGAAGCAGAGTGTTCTATAATCTTCTGATTAATTTTTAGCCCTTCAATGGGCCTTTTTGTTTCAGGGCTTTTTTTCAGACCTTCATAACTGTTTTCTCCCATGTTAGTTTTTCTACCACAAGCCCTTTATTCTCTTCCATAGCCACAGTGTTCCCAAACTATTCCCTTGAATACTGAACCCTGCAGAATGTATTTTCCTCCTTAGGTGAGACAAGAGGCTGGAGTGGGAGGAATTCCACTCCCTCAGCTGGGATTAGGCTCTGGCAAAGCTTTTTCCCCCTCAAAGAGTGGGCCTTTGTTACGGAGAAGGCTCTGGGTATATTTCATAATGATTACTCTTCCCTTCCCTTTGTCAGAGCCATGAAGGGTATTTTTCCTGTATCTTTATACAAACCTGGTGGAGTTCTTAGAGGTTAAACCCAGAGAACTGTGCCCCACCTCCCCAAAGACTTTGGTCACCAGGTATTTCTCAATATATTGCTAGTCCATACTCAGCCCAAGCAAATCATCAAGATTACCACTTAAGTGTTATTGCCAGATTATGGCCCCAGGACTTCTGTCCCTGATAAGCAGATTCAGGCTGTATCTCTTTAGATGTGCCTACCTCTAGAGATTTCAGGAAGCTGATTTGTCCTGAGACTTCAATTCTCTGATTGGTCCAAGAAAAAGTCAGTGATTTTTCAGGTTGCCCAGCTTTTCTTGTTGTCAGCTTGGTGGTGACAGCTTTCAATCACTTTATATGTTAGAACTGAAGCTAGAAGTCTATATTTTTTAACTCTATTAAATTTTGCACATGTAGTTGATGCTAGTCTTTTAAATTAGAATTTCTAAATGGCTATGTCATTGAAATTGTCTTTTACCTTCTTCTTATGTGTGCATCATTATCTAAAAATGTTCTATCCCTACCAGTTCACCATGAGGAATTTTTGTTAATTTATTTCATGTTCCTCATCTACTACAAGTCATATCAACTCTCCATTAAAGACTAAAGACTAAAATATAGCAAATTTCATATTCTCTTATGATATCAAATAGTAAATAATCATTCAGGACAGTTTATGACTCAAATATAACTCCAGGCATTATTCATTAAGGGAACACACAGCCTATAATGGCCAAATTAAAATGACAGGAAAAGAATAGAGTCTTTAAAATAGCAGTGCATAAATTGTGGCTGTTGCTTTTTTCTCTTTTTTTCTCTACTTCTAACTTTTTTTTCTTTGGTAGTACTTTATGGATTCAGTAATTGAAAATTTAGAGTCTGGGCTAATGAATGTGTCAAAACATGGGACAAAGTGCAACCTGGTGCTTCCTGACAATAAATGTTTAATCCTCCTTCCTTGAGAGACTTCAGAAAACTCTAGTAATTGAGGAAGCAAGAATATCTAACCCTGGAGTACAACTTTTTATGAACACTGTGTAGTTCATGGCACACAAGGGATCTTTTAAAAACAGAGCATTGGTGTTCAGTAAGTTTACCCTTTGACAAATGACTGTTTTACTGTATACAATACTCCCTACAAAACTTTTACTACTGTTACACAAAAGAGTAATAAAACGAGATACACCATTTTTTTCCTTCTCTATTTATAGATCTCTTTTGCCTCTGTAACTAAGCCTAATATTTACCTGTGGGAGAAAAAAAATTCCAGGAAACCCTATGTAGGGCTGATAAAATAAGAAATGAGCTGTCCTAAGAAGCAGTTTATTGAGTTACTGAATAACCCAGGAATATCCCACCACACCTCCCCATATTCTGCCAGTCCACAACTGGAGAACCAGTAATAGTGACCCTACCAAAAGAATTGTCATCCAACCTAATAGAAAGATGTAGGGGATATTTGTATTTGTAAAGATGAAGGAGTATTTCCCATTTCATTATTTATGTTTTCTTGTGCCATCTTATAGAAAAAATGTTCAATATGAATGCAGAAATTAACAAGTGTCCCTCCTCCCCTCCCCCCACACTCCTGCACTGTATACCTAAAGAGAAATTTTGCCAGAGATGGTATCATATGGAACTAACAATACACTCCATTAATTACTCTCTCTAAGGAAGAGACATGTGACACATCTTACAGAATCAGCTCAAAAGACAGAAAATCCAGAGCACTCATTATATATTTTCTCCTGACACAGCACATTAAAATCTGAAAAAAAGAAGGCCATCTTATCATAAAGTCAGCAAAAAGAAAACAAAACAATGCTCCTATTTGCACACCTCTGATCATTTGGAAGATTATGCATTATGCTACAAATATTGTTTTCTGAAGACCCCACATGGTGTAGAGCAGGGAACATAGAATGGTTAATTAAAAACAAATTAAATCTCTGTGACTTCCTAATCCATGTGATCATCTAAGAGTTATTTAACCTCTCTGTTCCTCAAATTAATACCTATCTTCGAAGGTTGTAGTAAGAATTTTTATGAGATGACAGAAGTAAAACACCTAGTAAAGGTTTTAGCACAGAAAATAACTTAGCAAATATTCATTTCTTCTTGCTTTGCAGTCTCTCAGTACGTAAATGAGACCTAAAATATAGCCAGAATGGCTTAATTACTTTAACCACTAGTAGGTTGGGAGATAGTCCCTAGAAGTATAAATTATTTCATTCAGTTAACAATCCTTTATGCTTCATCTGGCAAAGCTTCTTTCTCCTTCTCTTTTAAGGCCTTTCTCATCAGCATATTACATCACAGGTTTTAAATAAAAGCTGCCATCTTATATGTCTAGTATTCTAGATACATTGAATGGTCCAAAGCTAGAGAACACCACTTCCTTGGCTAAACTGATTGGCTTGGGGTTAGGAAGGAAACTCAACCAAGGAAAATCAGGATCTTTCACTAGAATTTCCACCCACAAAAAAAATATCACATGTTAAATGTAAAAGTTTGAGAAAAGAAAAGCTACAATCTTTTACATGTTTTAGTTCAAAAGGTTTTGTTATTTATCTATTTATTTAGACTCTTGAATATACAAGGTTCTTAAATGAATTGAAATGAATCTAAAGTGAAATGATTTTCACACTCCCTAAACTTTCCTCCAGGAAACAATAATCAGAAGCCAAAGACTGAGGTACCCACAGGCAAGAAGCAGTTGGAAAATAAATGGGAAATTTTTCTAAGAAGGGCAGAAATAGATTGTTTTGGCTTATCCTTTTCAAGGTTTTTACTAATGGTCCTTTAGAAAGTCATCACTGAATTCTCAATACTTAACAAATGTCCTTCACAATTTGGGACTTTCTCTTAGCTTCAATTTCCCAAAACTGTCTTTTAAGCCAATCCATGTTCAGTGCCACTGAGAGAGGATTTATGATTGACCTCTTCATTTGGATTGCTCATCCAACACCCCAAATCAGGGAACAATGGGACCTACCCTGATTTCAGAACTAAGGAGGCTTGTGTTCAAATCCAGTTCTCACTAAATCCAAGCTGTGATCTTTGGCATGTCTCAGTGTTCCTAAACCTTAACTTAACTGTATGAAAACTATGACTAAGTGATACAAACCTCTCAAGTTTGTTGCATGGAAAAATGAGATTTGTGTATAAGTACATGGTACAGTGCAGGACATGCAGAAGGTGTTTTAAAAAGGTAGTCGTTATTCAACAACATTATGAAAACTTATATTTGTTTGTGCCAGGTATTGTGATGGGCACCAGTAAATAAGGGGTGAGGGAAAGTTATTTCCCTCTGAGAGGTACCTTCTCTAAGGGACAGACCCATCAACAAGTAAATGAATGAATGAGGGAATAAATGAATGAATCCCTACAGATTTTTCAAAATGTTGTGAAGGGGAACAACAATGAAGAGAATGTTGGCAATGTAGGGGAAAAGATGATTTCGATAAGGCTTTCTGAATATGTGATATTTACTTTGAAATGTTCTAAGGATTGCTGTCCAGCCAGTGGAAGTCACTGAGGGAAACAACTTCCAGGCAAGAAAGATACATGCAAAGGCCCTAGGGCAGGAATGGGCTTGGCTTTCAGGGAACTGAAAGGAAACTAGCATGGATGGAGATTAGAGAACAGCTGGATTTTGGAATAAGATTAGTTTAGAGGTGAGCAATAAAAAAACAGGAAGCAATGGCAAGAGTTTAAATTGGATCCAAAGAGCAATGGGGAAGGAAGTCTTAAAAGACTCAAGTAGAAGAGTTACTTGCTCTGAGTAATCTGGTGTGTGTTGAAAAGACTACATGAGGGCAAGAGTTGAGAGAGGGACACCAGCCAAAACTTTATCAGAGTAGTCCAGTGGAGAAATGATAGTAACATTCACTAAAGTGGTAGTCATGGAATTGAGGACATTTGCACTGTCACATCACACAATTTTCCCCCTTATGGTGTTATGATTAAGAACATCAAGACACCCCATCAAAGCACCTACACTCAGCATTGGCTCACAGCATCCTCAAAGTTCCACTTCCTCAACTTTCTATATTTCATTTGCACATGTCTCTCTTGCTCTCTCTTAGATCAAAGGCTCCTGTGAAGTTGGGAGCTCCATCTTAAACCCATCTTGCTTGCCAATTCCCTCTATTCCTTCATTCCTATCCTAAATACAAGCATATAACATTTGGATAACAGTCAAAAAAATAGCCAAGATAAATAAGTGATGAATGTCACAATGGGCAGTTTGGAAGATTAACAGTTCTCTCTGGTTCTCTTCCCCTCTAGAAAAGTATGCAAGTCTCCTTCCTCTGAAATTTGAGGTGCGCTGACATCTTTCAGAATGCTACCCATACCAACGGTGCAGAAAATTCTGCCTGCTTATCTGGTTTAGAAATAGTTTCTTTGAACATCTCATCATAATCAGAGGTGAATTCTGGCTCTGACATTATTGCTGGCCATAATTAGCTCTAGTTAAACCGCCCCTGTGCATCCTGGCAGGCAGATCACCTACATCAATACTGCTACCAGCTTAAGCTTGCTCTGGGGAGACATTGTATGTGACAGACTTATCTTCAGGGCAAACTGCCACCGAGCGCAGTTGCAGAATCCATCTCTCTGTTCAGTTCAGCTAGAACTGTATTTGATTGGTGGGCCTTATGGTTGACTGTCAGAATAATAAGGTTACTAATCATTTGTAATCACATGGCACCATTCATCCAGGGATCTCTGAGGACTTTGCTGGAGTTAATTAATTTTGACGATGCCTCTGTGAGCTAGGTAAGTGTTATTATCCCCATTTTACAGATGAGGAGACTGAGTAATGGAGAAATTAAGCAGCCTGCTCAAGGTCACTCAACAGAAAGATGAAAATTCAAAAAAATGCCCCTGAGCCTGCTGAGCCCCCATTGCCTTGTCAATTAAATACGTCAGCTCATCATTACATGCTGCTTCTTAAACGATCATGTTTTATTAATGTACACTGTTAGGCAGCTGTCATATTGCACCCAAGAGATGGCCACCTTTCAATCAAGGAGAGAGTAATTTGGGTTTACCACAACTGTGGTAGTAAATGCTAAGGGAAAATTAAGCTGCCTGCCTTCTATTATATCACTCACTCTTTGCCCTTAATGACTTCTTGCTTGGGAGGAAAATCTGGTCAGAAACTTTTGACTGGTTGCTTTGTATCTAAAGGTAATTGGGGGTAATTTTTGACATAGGAGGGAACTATTAGACAACCATACTTCTCAATAACTGCCTTGTTATTAAAAAAATAACCAAACTCATTATTTTACTTCAGCACCAATAGAAAAGTGACTGAAATAAACATGTGAAATATTCCACATAATGAACCTGAAAGGAGATGAGAAACTTTGAAAGCTGAAAAAGTGTATCCAGGTAGAAATGTTTAAACCCTCCCTTTCATCAGGGAGTGATCCAATTTTTGTTCTTTGCAGGATTACAGAGTTAATGGAAAGATGAAGGGCAGAGAAGCCAAACCTGAGACAGATGTGAAGAAAGGGAAATTTGTTTTCAAGGCCCAGCCATGACCTTTTCTTTGCTTGCTTTCTTGCACGGTACCATGTGGCTGTGAGAATGTGGTGCTTAGGAATAGGAAAATATTTTGCCACTTTTATTTGAGTGACCTTGAGAAAGATTTTTTAATTTTCTAAATCCTTGTTTCCTCATTGGAAAATTGGAATATAATCCACCTCGCAGGATTATAGAGAAGATGAAATGGAATACCGTGTGGAAGATTCTAGTCTTGTGCTTGGCAGGTAATAGACACTTAAGAAAAGGTAGATAATGCAATTACTGTTAGCAGCCTCTTTCTCTAATGTAAACATCCTCAAGACCCTTCAAACCCTCAGTCACCTTAGCTATTCAATATGCCCGCTACCAGTTCAGTAAGAACTGACTCTCCCATATGCTCTCACTTCTCCTTCCCCCTCCCGGCTGCTTACTTACTCTTTAATCCATTCCTTGAATTCATTCATCAATCAGAGCCTCAGTTTCTTCTTCTGTTTGATGAGAAGGACCTTCCCTTCTGCCTACCTTATCTCACATGATTAATCTAAGAAACAGATGGATAAATAACTCAGTTGGCATTGTATACTCTGGCATGCCATCCATCAATTTTCAGTTTTCAAACATCACCACTATTATTTCTTAAGGCTTCACTAAGGGAAGAAATCTCAATTTAATTATTCACAGTAAGACATAAGTGATAAAGAGGAAATGGTTTACCCCTGCTAGGTAACACTGATTTATTTAATAGAGGCCTTTAGTGCCTTAATCCAAAATTGGAAATATTAGTGAGAATCCAAAGCAGAGGAAAGAACATGGAGGGGATTTACTGGCATGAGGTAACGTCTAAAATTACCTTGCGTATGTTTTGCCTTTAAAAAAGGATCGTCCGTCCTGGCACATTTTATGCCTGCAAACTCTTTGCACAGTATTCAAATGTGATCTTGAGAGAGAAATTGTAACAAAAAGGGGGTTGATTTTCTGGTCATCAAACAGCCAGTATTTCATTTTCCTCTCTTCTCTCTCTGTTTCTAATACTGAGAAGGTTTCCTTGTTTGACAACCTCAATTTAAACATTTTTTCCCTCGTGGCTAAGAAGAATTTTCTGCTGCAAGTGTTAATTGTCCTGATAAGGATGCCTGTCCTCTTAATTTGAAGAGTGGCTGTGCTAAATGATGCAAAATATCCAAAGATCTATAGTTATACCCCCCCAATAGGAAATATTATTATGAAAAGTCTTCCGCTTTTCATATAAAATTCCCTGCTAACTGTTTTAGTGGTGAAAAAGTAAGCCCAATACAAATACAAAATCCAAGTGCCAAATAGCAAATAAAATGATTAGAAGATCCTGGCACTGATTTGCAATGATGTGCTGAAATATGCCAACTCATGTTCAGGAAGAACATTAGGTTGTTGCTGTAAATGAGACCTATGGATCAGCTAAAGCAATAGAGTCTAATTACTATTATTAATAATAACAAGAGTATATTAATCACCCCTATCAGCAAGCAGGTATAATATTGACTTTTCCTTTCAAAGATAGCTCTAATGTTATTATTTACTATACCAGCCATTTTATTCTGCAGTACTAGTCACAAAATGATTAACACAATGATGTCCCATGCTGCACTTTCAAAATTCTTTTGAATTCCATTGGTCACAACGATGGTCATGCCCTTCAGCTGAAAAGTATCAGTGTCAATGCATTAAAAACGTAAGGAAGAAAATAAACACCAGCCTAGCTAAGATGATCAGCTGAAATAATGATGATCAATGAGGTAAAAGATATCTCACATTTGTCCATCCATCTGTCCATCCATCCATCCCAATCATCCTGCCCCACTACCATTACCAGCAGCACGCATTGAAGAATACCCATTGATAGTAGAAGCAGGATTCCCAAGGGAGGTCAGGTGTGACAAAGATAGTTTGCACCCAATAAATCTCAGGTATTCTAATAAATTTCTCATATCAGGGCATTAAGGCTTGCGTATACCAATGAATTGTGAGAGAAAGTGACATCTGTCACTTCAAGGACAAGGCAAAAAGTAAGTATCCGTATGTCTCCTTTACCTCTCTCTTCTCCTGTTAGAACAATTTTGGAGGACATGTGTTGCAAATAGCATATCCACACAGTGGCTGAAGACCACCTAACCCACATCAATTTCAAATAAGGAAGAAGGATACCCTCTTGTTGTATTAAGCTGCTGGATTGTGAGGCTTTGTCTATTGGAGCAACTAGTGTTAATCTTCCTGAAACATAAGATCCAAGCATTATCATAACATGTTCAGTGACTCTGGGCAAGTCACTCAGAGTCTTGAGGTCTATTTTTTTCACAGGTAAAACAAGGAATACCCTTATTTCTAGCATTCTATAGTTTGCAATATGTTTCTTGAGTATATTGGGGGAAAGGCATTCAATTATTGGATTTCATCTATAACTTTCTCTTACTCTACAGCCAGAATATATTGCCCCACCATTAACATTCTTACAGTTTCTATGCATAACTCTCCTATAATATTTACCCCATTGTATTGTATTTGTTCATACATCTCTCTGTGTTTTGTTTTTGTTTTTGTCTTACATAGAACAGTGGGCTCTTCTGGGACAGGGATTGTTTTTTGGATCACTTTATCACCAGTGAGAGAATGCTTAGCAATCAATATTTTTTGTTGTTGTTGGAATGTAATTATGAATCTTGGAAAGAAAGCTTGCAATAGCTTGTTGTCTCTTTCCTGCCACCACTAGGGGAAAATTACCATATAGGATATACAAGGAGTTATAGAAAATGGAAGTGCATGCAAAGGAGGGACAGAGGATGAGAGATAGAAAGAATGAAAAAGGAATTGAGAATACTAGGGAAGAGAACAGGAATAACTTATTGATGTCAAAGGGGACACAGAGAAAGTATGAGCGAGTTAAGCCAGAAAACATAGTGAAAAGTCCAGGTCAGAGCACAAAGACCATCTCTAGCAGAGCACCTAATCATTTTTGAAGGAGAAAATGAAATGTGACTGAGAATTGGGAGTTCAGAGATGGGATGATCATACATCCAATATCTTTTCCTTTCAAGCAGGGACATGCCATTGCTGGGACTTAGAGGGAATGAAAATTTGAGATCTGATGGCAGAGCCTCAACTCTCCAGATGTCTGGGGCCAAGAAATACAAGGCAGGGTGAATTGGTCAGGATGCTGGTGACACTTTCAAACTTGTTTGACAAGTAGAACAAGACAGGATGATATGACTAGATGTCAAGTGGAGTATCAAGCCTCTGGTATTGTCTCAACTAATATAATCAGGGAAGGAAAACATTCCACTCTCTCTGTTGCTAGAAATGTCCAACCCAAAGTGGGAGTCTCAACAAAGCAACCACTACTCGTCAGCATGTCACCAGGGTTCTCAGAAGGCTGTTTATTGTAACACTGGTTAGTAATTGGTCTTTGCCTGATTGTTTTCTACTAGTAAAGCAGGGAGCCCCAGTTTTTCACCATGAATGAATCTTCCCTATCTCTGAACCTTGTTCTTGATACACCAAAGTATCTTGGGGTTCAGATATCCCCAATCTGGGGAAAATGACAAAGCTAGGACAACAACACATGATGACAGCAATCTGCCTGACCCTTTGTCAAATCCCACCCAGATTGGGGTGTGGGCAAGCCTGACCAAGGTGCCAGTTACACAGAACTACATTCAGGCTGGGGATTAAATTGCAAGCTGCCAGAAAACAAATAAATAAGCAAAGAGCTAAAGAATATTAGAGGCAAAGTTTTTAGGGAGTGTTGAGAGTCAAGCGTAAGCCCTGAATCTAAAAGGCAGCATCATAGGAAAAATAAAGAATGAAGTCAAAGATCAAGGCACAGGTGGCCCTAAATAAATGAGAGGAGATGGAGAGTAAGGAAGAGTGAGGGGATGATGTTTCTATGCCAGTGTTTTCCAATGTTGAGAAGTAAACTTCAAACGGTTCTATACCCTAGTTCAAATACATGCTGTCCTTTCTTAGGACTAGAGCTCCAAAAATCATGTCCCTGAAAAGTTCTGTATCTAAATTCCTTCCTTAGGTTCTTGCTATATTTATTTATTTATAGGTCTAAGGAGGCCTCTTAAAGAATGGAATCCCCTGTTTTAGATTTCACAAAACCAAAAGTTTTTCATCCTCCTTGTGAGTCATCAAACAGGGATTGTCTACCTGATGGTCTCTCTACTAGATGCTCTTATTTCCCTACCTGTCACTTTCATGTTGTCTTCACATTAATTTCCTGGACCTCTTAACCCTCTCTACTTTCTCCAGGACCACTGTGTTTCTAGGTCCAGAAATTCTCTCTTGAATGCAACTAGGTCAGTGTGTATCTTGTCCCCAGGCACTGACTCTAATTTCTTGGTTTCTAGCTGAGTTCCAAGTTCCAAATCTGATTGTTGGAGTCAATTAAGATCGCTAATTGTATAACATCAATGTATGTGGTATCCAACCAGTCTAACTAAGTTGTTAGTTGATTTTGCCTGCTTTCTCCATAATTTAAAAAAAAATTTTGCATTTCTTTAACCAGTATTACTAGCATAATTACTTTTTGTTTTTAATTAGGGGAGAAAAATCTC
This sequence comes from Hyperoodon ampullatus, assembly GCF_949752795.1. Taxonomy (NCBI): domain Eukaryota; kingdom Metazoa; phylum Chordata; class Mammalia; order Artiodactyla; family Ziphiidae; genus Hyperoodon; species Hyperoodon ampullatus. Next base: position 175,489,818 of record NC_136914.1, read on the forward strand.
CAGTTCACCAGTTCCCTGATTCCTCCTATTGTCTCTTAACTGGGGAACATGTCTGGCCAAGGGAAATGATACAGTGATGACTGCATCAATCATAATGCATTCTGGGGTAAGAGTCTAAATGCCGTGTAATCAAAGGATCTCCACGTACTATCTGAACAAATTGGAGTTTGTTAGCAGGGAAGAAAGGGGGAATGACTGATGTATATGCAATGGACTTTGTCTGCATATTTTTATTTATAACAACATCATCAAATTAACTGAAAAAAGAAAACTCTGAAAATTAGAATTGTCCAACAATCCAATGGAGTCCTGAGTTCTTGCTCTGGAAATATCCAAGCAGAGGTCAGTTGACCACCTGGAAGTATAATGTAAATGGGAAGCTGAGACAGACCTTAATATTCCTGCCCCACATAGCAGATAAAGTCCCTAAGCATCTGGGGAAAATCATGAAAACATTGGAAGTGAAGGTAACTGAAAAAAAAGAAAACTTTCAAAAGCACACTTGGCTCCCTCCACTTTTCTGGGACCTGTGAACAGATGGCCCCTATTGATTATGTCATAGACTGTTGCTTCCTCCAATTTCCATTCTCACATTCCTATTTTAGTAAGGAAACTGCTAAGTTTTAATTGTACATATGTCTGCCCAGCTGATGACTACAGTTCCCAGCTTCCCTTGCAGCTGATATGACCATGCTGGGCTTTCTATAAAGGAATGTTTTAAACTTCCTGTGAGTGGCCTTAAAGGCAGCAGATTTGCTGTCCTTATGCCCTTCATCCTCCCTCTTCTTGCCTGAAATGTAGACATGGATGGAAAATGATCTTGGATGATTTCAGAAAAGGCAAAAAAAAGCAGAGAGCAAGCAAACAGAAAGTTTTGTTTCCCAAGACTATGGGGTCACTAAATAAGTCTGTGTTGCTTACACAGAGATTGTTGCATGAAAGTGATATACTCTTTGTTTAAGCCACCATTATTTTTGTCTGTTACACTGGGCAGATGTTTATCCTAATAAAACTATGGCTCTTCTCCATTTCAAGCAGTAGCTTTTGCACACTTTTGCCAGGCCTCTAATAACACAAGCCCAATCTTTAACCTCTTTCACTCTCTGTAAATGGCCTCATATCTTACTTTTTGCTGACAATTCTGGTAATTAAGAGAAATTTTCTGAAATTTTTTAACCCTCCAATCCACAAATCTATCTGCATCAATAACTATTTTGATTTAGACCCTCCTGCCATCACAGACCTAGGGACACAGAACAAGATTTCTCAAGGACATTATCTTTTTTTTTTTCATATAATGTTAACATTATTCTCATTGTTGTTATATTGCATTGACATTAATATATATTCAAGTCCTCCAACTGTGTGTGTGTGTGTGTGCAGTTGGAAAGCAGAGGTGGAAGTGAGGAGAGAGCGATTGAAGTGCATTCCGTATCTTAGACTTCGTGATTTTCATCATAAATATCTAGGAAAACACAGAAAGACATGAGAGTGCATAATAAACCAAGAAACTAAGATTGACAACTAATCTACTGCCAAAATCTTAGAGGAATTTCCTCTAATTATAATATTCATGGAGTGGAAAAGAGAAATACAATTGTCAGGTGACATTAACATATACCTTGTCACTTGCAGGAGATCAAAACTGCCAACGTGAAGGACAATGCAGAGGCTCATCAACTCAGCCTATGCCTTGGCTCAGAAAAGCAGAATCTGTATAGTTACAGCCCTATCAAATAGAACATGGAACATGGATTCTAAAGTAGCTGTGTATGTGTGTTTGTGAGTAATGTGTGTATCATATGAGAAGGATTACACAGACACACACACATGCACACATACATATATTCCACTCCATATTTCAGATTCCCCAGTTTTGACATCTTCTAAATAATTTCAGGGATTACAATTTTCAGGAATCCTACACACCCATTGGCAGAGAAGTTAAGCTATAGCATATTTTCATCTTAGAATAGAATGTGAAAAGAAAAAAAAAGCATGTTAGTGGAACTCCAAGTTTTGCCTTTATTGTTTCAGGAAATGGAAGGACGTCTCACTACTTTCAATCATCTATAAATACTTGTTCCTCCTGGTAATAATAATGGCAAACATTTATCAGATGCTAAATACAGAGCACTCACTGCAAGCCAGGTGGCCTGGATTCTAATGCCATTTTTACATCTTACAAGCTATGTAACCTTGGGTAAATTACTTAATTTGTTGATACCTCAATTTCTTCACCTATAAAATGAGCATAAAATAGTTGAGACAATTCTGTGAGTTAATGTTTGAAGTACTTCAGAACAATATAGGTTTGATATCAGCATCAATTCTCATATGATGCAATAAGGCCTGTGCTATTATAGTGTCCATTTCACAGGTAGAGTAAAGTAGGTCTTGTAGAGGTTAAATGACTCTTCTAACAATTGGTAGACCCAGAATTTGAATGCACCATTTTCATGTATACAGTACATCTAATATCCTAATTACTACAGTATGTTGCCTCCTCACAGCAAGTCAAGGATACCTCAAGAATAGATGTTAAATACCTCAACATCATCATTGACCACTAGACACCATAAATTTGACATTGAGGCATAAATATCAACCAACTTTTTGCTCCAGATCTGGGAAGAAGACTTTAGCAGTAATCTAGGGCTGAGTGGAAGGAAATGATAGTCCTCAGTCAACCATTGATAGTTACCCATTTGTTTAAAGATAACAACACTGAAAACAGAAAAATAAATGGTTCCAATGAAAATATTGTGCACATTAAAAGGAAGAAAGAGTGATCACGGTGCAGCAAAAGAACAGTTTAAAAACTCACTAAAGGAAACAGAAATTGCTGAAATTGTCTGCTTTGTAATCTTAATAGAAATGAAAACTACAGCCTCTGAATAAAGAGATGAAAGATGAGATTATATGAAAATAAGTTGAGATAAGAAGGGAGTTGGCTGAGAGGCAGGTAGAAATAAAAACAGGAGTTTGACATGCTAAAGAAAGACTTAAAGGAGATTAAAAATGCAATAATAGAATAGAAATCTGCATTAAAAGCAATAAAGAGCAGAATTAACACTATAGAATTAGTGATAAGTTTAAAACTAGAATCTGCAGAAAAAATGCAGAATGAAGAAAAACTCAAAGATGCAGACATTGCTGGTAAGAACAAAGAACAAAGAGAGAAGGGTCCAATGTGGGGATTTTTTAGAAGCACACATGACAACAGAAGCAATTAGTTGAGTTATATATGGCTGTCATTTTTGGTTTGAATGTATTTATAAGTCAGTGTTACTGCTTATTACATGAGTATAATATGTACATTGAGGAAAAAACTTAAAAATGCAGATAAATAAAATATTTTTAAAGTTGCCTACAACCCTTTTACATAAATATTACTAGCTCTATTTTGTGTATTGTTTCAGACTATACCTGAAAATTAATTATATCATACAAACATATAAACATACATAATATTTTATAACATATTTGTATCCATATCTGTGCTATATATTTCATAATCATTTAATCATAGTTAATACTACTCTCAGATTACATTAGGATAAGGTGAGTTAAAGTACAGAGAACTTAGAAAAATGCTTAGTACACACTAAGAATTATATAAGTATGTGATATTTTTTGTCAATGAGAAAACAGTTAAAAATTCATGCAATCCATAAAATTATCAATAAAAATTTAATCACCCCAAATTTCTTTGAGAAATAAAGTGTCATCACTTTGAAAATGTTTTCCAGGTATCTCTTTATACAAATGGAAATCGGTTAATATAGATGAACTATGAATCTGGCCAAAAATAAACATAGAAATATAGATAAATATAGATAAATTGTTACATAAATTGATCACATAGCCAGTTCTATATAGATATCTACTTTTTCACTTAGCAATGTATTGGACACATTTTTATGTCAATTAATAGAGATTTATTTTATCATGTTAATTCCATCAGATTACCTTGTATGACTATGCAATAATTTATTTAATGCATTGACTACTGATGAGCACTTGGATTACTTTTAAACCTCTCTGTGGCTTAGTTTTCTCATCTGTATAATGGGGATAGTTAATACTACTCTCAGATTACATTAGGATAAGGTGAGTTAATAAGTGTACAGAACTTAGAAAAATGCTTAGTACACAGTAAGAATTATATAAGTATGTGATATTATTTTAATTAATATTGTATTTAGATTGTACATTCTGTTTTCAATCATAAATATAACTATGAGGAAGAAAAATCTTTATGTATACATTTTAATAAATTAGTTCATCTTTATTCTAGGTAGTGCCAGAATCAGATTTAAGTGTTAAGCTTATCCCAGGGTCTTTATTATTTTTGTTATTCTTGGAAATGAAATTTTTCTTCCTTTTGTTTTCTAGTTGGCTACTATTTGATATGTAAAAATCTGTTGCATTTATATTTAACTTTGTAATCAGTCTCCTTTTCTCCTTACTTAATTTTCTTAATAGAATTTTATTTATGGGTCTTCATTTAATTATATTTACTTATTTTTTAAGTATAATCTTTTTATTGTTTTAGTAATATATCTGCACATTATTATATTATATTATAAAAAGCATAAGGAATAAAACACCAAATTACCTCCGAATAATCTTACTTGCCAGAAATAATATTTAGTGAGGCCTCCATGCTTATAAGAACTCATATTTTTTACTCTATTTAAATAGACGTAGTAGAGGTAGACAGATACATACACAACAAGACATGCTAATATTCTGGTATTAAATTTATAAGGACTTTAATTTTACCTGAACTTAAAGAGTATTAAAGAAAATGTAGTCAATCTAAAGGAATTAATATATTTTACTTAAAAAGTTTTTTACTTGATTTTTAAATTATGAGATATTGAATCCTTTACATTTGTCTGGGTTTAAGGCAAGAAATATTGAAAATATTAAGAAGCTAAGGCATGAAGAATTTAAGCTCACCTTCAACATAGACAACCTTGAATTATTCCTTGTTGTCAAATATGAAATAGACTCATACATTTCCTCATATTTTAACCCTTCCTTAATTATCTTTTTGATGCACATATTTTATTTCAAATTTTCTACAATTTATATTATGCTCTGTAACCATAGTTATCCCAGTCAGTCTTATTTCTACATTGAAATAGATTTAATGATTTATGGATATTTGTCCCACTTTTGAGCTCTTATTTTAATCCACCTCTTGGTTAGCATTCAGTAGATTTTTTCAAAGGAGAAATTATGGATTCCATTTTCTCTGAGTTTTTTCAAGTTTATATGCCTTTTGTCCTGTATGTCTATTGTCCTGTCTACTTGAGTATATCTTGGCTGGGTATGACAATTTTAGGTAATACTTTCTTTTCCTTAGAATTCTGTATATTTTACTATAGTTTTCTAAGAAGTCTGAGGCTCATTTAAAGTTTTTATCCTAGAAAGTAAACTTGGTTTTTCTATATGAATGCTTGAGGAAATCTTTCCTTATGATTAAAATTTAGCACTAAATCAAGATATAGTTAGATGCATATTCGTCTTTTTCAATTCTCCTAATACATGGTGTGCATTTTTATTTTTCCATATAAATTGGAGAATATACTTACAAAGTACCTAAAATGTGAGATTATGGAAAAATTTACAACATTAGGTCATCCCATCCACGGAATACTGTTGATCACCGTAGTAGTTTTGTGAATTTTTTGTTATTTCCTAGATTCAGAATAGTTTTTATCAACACATGAATTGCATTTATTTTTTTAGTGTACTGTAAGCTGATTTTTAGATTACTTTAAATTGATCCTATATATGATAAACTTATTAAACTTTCTCATTTGATAGAGTTATTTGCTACTTCTTTCTTCTATGTAGATGATCAAGTCTTCCACAAATACGGGTATTTTGAGATTTTCCCTTTCATTCCCTACACTTGTTATTTCTTTTAATTTTCTAAGAAATTCCTCAGGACATCCTGTACTATGTTTGTTTGTTTGTTTGTTTTAATTGATTGACTATATTGAAGTACATTTTTATCTCTCAACATAACTTTTTTTCTTTTTCTTTTTCTTTTCTTTTTTTTTTTTTTTTTGGCTGCATTGGGTCTTCATTGCTGCACCCAGGCTTTCTCTAGTTGCAGGGAGCAGGGGTTACTCTTCACTGCAGTGCACAGGCTTCTCATTGCGGTGGCTTCTCTTGTTGCAGAGCAAGGGCTCTAGATGTGCGGGCTTTAGTAGTTGTGGCATGTGGGCTCAGTAGTTGTGGCTCACAGGCCCTAGAGCACAGGCTCAGTAGTTGTGCGTATGGGCTAAGTTGCTCTGCAGCATGTGGGATCTTCCTAGACTGGGGGTCGAGCCCATGTCTCCTGCATTGGCAGGCAGATTCTTAACCACTGTGCCACCAGCGAAGTCCTTTTCTGTACTATGTTTTTTTAAAAATGTAATAGTGAGTTTTGTTGCCTTATAGAGACTAATTTCTCTGTCATATTTTTACCATTTGTAGTGAATGTTATTGTGTACTGGTCAGAACCTCTCCTTCAATACTGAAACTCTCATTCTCCAGCTGCTGGCATATCAACAGCTCTCATACAATTCCCTCCAAAACTTGACCTTGGCTGAAGAGACCCTCCTTGCACAAGATCACAGCCCTTTCCCAGGGACCCACTACAGCTAATGATAGGTAGATTTGGTTGTATAGAATTATCGCCATCTTGTTTCAAATGAGCTCAACTCTAAATGGCTGTACCCAGGCTCCTTACAGGATTAGGTGAGGGCTTTGTTACAGTTTCATAGCAGTTGATCTTCTCTTGCCCAATGTTGCTTTCTTCACTCTCCTCAAACCCCAGTATTGTTCATCAGAGCACTCCTCAATAAACTTTCTAAAGGGAAATGTCTGTCTCAGGGTCTGTTTACCATCAGTCACACTAAGATAGCAAGTGTCCTTAAGTTTTCAGTTTAGTAAGGATTTTTTAATCATGAATACATGTTAAAATCTGTTAAATATCTTTCTTCATCTATTCAGATAATCATTTGATTTTTCTCCTATATAAATGTAATATGTTACCATATTGGTAGACTTTCTGATGTTAAGCCAACCTTGCATTCCAGGGATAAACCTAACTTAAGGATCATAATACATTTTATAAAACTCATTGGATTTGTTTATATATAATATAATATATAATCATATATATGTAAATTTTAAAAATCTACATTCACAGGTAAAGTGAGCCTATGAATTCCTTTTCTTGTACTGTCCTTAATTAAATTTGTAATAAAACTATACAAGACATTAAATTAGCTGTAAGCTTTGGCTATAATATTAATCAGAATAGAAGAGACTAAACTGTAAAAAAATTATCAGTGTCTTAAATGTAGCATTTTATTTCTTTCTTATGCAAATGAATGAGAAATGTTACAGCTCCCAACATTTCTCTATTGTAATTGTGCTCCATGTAGTGCTCTTTGATTTTGCTGCTCTGCCATCCATATGTGAGACTTTTTCACTGCCAAGCCTGAAAGTGACAGGTGTCACTTCTGTTCACAGTCTACTGGTGATCTGGTCACATGATCCCATCTAATTATAAAGAGGACTAGAAAGTAGAGAATTCTGTGCCTACAAAAGAAAGAACTAAATGTTAATGAGAATCATTTCATTTTGTTTTGTATAACAACTTATATAAGACTTACATATTGCTCCTTAAAAATAAGTTTAAAATAAGTGGGAGATGGTGGGTGCCTGGTAACTATTTCAAGTGAAAGTATATTATAAACTACAAAACAAAAGGTTGGAAGACAATATGTGGCTATAATCTTTCAACTGAATAGGAAGAGATAGGGTGATTTGGAGAGGAGAGGAGGTTAAAAAAAAAGAAGTAGGAGGAGTAAGTGCCTATGTGAGAAGGAAAGGTAAGGGGAGAGAAAAATAGAGCATCCAGAAGGGTTAGGAGCAAGTTTCAGTCCCTTGGTGCCTTGGTCAATGTCTGGATTTACCTCTGATAAACATATAAATTAGATCAAGTTACCTGACCTCAGTTTGTCTTAGTTTCTTAATTTGCAAAATGAAAATAATAATATTAGTGCATCTCTTACAAGGTTGTTTTGAAGTCTTAATGAGTTAGTATGTGTAGCACATCACTTAGATTGATGCCCAGGACATAATGAACACTAAAAATTATAAACTTTTATTTCAAAGAGGAAGAAACTAGACATAAACATGTATAAGAAGTAGAATGTTTGGCTGTGGAATTATGTTTACTGGTTAAGAATTCAGACTCTGAGCCAGACTGCCTGGGTTGAAATCCTACTTTTGCCTTTTAGGGGCTTTCTGTCATGGAATAGAATACTAACGTTTCTGTGTCTCAGTTTCACATCTTTCAATTGGAATAAGAACAATCACTGCCTCAGAGAATTAACTGAGTTAATAAATATTTAGTTTTGAACACAGTGCTGGGGCTCATAGTAGGAGCCACAAAAGGACCCCCTCACACCTAAGCAGTTTTTTTCTGAGGATAGAGCAAAGTTTATTACTCTATTTTGTATGTGGTGGGGAGTGCCTGCATGTGTTTTGAGAATTTTAATTGGGTTATGTAATGACCCTTTCAAACTTTAGCAAAACTGCATCACAATGTAAACATTTGTGTTCTATTTTTTTTTTTTTTTGGTAAAAGGTTGGAAAAGGTAAAAGGTTGATCTATATAAGAGCTTCTCATTATTAAGTTGTTTCTTCTTCATAACTCATAACTTCTTTTTGCAATTTGTACTTTCTTATTTTTAAGCAAATATTTATTCACTTGCTTCTTTCTTACTTCTCTAGAGAATTTTGTCATTCAAAACTTAAAGGCCTAAAGGGGGAGTGTCAAACTCCTATATTTCTCTATAGTTTAACTAAAAGTTTACAGTGATAAAGGAGACATTCAGACCCACGTCTGCTATGTAAGATCCAAATGACACCTAGAAATCATGTAGCCTGAACTCAGGATGACGTGTCTGACCAGGAAAAATGCACTTTACATTCAAATTTTGTGCTGGTTCCTGTAACTTCTTCATTCCAAGGAAAGTTCTATTAACATCATTGACATAATTCTTTGGTAAACCACAGTGGACTTCTGTTATTTAATTTTGCCTATTTGTGTGCCTGGTATTATTCTGGAATCTGAGAATATAGCGTTGGACAGCAAAAACAAGGTCTCTGTCTTCATGAAGCCAGCAAGTCAATGAGAAAAAGGCAACCAAACAAATAGAGCAATGCAGAATTATATGTACTGAAAATGTAAAAACAATAAATTAATGTCTCATATACACACACACTCACTTTTAAATTCATAAACTATAAAATAAATCAATTTAAAAATGAAATATCATTACCTATCAAATTGAACTTTAAAACTAATAATAATATGATTATTCATATAATCAAAGAAAGGAAATCAACCTAAATATCCAAAAAGAGAGAACTGTTCCACTGAATTATGGTGCCCTCACACAATGAAAGATTATTCAGTCCTCTGCTCTGAGGGAACATGAGATTAAGTAGTCACAGGATTCTACCCTCTGGGCATATCAATAGTAGCATTATGAATTGGATATCATTTCAGCACATTTAAGACTGAAACAAGAAATAGATCTCCACAGTTAGCTGCTTTGGGTCGCCTGATCCTATTTATAAGGCTCTTGAACATTAAATGGCTCTTTGAAAACAGTTTTCTCATACCTTAAGTGCAGCTTGAGTCAGAAACACATATATTTTGTAGCTATTTGAATCACAAAAATGATTGAGTTTTTGTCAGTTTAAGAGGGATTATCAACTCTGCATATCATATCTTTGAAATGTCAGTGGACTCTCTCCTACAGGATTTTTACTGGAAGAAGCACACACTTTATTGTCAGACGCAACTTGGTTTGCATCTCAGCTTTACCAATGCAGCATTACCTTTGCAAATTTCCTACATTCTCTTTAGTGCATTTTACTTACCTGTAAAATGGGGATTACAGTGAATGGTTTGAAAGTATTGAATGGGTTCAGGTTTCTAGAGCATCTAGAACTGTATTTGGCTCATAGTTGACATTTTAAGAATGATTTCATTTCTGCTTTTCCTCTTCCTTTGTAGCTTCCATATGCCAGGTGGGAAAACCTAAAGATGCTTAGCTCTGGTGGGGAAATTAAATCCTTAAGGAAGAAGAAAAGGAACCCTGGGTGGGAGGGTTGCGTTTTACAGTAGAGAGAATATTAGACCTGCGTTAACTTTAAAACCAAGTCTTATTGAAAATAGAACTCAAACTAGTCCACAGAGCTGGCTGGGGATGAGGAAATTCCTAATAATTAATCAGAGTCAGAGGCAAATAGAATTGGGCAGAGACAAGTTGTGGTTCACAACAACTGGGTGATTGAGTATCATAACAAAGTCAGACAGAAATTGAGACCCCAAACTTGTCATTCACATAGTCTGAAGTTGAAGAAAGGATTCTAGTCTTTCTCCAAGTATGGTAGGGACTCAGGCCACTGGTGACATATAATATTATTTTAGGTGATACAACAATAATTTTAAATTAATAGTTACTTTCTATAGGTCAAAGAAAATGGTTTTATAAACAATGTAACATTTTCTTTTATAATAAATTGATATAATTTTTTTAAAGTAAATTGATTTTAGAAAAAAAATTAAAATAAATAATAGTACACATGGTACTCAGATATGACTAAAGTAGTACAGGTAGTATATCCAAATGTCTAAAGTTTGGGAGCCACTATTCCAGACAAAGTCAAGAAAGAGGGCTTGTCTTAGTCCACTTGGGTTGCTATGACAAAATAACATAATTGAGTTTCTTCTAAATAACAAACATTTAATTCTCACAGTATTGGAAGCTGGGAAATCCAAGATCAAGGTGCCATCAGATTCAGTGCCTGGTGATGGCCTGCTTCATTGACAGCTCTTTTCCTTCCCACTGTAACCACACATGGTGGAAGGAGTAAGGGAGCTTTCTCTGGTCACTTCTGTAAAGTAACCAGAGATTCCATTTGTGAGGGGGACCTAATCACGTTCCAAAGACTGTACATCCTAAATACCATCACCACCGGAGTTAAGTTTCAGCAAATGAATTTTGGCGGTGGGCATAAACATTCAGACCATAGGAGGGTTTAAGAGGTAAAGCAGTAAGACATCCCTAAGCCAGCATTGTGTGTGAGCTGCTAGGCATTTATTGATCTGAAAGCTACTTAACTGCTCCTGATTTAAACCCCAGTGTAGTGTCATGTACACAATATATACCTGGTGATTGTTACTTCCCTTCTCAGTCTTTTGACTCTTGCCCGCTCCTCGTCATTTTGAAACACTTCCCATTGCAATTAGACCCTCTCATCCTGTCTGTCAAAAGGGCTGTGATGAGAGGTTGAATTCCATGTCTCCCCCTGGTCCTGAGTGCCTGGGCCTCAACAATTCAGAGAAAGGTCAAGCTTGGTCAGAGACTTTTCCCAATTGTACACTTTACTAAACTTTAAAGTAGGACAGGCAATTCTCTACCTCAATCTTAGATTATTAGTCTGCAAAATCTTAAAGAAAATCCGTGATAGCAGGACCTTTCCATTTGAAGAATGGGGAAGTCAAACCAGCCTGAGTATCTTCCATCCTAGCTGAGAGCAACATTAAGTACTGGCTGGCAAATGATAACCACTGAGAGAGACAGTGTTACAGGCTGGAGATCCGAGAGTGAAAAGCAAATGCAGGGATGTAGCTTCTGCTGGTGTTTGGAAGTCAAACACTCCAGATACAATTGGACATATGAGCATATCTAGAACCCAAGAAATCAGCATGACTAATGACAGAGAGGGGGCATTTTAAAATGCTATGGCCTCTTATCAAGTGCATGAGGGCCTGGGCTAGGGAAAAACAACACCCAGAACAAGCAGTTCAACAGATGAAATCAGATTACTTAGGTCTTTATTAACCAGACTTCAGAGATATAAACCGTGAGAAGGAATAAGTTATGTTTTACATGTTTTCAGTGTTACTACAATTAAAAAGCACTTTTCTAGAATAAATGACAAAGGAAGGTACTGTCAGTTAAATAACTATTATGGGCTAAGTGTTTTACTCACATTATATTATTTTATTTACTTAGTCATTCAATAAATATTTATTGAGCACCTAATATATTGTTGTTACAAGCCAGGGAATATTAAAATGAGGAAGACAGCATCTTTCTTCTCAGGGAACTCAGATCTCAGTGAAATAGATAACAAGTAAAGTAATAAATATGCAATGTAATTTCAGATATAAATAAGTACTATGAAGAAAAATAAAGCAGGTAAGGATTAAAGAGTGACTGAGAAGACAGGCTATTGGAAAAAAAGTGACCAGGAAGACCTTGTGACCAAGTGCACTGGAGTTTACAACAGAAGGGAATCACAGCACAAGTTAAATAAAAATGCAGAGATAGTTCCAACAATGGGAGGAGCAAATGCTCAGGACTTCAGGCAGGAGTGGGCTTGACCCATCCAAGCAATAGCAAAGAGGCCAACGTGGCTGGAGCTGAGTGAGTGAGGAAGGAAAGGTTAGAAAGAAGCAACCACGGAGAAAGCCAGAGATCCCAGCAGGAACCTTGATCATCTCACCCTCGCAGTAATCTGGCAAGGGAGGCTTCCTGATCCTAGATTTTAAGATGCAGGAATCTGGGAAGAGGGTCTCAAAGTCATTAATATACTATATTATATATATCATTAATATTATAGCATAATATAATAATTATGTAATAATATAATACTATTATTATATTATTGTAATTATATTAATACTGTTATTATACTAATATAATAATAGTATATCATTATATAATTAATATACTAATATAATAATAGTATTATATAGTTATTATATTATAATAAATTTTTTATTAATATTATAACATTAGTATATTATAGTATGTTATTATAGTATATATATATTATATAATTATATACAATATATTTTAATTATAGTATATAATATATATAATTTTGCATTAAGGAATACTGATACCCAAAGAGATTAAATGGTATGTGTAGATCAGGTAGCATCAATGCATGAGATCTGAATTTCTAGAAAGTCTAGCTCTCTGGAAAATCACTAGAAGATATATTAAGGGTGTTTGTACATGATTTTATTTATTGATGAATCATTGAAGTACAAGCAATAGCCCATAAACACAGGGATCAAAATACATCATGGTCTTTATATCACAAAGAATAAACCTTAATACATACAATTTTTTAAAAAATCTAGGATTCTGAAGTATCCTAGAATGGCATGAAGAATGTGACAAAACAATCTAATTACAAATGTATAAAACAACCTCACTGAAGGGATGAGGGGAAAAGATGCTAATCTAATCTAAGTAACTTTGGAAGTGCATGGAGTCTCCAAGTTTAAAGGCAAAAGAAATTATACATAAGCTCTGTACTCTAGTTAACATTATTTCCCATGGGGGTATAGGTTAACAGCTCTGATACCGCAATACATATATACTTGAACAATTAAATAAATGGATGGCAGATGGTGGGAGCCAAGTTTCTCACCGTTGGACTAGGAGGTTATATGTGGGCAAGAAGAAAAGACTAGAATGATCTATGTTGTAAAGGATTAGAGTCAGAGACATCAGTATGAATTTGTGTTTAGCTTAATATAGATACAGATGGTTAGACATAGAAATATTTATAGGTATTTGTGTATACACAAGTTAATATACACAGACATACATTTCCTCATTCTGGCAGCTGAGCTTGCCTAGAAGCAACAGCATTCCAGTAGCAAGAAGTACATCTAGAACCCAGATCTTGGTTTCTACTACTATTCTCCAATAATTGGAGCCAGAATTCCTTGGAGAAATGTTTGATTCTCCAAAGGCAGGAAGTATATAAGACAGACCTGAAACATATGGTAGTGACAGAAATTAAACACACACACAGTGATCAATGATGGGGACGTGTGAAAGGGATCCAAGAGCCCAGTGAAAAAACTCCTATTGGACTAAGATGGAACAATTTGAACAACAAAATAAATAAGGTAATAGTGGATTATAACTTAAAGTATAAAATAAATATCATGGGTCTAAACTGATATAAATAAATGATAAATAAATGCGGAGAAGAGACAAATATCCTTCACAGAATTCGAAACAATTTAGGTAGTTAGTCCACCCTCCAGAAGGTGGAGTATAACTTCTCACTCCTTCAGTGTGGGCTGCCCACAGTGACTTCCTTTTAAAGAGGAGAGACAGTGTGGGAAGGGGCAGGGAAGAGTAACTTTACAGTGGAGAAACCTGACAAATATTACTTAAGGCAAGTGATCAAGGTCTAGAGCTACAGTGATAAGTCATGTTGATAGTGTGTACCCTTGATAGGATGGATTGGAAATGTCTACTTTAGCCTATGCTCTTCACTCAAAACTCATTAGCCCAATCTAATCCTAAGAAAAGTACACAAAACTGAGGAACATTTTACAAAATACTTGACTAGCTCTCTTCTAAATTATCAAGATCATTAAAAAACAAGGAACATTTAAGAAAAGTCACAGCCAAGAGGAGCTGAAGGAGATGTGACTCCTAAATGTAATGTGTTATCTTGGATGAACTCCTGGAACAGAAGAAGAGCATTAGGTCAAAATTAAGGAAATCTGAATAAGTTATTGGTTTTAGTTAATACCAATGTATTGATATTTCTTCATTAATTATAGCACATCCTGTAGTCTATAAGATGTTAACACGTGAACTCTTTGTACTATCATCCCAATTTTTCTGTAAACATAAAACAGTTATAAAATAAATTTTATTTTTTAAAAAGACCATAGTAGCATAAGTGTACATTATTTTAGAGCTAAAAGAAATCTAGAGCTATCTCAATATAACCCTACCCTCTTATTTTGCACTGAGGATATGCAAAGAGACTAAATGACATGTATAGATAACGTAGCATCAAAACTTGCTCAGAGTCGTGATTATTTCACTTTATCCTGAATGGTGATACAAGCTCAAAATGACTTGAAGCCCAAAAGTTTCTTTTGAAAATGTGTGAAATAATTTCTCGTCCAGCAATTCCTTCCAAAACGTTAACCAAAATTAGTCAAATTGTAAAAAGAATTGTCCAAAATTGTGTCTACTGAGACAACATTTAGGCCATAGAATTAATAACAATTTTTCCAATGGATAGCTCCAAAAGAAAGCCAGAAGATCTTTGTCACATGGTGCAATGCTTCAGTTGGATTTTTGTGGTTTTATCTGTCCTACAGTCTTTAAACCCAAAGTTTCAGGGTTTCCGAACTAAGCAGGTTTTGGGAAACTAATCGTGCAGATCAATCGTAGAGGAGACTAGTAGCTAATTTAGGAAGCCATTTCATTGATTCAGATATAATGAAATACCTAAGTGTCTCAGAAACCAAATCTCTGGTGTTAACACGATCAGCCCAAAGTTGCTCAGTAGTTTGACCAACATGAGGAGCCACGCTATATGGAAAAGTGTGCTCGGCACAGAATCACAGCAATGACGCATAAGTTGACAGATTTGAACTGTTAATGGAATTAAACTCACACGCCCTCAGTCCAAATTGCCACAGGAAAGGACTTTCTTTGGCAATGCTAGCAGTCCATCACACTCTGCCCCCTTGGTTCTCCTGTTCCAAGGTTTGTCAACCTGGTTCACATGAGAATCGCCTGGGGAACTTTAAAAAACGCTGATGCTGGATCCCCATCCCAGTGTGTCTCTGGCGGTGGGATTCCAATCTTGCCACTGTGGCACTAGTAAGTAGCTCCACAGATTCATCTAAAAAGCCACAGTTGAAAATCACAGATCAATACCTTCTATTCTCCCTATGAACCCACTCATGCTACTTCTGAAAGCCAAATTATTTTGGAACTTTTATTTCAAAGAACTATAAAAGCTAGAATGATAATGGGAATTTCATAGTTTAATAGCCAAGTGCTACCAGTATAACAACACACATGCCGTATGCTGATGAATTACAATGTTCAATTTCAATAAATATATCTTTATTCATATACACTTTTATATCATGCTGTATAAGAAAAGGAATTATATTTCTGCTAGACATTTCCTTAACTTAGAGAAACTCCTGCCAGCTTCTCCTGGCTCTGCTGTAAGGGCAGCCTACGTCATGGTCCTCATCACCAGGGAAATATGAGAGAGAAGGGGGTAAGAAATGGATTTAGTATTTATTAGTTTGTAAAGTGTCACATTACTATTTTGTACAGTGTTATTTCTGGTTTGGTATGGTTCTAAAGGGTCAGTTTTCTATGCTGTTCCTTCCCTCCAATTCCCAGCACTAAAAGTGGGTTGTGGAGGTAGCAGGAGACATTGGCTATGACTCATTCATGGGCTTGTTCATATAAATTAATTTCTCCTTATTCTCCCTGCATTACTTATGGTGTGTGAAAAATTGATCAGATCTTCACTTCAGCAAAGAGAGAGCAAGGACACAGACTAGAATGAAAACATGGTCCCAACAGGTTTTTTTCCTTGTTTCTCTTGTTCTTAATGTTTTCTGATTCAATATGAGAATAGATAGGTATTGTGTTTAAAAATTAAATTTTTAATTTTGTAAATAGTTATAAAATGTTATTTCTTAAAATAAAACAATAAGTTAAGCTAAACTAAGGGATTAAACATTTACAACTAATATTAGTAGAGAAGCATAGAAGAGGAATCTAAGACATTACAATGAAAACATAAAAAAGCAGAGGTCAGAATTTCCAATCTGGCTAATATTTACTAATCTCTGTAAGTGGCTTTGTACAATTTCTCTTTGATCCACTATTTGTAGATTGTAAGGTTTAGTACTGAAAAGCTGAGTTTTCCTCATCTGTAAATGTCTAAATGTTGGTGTCTCCTTTGTCACCACGCACATTTATATGTATATTTACTTTCACCTTTTGCTACTTCCTTTCAAGTGAAAGGAAGATACATATGCATCTTACTGCTCTTATATAAATGGCTTCATCAAACATATCTGACATCCTTCAATACATCTGTCTATACTAAATATATCTGCTTGAATCAAATGCATGTAGCATTTTTCCCCAAATACAGATTTCCATGTAGCCCCAATTTTACAGTGTTTTAGAATAGATGTAGAATCTGATTTTGCTCTACCTTATTGCCTTGTATTTCTTTCATCATCATCCCATGGGTTAACTTGATTAGTGGCCTGGCAGTTGTGGTTCTCCCTTTTCCAAAATTCACTGGGAGTAACTTTCATCCCAGAGCTGACACCAGGATTTAGCTCTGAAGTTCTAAGAGACTGAGCCTTAGCTGTATTTCAGGGCTGGATAAAAAACAAAGAAAGTGAACCTGCAGAATTCTCTTTCCTGGCTTTCTTTATTTGTGTACCACAGTCTTCCATGAGCTAGGAAAACATCAAAGGAAAACAACCAAGATACCCTCTAATTATCTGTAAACTCAACCTGCATTAAAGATAAATGAAAAGGGAAAATTTAGGCCTTGACTTGTTCCAGTTGACAACCAGTAAGAAACCTTTTGCAATGCCTAGCCTAACCCCAATCAAACTTGGTACCCCCTCACTTTTCTTATACATTTCATTCCAGTGTACATTTCAGAAAAGTGAACTCAGAGCAAGCAAGCTGTGGCTAAACAGGAAAGTTACGATGGATTCACGTGTGACTGCATGCATTTGTCTTTATCTGATTCTTCTCCCTGTCAGTCTCCCTCACACATACCTCTCCACCCACCGCCTCCACCACTGCTCCATACACATTAGGTTGATATATTTAAAAGAAGTAGCAAGACTTTCTGAAAATGTGGCTAAAATAACTGGAGAAACTTGAACAATGTTGGGGCTTGAATATGAAAAAATTTAAAAACCAGTAATTAGCTGCTTTGACCAAACCCTCAGAGGCAGTCTCTAGAAGTGTAAACCCACAGTGGTTGCAGCAAAGTAATCCAATGGGGCAGCTAGGAGCAATGGATTCCCATAGTACCCTGCCTCCTCACTTCCATCTCTCCCAATTCTCTATGCAATATCCTAAGTTTCAACGTTTTATAGAAGCTAAGCATATCTCAAATACTACTGTACTTATACCTGCTATCAATCTGGTCAACCAAAGTTCGGTCCTGGTGAACACCTTCTATTCCCCAAGCACTCCTCATGACACTGGAAATTAGACACAGGCTCTGCCCTAGAAGTACTTCTAGTCCAATAGTGAAAGGCAGTTATATATAAACAGGTGATTAATATGATAAGAACTAATGGAAGATGAATTCATAACACATTGTAGCAACACAAGAAGAGCTCTTAAATATACTTAAAATTCAGAAAAGGAGAAGAGATGACACACAAATAAGATAAGAGTTAGGAGAAAAAATATGGGAAGGCTTTTACGGAGGGGTGAAATGAATAAAGTAAGAAATGGAAAACAAATGTGGTTAACTTCAAGAAGTTAAGCAGTATATGCCTGTCAAGTGTAAGACAAACAGGGCAGGAATTAAAGCTATAGCAATAGGTTGGAGATGTTTCAGGGAAGCCGTGGGGAGACTAAGGAATTTAGAATCATTCTGTAGGTGACAAGGAGTCATTGAAAGGGTTTAAAGCTTCAAATGATCTCAGAGTTTCAAAAGATGTAGGTGGGAATGTCACAGAGAGGACCTGTAATATAAAGACCAATAGGATCCACTATACTGGTGATATGGAAGTTACTGGTGACTTCTGTTAGAAGGAATCAGGAAGGAAAGGAAGACAAGTGAGATTGCCCTCAAATGCTTTTTTAGTTATCTATTGCTACATAAAAATTACCACAAATTTACCAGCTTAAAAGAACACACATGCATTATCTGATAGCTTCTGTGAGAGCTTGAGAATGGCTTAGCAGAGTCTTCTGCTTGACGGTCTCACAAGACTACATTCAAGGTATGTCAAGTGGGCTGTATTCTTACCTGGAGACTCAAATGAAAAGAATCCATTTCCAAACTCACTCAGGTTGTTCTCAGAATCTGTTTCTTTGAGGTGGACTTAGGGCCCCAGCTTCTTGCTGGCTGTGGGCTGGAGGCCGCACTCAACAGCTAGGGGTTGTCCAGAGTTCTTTGTCATGAAGGCTTCTCCAACATGGCCACTTACTTCACCAAGCCAGCAAAAAGAGTCTCAAGAATGAGCATCCCAGGAAATAAAAACAAAGATAAACAAATGGAACCTAATGAAACTTCAAAGCTTTTGCACAGCAAAGGAAACCATAAACAAGACCAAAAGACCATCCTCAGAATGGGAGAAAATATTTGCAAATGAAGCAACTGACAAAGGATTAATCTCCAAAATTTATAAGCAGATCATGCAGCTCAATAGCAAAAAAACAAACAACCCAATCCAAAAATGGGCAGAAGACTTAAATAGGCATTTCTCCAAAGAAGATATACAGACTGCCAACAAACACATGAAAGAATGCTCAACATCATTAATCATTAGAGAAATGCAAATCAAAACTACAATGAGATATCATCTCACACCAGTCAGAATGGCCATCATCAAGAAATCTAGAAACAATAAATGCTGGAGAGGGTGTGGAGAAAAGGGAACACTCTTGCACTGCTGGTGGGAATGCGAATTGGTACAGCCGCTATGGAGAACAGTATGGAGGTTCCTTAAAAAACTAAAAATAGAACTACCATATGACCCAGCAATCCCACTACTAGGCATATACCCTGAGAAAACCATAATTCAAAAAGAGACATGTACCAAAATATTCATTGCAGCTCTATTCACAATAGCCCGGAGATGGAAACAACCTAAGTGTCCATCATCAGATGAATGGTTAAAGAAGATGTGGCACATATATACAATGGAATATTACTCAGCCATAAAAAGAAATGAAACTGAGCTATTTGTAATGAGGTGGATAGACCTAGAGTCTGTCATACAGAGTGAAGTAAGTCAGAAAGAGAAAGACAAATACCGTATGCTAACACATATATATGGAATTTAAGAAAAAAAATGTCATGAAGAACCTAGGGGTAAAACAGGAATAAAGACACAGACCTACTTGAGAATGGACTTGAGGATATGGGGAGGGGGAAGGGTAAGCTGTGACAAAGCGAAAGAGCAGCATGGACATATATACACTACCAAAGGTAAGGTAGATAGCTAGTGGGAAGCAGCCGCATAGCACAGGGAGATCAGCTTGGTGCTTTGTGACCGCCTGGAGGGGTGGGATAGGGAGGGTGGGAGGGAGGGAGACGCAAGAGGGAAGGGATATGGGAATAGATGTATATTTATGACTGATTCACTTTGTTATAAAGCAGAAACTAATAAAAAAAAATTTTAAAAAAAAAGGATGAGCATCCCAGCAGGATGGAATCTTTTATAATGTAATATAATCATAAAAGTGGCATCCCATTACCTTTGCCATATTCCACTGGGTAGAGGAAAGTCACAGGTCCTGCTCATGCTTAAGGGTATACAATTCCACAAGGACATGCACAGCAGGAGATGGAGACCATGGGGGCCCCTTAGAATACATCTGCCACAAATATCATACCTTAAACATTTTCTGTGCCCAGGTTTTAAATTTTAAGGTGACTGAGTGATGACATGGAGAGGTCAATTCATGGAAAGAAAGATTTAATGTTACTCAAAGTTCCTCTGGTGAGGCATGACTTACTGAAGAGCTACAGGAGGAACATCAGGTTTCAGGAAGCAGAAGCAGGACCAGGGGATTGTTTGAGGGCTTTTATTGGGATTTCCATAGGAAAGACATGTTAGGGAGGGGTAACTAGTTTAGGATTGGATAGATTGAATAGTTTTGACTGCCTTTGGGCTAGAGGGATGATCTCTAGTTGCCTGGCACTTGACCTTGGGATGATTAAGGCAGAGAAATATTGCCTCCTGGGCTGTAGGAATCAGATAGAGGAGGTCTGGCTCTGGATTGGTGAGTTTGCATATCAAAGTCAGCTCCAGGCTGGGCCCTTTGCTGTCTCTAAGCATTGGCTAGCTCTTGAAGGGGAATCTCTTCCCAGCCAGAAAAGTATTTTAAGACATCAACACATCATAACATACAGAAAATTTTAAATATGATTAAAATTAGATATCTGTATGTTTTCCTTTCTATATTTGGTACCAGGATAGAGGTGGAGGAAAAGTAAAAGAAAACAGAAAAGTAAATAGAAATAAAAGTATATGACTATACCTCAAGAAATCCATTGGCCAACTGGCTGCATCATCACCCATCTAAGCCTAAAATACAGTACTTGGACTTCCCTTTGATTCCAGGACTAAATGAGGCTGGAAGGAAAACTATTAGAAAGACCTGTATTTAGTAGAGAAAAGAGAGCAACCAGTGTAATAGTAATATGTGTGGAGAAATAGAATCCATGAGTGCAAATGAATAACATCTTCCTTTTCCATAGAATTCTTTGAGTTCTCAGTGCCAACACAGACATTGGGCTTTTGACTAATGGCCTTTGTGAAGTAAGAAACAAAGGCTAATGAGCTCTCTCAAATACACCGAATGTGATGGTATTCTCCAGTCTTTCTCTTTTCTAACTATGCTTCTCCCAGTTTCCTTCTCTCTGCCTTCTCTCTCTCTCAAACACTTACACACTTGCCTCACACACACACCTCTTCTCATGTTCCTTCTCTCCTAAAGTCACACACCACACTCCAGAATCAGATAAATCTGGTTCAATCATTAGCCCAGCCATTTACTAGCTATTTTTTTCTTAATTCTTGGAAATAGGTATGCAAATACCGCTTATCTCACATGGTTATTTTGAAATTTCAATAACATGAGTAACTCACTAAACACAATGACTGTCATAGAGGGAGCATACTGAGAATGGTATCAATAATAATGATAATGTTGATGATGGTGATAATAATAATGACAGGGGGAAATACAGATGTGATAATGGTGACTTCCTTGCAGGGTTTTGCAGAGCAATTGCCTATGAATTAACTATTTCAGCAAGGGAAGCTATCAATCTGGCACATGATGTCCTAACCCCTTCCCTAACCCTGATTAAAGGGAAAGTTCCAGGACAAATGATGACTGGCAAAATCAATAATTCACAGTGTGACAGACTGAGATGTTGCCCAATGAAAGGAATAAAATAAAGTTCAGAGTAGATTTAGGCAAGGTGTGTTGGCTTTAGATGCTTGTTTATGTTTTAAAGGAACATCAACTGATAGATTAGTCAGAAACACTTAGTGACCACACACAGAAGAGAGTCCCAAAGGCAGTGAATTGATGCCTGGAATGCCCAAGGTTTAGGCACCTTTGATCTAACCATTTTTGGGGCACTGGGCCATTTTAAATTCACATGAACGATGGGGATTACAAGTGTGACCAATATTATCAATTCCCAGGGAGTGCTAAGAAGGCAAGTCCGGTTTGGAGGCATGAACAAGAAAGATTACTGGTGTGACCACAGGAGAGAGAGGAACCAGGAGGGACTCATGTAGAAAGAGTAAATGAGCCATTTAAATGATGTTTTTGAAAGCTTTAATGGAGCGAAACAAAGTTTACAGTACAATTTTAAGTGAAATAAAAAAAGCAGTATTCATAATTGTATATTCAGTAAATAATTTGAAAAATACAAAATCTAGCTCATTTCTTCATTACTTCCTCATCCCTCACCACATCCACACCCAAGATAAGAAGAAAAGGTGCCATAATGTTCAGGGTTCATATCTGAGTGGTAAGGACTTAAGATAATTGTTTTTCTTCCTTCTTTATCATTTTCTGTTTTCCAAAAAGTTCACGGTATGTATGCATTAACTACACAATTGACAAAAATAAGAACAAAAAAACCCTGTTTCCTTGGTTTATTAGACTCACCTACTTCACCTAGCTGACTCCTACTTAATCTCCCTGCACATTTAGCTCTTACTTTATCAAGGAAGACATCCCTCCATCCCAACAATATAATTGGAGGAGCCATGACATTATCCCCATAGCGCCCGTCTTCACCCACCACTTATTCTATGCACTGTAATTCATTTTCTTTCTCTACTAAATGGTAAGCTCTGAGAATAGGGACCATGTGTTTCTACATCACTGTTGTATTTCAGTGCTTATAATACCTGGTCCCTAGGAAGGATAGTAAAAACAAAGAAATGATGCCAAAAAAAAGAGGACATGAGAAAGGTTTAACTTTAGTGAGTAGAACCGGAAAGGGCTCCTAAGCAAAAGGGTGTCTGAAGGCAGGAGAACGAGGGCAGGGAAGAGAGTTAGTGCCTGAAGCAGTACTAGCCAGCTGAGGGCAAAGGAATGTGGAGAAAGGCAGGTTGAGCTCACCTTATGACCGCTGAAGTTCAGTAATATAGTCTTCAGCTGACAAAAGGGATGAAGAAACACTGCTCAGGCTTTGGAGGAGAGAATTGGCATGGCTGGGAAGAAATTAGGAGGAAAGGTTTTATGTCTGGGACTAGACAGCATTATAAGTGGAAACACAGAAGGCATTACTTCAGATCTAAAATGGAAACAGAGGCTCTTGATTTTCCAGAGTCCTAAAAATGTGTGTCATCCTCCTGCTGTCACCTCTTCAGGAGACCTGGCAGCACCTTCTGCCCTCCTCACCCCAGGTAAGCTGGGAGAGGAGGAGGGATGGAGGGAGGGAGCGAGACTAATAATCTATACAGGGGGAACCAAACGCAAGCTCTCCAGGCCCCATCACAACCAGGAGCCTCCTGCCTCACTGCTCTTTTTGAAGGGATGGTGGCTTTGTTTGTATTCTTTTGAGGAAATCTATTTGAAAGTCAAACATTTTATCCTGGTTAACCCACTAGCTAAGCAAATAGAACCAAAGCTGACAAAATATCTCTTTAGGACAGAACTCAAAGCCAATTGTGTCAGCTTCCTGTTTTAAAAGCTGCTTTGGTTTCTGGACCCTCTAAGAGAACGCTTGCCTCATTGAGTTAAAGCTGCTTGAAGGAGCTGAGTGTCTATCCTGGGGAATGTTATTATGTAAAAGACTGTAGGAAACAGTCTTGGGTCTTCTGCTTGGCTCTGCTGTCACGAGAGAGTTATGACAAATCCAATGCACCACTCCAGTAATATTTTAATTACAAAGGAATTGGAGCATTAGCAAGTTATCTTCAGAACACTGAGCTTAAACTGGCCAAAGTCTATGTCCTCCTCAACAAAATTCTTGAAGAACAGCCAGCGTTAACAACCAGAAAAAAAAAAAAAAAAAAAAAAAAAAAAAACTTATCTAGGAGCATAAGATAATCAAGAACCCTGCAATGTACTGCAGCCTTCTGCTTCAAATTGGAAAATGACATTTTAATCTCTCTGAGCCCACCTATTCATGGCTACTCTGAGAATTAGTTCTCATATCATATGGAAGCCTAAAATGTGTTTATGACATTAGAACATTTTAAAGTTTTGAATTGATATATTGTGGTCTGTGGTGTTTTCACTAGGTCCTTCTGGGTGAGGTGTTATGTTACGGCAGTTAGCCTTTATTTTAATTTTATTTGGATGCTGAAATGTTTTCTTGCTAACTTTTATGGACCTGAAGGAAAGTATTTGCTGATACTCACCATGTAGAATGGTTGTCAGTGTGTGTATTAGTCAGCATTCTGGATTCAAAGCAATGGAACCCGATTCTAGATCAATTCAATGGAAGTGAATGATAAGAAAGAAGTCACAGAACTGATAGAAGGCTGGAGAAGTAGGCTTACAAATGAACAGGCATCAAAAGAGCTCTAAAGTATTAGGAGGAAACACAGCAGTAGTTCCATAGCACGAAATGTCTGACCAGCTGGAAATCAAATGATCTTTACATAACACTGCCTTCTAGAGCTACTAGGTCAAAATTCAAGGCCTCAGCATATGGGTAACCTAGAGGAGGAGAAAGAATGGAAAAGCAGCCCTACCTCACACGCTGACTATATACAATGAAGAGTTGCCCCGAAAGGACATCAAGGTGCTCTTAGGAAGGAAGAATCGAATGTGGTTAGCCAAAAGATGGTTAATAGTCATTCTGGTCTGATAATCATAGGAAAGAGATGCAGAAAGATCATTTAGAGATAGGTTAGCTTAACCTACAAATTGAACACAGCCAGGTTCCCTGATTTCAGGAAAAAATGCTAGCCAAAATATCATACTAGTGCACCAAATGCTTTCACCTGATTTTTTTAAAATGCATTTTTACCTTTTAAAAATTTGGTTTTAAATTATAAAGAAAAAATGGTGATTTTGGAAAACCTTCAAAATGCATAGAAGCAGAAACAAGAATACATATGTTATTATTCACAATTCCATCATTCCCAATACTGATGAGATTCCAGTTATTTCCTTCTGTTTCCTTTGTATGCTTATTTCCCAAATATATACACTTGTATATTCTGCTTTTCTTCGTCTTCATAAACAGAATTTTCCGTATTATTAAAAGCATCTCGTAAGTGTTATTTTAATGGTTGCATAATATTCCGTTGTTTTGTCTATCATTAAGTCACTGTAGTCTTTGGGAAATATTTACTTTGTGTCATCATTAAAAATAAATATCAATAAACAACTTGGTATGTAAAATTTCTTTTTTCCATTCTAACAAAATATGGCTTACTTGTAGTAGAAATGTTAGATAGAAAGGTCTGAAACTTTTCAAACTCTGCTACAAGCAAACCATATTGGATTTTCAATCCACCAGGCAAATTTGAGCAGAGCAAATCACGTATCTCCCTTCATATTTGAACATATAATAAAAAATACATGTGATCATTTAATAGTCAGTGTGGAATCTCTACTGGTTTAAACAATGCTTTCTTGTTTGTACTTCTCTGAATGTTGGTGAGCTTGGGACGGTTAATGGAAGGTATAGGAAAAGGAGTGCCAGACAGGGACCTAATTCTGAAGTCTGAAGTTCGTTTGTTTGTTAACTTGTGACTTGGGCAAGTTATTTAACTTCTCTCATACTCTTTCCTCATTCATAAAATAGGGAAATAATAATAACCATCATACAGTGTCATGAAGATTCAATGAAGTCATCAATGCATAAAATTGCTTTGTAAAATATAAAACTATCTTTAAATCAAAGCGTTTTCTTAGATGTCAATATGTCTTGGAGGTTTGGGTGAGGGGAGTCCAGAAAAAGCTCATCTAAGTTCATGCCTCCTTTCACACGAGTCCAGCATCTTAAAGTACAGAAATCCCTGCTGTGTTTATGCATGCCAAATCTAATATTAGATCATCAGAGGGTGTCTAATTGAAATTAGGCCTGCTTTCCTCACCTGGCAATGTAGTAGCAAATTAACTTTTTCTTATGTAACAGAATTGCATCTACTTCTCAGGATTTTACCAATATTAAAACTAGAGTGTGGTATAGTGAAAGAATGAAGAGAAATACTAACTTTAACCCATTATATCTCCCTCAACAATAATATTCTCAAGAAGATCCTCTCTCCGCAGATTTCTCCCACCACCTTCTTCCAAGTTCAGGATGAGTTATATCAATGGTTACAGTGCCATACAATTAAAAACATCCCAAGGGACAGATATACAAACCAAGTAACCCCACCAGGTATCACAAAGAACACCTTAGTCTCCCAGGACTAAGTGCCAATTGAGTCAGGAAGTTTGTAACTATCTATAAGCCAGTGACCTTAATATAGAATCAGGAAAAGGTCAATGATAGGCTTTTGGGGAGATTCTAGTATGCTTTTTATTCCACTTAATAATTCCTAGAGTTCCTGAATCTCAGGACAAAACTTGTCCTGACTAGAGTGTGATCTAAAATTGATGGAAAGCCTAGGAAGAATCCAGGTGTATTCTTGATTTTGTGTTGTAGTAAAAGTGTGTATAGTCCCCAAAGATTCATTTTCAAAAGGAATTAATTACTAACACACCCACCCACCTCCCCAGGTAAGGGACAATAAGAAAGCATGGCTAAGGTTTTCTATGATGTTGCCTTTTAAAAATAAATTGTTTGGTAAGTTCCCTTGTAGAAATAATGGTGGATCCCTCTACAACATGACTCATTGTCATGAATCCTATTTCCCTATTTCTTAGGGAAATCACATGTTCTAAAACAGCATAGCTCCAGGTAATAAAAGACCAATTCATATAGAAGGCAAGCACTGTTAGGGAGTTCTATATTCTTTGCCAGCTTATCTTCATGCTATTCTAAGGAACTATGGGTGGCAAGATCAGGTGATTAACAACAAAAGTTCTGGAGTCAGACTGCCTTGGTTCAAAGCAAAACATCTCCATACAAAAGCAATGTGCTTTGGGGAAGATGCTAAATATGCAGAATCATAGTTTTCCTCTCTGCAACATGAGAGGAGTAATAGATTCTACATCTTAGACTTGTCATGAGTATTAAATAATTTGCATAAACCAATTACAGCAGTTCTAGAACATATTAAATGCTCAATTAGTATTTAGTGGTATTATTTTCAGAACTAGAACTTCAAGAAACTGAGTAGAAAAATAAAACCTTTCCTTAGGTAAGTAAACTTTGGAAATCATGTTATGGTTATACTTTTTTTGAGATTCACAACATAAATTTATTTATTAAAGGCTCTTAAAAGTCCTGCACATGTTTAACACAATTTTACTCAACTTAATTAACCACACACTCATTTGGAGCTTTTTATGTGCTATACCTGTTTAACATCTCTCCTCATCATCCCCTCCAAATTAGTATTTCATTCATTCATGGAGTAATAATTCAAAATCTCCCTTTAGAAGCATACACCTTAAGACAGCATTACAGATGGCAAATCCCACTTCTTAGGAAGTGTGAAAGTGGTCTGACTATAACATCTGTCCCCTTTCTACTCTGTATTTGAGATAGCCAAGTATACATCCTCTTCACACTTGGTTTGAGAAAATAACCTTCTTAGAGGAGAAATTTTCTCTAGACATGCTTTATAAGAAGCTTTTGTTTCCTTCTAGAATGATCACTCCATCAGAGAACCCCAAATGCCCCAGAAAAGATAATCTGCATCAATGAGATGATGTATGTGTTTTTCAAGTTACTGGTGCTTGAATTACTAAAATTCCTGAGTCTTCTATGCCCTCTTTTGCTATAAAGTTCTGGTATGGGCCTGTGCCTCTTTTCATTAAGTGAAGAGGAAAAATTTTTCCTCTCTCTTCTTTTCTTGAGGTTCAGCAGTGAACTTGACTGAGACAGTTTATGGAAAAATGCTAAGGTCATTGGTATTGGTGACCCCGGTATGTAGAGACTCCTCAAGGCTATTCCCAGAGATGTCAGAGTGCAAACCTGACCCATGGAATTCATACTTCCTTTGCCTGCTCTTGGGTCCAGAGATTCCCTGATAAATTATTTTTTACTTACAGATGGCATATCTTTTCCACCCTCCTTTAGGCTAATCCATAAATATGCAGTGTGGTGTGGATGTGGGTGACATTTTTCTCTTAGACATTTTTGTCTACAGCAAATACCGTTTGTTCCAGGTACACTCCAGACAAAATTATGAAGGCTCAGAAGATCCTGTACTATTTCTCTGCTCAAGTTGATATAAAAAAATTTTTTTTAATGGTATAACTAGCACTCTGTGTAACTCATGGTGTGAGTTATCACATATCCTTTGAAATTTTAAATAAAGAATAATGATTCAGGAACAAACTTATTGAAAAAACCCTTGACCCATATACTCTGGTTTGAAGAGAGGGGTATTTAGATTGGTCTGTCTTGGATTGTGTGGATTCCTAAAACCAGTCACCAGAAGTCAGCTTATGTGATGAGGCTGGGAGTGTGAGTTGAGGCTGGGAGTACGATGATAACCATGGGAATTGGGGAAAAGCAGTTCCTGTAAAGGAAATAACTGGTAGAAATTTCCAGAGGTTCACTTAAGAGGAGAAACACAGTAAAAGAAGAAACTTGGGGACTAGGTAGAGACCAGATAATATAGGACTTGAAGACCACATTATTAAAGGTAAAGCATAGTCAAAGACTTCAGTAAGTACCTATCATCATGGCCCAAGATGGCTCTTGGGACTTGGCCTAAGTCTCTGCTTCAAATTCACCATGAACAAATCCCCTTGTCCTGCATACTTCAGCCACATGACACTATACATCCCACTAAATCACCACGTCCAAACTTCTGTTTTTTGTTTGTCTGTTTGTTTGTTTTGCGGTACGTGGGCCTCTCACTGTTGTGGCCTCTCCCGTTGCAGAGCACAGGCTCCAGACGCGCAGGGTCAGCAGCCATGGCTCACGGGCCCAGCTGCTCCGCGGCATGTGGGATCTTTCCAGAGCGGGGCACGAACCCGTGTCCCCTGCATCGGCAGGCAGACTCTCAATCACTGCACCACTAGGGAAACCCACGTCCAACCTTCTTTAAGAGATATTTTGGACATATTGTTTCTACTACTTTGAATGTTTTGCACCCCCTTCATAAGATGATTCTTAAACTTCTTAAGCCTATTGGGGATTTTCCCTCAAAGCCCTTGTAACTACTTGTAAATATATATTTATCTGTGTGGTTATGTATCTATTGTGTGTCTCCACCAATCAGCTTGAAGCCCTCTGAAGTCGGGACCCACATTGCTGTTGAACATCATTTTATTCCCCTGGCTCAGCACAGTACCCCAACACTCTATATGTGCAATAAATGTTTGTAGAATGGATAGATTAATAAACACACCTTATATTTCAATCATTTTCTGAGTATAGAATGTCCTCTCATACTCTTGTGGTGCTGTATATTCTACACTTCCCTTCCCAGATTCTCTGCACGAATGCTTTCGCTCCTGTGTTATAAAAACTCATTTTCTTCCCCTTTTCTACACCGTACCAGGCTTTCCATTCTCTCTCAGAAAAACATACTTCCGGTATGTGACCCTAATCACCCAGTGCGCACTTCCATAATGGCAAGCCATTGCACGTTATTGTAAATTATGCTGCTATTACCTACTTTCACTGCGCAGTGTGTTCCTTAAGAGCAAGTAACTTTGCATCAGCAACAACTAGCAAAATGCATGCAACACAGCAGTCATTTCATAAATGTTTCTTAAATTAATGAATGAGGTGAGAAAATAATAGTTTATTACTGAAATAGGCTACAGAAATCCCTTTATTTTATAAATGAGAAAGTCACATTACATAATAATGTTATTTTATCTTCCAAGTCAACCAGAAGTTGAATTATGTGTCTCTCCTGGCCATCATTATATCCTAAATGTCTAGTGCTATGCACAGTATATATATCCAATGAATAATGCTTAAATGTTAAAGTTTAAAATCTCATAATCAATTAGTGACAGTGCTAGTTTAAGAAATAAGATATTCAGAGGCTTCCCTGGTGGTGCAGTTGTTAAGAATCCACCTGATAATGCAGGAGACACGGGTTCGAGCCCTGGTCCAGGAAGATCCCACATGCCGTGGAGCAACTAAGCCCATGCGCCACAACTACTGAGCCTGCGCTCTAGAGCCTGCGAGCCACAACTACTGAGCCTGTGTGCCACAGCTACTGAAGCCCGCGCACCTAGAGCCTGTGCTCCGCAACAAGAGAAGACACCGCAGTGAGAAGTCCGCACACCGCAAGGAGGAGTAGCCTCCGCTCGCCACAACTAGAGAAAGCCCGCACACAGCAACGAAGAACCAATGTAGCCAATAAATTTAATTAATTTAAAAAAGAAAAAGAAATTCTTTAAAAAAAAAGTAAGATAATCAAATGCCAGATTCATTTTCTATTTCTCAATGTGTGCCTCGTTAAAAAGTGCTGTCTTCTTAGAGTTGTTTTCAAAGTAAAGGAAAACACCTATGCATTTCCAACTTAATAAAATAATCCCCCGTTATTCTGTTTCCTCCCTTTTTCTCTATTTTAAGGTTGACCTTTCTCCCTTGAAAAACCATCATAATCTAAACTCTCCAGTTTGGATTCAGTTCAAATCCAAATCAAATAATCAACCCTGAGCACAAGGCAGTCACGGCTGTGGTTCTTGGGAAGCAAACCAGGTCAATGCATATTGACATAAAGCTAGCATACAAGCCCCTGTGTTCCCCTGTCCATTTATAAAATACCCTCACATCTTTCAAAATCTATCTCTAGCATTCTCTGCTTAAAACTGGTTAAATAAATTATAGTGGCTCTTCACCACAAGATATTTTGCAACCATTAGAAATCTTTCAAAGACTCAAAGACTTTTCAGTGAATTGGAGAAATAGTACACAATACTAGGTGATGAATTGGGAGAGAAAATTATATCTATCATTTGATCTCAATTTTGAGATAAATGGATGAGAAAAAAACCACATTGAAATATTAAGAGTGGTTTTCAAGAGGGGTAATTCTCTAGTAAATGCCTTCCCTCTATTTTTTATCTATTTTCCAAATATTTTTCCAGTGAGCATGTAAAAACTCTTGAACCAGTGAAAAATAATGTTGTAATAATTCTCATGAAAGGATCTACAATTAGTCATTTCTACATCAGTGTGGTTTTATTTTATTACTTTACCCCTCCAGAGGCATTTTCTCTCAAACTTCTTTTCTCATTGTGAAATAAAAGGCTTTATTTCCATTCAGAGGGCTTTCAAAAATAAGAGGAACAGTAGCAGTACTGGGGAACAAATTTGTATGGTTGGAAAGAGCATGGATTTTTGGAATCAGAAAAATGTGAGTTGAGTCTTAAGTCTGCCCTTTACCAGGAGAATAATCTTCACTAAGTTGACTGAGCTCTCTAAGATCCAGTTTTTTCATTTGAAAACCAGAATTGTTAATGAGAGGAAGAAAGGGCACAGTAAAGAGGAATTAATATGGCATGCTGAAGATAAGATGGACTGGGTTAGTCAGAAAAAAATGGGAGAAAAGAGGAGCAGTGACCCACCCAGGCTCAAGGTGAGTAAAAAATTACTTAAGTTTACTTAGTGTCTATTATGTCCTGAAGTGTGCTTTGCTTTGAATATAAATTGACTGGTTTACAAAGTGACAACTCTATAAGCAATGTGGTTAAAGTGATTGGCTTGGGATAGGTAATTCAAAGCTGAAGTACTTATAGGTGCCAGGTTACCCAGTGACCTAATTTAGGACTAAGATATGTATATATTTTCTCTACATTAGTATCACTTGAATACCTGTTTTTTTTGTTTTTTTTTTTTTGCAGTACGCAGGCCTCTCACTGATGTAGCCTCTCCCGTTGCAGAGCACAGGCTCCGGACGTGCAGGCCTAGCAGCCATGGCTCACGGGCCTATCCACTCTGTGGCATGTGGGATCTTCCCGGACTGGGGCACGAACCCGTGTCCCCTGCATCAGCAGGTGGACTCTCAACCACTGCGCCACCAGGCAAGCCCAGGCATGCATAATTTTTAAAAGCCTTTTAAGGTGATTCTAATGTGCAGACAGAATTTAGAACCATTGATCTGGGCTTATCTTCTTTACTATTTTTTTCGTTGCTTGTGTCTCTCTTCTAACTTTCCTTTCACTGTGATTTAAAGAATGTTTACAACAAGGAGCTTATCAACTGGAAGATATATATCAGGGTTATTGTTTCAATAGCAACTGAACCTACACCCTTATGTCAAGGAGGCATTAGGGAGTGGTGGAGACTAGGATAAACTGGAGAGCAAATGTCCTGTCTTAAGAGGCATCTGCTACTTATTCATCTAATGCCTGTTGTTGCCAGGTGGAATGCCTACCCACTGTTGGAGGTTTCTACCCTTTAAAAAGAAAAACCAGAACTCAAGATTTTCTGTAACACCTCTTGATATTTAAATGTTGGCTCAATTTTTGTATAACAACATAGGAGACAACCAAACCTTGTCTGTGGGCCAATCCAACATTTTAGTCACTAGTTTGTGATTTGGGGATTAAAATATGACATAAGCATCTATCATAGGAGTCTTGGAAGGGCTGGAGGAATGGACTATTTCAATGAAATATACCTGCTATGAAACAGTCTATCTTCAGGCTGTTGAGAAGTTGGTTCTTATTTCTGCACAAGGGACAGAGCACTTGAACTGATGTTGGCAGTGTTTAGTACTTAAGCCTGCTCACCCAGTTTAGGTCCACTCCCAGAGACCCAAGCCAATCCCTGCAGGGACCATAATGATAAATCCCAACACCTTAGAGGTAACATACATAAAGTGTGTATTGCAGCACCTGCACATAGAAGACATGCGATAAATGTTTCCTTTCTCATCCTCTCTTAATTGGCTGCCTTTCCTCCCCTCCCAGGCTCCTGTAAACATTTGACATGTCATCTTCTCTAGCATAACCTTGATCAATGCAATTGGCTGCTGCTATCATTGCTTTAGAGTTTTTGAATATCTGATATAAACATTTATTGAGCATCCTCTTCCCTACCCAGAGATCAGCAAGTAATTCTTACAGAGTAGTTCTAAGGCAAATAGGTATAAAAGAAGGCCAATTTGGCAATATCCATAAAAATGTAAACTACCCATCCTCTTTTTTTTTTTTCTTTTTTTTTTTGCTTTATAACAAATTTAATCAGTTATACATATACATATGTTCCCATATCCCCTCCCTTTTGCGTCTCCCTCCCACCCTCCCTATTCCAACCCTCCAGGCGGTCACAAAGCACCGAGCTGATCACCCAGTGCTATGCGGCTGCTTCCCACTAGCTATCTACCTTACGTTTGGTACTGTATATATGTCCATGCCGCTCTTTCACTTTGTCACAGCTTACCAATCCCCCTCCCCATATCCTCAAGTCCATTCTCTAGTAGGTCTGTGTCTTTATTCCTGTCTTACCCCTATGTTCTTCATGACATTTTTTTTCTTAAATTCCAAATATATGTGTCAGCATACAGTATTTGTCTTTCTCTTTCTGACTTACTTCACTCTGTATGACAGACTCTAGGTCCATCCACCTCATTACAAATAGCTCAATTTCATTTCTTTTTACGGTTGAGTAATATTCCATTGTATATATGTGCCACATCTTCTTTACCCATTCATCCGATGATGGACACTTAGGTTGTTTCCATCTCCGGGCTATTGTAAATAGGGCTGCTATGAACATTTTGGTACATGTCTCTTTTTGAATTATGGTTTTCTCAGGGTATATGCCTAGTAGTGGGATTGCTGGGTCATATGGTAATTCTATTTGTAGTTTTTTAAGAAACCTCCATACCGTTCTCCATACTGGCTGTACCAATTCACATTCCCACCAGCAGTGCAAGAGTGTTCCCTTTTCTCCACACCCTCTCCAGCATTTATTGTTTCTAGATTTTTTTGATGATGGCCATTCTGACTGGTGTGAGATGATATCTCATTGTAGTTTTGATTTGCATTTCTCTAATGAGTAAAGATGTTGAGCATCCTTTCATGTGTTTGTTGGCAGTCTGTATATCTTCTGTGGAGAAATGTCTATTTAGGTCTTCTGCCCATTTTTGGATTGGGTTGTTTGTTTTTTTGTTATTGAGCTGCATGAGCTGCTTATAAATTTTGGAGATTAATCCTTTGTCAGTTGCTTCATTTGCAAATATTTTCTCCCATTCTCAGGGTTGTCTTTTGGTCTTGTTTATGGTTTCCTTTGCTGTGCAAAAGCTTTTAAGTTTCATTAGGTCCCATGTGTTTTTTTTTTGTCTTTATTTCCATTTCTCTAGGAGGTGGGTCCAAAAGGATCTTGCTGTGATTTATGTCATAGAGTGTTCTGCCTATGTTTTCCTCTAAGTGTTTGATAGTGTCTGGCCTTACATTTAGGTCTTTAATCCGTTTTGAGCTTATTTTTGTGTATGGTGTTAGGGAGTGATCTAATCTCATACTTTTACATGTCCCTATCCAGTTTTCCCAGCACCACTTATTGAAGAGACTGTCCTTTCTCCACTGTACATTCCTGCCTCCTTTATCAAAGATAAGGTGACCATATGTCCGTGGGTTTATCTCTGGGCTTTCTATCCTGTTCCATTGATCTATCTTTCTGTTTTTGTGCCAGTACCACACTGTCTTGATTACTGTAGCTTTGTAGTATAATCTGAAGTCAGGGAGCCTGATTCCTCCAGCTCCATTTTTCGTTCTCAAGATTGCTTTGGCCATTCGGGGTCTTTTGTGTTTCCATACAAATTGTGAAATTTTTTGTTCTAGTTCTATGAAAAATGCCAGTGGTAGTTTGATAGGGATTGCATTGAATCTGTAGATTGCTTTGGGTAGTAGAGTCATTTTCACAATGCTGATTCTTCCAATCCAAGAACATGGTACCTCTCTCCATCTATTTGTATCATCTTTAATTTCTTTCATCAATGTCTTATAATTTTCTGCATACAGGTCTTTTGTCGCCTTAGATAGGTTTATTCCTAGATATTTTATTCTTTTTGTTGCAATGGTAAATGGGAGTGTTTCCTTGATTTCACTTTCAGATTTTTCATCATTAGTATATAGGAATGCCAGAGATTTCTGTGCATTAATTTTGTATCCTGCAACTTTACCAAATTCATTGATTAGCTCTAGTAGTTTTCTGGTAGCATCTTTAGGATTCTCTATGTATAGTATCATGTCATCTGCAAACAGTGACAGCTTTTCTTCTTCTTTTCCGGTTTGGATTCCTTTTATTTCCTTTTCTTCTCTGATTGCTGTGGCTAAAACTTCCAAAACTATGTTGAATAAGAGTGGTGAGAGTGGGCAACCTTGTCTTGTTCCTGATCTTAGTGGAAATGGTTTCAGTTTTTCACCATTGAGGACAATGTTGGCTGTGGGTTTGTCATATATGGCCTTTATTATGTTGAGGAAAGTTCCCTCTATGCCTACTTTCTGCAGGGTTTTTATCATAAATGGGTGTTGAATTTTGTCAAAAGCTTTCTCTGCATCTATTGAGATGATCATATGGTTTTTCTCCTTCAATTTGTTAATATGGTGTATCACGTTGATTGATTTGTGTATATTGAAGAATCCTTGCATTCCTGGAATAAACCCCAGTTGATCATGGTGTATGATCCTTTTAATGTGCTGTTGGATTCTGTTTGCTAGTATTTTGTTGAGGATTTTTGCATCTATGTTCATCAGTGATATTGGCCTGTAGTTTTCTTTCTTTGTGACATCCTTGTCTGGTTTTGGTATCAAGGTGATGGTGGCCTCGTAGAATGAGTTTGGGAGTGTTCCTCCCTCTGCTATATTTTGGAAGAGATTGAGGATAGGTGTTAGCTCTTCTCTAAATGTTTGATAGAATTCGCCTGTGAAGCCATCTGGTCCTGGGCTTTTGTTTGTTGGAAGATTTTTTAGCACAGTTTCAATTTCAGTGCTTGTGATTGGTCTGTTCATATTTTCTATTTCTTCCTGATTCAGTCTTGGCAGGTTGTGCATTTCTAAGAATTTGTCCATTTCTTCCAGGTTGTCCATTTTATTGGCATAGAGTTGCTTATAGTAATCTCTCATGATCTTTTGTATTTCTGCAGTGTCAGTTGTTACTTCTCCTTTTTCATTTCTAATTCTATTGATTTGAGTCTTCTCCCTTTTTTTCTTGATGAGTCTGGCTAATGGTTTATCAATTTTGTTTATCTTCTCAAAGAACCAGCTTTTAGTTTTATTGATCTTTGCTATCGTTTCCTTCATTTCTTTTTCATTTATTTCTGATCTGATTTTTATGATTTCTTTCCTTCTGCTAACTTTGGGATGTTTTTGTTCTTCTTTCTCTAATTGCTTTAGGTGCAAGGTCAGGTTGTTTATTCGAGATGTTTCCTGTTTCTTAAGGTGGGATTGTGTTGCTATAAACTTCCCCCTTAGAACTGCTTTTGCTGTATCCCATAGGTTTTGAGTCGTCATG
Organism: Hyperoodon ampullatus; assembly: GCF_949752795.1. Classification (NCBI taxonomy): domain Eukaryota; kingdom Metazoa; phylum Chordata; class Mammalia; order Artiodactyla; family Ziphiidae; genus Hyperoodon; species Hyperoodon ampullatus. The sequence goes on from NC_136914.1 coordinate 175,526,484, forward strand.
TCTCCATTGTCATTTGTTTCTAGGTATTTTTTAATTTCCTCTTTGATTTCTTCAGTGATCACTTCATTATTAAGTAGTGTATTGTTTAGCCTCCATGTGTTTGTATTTTTTACAGCTCTTTTCCTGTAATTGATATCTAGTCTCATAGCATTGTGGTCGGAAAAGATACTTGATACAATTTCAATTTGCTTAAATTTACCAAGGCTTGATTTGTGGCCCAAGACATGATCTATCCTGGAGAATGTTCCATGAGCACTTGAGAAAAATGTGTATTCTGTTGTTTTTGGATGGAATGTCCTATAAATATCAACTAAGTCCATCTTGTTTAATGTATCATTTAAAGCTTGTGTTTCCTTATTTATTTTCATTTTGGATGATCTGTCCATTGGTGAAAGTGGGGTGTTAAAGTCCCCTACTATGATTGTGTTACTGTCGATTTCTCCTTTTATGGCTGTTAGTATTTGCCTTATGTATTGAGGTGCTCCTATGTTGGGTGCATAAATATTTACAATTGTTATATCTTCTTCTTGGATCGATCCCTTGTAGTGTCCTTCTTTGTCTCTTCTAGTAGTCTTTATTTTAAAGTCTATTTTTTCTGATATGAGAATTGCTACTCCAGCTTTCTTTTGTTTCCATTTGCATGGAATATCTTTTTCCATCCCCTTACTTTCAGTCTGTATGTGTCTCTAGGTCTGAAGTGGGTCTCTTGTAGACAGCATATATATGGGTCTTGTTTATGTATCCTTTCTGCCAATCTGTGTCTTTTGGTGGGAGCATTTAGTCCATTTACATTTAAGGTAATTATCGATATGTATGTTCCTATTTCCATTTTCTTAATTGTTTTGGGTTCGTTATTGTAGGTCTTTTCCTTCAGTTGTGTTTCTGGCCTAGAGTAGTTCCTTTAGCATTTGTTGTAAAGCTGGTTTGGTGGTGCTGAACTCTCTCAGCTTTTGCTTGTCTGTAAACGTTTTAATTTCTCCATCAAATCTGAATGAGATCCTTGCTGGGTAGAGTCATCTTGTTTGCAGGTTTTTCTCCTTCATCACTTTAATTATGTCCTGCCACTCCCTTCTGGCTTGTAGAGTTTCTGCTGAGAGATCAGCTGTTATCCTGATGGGGATTCCCTTGTGTGTTATTTGTTGTTTTTGCCTTGCTGCTTTTAATATGATTTCTTTGTGTTTAATTTTTGACAGTTTGATTAATATGTGTCTTGGCGTATTTCTCCTTGGATTTATTCTGTATGGGACTCTCTGTGCCTCCTGGACTTGATTAACTATTTCCTTTCCCATATTAGGGAAGTTTTCAACTATAATCTCTTCAAATATTTTCTCAGTCCCTTTCTTTTTCTCTTCTTCTTCTGGAACCCCTATAATTCGAATGTTGGTGCGTTTAATGTTGTCCCAGAGGTCTCTGAGACTGTCCTCTGTTCTTTTCATTCTTTTTTCTTTATTTTGCTCTGCAGCAGTTATTTCCACTATTTTATCTTCCACCTCACTTACCCGTTCTTCTGCCTCAGTTATTCTGCTATTGATCCCATCTAGAGTATTTTTTATTTCATTTATTGTGTTTTTAATCGATGCTTGATTCATCTTTAGTTCTTCTAGGTCCTTGTTAACTGTTTCTTGCATTTTGTCTATTCTATTTCCAAGATTTTGAATCTGGGAAATAGAATCTTGGATCATCTTTACCATCATTATTCTGAATTCTTTTTCAGGTAGACTGCCTATTACCTCTTCATTTGTTAGGTCTGGTGGGTTTTTATCTTGCTCCTTCTCCTGCTGTGTGTTTTTCTGTCTTCTCATTTTGCTTATGTTACTGTGTTTGGGGTCTCCTTTTTGCAGGCTGCAGCTTCGTAGTTCCCGTTGTTTTTGGTGTCTGTCCCTAGTGGCTAAGGTTGGTTTAGTGGGTTGTGTAGGCTTCCTGGTGGAGGGGACTAGTGCCTGTGTTCTGGTGGATGAGGCTGGATCTTGTCTTTCTGGTGGGCAGGTCCACGTCTGGTGGTGTGTTTTGGGGTGTCTGCGGACTTTTTATGATTTTAGACCACCTCTCTGCTAATGGGTGGCGTTGTGTTCCTGTCTTGCTAGTTGTTTGGCATAGGGTGTCCAGCACTGTAGCTTGCTGGTCGTTGAGTGAAGCTGGGTGCTGGTGTTGAGATGGAGATCTCTGGAAGATTTTCGCCGTTTGATATTATGTGGAGCTGGGAGGTCTCTTGTGGACCAGTGTCCTGAGGTTGGCTCTCCCACCTCAGAGGCACAGCACTGACTCCTGGCTCCTCAATTTGGGATGATTTGTTGTCTATTCATGTATTCCACAGATGCAGGGTACATCAAGTTGATTGTGGAGCTTTAATCCGCTGCTTCTGAGGCTGCTGGGCGAGGTTTCCCTTTCTCTTCTTTGTTCTCACAGCTCCTGGGTCTCAGCTTTGGATTTGGCCCCGCCTCTGCGTGTAGGTCGCCGGAGGGCATCTGTTCTTCGCTCAGACAGGACAGAGTTAAAGGAGCAGCCTCTTCGGGGACTCTGGCTCACTCAGGCCGGGCGGGAGGGAGGGGCACGGAGTGCGGGGCGGGCCTGCAGCGGCAGAGGTCGGCGTGACGTTGCACCAGCCCGGGGCGCGCCGTGCGTTCTCCCAGGGAAGCCGCCCCTGGATCCCGGGACCCCGGCAGTGGCGGGCTGCACAGGCTCGCGGAAGGGCGGTGTGGGCAGTGACCTGCGCTCACACACAGGCTTCTTGGCGGCGGCAGCAGCAGCCCCAGCGTCCCACGCCCGTCACTGGGCTCCGCGCTTTCAGTCGCGACTCGCGCCCGTCGTGGAGCCCCTTTAAGCAGCGCTCTTAATCCCCTCTCCTCGCGCACCAGGAAACCAAGACGGAAGAAAAAGTCTCTTGCCTCTTCGGCAGCTCCAGAGTTTTCCCGGACTCCCTCCCAGCTAGCTGTGGCACATTAGCCCCCTTCAGGCTGAGTTCTCGCCGCCAGCCCCAGTCCTCTTCCTGTGCTCTGACCGAAGCCTGAGCCTCACCTTCCAGCGCCGCGCGCCCCGGCGGGCGAGCAGACAAGCCTCTCGGGCTGCTGGCCGCTCGGCACCGATCCTCTGTGTGGGGATCTCTCCGCCCTGCCCTACCCAGGTATGTGGGGAGTTTCTTGCCTTTTGGGAGGTCTGGGGTCTTCTGCCAGCGTTCAGTAGGTGTTCTATAGGAGTTGTTCCACGTGTAGTTGTATTTCTGGTGTATCCGTGGGGAGGAAGGTGATCTCCGCGTCTTACTCTTCCGCCATCTTACCCGGAAGTGCTTCTCTACCCATCCTCTTTAACACGTGAATTCAGCTAGGAATTTATTCTACAGATAGGCTTATACATGTACTCAGAGACAATGAATTTGGAATGCTCAGTGCAGCATTTTTTGTGTGATTTCAAAAATTGAGAACAACCTAAATATTTATCAAAAGGGAGTACATATTTATATAATAGGGGCCCCTAAAGCCACATTTCTCAACCAAGGGCAATTTTGCACCTCAAGGAACATTTGGCAATTTCTGGAGATAGTTTTGCGTTTTATGAATGGGAAGGTGCTACTGTCACTAGTGTGTTTAGGTCAGAGATGCTGCTAACATCCTACAATTCACATGACTGGCCTCCACATCAAAGAACTATCTGGCTCCAAATATCCATAGTGCCAAGATTGAGAAACCCTAGCTTTGCAGGTACTAAAGAGAATGAGCTTGTCTGTGTAGGCTGATAAGGAGTAATCTTGAAGACACATTGTTAGGAGAAGTAAGGCACTTTCTATTTTCATTTAGGTAACTAAAGAGAATAAAGACACACACACACACAATGCACACATATGTATATACCCTATGTATACTAGTATATCATATATGCATATATGTTTGTATATTCGAGTATTTCTGGGGAAATAAACTTCAACATTTCCTAAGAAGTCGCTTCTGGAGAGAGGTCTAAGAAACTGGCAATCCACAGTAGAGGGTAAGCATTCATACACTTTTGTACTGTTTGAAGTTTTCAGCAAATCATCTTATTTCATTTTCAGTTGAAATTTAGATTTTATGCTTGTTGTTAAGTACAATGGGTAAAGGTAAAATGGGACTGTGACCAATATGTCTCTTTTTCTATTCCCTTCCTTTCCCTCCAAAAATGCATCCTCACATTCAGGATATCAGGACTCTTCTCTTATCACAGTGGTCTCCCAGGAAAAGCTTAGCTATCAGTAATTTTTACTTTAATAAAAATTTAATTAAAATGTAAACTCTATTAGGAAGATTAATGTTTTCAACCTTGTTTTTTCAAATTCTACTATGAAATAAAAAATCGTGTCATGTGAAGTGGGATTTTATGGATGTAGTACATTCTAGAGACAGGAAGATATTTTTGGAGCTGCTGAAATGGTGCCAACTATGGAAGCATCCTGCTTAAATATTTGGCCAATTTTCTTTTGGGACTGTATCTCTTTATTCGCATGCTCAGAGCATTCACAAAGCTTTATAACATGTCAGTTCAGTGATTTATACTACAAGCTCCAAGGAAGCTAAAATTTTCGGTTTGATTTTGGGAGTTTACTTTTGTTTCCAAAAGTTTCCAATTAACCCTAAAATTAAAACCTCTGTCCCTAATTTCAGGAATCATCATGGCATTTTCTAGTTAACTGATGGCTATTCTATGCAACAAGAAACACTAAAAAAGTTAAATCCTGTTATAATTGAAAAAGGAAAACCCTGGGACTTCCCTGATGGTCCAGTGGCTAAGACTCCATGCTCCCAATGCAGGGAGCCCAGGTTCGATCCCTGGTCAGGGACCTAGATCCCACATGCTGCAACTAAAGATCTCGCATGTGGCAACTAACCCAGTGCAGCCAAATAAATAAATAAATATAAAAAGGAAAAGATAAACCCCAATATTTAAGTAAAGCTTCCTGGTGTCTTCAATTTTTATCAACAAACAAAACAATCTGGGACTGGTGTCATGACATAGTTTGTAAGAAAAAAGTTCTGAAAATATGGCGATGTGGGATGGGGGCTGGTATTAGAGATATTAAATAAAGCTGACATATAAAGGGCTATATGATCCTATTGGCATTTGTGTTGTGCATATTTAGAATCTTTCAAGGCAGTAAATACTTTTTTTTTTTAAATGCCACCTCTTTACTATGTAAAATAGTCTTTTATAGATTGGCCTCTTTGTTATATCAGCCCTTCCAATCAAGCATCCAACTGTAATCCTGGCTCCCTTCCTTGAATCAGTTTTCACTAGTTGTATATTCAATACACAGCCAACACTATATAGTTATGGTCTCCATCTGCAGACTCCTATATCTTCAATAGCCGTAGGAAGATTTCCTTTGGGTACTTTGAACAGAGACAAAATAGGCAATCGATGATCCTGAAGCAATTATAAACCTGGATTGTTCAGTTCTTTATGGTAAGAATTCATGTGCCTAACTCCCAACATAACATCACTTCATATAAATGCAATAAAACTGTAGGCTCAGACTCAATTCTGGCATCACATATCAGAACATTGCACCTTAGCAAAAAAATTTCTCCAGTGACGAGAGTGGCATGGACATATAGACACTACAAAATGTAAAATAGATGGCTAGTGGGAAGCAGCCGCATAGCACAGGGAGATCAGCTCTGTACTATGTGTCCACCTAGCAGGGTGGGATAGGGAAGGTGGGAGAGAGATGCAAGAGGGAGGGGATATGAGGATATATGTATACGTATAGCTGATTCACTTTGTTATACAGCAGCAACTAACACAACATTGTAAAGTAATTATACTCCAACAAGGATTTTTTTTAATTTCTCAGGTGAAATAAGCTGCATATAGTTACAGAAATGCTTCAGCCATAAATGTGATTGCCATAAAAAAAAATCACGTTAGCAAAAGGTCTACCATTTAGAGAGTCAAAAGAGCCATCTAACATGCCCTGCAAAAAGAAATTCTCAGTTTTTTGCCGGTGAATCCCCCAATTAAAATACTTTTCAGGGACCCAAATACTATGGATAACAGAAGTATAATTACTTACCTCGGGTGACCACTACTGTAGCCTCCTAATTGTTCTCTTTTAACAGAAAATAACAAATGTCTCCAAACTAGCCTCCATGGTTTTTTCAGTGTCATCTTTTCTAAATGACAGTCTCATCTGGTCACTCTCCAGTTTCAAAACATGACTCATCCCTGTGATCCTCAGGGTAAAGTCTTTGGAGGTTATCTTCAGAGAACAAACAAGACCTTTCATCATCTTACCCCAGCCAGTTTTTCTAGCTTCCCTCCCTTCAACTCTCCTACTCTTTCCTTGTACTTCAGCAATACCTTAATAATTGCAGTTCCCTGCATATTTCTATTATTTGATGCTCAGGGATAGGACTAGTTTGAGGAGGGTGAGGCTTTTGCCTCAGATGTGAAATTTTAGAAGACACCAAAAAAAAAAAATCAGTCATCAAGGTAAGTAATGTTATAATGCAATATTTTAAAAAATAAATGCAAAAGTCCAAAATGAATAAAATATCAAACTATTTTAAATATATATACTATTACATAAATATCAAAGATAGTTATTTATTGATCCTCATTCCGCACTTTGTGTATCTGTTCTGTATTTGTTTATCTTATTAATCTTATTCATCCTTCAAGAAATACCTCTCGTAGGAAGTTTTCTCTGATTTTTCCCTTTCCAGAAAGAACTGGGGGCTCCTTATTCTGAGCTACCATGGTGCCTTATACATGCTTCTATTTTTGCACTTATCACTCCATGTTTAATTGTAAGTGTATGTGTGTGTGTGTGTTTATTTGCTTATTTACCTCTGCACCAACTTGAGGTTAGAACACTGTGGATTCCTTTCACGTGTTTCTTTCAAGTCATTGTGTTTATTGTCCCCAACATCTCTTATAGATACTATGGTAAGCAGAGTTCCAAAATGGCCCTGTAATCTCTGCCCCCTGGTGTTATGTTCATGATTAAGTTACATTATATGGCAAGGGTAATGGATCCCACGCCCCTGAGTAGGTTACATTATAATACAATTATAGAGGAATTTTGCAGATGTAATTAAAACCCTAAATAAGTTGAATTTAATCAAAAGGGAAATTATCCTGGACAGTCCTGATTTAGCAAGTGGAAAGCCTTTAAAAAAGGGCCTAGACTTTCCCTGAAATCAGAGATGTTGGCTTTCAGAAACAAGTTACCATAAGTTCTACAGCTGTAAGAAAATGAGTTTTGCCCCAAAACTGAATTTATTTACATAAAAGTATGTGATCACCATCTTCTCATTTATGCATATATGCATTGACGTTCGTGTATCTTCATAGAAATTTCCTAGAAGCATATACAAATAGTAGTCAATTGTTGTTAAGCCCTGGAAAGCTGAATTGAAATAAAAAATTTTTTTTGGTAAGTTTTTACTAATCATTAGAGAAATGCAAATCAAAACCACAATGAGATATCACCTCATGCCTGTTATAATGACTAGCATCAAAAAGAAAAGAGATAAATGCTGGTGAGGATGTGGAGAAAAGAAAAAGTTTGTTTACTGTTGGTGGGACTGTAAACTGGTACAATCAGTATGAAAAACAGTATGGAGATTCCTCAAAAAATTAAAAATAGAAGTGCCATAAAATCCAGCAATTCCACCTCTGGGAATATATCCAGAGGAAACTAAAACACTATGTTGAAGAGAGAGATATTTGCATCCCCATGTTCATAGCAGCACTATTTACTATAGCCAGGACATGGAATCAAGCTAAGTGTCCATCAATGGATGAATGGATAAAGTTTTTGTGGAATATTATCCAGCCATGAAAAAGAAGGAAATCCTGCTATTTGCAACAAAGTGGATGGAACTTGAGGGCATTTTACTAAGTGAAATAAGTCAGAGAAAAATAAATACAATATGATTTCACTTATATGTGGCATCTAAACAAACAAAAAAACCAAGCAAATGAACAAACTCAGACATAGAGAAAGAGATCAGACCTGTGGTTATCAGAAGCAGAGAGTAGGGGGAATTGGATGAAGATAGTCAAAAGTTACTAACTTCCACTTATAAGATAAATAAGCACTAGGGGTGTAATGTACAACATGATAACTGTATTTAACACTGTAGTATGATATATAGATATAGATATGCATACACATACACATACATATGAAAGTTGAGGGACTTCCTTGGTGGCACAGTGGTTAAGAATCCACCACCTGTCAATTCAGGGGACATGGGTTCAATCCCTGGTCTGGGAAGATGCCACAGGCCGCAGAGCAACTAAGCTCATGCACCACAACTACTAAGCCTGTGCTCTAGAGCCTGAGAACCAGAACTACTGAAGACTACATACCACAACTATTGTGAAGCCCGCGCGCCTAGACCCACTGCTCTGCAACAGGAGAAGCCACGGCAACGAGAAGCCCGCACACTGCAACGAAGGGTAGCCCCCACTTGCTGCAACTAGAGAAAGCCTGCGTGCAGCAACAAAGACCCAACTCAGCCAAAAATAAATAAACGAAATAAAATAAATTTAAAAAATAAAGTTGAACAAAGTAACTCCTAAGAATTCTCATCACAGGAAAAACATTTTTTAAATTTTTATCTTCTATTTTTGTATCTATAGGAGATAATGGACGTTAACTAAACTAATTTTAGTAATTATTTCACAATATATGTAAGTCAAATCATTATGTTGTACATCTTAAATTTATACAGTGCTGTGTATCAATTATATCTCAATAAAACTGGACAAAAATTTTAAAAAATATTTTAATCTTGTAAGTTTAAAAATTTTTTGATCTGTTTGGCCATTTTACTATGTGCATGTATTACTTTTAAAAATTAATAAAATATGTACATTTATTATAAAATAAATATAATAAATTATATAACTATATATTTATATATAGTTATTTATAATACTTGTCTGTATATAATATATACACACCTTCAAAGAAGAAATATAATCACAAGTTCAATATAATCACATTTCCTGTATTTGAGGAAAAGGGAGAAAAAACACACAAACATATAAATCCAAGATAATTATTACCTTCATGTGTTTTCCTTGTCTTTCCTCATATGCATGCTTTTCTCCTAGTTTTTATTGTATTTGACATTGAATTTTGCATAAACAAATGAATTTGTATAAATTAACTAACATAGCAAATATTTGTTGAGATTATTCCATAATCTTCATAAAGCATAATTTTAATACCTGGAAAATATATCTTCTTTTTTTTTTTTTTTAATTTTTTATTTTTTGCTTTATAGCAAATTTAATCAGTTATACATATACATATGTTCCCATATCCCCTCCCTTTTGCGTCTCCCTCCCACACCAACAGGCGGTCACAAAGCACCGAGCTGATCTCCCTGTGCTATGCGGCTGCTTCCCACTAGCTATCTACCTTACGTTTGGTAGTGTATATATGACCATGCCGTTCTTTCACTTTGTCACAGCTTACCCTTCCCCCTCCCCATATCCTCAAGTCCATTCTCTAGTAGGTCTGTGTCTTTATTCCTGTCTTACCCTTTGTTCTTCATGATATTTTTTTTTCTTAAATTCCATATATATGTGTCAGCATACAGTATTTGTCTTTCTCTTTCTGACTTACTTCACTCTGTATGACAGACTCTAGGTCCATCCACCTCATTACAAATAGTTCAATTTCATTTCTTTTTATGGCTGAGTAATATTCCATTGTATATATGTGCCACATCTTCTTTACCCATTCATCCGATGATGGACACTTAGGTTGTTTCCATCTCCGGGCTATTGTAAATAGGGCTGCTATAAACATTTTGGTACATGTCTCTTTTTGAATTATGGTTTTCTCAGGGTATATGTCCAGTAGTGGGATTGCTGGGTCATATGGTAGTTCTATTTGTAGTTTTTTAAGGAACCTCCATACCGTTCTCCATAGTGGCTGTACCAATTCACATTCCCACCAGCAGTGCAAGAGTGTTCCCTTTTTTCCACACCCTCTCCAGCATTTATTGTTTCTAGATTTTTTGATGATGGCCATTCTGACTGGTGTGAGATGATATCTCATTGTAGTTTTGATTTGCATTTCTCTAATGAGTAAAGATGTTGAGCATCCTTTCATGTGTTTGTTGGCAGTCTGTATATCTTCTGTGGAGAAATGTCTATTTAGGTCTTCTGCCCATTTTTGGATTGGGTTGTTTATTTTTTTGTTATTGAGCTGCATGAGCTGCTTATAAATTTTGGAGATTAATCCTTTGTCAGTTGCTTCATTTGAAAATATTTTCTCCCATTCTGAGGGTTGTCTTTTAGTCTTGTTTATGGTTTCCTTTGCTGTGCAAAAGCTTTTAAGTTTCATTAGGTCCCATGTGTTTATTTTTGTCTTTATTTCCATTTCTCTAGGAGGTGGGTCAAAAAGGATCTTGCTGTGATTTATGTCATAGAGTGTTCTGCCTATGTTTTCCTCTAAGAGTTTGATAGTGTCTGGCCTTACATTTAGGTCTTTAATCCATTTTGAGCTTATTTTTGTGTATGGTGTTAGGGAGTGATCGAATCTCATACTTTTACATGTCCCTGTCCAGTTTTCCCAACACCACTTATTGAAGAGGCTGTCCTTTCTCCACTGTACATTCCTGCCTCCTTTATCAAATATAAGGTGACCATATGTGCGTGGGTTTATCTCTGGGCTTTCTATCCTGTTCCATTGATCTATCTTTCTGTTTTGGAAAATATATCTTGAAGTATTTTGCCATATTTATTTTTTTTTCCCTATTTATTTATTTATTTATTTATTTATTTATTTATTTATTTATTTTGCTTTATAACAAATTTAACCAGTTATACATATACATATGTTCCCATATCCCCTCCCTTTTGCGTCTCCCTCCCACCCTCCATATCCCACCCCTCCAGACGGTCACAAAGCACCGAGCTGATCTCCCTGTGCTATGTGGCTGCTTCCCACTAGCTATCTACCTTACCTTTGGTAGTGTATATATGTCCATGCCGCTCTTTCGCTTTGTCACAGCTTACCCTTCCCCCTCCCCATATCCTCAAGTCCATTCTCTAGTAGGTCTGTGTCTTTATTCCTGTCTTACCCCTATGTTCTTCATGACATTTTTTTTTTCTTAAATTCCATATATATGTGTCAGCATACAGTATTTGTCTTTCTCTTTCTGACTTACTTCACTCTGTATGACAGACTCTAGGTCCATCCACCTCATTACAAAAAGCTCAATTTCATTTCTTTTTATGGCTGAGTAATATTCCATTGTATATATGTGCCACATCTTCTTTACCCATTCATCCGATGATGGACACTTAGGTTGTTTCCATCTCTGGGCTATTGTAAATAAGGCTGCTATAAATATTTTGGTACATGTCTCTTTTTGAATTATGGTTTTCTCAGGGTATATGCCCAGTAGTGGGATTTCTGGGTCATATGGTAGTTCTATTTGTAGTTTTTTATGGAACCTCCATACAGTTCTCCATAGTGGCTGTACCAATTCACATTCCCACCAGCAGTGCAAGAGTGTTCCCTTTTTTCCACACCCTCTCCAGCATTTATTGTTTCTAGATTTTTTGATGGCCATTCTGACTGGTGTGAGATGATATCTCATTGTAGTTTTGATTTGCATTTCTCTAATGAGTAAAGATGTTGAGCATCCTTTCATGTGTTTGTTGGCAGTCTGTATATCTTCTGTGGAGAAATGTCTATTTGGGTCTTCTGCCCATTTTTGGATTTGGCTGTTTCTTTTTTGTTATTGAGCTGCATGAGCTGCTTATAAATTTTGGAGATTAATCCTTTGTCAGTTGCTTCATTTGAAAATATTTTCTCCCATTCTGAGGGTTGTCTTTTGGTCTTGTTTATGGTTTCCTTTGCTGTGCAAAAGCTTTTAAGTTCCATTAGGTCCCATGTGTTTATTTTTGTCTTTATTTCCATTTCTCTAGGAGGTGGGTCCAAAAGGATCTTGCTGTGAGTTATGTCATAGAGTGTTCTGCCTATGTTTTCCTCTAAGAGTTTGATAGTGTCTGGCCTTACATTTAGGTCTTTAATCCATTTTGAGCTTATTTTTGTGTATGGTGTTAGGGAGTGATCTAATCTCATACTTTTACATGTCCCTATCCAGTTTTCCCAGCACCACTTATTGAAGAGACTGTCCTTTCTCCACTGTACATTCCTGCCTCCTTTATCAAAGATAAGGTGACCATATGTGCGTGGGTTTATCTCTGGGCTTTCTATCCTGTTCCATTGATCTATCTTTCTGTTTTTGTGCCAGTACCACATTGTCTTGATTACTGTAGCTTTGTAGTATAGTCTGAAGTCAGGGAGCCTGATTCCTCCAGCTCCATTTTTCGTTCTCAAGATTGCTTTGGGTATTCGGGGTCTTTTGTGTTTCCATACAAATTGTGAAACTTTTTGCTCTAGTTCTGTGAAAAATGCCAGTGGTAGTTTGATAGGGATTGCATTGAATCTGTAGATTGCTTTGGGTAGTAGAGTCATTTTCACAATGTTGATTCTTCCAATCCAAGAACATGGTACATCTCTCCATCTATTTGTATCATCTTTAATTTCTTTCATCAGTGTCTTATAATTTTCTGCATACAGGTCTTTTGTCTCCTTAGGTAGGTTTATTCCTAGATATTTTATTCTCTTTGTTGCAATGGTAAATGGGAGTGTTTCCTTGATTTCACCTCAGATTTTTCATCATTAGTATATAGGAATGCCAGAGATTTTTGTGAGTTAATTTTGTATCCTGCAACTTTACCAAATTCATTGATTAGCTCTAGTAGTTTTCTGGTAGCATCTTTAGGATTCTCTATGTATAGTATCATGTCATCTGCAAACAGTGACAGCTTTTCTTCTTCTTTTCCGGTTTGGATTCCTTTTATTTCCTTTTCTTCTCTGATTGCTGTGGCTAAAACTTCCAAAACTATGTTGAATAAGAGTGGTGAGAGTGGGCAACCTTGTCTTGTTCCTGATCTTAGTGGAAATGGTTTCAGTTTTTCACCATTGAGGACAATGCTGGCTGTGGGTTTGTCATATATGGCCTTTATTATGTTGAGGAAAGTTCCCTCTATGCCTACTTTCTGCAGGGTTTTTATCATAAATGGGTGTTGAATTTTGTCGAAAGCTTTCTCTGCATCTATTGAGATGATCATATGGTTTTTCTCCTTCAATTTGTTAATATGGTGTATCACGTTGATTGATTTGCGTATATTGAAGAATCCTTGCATTCCTGGAATAAACCCCAGTTGATCATGGTGTATGATCCTTTTAATGTGCTGTTGGATTCTGTTTGCTAGTATTTTGTTGAGGATTTTTGCATCTATGTTCATCAGTGATATTGGCCTGTAGTTTTCTTTCTTTGTGACATCCTTGTCTGGTTTTGGTATCAAGGTGATGGTGGCCTCGTAGAATGAGTTTGGGAGTGTTCCTCCCTCTGCTATATTTTGGAAGAGTTTGAGAAGCATAGGTGTTAGCTCTTCTCTAAATGCTTGATAGAATTCGCCTGTGAAGCCATCTGGTCCTGGGCTTTTGTTTGTTGGAAGATTTTTTATCACAGTTTCACTTTCAGTGCTTTTGATTGGTCTGTTCATATTTTCTATTTCTTCCTGATTCAGTCTTGGCAGGTTGTGCATTTCTAAGAATTTGTCCATTTCTTCCAGGTTGTCCATTTTATTGGCATAGAGTTGCTTATAGTAATCTCTCATGATCTTTTGTATTTCTGCAGTGTCAGTTGTTACTTCTCCTTTTTCATTTCTAATTCTATTGATTTGAGTCTTCTCCCTTTTTTTCTTGATGAGTCTGGCTAATGGTTTATCAAATTTTTTTATCTTCTCACAGAACCAGCTTTTAATTTTATTGATCTTTGCTATCGTTTCCTTCATTTCTTTTTCATTTATTTCTGATCTGATTTTTATGATTTCTTTCCTTCTGCTAACTTTGGGATGTTTTTGTTCTTCTTTCTCTAATTGCTTTAGATGCAAGTTAGGTTGTTTATTCGAGATGTTTACTGTTCCTTAAGGTGGGATTGTATTGCTATAAACTTCCCTCTTAGAACTGCTTTTGCTGCATCCCATAGGTTTTGGGTCGTCGTGTCTCCATTGACATTTGTTTCTAGGTATTTTTTAATTTCCTCTTTGATTTCTTCAGTGATCACTTCGTTATTGAGTAGTGTATTGTTTAGCCTCCATGTGTTTGTATTTTTTACAGCTCTTTTCCTGTAATTGATATCTAGTCTCATAGCATTGTGGTCGGAAAAGATACTTGATACAATTTCAATTTGCTTAAATTTACCAAGGCTTGATTTGTGGCCCAAGACATGATCTATCCTGGAGAATGTTCCATGAGCACTTGAGAAAAATGTGTATTCTGTTGTTTTTGGATGGAATGTCCTATAAATATCAATTAAGTCCATCTTGTTTAATGTATCATTTAAAGCTTGTGTTTCCTTATTTATTTTCATTTTGGATGATCTGTCCATTGGTGAAAGTGGGGTGTTAAAGTCCCCTACTATGATTGTGTTACTGTCGCTTTCTCCTTTATGGCTGTTAGTATTTGCCGTATGTATTGAGGTGCTCCTATGTTGGGTGCATAAATATTTACAATTGTTATATCTTCTTCTTGGATTGACCCCTTGATCATTATGTAGTGTCCTTCTTTGTCTCTTCTAGTAGTCTTTATTTTAAAGTCTATTTTTTCTGATATGAGAATTGCTACTCCAGCTTTCTTTTGTTTCCATTTGCATGGAATATCTTTTTCCATCCCCTTACTTTCAGTCTGTATGTGTCTCTAGGTCTGAAGTGGGTCTCTTGTAGACAGCATATATATGGGTCTTGTTTTTGTATCCATTCAGCCAATCTGTGTCTTTTGGTGGGAGCATTTAGTCCATTTACATTTAAGGTAATTATCGATATGTATGTTCCTATTCCCATTTTCTTAATTGTTTTGGGTTCGTTATTGTAGGTCTTTTCCTTCTGTTGTGTTTCTTGCCTAGAGAAGTTCCTTTAGCATTTGTTGTAAAGCTGGTTTGGTGGTGCTGAACTCTCTCAGCTTTTGCTTGTCTGTAAACGTTTTAATTTCTCCATCAAATCTGAATGAGATCCTTGCTGGGTAGAGTCATCTTGTTTGCAGGTTTTTCTCCTTCATCACTTTAATTATGTCCTGCCACTCCCTTCTGGCTTGTAGAGTTTCTGCTGAGAGATCAGCTGTTATCCTGATGGGGATTCCCTTGTGTGTTATTTGTTGTTTTTGCCTTGCTGCTTTTAATATGATTTCTTTGTGTTTAATTTTTGACAGTTTGATTAATATGTGTCTTGGCGTATTTCTCCTTGGATTTATTCTGTATGGGACTCTCTGTGCCTCCTGGACTTGATTAACTATTTCCTTTCCCATATTAGGGAAGTTTTCAACTATAATCTCTTCAAATATTTTCTCAGTCCCTTTCTTTTTCTCTTCTTCTTCTGGAACCCCTATAATTCGAATGTTGGTGCGTTTAATGTTGTCCCAGAGGTCTCTGAGACTGTCCTCTGTTCTTTTCATTCTTTTTTCTTTATTTTGCTCTGCAGCAGTTATTTCCACTATTTTATCTTCCACCTCACTTATCCATTCTTCTGCCTCAGTTATTCTGCTATTGATCCCATCTAGAGTATTTTTTATTTCATTTATTGTGTTTTTAATCGATGCTTGATTCATCTTTAGTTCTTCTAGGTCCTTGTTAACTGTTTCTTGCATTTTGTCTATTCTATTTCCAAGATTTTGGATCTGGGAATTAGAATCTTGGATCATCTTTACCATCATTATTCTGAATTCTTTTTCAGGTAGACTGCCTATTACCTCTTCATTTGTTAGGTCTGGTGGGTTCTTATCTTGCTCCTTCTCCTGCTGTGTGTTTTTCTGTCTTCTCATTTTGCTTATGTTACTGTGTTTGGGGTCTCCTTTTTGCAGGCTGCAGGTTCGTAGTTCCCGTTGTTTTTGGTGTCTGTCCCCCGTGGCTAAGGTTGGTTTAGTGGGTTGTGTAGGCTTCCTGGTGGAGGGGACTAGTGCCTGTGTTCTGGTGGATGAGGCTGGATCTTGTCTTTCTGGTGGGCAGGTCCACGTCTGGTGGTGTGTTTTGGGGTGTCTGCGGACTTTTTATGATTTTAGACCACCTCTCTGCTAATGGGTGGCGTTGTGTTCCTGTCTTGCTAGTTGTTTGGCATAGGGTGTCCAGCACTGTAGCTTGCTGGTCGTTGAGTGAAGCTGGGTGCTGGTGTTGAGATGGAGATCTCTGGAAGATTTTCGCCGTTTGATATTATGTGGAGCTGGGAGGTCTCTTGTGGACCAGTGTCCTGAGGTTGGCTCTCCCACCTCAGAGGCACAGCACTGACTCCTGGCTCCTCAATTTGGGATGATTTGTTGTCTATTCATGTATTCCACAGATGCAGGGTACATCAAGTTGATTGTGGAGCTTTAATCCGCTGCTTCTGAGGCTGCTGGGCGAGGTTTCCCTTTCTCTTCTTTGTTCTCACAGCTCCTGGGTCTCAGCTTTGGATTTGGCCCCGCCTCTGCGTGTAGGTCGCCGGAGGGCGTCTGTTCTTCGCTCAGACAGGACAGGGTTAAAGGAGCAGCCTCTTCGGGGACTCTGGCTCACTCAGGCCGGGCGGGAGGGAGGGGCACGGAGTGCGGGGCGGGCGTGCAGCGGCAGAGGTCGGCGTGACGTTGCACCAGCCCGAGGCGCGCCGTGCGTTTTCCCAGGGAAGCCGCCCCTGGATCCCGGGACCCCGGCAGTGGCGGGCTACACAGGCTCCCGGAACGGCGGTGTGGGCAGTGACCTGCGCTCGCACACAGGCTTCTTGGCGGCGGCGGCAGCAGCCCCAGCGTCCCACGCCCGTCACTGGGCTCCACGCTTTCAGTCGTGACTCGCGCCCGTCTGTGGAGCCCCTTTAAGCAGCGCTCTTAATCCCCTCTCCTCGCGCACCAGGAAACCAAGAGGGAAGAAAAAGTCTCTTGCCTCTTCGGCAGCTCCAGAGTTTTCCCGGACTCCCTCCCGGCTAGCTGTGGCGCATTAGCCCCCTTCAGGCTGAGTTCTCGCCGCCAGCCCCAGTCCTCTTCCTGTGCTCTGACCGAAGCCCGAGCCTCAGCTTCCAGCGCCGCCCGCCCCGGCGGGCGAGCAGACAAGCCTCTCGGGCTGGTGAGTGCCGCTCGGCACCGATCCTCTGTGCGGGAATCTCTCCGCTTTGCCCTACCCAGGTATGTGGGGAGTTTCTTGCCTTTTGGGAGGTCTGGGGTCTTCTGCCAGCGTTCAGTAGGTGTTCTGTAAGAGTTGTTCCACGTGTAGTTGTATTTCTGGTGTATCCGTGGGGAGGAAGGTGATCTCCGCGTCTTACTCTTCCGCCATCTTACCCGGAAGTCCTGTGCCATATTTATTAAATCAGTATATCATGAGCTAGCATTTAAGTTGATTTCATTTATTCACCATTGTAAACAGTATTGCAATAAATATTTGTTTTGAAAAAATATTATCCTTATTTAGCATATTTTTATTAAGATAGATACCTAGAGTCTTCCCTGGCAGTCCAGTGGTGAAGAATCTGCACTTCCACTGCAAGTGGCATGTGTTCGATCCCTGGCCATGGAAATAAAATCCTGCATGCTGCACAGCGTGGCCAAAAAAGAAAAAAATAAAAATGATAGATACCGAGATGTGGAACTGTATCAAATGTACCAGTTACCATCCTTATAGAGTTTCTTTACCCTATTCCCCCCTAATATAATCTCTCCCTGATAACACATTTTAGTATATTGGTCTATTTTTACATACTTAACTACTATCTACCCTTTACAATGCATATATCTATATCCCATAGGTAACTAATTTCCATATAACACATGAATATATAAATCGGGTAGTAATAAGTGGAAGATGTTCTTGCCAGGCTGTTATGATATGAGGCTAATGGTAAGGGGATACACTAGGGGCTTCAGTCTGTGGTATTTCTACTTCATGTACCCCTGCTGTTGTATGAAGACTTTCCAAGGGTTCTGAGTGCCCAACTTCCTTAGGAACTCTTATATAAAATTAGTCCCCTTGAGAACGTTAAAGACATCATGGAATTTTTTAAACTTTCCACCTGCTTTAAACAAAACCTCTTTTCTTCTTGTTTAAGATAGAAAGGCATAGCTCCCACCAATCCTGGAGTCTACCTCTGATAAAATACCCCATATGAAACTCTGTGACACCAAACAAAGGGACACATACTGGTGGAGATGCTGAAAAACTGAATGAATCTAATAACTAGGTGACAAATTTTTTTCTGAAAGTTAGGTCGTTTCTAATTCTTTACTTTCAGCAAAACTAAGGAGGACTTAGTTATCAGCTAATAGATTAAAAATAATTTATGATGCTAGATGACTATGTGAATTCTTGCATATACCTCTGAAGAAGATCAAAGAATTGAGTAACATTGCTCCTTCCATTCCCATCCCCTTATTTATGTGAATATGACTTCTTAGTGCTTACATCTATAAAAAAAATAGGAGCAGAATTTATGCAGTAACTATATGATTCTAGCAATAAGTAATATTCATTCATAGATATGAGCCAATGAAAGAATAAAAAGACATCTATCTCATTAAGAGATGAATTTCCAATAAAATATTACTTTTATACTTAATAATTATTGATCATTTTTGAAATATAACATATTGTTTTGATCAATGGTGTACTTAAGACAATTACCATAACTTAATGTGAAAGATAATTTTAACACTTAACAGTCTTATGGTTACAGGAAACATTAAAAAAATTAAATCTCAAGTTATATACATGGTTTATTGTAGAGAAGTATGTTCAGGTGATTTATAAAGTCTTTCAAGCACAAAACACATGAAAGTAGGATAAAATTATTCAGAGAAAGTAGACTAAAAAATACTAGTTTGAAGAGTAAAAATAATTTTATTTTATTTAAAGTTGTTCATGTGGGTTTTTTTGCGGTACGTGGGCTTCTCACTGTTGTGGCCTCTCCCATTGTGGAGCACAAGCTCTGGACGTGCAGGCTCAGTGGCCATGGCTCACGGGCCCAGCTGCTCCGTGGCATGTGGGATCTTCCCAGACCAGGAAGAACCCGTGTCCCCTGCATTGGCAGGTGGACTCTCAACCACTGCGCCAACAGGAAAGCCCTTTTCATGTGTTTTAATGGGACTTCCCTGATGGTCCGATGGTTAAGACTCTGTGCTACCATTGCAGGGGGCACAGGTTCAGTCCCTGATCTGGGAACCAAGATCCTTCATGCCACGTGGCACGGCCAGAAAATAAAAAATAATAAAAAAATAAAATAAAATTTACCACTTTATTTAAAAAAGTAAAGTTGTTCATGTGCTTTAAATGAACGGTGATAAGTATTTATTATTATTATTGTACTTAAATTTTATTGGAAAAATTTAAAGCACGGTCTAACAGTTTTATTTTAAATTTTTAATATCTCTACCATGTGGAAAATGACATTTCTGAAAGTATTTAAATATATGATGACATGGGCTTCCCTGATGATGCAGTGGTTAAGAATCTGCCTGCCGATGCAGGGGACATGGGTTCAATCCCTGGTCCAGGAAGATGCCACATGCCACACAGTAACTAAGCCAATGAGCCACAACTACTGAGCCTGCGCTCTGTGCATGCCACAGCTATTTAAGCCCGTGTGCCATGACTACTGAGCCCATGTGCCAGTTTTGGCATGAGAAGCCACCGCAATGAGAAGCCTGAACACTGCAATGAAGAGTAGCCCCTGCTCGCCGCAACTAGAGAAAGCCCGCGTGTAGACCAGTTTGTTACTCAAGACAAAGCTCTATTAAAATGCTCCTTTATAAATTGATCTACTAAAAAATTTGAAGTATTTTTTAATTAAAGTATAACTGACTTACAATATTATATTAATTTCAGGTGTACAACATAGTAATTCAATATTTTATAGGTTATACTCTTTGCAAATTTATTGTAATATGTTGGCTATATATCCTGTGTTGTACATTATATCCTTGTAATTTATCTATTTTATACCTAGTAGTTTGTACCTCTTAATCCCTCTCACCCATTTTCCCCTTCCCTCCACTCTGGCAACCACCAGTCTGTTCTCTGTATCTGTGAGTTTGTTTCATTTTGTTATATTTGTTTGTTTTATTTTTTAGATTCTACATATAATTGAAAACAAAGTTTTCCCTCTTTTTATAAAAAGGGGGAAGCATTATGTTATCTTCACATAAATGAAAATGCATCACAAGTCTCAAACTGAATAGAAAGTTCAACCAGTGTATAACTCTCTGGATCCAAGGGTGCCTTATAAACTTGTCAGGTTGCAAGAAAGTTATCTGTAGCACAACACACCAGATCTTGATTGTTCTACACCTCTCCAAAATGTAATCATTAAAATGTAATTAGGGTTTCTCTGGTGGCGCAGTGGTTGAGAGTCCGCCTGCCAATGCAAGGGACACAGGTTCATGCCCCAGTCTGGGAAGATCCCTCATGCCACGGAGTGGCTAGGCCCGTGAGCCATGGCTGCTGAGCCTGCACGTCTGGAGCCTGTTCTCCGCAACAGGAGAGGCCACAGCAGTGAGAGGCTCGTGTACCGCGAAAAAAAAAAAAAAAAAAAAAAACCACTAATTAAAGCCAGGTAATCCAGTTTAAAATTACAGTGATTTTTTAATGTTAAATCTAAAAGATGCTTAAAAACATGTTGTTACACATTTCCACCTAACACACACATCTAGAACTTGAACTCTCTACTTGGCACTATAAAGTATACTCTAATATTTTCATAAAGCTCTTTGTGCATATAAAATGTACCCAGCAGTGTTCAAGGTATTGGGGATTAAAAATAAAAAATAATCCCTGCCTTAAAGAGTTCACTGTGTGTAGGGGAGGTAAATTTATAGACAATGAATTTAAAATTGTAAATTGTGAATTTATAACTGTAAAATGCAAACAGTAAATTAGAAATTGTAGTATATTAAATATTTTAGTGAAATAAATAATAATTTCCCATTATTAATTCTGTTCCTTCTACATAGTAGTTATTGCGCCCATCACATGACTTCCTATTTCTCTTCTCCCAGCCGTGCCCCAAGGTAGATCTTATTATCCACTACAACTAAATTGAGAAAAAATAAATAAATAAGTAGTTAATTTGACTTGCTAAGTATGTGATTATGAGATAATAAATGTATGTAAAAATGCAGGATTTTGTCCTCAACCCTCTTTTTTCATTCTTATAGTCTCTCAGTAAATGATCTCCTCCATTCCCATGACTTAGAATGCTATCTTTATGTAGATGACTCTCAAATTCATAATATCAAGAGTACCATCCCTCTACACCCCAGATCCATATGCAATTACATATTTTCACTCCCAAACTTGTCAGTTCAAAGTTGAACACTTGTTCTCTCCTGAAATCTGGAAACTGGATATTTTTCCCTTTCGTTGCCAGTAAGGGGCTCTGACATCTATCAGTTGCTAATGCCAGAGACTGGAAGTCATCCAAGATTGCTTCTTTTTCCCTACCCAACATTGAATCCATTTAAAGTCTCATTGGTTCTACTTCCAAAAGTATATTTTGAATCTGTCCCATCTCTACTATCAGCACCAACATCACCCTTGTCCTAGACCACAGTAAAAGCTTTCCTTTCAGTGTTTCCCTGTTTTCACTCTTCTGCCCTCTCCAGCCCACCTAACCTTCAATCTATTCCCCACACTATAGCCACGATGCTCTTTCTTAACCCATAATTTTGATTATATCACTCTTTTGCTTAAAACCTCCATTGTCAGCCTTTGCTACTTGGAATGAAGCCAAACTCTTTTCTATAATCCTAATATGAATGATATGGCCCCTGCCTACTCCTTCAGCCACCTCTTACACCATCATTCTTATGCTCCAGAGACATTGGCCTTCTTTCAGTTTCTCCTCCATATTAAATGTTTCCTTTTTCAAGACGTCCATACACGTTATTACCTCTGCATGTAAATACCTTCACCTGTGCTTTGTATGGCTATTCTCTTCTCAGTGTTGGTCTAAGCTTTCAACATAATCTTCTTGGAGTGGTTTTCCCTGATTATCTTATCTAAGAAGAATTCTTGCTGACATTTTTAAAATATTACATCTAAACCCTTCCTATCTCTTCAATCAATTTGTAAATATACATTTCTTTACTTGTTTATTTCCTGTCTTCCCTACTGAAATGTGAGATCCATAAGACCTAAGACTGTCTATTTCATTCATCAAAGTAGATCTAGAGCCTGTAATAATATCTGGCACATAGTTGATACAAGTATTTGCTAAGTATGAATAAATTAAAAAATGAGAATCTTATTGAATACATGAAGGAGGCATGACTTCTAAACATTTGAGAAGCAGTCAAATAAAACTGTGCCTTTTTAGCTCACTTATAAAATAGGGATAAGAATGACTATCATTCCTAAACTCGTAAGGATATAGTAAGTATCATGAGAAAGAAATTGATGTGAAAGTCTGAAAAGTTAAAAGCATTAAATCATTGACTTTTATTATTACTTAATGGTCATCATTTTTATCACTGTCATTGTTCTAGATGATATAAATTCTGATTATTAATAACTAGATGTCACCAAATGTTGGTGTCCCTTTTGAAAATCATGTGATAATATTCTAGTACCAGTGCATACATGAGTTTCCATGTTAATCATAAAACTGACCCAGTATGACTTATAGACTAAAACACTGCCACACCCCACTTTCTGCTCACCCTAGCCTTAATGTGGAACTTCAGGGAATTTGCTTAGTCTCTGGGGGCCTCAGTTTCCTTATCCATAAAGTGGAGCCTGCCTCTTAGAAAGTGCTCTGTAAATTAACTAATTAATGAGGGCAGTCACTAATTGCTGAGAATGAAATTGGGAATGAGGGACAATCTGAATGTTAAGGGCTATTAATTGTAATAAAGCACAAATGTCACTAACTTACATCTTTCTCCTTTGAGGGACTCAGCCAAATGGATTTGGAGCACTTTTGCAGAAATTCCTATTAGGTCCTTGCATTGAGCTCACAATGTCCCTGGGGTTTGGGGAGAAGAAATCAATGGTTCACTATAACAGGAGTCCTGCAAGGATAATAATGTATTTCAACCTTCTTTATACATAGCCCTTTGATAATCCACAGAGGATGCTTGGCAACCAACAGTCAAGATAAAAAGTGTCCTATTTTAGTGATTTTCCTTTTGATCACCAAAACTCCACATTATTGTGACAGTGAGCTAATGCTCATGATATCCTGTTAATCTGGACCTAGGCAACCCTCAGGAGCTACTTGCTTTCAGGTAGCTTCTTTCTCTCTGATGCCAATTTCATCTTCTGGAAATACTACATTAAACAAATCACTCCACCACTTAAGGGTCCTCAGTGCTAGTTGCTCTTGTGGATTTCCAAGACATTAAGAAATCAAGCAAACCTTGGTTAGCATTCAAGGCTCTCCCTGACTTGATTTGGCTCATATTCTGATTCTCTCCTTCAGATGCCCCATGCTGCAGCCAGACTGATCTGAAATTGTTTCCTCATTCCTTCCTCCTCATGCTGACACTTCTGGGCATTCCATTTTCAGCTAAATAAAACCCTTGCTCTCAAGCCCTCTACAAAGTCTACGCTTGCTGCCCCTCTTGCCTGGAATAT
The DNA here is from genome assembly GCF_949752795.1 of Hyperoodon ampullatus. Taxonomy (NCBI): domain Eukaryota; kingdom Metazoa; phylum Chordata; class Mammalia; order Artiodactyla; family Ziphiidae; genus Hyperoodon; species Hyperoodon ampullatus. The sequence continues at coordinate 175,550,132 of NC_136914.1, forward strand.
TCTTCAGCAATTCATTCATTCAATTCATGTTTATTGAGCACCTATCATGTATTTTGGACACAGAGCCGTAGAGAAAATAGGCACATTTCTGAACTCATGGAGCTTAAATAATGCCAAAGAGAGACATTCAATGAAAAAATAAGAGAAGAATACCTCCTGAGGTAATAAATACTATGAAGATAAATGATATGAGGTAAGGGGTGTGGCAGAGAGAGATGATTTGGGAGTAGTATGTTGTGTATGGTGGCCACGGAGGGCCTGTCTGTAAGAGGTGAGAACTAAGTGGAGACTTGAATAATGTAAGGGGGGGGAAATCTATGAATCTATGTATATATCATGGCAAGAACATAGGGACATTTTGGGGAAAGGGTTCCAAGAAAAGGAAAAGGGAAGGCAAAGAATCTGCCTTGTTTGAGGAAAAGCCTGGAGTTTCAGAAGCTCTTCAAGCTTCTGAAGTACTTCAAGATGGAATTCCTGTAGGTACTTCAAGATGCATGAACTAGGAAGAAGGGATTAGGGACAGAGGTAATGGCAGGGAGTGAGACTTTTACTGCCTAATAGACGTTTTTTTTTCCTGAGGTGGGAAACCATTAGTGGGTGTTTGGAGAAGAGATGTGACATCTTTTGATGTCACATCAAATAGATGTATTTTATAGACCCTCTGATTTTTTCTTCTCTGCTTGATGAGACTACAGTGCTCTGCTAGCTGGTGCTAGGTGCCTGCTCCCTGCACTACAGTCCAGAAAGCCCTTCCACACAGAAAGCCCTGTAGAGCTCACATCATTTGTTTCCCTCCTCTGTCCTGCATTGCCTATTTCCAATGCTTCATACATTTTGACCAGTTTTCTTGTTATTTAAAGTAGGAAGGCAGGTCCAGTACCAATTAAGAGGAAACTCCAAAATTATTTGTGTTATGATTTGAATACTTATAATTATTTTGTTGTCTGCTTTAAAGGAACTGGAAGTGTTGGGAGGAAAATGTTTAAATTACTCAAATAATCTAAAAAAACTATGATCCCAAGAGAAGTCTGTAAAAATCATACATTAAGGATTCATTTCTCCTTTCTCTCTGTAGTGGGGAGAGGTACAGCAGATCACTTACACATTTATATTTGATTTTACTGTGTGTGACAGCTATTCCAGGAAGGGTCTCCCTCAGCCTTCCTTGTTTAGTGCTGACACTAAAGTGACTTTCAGATAGCACCCCTTCTGGGAGGCACATTGCCTTCTTTTCTTGTTGACGTGGTCATCGCTGTCTTCCTTGTTGTTATTGCTGTTTTTTGCCTCAATCGTGGATCTAGAAATAAATTTTGAATGGAAAGGGATCACAATCTACTAGATGCTAAATCAAATCATGTGTCTAATGCCACCAGTTATCTCAATTAATGTCAGCATCGACTCATCTGCTAAAAGTACTCTCTCACAAATCCTACTTCTTCTACTCACGTACACACATATATTCTATCTTCAAGCCATTTGTGTTTAGATGGCTTCCTTCAGTCTACACACTGTTCTTCCTTCAAGACTCAGTGCATGCCCCAAGTCCATCAAATATATTTGCCAATTACTAGTATTTCCTAGCATATACACTTACTGTCTATCTATTATACACACCTGGCCCTTAGTTATATACTCTACTATGAATTAGGTTAGGTTATATGGTGAATCAACAGCTGTTCACTAACCTTATGGGGTCCTTGGGATGTTATATGTTTTGTATCTATCACAAGTCTTAAAGGTAGGTTCTCAGTAAATACTTAACAAAAGTTCATCAATATTGTTATGTAATTCCACCAATCAGTTGCTCATCATGAATATACAGGAACATTTTTTTTAAAAGGAAGATCATTTGGAAAATTAAGGCAAAAGGGAATTCCCTGGTAGTCCAAGGGTTAGGACTCTGTGCTCTCACGGCTGAGGGTCCAGGTTCAACCCCTGATTGGAAAACTAAGATCCCACAAGCTGTGCAGCATGGCCAAAAAAAAAAGGAAAAAAATTAAGACAAAAGATATGAACCAATAATTCACAGAAGATATATAAATGGCCTATAACCTTGCAAAACTATTTAGCTTTAATAGTAAGCAAAGAAATGCAAATCAAAATGGCAATGAATATGTATTTTCAATTTTAAAAATTGGAAAAGATATTTTTAAGTAATAATGTTCAAGGTTAATAAAACTCCAGTGAAAAAAGATCATTTTTCAACTACTAGAGGGGATGTAAATTAGCACAACTTTTCTGAAAGTCACTTAGCAATATATATAAATTGCTTAAAACAATCCATACCTTTTTATTCTTTTATTCCTATGGGAATAATCATAGATTTACCAAAGAAAGGGGTGGTAAAGGATACTATTCATAACATTACTCATAATAGCTCATTAAAACCAAATACAAACCAATAAAGGAGAGGATAAATAATAGTACATATAATGAGCTTTTTACATTGCCATTAAAAATGATGTTTCAAAGAATATTTAATGACATGCAATATAACATGTAGTGAAAAGTCAGGCCAAAATCAATATATAGAAATGTTAACAATTTTGTTAAGAGTCTACCCATACACTCGAGAAAATAAAAAGAAAAAAAGAAATAAAATTAAATGGACTAAATAAAAAAATTAATGAAATGATTCTTTTAAATCCAAATATGTCAGTAATTATATTAAATGGCAATGGATAAAATGCTTTACTCTTTCTGGATAGGAGTTTCTATTGTGTTATCTTCTGTCATTCTATTAAGTTGTTATTTACTAATTCTTTAAATGGCCACCCTAGAAATTACAACTTGCATTCTTGATCTTAAATTAATATTTTTCCTGTCTCTCAAAAAATGCAAGTAATAACACTTTAACTGCACCTTTTGTGCTACTACTATATTTTGGACCCAGTTTAGGATGTATCAGGAGATGTTTAGCAGCCGGTTATCTGGGAAAAAATGTATGCAGAGATACATAAATGAGTTTATTATTGTTTTTCTTGATAAAAAGAATGTGTAGCACTAAATTTTCAAATAAAAATAAAATGTACAATTTTATCTGTTATAAATTCCATATAGTCAATTGATTCTCACAGAATGCTTACAATGCATTTTTTTCAAACTCTTGTATCCTTAGTCAAACTATAGCTGAATTTGATAAATACATATAGTTATAACACCAGTGGGCTCATATCTTGGTTACATTAACATGAATGATGAAAATGAAACAAGGATAAAGGTCAGAGCTTGACAAACTGACATGAGCTATTTCTTTGCTAAAATGGTTGATAGTTAATCTGCTTTATCAACATTTTTATCACTTTCTAGACAATTAACAAAAACAATAAATCAAGCCCTGATTTGTAGTATATGCCAATTTTCATGATATAAATACTCCTATGAGAGCCAGCTCCAAGTTACAGTGTGACATCACTGAATGCATGTTGAAAACAGTTGTGCATTAATACACCATTATGTGGTATTTCCATCATAACATATATAATAGATATAAATAATCTCCAGAGCATAGATAAAATGTAGTAAGATAAGGAGTAGGAAGTTATGGAGTTCTGGTTATTTATTACATTTGTTGTTACTAAAACATATTTTACTGGAATATTATTCAATTTAATTTTTAATAATAGTTAAAATACTGTGTTCAACAACCAAGCTTCAGAATTCCTAAAAACTTAACGTAAGTTCTTGCAAGCCAGTACTAACTGACTCCAGCACATCACTGGACTCTCTCTATATATATCTATAGATCTCAATTCCTCAAGACATTATCATTTTAAACAGTTATGCTTATCCACATATTTATCTTTTTCGATAGTTTTTGTTTCTTCCTGAATTATCATGGTTATTATTAGAATTATTTTTCCTCTTCCTGAAGAACTCCCTTTAGTATTTATATCAGTGAAGGCCAACTGGCAACAAATTTTTGAAGTTTCTATTTTTCTGTGTTGTAGGCAGAATAATGGCCACCAAATATGTTCACACTCTAATGCTCAGACCTGTGAATACATTACAGTATGTTACCTTTCATGACAAAAGGGACTTTGCAAATGTGACTAAGGTTATGTACCTTGAGATGAGAATATTATCCGGAGGTCCAGTCTAATCACATGCATCTTTAGAAATAGAGAGCCATTCCTAACTTCAGGAAATGAAAAAGATGGCAGTGTGAGAAATCCTAGGTCCACTGTTGCTGATTTTAAAGATGGAGTAAGAGTCCCACAGACCAAGAAATGGAGGTGACCTCTAGAAGCTTGAAAAGACAAGGAAATGAATTCTCCTCTAGAGTCTCCAGAAGAAAATTCAACCCTGCCAATGCTTTGATTGTATTCAGTGAGACTGGTGTTGGACTTCCAATCTATACAACTACAACATGATTATAAGTTTGTATTGTTTATGGGACCAAATTTGTGGTGCTTTGTATTGGCAGCAATAGAATACTAATACAGTTTGAAATGCCTTTAATTTACCTTCATTTTTGAGGCATGTTTTAACATCTTTATTGGAGTATAATTGCTTTACATTGTTGTGTTAATTGCTGCTGTATAACAAAGTGAATCAGGTATACATATACAAGTACCCCCATATTCCCACCCTCTTGCATCTCCCTCCCATCCTCCCTATCCCTCCCCTCTAGGTGGTCACAGCACTGAGATAATCTCCCTGTGCTATGCAACTGCTTCTAACTAACTACCTATTTTACGTTTGATAGTATATATATGTTAATGCCACTCTCTCACTTCGTCCCAGCTTACCTTTCCCTCTCCTCATGTCCTCAAGTCCATTCTCTAGTAGGTCTGCATCTTTATTCCTGTCCTGCCCCTAGGTTCCTCATGACCTTTTTTTTTTTTTAGATTCCACATATATGTGTTAGCATACGGTATTTGTTTTTCTCTTTCTGACTTACTTCACTCTGTATGACAGACTCTAGGTCCATCCACCTCACTACAAATAACTCAATTTCGTTTCTTTTTATGGCTGAGTAATATTCCATTGTATATATATGCCACATCTTCTTTTTCCATTCATCTGTTGATGGGCATTTTGGTTGCTTCCATAACCTGGATATTGTAAACAGTGCTGCAATGAACACTGTGGTACATGACTCTTTTTGGATTATGGTTTTCTCAGGGTATATGCCCAGTAGTGGGATTGCTGGTTCATATGGTAGTTCTATTTCTAGATTTTTAAGGAACCTCCATACTGTTCTCCATAGTGGCTGTATCAATTTACATTCCCACCAACAGTGCAAAAGGGTTCCTTTGTCTCCACCGCCTCTCCAGCATTTATTTTTTGTAGATTTTTTGATAATGGCCATTCTGACCTGTGTGACGTGATACATCATTGTAGTTTTGATTTGCATTTCTCTAATGATTAGTGATGTTGAGCATCCTTTCATGTGTTTTTTAGCAATCTGTATATCTTCTTTGGAGAAATGTCTATTTAGATCTTCTACCCATTTTTGGATTGGGTTGTTTATTCTTTTTGATATTGAGCTGCATAAGCTGCTTGTATATTTTGGAGATTAATCCTTTGTCAGTTACTTCATTTGCAAATATTTTCTCCCTTTCTGACGGTTGTCTTTTTGTCTTGTTTATGGTTTCCTTTGCTATGCAAAAGCTTTTAAGTTTCATTAGGTCCCATTTGTTTATTTTTGTTTTTATTTCCATTTCTCTAGGAGGTGGATGAAAAAGGATCTTGCTGTGACTTATGTCATAGAGTGTTCTGCCTATGTTTTCCTCTAAGAGTTTGATAGTTTCTGGCCTTACATTTAGGTCTTTAATCCATTTGGAGTTTATTTTTGTGTATGGTGTTCAGAAGTGTCCTAATTTCATTCTTTTACATGTAGTTGTTCAGTTTTCCCAGCACCACTTATTGAAGAGGCTGTCTTTTCTCGATTGTATATTCTTGCCTCCTTTATCAAAGATAAGTTGACCATATGTACATGGGTTTATCTCTGGGCTTTCTATCCTGTTCCATTGATCTATATTTCTGTTTTTCTGCCAGTATCATACTGCCTTGATTACTGTAGCTTTGTAGTATAGTCTGAAGTCAGGGAGCCTGATTCCTTCTGGTCCATTTTTCTTTCTCAAGATTGCTTTGGCTATTCGGGGTCTTTTGTGTTTCCATACAAATTGTGAAATTTTTTGTTCTAGTTCTGTGAAAAATGCCATTGGTAGTTTGATAGGGATTGCACTGAATCTGTAGATTGCTTTAGGTATTATAGTCATTTTCACAATGTTGATTTCCAATCCAAGAACATAGTATATCTCTCCATCTGTATCATCTTTAATTTCTTTCATCAGTGTCTTATAGTTTTCTGCATACAGGTCTTTTGTCTCCTTAGGTAAGTTTATTCCTAGGTATTTTATTCTTTTTGTTGCAGTGGTAAATTGGAGTGTTTCCTTAATTTCTCTTTCACGTTTTTCATCATTAATGTATGGAAATGCAAGAGATTTCTGTGAGTTAATTTTGTATCCTGATACTTTACCAAATTCATTGATTAGTTCTAGCACTTTTCTGGTAGCATCTTAAGGATTCTCTATGTACAGTATCATGTCATGTGCTAACAGTGATAGCTTTACTTCTTCTTTTCTGATTTGGATTCCTTTTCTTTCTTTTTCTTCTCTGATTGCTGTGGCTAAAACTTCCAAAACTATGTTGAATATCAGCGGTGAGAGTGGACAACCTTGTCTTTTTCCTGATCTTAGTGGAAATGGTTTCAGTTTTTGACCACTGAGAATGATGTTGGCTGTGGGTTTGTCATATGCGGCCTTTATTATGTTGAGGTAATTTCCCTCTATGCCTACTTTCTGGAGGGTTTCTATCATAAATATGTGTTGAATTTTGTTCAAAGCCTTTTCTGCATCTATTGAGATTATCATATGGTTTTTCTCCTTCAATTTGTTAATATGGTGTATCACATTGATTGATTTGTGTATATTGAAGAATCCTTGCATTCCTGGGATAAATCCTGCTTGATCATGGTGCATGAACCTTTTAATGTGCTGCTGGATTCTGTTTGCTAGTATCTTATCGAGGATTTTTGCATCTATGTGATATTGGCCTGTAGTTTTCTTTTTTTTGTGATATCTTTGTCTGGTTTTGGTATCAGGGTGATTGTGGCCTCGTAGAATGAGTTTGGGAGTGTCCTCTCTCTGCTATATTCTGGAAGATTTTGAGAAGGATAGGTGTTAACTCTTCACTAAATATTTGACAGAGTTCACCTGTGAAGCCATCTTGTCCTGGGATTTTGTTTGTTGGAAGATTTTTAATCACAGTTTCAATTTCAGTGCTTGTGATTCGTCTGTTTATATTTTCTATTTCTTCCTTGTTCTGTCTTGGAAGGTTGTGCTTTTCTAAAAGTTTGTCCATTTCTTCCAGGTTGTCCATTTTATTGGCATATAGTTGCTTGTAGTAACCTCTCATGATCCTTTGTATTTCTGCAGTGTCAGTTGTTACTTCTTTTTCATTTCTAATTCTGTTGATTTGAGTCTTCTCCCTTTTTTTCTTGATGAGTGTGCCTAATGGCAATTTTGTTTATCTTTTCAAAGAACCAGTGTTTAGTTTTTTTGATCTTTGTTATTGTTTCCTTCATTTCTTTTTCATTTATTTCTGATCTGATCTTTATGATTTCTTTCCTTCAGCTAACTTTGGGGGTTTTTTGTTCTTCTTTCTGTAATTGCTTTAGGTATAGGGTTAGGTTGATTTGAGATGTTTCTTGTTTTTTGAGATAGGATTGTATTGCTATAAACTTCCCTCTTAGAACTGCTTTTGCTGAATCGCATAGGTTTTGGGTCATTGTTTTTTCATTGTCATTTATTTCTAGGTATTTTTTGATTTCTTCAGTGATCTCTTGGTTATTTATCAGTGTATTGTTTAGCCTCCATGTGTTCGTATTTTTTACAGATGTTTTTCCTGTAATTGATGTCTAGTTTCATAGTGTTGTGGTCAGAAAAGATCCTTGATATGATTTCAATTTCCTTAAATTTACCAAGGCTTGATTTGTGACCTAAAATGTGATCTATCCTGGAGAATGTTCAATGAGCTCTTGAGAATATAGTGTATTCTGTTGTTCTTGGATGGAATGTCCTTTAAATATCAATTAAGTCCATCTAGTTTAATGTATCATTTAAAGCTTGTGTTTGCTTACTTATTTTCATTTTGGTTGATTTGTCCATTGGTGAACATGGGGTGTTAAAGTCCCCTACTATTATTGTGTTACTGTCGATTTCCCCTTTTATGGCTGTTAGCATTTGCCTTATGTATTGAGGTTCTCCTATGTTGGTTGCATAAATGTTTACAGTTGTTATATTTTCTTCTTGGATTGATCCCTTGATCATTATGTAGTGTCCTTCTTTGTCTCCTGTAGTAGTCTTTATTTTAAAGTCTACTTTGTCTGATACAAGAATTGCAACTCCAGCTTTCTTTTGAGTTCCATTTGCATGAAATATCTTTTTCCATTCCCTCACTTTCATTCTGTATGTGCCCCTAGGTCTGAAGTGGGTCTCTTGTAGACAGCATATGTATGGGTCTTATTTTTGTGTCTATTCAGCCAGTCTATGTCTTTTGTTTGGAGCATTTAATCCATTTATATTTAAGGTAATTATTGATATGTATGTTGTTACTACCATTTTCTTAATTGTCTTGGGTTTGTTATTGTAGATCTTTTCCTTCTCTTGTGTATCCTGCCTAGAGAAATTCCTTTAGCATTTGTTGTAAAGCTGGTTTTGTGGTGCTGAATTCTCTTAGCTTTTGCTTGTCTGTAAAATTTTTAATTTCTCCGTCGAATCTGAATGAGATCCTTTCTGGGTAGAGTCATCTTGGTTGTAGGTTTTTCCCTTTCATCACTTTAAATATGTCCTGCCACTCCCTTCTGGCTTGCAGAATTTCTGCTGAAAGATCAGCTGTTAACTTTATGGGGATTCTCTTGTATGTTATTGTTTCCTTTCCCTTGCTGTTTTTAATATCTTTTCTTTGTATTTAATTTTTGATAGTTTGATTAATATGTGTCTTGGTGTGTTTCTAATTGTATTTATCTTGTATGGGACTCTCTGTGCTTCCTGGAATTGATTATTTCCTTTCCCATACAAGGAAGTTTTCAACTATAATCTCTTCAACTATTTTCTCAGTCCCTTTCTTTTTCTCTTCTTCTTCTCGGACCCTAATAGTTCAAATGGTGGTGCATTTAATGTTGTCCCAGAAGTCTCTGAGACTGTCCTCTACTCTTTTCATTCTTTTTTCTTTACTCTGCTCTGTGGTAGTTATTTCCACTCTTTTATCTTCCAGGTCACTTATCCATTCTTCTGCTTCAGTTATTCTTCTATTGATTCCTTCTAAAGAATTTTTAATTTCATTTATTGTGTTGATCATCATTGTTTGCTTTTTAGTTCTTCTAGGTCCTTTTTAAACATTTCTTGTATTTTCTCCATTCTATTTCCAAGATTTTGGATCATCTTTACTATCATTATTCTGAATTCTTTTTCAGTTAGACCACCTATTTCCTCTTCATTTGTTTGGTCTGGTGAGTTTTTATCTTGCTCCTTCATCTGCTGCATATTTCTCTGTCTTTTCATTTTGCTTAACTTATTGTGTTTGGGTTCTTCTTTTCTCAGGCTGCTTGTTCGTAGTTCCCGTTGTTTTTGGTGTCTGCCCCTAGTGGGTACGTTTAGTTCAGTGGGTTGTGTTGGCTTCCTGGTGGAGGGGACTGGTTCCTGTGTTTTGGTGGATGAGGCTGGATCTTGTCTTTCTGGGGGGCAAGACTGCCTCCGGTGGTGTGTTTTGGGGTGTCTGTGAACTTAGTATGATTTTAGGCAGCCTCTCTGCTAATGGGTAGGGCTGTGTTCCTGTCTTGCTAGTTGTTTGGCATGGGGTGTCCTTCACTGGAGCCTGCTGGTCATTGAGTGGAGCTGAGCCTTATAGGCATGTTTTTGGTTTCAATTGGATTCTAGGTTTGCAATTATTTTATTTCAGCAGTTTAAAAGTCATTCCATTATCTTCTGGTTTCATCTTTTCTCTATAGCTCCTCTTTTGAAATCAATATGTCTTTTGGTCTCTGGCTTTCAGGTTTTCTGTCTGTCCTTGTTTATTGACAATTTTACTATGATGTGCTTAGACATAGCTTTATTTTATATTTATTTATCCTGCTTTGGTTTCTCAGAACTCTTCAAACCTGTGGCTTAATGTCTCATGTTTGTTTTGAATAATGTTTTTCTTCTTTTCTTGTATCTGTTAAAAATGTTTTTGTCCCATTCTTTCTTTTTTCCCCTACTCTGAGACTCAATTTACAAGTATGTTATACATTTTTGCTGTATTCTAGGTGTCTGGTATGCTCCTTTTTATATTTTACATTTTTTTCTCTATGTCTCAAAATGGATATTTCCTACTGTTTTATCTTCCAATTCTCTACTCCTATCTTCTATTGTATTTAATCTTCTATTAAAAGCAGCCATTGATCTATTAATAACTGCTATTTTCTTTTTTATAACTCGTATTTCCATTTGATTTTTCTCATATATTTAAGTTCAGTTTCAATGTTATCCTTCTTTATATTTTTAACACATTAATCTTAGTTATCTTAAAATCTCTGTTGGATGACTCTAATAAATATTTCACCAAAAGTTTTTATTTTTTATTTTTTAATTTTCTGTGTTTCTTCTCCTTCTCCTGTTTTTGGTCAGTATTGTAAAATATCTAGCATTCAATTAAATAAATGTCATAAAAGAATTTTAAAGGGTCTGATGATGTTATCTTTCAGAGGATTTATTTTTCATCTGGCCAGTAGCTAGAATATGATCATATCACCTTAATCAGTCAAGATTAGTGGCCCTTCCAGGCTCTCAAGAAAATTTGGACTGTTTACCTAGGCTTCACTTCATTACCCTGAATTTCAATTTTATCTCCCAGGCATTACAAAACTGCTTAATATTTTATTTAGCTTTTCAGCCTCTTAAAAATATCTTCTTGAAATATTGTCTCTCAAATCCTGATTACCTTGGTTGTTCTCTATATCTTCAAATAACTGTTTTTTCCTTTGTACTTTATCCATATTTTATAGTTCGTTCTGGTGAGAGATTCAGCCTAATATCAGCTATTCCATTAAATCCAGAAGCAGAATTTACTAAGGGACCATGCTTTATTTCTGTATATAGCAAAGACTTAACTTAATGTTGGCAAATGCTAGATATTTGATGTAAATTGATAGAAACAGAATTAACAGATTAGCAGAATTTATTATATATGAGTTCAAAAAAACTGGATACCCTGAATAACTTACACAGTACTCATTGGAACTGCATTTAATGAATTATGCTTTGATTTTATGCCAACTGTTTACCCTGTTGAACCCTAAAATGAATAGTCCTATAAAAGTATTATGGTGTGTACTATTTGACATATTATTGAGGAACTTGTTTATTATGATGGTAGTGTTCTCTCTAGGAGAGCACTCAGAAAACATACTCTTTTGGCCATAGTGCCAAGAATAGGTTTTCTTTTTGCCGTACTGCTTGGTCTTTATTCTGAATTTTCTATGTTGTATAACTCTTAGGGTTTGGTTTGTTTTTTCCATTTGGTTAAGAGGAAACATAGAGGATATAGAGGAAAGTTTGTAGTCTATCCATATGAAATATATGATTTAGTTTTATCCCTCATTACATTTTATTTTCCTGACTTCTTTTCCTACTACACCTAATTTAAATATTTTTGTTTATTTTATGTATTTTTGTTTGTTTGTTTGTTTGTTTTTGTGGTACGTGGGCCTCTCACCGTTGCGGCTTCTCCCGTTGTGGAGCACAGGCTCTGGACACGCAGGCTCAGTGGCCATGGCTCATGGGCCCAGCCGCTCTGCGGCACATGGGATCCTCCAGCACCAGGGCATGAACCCGCATCCCCTGCATCGGCAGGTGGACTCTCAACCACTGCGCCACCAGGGAAGCCCTATTTTATGTATTTTTGATTGCAGCCTCAGGTTGCCTTGAAACTAAACAGAGAGGACAAGTAAATTATTTGAATTCTTTACAAAGGGTTTTCTGCAACATATATTCCTTCTCAAAACTGTACTTAGCTACATTTACATTAGTAAGAAGGCTTTGACAAGTATAACATAGACATATATAATACATATTTTATAGTCTAAATAGATTTGCAAATTTTATTTATTTGTTTAATATCCAATAAAATGGTATAAATATTACCTCTGCCACCTCTTTAACAAATAAAGAAACCAAAATGCAGAATCAATTAGATAGCATGTGAACAAGTTAGAATTTAACCCAAATATCTTGATTTCAATAAAATACAAATAGAACATAATAAACATAAGTGTTTCCTTTAAAAACCATGCCAAGAACTTAGATGCTTATTCCCATTGTCTTTCTACTTTGCTTTTGTGTGTCTTCAATTAATCAGTACAAATATTTTCTTAAGTATGATAACACAATTTTATTTTAGCTTAGTACTTACAAATCCTTTCTTTGCTTATCACTACCCTTTCTGTAAAATAAGAGCTCTTTAATTCACCTTTCATACATTCCTGAAGATACACCTTCAAATGGATCAAATTTAATTGCAGTGTGGCCCTTTGCTAGTTCAAATTCCTCAATCAATTCACTTCAGACTCATCTTCTTTCAAGACTAAACGACCCCATTTTTCTTAATCTCTTCTCATGTTCCATAATCCTTTCCATTCCATTTATCATTTTTGTTACCCTGTTCTCTCTCCAACTTAGCTATAATGTTCCTCAAATAAAATCTTCTATCAGATGGGCACATGCTTAAAATCTCCTCTTCTATACTCACATTAGGCCAACTAAGAAGCTGCCCTGGTAATTTCAGCTTCCACAGTTATTATGAGCCTCAAGTCTGTGGAATGTTAAATATAGTATTCTAAAGAGGTGGGAACAGGTGACATTTCCTTGTGTCAGTATTTTGAGGCAACATGGTACTTTGCCTGAAAAATAAAAAGATGAGTCTTCAAATCCCAGCAAAGTAAGTGCTTTGCCTATAATATGGATTTTTTGATGTCTGTATTAAAGAGCTATTTTGCAATTTCAGGAGATAATGTCATAATTGTAAATAAATAAATCTGGTTTCCTTTCCCCAAATACTCAGTGACTCTTGATAAGAGTTTATCTTTCATTATCAAGGCAATGAGTCTGATGTGAATTCAGGGTCTTTGCAATAATGGACCAAATTCATCATAAGATAGTATTTGCTTAAAAAATTAAGTAAGCAAGAAAAAGCAAATGTTACCTAAAAAAGTTAGTCTGCAGTTCTCTGAGGCACCTCGAAAAAAAAGAAACACTGGTGTAAGAAACATCAATTACAAAAGCCCCTGAGTGATAAACAGCTACTTCCATGCAAGTAATAATTACTGTCTCCTGGAGCTGACCCAGAGAATCTCTGTAGGGAACAAGTGTAATAGTGTAGTTGGAGCCATATGCCATGGGCATCTCTATGCTCTGATGGAGAGGACTCATTTGGGAATGAGTTGGAAGAAGTCATGTGTGTTTATGCAAAACAATCTTGCCATTCTGTTATAAAGAGCTCAAATGCTATATTCAGATTCTTAAGGGAAAGGCAGAGTGGCAAGACCAGAAGTTGGGCAAAGCAGATCACTGGTTAGATTTTGAGAGCAAGCACTCAACTAAAACAGGCATGGAGAGCATATCTAAAAGTCTTGGAATATTTGTTGCCAATAGTGCTGAGCATTTCAAATGCATTTGGCAGTTTCAACACTTGGAAGTCAAAAGAGTAACTACCTTTGTGTTGTTTAGTGGTAAATGATATAGCACCAATATTCCTAGTTTAGGGGAAAATGATAATTTGTTGGCCCTGGCAACTGAAAATTTTGATCATGTTCTGGCTTCAGATACAGATGGATCCACAGGAGATCAGTGGTATCCTCAGGACTCACTCTTTATCCATCTCTGAACTATGCTTTCCTCTGTATTTGTTGCACTGTCAGGCAGAATCTTCATTCATGATGGCAAGATAGCTGCCAGCAACTCCAAGGTTATATTTCTATCCTATCCTCTCAACCATGTCAGTATAAAAGATGTGTTTCTTTCCCAATAGTTTTAAAAGAAATCCAGAATGAGTCTTATTGACTCAGATTGATCTGGCTTGTTTCATAAGTCCATCTCCAGACCAATCACCCTGGCCAGAGGAATATGATTCTCTGATTGGTCAGACATGGGTCACTTCTACTGCCTCACTCACAGTGCCCCTCTTGGAGTTAAGAGCAAGATTAGCCCTCTCTCCCAACAATTGCATATGCTGAAAGGGGCTAACTGGTGTTCCTCCAAAGGAAAACCATAGTGTTGGTATCAGAAGAAGAAATAAATTTTTTTAAAAAGTCAGGTGTTTAATTCTCCATAGAATTAAAAGCAAAAGAGCTATTCTGGAAATCCCCATAGGACTATAAAAAGTAGACAGTGGCATTCCTCTCACATTTAAATATGTGCTTATGTATATTTCTGACTACTACAACTGCCCCAGAGATCTTTAAAACACTGCTGGGGACAGAAATCCCTTTAGTCATGTGAAGTTGGCTTTATATCTCTCAAAAGACATGAGATCAATTATTCCAACCCCAGAAACCACTCATTTTTTTATTGTTGTTGCTGTTTGTTTGTTTATTTGCTTGTTATAAGGTATGAGAACACTCTGCTAAGTGCTTTACAAACATTAACCCATTTAATTGTTAAAACAGTCCCATGTAATTATAATTTAATTATTCTTCTTTCCCTGTTATTAAAACAGTCCTGAGAAGTAGTATTATTGACAGTTATTTACACATGAGAAAACTTGGTCACAGAAGGTTTAATGACTTGTGGTCCCACAGCCATTGATGGCAAGACTGGGATTAAGACACAAATTTCTTAGACCTTTTTTCTGCATATGCTCATTCCCACTCTAAGTTAGCAATACCATTTGAAAAGCAGGAAAAGTGAATTTTAATTTTATTGTGAAGTAGAAAGCTATTTTGCAATCGTATACAACACTTCAAATCCTTTTCTTTCCATAGTTTGTAACCCTTATACAGCCACTTGAAGAGAACTGAGAGTCATTCAGAGCTCCATAGATTTAGGTTCTATACAGTTTGGCAGCCATTTCTGCAGTAGCAGGTGATTGTATGTCCAAAGCTGTTGGAGCTTTATGAGTTCAAAACTCATTTCTACCACTTTCTAGATGTATGAATTTAAATAGGGTTTTTTAAGCTCTGTTTTCAATTATTTTCCTAAATATTAAATTGGTATGATATTTGTCCCTCCTTCATGATATTTGTCCCCCCTTCTGATAGCTATTTTGAGGATTAAATGAATTATACATGAAAATTCCTTAGAACAGTCCCTTGTACACAAGATGCACTCAACATATTTAGTTTTATTATTATTGTTATTGCTCCTGTTATTGTTGTTGAAAGTAACTGCCATAACATAATTACCAAGAACTAAACAAATCAGGAAGCAGAGCCTATGCTTAATAAAAAGCCTATGTGGTTAATAAAAAGATAAATATAAAGCAATTATTTTTCTGTGATTTTGAAAGCACTAGTGGAGCTTGAAATATACAAATCCAAATATATACATGGGGAATTGATGACTACAATTTATTCTCCAGTCATCAAGAATGGATTCTCAGCAGGAAAGGAAGATGAACAACTAAATGAACAAAAGAATCAACCATTCAAATGGTATCAGCTCTGTGAATTTGTCTAGTTACTTCCTGAAACTTTGGACACCACATTTACTCCATTGAGATCATCATATCTATGCCCAGTCACTTATGGAGGCTTCAATAAAATACTGTGATAGTTTGTGCTATATAGTGGGTACACAGCACAGTGTGGAGATTAACTTGGATACTCATGGATGCAGGATTCTGTCTGACTTTAATTACCCTAAATTATATTCTTTCCACTAGCACTGTGTTTCAAAATTAATGCAAATACAGTCTCCAGGTCAGTAAACTAAAATTCAGAAAGATTCTAACTTATTTAAAATACTTTTTATAAAGCTATTAAGTGACTCTAAATTACATCATCATTTCTTTTCTCTACCACCTGTTCTAAATTTTTCTGTTCTGGCTAGCAACTTCAGCTGGTCTGTGTGGTTTATTGGGTGGAATGAGCCAGATCTTTATCCCCGAATTTTGCCATAAACTCCACACAGTGTCTTTCACAAACATTAATACACTTCATTCCACAGAGTCATCCAGATCATGCAATCCAAGCAGCAGGGCACTTGCATGGAACCATATACTTCCACAGAGCCATTTTCTCCTCTGGGCCCCATCAAACATGTCTGACTTTTGGGTCATTCAGGGTATGGATTAGAGCAATATTTCCAAGTGTGGTATTGGATTTCTCCAGAACCTGAAAACTTCTATGAGATATTGTGCTTCCTTCATCACCAAGTGAGATAGGAAAATACAGTCATCTGTCCTTTAGTTTGGAAGGTATGTCACAGCATGTCCCAAACCACTGGAATCCTAAAATTTTCACTGATGTATCTTCATCATGTTATCTCCTATTTTCTCGAGGGCATGTGTCTTACTGAGGCCTCTCATCTACTTGCCACATCTTGCTCATTTATGCCAGTTAGCAGGATGTCATTATAGATTGGACCAGTGGGATGCTCTGAGGTATGTCAAGAGAGTCCAGCTTTCCTCAGTCTATATTTTGACAGAACGTGGGAGAATTTTCACATAGCTCTGGGGCACGACTATAAATGCATACTGTTTTGGGGTTTTTTTATTTGAAGGTAAACTTCTTTTGATCCACCCTTTTCATAGGGATGGGAAAAAAATATTCACCAGATCAATAACCGAATACCACGTACTTGAGGCTATTTTTATCTGTTCTAGCAAATATACCACTTCTGGCACTATATCTGCAATTGAGATACTACTCAATTGAGTTGGCAGTAACCTACTATTATCTTTCAGAATTCATCTGACTTTTATAAGGTAGAGACTGGCAAATCAAATGGAGATATGATAGGACACACTACCCTATATTCTTTAGGTTTTTAGATAGCATTAATTTCTGTCATTTTTTTTTCTAGTTCTCTTAGCAAGAGAGAGATTTTCAGTTTCAGAGGTTTCACTTGGCCTTCCTAACTACTGTGGCTCTTATTCCACAATAAAGGAATCAAAATGAGTATATCTATGTCAATTATTTATTCAGAGACTGGGAAACAACCACTGGGTGGGTCCTTGGACCCACTGGACACACTGTGAGCCAGACCTGGGCCAAAACATCATTTATTACTTTGCCATATACTTCCAGTTTACCAGAGGAGTCATGAAACCTGGATATTAACTCGAATCCTCCCTTCTTGAAATATTTGGATATTCTTCTTTCCCTGTTGTAAATGTCTGAAGGCCCTTTTGGGAAGTATTGTGGAAATATTACTCTATATTTGACCTGATTTTCTAGGATCTTTTCTTCTGAAGATCTGGCCTCTCTTTCAGTCAATAGATTCCAGATGTGAAAATTGGCTTCTATTTAGAAGCTGAACATGAGATCGTGACTTTCATTGGATAGCTATTCTCAGTCTCCTGATCGTTCAGACTTGGTATGTTTTTGTTAGTAAAGACTGTGCAGTATGCTTTTAGCTATTGTTCTGGACACAACCTTCATAGATCCCTACAGGTCACGACTTCCTGGATGCCACTCCAGCCCTGCTATTCATTATGATAGTTACAACCCCTTGCCTTCTGAGAATTAAGCACTGCCACCTAACCTCTTTTATTTGAAACCCTATCATTTCCAATGTTATAAGGAGCCAACTGTGTAACATCTCCCAATGTCAAGGGATGATATCATCTCAGAGGAAAACCATCACTGAGCTTCTCAGAGATGCTGACACCCTTTTAACCAGTGTATCTTTATTAATTTGGCAAACAAAATGTTCTCTGGGCTCCCCCATGGAACATAACCACCCAGTGGGGTTTTCATGTTTACACCCACTCTCACATGCCTACTTCTTGGAGCTTTCTAAGCTCCTCTTCCATGGTGTGGCATGAGTTACAGTATTTCTACTTCATTTAATGTGCATCATAATTGTCTCCAAGCTCCTAAGAGCCCTCCTAGCAGATGTTAGCACAGACCGCTGTACCCTTATCAGAGTGTTAAATTCCATCTCCCTCAGAAGTATACTCACATACAATACAGCATTTACAATCAGGTCAATCTGATTTCAGACTCAGTGTTCTTTGATTCATTTCCTCTTTGTTAAAATGGTTTGCATTTTTTCTAATTTAAATGGGTAATAAGCAGTTTACCATCCTTCTCTCAGAATGGACTCATGTTGTTTTTTAACAGAAGATCCTAAAATACATGCTGGTGAATCCTGACCAATAATGAAGAAGGAACAATGAGTGTGAAAACTCAATTTCCTAGCTAATTTCTGTGAATTTCTCTCATATACATACAGGAAAATATATTTAATATAATTAAAAGAACTTTTATTTTTGTAAGATTCAATAGATTCCTCCTAACAGAATATTTGAAGTAAAGTGACCAATCAGTTTAATGGATTAATAAATGATTAAGTAATCATAATTATACATAATAAATCCATCAATAAATGATTGTATCTGAAATCAATTTTTCTGGTTTTGTTCACTGGTCAATATCAAGCATCTAAGGCAGTGCCTGGCACATACTATTTTCCCAACAAATATTTGGTAATGAATGACCATTAGGAAATAACATACGCTTATACGTTTGTGTGTGTGTGTGTGTGTGTGAACATATATAGTTTTAAGATATCATTTTAATACAATTAAATATGTATTTTAATACAATTAAAGATGTTTATTTAAAAATATTTAAGCAATGTAGATATCTCTAGTAAAATGTGAAAGTTGTATTTCACCCTCAACTTAATGTATTTAATTCATTCATTTAGCAAATAGAGAATCTTCTATGTGACAATGACTATGCTATGTGCAAGAGATATAACATTTAGCAAAAACAGAATGATCCTCCTCAGAGTAATCATTGTTACCATACTGTTGTTTATCCTCCCAGATATTTTCTTGTCTATTTTTAAATACAAAAACACCCACATATACACACACATTCACATGCCAAACAAATATTTTTTTAACATAACTGAAATTACCCTGTATATATGATTATGTAACAAGCATTTCAGGTTACCATAAGGTGTTTTAAACTTCTTTACATCATGGCAAACATACAAAATGATAATATTTATACACTGTACTAGGATAAAGTGTTTATAACTTAACATATAATGGACATTCCTTTTGTTAAAGTAATCATTTGGTTACCTAATACTGAATCATGAAATATTCTTTTAATAAGTTACTGGATCTAGTTTGCTAAATTTCAATCTAGAATTTTTATATATTTACATATTTTCTGTATGTTTATATTTATATGTAACTGTGATTGGACAGTAGTTTTCTTTCACCTCTTTTAAAATCTATATTTTTCCAGAATTGTTGTAAGAATTATGGTAGCTTTATAGAATGAGTTGAGAAGCTCTGCATTTTATCCTAATATCTGGGATCATTTTTTACATAAATAAAGGATTTATTTGCTCATAACACATTGATGACTCTCTTATGTAAAACTGTCTTGGTTTATTGCCCTTGGTGTGGGTAGAGGGTTACCATGAGATCTTGACTATTTTTCAAATTTTTTCTATTATTTTCAGTCTGTTAAGATTACTTCCCTCCATTTGAGTCAATTTGGTCATTTATATTTTTCCAGGAAAATCAGCCATTTCATCTCAATTTTAAAATTCTATTTGTTAAAATTTTTCTCTGTAGCTTATGTCAACTTTCTTATTTAAAGTGAATTTGTTTGTGATTTCCTTCTTTTATTCTCTCTCCTCAATGACAGGACTGGCTGACTGCTGGACTGATTGGAGTGGGCTTATGGACAAGCTGACTTCCCTTACAGCTAGTGAATCGATCAAAACAGGTATGAAGTTTGCCCCCTCCTCCTTAATTACCAGAGAAAAGATGCCTTTACTCTGGATGAGAAACTTGTCAATGACTTTCACACTTTGAATAGTGGGTGGAGCTGCCTTTCCTTTTTCCATTATTATTACTTTTATTCTTTCAGATCTACTATGAAGGTCTGAAATCATAGCATCCTCTGATTGGCTTACCCTCATCAGGGTAGCCCTCATCAGGAATAGCTCTTACTTTCAGCTAAGAGTCATGTGCTAAAAAGGGCCAATGTTATACTCTAGAGGAAGCATAACTGGACCAACTCTTCCATAGTTAAGCCTTAATTCCTCCCCACATCATCAACTTACTGACTGCTCATGCTCTTTCTGCACCTTCTGAGCTAAGTTTTCTTCTGATCCAAATGGGCAAGAACTGCTCTTACCTCCATAGTTATGATTTTCTCTGTTCTAATCTCTATGACAATTTGATTCCACAAGCTTTCTAGCTTCCAGAATTTTTCAAAATTCTATTTCACTGATAGCATCACTTCCTCTGTTAGGAATGTGTACAAGTTTTACAGTGTTTACCTCACCCTTGCAAATTGTAATGAATGGTCCTTTTGCCATTTTGATGGGTTGCAAAAAGCAAATTCTTTGGAAGCTAGACAGGTGACATTTGTATCATATTTGCTTACTAAATGTATCTATTCATGTGAGAATTATAAGGAA
Source organism: Hyperoodon ampullatus (assembly GCF_949752795.1). Lineage (NCBI taxonomy): Eukaryota > Metazoa > Chordata > Mammalia > Artiodactyla > Ziphiidae > Hyperoodon > Hyperoodon ampullatus. The sequence goes on from NC_136914.1 coordinate 175,570,795, forward strand.
TTTTATAGTTGTACTTATACAACTATAGAATGTATAAATTAAGAGTTACAAAGTAATTTAAAGTTGTATATGAAGTGGTTTTTCCTTTTGAAGAGTTATTTTCAAAATCATCTGTGTTCTAGCAAAATCTGTAACAGCTTGATGTGGACCTGTTGCTGAGATGGTGATTGGAAAGCATTTCCACCAACATGCAAAGAGTTTCCAGTATATGTCAGCACTGTCTGATTTTCAAGTATGTGCATCTTTCACCACCTAGATTCCTGCTCATGATAAGTGACATGTAGACTTTTAGTGCTTCCTGCACCAGGGACTGTCTTTCCAACTCCGATTGTGAAGTCCTTTCAGAATTCAGCAGCATTACTCATCTTGATTATGCCACCAGTCTCTTTGATGGGAGGCTTACCCAGTTCCTTTAAGAATAAGGATGAGATTTAAGGTTTAACTTCAAACATTTAAGGCACTTAAGATGCCAGGTCCAGTTTATTTACAGCTTCTGATCGATGTCTACTTTCTGTGTGGAGCATGAACTGAAGATCAGGATTACTTCCGTCAGTTCACTCGCCATTCCTATGTACATGCAAAGCCAGGACCCTTCTCCAGAATCGCCTGGTGCCACAGTCATCTTTTGGCATCAGATCTAAGCAAGATTTTTGAGTTTTTACTCTTTGGACCTTTAACGGTCTAACTGGAGAGCTGTTTGGACAGCATATGCAGGAACGGTGTTAAAAATAGGGCCCCTTTAGAAAATTGGGTGCATACTTGCCAGTATAAAAGCCAAACTTGGGCTTCCCTGGTGGCGCGGTGGTTGAGAGTCTGCCTGCCAATGCAGGGAACACGGGTTCATGCCCCGGTCCGGGAAGATCCCACATGCCATGGAGCAGCTGGGCCCGTGAGCCATGGCCGCTGAGCCTGCACATCGGGAGTCTGTGCTCCGCATCGGGAGAGGCCACAGATGTGAGAGGCCCACAAACCGAAAAAAAAAAAAAAAAAAGCCAAACTTGTATTAAGTTTTTAAAACAGTTTTACTTAATCTGGTTTGGGGGCAACGAAATATGTAAACCAAAGTTGTTCATTGGGGTGGAAGACTATCTCTTATTGAATAATGTTGCTTGTATTTTATTTATGATTCTTGCTTGATTTATAATGCTTTAATATAATCTCCTTGGAGAGAAAGCATGGTCCTTTGTAGTGGCATGATGACTAGGAAAGGAGATATGTGACATGACTTTTAATCCTCAATCTGTCACTAAGAATTGTCTGACCTTTGTTATCTCACCTATCTGGACATGAGTTTCCACAACTCTGAACAATCTTTAAGTTTCCTCTCATTTCTAAGAATCTATTTTCTATGCTACTGACTGTTTTTTGTTTTATGATTAGGCTCTGAGAAAATTATGAAAATCCCCGTACAAGTAAATAGACAATCATAATAATGACAAAAACAAAAATTAGAATCCACAACTTCATTTTTCCCTCTAGCAAGTCTGTAGTTATTCCAGTATTGTCTACAGGTATCTGATTTTACTGGAGTGCCATATTTAAACATTCATTATCAACTCATGCAATCAGACTTAAGTGCACCTAAGTACACCATCTGTCTTTTTTTTCTTATATATTCCTCTGTAGTCACACACAGATATCTGCTATTCTAGTAGTGTCTATAGCCTATTATAGCTGCACCAGTTACAGTGCAATCAGCAAAGGAGGCATTCCCTTTCCAAGTCCTGATTTTCAGAATTTAACTGCACCAACATTTATAATGGCTCTACCCTTAATATGATACATTCACGATTTTCTACACAGGTGTGTGTGTGTGTGTGTGTGCCTTTTTCCCCAAAACTCCAAAGGCAAAGTCTATCTTTGGAGGAACTGTTTAAAGCTTGGACCTCTTTTTAAAAAGGCAAAGCATGACAGAAAATGTTTTGCAAATCCAAGAGGTCTCTGGTCAGTCTGTACCGTCATGCAAACCATTTCAAGACTACAATGCAGGCAGAGAGTAGTTCGGAGGCTGTCGGCTGTTCCATCACTATAATCCCTGAGGCCAGAGCCTGGTCCTTTAAATTGGGTTCTACAGTCACATTATTTGAACAGCGTGCCTGATCTTGGCCCAAAGAGGCTCAGTTCATCCTCTGAAAAACAAACTGGAACACACCTTTTCAACATATCAGTGATGACTTGACGGCAGTGGGACCCAAAGGTACAGAGTAGGGACTCTCAGTGGTAGGTCTTGCATTTTTGGCAACATAAGCATGTAAATGAATAGGATACAGGATGAGGATTGAGGCCTTTTGGAAACCAATAAGATCCTGAGGTTGCATTCTGGAATAATCAACTACACATTGAAATGAAATGCCCCTAAGTATGCTGACTCTTGTCACTCAGTTCTTGTATTATATATTTTATGGTCTCTTGGGACCTTTGAAATCATTCTGCCTTCATTGTAGTTCCCATCCCTGACATTTATGAATTGTGTGGTTTTAAGCTGGTTGCTTAACCTTCATTAGCCCTGGTAGCCTCATAGGTGGGGTGGGGATTATAATACCCATTGTTCGTAGCTTTTGTGAAGATCAGCAAGACAAAGCACAGTGTGCCAAAGATATGCTTAGCACTGCATAAATGAGAGAAGAAAAAATAATACTATAAGGCACTTACTATATTCCAGGCTCTATTCAAATAGCTTTCATAGGTTATCTCCATTAACCCTCACAATAACTAAGAGGTCAATGCTATTAGTATCTCCATGATAGATGAGAAATTTGCAGAGAGGTTAAGTAAGCACCTGAGTACATTCAACTTGTTCTTGATGGAATCAATAACTGAACCCAGAAGTCTGATTTCCTAGTCCACACTCTCATCTACTACCCCATACTTCCTTGAAGAAAACCAAGCAGCTAGCCATCTGGCCACCAGGATTGCCCAATGCACAAGTATGCTAAAAAATATTGTTTATTACCTGACCTGCCCACAGTTCCCAGAGGTTCACATTGCCTTTCCTGGCCTCAGCTGGTTGAACCACTAGAATACCTGGCTCAAGAATTGTCCATCCAGAAACAAGCCAGCAAGCGATGATTTGGCCAAATGCAAAAAGTGGGGCAAATAAGATTTTCTCACTAAGGATCTTGAATGAAAAATGCATGGAGAGAATTTGTCCTTAAGCAATGAGAATAAGAGTTGAGACAAGAAACAGACCAGGGTGGATGAAATTTGTCATGGTAATATCAGCTTTATGAGCCCACATTGACTGCACTATGATACTTTTAAATACCAAAACACTGGTCTTTTTCTTCCATTATGTCATTATTTTACCATTTTTTAAAAATCTGAAACCTGAATAATTTAAAACTTTAGAAGTTATGCAAAGGGACTGATGGAACCAAGCAGTACTCTGAAAGTGTTCTAACTGTATTTCTCCCTTGTTTAAAATCTTTCCCAAGTATTTTCTTGATGTTTCCAATTATTCTTTCTAAGGTGATCATCTTCTCATATGTTTAGTAATCATTTTCATACCGAAGGACCAATTTGCATTCGTTGTTACTTCTGGAGGCCCTGATAGGGTTGGCTTAGAGTGGTAGCCGTTACCTTAAGGAAAATAGTAGGAGGGTGAGGTAAGGGGACTGGGAGAGAAGAGGACAGGGAAAAGGTGGGGAGGTCTCTGAGGCCCAATTTCTAGCTACTTCCCTAGAGGCTAACCATCTCCCTTCTTCACGTGTGTGGGTCCCTCTTTTCCCCCTGCTCCTTTATCCTCCTCATAAGACCAAGGATCTCATCACTGCCATCTCTCCAGCACCATGGACACTATTATTTATCTTAACAAAGGCTATATTTCCCAACCATCTGCCTCGGGGATACTCTAGCCAAAAGGCCCGAATAACCTTAATTTTCTCTCAAGTAGAACAGAGTCTGATATACAATGTAGAACCATATTGCTCAATGCAGTAGGCTACAACCATAAGTGGCTATTGAACATTTGAAACGTGGCTAGTCCAAATTGAGGTCTGCCATAAGTATAAAGTACATGCTGGATTTCAAAAACTTCATAGAAAAAAATATATATATATACCTCACTATCTTTATATTGACTATCTGTTGAAAAAAATACTTTGGAGTATTTTTTAAAATAAAACTCAGTATTAAAAAATACAGTATTGGTATTAATTTCATATGTTAATGTGTTTCTTTTTACTTTTTTAATGTGACTCCTAAAAATTGTAATTATATATATGTCTTTTATTATATTTATGTTGGTGTAGAAGTTGACAGTAATCATATTTCACTTTTTATTAAAAATATTGGCATTAATACTGGTGTTAATACAGCTATTTGGAAATTACATGAAATAAGGATTAAAATGCTGTGATGGTGATTTTGCTTTATAACAATCTCTGTGAGGTATTATAGGCAAATCAAAATTATGAGAAACGAGTCAGTAGAAGCTCTGAAGAAGGGAAAATATAGAGAACAAGTAGAGGATCAGGAGCCTGAATTGCAGAAAGAATAGATAACAGAATAGAAACGAGCTGAGGAGAGGGAGAATGACTGATAATACTGCCTCCCAAGCAAAGGGCAGACATCCCCAACTCCAGCTCTTAGGTCTTTACTGGCAACTGGAACCATACTTTTCTTTCTTTCTGAGGCTGGGTAGCTTCACAGGAAGCCATGTATTCTGGGAGGCAAACTTTCCTTGTCTTTATGAAGCACCTCCAACATACAAAGCATCTTTCTTTTGCTTGGGGACGTAATAGTGAGCAGGTCTATTATGTAGTATTATTTTACATAATAGTAAAAACAGGTCTTTGTTTACACTTTGAGAGCAAGAAACTAATATTATAGAAATAATCCGTATTTAAGAACTGTGAAACAATAACTAAGCAAGAAAAATGGATGCAGTGAGAAGATCTCTAAAGACTAGAAAACAGGTGGATGCCACAGAGGGTCTTTGTCAGGAGATGGCTACTCTTTATTCAGAAAGTGACAGGTGAGCTGAGATGCAGAATGTGAGAAAGAGCCAGTCATGCAAAAAGTCTGGAATAGGGAGAGAAAGAGGAGAACATTCCAGGAGGAAGGAACAGCAGGTGCAATGTCCCGAAGGCAGAAAGATTTTTAGTTTATTGGAGAAACAGTGTGATTGTGATTAGAGGGAAAGAGAGTGGTATGAGATAAGTTGAAAGAGTCAGACAAGGGACCAAGTCGTGTACACAATTTGGGTTTTATTTGCACTGGAAAGCCACTGAAGGGTTTTAAGTTGTGGAATGACATGACCAATTAGGCATCCATCGCAGTGGTCCAAGCAAGATGTGATAGAAGCTTGACTTTGAATAATCCCTGGTACTTTTGAATCAACAGAATGTAGGATTAAGTCATCTGTATGGGATTTATTTGTCAAGAAATAATAATATTCAGCTGGCTTTTTAATATGCTCCATTCTATTTTTATCAATAACAAAATTCATATTTATTCTTTGAAACAAACTTTGAAAATATAAATAAGCACAAAAAATCACCCATATTTCTGCCACCCTGTAAGCATGGTTGACATCTTAAGAGTGTATGGTTCAATACATTTCTAACATCTAGGTGTTTGTGTATACACAGAAATAGGATCATATTTATATATTTTTCAGAAGTTTTTTAAAACTTATACTGGGGATGTACTTTATATCATTAAATATTCTACAAAATCATAGACTGCATGGCAATTCAAGTATATGGATGTTAGAGAATTGATCTGATACACTATACTTAGGGATTTAATTTGCTTCCAAGTTATTACTAGTATTATTTTAATTTTTTAATAGTATAACAAAATGTGATTATTGCCATCTTTATAAATAAATATTTGTGTTTACCCTTAATTATTTCCAAATGATAAAATCCAAACATGTAATTATATCCTAATTTAAACTATTTCCACATTTTCAATGCATAATGTATATGGTAATGTATCCTTATTCCAGTTTCCCAGGACTTTTGGACACAATGGATACGATAATTTTAAATTTTTTTGCCGATTTAATAGGCAATTAATAATGTATCATTATTATTTTGTTTAAAGTACATATTTTAAATTTGTATTTCTGTCTAGTAAGGTCGAATATGTTTTTCTTTTGCTTATTGACCAATTTACCTATAGTCTCTCAAAATTGCTTATTTATATCCATTTTGCTATGGGGATCCTCATTTAGCTTGGCCTTAAAATAAATAAAAGGATAGAGAAATTGTTGTTGAGAAGTTATTTCTAAATCATGAAGTTAATCAGGAAAAAATTCTATTAAGTAACAGCACAGCTAATGACAAATAATCCTTGCCAAAGTGATAGTGACAGACACTGAAAAGATTTCACCTACAAGGAAATGGTTCAACACAAAGTTTCCTTCTATTCAATAATGTTTGCTGAGAATATTCTCAGAAGTTTTTGAGGATTCCAAAATACTATTTATGTCATATTTTATGTCTCTTATTTACAGGAAGCTTCACTTACTATCTACTCAGCTTGTTCAGGGTTCTGATTTCCCTGAAAAACAGCTCAAAGTGAAATGTCATAAGTTAGAGAAAGTCAAGTAGGTAGTGAGAAAAAGATGTATATCCTACCAGGTGAAAAACCTAATAGGCTCTGCTTGAGGGGTGATAATTTAAAACTGGTTCTTTTTCTAACTAAACAAATGACTCCAAGAAACTTTCTAGAAATATGGGTCAGAGCTTAGAACCATACCTAGTTTCTTGGCCATTTAGTATTTTTCACATAAAGCTAATTGTTTCATCTAAGAGGTCAATGCTAGTACTTTAAGCTCCAAATAAAGGATGTTTACTTCACCTGAGTGCACATATTACTCCAGTGAACAGTTTCATAAATGATCTCAGACAAGACATAGCAGAGCTCAGTTGAAAGGTTAGGAGATTAAGAGACTAAAGACTTGGATTCATGTCCTGGCTTCTTCAGCTTCTAACTTGTCTCCTTGGGGGAGGCACTTTAACAAAGGCTCAGTTTATTTTTCTATAAGCTATATTTATTCTGTAAAATAAATTAAGATATGTAAACTTACTATCAACTGCAGAAGGTTTCTATAAACACAGGATATTTTGGCCCTGGAGTGACAAACCCAAACATCTTCAAGGGGTAGGTTGTCTTCTAACTGCACGCGGCGGATCCATTGGGCTCTGGTATCTTCTAGTTCCATAAGATTGCTGCCATCGTGGCAATAAAAGCCAGGTGTTGTCTGATATTTCCTTTTTTTTCCAAAAAAAACCCTTATAAATCCTGATGAGTGTGTAAAATCTCCATCTTTAAGTATTGACAGCTGATTAAAATATATTTCAAAATGATTTTGTTGGCCAATCAAATCATACTGGCTACTCATTTTACAAACTGTTTTATTGTCTCCAATTTACACTGCTGCTAAAGCCCCTCAAACCTCCATGTTATCATCTTTAGTTTCAGAGTATTTATTGTACTGAGTGTATCAAATGCAGTCCAATCTTGTAGTAACCAATTATATGTAATTATTTCCATGATGAGGGTTTTTCTCTTCAGGTGGCCAATTACTTCCTATCAAATTATCACTGAAAACCATTATTTTCATTTCCATTTGTAGACATCTCAAGACTTTATTTTCTATTTGGTACAAGTAAATGAAAAGGAAATAATAACAGCCAATGCAATTATGACTGTGATCTTATCTGTCTGGATTGATTAGAAGTCTTTACTCTAATCATGCAAACTCTTTATTAATGTTAAGTTTATTAAAATCTAGGTTTAGATTTAGTTTTTTCTTTAAAGATTTCATTTATTTTATCTTTTTATTTTGTAAGATGGCAGGGGAGGCAGGATAGGGAAACCAAAGGAAAGCCTAGTTACCAAAGGGACCTAGTCTTTCCTGTAATTTGGCTTCACCACACTGATCTACTTTAAAACCCTTTCTCCATTTATCAAAACTCTGTCTCTGGTGAATTACAGTGGAGTGTTGCTAATTCATACTAATGACTGGGATACCCAGTGCAGAATATTGAATTCTGAGAATTAGCAAGTGAGCAATGAAGGTGAAAAAAATGACAATAAATGGAGGTCACTGCCACAAAAGGGTCCTTTTTTCCTTTGTTTTCTTAATTATAAGCCAGCTTTTAATTAATTAGGTTAATGTATCATTGATACTAGCACAAATTATGTCCTAGAGTTTTCCAACTTTAAAAATTAGTTAAAAATTAGGTGTAAATTTATTTGGCAGTGAGTTGAAATAAAGCATTGGCAGAAGGGCAAGGCTAGATTTAAATTGGTATTAAATTCACAAAATTTCCACTTACTATAATATTCTTTTTTTTTTCCAGCCTTGGCATCAGTCATTGGTATTAAATATGCTTTTTGATTAGACCAGTACTCTAGGGAAGGGCTACCCGCTGTTGAACACTTACCTGCTTAAAGAAATGGCAGCTGGATGTTCACAGGAGTTGGCATGGTTGCTGCTCCTCCAAGTATTCCCACAAACATCTCAGGGCGAAAACCACTCCCCACCCCATTTTTCAAGAAAACAAAAGGAGAAAGTTTCGGTAGAATTTCATAAAAATATAATTAACTTCTTTTGAATGTTAAGCATTGGAGAGCTCCTTATGTAGAGGTGATGAAAATGCAGATCAGATCAGAGAAAGGAATGAGGTTCCACAGAGAGGACCCAGTTTCATGCTCTTTTCAATCTATCTCCTTGGATGCTGGAAGATGCCCCACACTCCTTCTCACATTTTGTTATTTACAGTTTATTTATTCTTTTAATGAATCGGCTGTAAGACCGGGGTGTGAATTTGTTTTCTGCTCATGCTATGCCCACACTGCCTAGCAAAGTTCACTAGCAAATCATAATCACTCAGTACACATGCATTCAGGACTGAATGCTTATAGGATAGCATGAGGAATCCCAGGATCTAAGAACAGAGTTGTGGACCTTTCCTTTAGAAAGCTCACATTCCTGAGAAGAAGAAAAAAAGTAAGCAAATCAGTAGGATGTTTCTATACATTTCTATACAGTAGAATGTTTCTAGGATAGAGGGTAAGTTCAGATTGCCATGAAAGCACAGAGTAAGGGAAGAAAAGTTGGCCCAAGATAGTAAGGTTATGCAAGGCTTCCAGAGGGAAATGGGATTAAAGAATGAGGAAGAGTGAGTTAGATGCAGAAGGCTGGAAAAATGTTTAGGGAGTTTCACCTAGTTCATTCTGGAGAGAGGGGTAGAAAATAACTAGGAGCTAGACAAGAAAGAGTTCATAAAGAAGTTGGGATGCCATGCGAGCTACTTCAGTTTCATTTGTTTTTCATCAGGAGCAGAATCAAAGATGGACCAAAGGGGACAATGCTAGAGGCAGGACACCCAATGAGCAGACTGGCAATAGCCTAGCTGAGATTTGGCAAGGGCCTCATGGGATCCGTTGTAGCTACCCTGAACATATTTCCTCGTGGTACACAGGATTTCTCGAAAACTACCCTTCCCCCTACTTTTAGCCTTCAGTGTGAGTGAGATGACTTCATCCTCAGCTCCAAGGGTGATTCTTAATTAACGCAAGCTAATCAATCATCAAAGCCCACTCACTTGGCCATAGTCATCGGATTGGGACTAGGCACATGACTCAAGTGAAACAAATGTGGCCAGAGAATATCTGGGCTGGGCTTTCATTTGTTTGTTTGTTTGCTTGCTTTTGTTTGTTTTCTGCTTTAAGAGTAGTTTATTAAGAGTGACATGCTATTTTTTTTAATTTTGTTGGAGTATAGTTGATTTACAATGTTGTGTTAGTTTCAGGTGTACAGGAAAGTGATTGCTATACATATACATACATTCATTCTTTTTTAGATGCTTTTCTCATATAGATCATCACAAAATATTGAGTAAAGTTCCCTGTGCTATACAGTAGGTCCTTGTTGGTTATCTATCTCATATATAGTAGTGTGGGCTGGGCTTTTGGAAGAGAATCTCCTTTGCTCTTTTGGGAAAACTACTAGGAATACAGATTAGTCTGACTTATGATGGTTTGATTTATTTTTTGACTTTACGATGGTGAGGAAGTGATACACATTCAGTAGAAACCTAGAAAACCTTGAATTTTGATCTTTTCCCCACTTAGGAATATGTGGTGCAGTCCTCTCTTGTGATGCTGAGCATCAATGGAATAAATAACCAACACACTTGCAACCGTTCTGTACCCAGGCAATCATTCTGTTTTCCACGTTCAGCAGAGTAGTCAACAAATTACATGAGCTATTCCACACTTTATTATAAAATAGGCTTTGTCCTAGAGGATTTTGCCCAACTGGAGGTTAATGGGAGTGTTCTGAGCACATTTAAGGCAGGCGAGGCTAAGCTAACATGTTTGCTAAGTTAGGTGTGTTAAATACATTTTCAACTTGGGATATTTTCAACTTATGTTGAGTGTATCACGACGTAACCTCCATGGTAAGTCAAGGAAAATCCGTGGTATTCTCTCTTCCATGACCAAGCAAAGCAGCCTGGACACTATTGGCTGCCAAATTGTGAACAGAAAGAAAATCAACCTTTAGATTAACCCAACACTTCAGAAAGCAAACGTGGAGAACCAACTGTACCAAACCCCACTTTAAGTCTACTCTAACTTGGGGTCATAGATGAACAGAATTATGAATTTTTGAAAATCATTTATGCCATTTAAATGGGTTTTTCTGGAACTTGGACATTCTTGTTTCTGAAAGTATCTTAACTGCTAAAAACCTGTCTGTGGCAGCGACAGTCTGGATAAAGGTAGAGATTTAGATGACCTCTTCCAGTCTCTTCATTTTTATGATTCACTCTCATCTTTAGTTTATTAAGAAAATATCAAGGCTGCAAACAGCAGGCTGATGACTGAAGAAAAATGACATAAACATCACAAGAGTCAAATGACTCCTCCATGGTCCCCTGACAGCTTTTCTCCTTTCCTCTCTGTTGCCTGCCTGCTTCTGGCTGCCAAGAATTTGCTGTTTGCTTCTCACTTCCCTCATCCAGTCCACACTGAGAAGATAATGTGCCCAGAGAGCACCAGCACAGAAAGCAAACGTCAGCGCACATTTCCCAGTGAATGAAAATAACCTACCGGTGCAGAGTGCCCTCTGCTCTCCAGGGTTGAGACCGGTTTGGGTTGGGTGGGGAATTCTTCAGCCTTCTGGTCCTGGGATTTCAGCTAATGGCTTTGGGGTTTTGCACAAGCCACATGCTCCTGGCTTTAATGTTGCCACTGTGGATGAAAACTTGTCATGTTGGATAATATTACACAGTTACTCCAAAGCAGCTTTCTGGCTAAGTGACAGCTTTTGACATGTCTCTAATATTGACAGTAGTGGTGACTTTCAAGTGTGCTATTTATTTCAGGTAGAAAGGGAACAGAGAGTTTTAAATAAAATAAACATGTACAAAGGAAATGTGGCTTAGTGGAGTAAAAATGTCAAGGGAGCTTGAATACCTGCTCTGCTATTTTTTAGCCATGGACCATTGGGCAAGTCTAGAGACTCAGTATCTGTCCGTAGAATGGAAATGGTGATAATGTCTACCTTCAAGCATCAAAATCACATTATCCAATGTGTCTAAGTGTCTTGTGTGATGCCTGGCCCACTGTAGATGATAATGGTACATCTATTAATTGGGATTCCTGCCATGTCCATGACCTTTTCTAAGTAAACAGCTATAACCAAGCACTTAACTCTGAGAATCCTCAGGCAACATTGGTTCTGCCATAGGGCTTAGCTACCTTGGCCAAAGATGATTATACCAGTCTTAACACAGGTGACATATAAGGTAGCCAAGAAGTTATGACCTGGCAGGTACCTAAATTTGAACTAGTTCTAAGATTTTGACAGACTCTTGCTTGAGTCCTGAAAAAATCAGAGAGTTAGTAGCCAAGGTTGAAAATGAAAGGATTTACAGAGAGAAGCCATGATGTTAGGGCAACAGCATGAAGAATCACTGAGGTTATGAGAAAGGAGAGTGTAAGCAAACTGGCAAAGTTTGGAATGATTCACAAATGGGAAGAATCCATGAGTTTATGGTGAGGGAAGCAGATAGATCTACAGAGAAGCAGACATATTAAGAGGAGCTGAGTTGCATGAATGGAAAGTCATAAGTTTGAGACAAATGAACCTGTCTGTTGAGGACCTGGCAACTTCCTGTAGATCATCTAGAGGTCCTGGAGGAAACAGTATGGTGGAATTGTTAATCACACAGCTCTAGCATCAGAATATCTGGGCTCAAGCCCTGTCTCTGTCACTTACCAGCTGTGGGGATTTAAGCAAGTTTATCTATAAAATGGGGAACAAATGGCACCCACAAATAGAGCCATTCTGTGGAACAAATAAGTTAATACATGTGAAGGCATAGTACACCACTGACACATAGTTATTTTTTAATATGTAAATATTAAGCATTATTAGCTATTATCAACTATGCCTCAACTGACATAAAACTGACATATTTAGCAGCCCCTCAGTTCCAATATAACTCTTATTTCCCTTATATCTAAATGTACCTTATAATTAATATCACTGTCAATCAAAAGAGGCTACCTAAACATCTATTATCATTTTTATTTGAAGAACAAGGTAAAAAAATAAGAGAGGCAAAAGGAGATAAAATGTTAACTACAACAGTAATGGTTACCATTTTTGTGTCCTAACAATTTTTTGTGTAATTCACTCATTCATTTATATATTTGTTTATTCATTTATTCATTTTCAAAGATGTATTAAATTCCTACTATGCTGGAAATTCAATAAAACAAAGCAAAACAAAACAAATTCAGCCCTTGTATTTGTGGAGCTTTAAAATTTCATGGCATTAAGCAAATATTGAAGAAGGATCATTTTTAAGCTGACATCTGAAGATGAAAACTCTTTTTATTCCCTCACCTCATTTACATAGTGACTCAAAGTCATCTTTTTGGTGAGTTCTTGTCTAACCAATGTTATTAGTCAGAATAAGATACGTAATGTGGTGGTAAATTAACAAATTTAAATTTAAATGGCTTAACACAACAAATATATATTTCTTGCTCATATTATGTGTCCTAGGTGGGTTGGTCAGGCAATCTGTATCTCACACAATTACTGAGGTTGATGAAGACTCTACCATATTTTATTGGCACCACCTGGAGCATGCAGGCTCATGGCCTCAGTGGCAGAGAAAGAATGGCCGTAAAGAATGTACAGCTTCTCGGGCTTCCCTGGTGGTGCAGTGGTTGATAATCTGCCTGCCAATGAAGGGGACACGGGTTCGAGACCTCGTCTGGGAAGATCCCACATGCCACTGGGCAACTGAGCCTGTGAGCCACAACTACTGAACCTGCACATCTGGAGCCTGTGCTCCGCAACAAGAGAGGCCATGACAGTGAGAGGCCCACACACCACGATGAAGAGTGGCCCCCACTTGCCACAACTAGAGAAAGCCCTCGCACAGAAATGAAGACCCAACACAGCCAAAAATAAATAAATTAAAATAAATAAATTTAAAAAAAAAGAATGTACAACTTCTCTTTAATTCCTAAGTGAAGTGACCATATCACTTTTACCACTAAGCCATTGGCCCAAACTAGTGATATGATCTCATCTAACTGTGAGGGACTGGAAAGCCTTTCCAGCTACCAGGGAGCACAGAGAACTAGTAATCTGTACCAGAGACCATCTCATTTCAACTGTAGCTCCAGCCTTAACCCTCCCTATCTCTTTCTCTGGTTTATTTTTCTCTTTAGTCTTTTCTACCATCTAACATTCTAATTTAAGACTGTCTCTTCTAACTAGAATGTAAGCTTTAAGAAGGAAAGCATTCTTGTCTGTCTTGTATGCTGATACCTCCCTAGCACCTAGAACAATCTTTGGCACAGAGAAGGCACTTGATACATATTTGTTAAATAAATGAATAAATGAATGTTATTAGTGAGAAGAGATGGCAATTAGAAGGGGCAAAAAGCATTAAAAGGACCCCAAGGGGGGCTTCCCTGGTGGTGCAGTGGTTGAGGGTCCGCCTGCCAATGCAGGGGACACGGGTTCGTGCCCCGGTCCAGAAGGATCCCACATGCCGCGGAGTGGCTGGGCCTGTGGGCCATGGCCGCTGGGCCTGCGCATCCAGAGCCTGTGCTCCACAACGGGAGAGGCCACAACAGTGAGAGGCCCATGTACCGCAAAAAAAAAAAAAAAAGACCCCAAGACCGAAGGAACTTGTCTTGTTCAAGCAAGAGTTAAAAACCAACCTGGCTACAGAAGAATGGATAAGAAAATTGGCGCAATGTTTATATGCATTTCATTAATGCTTGAAAGATCCTTCCAAGGTAAGAATTATTATATTCCTAGGAAACAAAAACTGAAGCCCAGGATAGTAAGCTAACTTTCTTAAGGTCACACAGCTGCCTAATTGAAGAAATAAGATTCAATCTGAGTTTACACATTTTCTGCTCTACCAGCGAAAGGGTCTGGCTGATTCAAACCAACCTAGAGCTGCAGGGAACTAGGTCCATAAAATCACTGTTATGTGACAAACTAAGAATAATATGGACAATGCTAGTTAGATATCTGTCAATTTAGGCACCTCCCTATAGTAATACCTGATATGTTTGACATGATGAAAATATGTTCTAAGTCCTACTAACTTGTACATGTATACTTTAATACATCCTAACCAGAGCAAAAAGGTTAAAATTGAAACCAGAGGCCTGACACCAAATTAGTTGTTTGAACCCAGTAAAATAAACTACTCTTAAAAAATGGGAAAACCTAAGCATCACCCACAATTAGCACGAGTATTAAGAGGAGAAGCACAAAGCCTCAAAACAAATGAGAGGAAATTTTACATTGGAACCACCCATTACTCACAAAGAAACACTGATATCCTATTGTAAACTTTCCAGGAGTCATAATTCACAGGCAAAACCCGAAATTGGAAACTGGAGGCCATAGTTTGAATGGCCTTTGTAATTTTGGTCTGTCTTATATCTGAAACTCTTTTCAATGTTTGAGAAATTCCAAAGAAACAAGTCTTGAAGGGAGATAACTTAATTCTTCTAGAAACGTTAAAATGCAAAAGTCAAGAATCACTTGCCCAAACTGTTTTCATGGGCGTGTGACCTGCTCTCAGCCAATAGGATGTATCTGCTAAGGACTTTTACCAGGAAACAGTAAAACTAAAACCTGCAGCATAGGGGAGTCTATTCAAGTGGAGAATGTATGTGGGCAGGAACATTCAGCTTCCATGTGTTCAGGGTCAGAGAGGCATCCAGGGTTCAACAGCAGTGACAGCTCTATCCTGGTGAGTAATGGATGGTCTCAAAGTGAAATTTCCTGCTGCTCTCCTGACCGTTTCCTGAGTTTGATTCTGCAATGTTTCTTTTATTAAATGCCTTTTCTAGTTTAATCCAACAGAGCCATTTCTATTGTTTACAATTAAGAAAACTGAATATTATGATACTCACATATTAATTACTCAGTGGGTCTAGCAAGGAGGTGACACAGTAGAATCTATGAAGGATAATGATGAGAGACAGATGATATGACTGTCTCTTCAAGTGTTTAGTGCCAGAAACTTTCCTAAACACTTGAAATATATTATGCAATGTAATTCCCACATCCATTTGTGCTGAGCACTTTTATTTCTCCCTTAGATGAGTAAAATAAGAGAGGCTAAGCAAAATGTTCAAGGTCACAGAGCCAGTATGGTAGATTAGATTACTGTTTCTCAAAAACTCACTTCTTCTCCCCAACCCACCTACCCATTGGGTGATCGTACATCCCTACCCCACTGATACTGAACCTGGCCATGATACTTGATTTGGTCTCATAAAGGGTTGAGTATTTTGCCCATTGACTTAGGAACTGGTCTTGTGATTTGTTTCAGTCAATGGGGAGTAACTGGCTATAACATAAGCAAAGCGCAAAATATGACTGCATGTGATTGGACTCTCAACTCACACTTCTGTATTCATTGTTACAGGAACATGGCCCAAGTAGCCTGTCAGTCTCAGAATTGAAGATAAATTGAGTATGCCTGAACTAAACCAGTGTTCCAATATCAAGACCAGATGAGCCCAGTCTAGATCAGCTAAGCTCAGCCTGTTCCACAGACACCTCAGTCAGTAAGAGTCTAGCTTTTGCATCCTTCTGAGTTTGGGAGTGATTTGTTATTCAGCATTATTGTGGCAATAGCTGACTGATAAAGGTAGTAAGCCATGCAACCAGGATTCAAACCTGGACCTGATTTGACTCATAAACCTGTCTCTTAATTACTTTGCTGTATCACCTTCCCTGCTAGGTCTGGATATTTGCACTGAAAGAATACAAAAGCAGGACAAAGTATTAGAACACCTCGGACTCTGACATTTCCATAGGCATAAGAGAGTCCCTTAACTAGAAATGTCTATGATAGCGTCTCTGCCTTTTTTGGACCATAGCCTCATTTTAGTTCATTTGTCTTGGTCGGTATGTCTTACTTCTGTGTTTCTTTGTTCCATGCTGGTCTCCACAGGCAAATTATTTCCGGGTTTCAGTGCTAATGGACCTAGTACAAAGATGCTAACTTCTCGGAGTGCAGTATATTGAAGTTCTGCTCTTAACTCATGAAGCTCAGCAACAAAATCTGTATTTCTTTCTCTGATTCTGCTTCTATTTGTGCCCTGAATTCTTAGTTCACAAAGCTAGGTAAAACAAGAAGTACATGAGGTAAGAGTAGCTTATAACTAACTGGTGGGAGTTCCTAAGTATCTTGCTCTTCTAATGATTGATAGTTTTGTCCTCTTTGGTTCAAGAAGCACATTTGTGCCAAATAATTCCTAAAAAGGTTTTCCCCCTACTCATGCACACTTTCCATCATAACTGTTTCCTGCCTGCTCCTTAGAGATTATTGCATGGTCACAATGTTGCCTTTTCTTACTGGTCTTGTGTATAACTCTTTCATGCCACTCAACCACTGTCTAAAGATTTATATTAGCACATTTACCTCATGTCTCCTTACATTCTATTGACTTTGTATAACCAAGGATTGGATGATTAGCTGAAGGCAACTGACCTTGCCTGATTGCCACCTGGAGTGGGAGAAGCAAGACAGAGTCGATGGTGTTTGAGCATCAGTGCTGATAACCACCATCCACTTAATATCTTGTCTATGTACACTCTTTGAAAAAGAAAGAGATCCATAACTGATTTGTCTGATATAAGAAACAGCTTAAAAGCACAATATCGCTACCCATAAAGAAGACAAGGTGTTTTCATTTCCTGAGAATAGCACTTGAATGTGGTATGAACTGGACCCTTCCTGTTCCCACCTTTCAGGTAATGCCCATTGTTTATTGCCCACATGAATATGGTGTACTAACCCAGAGGAGATACATGATTTTAGTCCTTTTAGCTAGAGAGAAACAAGCCACAACTGAGTCTTTCCTGCTCTTGCCACTCACATGAAGTCCTTGCCCAGACTGCTTCCTGCTCTATGTCTTACCCTGTAGATGCCAAGGGTTGTAAGAGCTAGGAAAAACACACACACACGCATAGAACCACCCATGTGGATCGGCAATGTCAGGTCCAGGCTGGTACGAGGCAGAAGAGAAAATTAATCAACAAAATCCTGATTTAACTGAGTGTTTACAAAGTACACAGGATGGATGTCTTGGGACCATGAACTGAAGATAAAAACCACTCAGTTGCAGGACCCCTACCTCTTGCTATGGGGACGACCTCTTTCAGATGGTTTTTTGTATAAGAAAATGCCCTTTGTAGAGCACACATAAGATTCCAAGTTTCTTTCACTACTGCAACTATTTTAAAGACTAGTCAGGGTCTCTAGAAACATAAGAAGGAAAGAGGTGCTAATACAAAAAAAATCTGGGGCTCAGAGATATATAAAAAGTTTATAAACACTATCCAATTCCCCATGCAGAATAATGGATCTAAAGAATCCCTTATTCGTTCTACCCACAAATCCCTAGGGACATCAGATATAAGATTCTATTAACTTCATATAGTGGCAAAATCAAATGATTAAATGAAGACCACTGCACTTGTCTGGTTGCTACCTGCAATGGGAGACGTGATCAGTTGATGAGTAATTCTCAGAACTTAGGGATCGCAGTAGTTCCGGGTTTTGTTTTTTCTTCTAATCATGAGTCATAACCTATTCTCAGGCTTATTGAGCAAAATGAAAGGAAGTATATTGAGAAAGTAATTGAAACAAGGTGAACATTCTGGGTTAAGCCAGAACGAGGACATGGCTGTGCATACAGTGTGGATCTGTACTCCAGGGAGGGGATCATGGTCCACTCCTCACTTCCCATTTTTACAGATAAGAGTGAGAAAGCAGACCTATCTATGGAGAGTGCACAGGCTTCTCAGCACTGGGAGGTCTGGATGTGGGTACACTTGGAGTCTCTGGCACCATGAGAATTTGCAGTTCCCCTACTGGAAGGAAGAAGCCCTTGGCCCATGAAAGGTGAACTTGGACACAGCCTCTCCCCCTGGAGAAAATCTTCGGGGAGGTGGAGCTGGCCTCACCAGCTCAGTGTCCAAGCATCCCAGAGTGAGCACCCAGGGTCACATTAAACAGTTCAGCTCCTCTGGCCACACCATGTCACTGGGCTGGTGTCCCCCAGTGTGTTTAAGAAAAAACTTACTAAGTAAAGAGAGCTGAACCCTCCGTGGCTGAGGCAACCTCATCAATATAGATCATTAATTAAAATAAAACCTGGGGCTTCCCTGGTGGCACAGTGGTTGAGAGTCCGCCTGCTGATGCAGTGGACACGGGTTTGTGCCCCGGTCCGGGAAGATCCCACATGCCACGGAGTGACTAGGCCCGTGAGCCATGGCCACTGAGCCTGTGCATCTGGAGCCTGTGCTCCACAACGGGAGAGGCCACAACAGTGAGAGGCCCACGTACCGCAAAAAAAAATAAATAAATAAAATAAAAATAAATAAATAAATCCTGACTCTAAGTTGTCTTTTTTTTTTTTTTTAACAAATTGAATGAGATGTGATTTATACTGATTTTGTTTTGTTTTGTTTTGTTGCTGCTTTAAAAAGTTTTTCCAACACTGCATTCCATAAGGGCATTTCATTAACCGGTTGAATTTAAGTGACTTAACTGAAGTAGTTAAAGCATTCATTTTGCTGATAAAAAATAAAATGACTCAGGGCAAACACACTGTCATATTATTATTGAACGTGGACTGCAAAGCGCTGGCACAGGAGATGTTACAGAGCACACAGTTAGACATGGTCCTTGTCCCAGGGGCATGCAATCCCAGCAAGTTTGTTATATGGTATTCATTGCGATTTGATGAACTTCATTTATCTAGACAGCCACTTATTTAGGATGAATTGGAACCTATTGAATCATCTTAATTCAGAGGTTTCTATGGCACCATGGGTCTGCAGCATCTATTAAACTTGGGAAGATTCGGCAGCCATGACACAGTGAATGTTATTAGTCCCAAAAAATTGTCTAGGGCTGATGAATCATCAGCTTTAGGGACAGGTGTGGGGTGATACCCACTATCACCTTACTTCCCCCTTAGTTTTTTAAGTATGATATCAGTGCTGCAGTCACTGTTACTCATCTTCCCCAATAAAGAAGTTATCTGTCACAGATGATGCTATTTCCCCAGTAACACAATCATTCAGTTCTTGGGGAAAAAAAAAAATCACACAGTCTGAAACCCTGATACAAGATGAGGGTTCCCCTAGGCACTGAGTTCTCTGAAGTGATGAGTTAATGAGGAGAGCAGAGTTCTCTCTGTAGCAGATACAGCCACTTTACGGCATCCTGTTACTAATTGAGAGTAGGAACTCCCATAAACTATACTTAGAGGATTTATTTGGATTATTTACAAGGCCAAGGGAGGAAACAGGCAAATAGAGACTTGCATCTAGAGTGAATCCAATTGCTGAACAATTGTACATTCTATTTATAGACTAGAGGGCTTTTTCGAAGACTGGTGCTATGTAAAATTTGAAAAAAAATCTTAGGGTTGTCACTTTCCAAATTCCTGGCTGCTTTCTAAATTCAGTACCAGAGACTTTTATAACCTATAGACCAAGTCTGTGTTGTCTTTGATGATAAAGCTTAAAGCTTCAAAATCTCAATGGTAGAATCTTACAAAAAGTCACAGCAACTTTTAATCCTTTCAGGCTCGAAAACACACTAAGGGCATTGTATCAGCCAGGGTTCTCCAGAGAAGCAAACAGAACAAACATATACATCATATGTCATTATAAAATATATATGAAATATTATATATGATAAACATATGATTTATTCATGTATATATGGCTTATTTTAAGGAATTGGCTCACACGACTATGGGGATGGCAAGTCTGAAATCTGAATTTGTAGGGCAGGCTGGCCGGCTGGAAACTCAGGCAGGAATTTTTTAGTAGAATTGCTTCTTGTCCAGGAGATTTGCTTTTGTTCTATGGCCTTCAATCGATTGCATGACGCCCAGCCATATTATTGCTGTTCCTTCTGATTGTAGGTGTTAATCACACCTGCAAAATACTCCCACAGCAACATCTGCATAAGTGTTTGACCAAACAGCTGGGCACCATAACCTAGCCAAGGTGACACATAAAATTTAACCATCACACATATCAACTCTATTTGTTGATATCTATGCTGTGAACTTCAGCAAACAATATTTCCTAAATTGGCACATACAAAACCAGTAAGATCTGTGTTCAATAGAAGAGGATCATCTAAATTTTTTCCATATTACAGCTTTCATGAAAGTTTATTTAGATTCAGAATACATAATGCTTTTTTGTGCTGATGTCAATTATTCTGCTGAAAAGGGTAGTTCTTGTGTTTTTGTAAACCCAGTGTTGGCAAATGATGACCCACAGCTACTTCTCATCCACTGCCTGTTTTTGTATGGCCAATGAGCTTAGATTGCTTTATATGTAAATGGTTACATTATAAATAGTTATGTAAGGAATTGCAATTCAAAAATTGTTAAAATGGTAAAATTTATGTTAGCTGTAATTACAACACACACACACGCATTATGTAAGAACCTCTTGGCCTTCAAACTCTAAAATATGTACGTACGATCTGACCCTTTAAAAAAGTTTGCCAGCTCTTGTTATAAACCAACTACTTGCTTACTGAGGGAAGTCCTAAATATCCCACCTAGTGATATGCAGCATTATTGTAACAAGTTCCTTTAATCCATCTCATAATATAATAATTCCTAAAGAAGCATTAAAAATAATAGATTTTTGTTTGTCTTTTTACTTAAAATCCTATCTTTATGAAGTAGACTGAAAAAATATCAGGAGTTCTGGTGTTTAATGAAAGAAACCTTCATTTAAATCAGGAGCTTGGTATAAACATACTCACACTACTATATATAAGGTAGATAACCAACAAGGACCTACTCTATAGCACAGGGAACTCTACTCAGTATTCTGTGATAACCTATAAAAGAAGAGAATCTAAAAAAGAATGAATATATGTATATGGATAACTAAATCACTTTGCTGTACACCTGAAACTAACACAACATTGCAAATCAGCTATACACCAATAAAATTAAAATGAAAAATAACAAAGCTAATAAAAGCAATCAGGCAGCAGATTCTCAAGGTCCACCATGATCTGGCCCTCTGCCCTCCCCTCCAGCCTCACCTCCTATGGTCTCCCACCCCTCATTCCACTCCAGCTCCATGGACTTCTTTTTATTCTTTGAATAATTCCATCTTGTTCCCACCTCAAGCTTTTGCACTTGCTGTTCCCTCTGCCTGGGGCACAATCCCCCCAGGGCCTCACATGGCTACCCTCTTCTCATCAGGCAGATGTCAACTCAACCGTGACCTACTAAGGCAGGCGGTCTCTGACCACCCTCCTGACCCACACCCCCATCCATCTCTCCATCTCACTATTCTGATTTAACTTTATATAGTGCTGTCTGGAATTATTTGTAAATGTGTTACTCATCTTTCATCAGTACAATGCCAGCCCTGTCTTGTTCATGCCTGTACCTCAGTATCTAGAACATTCCATGGCCATAGAAGGTGCTCAGTTGATATTCATGTAGTAGGCAAGTGGGAAAACAGAACACTAGTCAGACTGAGTTAATATGTCATTCTCCCTAGTGATTAATCTTCCAATTAAGTCACCATTGTGTTAAGAGGGGTATTTAATCTGACCATTAGTTCATTTAACTAAAGGCACTGAGGACCCGACTCAGGGAAAGGAGTAGGTACTGTCGATCCAACAGTGAAGAAGACAGACGAGGTCCCTGCATTCAGAGAAGTCACAAAATGATACATCAGGAACAGAGAAGTTTGAGATAATGCCATACACCAGTGGTATTATAAAACATTTTGTATATGTCACTGAAAATGTTTCTTACCTCAAATAATTTCCAAACCACTTTGAATAATCATTTTCTAGCTTTAATAACATTCACAGTGGTTTCTTGAATATGTAGGGTTTTGACACCATATCAGTGTTAGCTATAAAGGAATTATTATAAAGATTTAAGCTAAAAACTAAAGGAAAGACAGAAAAAAATATTTTGTGTGCTACAAGACACCATATAGAAAGTAATTTATTTACAACATTCAAAAATAGTGATCCTCTGACTTTATGACTACTGTTTTGATGGCAGAGATGGAAAATGTCCGTATAAAGATATACATGATGCTTTTTCTGTTGTGTGGATTTCTGACATTCAGATATAACAGCTCATTTTTAGCCAGAAAGGAGATATTTAACATGCCTACCTTTACTTCCTCCTTTTTATGCTTTTTTATTTTTTTATAAGAGTTTACTTTATAGTTTAAACATGGCCACGCCCAGTTTTGAATTTTAAAACTTCAGGTGACCTCCCAAGCCTAGGGTCCCTATCCCAAGAGGAAAGGTCAACAGTAAAACCTGGCAAAGAATCCAGTAGCATCTTAGACCAAGAATGATAAGGAGAAGTAGAGACACTGAGTTCATACACTGTGTTTCATGTGTTGGTTTGCTTCATGGAGAATTTTGTATTTTTAACTCAGCCAGCACAAGTTTATTAAGTAGCAAAAAAAAAAAAAAAAAAAAATCATGTCCTACCCAATAAATCTTTCTTTATGTACCTGCCAATATCTGTGTGGGTTCCCATGACCTTGTTTCTTAGAATGTATCCTTCTAAACACACAGGCGCACACAAACATACAAACTGAAGGAGAATTTGAGGGTTTCTCTCTTATTTACTTCTTAGTAAATTTAGTAAGAAAATTTGCATTCCAATTAGCCTTTAACAAAAAATTGAGAACTTTGTATATATATAAATATTCTCTATATATAGAATAGTGTGTATTCTATATATAATGTGTATATATAAATAATTTTTATATATAAGTGTATATATATATATATATATATAAAAATATATATTTTTTCCCTACCCTCAAGAGTCAAAGCGACAGATAGGTGTATATAACTGCCACAGAACTGAAAACCAGAAGCCCTGCCTGGGTTGTAGCAAAAATAATCTTTGAGCTTGAATAACAGACTTCACTTCTTTGTCAGTTTCCTCTCCTGTAAAATGAAAGCATATTATTATATCATCTCTAATCTGTTCACTTCCAATTCTAGGTTCTACCATAAAGTTTAGTTTATATAAATAAATAACACTTTGTCTCATTATAGTAAGCATAGCCAATTTTAAGCAAGGATAAACCAGAAGTTTTTGGAATTTCAGGACTGACACTGGATACACATGTCAAAAAATATAAAACTGCACACTTTAAATGTATGCAGCTTAATGTATGTGAACTATACCTTCATAAAGCTATAATTTAAAAAAATAAAAGAATGACATAGCTCATTATCTATAAAGAATTTAAATTAACAGCACTTTGGAGGAAAAAATTAAAAATGACATTTTTATATGGATGTTATTTTAAACTGCTGTTCAGGTAAGTAAAAAAATAAATGGGCCCTTTAAGAGCCACTCTTTTTTTTGTTTAATTTTTATTCTATATTGGAGCATAGTTGATTTACAATGCTGTGCACAGCCCTAAGTAGCCTTCTGTACACAGATAAACTGCTTTGAGACAAAGCCTCTAAAAGCTGAATTTTTGTCCACCTGTTTGATTTGTTTAACCACTTCAATTCAGCAGGTAAATAGGTATGCATCATTTTCAAAATAACCAGTTGTTTGTTCTCCACCTCCCACTGCTGCCCCCAGCCTGGGTAGGACTGTGGGCCAGAGACTCCGCTCCCAGCTTGTGAGTGGAAGAAGGTAGGCCTGTTTACCTGCCAAGAAAGGTCTGGAATGAGCTCACAACTCAGCTGTATTACCGCAAAGCAAAAACAACTCGTTAAAGAGAAAACAATTCAGTCAAACTGAAACAAAACATAAATTTCTCTGAATTCAACTGTATTTTGAGAGACCACAATCAATGAAACCAATTAACAGAGGGTCAGGCAGCTTTAGGAATAATAAGGAGAAAAGAAAACTGTGGGATGGAGAGAAAACACAAGGAGAAAAAGAGATGAAAACAAAAGAGAGACAGGAAATGGCAGTTGGCAGTTTCGGGATCAACATTCATGTTTTCTTATACTTTATTTAAAAAACAACCCTTCTAGGATTCCCAGGCAAAAATCTCTGCCAATATGCCAGCTCTGTGAATACAGAAGAGAAAACGGAGAAGTGAAGCAACTACACAGATTCTGTAGAATGATCTTTACTGAACATCGAGGTGATTAAAGCAAATTCTTTTTCTTTACCTTGCATTATTCACAAAATTGTCTTAACGTTTCACTTCTCATTGTGTTGTAAACAGAGCTAAAGCCAAGTGAAAAGTTAGTCCAGTTCTTTGCTTAACTCAGGCAAAAAATCTGTATTACACACATATTTGCAAATGTGTAGACTTGCATTGGAGAACTTTGTGAAATAGAAGACAAATAGCAAGAGAGGTGTCTATCAAAAGCACAAAAATGTTTTGCAGTATTTTCCTATATCTTTCCTGAATGGCCGGGGATGTTTTAAACAAGGTTCTACTTTCATTATCACATAGACACTTTTCCCTCCTCAACACTGAAATGACATTCTAAATGGCATGTCTGTGTATTATAACCAGGTCCCAATTTCTCCTAGTTTTTGCCTTCCATGTTAGCAGCGGGAAAGGCAAAAGACTGGCCTGGATATTGCTAAAGCAATGCAGAAACGCCTTTAGTTATTATTACCAAAGTAAATGAAGAAACTGCCGACCAGATGGGTGTATATTATCTATCCAACTAAAAAAGTGTCTTGTTAACAGAGATAAATGGTCTGAAATGGCAGAACATTTTCTTGCAATTTTAAAAAATAATAGCAGCAATATTTCAGAGGATAATTCTGCAATTTTTTCAAGGTTTCTGTTAAAAACCACATTTGATATTGATAGATACATTCTTAAACTGTTCATTGACACATTCATAAATATGAGAAGTTGAAAGGGGATTTTTTTTTTAAAAAACCCAACTATAATAATCTCTCTTGGAAGCTTGAAGACCACACAGCACCCAGTAGGGCTGAAAATGTTTCATTCATTCCTGAATCAGCATGACCAAAACAAAATCGAGGCACAGTGATGCAGAGGGGAATGTGTAAGTTAAAAGAATCAGACAGACCTGGGCCGCTCCCATTACTATCCTTGTGACCTTGAATGTGTCAAATAATGTTAAGTAATCTCAGTTTTCATATCTCTAACATGTAGATAAAATCTAGGACTTTAGCCTTGCCTTGAGCATTTTTTAAATACCTTATAAATTTCCTGCATGGTACATGCAAGTTGCCATCTAAATGTTAACTTCTCAGTAAGCAATATTTGTACAACACATTGGTTCTTTTCATCTTCTAGAAATGAGTTTCTAGTTTTATACAATTGGAATATTTTGTTTCCTTTCAATGTTATGGGTACATTGCTACTTTGGATAGAAAATGAAACAAGATCTTTGGCAAAAATTTATAACACATATTATCCTCTTCTATAGTCCTTGGCCTGGTTACATCAATGGTACAGTTAAACCTAACATCTATTATGAATATGAAAACATCACCTTCATTTGCACCCAGCCATATTTATAGTCAAAAAAAAAGGTTATTTACTAGAAGGAAAATACAATTAAATTCTGTGATGTTTTATTTCATTTGGAAAGCCTCCTTTCTCCAGGAACATAACAATGACTTACTGATTTATAAAGTGCTATACTTTAGAGGCAGTCAAAATGCTTTCCTGTAATTATGACACCTTGTATTTCTAATCTCTGAAATACCTAGCTAGAACATCAAAAACTGCCTTTAAAGAGGCTTTGGGTCTTTTTTTGTTTGGATCACCTCAATTGCCCTTGGAGCCACCCAGAAGCTGTGGGTAAGTTTTAATATTTCCATTTTTAGCATTTGGTTAGTTGGTTTATTTAATTACTAGGCATACTGAAGAATACAAGTGACTTATTAGCTTGTCAAGCCCAGGAGAAGCTACAACACTGCATGTGACACCCCAGGAATAAAAGAAGATGAAGATGTCTTTCCTGACACTTGCAGCCTGGCTGTGTAAAGTCTGCTTTGATGAGCAGAATCAGAAGAGTTCCATTTTACTTGGAGTTTCGAGTCGGAGCTCTAAATATCAAGTCAAAGAACTCTTGGAAAAAAAGAAAGCAGCATGGGTGAGACTCACACACTATTTTCATTATAATAGGTCCAAAGCAAGACACTCTTTTTTTTTTCATTTTTTTAAATTGAATTTTATTTTTCTGGCTGCCTCGGGTCTTAGTTGCAGCACGTGGGGTCTTCCTTGAGGCATGCGGGATCTTTCATTGCTGTGCGGGCTCTTCGTTGTGGTGCGTGGGCTTCTCTCTAGTTGTGGCATGTGGGTTTTGTCTCTTTAGTTGTGGCTCGAGGGCCCCAGGGCATGTGGTCTCTGTGGCTTGAGGCACATGGGCTCTCTCGTTCAGGTGAGGCCCGCGAGCTCAGTTGATGCACGGGCTTAGTTGCCCCACGGCATGTGGGATCTCAGTTCCCCGACTGGGGATCAAACCCGCGACCCCTGTATTGGAAGGCAGATTCTTTACCACTGGACCACCAGGGAAGTCCCAAAAGCAAGCCACTCTTGCTCCAGCGTCCCTCTGTTCTTCAGCTGAGCACCAGAGGAAGAATCTTGCTTGGACTGAGAAGATCTAGCCTATGAAAAATACATACCTCAGCACAGTGTGGAAGCTGAGACAGATAGTGGCAACTTCGGATTCATCTCTCTTAATTCACGATCCAAGAGAACTCTGTGGCATCAAGTGGACCTAAGGTTGTTTTTATGTGATTAGATACGTATTTTAAGTGACTCCATCACATTACTTTTCTGCCCAGGAAAACTCAGTTTCTGGGAACAGATCCTTCCCTACTCCATCTATGTGCTCCTGACTGGAGCTGCCATGTTTTTATTAACATCACCCTCTTCCCCAATCTGGACCAATCCCTGAACTTTCCTAAGATATTTATAGATTCAGAACACACAGAGGGTGATACAGTCTCCCTCTTGTGGCCAAAGCAAAAAATGTGAGTCTTGGTTTTTCCATATGCCTCCTCAGAAACATGACATGCGATGAAAATAATAAAGTTGAAATGCAGACAGATAGCACTGTGAGACTTGCAGGGAGGGTCTAGTGCATTCACACCCCTGGACCTGGTTATTCCTGAGACTCAGCTGCACCACTCTCCTTGCCCTTGTTTGGTTGGTCAACTGTGCCATGATTGTACGTGTTGATAAATGACCCTCTTGCCAATAGCTTGCTAGGTTTAGGCTTCTGACACTTGCAACCAAACTAATACACTCACCAAAGTATTATTTACTCAGCTCAATTTTCTCCTAAGCAGAAATAGAACTATCACCCTAGTAAAATCCTTATTACTTGCACACATGTATAGAGGTCTTTGCAGAACCCTTCACTCTGACAGTCTGTTTTAACAAGCTGCTTCAACTCCCTGTGTCTCAATGTCCTCATCCATGAAATGACACTGGTGAACTAGGTCAGAGGAAATAAGGGATGCACACACACCACCACACCCCCATGGCAGTTATTAAGTACAAATCCTGGCATTCTTCCCAAGGACCTTCGCTTCTGTTTCAGAAGCTTTCTCAACACAATATACAAGAGGAAATTTATTTTTCTTTATTGAACCTTAAATAATCTCAAAATAGCATGATAACCTTTCTGCTAGTCCAGTGTATTAGACCAGGCAAGTATCTGATTCCCACTTCACAGGTAAGGAGATTGAAGCACAGAGGAACATATGGTTTACGTAAAGCTGTTCACCTTGCTTTTAACCCCTCCTCCCATTCAGGAGTGGGAGGGGGAAGGAAGATTAAAACTGTGGCGCCTTTAAGTCTAGTGAGTTTATTCCCTGGGAATGGGAGCAGAATAAGGCAAGTCACTCCAGGCCTTTTGTATGTTGCCTTGGAAATTATCTCCTTCGCTTCCCCACCCCTTTCTCTCCCCTACCTTATCCCATCACATTGGTACCAGCTGGTGGTACCTCATATCAGAGGAAGAATGTGGCCCAGCCAAAGACTGCTTCTCTGCGCTAAGATGTACCCTGGTGAGCAGCACTCCCAAAGGGGTTTAACTTATGAGTGGGAAATAACACAGGAGCCAAGGGAAACTGGCTCAGGGACCCACTTTTGAACCCAAGCAGAGATGCAAATTTGGGGTCTAAGCATGCCATTTAGTCAACCATGCAAATTAGCACATGCTCACTTGCCTGGGGCCTGAAAGAAACCAGGAGGGGGGGCCACAAGGAATTCCAATCTGTTCTGTTTCTCCTTCAACTGACTTTTGGTCATGTTTTCATTGGTATTTGCTTCTGCAGATTCCAATGGCTGAAGGGGAAAATTTGTTTTCTTAACCTGGGCATCAGAAAGCAGATGTGAAGTAGAAGACATGAGTTAAGATTGAAGGTTAGTAATGCTAAACTGTAGGAGTAAACTAGGAAGAAAATGTTAAAAGAATAAGATATATAAAAATTATATCTATATCTATATAAAATTTTACACAACACGTGCACACACATACCTCTGAAAGACTGGTACAAAAAGGCAATTCAACCTAGTCAACCCCACATCTAAGAATCTTTCTTTCTTTTTTCTTTTAAAGGTTACCATTTACAATCACTGTTTATGGGTGCAGGGGTTAGGACGACTGTATTTAGTTACAATTGTTCAAATATATGCTCTTCATAAAAGCAACTGTCTCACTCTGACAAGGGTTGTAACCCTCATATATTTCCTGTAGCTCTAGCTGAATTGCAACTATTAGGTCCTATTCACTTACACCTTCTCAGCAAAGATTCCATTTCCCAATTATTGGAATAGCGAGTCAAATAGAAGCAATATTGCTAAAGAAAACAACATGAAAAGAGCCTTTCAATATCTAAAGAAAGCTGGGGAATGATTTAAACTAAGTAGTTGGAAACGTATCTCCATCCATGGCTTCAACTATGAAGGTGGTGATGGTAGGGGATGGGGTGAGGACAAGATGGGTAGGAGCTTGGAGCAGGGGCAAGGAGGGGAGAAAATTCATTAAAGTAAAGAAAGAGAATTGGTATCTGGTATTTCCTCTGCAATCTAATGCTGTCAGGCCAGCATCATGCACAGTTACCCAGATTGAACACATTGCTATTATGGAAGCAGAGCCCCCTTCTAGGATAGATTCAAGAGTTAATAGGTGAAACCAACTGCAGGGAGCATCTGTTTTTTTTTCATTTCAGAGCAAGAGTCCTGGCAGAGCTGGAAAAATACAGGTTCCAGATTTCTTAGGGGGGTTGTAGTCTAGGAGGGGGTTTCTATAATTTTCCAATTTTTAAAGAACCCTAAGCTCAATGAATCTCCATGATTCCTTCCAACATGTGACTTGTTATAGCAACTTCACTTTCTAAAATGTCACCGGTGTGAAGAGACATGGAGAAGCACAGTGCCACTTTACCCAAGACATCTCCTATCAATGGCCTTATTCCTTTTTTTTAAGTATTATTGTTTATTTATACAATTATTTATTTGCTTTTGGCTGTGTTGGGTCTTTGTTTTTATGTGGTCTTTCCCTAGTTGCAGCGAGTAGGGTCTACTCTTTGTTGAGGTGTGCAGGCTTCTCATAGCGGTGGCTTGTCTTTGTTGCGGAGCACAGGCTCTAGGCACGTGGGCTTCAATAGTTGTGGCACATGGGGCTCAGTAGTTGCAGCTCACGGGCTCTAGAGCGCAGGCTCAGTAGTTGTGGCACATGGGCTTAGTTGCTCCGTGGCATGTGGGATCTTCCTGGACCAGGGCTTGAACCCGTGTCCCCTGCATTGGCAGGCGGATTCTTAACCACTGTGCCACCAGGGAAGTCCCAATGGCCTTATTCTTTGAGTGAGACCTGTGTGGGTATATCTGTGCATCCTGGCTCCTGGGTACCTTGAGTGGTTGCCCTGTTACTTAAGCCCTAAAAGAATAGATGACCTGCTTCTTCTCTGTCATTGTAAACTAAACAAATGATTGGAAATGACAAGTCTGCCAAATATCTGGGGGTCATACAGCCAACTCACGGAATCTTTAAGGATTTCTTTGAGCAGGGATCAAGATGTATAGAGTATGAATGGTGGGAGTGTCAGAGAAAGAAGAGACACTCAGGATATTTGTTAAGCAGCAGTGGTAGGTCAAGCAATTTAAATTTGTTATCTCATGAAACCTTCACAATAACCCTGCAAATAAAATTGGATTATTCATATTTTCATTGAAGAAACATAAGACTTATCAAGAATCTCCAACATCCCTGACTGCAGCCTTGCAAGGTAAACTCAGCTGTCCTTGACTCCAAAAGCTCATGAACCATGGAAAATGCATCCACCTTTCCCCCAGCTTTATTGAGGTATAATTGACAAATAAAATTGTAAGATGCTTAAAGTGTACAACGTGATGATTTGATATACATATACATTGTGAAAGAATTCCTCCCATTGAGTTAATTAACACATCCATCACCTCACATATTTACCTTTTTGTGTGTGTGTGAGAAAAATTAAGTTCTACTCTCTTAGCAAATTGCAATTATACAAGACAGTGCTATCAATTATAGTCACCATGTTATACATTAGATCCTCAGACCTTATTCATCTTATAACTGAAAGTTTATACCCTTTTACAAACCTCACCCTATTTCCCCCACCTCCCAGCCCCAGTGCAGCCACTTTTAAAGTTGTGTCACCTTCTCTTGAAATCCTATTTTAAATAGCAGACTCTTCTGGGATGAAAAGAGGGCTCCTGTACACTAATGTGCTGTGGGTCCCTATGGTTTAGTAGCAGGGCTTTTGAAGCTCTTTTGAGCATGATGCACATAAGAAATGAATATTATTGTGACTCTGTACATATATACCTGTTACATATGTATATTATAACTAAAAAAATCCCCAAACAATATTTTCTGTTATATATGCAATGGATTCTGATGTTTAATGTATTTTTAGACTACGTTGCTATGAACCCACTAGCACAGTGGTTGTGAATGCACTATGGAGTAAAACCAGTTGGGATCAGATCTGAGTCTAGACATGTGCTAGCTGTATGAACTTGGAAACATTGCTGAACCCATAGTAATAGTAACAAATCATAGGGATTATGATGGTTAAGTTAATGTATCAATTTGACTGGAGTAAAGATGTCCAGATAGCTGGGAAAAGGTTATTTCTGGATGTGCCTGTGAAGATGTCTCCAAAAGAGATTAGCGTTTGAATCTATAGACTGAGTAAAGAAGATCACTTCCATTGATGTGGGTGGGAATCATCCAACCCACTGAGGGCTTGAATAGAACAGAAAGGTGGAGAAAGTGTGGGCATTTGGTCTCTCTGCTTAAACTGAGACATCCATTTTTCTCCTGCCCTGGACATAAGTGCTCCTGGTTCTCAGGTCTTTAGACTCACAGTAAGATTTCAGCCATCAGCACCCCCATTCTCAGGCCTTTGAACTTGGACTGAATTATACCACTAGCCTTCCTGGTTCTCCAGCTTGCAGATAGCAGATCATGGGACTTCTCATCCCTCATAATCATGTGAACCAATTTCTATAATAAATCTATTTTATGTATCTATGTCTATATCCTATTGGTTCTATTTCTCCAGAGAATGCTAACTTAAAGATGTTGTGAAGATTAAATAAATAAATATTACATGAAAATCACTGACCCATTAAAAGTACCCAATGAATGTTAACTCTTATTCTGTGAAGCGCTTAGCATAATGTGACACATTGATGGAGCATCTTTACAGTGACTGACGTATAGAAAGTGCTCAACAAATATTAGCCATTTGTGGTAATGTGTTCTTATTATAGCTACTAAGTATAGGACAGTATGATAAGAGTTTTGCAAGTAAAAACAAAAGAAACTGGAGACTATTTAAATCAATGAGAAGAAAGAGGAAGTCAAACGACATAAAGACTTTTGTGGAGACAGAAACATTTTTTACTACTTTGGCATCAGAACCCTAGCCATTTCTTTTTGTAACGATATAAAATAATATGGTGTAAGTATTTGTCTGTTCTCTTATTTTAGACTATTTATCTCACTAGACTGTCAAGTCTTTCAGGACTGAGGCTGTGTCTTTTTTTTTTTAATAAATTTATTTATTTATTTATTTTTGGTTGCATTGGGTCTTCATTGCTGCATCTGGGCTTTCTCTAGTTGTGGTGAGCGGGGGCTACTCTTCGTTGTGGTGTGTGGGCTTCTCATTGCGGTGGCTTCTCCTGTTGTGGAGCATGGGCCCTAGGCACACAGGCTTCAGTAGTTGTGGCTCACAGGCTCAGTAGTTGTGGCTTGCAGGCTCTAGAGTGCAGGCTCAGTAGTTGTGGTGCACGGACTAGTTGCTCCGTGACATGTGGGATCTTCCCGGACCAGGGCTCAAGCCCATGTCTCCTGAATTGGCAGACAGATTCTTAACCACTGTGCCACCAGGGAAACCCAGGCTGTGTCTGTTAATCCGCCACTGTTAACCTAGAGCCATGCCCTTTACATAGAAGTCTCTCTATAAATTTCTATTGTTGAATGGATAAATAAATGAATGGACACACATTATTAGTTTATTTGTATCCATATGTCAAAGTAATTGTTCAGTTGATTAAAAACTATAGTCTTGTGGCTAGTCGTTGTATTGAACAGAACCCTCCCCTAAACTTTACTCGCTACCCAGTTTTTAACATCATGTTGGTATTCATGCACTATGAGAGAGAGAACATACAATGTGTTTGTTCAAACCCTAAAAGAAGAACTAAATTTGGAGAAATTTTACCTTTTTCTGTGAAGCACATCATTCCAGCTATGGGACATCTCTTGAGAACTCTACATGATCTTGTGAGGTAAGCTTAAAGATGAAGTTGAGATCTCCAGTTGCCCAGGATAGGAAGTTGGTCACCCATGAATTCCCACTCCCTACACTATCCCAGAGGAGGGAACGAAGTTGAATGAAATGACATCACTTAAAACTTCCATTGGTGTGTTTTTTCTTTTGACTTACTATATTGATCTGGGCAAAAGTACAGAAGAAACTGGCAGTAGAAGAAAAGTACTGAAATCCAAGAGGGAAAAGACCTATGAGATTATGACACATTGTTTCCTGTTGATGCTTCCAGCTTCTTTTCATGCCCAGTTGGCATTATACCCTTAACCCCTCTCATTTCCATTTCCGTTAATAGAAGAGAATTCCATTAATTCTGTTCATTGTGCTAGTACAAAGGAATTACAATGTTGAAATTCTTCAAAACATTGAGGGATCATGATTCAAGGTACAATGGCCCTGATTCACCTCTCAAATGAGAGATGGTAGGACGAACAAGGTCTTGAGAAGAATAAGCCAATTATGTAGTATTGTTGAATGCCTACTGCTTGCCTAATATTATGCAGGGCAAAACAGAGGAGGAAGAAACAGAAGACTTAGTCTTAATCAAGAGCTATGAAATTTTCTTCCTAATAGGACAGGATTGACTAAAACATGAAGGACATAAAACCCTGAGAGTAGGACTTGTTTCTTATTTATCTGTAATTTCCTGTACCTAGCACCAGGCCTAGCACACAGTAGGTAAATGCTGGTAATTAACCAATGAGTAGGTTAAAGTAGTACAAATGTAACCCTTGGAATTGGACAGACCTAGATCTCAAATCTGTCATTTTCTAGATATGTGATTCTGCACAACTTACTTGATTTCTCTAAGTGCTGGCTTTCAGAACTCCCCTCATCTTATCCTAAACATAAACATTATGAAGATTAAGTGGATCAGAGATAAAACATCTAGAACAGTGCCTGACAAGGAATGTCTGCTCAATACACGTTTATTGCCTTATGGTTGTGGTGACATCATGCCTTAGCCCATACTTAGCAGAGCGAGCTCCCTTTTCTATACATGAAGATGCCAGGACAAACCAGGGTGCAGAGCACAGTTCCTGTGTTTATCCAGGAGTAAGCCTGTTGGCTGTCCCCAATTTAACTATGCTCATTAAATATCTCCCCCACTCATGTTCTACTGATCTCAGATTCTATCCTTAGCTGTATCTTGGGTAATACTGATCCCTGGCATAATAGTAAAGTTAGCCTAATTTGCACCTAGATGAAGAACACAAGGCCCAGTCTTATCAGAGCAATGTTAACAGGTAGTAGAGAGATACTGGAGAGCTCTAAGCCATGAGGCAGACACCAAAGTTTACATGGTTGAAAGAGAACACACTTTTCTGACAAATCTTGAGTTCAAGTCCAAGTCATGCACTAGATATATGCACTAAGGCAAATGGTTTAATCTTTCTGAACCACAGATTTAAAAGTTTATTTTAAGAATTATGTGACATAATGTATAATGCATTTAACATGGTTACTGGCACAGAATAATTAACCAATACCTGATTTGAATATTTTTTTCTCCTCTAAACTTGCTATTAGAACCCTAACAGTGGATGCAGCCATTGTCCTGCATACCCATTCTGTCTTCCTAATGTATTTCTAAAAATACTGTAATTTCACATTGCTTCAGTGAGCACTTAATATTTCTCATCCTTTTGAATCATAAGCCTTTTTAGTTTGTGAAGAACTGATCATTTCTGTCACTGGACCCCAGAAACTCTCAACTCCTGAAATAGTAACTTTCCTTCTTGAGCTAAAGAAACGTCATCAACAGCCATTACCAACTGCGGCAATGACTTATTCTTTCAAAGCGTCTAGAGGGCAAGATCACTATAATTTGCTCCTAAATTTCATCTGACTTGTGATTCCAATTTAGCCAGAATTATGAAATGTCCCTTCAAATTAAGTAAACCACAGCAGTCCTTGTGCTATCTACGGGCTGACAATATATCCCATTAGCCCTGCTCTACAGATTTCAATGAAATCCAAACCCATCTGTAATGGCCCTACAATTGGCACTATTGTCCTTGATCAGTACCAAGAGTCTATTGATGGAAAGGAGCCATCAGCAATCAATAGAGCGTTAACTTCCCAAAAAAGCCTATGGTTAGCAGTTATTTACTGAGATACTGACAGTTTCTAAACCCAAATCAAGGTGTAGAAAACAGAAAATTAGGAGACTCCACCATCATTAATGAGGTATCTTTAGAGAAGGTAGAAATATTACATAAATATAATGTGATTCTGTGTTCTTAAATGGAAATAACTGTATTTGAGGACCAGAAAGTAAAACATTTGATGTCATTATCCAGGAAAAGAAGTGTTCAGACAGGTTAGTTAAGAAGTAGATAGTGCCATATGGTATTACAGAAGGGGAGGTATTTCATATATCTAATCTATGCCAATCTGCAGAACTTTCTTTGTTTATACCACACAATCCTTCCTACAGCTCTATAAAACAGTATTATCTCAATTTTAAAAATGAGTGAATTGAGGTTCAGAAAAGTTGAATAACACATCCAAGGGCACAGAGGTAGAGGTGGAGGAAATAGGATGGGAACATGGGTCCGTTGGCTTTAGAATCCATGCCCCAGGTTGACTGTGAGGCATAAAGCATCAGAAGCATATTGCATTGAGGACAAGGACTAGAGAGGGATAATTTTCAACTCAATGTTGAGTTCAATTAAATTCTTTAAGCATTCTTTTAGTAATTGTAATCACAGACTTTTATCAGCTGCCCTAGAGAAGCTATATACCTTAAGGTTTATATCTGTGGGTTCTAGAGTCAGATTGCCTTTGTATTTGTATCTCAGATATGCCTCTTACTCGCTGTGTAAACGCAGAGAAATTAACTCAATTCCCAGGTTTCCTCATCTGTAAAATGGATATAAAAATTACCTTGCACAATTTCCATGGAGATTAAACGAGATGGCTTATAAAAGCAAAGTACTTTGCCTGGCATAGTGTGCATTCAACACATGGTGGTTGTTGTTATTACCCTTTTAATACAAAGCTATCTTATAAATTAACACAATGTTACTGAAGCAGTCAAATCCTTCAGTGGAAATACTATTTCTTGTTAGAGGAGAACAAAATAAGAGTGGACAAATACTGCTTATTCAGGACAAGGAAAAAGTTGAAACCAATCATCATACCTTAACCAGAGTTATAGAGAAAACAGGATATGCGATGGATTCCCCCATGGTACTGCTGAGAGCCATACAAGAGACAGATGGTGGTGGTGGGGGGATCAGGCTCTTACTTGCCTATGTTAAAATTTTATGTTATTATTTATTCAAAATATCAGAAGGCAAAACTTTTACTAAAGCTCGTGACAATTAACACAGACTGAGAAAATCTAATGGGCAGTAAACATCCAAAACCACTTTGAAGGTGTGGATCATCCCAAGAATTGTATTGTTCTCTTTCAGAATCTGGTCTTCCGAGTCTTTAAAATTGTTGCTTAGCTGGTAGTTTAGGGGCCTCACACCCTTTTGAAAGAAGCAGTTCATCCAGGATAGTTTCCTCAATTCAGATTAATAGTTTTGTTGGGAAAAAAAAATTGCCACTTATGGCCACAAAAATGCTTACAATTCCCCCCCAAACTCTTGTAATCCATGCTGTCCTACGTCTTCTGGGCACATAATCCAGATCACCTGAATTTGGCCTTATTTGATCAGAGGCAAGAAACGGGATCACAGTGGTAGAAATGAGGCAGAAAAGAACTTCCAGAACACTGAGAAGCAGTCCCCACCAATCCTGCCCCCAACCCAGTCCTATTTCATGTTAAAATGAAACATTCACATCACTCTTTTCATCATCAACTCCACATACATTCCCATCATTTCATTTCCTAAGCAGAAGGTAGCTATGTGGACCTCTACTAAGCCAATCTATTTCTTTTTTTTTTTTTTTTTTGTGGTACGCGGGCCTCTCACTGCCGTGGCCTCTCCCGTTGCGGAGCACAGGCTCCGGACGCGCAGGCTCAGCAGCCATGGCTCACGGGCCCAGCCGCTCCGCGGCATATGGGATCCTCCCAGACCGGGGCATGAACCCGCATCCCCTGCATCGGCAGGCGGACTCTCAACCACTGCGCCACCAGGGAGGCCCTCAATCTATTTCTTTATGGAGAAATTTCTATTTCCCATGAGGTACATGCAGGAAATGAGTTCATCACCTTCAATAGATTCCATATAAAGATGAGAGAGGCATCAGCCTGAGCTCGGATGCCAAAGACCTTCTGTACAATGTCCCCAATACACAACCCTGGAATCCCTGAGCACTCTTTCTCCTTCTCCCCAGGCCAAGTTTACTCCCTTAGCCAGCACTTTCTCATCCTCTTCTAGGCTCTTTGCTTCTCTACTTCCTTTCCATCTCTCTCCTTTTCCTTTGCTGCAGGCTCCAAATGCTTCCACAAATCATTAATACGTTTCCTATTCTGTACCTTCTTTTTAATTTGACTTCTTCCTACCCTAGTCCTGTGCCCAGTTTTATATGCTTCATTCTCACTGGGATCTTCTTCCCTTGGAAACCTCTACTTGGCATCTCTTCCAAAACTTATTTTCAGTTTTTCAGTGCTCACAGGAAGCAAGGTAAGTTTGGAGGGCAAGCCTTGACATTCAAAGCATCCTGGAATATTTATCCCAACTGGGTTCTTAGTCCCAAAATGTTTGCCTTTCTTTTTCTTCTTAGCATATGGCTGGAGTGAGGAAAAGGAAGACAGTATGATTGCTGATCTTGGTCTTACGAGACTGATACTTTCAGGGGAACAGCCTGTTTGTTTACAAACAGGGCCCTTGGGGTAGTTACCATTGGTGGTTGCTGTGGCAGCTTCAATAGCACCATTGGCAAGGATTCACCTCCACCCTGTCTTTTCCCCACACCGCCCTCCCCTCTTTACCCAGACCCTGGTTACCAGGAAACAACAGAAAACCAAAATGTTATGTAGACCTCTTCATTGATAGAAGAGCTCATTTGCTATAGTTAATCCTATAGTTGCAGAATTAAACTCACCTACTTGCCTCCATTTCTAAACACCTCACACTGTCAAAGCCCAGGACAGATGAAATCTGCTTCACGTCCAATCATCCTTTATGTTGGCTGTGGTACCTGACACCATTGTAGTCCCATAGGAAAAGCCACATTTCCTGATCAGCTATGGCTTGGATCCACCTGTGGCTGACACCAAGGCAGCTCAGTGTGATAGGGCTTAGGATGATCAAAGAGCAGGCTGTCACTAGGTACTATGCCTGGTTTCTAGTGTGCCTGGGAATAAACTGAATCTCTGAAACCTCTGCCTCACTACCTAACACCAAAGGCAGTATCAGACCATCTGACTGGCTTTATCCTTTCTGTTTTTGCCTTCTCAGTCCTAACAACCTAACCCTTTTCAACCAGAGAAAACCCTACTTTCAGACACGTGTATCAATACAAACAGATCTCTTCCATTTAAGACTGTGACACCAAAGTTTATCATGCCACACCTGAGTCTTTTTGTATTTGACTGCTGAAATATTGGAAATAGTTGAATTGGCTTGAAGAAAGATCAAGTTGGATTAATACTAAAAGATACTCTAAATTTGATGGTTTGGGCTCTGGATCTTCCTTGAAAGGAAACTTATCAAGAACACACTTTACTTCTAGTATTTTTCAGTAGCTTGAGAGAATATAAGTAGAAAAGTTTTAAAGCAAGTTACCACATTTTAGGTGAAAGTCCTAGGAAGCTATGCTTTTCATGTCACATCCTCCTTACCATTTCCCATGACACAGAGAAGATGGGAGCAAGGAGGAAGTTCACCCTAACTTCACGCCAGTAAAATATACTGACTAAACAATTTAAAGACAATCACAGGGTCCCAGGCGACCAGGCCTCTCAGTTTTAAATGACTGTGGACTCATTTAAGCTTTTATTCACAGAGGGGCAGAAGTCTATAATGGATCATGCAAGTCAGAGCTGAGTAATGGTTCACTATGGCCTAGTTAATAGTTAGACAAGCTGTTCCCATTTGATTAGGGTTTTCTTTTCCATTGCTATAATTGTATGATAATTAACTCAACAGAATTACATCTCATTGGGGGAAATATGTACATTTTGAAGTTTCAGGAGTAACAGATCCCACATGCCAAGGAAAATGTCTGAAATTATACTGTGGGTCTCTTGCTTAGCCATAAAGATTGAATTGTTAGGCATGCGCCTTGTGAGTTTTTGCCTCTAAAGGAGCTAGTGAGTTTCCTTAGCTCTGACTTCTTCCAAAGGCTCTATGCACAAAAGTACTGTACTAGACAGCTGTTGATAGATTAGAATTGCCAAGTGGAAAACAGCATGAACATCTAATGTAATCTGACTTTGGAATTCAATGTGAGATGGAGCACATGAGGCTTCCCTAAAAGAAAAAAGCATCCATTAATACAGGCACTACCCCATGATCAGGTGTTTTACATAATGAAGGAAAGTCTTTTAAAGCAGATGGCAAGGTATCAGAGTGGATGTCCAAATTAAGTCATTTATAAATTGGCCATACTGATAACTGTGGAGATCTTTTCCCTCCTCTAACCACCTATAAACT
The DNA here is from genome assembly GCF_949752795.1 of Hyperoodon ampullatus. Taxonomy (NCBI): domain Eukaryota; kingdom Metazoa; phylum Chordata; class Mammalia; order Artiodactyla; family Ziphiidae; genus Hyperoodon; species Hyperoodon ampullatus. The sequence continues at coordinate 175,610,730 of NC_136914.1, forward strand.
TATCTCTATCACACATCGCAGCTAATAATCATTTACTGTCTCATGGTTATGCTAATTTCTAGAGTTGCTTGTATCTTTAAAGAGAGAGAAGACACTTTAGAGCAGAAACTCATCTTTGTTCTCTCCAAATCTTGCTAGTTTAGTGCTAGTGCACGATCTGTGCCTAATACGTGGGTTGAATCACCCTTTAGGCCTCTGTGTCAATGTCATTTTTTTCTAAGAAGCCACACTTGACCATCAGTACTGAGTAAGTTGTTTCTACTCTGTGCTTCTAGAGCTTCCTGGACTTAAATTTATCAAAAATAGGACTCCTGTAGTAAAATTGTTGTCATGCTTGTCTTGCTGGTCTACAGTTTGTTTTCAATACAAACTTTTGGGAGAATAAAAGTTCTAACACATTTACCTTTCTCTTCTAGCGAACAGGAAGAATCACACAAAGATCCTTGATAAACAAGGTGTATCTACCAATTTATCTCCTGGCTAAAACTTGGCATTATTCTCCCACCAAGTCCAGTAGTCTTACCATATTAGGATTTAGAAAGCTAAACAGACTCTCTTAGGCTGTCAGTAATGAGCTATCTAAATGTGGGCAGGGTGGATGGTGGGGAGAAAAAGATTCTAAGATTTCTGAAAGGCCAGTATGACATTGCTTGATGAGGCAGATAGCAAATGATCACCCTTAACTGCTGTCTGTGCTAAGTGTTGCTTCTTCCAGGGACCTTTGGATCCTAGACTCACGGGTAAGATTGACTGATATAGTACAGTCAAAACAGCATTGATTTTTCCTGTTGTTTGTCTACCAGAGAATTCTAGGGACCTAATATCCTTAACTAAAATCCTTGATTTTGGGGCAGATGAATGTTCTAGAATCACTGATGTGTGAATCACCCTGTTCTCCTGCTTCCCTCTCACACCATGAATTTTCTCTCATTGAATTTTTCCTCCCTCTTACCCATTCCATCTCAGCAGGGAAGTTCTTCTTTTTCTCTCTGGTCTAAACCTGGATATAAATCCCTCTCCTTATTTCTCCCTAGAATAATAGGCTGACATTTTGAACAGATACTTTATGGAAAAATAACCTGATCCAACACAGGTATAGAGTTCATTATACAGTTCACCTTATCATGTCTATTTTTCGGATTCTATACAATGTAGGAAATGCAGTAAAGAGCATTCACACCCCGAATTCCTACCAGAACATAATCCCCTCCAGAGAGTGCTTGACATAGCAGTCACTATGGTTCTTCCTCCCAGCCTGGCTGCCCATGTTGCCTGAGGACACCATCTTGCCTCTCCAGCACCCACGTGTAGAGCTACTTATTTATTATATCCTTCCAAGGAAAAATGTCAATGCATTAAATGACAACACGTGGGAGTTAGAACCTTGCAGACACCTAGGGACACCTTCCTACTCAGTTCCTATTTCCCGGTGGAAGGTCTAGTCTGGTACATTGAAAAATAATTTGCAAAGAGGTATCCTACCTATTATCCCCTTGAACAACCTGACTCTTCCATTTCTGCATTATCATTCATTGTTCACCCACCTAGAGAATTCTAAATGACTCATTGAAGGGAGTACCGTCATCTAAATACCGAAAGAAGTGATATTTCACTAAGACACCTGGCAGTATAGTTACTAGAACATACTTACAGGGACTTCCCTGGTGGTCCAGTGGTTAAGAATCTACCTTCCAATGCAGGGGATGCAGGTTCGATCCCTGGTGGGGGAACTAAGATCCCACATGTCTTGGGGGCAACTGAGCCCGCAGTGCTCTAGAACCTGCATGCCACAACTAGAGAGAAGCCCGCGCACCACAAAGAAGATCTCACGTGCCGCAACTAAGACCCAACACACCTGACACAGCCAAATAAATAAATAAATATTTTTTAAAAGAACATACTTACAATAAGCGTGTACATTACTTTTTTATAGATGTATTGGGTTTAGAGACACTATGGCAGTGACACTTGCAATCAGTCTATTAATTTAAAGAACTGTAAGTGTTAAACACACGACTACCTGTAATAGTAGACATTACACTCTCTACATAGTTGTTAATGTTTCTGTCTCCTTAAGGTCAGGAACCAATTGAAATCAGAGATTATGTCTCTTTAAAAATTTTTCATTTCCCTCATCCAGCACAGTGTCTGACACTCTGTTAGTCCTCAGTAAATGTTTGATTAGTTAGCAAATGAATACCTGAATTAATTAATTGTCTGATACAAAGCAACTTTGCTTTCTATAGTAAGTACTATTTAAATTTAAACTAAGAAAAAGAAGCAAAACTATTATATAGAGAATGGATAAACAACAAGGTCCTACTGTATAGCACAGGGAACCACAATATATTCAATACCCTGTGATAAACCATAATGGAAAAATATGAAAAAAATGTGTATATATATATATATATATAAATTACTTTGCTGTACAGTAGAAGTTAACACAACATTGTAAATCAACTCTACTTCAATAAAAGAAAAAGAAAAAAAGAAAAACATAAGAAAACTCAGGTGAAGCTTAGTGATTAAATGTCCTAAACGTATATGGGAAGGTGATGTTGTTTTGGAAGCACGGGCAGAAGGATGAAAACCTGGGTTTGACAATTCTGGCAAGTTTATTTCCTTTTCTGAAAAGCAGGGATAATAATACTTATAGTATAAGACTGATAAATAAAATAATGTTTACAAAGACCTTAGCATGAGCCTGGTACACAGTCAGCACTCGTAAAATGGAAGCTTCTGCTGTTGTCATCCATGTGGCTGTGTAAGAAGGCGAGGCACAGCTAAAGAGGTTCTTAGTTAAGAAGATGCCTAGATCTAAGCAAAGCATTGTCTGAGGTATCCGTATTTGCATAGCTCATCTCCAGACCATAGCCTAAAGTTACCAAATATTTAATCTCTAGGGATATTGACAAGAGCCAAATGGGATCCTTTAAGCAGAACTGAAGGTTTTGAATGGACAGAAATGGCCACATAAAGACTGGGATCAATAAGAACAAAGGCCTGTGACCCCATGGCCATGTAGAGAGACCTCATTCTCAGCAAGGAACACCAAGTCCCCACTTCCGTGCCAATGGGTTTATTCTAAGCCCCAGTGGACATAGAAAATGTGTTTGGTAGTAAACACTCTCTGTCTGAGTTGGTGTAAAGTCAACAGGGGTATGGTTAAACCCATGAATGGGAACAGCTGTGGACCAAACTGGGAGGAGCTGGGGAGAGCGGAAGCAGGTTGACAGAGACCAAGATGAGCACAAAGCATCCTGTGCCTAAGGGATGACCATGGCATTGGGGTGGTGGTTTGTAGCTGAACTTGGACAAAGGAAAATCCTGTGTGGGCAGGCCCTCTTCATATGACAAACATTCTGGGCATCCATCAAATTGAAATAACATTCAAAGTGAAATCATGTTTGTGTGACCAACAATAGTGCATCAATCAAAATGTACATCCAAGTTCAGAATGTATTGAGAAATCAGAAATATAAGATAGTGGCAAATGCCGACAGCAGTGCAATGTAGAAGGCCCAAGCAAGAAGATTTTGAGAAAAATACCACAGAAAAACAGGGTTATGAGCATACATCATGCCTCAGGGTTAATTTGTCCTAAAGAGACATGTCCCCAATTGCATTCTTCCTAGTTTTAAACTGTGAGAAGCTCCAGGTAAAAAAATTGTTTCTGTGCTCAAGTAACTGAGAAATGCTATAGCCCTTTTTAGAGGGTTTTCATATAACATTATAGCATATTAATGACAAGAGAAATCCTGCTAAAAATCATGCTTGTATTTATTTAATCTAACACTTCCCAATCTGCGGCCACCATTTCCTTTTCACAGTACTTAATATTCTGTGAAATAACTTTGGGAAGTTCTGGCCTAGGACCAACCATATTAAAGCAACTACATGTTTTTGATTTCCTCATTTAAGTAACAGAGATGCCAAAAATATGAGAGCAAAGTGCAAGGGTCAAATAAGGTAAAGTATGTTAAGCACCAAGAAAAGCAATGGACCAGCTACATGGTATCTAGAAACAATGGAAGATAACAAGGAGAGCCATTGAGAATAATGGTAGCCAAGAAGGATAATATTACTAAGACAGTCAATGTATCATTGAAATATTAGAACTAATACTCTTTAGAATATATTAGCTATATATTTTGCAACTGTATCCTGTATCCAAGAATGTCTTAAGCACATCCTACTACAGTCTTATATTATAAAACAGCATAAACCGTTCCTTTTTCCCTCCTCATATCAAATATGTCTGATCACTGTCAATTCTCAGTTTAGAAGATCTCTCTCTCTGTGGTCATCCAACTCCTTTCCTGCTTTCAAAAGCAGCACCACTTTGTATGGAAACTGGGAAACAAAAACAAAAATAAAACAAAATGTGTATCCCTTTTCTTTCCTTCAGGTCTTCAATGGGTGGGATGACTCAGGTTAAAGAGAAAAATCTTGGAACTGAAATTTAGAGAAGAATGAGGAACAAGAAAGATTCCCTCCCACCAACACACCCTCAAGATAGACATTTCAGTGAAAAGGTCATTATAGGCCTTGCACAGTGTTGATTTCTAGAGATTCAAATGTTGGGTTTTTAATAGGCCCAGCCTTCTGCCAGAAGTCAAGACTAAGCCTACATCCATTTGCCTGTTTCACATCTCCAGGTGGATATCAAAACAAAATTCTTAATTGAACCTCCTGCTGCCTCCAGGCTACCAAACTTCTTCTTCCATTGTCATTCAGTAAATACAATAAGCAGCAACCCAAGTCTATCATTGCTCAACCAGAAGCCTTGGTGTCATCTTTGATGACTCTTTCTCTCACACATCACTTCCAATTCTTTAGCCAAATCTGTCAGTTCTATCATCAAAATATATACCATGTACTCACCTGCTAGCCACCACCATCTCTTACCCAGATTACTACACTATCCTCCTAACAGACATACCCGTGCTTCCACACCATGATCCTTCTCACATATTCATCGTCTAATGTGAGCCCTCGGCAGCTTGCCAGCTCACTCATGATATAATCCAAGGTCCTCACCATGGCCCCAAAAGGCCTGCATTCTTTATTTTTTATTTTTTTTTTTTTGCGGTACACAGGCCTCTCACTGTTGTGGCCTCTCCCGTTGCGGAGCACAGGCTCAGCGGACATGGCTCATGGTTCCAGCCGCTCCATGGCATGTGGGATCTTCCCGGACTGGGGCACGAACCCATGTCCCCTGCATCGGCAGGTGGACTCTCAACCACTGCGCCACCAGGGAAGCCCAAGGCCTGCATTCTTTAACTTCTCAGCCCATCTCATCACACCTCTGACTCTCTTCCCACTCCTTCTCCTCTCCATTCACTTATCTCTGGCCTTCTTGCTTTCCCTGGAACATTCAAAAGTGCTCCCACTTCTTAGAACTGTTGTGAGGATTAGATGGTTGATATATATATAAAGTACTTAGAGCTGCATCTTACTCATAAGAGGTCTGAGTTAACATTATATCACCACTATTTAAAACCCCTATGTATTTCTTTTTACCTTATCTTTTCACCACATCATGTATCATGGATAGTGTTTTATGTCCCCACCACAGAGCATTTCTTCCTAATATTCCTTCTGCTCAAATATCCTTCCCCCAGAAAGCTACATGGTCCTCAGCCTCACTGCCTTAAGATCTCTACTAAAAGCATCTTAACCATAAGTCTCTTCTGATCACACTATATAAAATGGCACTCACAGCACAGGATCTGGTGTAAATATAGAGAGGAAAAAACAAAAAGTCAAAAGGGCTCCAAATAGTTATGACATAACGTTAATTGAAACTTATCATAAGACATGACTCTAAGAGCTTTGCCTGAATTGATCACTTAATCCTCGCAACAGTTTTGTGGGACAGATAACATTATTAATCCCATTTTTTAGAGAAGAAATTTAAGACACATAGAATTTACTAACCTGCTCAACACCATGCAGCTAAAAATTATGCGATGATGTTAGGATTTGAACCCAGGCATTTAAACTGATAGCTACTGTGTTTATCTACATTACAACCTGGTGTCTTGCTGATCTTTCCATTGTAGTGTCCATAGAGCTCTTCTTTCACTGATTCAGCAATGTTTTGTTGAACTCCTACTATATGACATGGTGTAGGGATAGGAAAGATAAAGGTAAGAAATTAATTTGGAGATGTAGCCAGGGCTCAGATTGCACGTGGCTTAGTAGGTATTGTCTTAAATGTGATGAGAAACCATTGGAGTGATATGACCACATCTGCATTTAGATGGAGCACTCTTGTTGCTTAGTGGAAAATAAGCTGTAGGAGGTGATAGAGAAAGCTGCAGGATCAGTAAGGAGGCTATTGCCAGGTCCTAGTTCACAGGAACCATGATGGATTGTTCCTTGAACCAGGATGCCTATGGTGGAACTGATGAGAATTAGTCAGATTCACAGTATATTTTGAGGGAAAACTAACAGAATTTGCTGGTGGTTTGAACATATGTCCCCCATTCTTTAAGTTGTACCGTTATATTGCACAATATGAATACTCCATTGTTATTAGCCATTCCTCATATTGAAGGCACCTCCCTACCATTTTAAAATCACAAAGTGTGCTAGAATGTTTGTCTGTATCCATGGGTTTTTACACACGTGTGATTGTTTCTATAGGGCTGTGAAGTGAAAATGCTGAGTCACAGAGCCCATGATAGTTTAATCTTAACAGATATTGACAAAAAAAGTCTCTAAACCATGTGTACCGATCGGCCTGTGCCAATTGATATTCCTCTACTTCTCTCTTTAAAATGTGTTGACAATGTGATTTCAATGTGACATTGAAAACAGGCCTTCTCCCTGTTTTCCCAGTCTGTCTGCAGGTTATGCTGGGACGCAACCTCATCTATGTACCAGTGATAAGATGATCCTCATTACATCACCGGCCTCCCCTTGCTCAATCAATGCCCAAGCAAACTGCCACTTCTATTTGCAGCTGTCTGTTCTGGGCAAAGCTGAGAAATCACAGAGAGAGAAGAGGTGTGGGCCTTTCCAAGGAAATTGTAACTGCTGCATTTAGCTACCCTTGTAAATACCTGGATACACGAAGAGCCTTCCCAAATCCGGTTATTTCCTTGTCAAGAACGTGTCTTTTCACAGTCTTGGCACAAGGTCAGGCAGTGCCTTCAGGGGCTGTTAAGAACAGGATGCCCTGTAATTAACTGATTTTCTGCAATACAGTAGTAAAGCATGTGTTTCTGTAACCTTGAATATCACCTAGTACATAGGTGCTCATTGACCTAGAAGTTGAGGGCTTTCAAGGAAAAGAGATAACTGTGCCCAATAATCTTTCTTACCCTCTGCTACCTAGCACAATCACCCAGAGATTGCCTATCACAACAGACTGTAGACTTTCTGATAAACAGTGTTTTGGACACTTTCTAAACTTTATCTCATTAACTCTTTCAAACTCACATGCCTGGCAGCAAGGCAGACAGGGATATATTATTCTAAGTTTACTTAAGGTCAACCTGAGGAATGGAAAGGTTAACTGACTTGGCCAAGGTCATAAAACAAGCTGTAAATAGAATCAAGAACAGAATTCAGATCTCTGGAAATGTTTCCAGTCTAGTGTGGGAAATGTTAAAGCACTGTTCCTTTCTATAATCTTATAACCCAAGAGCAATTTTGCCTTTCTAATTACTCTCAATTATGTTTTCATATCATGGCATGCACAGAAAATGGCAGCACTTATATGAGTCATGAGGGTAAATGGATAAAAATGTCTGTGGTGCCAGGTGACCAGCTTGGAGCCCCAGTCATCCCAGGTCCTGCTAGACTCTTTTGAAGAGTGAAGGCATCAGATCTCTACCAACTATAATCCATTTGGGTCAAACCATTGAGGAATCATCCAACATTCCTATAAAGTTCAGCTTCGTGCAAAGAACTACTTTGCTCTGCCTTGGGACAGATGTAAAAGTATGGCAGGAACTGAAGAATTGAGATTTTGTGTATGCTGGGCATCCTGTAGGCCTGGGATTCATAGTGATTTCTCACTGGAGCTGTAGGAGACCAGGCATTTGGAAAAGGGAGCTAAGGGCTAGATCACTCCAGATAAGAGAGGAGGAGCTGCAGGACCATGGGAATGGCAGTGGGACAGAAAGCAGATACCTGAATTAAAAGAAATTTCCTAGGAACTGGTTAACATCCATGGATGTCTTCAAGATGATTAGCCTTTTGAAACTTCTCCCTAATGTTCCTTTCTCTATACTTAACATATGGTCTCAAATCTTATGTAGTTATTTTTCTAACACAAAAATTTGATCACACTTTCTGTGAAAGCTTTAACTGTTTCTTATCTGGCATAAGAAAGTCCAGACTCATTACCTGGGCATACAAGATCCTTCAAAACCAAGGTCCAAGAACAAGCCACCAGATTTCTCTCTCTCCACTGCCTATCTCAAAACCAGGGCTTCCAGACACACAAAAGAATGATCCTTCCCTTCCAAACTGAGCTTTTCAATACCTTCTGGATGGTCTTTGTTCTTTCCTTTACCTTGTTCTCTGCCTGACAAAATCCTCCTCAAGATCCTACATGAATGTTACTTCCTCTGTAAAAACTTCCCCTAATCTACCAAGCATGTAAGTTTTATCCCTTCCTTTTCCTTCCATAGAACCCTGCTATTCTTGCATATTAATTAGTGATCTGTATGAGTTCTGTCTCTTCCATTGAGCAATGAATCTCCCCCCAAGGTCAATGCTAAGACTTAACACCCAGCATCTAGCATGATACCTGGAACATAATAGGTACTCCAGAGTGTTCATTTGAAGAATTGAATAAATAGATCTTCCATACTGAACAATGCTTGTGGACGAAGAAAATGATTATTCCTTTTATTGTTCAACATCCTACTAAAAATGGGTCTTATTGGTGCCATCATACGTGATTTTGAATCTCATTTTTGATTTAAGATTTTAAGTGACTTAACATCTTGGAGCCTCCTTTCTCCCACCTATAGAATGAATACAGCAATAACATTACAAGGTTGATGTGAGAAAACAGTGTTATCCTAATACTTGCCATATGTCAAGATATTTAGTAAACATCTCTTCCTTTCTGTTTTCCTTCATTGAAGCACTTTAAATGTTAATAAAAATATCTTTTTTTTACAATTCCAGTCTTTATTCATATCTAAATCTACTATTTTATAAAGGTCACACATTTACTTTTGAAATTACTTATCTATGTGAACTTAGCATATTAAGGTACATATGTATAGCTGTATCTTCAAGTACATAAACAAAAATTTTTTAATGGCATCCCCAAGAAATCTATTATTGTTGCTAAACACTCATACAGGCAACATATGAATAGCTAAAAATGAGTAATAGTAATAAGCTTATTGCAGTAATCTTATAGTAATAACCTGAGAGGTAATAAAATATGGAGGTTAAGTGCATGGGCTAGGAGTAAAGAACAAACTTAGATTTTAATTCTGACAATATTGCTTACAGGAGAATCTGACTTCTGATGCTTCAGTTTCCTCAACTGAACATATCATATCATGGACATGATAAAACATATTTAACTCAAAGAATTATTGTGAGGACCGAAAGAGATAGAGAATGTAAAGCATGTGGCACAGAGCCCAGAACATGGTACACTCAGTGACTCTTATTTTTATGGTTCCAATCATTATTATTATTTCTCCAACTTCGCCCAAACCTACTATTGCAGACTTCCAGAACCATGATAATCTCACACGCATATTCTGAGCATCCCACAGGGCATCCCCTATGTGCCTATGAATGACATCTCAGCCTTCACCCAATAGGGAGCATAGAATGGGCAAATAGGACCTCTTGGTGAAAAAAGAGTGTGACCATGGTAGATCCATGCAGGAAGCTGTGTGACTCTTCCTTATTAATTCCCCTGGTGCCAGAAATGCAGTCACCCACCCTCTGACCCTCTACCACCCCCCTCACCTCTGAGCACTACCTCAGCAGACACAGCCATCTACAAGCACTGTCTCCCCCCATCCCCCTGCCACCTGGGTATTTCCAGTGTACAACAGCTCTTGATGTGCCAAAGTAGCACTGAGTGCCATGCCAACGTGGAGAGGATGCTTTGCCACCATCTGTCTTGTTATACTTGTGGCATAAACACAAAAATGGTTTTGTCTTGAGGCTCAATATTGTATGGGGTTTTCAGTGTGTGGGAAGTAGAGGTTCATAGGCTGGGGTAAAACCTGAATGACTGAGGGTTCTTCTATTAGAATCACTCTTATTCCCTTTCCAATAACAGAGTCAGATTACCAGACACAGCCAATTTGTCTTTCTCTTCCCTTCAAAGAGAAAGTCACTTTAGTTAGCACACTTCAAACTCACCCTCCCAAGCTCTATACACAGTGAACCTGAACTCCATGTGTCTAGGAACAGAGCCAAAAATGGCCTGACATGAGAGCAAAATCTCTTTGATGTGCCGTCTTTTATCTTAGGGAAAAAAAATCATATGAATTTGGCATCTTCTTTGTGGTATTATATTAATCTAAAATAATGGCATTCTTCCTCCAGATTTTTTAGCCCATTTCACGGCTTTGGGTTCCCTCTGGAATTCCCAACCAACCTCAACAGCACTCATATCCCATGTTAGGATCCCTGATCAGCCTTGGAATAAATGAGTTCTCTCTCAGGAGACGCCTTCTTTGTTAGTACTTGGTGGAAAATAGATTTCTGGCATGCTCTTTTCACTCATTTGTCAAACATGCCCTTGCATGGCTGAATCCCAGCCATAAACACAATGTAAGGTTAAACTTGACTCCCTTGTTCCCCAAGACATTTAAGCCCTGCCTCAGAGACATCATGAAGAACCTCAATTTTTATCCTACCATCTGCCTATGCATTTGCTGGGTAAATGTGAGGTTCTGTTGGCTGAATAGTCAAAAGCAGAAGGTTTGCTGTGCATGATTACTGATGGAAACCACACTGCTTCAAAGTATGGGCAGACACAAGGGAAGAATTTGATAAATGTGTCTTAAAGATAATGACTTACATGGAAGTTTAGCTTTCTGTGAAGAAAATTTGGGTTATCCAAAGACATTCAGGGCCTTCCAGAAAATAAAACCCATTCAATTAGTTCTCTCCATGTACTTAAGCATATAAAAGTAATGGATCCATATAAATTATTACATTCCATATTCACACCAATTAAAAATTCCTCAGATGGTTCAGTCAATGGCCCATATGTATTATAGTTCTAGCAACTCCCATCTCTTTTATAGATGCAAGTCAACCATATGCAGTGACATAGGCTGTGCCAGAAGTACCAAAATAGTCTTTGGAAATGAATGCCTCTGCATTGTGGCTCATAAAAATACCTGTTCATTATAAATCTAAGTCAACCCAGCCCAGTATTAGTTGAATGACAAGAAGCTAATTGCTGAAATGCAGCGAGATCCAGAGCTAAACGCAGTGGGCAAAGACTTAATGGAAAAGTAATAAGGTTAGGTCATGTTACTACTATCTCTAAATTCATGTGGTTTTCCATGAAATAAGTGGAGCTCACTGCAGTCCTCTGAGACCTGGAGGTTTATAGCCCTCATGTTGGCTCTGCTTATAAAGGCCAACCTCCATAAAAAGGAATGAAGTACTGATACATGTTACAACATAGATGAACCTTGAAACATTATGTCAAGTGAAATAAGCCAGTCACAAAAGGCCACATATTATATGATTCCACTTACATGAAATCACCAAAATAGGCAAATCCATAGAGACAGAAAGTAGATTAGTGTTTGCCAGGGGCTGGGGGAGAACAAAATGGGACCTGGCGGCTAATGAGTGGGCGTTTCCTTTTGGAGTGATGAAATGTTACAAAATTAGATAGTGGCAATTGTTGCACAACTCTGTGAATATATTAAAAACCACTGAATTGTATGTTTCGAAAGAGTGAATTTTATGGTAGGTGAATTATACCTCAATAAAGCTGTTATAAATGAAAAACGAAAGTTCAACCAGGGTGTAATATGAAGTGGAGCCTAGGACTGGGGAAGGATGAACCATGGCAAAAAAAAAAAAAAAAAAATCCTCAGAAGAGCTATACTGGACCCATCCATTCCTGGACAAGCTTCCAGAATGAAGCCCAGCATCACTTTCAAACCTCACCGATTTTATTCCCCAAAATCCATAGGGTGATAGTCTTCAAGTCACTAAGATATTTTCATTCCCTTTCTTTCTTTGTTTTACTTTCCCCCCTTCATTGAATTTTCTAGTAATTTTGAGTCAGGTGGAGAGGAGTCTGCTCTGCTTGTGCTGTTCATTATGGAAATTGATTTGACCCTCATTTGCATCTATTTGCACCGCCATCAAGCTGATTTAGAATCCGAGGGTGGTTGCAACCTCCTCGGAAGCTGGCAGATTTGCTCTAAAAACAGAGCCCTGGAACTTTCTAACCAGCTCTGAAGAACTTGTTCTCTTGCCCTTTTGATTTCTGCATAACATGGGCAGAGTTTCAGAGAAATACAACTCGTGGTAAAGGAAAGAAAGGAAACCTTTGTTGCCTCCTGCTATAAATAGCCTCCATCCGCTTGCCTTCCCTCCACGCTGCTAGTCAACCCTGCAATCCTGGGTTGCACATCAGAAACAAATACGTTGGTCTGTGGAGCAAGTGGCCCAAGGCAAGCTTGCAGCTGACAACCGGCAGCAGAGGAGTTAAATCTTAAACAATCTAATAGACCTGAGCGCAACAATTATGCTTGCCGTACTGACCCACACGTTCCTCACGAGCCGCAGGAAAGGACAAAGCGCAACCCAGCATCCTGGACCAATTCGTCAAGAGTCGTGCTAGGAACTTAGGAGAATCAGCCTACCCCTGCCTTAGACGTGTTTGCGTCTCCTCTTTAATTTCCCTTTCCTCTACAGGCCAGGGCCGATTTCTTGCTTTCCATTTAACTCCTTCTCACACCTGGTCTGTTTGGTCCCTCCTTCATCTAGCAACCAACAACCTCACCTTCTCTATACAACCTGCACTCTCTCTTATTATGATGGCATAGCTTGATTGCTATCCATGATTGTAAAATATTGAATTCTCATTGTAAAAAAAATTTCAGTTTATATAAAAAGGAAAATAAGAAGGTATAAAAATTAACTCTATTGCCACTCAGAGAGAAATTCACTGGTATTTTGAATGCAGAGTCTTCAAATTCAAAGAGAATATATATTTTTTTAAATGAAACCTATGAGACATATCTATTTTTCACTTAGAAACCCATCTTGTGCATCTTTGCATTTCAATAAATATAGATCTACACTACCATTTTTAGCAATCTCTATAAATGTATCCATAATTTGCACACTTAGTCTGTTTCTTCTTGATTCATATATATATATATATATATATATATATATATATTCATAGATAATGTACACATTCACAGTTTTTTTTTTCTTATCCCCAAATTTATCCATGAGGGCTTCACTCTATCCACAAGTTATCCAAGTGTTCCTAGTTGCACCTGCCATCTGGACCTCCTACTGTGCCAAACTGTCTGCTCATCAGAAGTTGCCCATCCTAGGCCTTATTCTTCACAACCGTATTCCATTTGGTGATAACTGGGAAACTTCAAGGAACAAAGTGAGCTAATGGGTTAATTGGTACAGTGGCTTTTATTTGGTTTCAACAGATAATTGGAGCAGGATGAGCTTGAGAAATAACCTGATATGGCACTTCCCCAAGGTGTCAGTTCATAGGAAAGTAGGATGGAGTACAGGGATTAGAGCAAGTACTAAACAATTCTCTGGCCCCTACTCCAGAGCGTCCGATGTGATGAGTTTGGAGTGGGGTCTGGAAAACTAACATTTAACAAGCACTCCATGTAATGATATTGATCAGTCAAATTTCAGAAATGCTAATTTTATCCAATAGCTTTATCTTTCATATGAGGTCATAGAGGACCAAAAAGATATAATTTGTCATGTCTACATGAACAATTAAGGTAAGACTTGAGGTATTGCCTATATTTTCCTATCTCCAAACCTGTCATCTTTTCACTGTGCCAGAGCATCTTATTCTAAAAAAAAATTTTTTATTAAAACAAAGGACTTCTAAATAGAATGCTGTAACAGGAAGGATTTTTGCTTGGTACACAGTGACAGTTCTGGTACTCAAAGTGGGCTAAAGGGAGATTGACTTTGAGGCAAAAAATATTCTTTTACTGCCACTCAAATCATGTAGAATGCAAATGGCTGTTTACATTGTGTGTGTGTGTGTGTGTACATATGCCTATATACAGGTCTTAGAAAAAAATACAGTGAAACATGATTATAGAACCAACAGGATCAGAATAAAGGCTTTAAAGACCTATTTCTAGAACTATCTCCAATGGAAAAAAAAATACCAGTGCTAACATAGAAAAACAGAATCTAATCAAAAGCAAAGTTTCCTTTGATTTGAGTCTGTCATGATCCATGCAGAAAAAAATGCAAATCTTTCAGCAAGATTTTCAACTTTCACTAGAAATGCATAACACAGAACATGCAGAGACAGAAAGAAGACTTCTTAAAAGCAGTATTCAATAGTGGGCTACTTATCTGGTCTAGTGGTCAATTCAGTTTTGGTGTTTCTATATAATAAGTATTTGGCAGGATTCTTTAATTCAGGATCATATAAAGATAATAAAAGTGGTCATTTAAAATGCCTTAACCTCATGGAGTAGGAACTGTGATGGAAACCTTCCATTTTCCCAAGAGACAATAGTGCTTCCAGTGAGCACAACTTCAAGTGGTACATTCAGTTGTCTACTTTGCATGGGAGGAAAAGTAACCATATCAATTTCCCAGGTTCCTGTCATGGGTTGAATTGTGTCCCTCCAAAATTCATATGTTGAAATCTCAACCCTCAATGCCTCAAAATGTGACCTTATTTGGAAATGGGGTCATTGCATATCTAATTAGTTAAATCAAATGAGATCACAGTGGAGTAAGGTAGGCCTTTAATGCAATATGACTGGGGTCCTTATAAAAAGGGGAAATTTAGATGCAGAAACAGACACACACAGGAAGAATGCCATATGAAGACTGGAGTTATACTGCCACAAACCAATGAAACCCCAGAAGAAGCTAGAAGAGAGGCCTAGAACAGATCCCAACTTACAGCCTTCAGAGAATATGGCCCTGCTGACACCTTGATCTTGAACTTGTGGCCTCCAGAACTGAGACAATAAATTTCTGTTGCTTAAACTACTCAGTCTGTGGTACTTTGTTACAGCAGTGGTCATAAACTAATACACTACCCTTCAGAACACAGCCTCCAACCAGATGACACTTTTTAAGCCAAGGACGATCCAATGATAGGCTAATACCCACGACGCTCACTGTTTGGACCATACAAAAGCTTAACAGATTCTGAGACCCTAATGGCAAAGGACTAACACCTGCAACAATGTTCAAAACCTGATTCTCTTGAAATAGAAGCTGACTGTTCCCCTCAGTTATTTCATGATCCTTGTGCAGCTGCACTAACAGAGAGAAAAGGGTCATTGTACCTGCAGGGTTGATTGATCCTGAGTCTTGGATTGTTGCTATCAAACATTACAAGGAGGACCATATATGAAACGTAGGATGTCACCTGGAACACCTCTTAGTAACCCCTTGCCCAATAGTAATAATGAATGGAAAACTGAATCAACCCCCACCTCACATTCTCTCTAAATTGTAAGATCTGTAAGGATGCAACACTATGTGAACAAAGGTTCAGGTCACCACCCACCTGGGCAAGGTGCTGCCAGAAGTCATAAGGAACCTGAAATGCATAGCAGAATATGATGGTGACGGTGATGATTACCAAATTAGGTCTCATGACCAGCTACTGAAGCAGGACCAAAGCAGCAGAACATTATGATTATTTACTCTTTCTCTTTTCCTACTACTTTATATGATGACTGGTGGCTAATGTTTTCAGTTTCAAGTAGAAGAATGAAGGAATCAACCATCACCCCTACAATGATACAGTAGCAACTTTGTCTCCTGTGCTTAGGCCATAAGATTTTTAATGGATGAAAGACGGGAGTGGCTGCTCAGAGGCCAAAAGTATTGACAGTGCTCCTGATCTCTCCAGATCTGCTCACTGCTCTTCCCAACCCTGCTATTTGCCTCAGGAGGCTGACTTATAAATGTTGCATCAATGGACTCTCATCTCTCTGGGTTCTTGTTGGGATCACCCAATGGGAGCACTGGCAAGAAATGAGATACAGAGAAGACAAAGAAGTCATGCTATTTCCCTCACTCCTTCTATTAAGTCAGTGTTTGACTGGCTACATTCTCATCAGAAGATCATAGGGCCCATCAAGTGGCCCTCACCTCATATTTCTTTCTTTTGAGTTCCAGTAAGTATTCTCTTTCTCTGCCCCTTTATGCCTAGAAATGGTAATGGTGCCACCACCATCCCACCCACACACACAAAGTTTAATAGTCCCTGGTAACTGATCTCTATTCTTTGTGGTTTCTCTGTATCTTTGAAAGCACTTTATTAAATGCTCTTCAAATGACTCGATTTGAGTATACCATCATTTATTTGCCAGGACTCTGATGAAATAGAAACTCTGACTTGTGTAACTATATGTATAATGTATACAAATTCTATTTAGCAAATTTAAAGTGCATCTAAAATTGAATTCTCATTTTAGTTTCCAAGTTTCCCTTCCCAAGAAATTGATGAAAATCCCTAGCTGGCCATGGTTCAGTCCATTATAGACTTGTGCTCTGTTAGCTGTGGCCATGTTCTGTTGATCCTCAATGCTGAGAACTGGGCTGCCTTTGTTCCGTGGCAGTATGCGTTCAGTTGTCCCTTTCTTATATCCAAACTAGTTTTCAATCCAAGTTGATTTTTTTTAGTCAATCTGCAGTACTCTCAAGTTTTAGTTGTTAAGTTTCACTTGGACCATTTACTTATTTGTCTATGGTATTTCTAAAGTTTGTTCTCCCTCTGATGCATTTTGAAAAATTCTGACCAGATATTATTTTTACCCAGGTAATGGCTTTATTTCTACCTCTCTCGTTATATTGTCCTTTCTCCTTCTCCCTTTCAATCTCCCCTCCCCTCCCCTCCCCTCCCCTCCGCTCTTGTCTCCTCTCGTCTCCTCTCGTCTCCTCTCCTCTCCACACTCTTGTTCTATCATTGCACAGAGCAGCAGTGGGAAAGCATTTCATTCTGCTTCTTTTGTGGAAAGAGTAACTTTTGTATCAGGAACTATACTGCAAGGAGTCACACCCTGTTTAACAGTGGCTGTAGCTTCTTAGGGAGGTTAAACTGTTAATTGTGTAGTTTCCGGTAAATTAACTACAATCTTGCCGCTACTGACTTTATGTAGGAACTCTTTTTTATAATTTAATTTTATTTATTTTTTATACACCAGGTTCTTATTAGTCATCCATTTTATACACATCAGTGTATACATGTCAATCCCAATGGCCCAGTTCATCACACCACCCCCACCCCGCACTGCTTTCCCCCCTTGATGTCCATATGTTTGTTCTCTACATCTGTGTCTCAGTTTCTGTCCTGCAAACCAGTTCATCTGTACCATTTTTCTAGGTTACACATATATGCGTTAATATAAGATATTTGTTTTTCTCTTTCTGACTTACTTCACTCTGCATGACAGTCTCTAGATACGTCCACATCTCTACAAATGACCCAATTTCGTTCCTTTTTATGGCTGAGTAATATTCCATTGTATATATGTACCACATCTTCTTTATCCATTTGTCCGTCGATGGGCATTTAGGTTGCTTCCATGACATGGCTATTGTAAATAGTGCTGCAATGAACATTGTGGTGCATGTGTCTTTTTGAATTATGGTTTTCTCAGGGTATATGCCCAGTAGTGGGATTTCTGGGTCATATGGTAATTCTATTTTTAGTTTTTTCAGGAACCTCCATACTGTTCTCCACAGTGGCTGTATCAATTTACATTCCCACCAACAGTGCAAGGGGTTCCCTTTTCTCCACACCCTCTCCAACATGTGTTGCTTTTAGATTTTCTGATGATGCTCATTCCAACTGGTGTGAGGTGATACCTCACTGTAGTTTTGATTTGCATTTCTCTAATAGTTAGTGATGTTGAGCAGCTTGTCATGTGCTTCTTGGCCATCTGTATGTCTTCTTTGGAAAAATGTCTATTTAGGTCTTCTGACCATTTTTGGATTAGGTTGTTTGTTTTTTTAATATTGAGCTGCATGAGCTGTTTATATATTTTGGAGATTAATCCTTTGTCTGTTGATTCATTTGCAAATATTTTCTCCCATTTTGAGGGTTGTCTTTTCATCTTGTTTATGGTTTCCTTTGCTGTGCAAAAGTTTTAAGTTTCATCAGGTCCCATTTGTTTATTTTTCATTTTATTTTGATTACTCAAGGAGGTGGATCAAAAAATATCTTGCTGTGATATATGTCAAAGAGTGTTCTTCCTATGTTTTCCTCTAAGAGTTTTATAGTGTCTGGTCTTACATTTAGGTCACTAATCCATTTTGAGTTTATTTTTGTGTATGGTGTAAGGGAGTGTTCTAATTTCATTCTTTTACATGTAGCTGTCCAGTTTTCCCAGCACCACTTATTGAAGAGACGGTCTTTTCTCCACTGTATATCCTTGCCTCCTTTGTCATAGATTAGTTGACCATAGGTGCGTGGGTTTATCTCTGGGCTTTCAATCCTGCTCCATTGATCTATATTTCTGTTTTTGTGCCAGTACCATATTGTCTTGATTACTGTAGCTTTGTAGTATAGTCTGAAGTCAGGGAGTCTGATTCCTCCAGCTCGTTTTTTTTTCCCTCAAGACTACTTTGGCTATTCAGGGGGTTTTGTGTGTCCATATAAATTTTAAGACTTTTTTTTTCTAGTTCCATAAAAAATGTCATTTGTAATTTGATAGGGATTGCATTGAATCTGTAGATTGCTTTGGGTGGTATAGTCATTTTCACAATATTGATTCTTCCATTCCAAGAACATGGTATATCTCTCCATCTGTTGGTATCATCTTTAATTTCTTTCATCAGTGTCTTATAGTTTTCTGCATGAAGGTCTTTTGTCTCCCTAGGTAGGTTATTCCTAGGTATTTTATTCTTTTTGTTGCAATGGTAAATAGGAGTGTTTCCTTAATTTCACTTTCAGATTTTTCATCATTAGTGTATAGGAATGCAAGAGATTTCTGTGCATTAATTTTGTATAATGCAACTTTACCAAATTCATTGATTAGCTCTAGTAGTTTTATGGTGGCATCTTTAGGATTCTCTATGTATAGTATCATGTCATCTGCAAACAGTGACAGTCTTACTTCTTGTTTTCCAATATGCATTCCTTTTATTTCTTTTTCTTCTCTGATTGCCGTGGCTAGGACTTCCAAAACTATGTTGGATAATAGTGGTGAGAGTGGACATCCTTTTCTTGTTCCTGATCTTAGAGGAAATGCTTTCAATTTTTCACCATTGAGAATGATGTTTGCTGTGGGTTTGTCATATATGGCCTTTATTATGTTGAGGTAGGTTCCCTTTATGCCCACTTTCTGGAGAGTTTTTATCATAAATCGGTGTTGAATTTTGCCAAAAGCTTTTTCTGCATCTATTGAGATGATCATACACTTTTTATTCTTCAATTTGTTAATATGGTGTCTCACATTGATTGATTTGTGTATATTGAAGAATCCTTGCATCCTTGGGATAAATTCCACTTGATCATGGTGTATGATCCTTTTAATGTGTTGTTGGATTCTGTTTGCTAGTATTTTGCTGAGGACTTTTGCATCTATATTCATCAGTGATATTGGTCTGTAATTTTCTTTTTTTGTAGTATCTCTTTCTGGTTTTGGTATCAGGGTGATGGTGGCCTCATAGAATGAGTTTGGGAGTGTTCCTTCCTCTGCAATTTTTTTTGTTTGTTTTTTGTTTTTTGCGGCATGCAGGCCTCTCACTGCTGTGGCCTCTCCCATTGCAGAGCACAGGCACAGATGCGCAGGCTCAGCAGCCATAGCTCACGGGCCCAGCCGCTCCGTGGCACACGGGATCCCCAAGGACCAGGGAACGAACCCACGTCCCCTGCATCGGCAGGCGGACTCCCAACCACTGCACCACCAGGGAAGCCCTGCAGTTTTTTAGAAGAGTTTGAGAAGGATTGGTGTTAGCTCTTCTCTAAATGTTTGATAGAATTCACCTGTGAAGCCATCTGGTCCTGGACTTTTGTTTGTTGGAAAATTTTTAATCACAGTTTCAATTTCATTACTTGTGATTGGTCTATTCATATTTTCTGTTTCTTCCTGGTTCAGTCTTGGGAGGTTATACCTTTCTAAGAATTTATCCATTTCTTCTAGGTTGTCCATTTTATTGGCATAGAGTTGCTTGTAGTAGTCTCTTAGGATGCTCTGTACTTCTGCAGTGTCTGTTGTAACTTCTCCTTTTTCATTTCTAATTTTATTGATTTGAGTCCTCTCCCTCTTTTTCTTGATGAGTCTGGCTAATGGTTTATCAATTTTGTTTATCTTCTCAAAGAACCAGCTTTTAGTTTTATTAATCTTTGCTATTGTTTTCTTTATTTCTATTTCATTTATTTCTGCTCTGATGTTTATGATTTCTGTCCTTCTGCTAACTTTTGGTTTTGTTTGTTCTTCTTTCTCTAGTTCCTTTAGGTGTAAGGTTAGATTGTTTATTTGAGAGTTTTCTTGTTACTTGAGGTAGGCTTGTATAGCTATAAACTTCCCTCTTAGAACTGCTTTTGCTGCATCCCACAGGTTTTGGATTGTCGTGTTTTCATTGTCATTTGTCTCTGTATTTTTTGATTTCCTCTTTGATTTCTTCAGTGATCTCTTGGTTATTTAGTAACATATTGTTTTGCCTCCATGTGTTTGTGGTTTTTACATGTTTTTCCCTGTAATTCATTTCTAATTTCATAGCATTGTGGTCAGAAAAGATGCTTGATATGATTTCAACTTTCTCAAGTTTATTGAGGCTTGATATGTGACCCAAGATGTGATCTATCCTAGAGAATGTTCTGTGCGCACTTGAGAAGAAAGTATAATCTGCTGTTTTTGGATGGAATGTCCCATATATATCAATTAAATCTATCTGGTCTATTGTGTCATTTAAAGCTTCTATTAATTTTCTGTTTGGATGATCTGTCCATTGGTGTAAGTGAGGTGTTAAAGTCCCCCACTATTATTGTGTCACTGACGATTTCCTCTTTTATAGCTGTTAGCGGTTGTCACATGTATTGAGGTGCTCCTATGTTGGGTGCATATATATTTATAATTGTTATATCTCCTTCTTGGATTGATCCCTTGATCATTATGTAGTGTCCTTCCTTGTCTCTTGTAACATTCTTTATTTTAAAGTCTATTTTATCTGATATGAGTATTGCTACTGCAGCTTTCTTTTGATTTACATTTGTATGGAATATCTTTTTCCATCCCCTCACTTTCAGTCTATATGCGTCCCTAGGTCTGAAGTGGTTCTCTTGTAGGCAGCATATATATGGATCTTGTTTTTGTATCCATTCAGCCAGCCTGTGTCTTTTGGTTGGAGCATTTAGTCCATTCACATTTAAGGTAATTATTGATATGTATGTTCCTATTACCATTTTCTTAATCGTTTTGGGTTTTTTTTTTTTTTTTGTAAGTTCTTTTCTTCTCTTGTGTTTCCCACTTAGAGAAGTTCCTTTAGCATTTATTATGAAACTGGTTTGGTGGTGCTGAATTCTCTTAGCTTTTGCTTGTCTGTAAAGCTTTTGATTTCTCCATCAAATCTGAATGAGATCTTTGCTGGGTAGAGTAATCTTGGTTGTAGGTTTTTCCCTTTCATCACTTTAAGTATATCATGACACTCCCTTCTGGCTTGTAGAGTTTCTGCTGAGAAATCAGCTGTTAACCTTATGGGAGTTCCCTTGTATGTTATTTTTCATTTTTCCCTTGCTGCTTTCAATAATTGTTCTTTGTCTTTACTTTTTGCCCGTTTGATTGCCATGTGTCTCGGTGTGCTTCTCCTTGGGTCTATCCTGTTTGTGAGTGTCTGTGCTTCCTGGACTTGGGTGGCTATTTCCTTTCCCATGTTAGGGAAGTTTTTGACTATAATCTCTTCAAATATTTTCTTTGGTCCTTTCTCTCTTCTCCTTCTGGGACCCCTATAATGCAAATGTTGCTGCATTTAATGTTGTTGCAGAGGTCTCTTATGCTGTCTACATTTCTTTTCATTCTTTTTTCTTTATTCTGTTCTGCAGCAGTGAATTCCACCATTCTGTCTTCCAGGTCACTTATCCGTTCTTCTGCCTCAGGTATTTGGCTATTGAGTCCTTCTAGTGTATTGTTCATTTTAATTATTGTATTGTTCATCTCTGTTTGTTTGTTCTTTAATTCTTCTAGGTCTTTGTTAAACATTTCTTGCATCTTCTCGATCTTTGCCTCCATTTTTTCCCCGAGGTCCTGGATCATCTTCACTATCATTATTCTGCATTCTTTTTCTGGAAGGTTGCCTATCTCCCCTTTATTTAGTTATTTTTCTGGGGTTTTATCTTGTTCCTTCATCTGGTACATAGCCTTCTGCCTTTTCATCTTGTTTATATTTCTACAAATGTGGATTTTGTTCCACAGGCTGCAGGATTGTAGTTCTTCTTGCTTCTTCTCAGCTTAAATTAATTACCAGACTGTCCTCCCCTTTTTGCCCTCTCTCTCTTCCTCTTTCTCTCATTCTTTCTCTCTTCTCTCAATTGATAATGAGTGGAGGAATAGAGAAAATGGAATTGATCTGCTAGTGTTAGAGGGTCTCCTGCAGAGGTGGGGGGTGGCTGTGGCTCACCATGAGGACAAGGACACTGGCAGCAGAAGTTCTGGGAAGTACTCCTTGGCGTGAGCCGTTCCAGAATCCTATGTAGGAACGCTTCACAGAATATACCAGTTGTTAATGAGATACTGCACTTGCAGCATTTCATCATAAATAGCAGATCCTTGAGGATAAGAAGGAGCATTTTGGTGTATGAGGCAACCCACCATCACCATCATGAAAATATTTGAAGACATAACATTTTTAGAAAACAGTATTTTGAATCACATTTTGCTGCTTGATACAGGCTTGGGGTGGGGTCTTGGGTTTCCATGATAAGCAAAAACTACTCTTCCAGTGGCTGTGACTCAGAGCCTTTTCTCTCCTCTTGAGTTGAAGCTATTTAATTCATCTCTGCTCAATTCAATTCCATTCAATTCATTTTAATTCAACCCTGAAGATAGAGATGGATGACTTATATGTACTTGGTATTGTGAGAGATTCAATGATGAGAAGTTTCTATCATTTTATTCTTAGCACTTTCCCATTCACAAATTTAATTCCTCTTGCTCATCATCCATATTTGCTCATCTCCCATGTGTCCAGGTCCTTCACACTGTGACTCAATTGGGCAAAGCCTCATATAGTGCTGTGCTTCTATCTATACTTGAACCTCAAGAAACAAAAGCTCTTCTCTCATTATTTTTAAGCAAACACCCCTCCTTTGCATGCATTCCAAGAAAGACATGCATTAATTGTTGTAGAAAGATCTAATAAATTCATCCCCACTATTATGTTATCTAAGGTGGAATAGGAATGGTAAGAACTAATTTGATTACATCTCCCTGGGGTAAAAGTTTGCCTTTGAGCATAATGCTCTAAGAAAATGGAGTCTATTAATAATACAACTCAAAGTTTTAGTAGAAAATAAGGTGGTAAAACGATTGGGTAGAGAGTGGTCCAGATGTTTTTCCATTGATTTTCATTTTGTCAGTAGGATTCTTTCTCCCACTGTTACTACATGGAGATCTCCTCCCAGAGCTCTTTTTAGTGAAATCCTTGGAGGATTCTGTGCTTTGCATCTGCAATTGAGGAAGTGGCTGGATGAAAGGGAATAAACTCTGTGAAAGGTGACGCTGAGAAAATAGTACAAACCCATTTACACAACTGTGCCATCATGCTTCTTCAAGAGCACTTTTTTTTTTTTTTGGCTGTCTTGGGTCTTTGTTGCTGCACGTGGGCTTTCTCTAGTTGTGGCCAGTGGGGGCTGCTCTTATTTGCAGTGGGCGGGCTTCTCTTGTTGTGGAGCATGGGCTCTAGGCATGCAGCTTCAGTAGTTGTGGCTCATGGACTCTAGAGCACAGTCTCAGTAGTTGTGGCACATGGGCTTAGTTGCTCCATGGCATGTGGGATCTTCCTGGACCAGGGCTTGAACCCATGTTCCCTGCTTTGGCAGGAGGATTCTTAACGACTGCACCACCAGGGAAGCCCCCCAAGAGCACTTATTTTTAGAGCTTTGTGCTCTATTTTTCTACACACATTGAGGTGTAATTTACAAACAATAAAATGTATTCTCAGTTCTATGCATTTTGATAAACTTATATAGCCATGTAACCACACAAAAATCAAGATGTAGAATATTTCTGTCACCCCAAAATATTCCCTTGTGTCCCTTTGTAGAAAAATCTCCTTTCTTCACTTCCAGCCCCTGTCAGCCTCTGATCTAATGTGTGTCCTTTTAGTTTTGTCTTTTCCAATATGTTATGTAAGGGGAATTATACAGTATTGTAGCCTTTTGAGTCTGGTTTCTTTCAATTAGCATAATGCTTTTGAGAGTTATCATTTCTGTTCAATGTTTTAGTACTTCATTCTTTTTGTATTGCTGAATAAAATACTTATTATAGTATTTTGCTGTATGGTACACCACAATTTGTTTAACCATTCACCAGCTGGTGGATATTTAAGTTGTTTCAAGTTTTGACAATTATGAATAAAGCCACAGCATATATTATTATTTCTCTTTGGTAAATACCAAAGAATATTTCCATAGGTTGTATGGTAAATACCTGCTTAAATTCATAAGAAACTAACAAACTGTTTTATAAAAGGCCACACCATTTTGAAGTTTCACCAGCAGTATATTAGAATTCTAGTTTCTCCACATCATCGCTGACATTTGTTATTGCCTTTTTTTAAAAAATTAAGCCATTCTAATACTTGTGGTATTTCTTTGTAGTTCTGATTTGCATTTTTCTAACAGTTAATGTTTTTTTTTGTTTTTTTGGGTTTTTTTTTTGCGATATGCGGGCCTCTCACTGTTGTGGCCTCTCCCGTTGTGGAGCACAGGCTCCGGACGTGCAGGCTCACTGGCCATGGCTCACCGGCCCAGCCACTCCGTGGCATGTGGGATCTTCCCAGACCGGGGAACGAACCCGTGTCCCCTGCATCGGCAGGTGGACTCTCAACCACTGCACCACCAGGAAAGCCCTAACAGTTAATGCTTTTAAATATCTTTTAATGTGTTTGTCATCTATACACCTTCTCAATTGAACTGTAGGATCGAATGTTTTGCCTCTTTTTTAATTGGGTTGATTATTTCCATATTATTGAGTTTTGAGAATTCTTTATATTGAATATATTCTGGTTATTAGTACTTTTTCAAATTATTGTCTTTTTTAAAAATGTCAGCAATTTCCTTACAAACATTGTAACCAGAAGAATCACTTTCTCATTCTTTCATTACCTTTGGAGGATCATTGATTCACAACTATTATACTTTTCCCTCAATCTTCTAATCTTAAAATTTTGATCTTGGGTCACTTTGAAAGTTATATAAAAACTAACTGTCTACTGTCTCTCCATAAAAATCTGTATACATACAAATTTTTTCATAGCTTTTTAGGAGTCCACAAGATACCTACTCCTGAAGTTGCATATGGACCACGAACCATGAATTCCAGATTAGAAACTCATGTGTGCACCCTGTTAATGCCAACTTGGATCACTATAATTACCTTCCTTTTTATCTTAGATGGACACAAGCTACTGGGTGATGTTGGATAAATCACACAACTGTGCAAATTAATACATTAAAGATATTCTTTCAACTATTTTAGCAAGGTCTACACAGCTATACAATAATATTTCATTAGTCTCTGTAGTTCTATGTTTCATTCTTACTGAAGCCAGTCAACACATGTTCTTTATTGCCATTTCCTTCACTCTCTACAGATGGTCCTGCTACCTACTTGCCAGAAAAATAGAAGAAATCAGGTGTGAATGAGCCCCCACTTAATTTAAACTTACACATGTACACAGCCTTTCTTCTCTCTAGTCTCAGAGTGAGAGGTGACATTCTTCCAGCCAATGCTAATCCTTCCTTTTGGGCTCTTGATCCTACTCTATCCTAGACCTTGTTCATATACCCATCTAGTCCACCTATATTATTAATGTTGCCCTCTTAAATTGCTACTTATTCTCAAGATTTTATTATGGTTTTTTATTTGAAAAGAGAAAAAAAGTCTCCTCGATGGTGTAATTCATTTTTACTCCTTTCCATACTCTACCCCATCCATTTCTCTTTTTTCATAACCATACTTCTCAGAAGAATATGTTACACTCACTACCTTCCATGGTTCCTTTTCTCAAATCAATCCAAACTCCTGTAGCATCTCTGATACTCCATTAAAATTGCTCTTCACAAGTAATGAATAACTTTACATATGCTCTAATCACAAAAAAAATAAATTGGTTATTTTCAGTTATTATAGATGTCCTCTTGGAAATATTTGCTGTTGATGACTGTTTCCTGGAACTCATTTCTCTCTTGTCTTTTATAGTAATATTCTTTCCAAACTTCTTTGTTAGTGTCTAAACTTTCCTTGAGCTCTTCTCCCAAAAAGCACCACTATGATGGGGATCCTCAGGTCTCTCTCTCCATTAAGAACTTTTTTTCCTCAATACACAGAGTGTTCCTGGATGATGAAACTGTATGATACTTTCAACAACCAGCTACCTATGAATCAATGAATCACAACTCTTGACCTCACACTAGATCACTTTTAGAAGTTCCACTAAAAAACTTTTAAGCATTCTTTTCATAAGCTGCTTGAACCCAACCTGTCTCAAGTAAATGTAATCATTGTCACCCTCCCCAAATTATTCTCCAAATTTATTTTTCCCTCTCTTGACCTAGCTCAGTCATTATTCCCACTGTTTCCCTGTTGCCCAAGAAGGAAACTGAGTGTCACACTAAGTTTACTCTTTTTCCTAAAATTCCCATTTCTGAGTAGTCATTTAGTCACTCACACATTCATCTGTGCAGTAAATATTTATTAAGTGCATACCACATGCCAAACACTCTGCTAACCTTTTGCCAGGTTGAATCAGACATTATATTTGCTCTCTTACTGCTTACATTTTAATGTTGCAGATGCTATATACTATATATAATGTGAGCTTAAAAGTAGGGTTATCTTAATAACTTAAATGTGGGAGAGTCAGAGAAAACTTGCCAGAGGTAACCCTTGAATTGAATGATAAAGTATAAATGGTAATTAGCTAAAGAAAGGAGAGAACAATAGTCCAAGAAGGAACAGCCTACTTCAAAGGCATGGCAATATGGTTCTGCTTCCTAAGTCACTCCCTTTCACTTCCTCTCCAGATGCACTGCCGAGTACTTACATACAGCTGGTCCATCATATTTTTTACCAATGCAATTAAAAAGTGCTCCTAACAGGTCTCATTGGCCTCTGGTATATCTTCTTCCAATCCACCTTCCACACCGCTGCTAGAGTGATCTTTCTAAAGTGTCCCTCTGAGCATATCTCTCTCATATCTAAGATCAGTGAATAGCCCCCAAGTTTTTAATTGCATCAAGAGGCATAATGAGTTTGCTTCTCACTACCGTAGGGGTCCAATAAGCTACTATCATTGGACACTCTATTGACCACTCAGCTTGCTGAATATGCCAATATTCTTGCCAACTTTTGATCTTTTCCAAGTGCTGGTTCCTCCTCCTAAGATTTGCTTCTTTCCTCTTCTGACATCTGACATACTACTTTTTCTACAATCCATAGCAATGTATGCATATGTTTATTATAGCATATATCATGTCATATTATGCCTGCTTACTTGTCTATTTCCCCAGTCACACCTGGAAAGCCTTGAGGAAAAGAAAAATGTCTTATTCATCCTCATATACCCAGTGCTCAGCATAGTCCCTGACATATTCATAGGTGTTGAGAATATTTATTGAGTGAGCATTAATTAATTAATTAATATTAGGTACATCCATTGATTAATGAGAAAAATTTCACAAAATCTTTCTCATTAATTTCACATCTGAAAATATGTCTTTCCTACAACACTAAAGAATCAACAAATATTGCCAAGCTCTTACTATATAGTTGCCGCTGTGTCAGGAACCAATGATTTAAAGATGAAAAACACAGTCCCTACTTTCAAGGGGCTTATAGTCTATGCGGGAAGATAGACATGAACACAGGCATCTCTAAAAGATAAGTTTTAAGTAATATGATAAGGGAAATAAAGATAACTATGAGAAAAGGGGTAGAAGGGCATCCAACATGGATTCTTAAAGTAACTTTCCAGAGCCAATGAGGTTTAAGCTGAGACCTGAAGAATAAACAGATGGATGAGATCATTATTCCAGGCAGTGGTAATTTCATGTGACTGTCCTGGGTGAGAGGAAGAATCACTAGAATTTAAAGATCAGTCTGGCTGGACCATAGTAATCCATGAGAGTTAGTGGGATGTGAGATTGTGAAGGGCTCTCAGAGTTCCCAGGGCTTAAAGAAAGGGACAGGAAAGATCAGGTTATGTTTAAGAAAATCACACTGGCTGCAGGATAGAGATTGGTTTGGAGGAGGGCAAGAATGAAGGCAGAACGATCAGAAAACAATCTATTCCCATCATCTGGGCAGGGGATGATGGTGGTATAGTCAGAACTCTGTGGGCTCCACCAGTCTTTAAGAATGTGCTCTGTGATCACAGATTTTTAAAACACTGTTATGCATCAAAGTGCCTCTAACCTCCTGCCTCCCTTCCTGGGAAATGACAAGAAGCCTGTGGAATGAAGGCAAGAAGGAGCTCCTTTATCTGAAGATATCCTATGTCTTCATCTGGATGCCAATTTAAATGTGTGAGGGAAACCTTTACAAGACAAGGTGTGAAGAGCTGAAACTCAGAGATGATGACGGATTGATGATTAGGCTTTGGCCAGCCACACCGCAGAAATGTTACAGAATGCAGTGTGAAACAACACCATAAAAGTATGTTCCACAGGCAAGAAAAGACTGCTCTCAGTGCGCTGCTGAAGATGACTGGCAGTAAAATATGAGTCTATTCAATTGGGCAAAAGTTAAATTCAGTAAGGAGGCAATATAAAGCCAAAAAGGGGCTTCTATTCATGTACTTTCTGGTTATGAAATGGATGAAAAATAAGGTTTCTCTGGTTTTACGTCACAGCCTAGCACGGGCATCCAGGCTGAGTTCAGATTCTTTCAAGTTGCTGCTGTCATTTTTTCTTAGAATCTGGCTTCAGATCCTTCTTCACTTAAAGAAAAAGTAACTTGAAGGGGAGAGTAGGATCTCAGTGTGGTGAGACAGAATGTTTTCTACCACACTCTTCTCTCAAAATAAATAACTGCTGTCAGGAAGAATTCCCCTCAATTTCCCCACCAAGTCCCATATTTCAATGCCTCACAGCAGAGTTTCCACTTGGCTTTATAATTGCAGAAAGGAATTCAAGTATACACTAAGCACCCTGATGTCCTAATACCACCCATCCTTTGCCATATATATTGGGCTTATTTCAAGAAAACGAGAGGCTCTCCCTCTTCTATATTACCAACTAGGAAAATGTACATTTTGCTGGCATAGGGTTTCCCATAAGTTCTCAGTCACTCAATTAGATGTTAAAAATATGGCCTAAAATCTCAAGTCATATTTACTACAGAGGAATGGCCATATATACATTATATTACACATTCCATGTGGAAGGCACATGGTAAGCTCTGCCTGGTTCACCTTTTTAGATTCCTCTCCATCCCATTCACATTTCTCTATCCCAGTGGCCACTGCCGTAGTTCAGGCCACTATGATCTCTCACCTGGAGACTGTAGCTGACTCCATCCCAAATGACTTTGCCTACCATCTTGCCCCATCTAATCCATCCTCCACACTGCAGCCAGAGTGATACTTCTAGAATGCAAATGAATGAAACATGTCACTCCCCTACTTAGCACTCATCAAAGGTTTCACAGTGTCATTAGGATAAAGTCCAAGCCCTTCAGAATGCCCTTTGTAGCCTGGCATCCAGCTTTTCTTTCTTGCCTAATCTCTCATCCTCGTGTCCTTGCCTATTTATGTTCAAATTAGGTAATGGATCCTTTTCTAGTTCTTGAACATAATTTTATTCCTACTCACTGAACTCTTAATGACCATTTGTTTTTCACTTTAAATATCATTGAGCAAAGCTTTACTGCCCCTTAATAAACAACGTCAAGTGCCCCTGCCCTGAGTTAACACTGTATCTTGCACCTTATTGCTTTACCCAGCACACTTTATCTCAAGTGATGATTTAACTCTCTGATTCTCCTGCTAGATTGTAACCTTCCAAAGAAGCGAGCTTTCAAATTTGTTCACCATCATATTCCCAGCAGCTAGCACAGCAACTTGCAAATCAATTTACTGAGTGAATGAATGGTTGGTTGAAGGGATGGTTGAATGGACAGATGAGGATGAGCCTGCTGGAGAGCTTGGTAAAGAAAGTGAATGGGGTCTTCTGTCCTTTCTATAAAGTGGAGATGATAAAAATACCAACTTCATAATCATTGCCGTGAAGGTTAAATGAGATATTTGTTGAATATTATATGTAAAGCATTTAGAACTGTGCCTGGTATGTTCTAAACATGCCTCCAAAAAATACTAGTATTAAGAGTCATAATGTTATGTTCTCAAGAAATATGATAATAAATTAATGGGTAAAAAATGAAAAAGACAATTCAGTAGTAAAATCTAGATAAGTTCTCACTGACATTTCTGTCCTGCCCTTAATTATAAAAAGCCTTTGAGACTTCCTGACAAGGCCCAGCATCTGTGGTCCCAACTCATCCACATTCAGCAGGCAGACACAGAGTACAATGGAGCACTTTCTGCCCTAGGATCCAAGTTCAACCCTTATTACTAGAGTTATTTCTGCCTAATTCCTAACCTCTTAGACTCTGGACCCTGTCTGTGTTCTGAGATCTATGACACCTTCTTGCTCCCCCTTGTATTAACTGACCTTTTGGTCTTTGGTCCCGTGACCGCCTGCACTGGTGGTACCTGATTAATTGGGCTTATACTCCTGACCCTTCCTTGTTTGACTTGTATCCAGGATGGGTCAATGGCTTTAAGGACATGACCCTGGGCAGTGCACCATGCCCAGACACACGGGAGAGGAACACCATGGCAGTTGGTCTACATTAACATAATTCTCTCTGAATCCACTTTCAACCAAGTCATTCTTTGTCTGAAACCAACCTATTTTTTTACCTTCGCTTTATTTTTATTACTTCTTTACCTGTTGCCCTTTCAACTTGGTGTTGTCCTTTTTAAGGCTTTGATTAGCATTCTCCTAATGTGATATTTCCTTGGAAAATGTTTGGCTTGGTCCCAGGATCCTGCATATCACTGAACATACTTCTGTGCTGCTCTAACTGGGTATAAGCCAGAGGTGATATACAAAATATTTAATGAGGCAATAAGGAGTCAAACTGAATGTTGACAACAGGACTGGAGGAGGATTCTGGAAAGTCCTCATACTATGTCAAGCATTAATCCTTTGGTAGCTGGATCTGAGGGTATAGACTGGGGACTTAGGGAAACAGCCACCCACCAAGATGTATAAAAGCATTCCAGGGCTTCCCTGGTGGCTCAGTGGTTGAGAGTCCACCTGCCGATGCAGGGGACACGGGTTCGTTCCCCGGTCCAGGAAGATCCCACATGCCACGGAGCGGCTGGGCCCATGAGCCATGGCCGCTGAGCCTGCGCATCCGGAACCTGTGCTCCACAACGGGAGAGGCCAAAACAGTAAGAGGCCCGTGTACTGCAAAAAAAAAAAAAAAAGCATTCCAATATTCAACAACCATGATAACTATACCTCAGCAAAGATGTTATCTAGGATGGTGTTTTCTAACACAAACACAAGCCTATTTCCTTTTTTTATATCCCCACAAGGCATTGCCTATTAGACTAATCTTTAAACTTAGGCATTAGGAGATAGGATTTCTCACAAAGACTATGTCTACGCATATATTTGGCTTTAGTTTCTTCGTATGGAGATTACTAGAAGCAAAATCATCCCCGAGGTTACTATGTTTTTGAGGAGATGATATTGCTCAGAAAAGCTCAAACTTGTCACTGTTTAATAATTTAATCTGTTGAAACTTCATGAACAAGAAATGAACTAGGAAGCTTGTACATGCCTCAGGAAGATCATTTTCTCCAGAGTCTATTTCAGATACAGCCACGATGGATACTAGGGATCATATTAGAAAAGGATAGGCTGACTGTCTAACAAAAAAGTTGTACTCCACTGCCAAGGCGAAGCCCTTGCCATTTGATGTTTGTTATAGACCAGTAATTTGTATGTAACACTCAGTCTTCCTTTTTCCAAGATGGAGATTTTACTGTAGTTACCCTGTTCCTTCCCCATGGTTGGATACTGGAAGAAGGTAACAGAATACTTGTCTTTCAGCTAATAGTCACCAGACCAGGAAATTCACTGCTGGATCTGATAGTGAGGACTGGACATCACTCTCAGAGATAATGCGCTTGAAGCTAGATTCTAAAATGAATGAGATTAGGGGTTACTTCCTGTGGGACAAAGATGAAACATATCTATATGAAGAAGGCTATATGAAGATGCCACTAGTGTAAGGGGCAGATTATGTTAGAGACTACTGATTGGTTAGTTAAGTACTTACCTCTAACCTTCTTCTTCCTTGCCCCATCTATCACAGAGGCCAGAAAAGCTAAATATATGCTTTCCCAGCTTCCTTTGCAAACAGGGTGAGCCACATACTTCTAAACACAAAGAGATGAAGGTCAGAAGTAATATGTAAAAGTTGTTACTGATAAAATAAGCAGACACTACTGATTCTTTACTTTACCACTTTTTTCCTAACTTTAAGGTAGACATGAGATTTGGCGGTGTGACATCTGTCTGATAATCATGGGAAAAAAACCAAGAGAGTTAAAGTACAAACCCTGACACTATTATGGTATTGAACATGTCAGCAATAATCAACCTTCTGATTCTTGTTAAGTGAAAAACAGTTATTCATATTAATTTACATCGCTATTGATTGGATTTGCTGTTGTTTGCAGCTGAAAGCATCTTTACTAACAAAGTCCTTTGTAATGTAATTGAAGTCTCCAACATCATTAAACCTAGTGAAAACAATGGTAAATTTTGCATTGTATACTTTTTGCTTTTTTAGGTTGAAATCTGTTTCCTTATGGTCCATGTGGGCTATCTGCTCTCTGCCATGAAATCTGTCAGGGTACAACTTTGTAATAACTCCAACTGGGCAAACAATACAAGGGCCAGATGGCTATGATGATACATCAATCTTTCCAGAAGTAAATTTTACAATAACAAGTTTAGAAACCTACCCAAAAAATTATCAGAAGGAAACTAAACATAATTGAAGTAATAATTAGATATGAATCAAGAATGAAAAATTCATAGAACTCAAGCTAGCACTTGTAAGCATTATGTTCATGATAGGTATTTCTAAATGATTACAGAATATGTTTTCAGTGATACCCCTTAATGTCTAAGAATCCTTCACTAGGGAAAGTTCTACACAACCAGTATCAAGTAATTGGCGCTGACACATAATGTGAAACTTAACTATTTGTTAACAATTGCATACACACATTTTGTAGGTATGGTTCATGATACAAACACAAATCCATGCTCACCGGGAACTGATAATATTTTTTGGTGGGCAGGGAGAAGGTACCAAGTGAATGTTTCAATTTTGTTTTGCACCCTCTTATTTCCCTTAAGTCCTAATTAACCTCGTCATCCTCATCCTAGTCAAGAAGATATACAGAATCTCTTTGAGTTTATTCAAAACTCCATTATTATGACATTGTATTCACTGTATTCATGACTAGAGCTAGTAAATGATCATGTTGCTTATTGCTTTTATCTCTGTCCATTTATCTTTGCATTTGAACATTTAAAACTTCAAAACTATTCTTACTGTTATGTGTAAAAAGATGCTTCCACTATCCCTTTACAAACGATTATTTATCTGCCCTTTTGGACAAACTACAGCCATTGATGGAAAAAATTTGTTTCTAGATATGAGTTTTGGAAGACAGCCTCTCCCTCTCCCCCATGCAGGAAAATAGTTCCCTGCTTGAGTGACCTTCCATTTCCAACCAATTGGCAGTTTCCTGCCCGTTGTCAAATCTATCTGGCAACTTAACCTAAAGGATAGATGAAAAGGAGCAGAGCTATTAGGAGTTAATACTTAACACTTTCCTGCATATATGTATTTATTTGATCTGGGCTATAGTGAAAGAGTGCTAAAAGATACCTCCAAAAATACCAAAATAGAGATGTTACCCAGAAGCTTAGGCAATTGCTCTTTGGTGACCTGAAAGAAAGAATAACATGAGAAAAGCAAATGAGAAAGTGCCAAGAAAAGAAAATATAGATTGGGGGGAACAAAACAGAACAGAAAATTAAGTTTAATGACATTTTAGAAATAGGTATATGTGCATGAAAAAAAATAATCTAAAAAAAATAGGCTCCTGCTAAAAACAACTCCAGAAATACAAAGAATGTGAAAAATATAGAAAGGCTGACTTAAAATCAGCTGGTGTCAGTGAGAAAGAATGGGCATGGAAATTCCAGCTCCCCATGATAAAATGGCATGATCTTGAAAAATAATTGTAAGTTCTCTCATTGCAAGAGACACTGTGAACCCTCCCCAAGAGAGAAAACAAAAGCCCACATGAAGCAAAGACAGGAAGCAAATGAAGGAGGGCACTTTGACTTTGATTCAGTCATTCATTTATTCAAATATTTCGTGAGTTCCTACTAGTTCTAGGCACTGTTTTAGGTGCTGAGTGTACATCAGTTAACAAGAGCCTCAAAACCCCTGTCTTCATGGAGCTTACATTTCTAGTGAGGCAAAGAGAGATGATACAATCATAGGAAACATAGAGATAATCTCATGTCATTCCCATGGTGCTGCCATTGGGATAGGCCATCCCATCTATTGTCTTCAAAGCTTGCTCCTAACTTCGCCTGCTGCATCGAGACATAATATGACAGACATACATTAAATCAGGGCTGAACAATATCAGAAGAAAACAAGTCCACTAGTGGAAAGCAAGAAAGCGCATTGGTTGGCGGAGAGGATGCTGGCCTGGGTGTCAATCCCCCTGGGGCCCATCCCTCCCTTCCCACGGTTTAGTTATAGGGACCACAAATCCCTGTTGTATCTACACTCATGCCTGTGGGGTTCTGACATGCACAACCAAATGGGCATGACTTCTACACAAGATACAAGAGCAATAAGCTGTCCTCCACCTTATTTCATCATTGGATAACATTGTGTTAACATGCATCTGATGTTAAATAATGGAGCTCTCTGTACGCTGACTGTTTTGGTTTTGGTTTTTGTTTTTGCTGCTAAATGTTGTTTCTCATTTAATTGTATTCCCTTCCAAAACGATGCTGTGTTATCTATGCCAATTTTGATATAGTATTTGTAAGAGGTTAATATAAATACAATCACACACACAAAACTCAATAGAAAATGTTTCAAACTTGTTTTGATTTGAAAACTGTGGTCAGTGTGAATGTATCCAAGAGAAAAAACTGCCCCCAAATTAAACAATTGGCACAATGTTGTTTAAAAAAAAAAAAAACTCCTGTCATTCCATACTGTGTAATTATGTAAAATGAAGCCTAAGTATTTGACAACTTCTCAGATACAACAGACCTGTTGTCTAATAAAATCAGTGTAAGAGATAAGTTATATATTTGCATATACATATTGTCTTGCCTTTTTTCATGCATCAGCATCCCTCCCTATAAGAAACCATGCTTGCTTGGTGAAAGGTAGAAGCTCAATTTCCTGATCAGGAGAGGTAACTTGGACTAGGCACCCTGTTGCACGTTGTTCCTCCTAACTTTGGCTTTAGGCCAAGGAGGATTAAACCCACAAGGAGAAGGGAGCAAAGCAAGGTATAGAAATAGAAAAATCTCAAAGAAATTAGTAACAATGATCAAGGCCAAAACACTGAGAGATAACATCTTTTTTAAAAGGTGAAAAAAATAAGTATAAAAATGTGCTACGAAGTTATGTTTTCATATAAGGATGGTTGTTCTTGGTCATCCGTCCATCCATCCATCCATCCATTCATGTATTCTAAACAGAGTAAGGCATAGGCAAATTTATCTTCACTAAGAAGGAGATGCCCAAATATGAGTTGACTTGCAAAATCACATTCAAATCCCATGAAGTTTATTCTGCAGGCTTTGTCAATAGAGCTGATTCTTGGGGGTAAAAACTGTGATATAAGCCATATTTGTCTTGAGCCCAGCCTCTTTTTCTCTTCCTGTGCATTGCCACATCTTTACATTTACTGTTTAACATATAGGCTGGGGTGAGCAATTTCCCAAAGTTGTTAGATGTGCCTGTTTGTGGAAGAGTCAAACCAAAAATCCTAAAAAGAAAAAACTTCCTCCTGTCAGAGATCTGGTATAGTTTTGCCATGAATGATGTAGAGACATTCCATAAAGCATTAAAGGAAGTCCTGGGAAATTTATGTTAAATACAATCATTCTTACATACACATATATCTTGAAGTCCACTCTTTGACATTTCCTCCTTAAGACAAAAATTAATAATGACCCTCTATAAAAACATTAAAGGGCTCCTTTTACTGAAAAAAAAAGCAAAATTACATGGCAGATTTTAAGCTCAACTTGTGTTTAGCCCACCTTGAATTCCTTTGACACACTCCCAGCTCTATCTTAACAACAATAGGAACAATTCCGTAAACTAGAGATTTATAACATATGACAACTCAACCCAGATCCTTATGAAACTACAAGTGAGTCAGCAACATTATATCTGCTTGAAATTCAGGGCATTTCAGAATGAGGGGGAGAAATCTTCAAGAATTTCACGGAGAATGTTTTACTCTCCGAAAAATTGCTGAGAATTCCTCATAGGCAAAGAGGTGCCTGAGGTTTGTTATCCCCCTATGGCTAAGTGGCAAACGAACCCAGGCTTTGTGAGCCAGGGCCAGACAGCTGACAACAAGAAGGGCCACATCCTCAGGATATTTAGTTGTTACCACACAACATTTCTTAAAAAGGGATTAACCTTCAAAGGCTTCCGTCCTCTTCAAGCAAATAATCTCTACTCCTTAATTCAGGACACGCGGCCCTTAGTGAATAGACTTTTGCTTGAGTACCCACACATGTCACCCACTCAGTCTTCCTGCCCCTCTTCTACATACCCCCTGCTAATTTCAGACATATTGAAATTCTTTCATTTCCTCAATAGATCGTGCCCTAGTTCTAATTATTATTGAGATGACTCATGATAGATGCATAATATAAAACAGTTATCATACATAATACAACAAAAATAGAGTCTCCATGCATTAAGTATTTACTGTGTCGGACATGAGTCTTGTGCTTACATATAGTGTGCTAATTTTCACCCAAACCCCACAAAGCAGGCTATATCTATTTTTGAGCTCAGGAACCTGCATTTTGAGAGGGTGGGTAATTTGCCTAAGGTAACACTGAACATATATGGTAGATGTGGAACGTTAGTGAAGGTCTATTGATGTCCAAGCACACCATCTTCCTCTGCTCAAGACTCAGTACCATGCCTAGAAAGTCTTCCTTGGATGCCCTCTGCCCCTACTTGCCATTTGAAAGCAAGTAAGAATGCTACAACTTACTAGTCTGCTTGCATCTCCTTCCCTTAGAGTGCAAGCAACAACCCGGCCCTCTTCTTTCTCAGTTATCACATTACCATGTATGAGTTAGGGGCTCAAAAGGTGTTTGTCACCCATGGCCAACCATAAATGAATGAATGATTCAAAAGATGCTGCATGACGATTCAGGGACCAGGTGAATCACAGGAAGTAACTATCTCAAGTCTTTCTGCGAACGCTAACTGGTATAACCAGATGTGGCTAAAACACAGGGCTTTTTTTTCTGAGCCCTCCATCTCCCCTTCCCAGTCCAATTTACTCCCACAGACAATCCAGGAAAAGACAAAATTATCGCCCCACAAGGAGATTTAATAGTAATCATGACAGGTGGCTGCTGAGGGGCCTGTGTGAAGTCATGATAAATGCCGTTAGGAGGCTTTATGGAATTGTAACCCAGGAGAAATGTGGCTGGATTCATCCTGCTGTGGTTTGGGGGACCTATGAGCAAATTTTACTGGCTGACCTGAACTAGTGAATTGATTTTTCTTTTCTCACAGATCCCTTAGCAAGAGTGGGACAGAGAAAAGACTGGAGGCCTGGAAGATGAACAGAAGAGATGGCAGAGCTGAGGGGAGTCTTTCCTTCCTTCTTCAAGATGAATGTGTTCTCTGGAGACTGAGCCCTGGGGGAAGGAGACCCCACCGGGGCCCAGCTGAAGATGAACCCACTGTATCCCCTGGCTTCTGCGAGTTGGGCAATTCCAGACCAAATTATAGAGCAGGTCATAGAATCAGGTCACAGGTGGGGACGCTAATTTCCTGCTTCACTTTCAAGAGTGCTAAATGACACATATGAAATCTCTCTCTCTCTCTCTCTCTGTCTCTCTATCTCTCTCTCTCTCTCTCTCTCTCTCTCTCTCTCTCTCTCTCTCTCTCTTTCTCTCTACTTTTAAAAAGGAATCACTATAGCACATAATCACTATAGCATAATATAGAACAATATTGCACTATAGCTCTCCACACACTTGAATACTAGGTAGGATATGCCTTCAGTCAATTAAATGTCTTACTATCCTACTGTCCTAAGAGGACTAAATTGGCATTGGAGGGAGTGTCATCTGTCTGAGTGCAGGAGCTCTTCCAAAGTATGCCATTTATTAAGTGATGAAAGCTCTTCCTTGGCAGAGATGGTTATCACAGAAGTTGCACAGTCATTTAATTTAAAAAAAGATAACCACTGTTTTTTAAAAAAACGTTACCTGTAGTGATTTCTGACCTGTGACCATGATTCTCTATAATAATAGTTATTGGGGCTTCCCTGGTGGTGTGGTGGTTGAGAGTCCGCCTGCCGATGCAGGGGACACGGGTTTGTGCCCCGGTCCGTGAAGATACCACATGCCGTGGAGCGGCTGGTCCCGTGAGCCATGGCCGCTGGGCCTGGGCGTCTGGAGCCTGTGCTCCACAACGGGAGAGGCCACAACAGTGAGAGGCCCGCGTACCACAAAAAAAAAAAAAAAAAAAGTTATTGATTGGTGTAATCACACTTAACTCATGGAGACTGTGAGCTTCTGATGAGGGCATGAATCTCCGGCAGTGTTTGAACAGAGCAATAATCATCTCATCGATGTTTTGTTATTATTAACTACTATTAATATTATCCCCAGTTTACAGGTAAAGAAGCTGAGGGTTAGAGGAGTTACACGCTTGCCCAAAGTCACACAGCTAGTAACTGATAAAGCCAGGGTTTGCTTCTCACTGGGCCACGTGAAGACTCTATCAAGGCTTCTTGACAAGAGACATGAACGCAGAATCCGAGGAGCAGAGAGGGTTCCCACAACTGCCTCTTTCTCTCCCGTAACTCAGAGGAGAATGCCAAGAGATGCTTTCCTATAGCTTAAGTAAGAGGAGGGTCCCACACTATGTGGTGAGCAATCAGCAGTGGTCCAGTTTCACCAAAGACCTCCCCAGCCATTGTCTCAGAACCAAGTCGCTCAAGCTGGGAAGTTGTGGTAACTCCTTGGAACTCAATTTCATTCTGACATCCTATTCATCTTCCAGCTTATTTCCCATCACTGACCCTGATCTGATTAGAAAGACCTTGGAAAATATCAGTAATGGCACTTTTTTTTGACAAGTTACTCCAGAAGGTATTTAATATCCTAAAATTGTCATTGATTGAAACTGGTAATTCTAAATGAGCAGTTTAAAACAAATATCCCTCTTTTTTCTTAATCTTTATTCTTCCTAGCCACTGGTTACTTGATCTTTTCAAAGGTGTCTTCCTAAGCATTCAACAGGCTGTAAAAATGTTGAGAGAGGAAGATAGAGAGAAATGTCCCATAACATAGAACCTCTCTGGAAGCATGATTTGTTTCCCCACTGAATTTCCTACGTAGAACAGAGCCCAGTGCACAACAGTTGCTCAAGAAGTGTTTCACAAATCAGAAAAAGTTTTTCCTAATGGATTCTTATTATTCAGAAAATTGCAGACCTGAATCTCAACACTCAGTAGTGGTTTTCCAGAGGGGCTCCTGTAAGCAAGGACCTGTCAACTTGTAGGTAGGATGGGTGATGTTATTCAGTAAGATTTGAGAGGCAAGGAAGTTTTATCTACTTCAACTATTTCTCTCTTCCAGTAATCTTTTACCAACTGAAATTTCCATCTTTTGTTCTGCATTCAGTACTGAAGGAAGGGCACTGACTGGAATTAAGAGCTATTAGCCCAGATAAGTTCATTTAATTAGCGAATTGAGACATGAGCCCCTAAAGGACAAACATATAGGGGTGAGTGAGCCCCAGTTATAGGAGAGAATCAAAAGTGCTTGACAAAAAGGGTAGAATGATTTGTTGCTCTTTGTGCAGGGAGAGCTGAGAGGAGCATGCCAAAGGGAGGGTCACCCAACCAAATTCACCAACTTAACTAGCCCTCGCCTAAGTGCCAAATGAATGACATGGGTTTGCTCCAAGAAAGTCATGTTTGCACGGTCCATGAGAGACATGTAGCATTATAAGACAATCATGAGGGAAGTGATATGGGTTTATGTGTATATGTATAGCTGATTCACTTTATACAGCAGAAGCTAATGCACCATTGTAGAGCAATTATACTCCAATAAAGATGTTGAAAAAAAAAAGACAGTCATGGAGTTGGAGTCTGGAAAACTTGAACTGGCATTCTAGCTCTGTATAACCCCAAAGCTTAGCTGACTGATTGCCAAACCATGCCCTTCATCTTAAAATTCTAAGCAGCCTTTTACCAGAGAGGGAGATTCCCAAGCTGCAAATAGGAATCAATTCCTTAAGAATAAAAACCTCCGTGTAGGTAAAAATAAATAAATAAAAGAAAAGCCCCTGAATCAAAGGAAAACTTGGTGTGCACTGGTTCTAAAACACCAGAGAAAGTGACTAAAGGGGAAGCTTGATCAACCACAATCACAGAGTCACAGAGTAAGGGAATGTTATCTCCTCATCTTGGAATATTCTGGAAGAGAAGAGGTTCCATCTCTCCCGCTATTTTTTTCATCACTTCTTCAGAAGTATTCAAATGAGTTGAGATAACTGCTTCACTTGGCATTTGGATCCATCTATCAGCTACTCAGGGTCTCGAGTGCTTAGTCATTTCTTAGCTCATGTCATTGTGGCTTTGTTCTCGCATTTGACACTGACTCCAATGACCTTGTATCATCTGCCCTGCCAATTCCCTGAAAACCCTGAGCAACCTGCTCTGATGAATGCTCCTCTGAATGTCCTTTTCTCTCTCTCTTTCTTTTTTGACAAGGAAAAGAGCTACCAGGTTTCTTGAACATTCCTGAGTAGCTAATTCTTGGAGTCCTTGTCCTCACTTCTTTCCCTCTGCACCTTACTGGCATTTGCTCCAAAATCTGCTGCTTTTCCAACAACGGCCTGGCATGGAGCTGAGGCTTTCAAATGTTAACTCCCTGGCACCAGTCCTGTAGGTGCTGGCAGAACCCTTCCCTGATTTGCATACAAACCCTTTCATTTTGATGCATCCGGGTCAGCTCGGGTTTTTGCCTGGCCTACAAGGTGGTTAGGAGGCCATGGCCCAGGGAACAGAGTACAGAAGTGTCCTCTTCCTTTTCAGATCATCTGTCAGCCACTTTCATCTGAGTTTTTAGAAATGCACCGTCCTTCCAGGCTCTTACTTAAACCCTGTGGGCAGAGCCAGAGGGTGGACTCTCACCTAGATACCAGCTTTTCAGACTTCCTTCAGGGAGGTCTGCACGGTCTCCGGCTTGCCTGTGCGGTTCTCATGTCCTTGCTCAGGGGAAAGCTTTCCTAAAGCTTCTATGATGGAAAAACCTTTCCACCCAGGAGCCACTATCAATATGTCTATTTTAGCAGAACACTAGGGGGCTATCTGTGATGTCTACTCTGGGGTGAAGGAGTAGTCTCACCTGCCTGACATCCATTGGTTTCCATATTCTCTGCCTGATTCTTATGAACAGAATGTAAATGGAGCATGGTAAGGAGAAAACAGGAGAAAAAAAAGATAGGAGTGAAAGAGATAATCCATTCATTCATCTATTTATTCATTCAAAAAGCTTTCCTTGAGTGCTACTATATGGATCTGGGAAGGGTGCTGGGGATTCAAACATAAATGACACAGTCTTTGTCCTCCAGAAATTCAAGACTCTAGAGAAGAAAGAGAAACCATTCCAATAGCAGAGTCTCTTACTTAGGAGAAGTGTTGCACCAATTTTGAAGGAAGTTTAGGGGGTTAATAAAAGCTTCCTAGAAGAAACAGTGTT
The DNA here is from genome assembly GCF_949752795.1 of Hyperoodon ampullatus. Taxonomy (NCBI): domain Eukaryota; kingdom Metazoa; phylum Chordata; class Mammalia; order Artiodactyla; family Ziphiidae; genus Hyperoodon; species Hyperoodon ampullatus. Next base: position 175,653,259 of record NC_136914.1, read on the forward strand.
AGAGTTGAATCTTGATGGAAATAACAAATTTTATAGTGGCCTTGCTGTGAGTCAGACACAGTGACAAGTGCTAAATAAATGTGAACAAGATAGACTCTGTCCCTGACATCGTGCAGCTTAAATTCCAGAGCAGGGCATAGAGAGGTGTGGTTGCAGGAAGTGGGGAGGAGCTTAGAATTGCTGTAAAGGACAAACATTAGCTAACAATGATTGAATGTTCCTATGTGCCATATGCCATACTAATTGCATCATATTTAATCTTTAGAATAACATTATGTAGCGGGTATTGATATTTACATTTTAAAGGTGATCTAACCAAAATTAAGCGAGCACAAATAACCTGCCTACCATTACAGAGCTTGTAAGTACGAGATCTGGCATTCAATCTTAGGTGTGTTTTACCTCAGAGCAAGAGCTCTTAACTGCATGGGGAAAAGACCCTCAGGCTCTCTGACAGGGCAGGAGAGGGAGGGCATTCCAAGTAGAGGGAATAGCTTTTGCAAAGTTTTGGAAATAGGACAGAATTGAGGGTGTATATTCCAGAAACTACAAAGGTGGAGTAAGAGTGAATCTGTAGTACAGGGGAGCCATGGAGCTGGGAGCATGGTAAAAAGTAATGGGGGATGGTAGGGGCCATTCGTGGATGAAATTATACTCAATAATAAGGCCTTTACGTTTGTTTCCAGAGAGCCACGTGAAACCATCAGTGGGTTTAAGAACAGGGTAGGCTAAATTTAGAGTTTTCAAAGCACTATTTTGACCGCTAAATGGAAGCTATAGTGGAATTGGTTATAACTGGAATAATGAAGATGAAAACTCTGAGAGCTTTAAAAGTAGAATAAATAAGACTTGGTGAGCTTAGATTTGGTGAAATTAGATATGGTAATGAAAGAGAGGGAGGATTTATGATGACTCCCATGTTTTTGCCAGGGAATTTCGAGTTGATGACAATCTCTGAAAAGGGAATATAAGTCTATTTTTTTAAGGAGTAAGATGATGTGTTCAGTTTGGGACATACTGTGTTTAAACTTCTAGGAGAAACTCAAAAGGAAATGTCCAGTAGGTCTATGACTCTGAAGCTTGGGAGAGTGACTTGGGTGAGAGAAATTGATTTAGAAGTCATCTTCCATGGTCTTCAGGCATTCACTGTTATCGTGGTCAATGATATATCTCAAGAACATGCATCAAGAAGAGAAAGATGATTAAAGAAAAAATCCAGGGGAATATCAACATGAGAGAGATAAGTAGAAGAAGAAAAAAGAAAAAAACTAATGAAGGAGACTACAAAGGGGTGGCTAGAATGGAAAGAGAAAGATGAGAGAATAATGCACTAAGAGTATTTTCCTATTTCCATAGCATGTTAGAATTGGAAGCTATCTGCCCCTTTCACTTTAAAGATGTGAAAAGTAGTGCTTGGGATACAGCTGGTGACCAGAACTGAAGCCCAGAGCCAACCACGGTTTTGTGTTTTTGTTTGTATTTCCTTTAGTCTCACTGTCTAGCATAGTGTATAGGAACTGGAAAAAAAAAAAATATATATATATATATACAAAAAGAAGTGTCCTTTTGACGTCAGATTTCATCACAGCTTTCCAATTTTTCAAAGGCATTTCATGTGCCCATTTGGACCACTAAGAAGAAAAGGGAGTATGCTCATCATTTCTCCGGTGGTTTTACAGAGATTAGCCCAGGAAACATTTTATCAACCTCACACAATGGGCTTTGTTTTCCCATTTTCTCTTGAAGAAACTGAGGCTAAGAAATGTTAAGAAATAAATTTGCTGGGATCACACAGCTACGGTAGACAGTTATTTCATGGTCAGATTGCCCTAATTATATGTCTGTCAATTTCTCGGGGATTCAGTGCTGACTCCATATGCAAACTAGCCAGAAGGGACAATTTTAGAGATTATCTTAATAATAATAATAAAAGGGTAGATTGATTTAAAACCTTTGTTCTCTGAATTGGGACATTGAGATGAATTCTAAAGTGGTGCCAGAGCTTTGAGGAAATTAGTGATATCTTTCAAAAAATGCCAATAATTGAGAACTAGCTCCAGAGTTATTAACGGAGTCGGCACTTTCTACTTTCAGAAAGAGTCTATCATTGTGCTGGGGCCTTGGCCTCTTGTGTTGGAAATGAGTTAATGTCGTCAAAATATGACAAGCTATTTTTATTCCTTACCCAGGTCAGCCATAGTTTAACAACGCATTTCAAAGTACGGCTGATGGAAGCTCCACCTGAAACCTGTTCTCCCAGATAAGTATCTTCATCCCATTCATCGTTTCAAGAAAAGAAATCTTACTGCATGGCAGCATTTTCATCTGCTTTGGTTTCAGCTAGAGATAAATTGTGCTTGCTGCAAACTAATTAATATCGGTCACCTGGAAAGTAGAAATTGGGAGACAACAGGCTTCTCTTTCTTGATAAACAGGTTGCTGGCTAAGGGATGCACATGGATGTGACAATTCATTTGGCCGTAGAAATAACAGAAATGAGACTTTTTGGATAGATATTTGGAAGGCACGAGCAAACCTCCCCAGCTTCTGCCATTTCTGCTCAGGTGGGGCTTTTGTGCTAAGTTTCAACATTCTCTAAGTTGTTTGGATCAGCAGAAATCTCTATGCCTCCAGAGAAGTTTCCCTAAAGCTATAACCAGAATGTGAAAATAATGACCAACTCCTGGGAAAGCTCTTTATGCACCCCAGTCATCAGCAGCCCCCTTGCCTGAACCAAGTTCCCACTTGGCTAAAGAACCATAAAGGATGGCCTGGGTGATGTGTAATCCAAGGGTTCCATCAGAACTATGCTGCTAGCAAAGAAAAGCAAAGTATGTTTAGGAGCAATAAACAGACAGATTCTTCCCCAGAACTAGCCTGTGGTGGCCGGGGGAGGGGTGGAGGAGGATGAGTTGTAAAGCTCTGAGGAAAGAGCCCATGTTTCTCATGGATCCTGTAGAACCAGTTCGTCATGACTGCCCTCAAATGAAGAAATCACATTCTGTCATAGCAGGCTCTAGTTTCAGGGGGTGGTTCTTTGAAAGAGGCAGAAGAGAGAAAATGTCACCATGTGAGTATTGCTTACACCCAATTTCTCAGAGAAGTCTTGAGGGATCATTTTTCCATATCAAGAATCATAAATTGCCCTTTTTATAGGAGCTTGAGAAGAATGATCTTCCAGAAACGATTCAGAGCCAGGGCATTTGGGGATTCGTTTAGCGAAAACTGAAAATTCTGTCAACTTTTCATTCATCTGTCCAGTCAGGAGTATACACAGAAGATGTAAAAATGAAGAAGTTAGTTCTGCAAATCTGGGGCAGAAAGTGGGGAGTGATAGGTATGGAAAGTTTTTCTAGAAAAGGCAACACTTGAGCTAAGTCAATGAAAGATGGCAAGTATTCACAGGCAAACAGATTAGGGAAATCTTGAATGTTCCCGATTTGAGGAGAGATTCTGGGGAAAGAGAGAGTTTTACTGCTTCTGCTTCTCTCACTGCCCAGTTCCACACATCAAGGTCAGTTCTGTTAATAAAGATCCCATGGAGGGACTTCCCTAGTTGTCCAGTGGTTAAGACTCTGCACTCTCAATGCAGGGGGCCCGGGTTTGATCCCTGGTCCGGGAACTAGACCCCGCATGCTGCAACTAAGAGCTGGAATGTTGCAACAAAGATCCACGTGCCGCAACTAAGACCCAGTGCAGCCAAATAAATAAATAAATATTAAAAACAAATCCCATGGAGCTTTCACTGTCTATTCTCCCTTATGAGAAATAAATTTGTTCCCGTAGAATGGGACATTTCTGAATTGTTCACTCATTACATTGTATATGCATTCACTAGGCTGCAAATTCCTTGAGGACGGGTATCTCATCAATTGGTTTTTGCTACCTCTGGTGATGACAACAGTGTCTGGGACATAGCAGGCATTTCTGTAACATTTGTCAAGTACTCTGTATGTCTCCACACTTGATTGGAAGTTCCTTAAATGTAGAAACTACATTATTCATACCTTCCAGGTCTAGCTCAAAGTACATATTAAATAAATGTTTAATGAATGTCTAAATAAGTGAGAAAGAAAGTTCTTACATATTGAGAATACAAGTGAGGATTACATCTTCTTGTAGGAACTCACTCAAACTTCAGCATGATAATGGTGGCAAGGACACACTCACTGTGTGTCTTTCTTCTAACCACCCAGTGTCACTGTCCTTCCTGTCTTCCTTCAGGGAGGGAGGACTTGGGTTTTCCAATTTCTCTCACTTTGGGTCTAACACAACCACCTATGATCTTGAAATGATCTGAGCAACAGTGAGTTAGAACTGGTAATGGCCAGAGTTTTTCATCTTTCCCAAGAGTACTTTCAGTTTAATTAAAACCTATATGAATCACCAAGTGTTGAATTTCCAATATGATTGGTCAGCCATAGAAGAGATATTTTGGAGAAAGGCATCTGCCATGAACCTCTCAACTCATACTGTGGATGCAGCTGCCTAATTAGTAGTTAATTGTTCTGGGTGAGTTTGTTCTTGTCCATGTGTTGCTGGTTCATGTTATCATATTGTATGGTGCCCAGCAACTTGTGATGTCACTGAAATAACAATGACAGCCTGTATTCTAACTCAGACTCCACCACTGTGAGACCTGAAGCCAGGGACTTATCCACTATGACCCTGAGCGTCCTTGACTGTGTCCCCTAAGACTCTCCTCCTGATGCTAAGTCTATCATTCTTTGAGTTTTATTTATCTTCTCAGATAGAGTCCATGAAGTCAGTGGATATGGTATTTCACTTCATCTTATTCATAAGTTTCCTTTGGGGGAGAGAGGGATGACCTTGGAGGGATGTAAGAATTGTGTAACTTGTTACTCATGGTGATTCATTAAGCTGCAGAGAGGTTCACAGCCCATCCAAGCTTCTTAAACAACCCATCCAGTCCCAGCCCGTGGCCTGATCATGTAGAGGGTTGGAAAATTCACAGCCACAGAAAGCTCTGGAATGGAATAGCATCTGTATATATGTTGGGTGAGGGGGGAGACATGAAGAAGAAGAAGAGACATATCCGATGGGGGAGTAGCATCTTCTGCCATCCAGATTTACTTCAGGACCACCTCCTTCTTCAATTTAAATATTCACTGATTGTGTACAGTGGTCCTCCATACAGTAAGGCCACCCCCTCAAGGAAAACCATGCCCTCCAAACAGATACACAAACCACATTCTAGCAAGATTCTCTCAGGGGAAAAAACCAAACAAACAAAAACAAAGCCCCTCTGCATTTCCTCTATTAAGCTCAACCTCCTTTCATCAATTCCTTTCTTCCTTGGCCCATGAAACGAATCATGAAGAGATTATTTTCTGGGAAAATTAGTAGAAAAACCCTGATGCAGACAGTTTCCCTTCTGATTGCAGTCTGACTTCCACGTATTGAATATCACATCAAGTATTGGTTCAGGGGTTTCAAAGGAGAGCTCAGCAAAAGAAGAAAAACAAATAAGCCCACAAAGTTTTTCAATGTATCTACTGCAGAGTTATCAGGTCATAGATCTAAATGTCAGCGCTATATGCCCGATTTGCACATATCAAACCGATTTGATAATTTTTTTTCATTTTTGTCTGCACGCATGAAGTGCTTTAGAATACTGAAACAATTTAGAATCATATTTAGTTTGCAACAGTTCAATTAACTTAAGTGCTGAAACATGCTCCCCAGCTGCTAACTAGTTTAATCGGTTACTATTACAAGAAATAATTTCTTCAGTGCTGGGGCTTCCCAATGTCCTCTTCGGAGAGGGCATGGCCATTCACAGGTATGTGGGAATGGGAACGTTAGGAGTCTGGCAAAAATCTCTGATTTAACGGAGAAGAAGAATCAGAACCCATTCTATTATTAAAAAAAAATAAATAAATACGTAGGTATGGGTTTCCAACTTCTCCTGTTCCCTTGGAATAACTTTATAACCACTCAATAAGCAAGAGGAGGGTGTGGATCAAGGGTCGAAGACTTTTAAAGATATTGCATAAATGCATTTAACCATGAGCCCAGGTGATAAATAGGAAACCAAGATGAATGTCAGGAATGCTGTGAAGAATGATTAGCTGGGACAGTTGAGCAGCTGCTAAGGCAACTCCAAACACCTGGAAAGAAGGATTTCCTTCTGGCTTACAGCAAGGCTGAATTGTTCTAATTGCATTTGCATTAAAAGTCACCACTGGCGAATTGCAAAAAGGATACCGTACGGTGGGAAAACATTATGTAAATTTTCAAAAGGCACAACATAATACTACTTCTTGCTTTTGGAGACATGGAAAGGTAGTTAGGAGAAAAAGAAATGGATGGGAATAGCAACACGCCAACGACAGGAGACAGGTCACTACTGAGGAGGGAAGGAGAAAAAAAGACATGGGTATGTATTTTTTTTTTCAGAGCGATCTTAAGCATAGAGGGTAAAATGTTAAGATCTCATATGTGAGGCTCTATTCGATTATTTTATGCACTTACATTTCTGTTTGGTATGTTTTCTAATTAAACCTTAAAAACATTTTAAAAAGAGTCTGTGACAATATCCATTTTGCAGCCACTGTTAAGCCAGTCATTGCTGGAATGTTTTCTCTTACCCTGGAGACTGATAGCCCTAGACTATTTTTTTAAGGTTCATAGAATGCCAAAGACCAAAGTCTGTGATGAACTATACCTCTTTCCCTCTTTATAATTTATTTCTTTTTATTTATTTATTTTTTATTGGAGTATAGTTGACTTACAATGTTGTGTTAGTTACTGCTGTACAGCAAAGTGATTCAGTTATACATATATATATATATATATATATATATATATATATATATATACACACGCACATTCTTTTTTATATTCTTTTCATTGTGGTTTATCATAGGATATTGAATATAGTTCTCTGTGCTATACAGTAGGACCTTGTTTATCCATCCTATATATAACAGCTTACATTTGCTAACCCCGACCTCCCACTCCAGTCTCCCCCAAGCCCCCTTGGCAATCACCAGTTTATTCTCTATGTCTGTAATTCTGTTTCTGTTTCATAGACAGGTTCGTTTATGTCATATTTTAGATTCCACATATAAATGATATCATCTGGTATTTTTCTCTTTCTGACTTACTTCACTTAGTATGATAATTGCTAGTTGCATCCGTGTTGCTGCAAATGGCATTATTTCGTTCTTTTTGCCCTCTTTATAATTTTAACTGACCTCGTTGAGCTTGGACACTGGATTGGAAATGTAGCCCAAATATTGCAGTGTTAGAAACTGAGCCCTCTTTTCTCATTGATTCCAGGTACAACATGGACACTACCCCCAAAAGGCCATCCACAAACTCAAACTGTGTCTAGTGATTGATTGCTCTCCACAGTAATCCTAAGACCTTACTGTAGAAATGTTAGCACTGGAGAGAGAAATCCAGACAAAATACACCTGAGAAATTTTAAGAAGGTCCTCTATCATGAACAGCTGATATTCAAGATAAAAATGACTATACACACAGGAAAGAGAAAGCACTCAGTCAAAAGGTGGCTAGTGATTATGCCTTCAGCTTGTCACATAGCTTAGCTTTAACCGAGAAACTTTTAAATAGTGTTGGGAAAACCGTAAAGAGCTATCAAATATTGATTATTTTGTTATTGAATACCTAAGTGGTAATGGTGTGCCAACTCCAATTTAATTTGAATGCAGGGAGGAGGTCTACTTTTTTTAAAGTTGATTGGCAGTGCTTTTAAATCAAATTGTTTACCGTGGGATCATAGCACTTTGCCATTCCTGCCCATTAAGTATGAGAATCTCTGGCCTCAACCTCATAGACATTAGTAATAGCACAATATACCTTCCAGAAAACACAAATACACATGCACACACACATATACATATGCATATATGTATACACATGTATACACACATATGTACATATACACATATACATATATACATGTATACATATACAGTTGACCCTTGGACAACATGGGTTTGAACTGCTAGGGTCCACTTATACCTGGATTTTTAAATATGATGTGATGTGGAACCATGGATATGGAGGGCTGACTATAAAGTTATTCTTGGATTTTTGACTACACAAGTTGTAGGCACTCCTAACTCCCCATGGTGTTCAAGGATCAACTGTACATATATACATATACACTTGTGTATGTGTACACACACACACACATACACACTTTCTCACACTCCTGCTACGAGTGCCCTGCTGTTGTTATTAGTAAATACACAGTTTAATTTTTTCTTACTATATTGTCAACTAGTCCCTTCTGCTCCTAGTACCTAGGTATAGTTTCTGGCCCATTGGAAGTGTTCAGTGAATGTGGAATGAATGAATGCATTACATAACATTCATTCATTCTAACAAGATGGTAACAACAAAACCACACAAACTTTTCAATCACCTCCAACAGAAGAATGTTTTCTTTTGGGCGTTAATATTTTATTGGTGGAGGCATTATATATAGGAAATAGTCAATTAAATAAGTTTTAGGGTCAACTGGACTTTACTCAAATGTTGGCAGCTTCTCTACACCTCCATTTTCTCATCTATAAGGTGAGAAAAATGATACACTACCTCATTCTTTACTTAGGATTTATCAAGAAAATTCACATATAGAGTCAAGCAAAGTGACTAGAAGATTGTAAGCCCACAATAAATGTTAGTTGATACCACCATGGTCATTATCATTATCTTCACTGTTTTAATCACAGCCTGAATTTGCTGGACTTTCGAATGGAAGATAGATTTTCATATTAGCCTTCTTACTGCAGCAGAAAGATTCATCTAACATGAAAATTAAGATGTTAGAGGAAAAGTCTCAGATTAAGTAACATCGTTATCTGAGGTGGAATTGCTGAGCAACCAAACAGCCAGGTGTGTCACTAAGACCAGATTCCGAGAACAGAAGCCTCTAAGTTGATCAAGTTTCCAAATGGAGATGGCAAGGCTAAGTTTTTAAGAGCATGCAAAAAGAAAGCAAATGATGCCTTTAAATCATCCCATTGCCATGAATTTAAATGTCTCCATGGTATCTAACAGATATGACTTTTGAGGGGGTTCAAGTTTAACTTTCAAAATGCTGCAAGTCTCTGATGCTCCCTTGCTGCAGGTGGCGACTCTGGGGATGATAAAACTGAACCAATTAGAAGGAAAAAATGGGATCTTCTGCAATGCATCATTGGAAGGTGAAGAGTCCTGTTTATTGTATGCACATGTGGTATCTTTTTATCATTCCCCAAAAATAAAGCTGAAAATTTCTCTCCAAAAACCTCATTAGGGAAACCTCTAAGAGCCTCCCACCAATGTTATCCCAGGCAGTAAACAGGATTTTAATAGCTCCTCCAAGCAAACAGCCGGTCGGTAAAGGCCGATTGCTGTCTAGCTGACACAGAGCCACACACACATATGGAATCAGCTTTGTAAGGTCCCTTCTCTTATTCACAGCTCCACTGCCCTCGCAGTACAATTGCCCCTTTTGCTTATATAATCCCATAGGCTGAATTGGCATAAAAAGCAAATAAGAAACCAGGGGGAATCTTTGCCGAAACCTTGCTCTGTACCTGAAGTTCAAATGTGTTTGGTTAACCTTCTATTTATTCCTTCTCTTTCCTTCAGCTGAGCTTTCTAGTTTTTAGTCCTTGCCATGGTGAGTCATGGCAGAAGGTGGCTCAATGAGCCCCTGGCACCATGTGACAGAGGAACTCTTATGAGCTCTCCATGAATTGTTTCATTCATCAGGCGCATACACCGACACTCCCTATGGATGCCACCATACCTGCCATTAAAAATGGGAAAATGTCAGCCATACCACACAGGTACTTCTCAACCTCAGACACAAAGGCCAAACATTTGGTCGAGAACTCCAATTTTTGCTTTCCTTCTAATCATTTTCCTATTGGATGGTTTGATAGAGATTCAGATGTTGACCCTGGGAAAGGCAGTTCATTGAATAGTACCAGGATGTTTTGTAGCCAGATAATTGGAGGAACATTAGGCCATGTGTTGCCCTTGACCGTGAATTTCCCTGACACAAAAGTAACATGGCCGCATCATATGTTGTGTCACCAGATTACTAACTTATGCTTCTCTGGCAAGCAGAGTAATTAACCATCATTCTGTGATAGTGCACACACATTCCTACCAACAAATAGTGACATGCTTACAGAGGGCAATACCTCTAAGTACTACAAAACATGAGTCATTTGATTAAAGCATATAGCAATCAAGCTGAAAACCTGCCAAATGGTTAAACTAGGAACAAACACAGCCTCATTTTCTTTAAGTCTTAAGTGTGCTGTGAAGCTCTGGTAGGAATAAGAGACCTGGTTGGAAATGAAGTATAAGAACATTGATATGAATGATTTTCAACACCACCAAAGTCAATCAAAGGAAAGTATCTGTGAATTCCCTTAAATGACCTGCTGGAGAGTATTGTGTGATAGCTATATTACTATAGTCCCCCTTTTTCTCATCAATTAGTAATGTTAAGGAGAAGCTTGACGATAGAGTCCCTAACGACAGCAAAAATTCTCTCCAATTAAGTAGTCTAATAAGCTACTTAGGATTTTACCACTTAACATTCTTTCCTTCCCATTTAATTTCAGCTTTCACTTGGATGTCATCTGGTTGAAAATCCATCACAGAAAACTACATGGAAAAAAAGATAATGTTGCTAAGTGCTCCCAATGTTCCAAAACGAGCAGAAGCACATTTTTTCTAAATCAACCCAGGACTTTCCCTAAAAATTCAGCTTCTTCCTACTAGAAATTAATATATGGAAATGGTCAATATGCAAATTTAAATATCACACTGGCTACTCACCTTCAGTAAGTGTTATATGCATACATTTGGAACAATACAATATTTTAAGGTTCTTGATGATAATGCCTTGGTGTGCATATGTGCATGTATAATTATGCTCATTTAATTTAATCAGGAAAATATTATAGGATCATTTGGTTTTCTCCTCTAAAAGTTCTCTCACTTTATTCAATTAATTAATTCCACTCTGCCCCTTTTATAAGTCAGCCAATGGTAAGTAATGGCTTTAGGGTTAAAAGGAATATGATCACATTCCTTAGGATTTTACCACTGTAAGGATGATAGACAGAAAAGAGGCATAGGGGAAGGGGGGTGGCCTCTTGTCCTTATACATCCTAATCAAGGAAAAGTGTTAGGCTTTTCAGTGGGAACCTGGTCCTAGAAATATCCAAATTTTCTGATCATTTCTTCCTGCAAGTTTCCAGCGTCCCTGAATGCTAAGAATTTGCCCCAGGGGCAGTCACCTGCTTACAACAGAAGCCCAGGAAACAAGCTCATGTGACCCACACATTCCACATGCTTGACTGGAGTGGAGCTTGTGGGACTTTGCAGAATTACTGGAATCACATGGGATATACTGAGGGGAGCAGGAGGGTAGAGGACATTTAACTTAAACCATGAACTAGAAGAGTAGATAATGTCACGGTAAGTAGAATAAAAAGGACCATGTTGATTGAAAGGGAAGAAACATGACACAAAGGTCATTGCACATTATCTTTCCCCCACCAAGGAAATCTTATTTTCTTTCTCATAGAAGAAACTTTGTTCCTTTTCCCCAACATGTTAACATAGACCAGTGAAAAGAACTAGGCTGCTTTGCGCCCATCAACAGAATCTATACAGCATCTTTTTCCCCAGGGATTAATTCAGCTTTTGATTAAATCTTTCTGAGATTTAAATCATGATGTTACAAACCTCCAAGGAGCTCCTCTATGAGTTGTGACCTTATTTATTGCTCTCTGCTGTTTGATAAAGTGTGAAGATTGATTTATAATAGTGTATACTGTGTTTGAAAACAAGGAATGGTAAACAGAATTGCAAAATACAAGATTAATATAAAGTAAACATTGCCAAAAAGTACATCTTGGTTATAATACTCTATAATTAATACTGAGTTACAACTGTGTAGCTAGTAACACTAGTGTCAAATGAGTATAACAGTGCTCTCAGAGCTGTAAATTATATCCAATGATTAGCTAAATAAGGCTACAATTAAGAGAAAATTGGCAATGCTGAAAAAGGATTTTGAACCAATATCACATTGTATACTTTAAACAGATTAGTTTGGAGGACTTTTGAATGGAAACGAGCTCCTTTTAAATAAACTATTCATATCCAGTGTTCATTTATTTTCGTCAGCCTAATTTTGGCTTCAATAATTATTTTGCCATTAGTGTCATTAAGGATGGAAGCGATTTAATGTTTGAGGACAACATCAAATGAATCCTTTATCTCTAATCAGGATGTCCCTGTACAAGACTAGTGGCTACTACTTTTTTTTTTCTTAAAAATCCCTCTTTACCCTCAAAAGGTTTTCAAGGGTAAAAAGTTAACCCTTTAAAAGGAAGACTGTCATTATTTTATTGCCCTTGCTAATTCCAGCCAGAAGATTCAAAATGCCCTATACCGTTTAAACACCAGTGGAGACAAGTCACAATCTGAGGCCTATCCACTGAATCACAGTTGTAGATGAACGCAGTATTTGGGTAAGATAACGGTAAGTTTTTATTTTCTATTTTGATAAAATAATTGGCAAATCTTACAGTGCTATAAAATAGACAGAGAGCCATGGGAAGTGCTTCTTGTGTTATTTAGCAGATTTTGATGTACTATTGATAGCTCTATCACATTTCCAATAATTACGAATACATTTTTCTGTAGGAGAAAGGGGGGTGCTGGGAGCTGGAATATATTTAGCCACCTTTCCCCATGGCTAGGCTTATGCTGAATCTTGCAATGCAAGTGGCTGGGAGTGAGGACCACATCTGAAATCTGGACATGGCAGAGCACTAATAACACATTCTCTGCAATCTCTGTCATGAAGATCACCAATCACCTACAAGGCACAGTGGACATCCTGACAGCAAGCCGTACCAGCAGCAATCTATCAGCTTGTCCCATATTTAACCTGATGACTTACATATGACGGGCGGACAGGGAGATGCATTCTGTTACAAGTCTTCAAAAAATATTCAGTCCATGCTATACACCAGAAACTAACATAACATTGTAAATCAACTGTCAATAAAAAGTAATTCAGCCCATTAGAGTAGAATTGTTTCCTAAGCTGAAATATTTAGCAGTTTTCTCACTAGGGGCAGTGGCTTGTACTTAAAATGCACACTTTCCAGGGTTAAGTACAAAAACAGAGCTAATCCATTTGATAAAGTCCCACATCACTTCTCATTATAGAAATCACCACTTCCGCCTTTGCCATTTGAAAGGAGACAAGGTAAAATACAGAAGATGCATGTTACCTTAGAGCTGAAATCCATCCATGAATATGGAAAAGCAGGGGGAGGGGGGAGATCCAGAGAGGAAACAGAATAACGATAAGCGAGTAATGTGTACTGATCTGAGGAATATGCCAGAAGTTTGGTTATGATAAATAAGAAAAGCAGAAGTAGATTTGAAACATTCGTTTCCCTTTATTAGCTCAGTGAGGCTGATGTGTACTGCACATTTAAAAAAAAATCACAGGAATTTTCATACAATGAATAAAACCACAACAATACATGTAGAGTTGGCAGGTGGGAAAAAAAAAAGCCCGACAAGGGCTCAACTAATCGCTCACTTTCCCTCTTCAGCATAGTTCAACCAACAGTATTACACTTTCACCTACAAATCTTATAGTAGCTCCATCAAATCAGCAGTTCATATTATTGAAAATGTCTGTCACATAGGTACAAATTTAGAATCATCACATTATATTACATGGCTATTCTAGGTCATCTATAGATCAGGTCTTAGACTACAGTGATTGAAGTTCTCATTACAGCCATCAAAAAAGGACACATAATCATTACCTACTGTAAGTTCACATCTAAAGGCATGAAAAGGTTTCCTTTTTTTCAACTAACCCAACCATCATACCCCAATAGTGCAAAGTTCCCTCTCTGCTGCTTTGAATGTTGACAGCCCAACCGTTGCTCTCAGAGTCGTTTAGCAAAAATTGATTTTGTTGCACTGGAAGAATTATTCTGCTACATCTCTTGAAAAAAAAAAAACAACCCACATTTCTAAAGCACCAGTTCAGTTACCAAAATTGTAGATGTGGTACTTACCACAGCATGAAGGCAATGGCCCGGGGTCATCTAAAAATCCTACAGATCTATGCTGAAATTTGCCTCCAGTGATGATGGGGTGCATGTGTTCATTTGAAATATTCTCTCCAAAAATTTTTTTAAAAATAAAAATAAAAGGAACACAGTTTACATTTTGATGGGCTACCCACAGTGTCTGCATAAGATACAAAAGCTCTATTTGGATGGTCTAGTGAGTCTCTCTTTGCACTAATTTTAGATGCAATTTGAAGTCCATGGAAGAAAACTATCTTCATGGTAACAATATTTGTCAGGCCAGAAGGGGGGATAAATGAATCCTCAACATGAAATCTGTAGTGTTGTCTTTTCATAAGTAAGAAAAGAAACCAAGATTTTTACTCATGTCAACAATACAGGGCAAAAAGGAGAATGTATTGAAAATTGGATCACAAAAAATTTAAAGGCAAAATAGAGAAAGCATCTGGTCCTTGAACACATAATATGATTTACTAAATATTGATTTCTTAAAAATAATTTATTGCTCTTAATAGTCTTTTTTTATTCTTATTCTACAACAGAAGATACTCAAAATTCAGAAAGAAAGACTGTAAACTTTAGTTTGGCGTCCACACAGAGTTAAAATACCTGCATTTAACCTACGGAACAACAAGAATTAGGCGGATTAAAGATGTGTTACGGTCGTAACGCAGGACCTGTGAACAAGTTCTTTTATTTCATAGTATTTTTATTGCTTTCTATCTACTTAGAAATAAGAAGCCAAAAACTCAAGCAAGCATCCGACAGGACAGACAGTGGATTCACTCAGAACACAATATGCTGGTGATAAATGAATGCAGCTTTCAAAATTAGCTGCATTGGCCTGGGGGTGAAATCCATTTTATAAGATCGTGTTGGGCAAGAGAAAGGAAAAGAACGATTACGTAGTAGGTATATCATGTCTTCCAGAAAAGTCATGTCGGCCAAACTGTAATCGAATCTCAATTTAAAAACTTGAATATACACGCCAAACTTTACTGACTTCCATTCCAGGGCTCCACACTCAGAGGAAATCCTGATGCTCAAAAATGGAGGTTTTTCTGAAGTTTTTATTGAATTTAGCAGAAGCAATGTCATCAAGAACAACTTCATGGTCACGTCAGAGGCCATGCTAGTGCAAGTAGAAACACTGCTTCTGCAAAAGCGGAATTTCCCAAATGAAACACTTAAACTCCAACCTGACAATTGCCATGCATCCTAGGTAGAAAATTTCCACTGGCTTTATTATTTTCATCATCTCATAATTTATAATAAATAGACTATCTGCAACTGATAAATATGTCTCTTTAGTAAACAAAGGAATGAAATATCAGTATTTATACAGGATGCATAACTGTAAAAAATACAGATAAATACCATCATCATACTCTGCCAAGGGAAAGAGATACTGGCTTCAAAGATAGTCTTCAGACACACATTAATTATTGTAAAAATCATACTGTAATTATTACCTCAGCATTTTGTATCAAATTAAAATCACAAAAATTAAAACAAAACAGCATTTTAAAAAGATTTTTGACCTCTAGTTTCAAAACTACTGTTGATAGAGAAAATAAAAACATTTCTTAATGGTTACCCATTGAGAGACTTTACATAAAATCATGATATCTTCTAGAAAAATTTTAGATGAGAAAATTTCATTCCCCTAACAAATCCAGTGTATAAAACTTCAAAGAAAAACAAGCAACAAGAAAATGTGGAAAAATATCGCAGAAGTGGTTAATACCTTTAGGGGGCTAGGAGATTTCTTGACAAGATGCTTGGATCGAAGCTCACCTAAGAAGGGATGGTTGTGCGTAAAGCATCGATTTGTTGTGTTGCACTCAATGGACACACACATTGTCCTTTTTTTGTTTGTTTTGTTTTACAATCAAATATATATAAGCGGTAAGTTCAGCTTCTAAATATGTTAGTGTACAATAATTGTTTCACCTCATAATTACATTTGAATATTCTCGATTAAGAAAAATTTAGCAGTTTTGAAAAGAAGGCTGCATTTACAGTGCATAGCTGTAACAAAAAAAGAACATCATTGTATCGTATATACACAAAATAAAAATACTCCATTTAACATCTGTAAATACTTAACTACATCAGAGAATGTAGCAATTATACTATCTGAACACATCCCAGAGAGTTCTACCCAACTCCCATTAGTAACGTAACACCGTGCTCGCTCCTCAGGAAGAACCACTGAACAAGCTGCACGCTTGACCATTGACAAGGCTTTTGAAATTCGCTGTGGAAGATCAACATTTTGGACATTTACATGGGTGTCATGAGAAAGGACGAACTACAGAAACTTCAAAATGTTAGGAAAGTTGAGCTCGGTGCCCGAAGTATCCTCTCCCACCCAGATTCCATGGCAAAAGGAAAAAGGAAAAAAAAAGAAAGAAAATAAGGGAGAGAGAGAGAAAGGATATGAGTTCTACGGAACCTGCAGTTTCTTCGGGATTGTCATATAATCATTACGTTATGAGAGAAAGCTTGCTTCAAGTTGATTTTGCACTTTCTTAAAAAAAACAGAGTATGGAGGCTGATGCCCAGACATCAGTGGCTGTCATTTTAGGGTGGCTTGTGGTTGGTTGGTTTTCTTTCCTTTTGGATGTACACTTTTTTTTTCCTTTTGAATAGAATATGAACATTTTGAAGTTCTAGGTTTTGAGTGTGTCTTCATGGAACTGCTGCCATTTGAAGTGGTTTGCCCTTGCACGCTCTGGTCAGGTGCCCCCACTCCCCACCTGTACATACACACTTCCCCCAAACTAGGCAAACAACACACATGCGCACACACACACACGCGCGCACACACACACACACACACACACTCCATCACCAAGAGACTCAGGGAAAGCAAAGCTGACACCCATAAATAAACATGTGCTTACTGGGTTTCCATTCTGTCTCTTGCCTCTTCAGCAGCTGTGTTCATGTAAACCATTGTTGTTGTTCTTGTTGTATTGTTGTTTTGTTTTGTTTTTGTACAGAGAGTGTAAAGTAGGAGAAATTCCTAAGTATGACTTGCAACAGTCTGTTAGGGAAGGACGCGCTGTCCCGTGAGGTATTCACCGTCCCTCTGTCATCCTCAGCCAGGGAACATGTTACCTGCGTAAGCTTCTCTGGGCTTCTTTCAGTAAACTATCGAAATCCAGAGAGTCATACTTGCTCTTGGTGGAAGCAGGGTCAAAGTCATCTGAGTTTGAATCTGAAAGAAACCCAAGCCATATTTAGATGTACCCTCTGCTGATGGTCATTAACTCAATCATCTAAGCTAAGATTACCTGATTCAAGAGCAACTTATCCAATCGATATACTTTAAAAAATATGCCCAACTTTTATTAGTATATGATATTGGTGTTGGTGTACACATATATATGTGCATATATTTACATATATTTTTTCAGAAGGTATTTATATGTATGAATATTAATATGTGTATATATATTTGCAGAAGGTATTTTTACAGTATATGGTACTGGTATATATACACACCAATATTTTAGTTAATTAATTGTATATTTATATATTTATTTATTTATAGCACATGTATATATTTGCAGAGGGTAAGGAGTGATGAGCATTCAAAACAATCATCTATTGACTCATGTTAGACTTAAACACTCCTGGGAGGTAATCAGAATAGACTTTAAAATTTCTTTTCAATAGCAACTTAGTCAATCAATATGCTTTACAAATAAGCCCCCTCTCCCTTCCTGGCATGTTAAATGACTTACCCAAGGTTCCTCAACCACTTAGTTGGAGAGGTAAAAGTAGAAGCTGGAACTAATTTTCCTATTCAGTGGAATTGATTTCATTGAGCGTGAAAGCCAGTTGAGTGGGAGAGAGAGAACTGTCAGAACTTCACCCACTCATCGCCCTGCTGCTCCCCTTTCAGGCGGGAGGGACATACGATCTCCAGTACCTTGAGGGACCCCAGCAACAGTGGCACAAACTCTCCCCACATTAGAAGGTTTAGGAAAATGCTTCATGTCCAGAGAGGGCAAATGCAGCCTCTTTACTCACTAATAGGAGAGGAAAAATATACGCATATAAATAAAGCCATGGTCTTTCTTAGATCCTTAAACTAGTCCAAGTAAGCTTTTGTGCAAAGCTCCACATGCCACTTTAAGTAGCCCTGAACAAAATAGATGTGTGTGAGTCACGTTGGACGTAAGGTAAAATTCTGTCAAATATTTCTGATTTTTCTCCTTTGACATCTACGAAAAAGTCAACTATTTCTGCTGGTCTCTCAGCTTGAGAAAAGGTATCTTGGAAATACAATAGAAAGCCTCTGGCAAACACATTCATTCTTTGGAAAGTACTTACTAGAAGAGAAAACTAAACCTTTCTGGGAAACGTTAACAATCTTACTAAAATATAAATATTTGTGTTTTACCCAGATTAAATTACAAAATAGAAATGCTTGGTGACAGAAAAGGGTAATATTAGATAATATGGGGACTAATCACTGACCTCACAAGGTGTTCTTCTGAAAAGGTTGCAAATCCCTCAAGCTCTCCAGAACCAGGCTGATTCCCCTTCCCCACCAGCTTCAATCTACTTTAAAGACAAGGAAATTCCTTCACTTTTTTTTTTTTCTCATTCTCACCATCCCTTGTCTTTAATGCATTTCTTTTTCCAGGTAAGATGAACAATTGTAGTCAGCCTCAGATATAAAAAACAGGACAAAAATGGCCCATCTTTCCTCACTAAAATTTTATATGGTCAATCTTTTTTTTAAAATTTTATTCAATACCTATTATTTGGAGACACAAATTGTACTTGAACATTTGTTACTTTTTAAAAAAAATTTATTTATTTACTTTTGGCTGTGTTGGGTCTTCATTCCTGTGCGAGGGCTTTCTCTAGTTGCGGCAAGCGGGGGCCACTCTTCATCACAGTGTGCGGGCCTCTCACTATCGCAGCCTCTCCTGTTGCAGAGCACAGGCTTCAAATGCGCAGGCTCAGTAGTTGTGGCTCACAGGCCCAGTTGCTCCGCGGCATGTGGGATCTTCCCAGACCAGGGCTCGAACCCGTGTCCCCTGCATTAGCAGGCAGATTCTCAACCACTGCGCCACCAGGGAAGCCCTATATGGTCAATCTTAAATTACACTGGCTTACACACTTCTCTTCATAGCTTAATGAATAATTTGCTTGTATAACCAAAGAGCCTCATGAGCAGCTGTTGTTCAAATCAAAATCTTTTCTGTAGACACACAAAAAAGTCCTGCTCATTGTCAGAGATTAGCCTGAAATCAGAATTCCACTTGCACTGTAGATGAAGATGGAAGAGCTGTCCAGTGATGGCAGTCTGTGTGACATAAAGTCAGCATAGAACCGTCGAGAATATATATGTGTATCTTTCCTTGGAGGAAATTTTGAGAATATTTAAAATGTCTTAATTTGGGATTACTCTACATGAAACCCAGAATTTTCTGGGTTTTCATTAGTAAATACTAAAAGCACTTTGATACAGTGGATTTCAAGAGTTTCTACTTCAAGAGTTTCTACACTGTGAAATACAGTGGCTGGTGCTTATGTATATACCAACTTTCATGGGCATACTATGTCAGTCGGCACCCACAAAATCTTTCTCATTTCTTGAAGAGACAATGTGTTTATATGCAACTCCTGTGGCAATAACATCCACTCCATCCCTTTCCCTCCACTAAGGGAAGGATATTGCAACACAAGCAAGAGATAATGAAATTTTTATAGGAATAACCTGAAAGCCACTCTAACAAATTAAAAAAATAAAATTTTATAATTAATAATACGGTATTAATAGAAACAAATCACATCACAACTGTATTCTGAGCACCTAGAAAACTGTTGGCACAAAGTAGGCACTCAGTATTTGTCTACTGAATGTATTAATCTTGAACACCTACACATATTATTAAAAACGTGATTGAAGGGCTTCCCTGGTGGCACAGTGGTTGAGAGTCTGCCTGACGATGCAGGGGACACGGGTTCGTGCCCCAGTCCAGGAAGATCCCACATGCTGCAGAGCGGCTGGGCCCGTGAGCCATGGCCGCTGAGCCTGCGCGTTCGGAGCCTGTGTTCCGCAACGGGAGAGGCCACAACGGTGAGAGGCCCGTGTACCGCAAAAAAAAAAAAAAAAAAAAAAAGTGATTGAAAATATTTGTGTTTAGATCTGGGATTGATTTACCAATGAATGGCAAGGGTATATGTAAAGTTACTATGTATTCAAGATGTTGGTAATATAATACATTTCTTTGAGTTAATAAAGAGTTTGTGACCAATGTTATTTGTTTACTTTTTATTATTTATGAATTCTAAGCCATAACTAATTCCTGATCAAAATGATCATATTCTTAATTGTGACCCATCCTTCTATTTTGACCCTATAGTCCTAATTTAATTTCTGTCTTTCCTCTTTGAGATTTTTCATCAAGCTCTTTCAAATGGAAAGATCTATTTGTTTATAGAACAGTAAACAGAAAGACACACAGATTACAGATTCATAGAAACCAGACTTAAATATTGGCTTCATCATGATAAGCTTGATCATCCCTTTAAATTCTGAGTCTCATTTATAAATCTGGCTCATAAATAGTAACTAGAATCATTGTGTTTTGTACTAATAGTATTGTAAGTAACCATTAAGTGGCCTCAACAGCAGAGAAATGGAGACCTAAATAGACATTTCTCCAAAGAAGACATACAGATGGCCAACAGGGACCTGAAAAGCTGCACAATATCACTAATTATTGGGGAAGTGCAAATCAAAACTATGATGAGGTGTCACTTCACACCAGTCAGAATGGCCATCATTTAAAAGTCTACAAATAATAGGTGCTGAAGAGGGTGTGGAGAAAAAGGAACCCTCCTACACTGTTGGTAGGAATGTAAATTGGTACAACCACTAAGGAGAACAGTATGGAGGTTTCTTAAAAAACTAAAAATAGAACTACCATATGATCCATCAATCCCACTCCTGGGCATATATCTGGAGAAAACCATAATCTGAAAGGATACATGTACCCCAGTGTTACAATAACCAAGACATGGAAGCAACCTAAATGTCCACTGACAGAGGAATGGATAAAGAAGATGTGGTACATATATACAATGGAATATTACTCAGCTCTAAAAAGAATGAAATAATGCCATTTGCAGCAACATGGGTGGACCTAGAATTTGTCATACCAAGTGAAGTAAGTCAGACAGAGAAAGACAAATATCATATATCACTTAAATGTTGAATCCAAAAAAAATGATACAAATGAACTTACTTACAAAACAGAAATAGACTCACAGACATAGAAAACAAACTTATGGTTACCAAGGGGGATGGGGGGTGAGGGGGGTGGGGGGAGATAAATTAGGTGACTGGGATGGACACACACGACTATATATAAAATAGATAAATAACAAGGACCTACTGGATAGCACAGGGAACTCTACTCAATATCTTATAATAATCTATAGTGGAAAAGAATCTGAAAAAGAATATATATATACATGTATAACTGAATTATTTTACTGTACACTTGAAACTAACACAACATTGTAAATTAACTATAATTTAAAAATAGCAGAGAAATGGGATATATGAGCTAACTTAATTTAGGAGAGCAAATAAAAATTTTAAAAATTGGTAATCTATCTAAAATGATAGGTTGCTTTACTTTTGGTAAAATTAATCAGTATCACATCATTTTCACTTTACTCTTGACATACACGTAAGCTCCCAACCCCTCTTAGAGTCCAGTATATGCTTACATGCACCTTATTCAGCATTCATGGCCCAAGGCACTTAACTTCAACTATTCAGGGAATAAAGACAAGACATATATGATGTTGTTTGGTTCCAAAGCTGGCCCCTGGTGTTGATTCTTTCATTTTAAAATAACTTGAAATTTATAACTTCTCATAACAATCATTTTTATTATAATTATAGCTACTATTCATTGAGAATCTATTTTGTGCCAGACATTGACACTATGCTAAGGGCTTCACAGACACATATTTAATCTTCACAACAACATTATAATGTATTTTACAAATGAAGAACCAGAAGCAGAGGGAGTTTAATTGCTCAAGGTCCAAAAGCTAACTCAGGTTTCAAAACCAAGCCTGCGAAATTCCAAAGCCAAGGCGCTTTCAACTACACCAGGCCTACACTCAGATTGACTCCACTTCCTGCATTTGTAAGGCTGGAGGGAATTGGAAAAATCCATGCTATTACAATACACATCAAACACACCTTTCAGGAAATCAGAGCTAGCTTAGCAATGGCAAAGTTTCTATTGCTGCTGGCAAGGCAGAGAGATAACTAGAGGAGAAGCATTCTTCTTAGAAATATTTCAGGGAGGTTCCAGTTCAATTTGGAAATACTATCCCATGCTCCCTTTACCAGTGATGGATCATGATCTAAAGGCCCCTCTAGGTAGCTTATTCTAAACTCTAGATGTTTTGAGAGACTAGAAAACACCCTGGACTTCATCACTGAAGAAAATAAGTCAAATCAACTCAAGACTTCAATCTGTCTGGACTGTTTTTATCAGCCAACATTTGAACAAATGACTTGCCACCTTTTATATTTTCATCCCTAGGCGTCTATCTCTCTAACAGTCAACTGCCTCTCCCCTGCTTCATACTATCTATTTAGCTTGTGAAGTGAATTATAGCATATTCCCCCTGAACAATGCACTCCACCTGTATCAATTACTCTAGGAAGACATCAGTTCAGCTGAAGGAAGAAAAAAGCCCTGTATTTGGTATTCATTTTTCTTTCCTTTATACCAAGCCAAAGCAAGTGCAGATAGACATATAATAATGTTTAGGAGCAGATTTATATGTTAATTTCATGATGATTATTATAAGTTGATTTAAATAATTATGTCATATACACAAGACATTTGTCATTTTCCTTCCTTCATTATTTCATGAAGGAATTTAAAGGCTTACAATATACACATTAGTTAGGAAATAACATGGAAAGGAACAAAATTAAAATTGGAAAGGAAATCAAGATGTCCATCTTGGCATTATTTATAATATCAGAAACCGAAAATGTGTTCAGCTATAATGGAACGATTAAATATAATGGCGCTATTTGCCAAACAGAATACTATAAAACGATTAAAATATACTGGTAAATTATTTTTGATCCTTTGAATCACAGTGGAAAGTGAACTTATATAATATTAATCAAGAAAAGTAGAACTTAAAAGTGTATATATACGTATAATATGACCTCAACTATAAGAAATTTGACGTTCTGAGACAAAATACTGAACAGCAAATCCCATACTAGGCAACAGTGGTTATCTCTAGGTGATAGGCTGATAGGTGATTTTACTATTTATCTTAATACCTTTTTATATTTTCCAAATGTCACCCCTTGAGTCTGTACAACTTTTATAACAGGCAAAAAGGAATACTTATCTATTCTTCAGCTTCCTTACCTGTAAAATGGGGATGATAATATCCACTTCCTAGGATTGTTCTGGTAATTAAATGAGAAAATGCTTACAAAGCCTTGGCACAATGCCTAGCATATGGATGCACTAGAAAAAAACAGGGGTTTTTTTTCTTCTTTTGTTTTAAAGAAAGTACAGTGTGATTTAGCACATGAAATTTTACTTTCTCCTCTCTGGGTGTAATTTGTAGAAAATTTCGACATTTCTAAGAGTTTGTGAGATAATAAGGAAAAAAGAATAAGACTTTTGCATATTCTGCTCTGCAAAGCAATGATGCCAATGCTATAGCTTGTACAAAAGGATTCAGGGTAGGCACGGAAAGCAGTAACAGGTTACAAACGAATACAACACTTGCACACTCAGAACATACCATACCACACACACACACACACACACACAAAGACATACAAGTAGTGCAGAATTTCAGCATATGGGCAGACAGTAGAAACAATTTGCTTCTTCTCTTTGTTGCCAAAACTTAAGCCCCTTGCTTCTGAAACTGTCTCGTGTGTTAAAAAATAAAAAATAAGATAAAATCTGTATTCAAATATTCCTTCTAGTAAAATAAAGCGATGGTCCAACCCAATGTGCCTACAGTTTACATACGCTTCCATTTTGAGCTCTACATTATGGATTCCTCACTCTATGTACAGTAAAATCCATACCTAGGTCTGCATAGTTAGACTTGAAAAATTGCTTGCGTCCACAAAAGTACAGCTCAAAGTCAGTTTCATTCGACCTGCGCAAAGTATATCCATTTTCAAGAGCAGCAAAAGCATCACAGGTATAACGGTAGGTAATGAAACCATAGCTGTCTCTGCAACGGACAAAAAAGAGAAGTTCAAAGCTAGTGAGGAAGGATTAGCATATATGACTGTAACCCTTTCTACTTTGGAGACTTTGCTGGTGCCAATGTCTGAACCACTGCATCCATTTATCAGTGTGATTGTCCTGTCAAGCAGCTAAATACTTATTTCTGGGACAGGAAATCTCAACTAGAAAGATTAATAAATAGAGATGAAAGAAAATAAATAAGGTTCTGAACTCAACATGTCATCTGTCAAAGCATTCCCATTCTAGTAATCTTATGGCCATAATTTTTTACATATGTCAGCTTCTAAACAAGAAATAATCTTGAAGATTCTCACCCATCATCCCGCAGATTTACTGTGCACTCCTCAATTTCACCAAAAACTTCAAAACGGTCCCTCAGTTCTGTCCGTGTTGTGTTAGGTCTGATTTTACCAACATAAATCACACGGCGTTCTTCCTAGGGGGGGAAGTGAGAAGACACTTGCTAGTTCTGAAGATAGGAAAGAAGTTGAATGCTAGAAACATTTATAAATGTGCAATCATGCATAATGAGAACCCCCCCAGAGCATGCCAATTAAAGCAAAACACACACTAAACCTGAACAAAAGACTACACTTGAACCAAGTTTTACTTTCCATTTCTTCAGTATCACTCTCTTCCGCCTCTCACTCTCTTCTACTTTTTCTATCCATCTCTGTTCCTTTGTCACATGACATTTAATGTATTATAGAAGAAATGTGTGTAATGCAATCTTTTTTTATCACTGAATAGCTGAATAATATCTATTAAATATTTTAACACTTGTGACTCGATTATTAATCTTCAAAGTTGGTAGGAAACTGACCTGGCTTGCAAAACTCTTTAATTTCTCCTTAACTCAGAATTGTAATAATAAAATATACACATTTTTTAGTTCTATTGACGAATCATTGACATTCCTTACTGTATAATTTTAAGATGTACAGCATGATAGTTTGACATACAAATTTTGACACCCCTCAAAATATTGATTCTTAAACTCTAGTATAAATACAAATTACCTGGGGTGCTTATTAAAAATACAAATTATTGGGTTTATTCCAGGTGTATTAAAAAAATTTGGAAAGTAAGCTTCAATGATCTTTATTTTTAACAAGCACACCCCAGTGATTCTGATACAGGTGGTCCAAAGACAATAATTTTAAGAATACAGTCTTAAAATACTGGCCATTTTAAGCCATGGGTCTCCAAGGAATAAGAGCTATAAAAGAGGCTATAAATTTCACTTTGCCAAGGAATCTTATTTGAGGAACAGACGAGAAGGGTGTGGCCTAATTTTCACAAGTGGAGTCAATATCATCATAATCTGAAAGTCAACAGCAATTTATAACCTACAAAATATGGGAAGAATATTTTATAGCCTGAAGATGGATCACTTTTTAAAGAACAAGAATGCATTCTTAGTGTAAGAGGTAATCATATATCTCTTATTCCAAGAAGACAAGGCCAAAGATGATGATGTTTCTCAAACTGAGAAAAAGTTTTTCAAGAACGTAAGAAGTTAGTATAACGAAGTGCTTACCAGTTAGCTTGTATGTCTATCAATGGCAAACAAGAATGAAATGAATTTAAGGTTAGAGAGATTTAAGTTAGATAGAGGCAGAGACTAGGAAACACAGGGCAAAGGTACAGATTTAGCTTGCCTAAGAGTTTTCTCTGGATGTGCTGAGAATATCTTTTTACATCTTGGATGATGTAAAAAGTCATTTAGGCTTAAAGCAAAGAGATGTCCTATGTTATTTACTTAACATATGTCCATTTCACGTGCCCAGTATTTAGCAAAGAACTTGGTAAAGAGTGGACTCTCAATAAATGTTTGAGAAACGTAACTGAACAATTCACAGACCCTATAATACATATCCCCCTAGGTGATTTGATCAACCATGTTTCTTCTTTTACCATATGCAACACTCATATTTCCGTTTTCATCAGGGAAGTTCCTCTGAGCTTCAGGTTCAAATAAACAACTATCTATTTGACATCTCAGGTTGGATGTCCCATAGGCACCTCAAACTAGACCAACATTACCCAAACCAAACTCTGTCGTTCAGCCTCTTCCCAGTGGGTCTTTCTTGTATCAGTGAAGTTAACACCATCTAGCCAGTTATTCAGGACAAAAACCCAAGTGCCTTCCTTGATTCTTCCCACTTAGTCCCCTCCACATTTCCAAACACTCCTTAAGTCCTGTTGATTTTTACTTCCTAAATCTGCCTCTTTTATTGCATGTCCCCTAAATCAAGCTGCCAGCATCTCTTTCTGGACCAGTAAAACAGCCTCTTTACTCAGATCCTATGTCTGTGTTTACCTTCCTCCAAACTATTCTTTCACCTTGGTCAGAATAGTCTTTACAAAGAGTACAGGAATCCAATCACACCAATTAAGATCTAAAACATTTCAATAGTTTCTCATAACATTTAGGGAAAGACCTAAATCATTAACAGAACCTACCGGGCCCTTCAGGGTCTGGATCTATCTTCATCTTGGACTTCAGCTCCCACATCCCATTCTTTCCTTTCCTCTATTTCCAGCCATATTGATCTTCTCTCAGTCCCTAGTATGTACTGTGCTCCTCCCTTTTCTAAGGGCTTTGCACAAGCTGCTTCTCTGCTACTTGGAATATCCTTTCCACACTGCCTCCCCTTCCCCTCCACCAACATACACATACTGTCTAGAATTACAGTGAACTCAACAATCATTTTCCTTTCTGAGACTTGAGGTGAGGTTCGGCTTTCTATTACAAGTTGCTCTGATAGAACACTCTACTTCTCCTTTGTAGTTCTGTGCCCAATTGTAATTAAATAATTAATAGTTTATTCGGTGTTTAATGTCTATCTCCCCCAACAATGAAAGCTTCATGAAAGCACAGACCATACCAGTCCTATCGACTACTATATTTTAAGGATACCCAAACATAAGAGTCTCTTAATGAATATTTGTTGAAAAATCAATCAATTGCCAATCAATTAATCACTTTTAACACCTAGTTCCATGCCCTTCATTACATCAAAGGTGACTAAGTGTGGTCCTTACTCTGAGACTCTCTAAGACAATGGAGAATGAAAACCAGGTTTGGTGCTTTATCATAGGAAAGCCCTTGCCCAGGTAGCTCAGCTGAGTGTACTAACAAAGGTTTCCATGATTTGCTTTTATGGTTTAAGTGTAAGGACTCTCACTTTTCTCACTCCACTGAAACAGCTGGTAAAACACAATTCTCTGACAGCAACCATTGAGCCTACATAACTGACCAGATGAAGTACAGCAAGCAGAGCGGGCTGCCTGATTCGCTTCCATGTAGATTGTATGTCTCAACTGAAGGCTGTAATTTTGTTGTTCCAGAGCACCCAGCACATCCTGGAGGTCAATAAATATAAATGGAGAGTGAGGCTCATCCCGGGGCAGTGCTGTACACTTGAGCAAGGGAATCATCACATCACATTCCGTTCTATTTATGCAGCCAGCTCCAGCCAAACAGCAGAATTTGATGGGACTGTTATCTAAACTTCCTGGCGCCTGCTTGCATGAGTGTTATTTATTTATTTTTTTTAATGAATGTTTTTAGGAAGGTTACTACTGTACAGAGGAAAAGGAGGGAGAAATGCAGAAGAGAGAGAAAGAAATTGAACCATCACAAAGAAATTGCTCATCTACCATTAAGGGAATATACACAGCCTATGTTCATCTTCAAGGAAATTCAAAGGAAAAGTGAAAATCGACCATATGCACATCCATATGCAGACATATTGGGATAGTCTCTGAATTGCTTCTTTATACAAAACTCTATGCAACAATAATCCCAAAAGAGGATAAACCAGAGGAACTTTTATATCGGATACTGATACATTCTGCAGTAAAAAGAAGACACAACCTAGATAGGAAAGACAGAAATCCAAAGGGCTGCTCCGCAATCACTTAAATTACCTATTTGACTGTCAATCTTCTTTTATGCAACATAAGAATGCGACCACATCTTGCTATCTTACAAAGATCAGAGATTGAATACATGTTGAAATTCTCATTTGAGAAAATGATTAGAGTGTTTGGTTTTCCTAGTGATAAAAATGAAATTAAAAGGCATCTGAAGGTCTAAAAAGCAAAGACAAAAATCTTTCCAAGATTGGCCAAAATGTCTAGTGAAGAACTGATTATTTTTAACATGTTGCAGTTTTATTAGACAGATGAATAGATTCCATATCTTTAAAAAACCTTAACATTTGCAGTCAATTTTTCAAGACATTAATTTCTAAACAGGAGATGAAAGGAAAAGAAATCAAAATGCTTAATAACATTTCCAACTTCTTAAAGGCTTGGAGGAACTCTAAACCTTTGGAAAAAGCTCCTTGAAAAATGATTTTCAGACCAGTTTTCACTATCGAGGAGGAAGGAACATTTATCAAGTATATTTTAGCTTCAATTTTCACAAAAGCTAGTTTGCTGATGGGGTGGATAATAAAAGTGAAGATTTATGTTGCATTAACAGGTATGGTAAATCCTCATTATATCAAAACACAGGGGATAAACAGAGAAAAAAAATCCGACTGAATTAACTGACTTTGCATTATCAAAATCTTTATCAGAAAGTGTGTAGAGCCTCCCAGTTAGCTGGGGAAAACATATAATGGTTGTTTCTCATCAAAAAATAAGTAACTCCTGGCAAAAGGGGTTTGACTAAGAAGAAAAGGAAATTAGTAGTAAGATTAACATTTACTAAATTCTAATAGATGCCAAGTACTATGCTTGATGCTTTTCTGTGGGTTATCTCACTAAATGCTCTGCAGTGTTAGGCAACAATAAGGAACAGACTGATATAATTTGGATTTTAGTTCTCAGAACTTTTATTCTACATTTCCAAGTCAGGATAATTTAAAAATCCCTCTTCCTATGCTAAGGAAACTGAATGTCAACTTTGGCAATGAAAGATTTATGTTCACCTCCAGATTAGTTACAACCTAACTTCCTCAAAAATTCCAAGGATATTACAAATACTATAGATGAGATGAGTGGATAAAATCCATGCCACTTCTACAGTGAATGGTATAGCTATGTCCTCTATCTAAAAGATAAAGTGGGAGGGGTGAATGACCATGAAAAGGTGTGAATGGATAGAAACAAAGGCCAAAACTCTGACATAATGCCAAAACAAGTTTTCTTTTTTGTTGTTTTTTCTCTTGTTCTTAACATTGATAACACTCATCTGATTCAGTAGGCATTCAGTAAGTGACTGCTACTAGGAGACACTTTCAGGGGAGAAACAAAACTATAGCTTTCAGTTTACCAAAGTTACTTCCATCCAAGTACGTCCCAGGAATACTCCTTAGTGTCTTAGGTTGGATAGATGTGAATACATCCAGCTTAGTTTACTTAAGAGCTAATATAATTAGACATTAAGTACTATACTCTGGCTTCCAGAGTTCCAATAAAACCTGAATTATTTCAAGCCAATGAGACTGAGAAAAGCAGAGGATAAATTGGGTTTTGAGAGCATTTAGATGGAAATTGGAGGAAAACAGCAACTTTAACAATGGCAATATTCAACCACAACATATGATTCTGTGTAATTACTAATTATTAGTCTTTTCTTAGCTGTCTGATTTGGTGCACTGAAGGTCTGAATAAAGACTTTTGGACACATACATAATAAAAAGTTTATAGATGACCCAAACCACCATCTCCTTCTTATGGAACTCAAAAGTAAGTCAATATTATAGACCACAAGACAAGGTAGCAAAGGTTAATTTTGTAAAATATCTATTACATGATTGTAACATTATTTTTTTCATTTCCTTTTGGAGCCTCTGTTTTGCTGTTCCGCTGATTATAAAATTGATCTGAATTAATGAATAATCCAGCACTGCTCCCAAGATATTCCAGATATAATTTGCTATTTATTCATTACTTTAAGGGTGTCTCAGAAATCTGAATGGAAACCACCTACCTGACCAACTTAGGCAAATGGTCCTAGTTCCTTTAGCTGTTTCATGAATGACTTTTCAAGCTAATCTAGTCAAAAATGAGTCAAAATGAGTCAAAAATCATTGCTTGTATCTCCAATTCCATAAAAATATATTTTGCAAATGCATTATGGCACAAGAAAGCAGGTCATTTTGAGGAAGGAAATCAATCAGAAAAACTTCCTGCGGGTAATCTCATTAAATAGTTCCACTATGCCTTCAAGATATTCTTCAAAATCTTTATTATGACTTACAGGACCCTTCAAGGATCTGGCTACCATGGAGCCCTCCAGACTTATTTCTTGCCTCTCCTGTACCCTGGTGTTCTAATTAAATGACTAGCAGTTTCCCAATATAGCTTGTTCTTTTCCAGAGACTTAGTATAAGCTAAAGTCTCTGCCTAGAATAGTAATTTCCAATAAAAATATAATGCACCATATGTAACTTTTAAATTTTCTGAGGCACATTTTAAAAAGTAAAAAGAAACAAATTTAATTTTAATAATATATTTTACTTGGCTCAGCATAGCCAAAATATTATTGCTTCAACTTGTCATTGATGTAAAATATATTAATGAAGTACTTTACACTCTTTTTTTTTTTTGTACTGTCTTCAAAATTCAATCACACTCATAGTGCATCTAAATTTGGGACTAGCTGAATTGGCCTCATGGCTAATGGCTCCCACACTGGACAACACAGGTGAAAAAAACCTTTGCCCTTTCCTCCCTTTAGGTTTCAAATCAATATCACCCTCTCCAGGGATGCCCTCCCTCGTTCCCAGGGCTGGTTGCCAACCCATTTGCCACTGCAGTACCTTAGGTGCATCCTCTGCAATAGTAATTAACACACACTATTGCCTCTCCATGTATCTTTACCAGCCAGTAGACTTGAACTCCCTGGATGTGGGGACTAGGTCTTACCTAATTTTAGAGCCCAGGCACCTAACAAATGTCTCTCATATAGTCATGTGTTTTCACTTATTTTAAACAAAAATAGCATCTAATAGTCCAAGTGGGAATTGGTTTAACAGTAAGTCCCAAATCTTTATACTAAGCTCTTACTACCTATGGGTCACTGTGTTAGTAAACAATCTCTATGGCCTAGTTTTCTTTTTTAATCTGCTTTTTAAAAACAAAAATAAAAATCTCAAAGCCAAAATTCTCACAAACTTCTAGTTAATTATGATGACTTAATATAAGCCAAGTTGACATTTGCACTATAATTGCTGTCTTTCAAAGGGAACTGATAAAGATTGTCTTAGTCAAAGAATTAACCAAGGAACGGGTCAATATTTGTGACACAGGGAAAGGCAGGGTAGTAGGGTGGTATCTGCTTCCAAACTGAGGCTAGTGGCCTCAAGAGTGCTTTTGGCTCAGGCATCTATGGAATATAGACCATCACACTATTTGATCTATTTGTAAAGAACCAAACTAGCAAAAAGACCCCTCCCTCCCTTTCTTCACCCTAGTAAGTATCTGGGACTAAATTATCTTTGGAAGAATAGAATAAGCACATGTCATTTATCTACATTTATCTACATAGCTTTGGTTACAGCTGTGTTATATTTTGCACAAATGAGCAAATATATGATCAAACAATTTCTCTCTTTAGTGTCATTCTTTTGGGAAGAAACATGAAGAGTTTTATCAAATATGAATATGAAAACACTTAAATAACTATTTTCCTTCATGCTTTCTCAACATGACTCTCTTTGGTATATATTAACTGTACTGTGCCATACTACAAGGCTTTGTAAACTATATGGCACTCTATAAATGTGAATTATTATAATTATTGAACAGGCTATTAATTAAAAACATCTAAATTAGAAAATTGAATTTTTAATTTTCATTAGTCTTCTTAAGTGTTAACTAATGATACTCTGGCAGATCTTAATATCACAACTCATTTGAAAATTGAGAAAAATGAGGGAAAGTGTTATGATTTTCACAAGGCCTTTAATTTTGTCTTAGGTAGATTCAAAGTTAAATGGCAGCAAAGCCCTAGATCTTTAGCCTAAGTATCCAATGACTTCTCCCTTCTTTCTCCTTGAGTGCCTGAGTTAACAAACCTCTCAGTTAACCTTTTTCCTCCAGTTGATAACTGTTGGCCAATGCTTGATTTGGACTCTATTAGTCAGCTCTTTTATGTAGGTTTTTCAAGATTTTGTTGATGGTTGTGGGTTGTTTTAAAGGTACCATATCCATCTAACATTTACAGCTAAAAATCATTTCCCTAAGCCCTGGTTAGCTTGTATGCAAGATGTGTCAAAGGTTGATCTTCATTGAAATGACATTTAGCAGCTAACAGACAGCATCTGCAGTGAATGAAAACAGTGCCATTTCCAATGGATATGCCATGGCTCCCTATAGCACCACGTTGGGAAAGCCCTCAAGGCTCGATTGGGGCTCAGTGGGAAAGATTTCCTTAATCAATTAGGAATATCTGCCTTGAACAAGTACTGGATGCTGACAATTGGAGGACCTCCTTTTTGCCTTCTAAGGTCCGACCAACAGAGAACGAACTAGATGCACATAACCTAGATCCTTACCCCAAAGGGTCAGTACTGTGTATATGTCAAGTGAATGTAATACCCTGCAGTACATGGTGCTGAAATCCATAATAGGTTATTGAACAGTTCATAAGAAATATGGATGTATTCGTTGTTGACCCGGCACAAGGAAGAAATGATGACTTTCTTAGCAACTCTTTCTCTACCACTGCCTTTAAATCTAACTCAATCCAACCCTCATGTCTGCCAAAAAGACGAAAACTGAAACCAAATAGTGATATCTCTTCATTTTCCACTCAGAGAAAAAAGCAGCAGAGAACAATACAAAGAACTCATCCTCTGGCTTGATGGGACCAGTATCTGACTGGACAAATCTCTCCTTCCTCCATTTTTAGAAACAAAGGTCGAAAACGGTAATGAGCTTCAAGATGAATGAGAAACAGGTAGTATGGAGGAGAAATACACTGACCTAACATTTTGTTTTCCAATAGTCTGTGTTAAGAGGGACTGAGGACTCACTGATGCTTTAAAGCCAAAAGGCTGAGTATTGCATATTCTAACAAGAGTCTTTACCTGATTTTCTAATCTATGCCCACCCCCACGAAAAGAAAAGACAGGAGAAAAAAAGAAAAGAAACCCTCCTGTAAAATGAAAGTAAGCTCCAAGCTGCTTACAATTGCCTTCTGCCTTTGCCTCTCTCTCTGTTTGGCCCTTTCAGACTCCCGTTTCTCATACTCTCTGCGGTATTCTTCCCTCTTCAGCCTCTCGTGCTGATACTCCTCGTAGCTGTCATACCTGAGAAACATAACTTCATCATTAAGGCAACCACCTCCAATCGCATGAGCAAAATTAATCAGAAATCGGGGAGGGGGCAGGGTTTTAGAAAACATCTTGTCATCTACGGGAGGAGATGAGAGGCGCGGAGGGAAAAGGACGTGTATCATTACCTGGGCCGCCGGCCGTAGGGCGATCTTGAACGTGATCTCGCGCACAGGGGAGAATTTCGGTGCGCGCGGTGCCTGCGGTGGCCTGACTCATAGTAGTAGCAAGATCTGGGAGAGAGGAGGAAAAACAAAAGGGCATTTGCAACTTCCAGTGAACCCCAGTTTATCGGCATGACTGAACAGCCCCTGGAATTCCGCATTACATAAACCGGCTTTCAGTTCCCAGCTACTTGTGAGATTTCCCAGTGACAGTTTGTGATCGTCTAGTCAGCTTAGAGGTCTGGAGTGACGTGTTCTCTTGCAGCGTCTCTTATTGATGTGAATGCCGAACGCCGGCCTGGTACACTGTCAGCTTTATCTTGCATGGATCTCACCTATCCTGGCACAAGGCAGCTCTCCAGGTAATGGAAAAAGTTAGATGAGCAAGTTTCTTACAAATTGCTCTCTCTGATCTGACTGGCTCAAGGCACTGTGTTCAAGAATGACAGATTTAAGAGAAGATGGGGGGGCTTCCCTGGTGGCACAGTGGTTGAGAGTCCACCTGCCGATGCAGGGGACGCGGGTTCGTGTCCCGGTCCGGGGGGGGTCCCACGTGCCACGGAGCAGCTGGGCCCGTGAGCCATGGCCACTGGGCCTGCGTGTCCGGAGCCTGTGCTCCACAGCGGGAGAGGCCACAACAGTGAGAGGCCCACGTACCACAAAAAAAAAAAAAAAAGAGAGAAGATGGGGAGGAATGTATGGCTAACAACAATCTCCTTAGTTCCTGTGGCACTGGGAATGGATGGTGAGGGGCTGGGCTGCCTGTGGGTTTTGAATGCATTTTTTGCCTTTGGTTTTGTTTTCACTTCCTGGGGACGCCTTAGGCTTTGGGTGGGTTTTGACAAGGTTTACCTTGAAGAGGATCTACTGCCTGGGGACCTTGATCTTGACCTGGAATATGGTGATCGAGAACACGACCTATGTCGAGAAAAGGACCTTGAACGAGAGCGCATCCTTTGGGGTCTTTGAGAAAATAAGGATTTGGGTGGTGACACGGAATCTCTACATGGAGAGTTAAAAGAAGAACAAGAAGGCGACACATGGAACAATGAATAGGACTGCGTGCCATCCCAAGGGGAGTTCAGTTTATCACTTTCATCCTCGCTGTCATCAAACAGGCCATCCATGGCTAGTCCTGAATTTATAAACATAGGTAGTTTGGAGAATTGTTCATTACTGAAATCACTGTCCCTCAGTTCACTGGTCTTGTCTGCTTCGTCGTCAAAAACAGCTTGACTGGGATGACCGAAGTGCTTGTTCAGCTCAGCTCGGATTTCCTGGTCTTGGAGCTGTTTTCTGGTGCTGCCGGGAGAGACCTGCCTGCTCACCCCCGAGGCCTCTCTCAGGTAGCACTGGTCTGAATCTGTGGAAGAGCGCATCTGCCCCTGCCAGTTGGAGGAGGCATCTTTATATTCTAGTTGTCTGGAGTCGTGGAGCTCCTGTGATATATTAATGAGTATTTCCGTTTTGGAATTAATTGACTGACAATAGTCATGGTCACCAAACAGCCGCAGACTGGGCCGCTTGGCCTTCCTTTCCTCGTGTCCACTGGTGAGCACGGAGGTCTTGCTGAGCTGTGCGTACAACTCAGACTGCTCGGGCCCTTTCCTGGTGGAGTTATTGTCTTGGATACCAGAAGACTCACTGTACCGGGCCTTCTTTGATGGCGGAGGTACCACAGTCTTGCAAGAGGGCTTCAGCTTTGGAGAAGCCCTAAAAGGGTTATCTTGGTTGGCTTTATGAGGAGGAGTTGTGGGTGGAGTTAGGCCTAAGATAATAAAAGAAAAAAAAAGGGGAGGGGAGAGAGAGAAAGAAAAGAGACAGAGATATGTTGTTAAATGCCAGGATATGTTTTCCTAACTTTTCCAAGATTTCAGACAATGGTTAAAACTCAGTGAAAAGGAAGGAAACTAAATTCATGATAAGACCGTAAAAAGTGACTCTGTCCCCCGAAGCCTCTGTCACCAAGAAAAGATGGATCTACAATATGAGGCTGTGGTGAAAGCCATGATATTTTGTATTTCAAACGCCAATGCTAACAGATCCTGCTTCCCAGGAAACATGACCACGTCACCACCAGGCATTACCAAAGCTCAGATTTACAGGGGCTTCTCGCAGTCTGAGTTGTGGAAAATTAACACGGTGGGACACAGGGAAATCATAGAAGACCTTTGGTGGCATTTGTCTGCAAAGAATGCTGGGGAGGATGCATGTAGGTCAGGGATTTTTGTAAAATCAAGGATATCTACCCATGGAGCCAAAGAATTAGGCAACTTTAAAAAAGAAAAGAAAAGATGGGATGACAGCAACTGGGGGGGAGGGTGGAAATGACATTGGCAACATCAGAGTAAGTTCAGTAAAATGCAGCCAGCTAATGCAGGGCACCAGAAAACTCTACAACATGACGGCAATGATTCTTTGTCTCCACAGTTCATTAACTCTGTAAACCATGGCTAATGTAGGTATAGTACATTCTTGTAAGCATAACTAATACATTCTGTCGAAAATATGGTTCTGCAACAGAAACTTAAGTGAACAGTAACACTAAATATTGCAGTGCCAGCGGACCATTTTATTTGGAACACCACATCAGGGTGGGTTACGAGGCTGAAGGATTGAAATGAATCCAAGCTTCGGCAACTAACTAATTGAAAAAACTGAAAAAAAAGAAAGGAAGAAGAGGGGGAATCGGTCAGTTGTTGCCTTTTGTGCTTTTCTACAGAGGGCAGAAAATTCCATCACAAGTCATTGTGGGAGAGTGTGTGAAGGCTAGTTATCTCTGTTCAGTTTCACCCCTAAGTCCTCCTCAGCCCTTTATGCCAAGGAAGAAGAATTGTGGAAAAGCTTCAGAGTCAACGGAACTTTGAAGAAGGGCAGGCTGGAGTTCAAATGACTTTATGCTTACAAGGGAACATTTTAGTTTACAATACACTTTTTATTTAGGAGGATGGGAGGATGCTATTCAGCAAAAAAGAACTTCAAGTCCACAAGAAGCCTGGGGTTAGACTTAAGGCGACTGCATGCTTCAAGGAAAATTCTACCTTGCTAGAAAATAAAAGTATACACACACACACACACACACACACACACACACATAACCAAGTAGGGCACAGAAAGCTACATGAAGTTTTGGTATGAATAGGAAGACACTGCCTCTCTCCCCTACTTGACAATACAGAGATAGAAGAAATTAATATTTTCCTTAAAATGAAATACTTTGCACCAGTATTTGGCAACTTTTATTACACATAGCTAATTCTCCCTAAAGGAGGGAAGGAAACGTACAAAAATGCAAAGAGGTTTGACTTTGGAAATCTATCCCAGAAAAGTTCAGAAAGACAGGGAAATGCAAACACGAAGAGAAGGAGACACTGCTCTCCCTTCGTGACACATCTGAGTCTCAGAAAAGCTTCCCTTTATCAGCAGCCTACTGTACGCCTGCCCCCATTCCTTGCTTGAAGATAATAGGGAGGTGACATTACTGAATGAATCATCTATGTCACTGAAGTTCACTCTCCTTGTGTTCCCTCTTTCACAGACAAGTATATCTTTTACTCAGTCTAAGGAATTCCTATATGGCCAATTTTCTCTCCTCCTTCCCCTCCTCCATCTCTTCCTATTCCTCCCATTCCCCCTCCATCTCCTTCTCCCCTTCCTTTTCGTGCTTTCTTTCTTATCCTGTCTATCTTTCTGTTTGTCTGTCTCTCTCTGCTTGTTTCCTCTTCCCTTTGCACTGCCCCATTCATACACGCTGATTTCTACCACATGCTACCTTCAATTACTGCTACAACAAATGTAAAGATACCAATTCCCAGCATAGAAATGACAAGATCTCAAATATTTCTCACAGGAAGCTAAGATGCTCAAAGAAATAATGATGAATAATCTCTCTTTGCTGAGTAAATAACAGTCAAATATTCCAAATGAGATAGCCCTTGAATTGGGGGAAATGACATTCAACATCCTCAAATACAATTTCATAGATCTTTTCATGATACTCTGAATGGGGGTAATTTTTACTTTTCCAATAATTTACTGCCAGGATCAGTCACTTACCAGATATTGCTATATTTTCACGCTTATCTCTTTTTGAATGTGAATTATATCTTGTCTCTCCAGACAGATGAGGAGCTCTCAGTGGAATACTGCTTGGGCTTATTTTTGTAAAATGTTTCACTCATTTTTATTTTTCTAGATCCTTCTTTACTAGTAGGTGTCCCATTTCAGTGGCCCACGGATCACTTGGGAAGCTGGTCAAATATTTTTAATGACACGGTTCATAGACCACTTATGGAGAGCCACTGTCCCGTCGTGTCTATGTGGCACCTTGCCTTGATCTCAGGTAGATATATTTTGACTGACATTCTAGACTTATAAAAAGAAACCCTAAACTTCAGAAACACCAAATTAGGCCACTATTAAAGAGAGACTAGTTCTAAAAATAGCTCAGCTATCTAGGGATTTTAAATATAGAAATTCTTTTTCGTCTTGAACATTTGAAACTCTTGTCCTAGTACCTAAGCTCATTATCGCTTAAATAACCGATTCTCAAGTTGCTCTTGGGAGCGCTAACACATGATTAGAGTTTCTTGGTGTTAAAAACAAAGCTTTTTACTTCCTTTTCATTTTAGATGGCCTGTGGCAATTAAACAGACTTTCACTCAGCACCTACTATGTGCTGAATATTTCACCAAATGCTGTCATTTCAGGGATTCAGCCCCCGGGACTTCATAAAGAGATCATTCTTTAAAATCTGCAGTAACTACAGATTTTCTTGTGTATCTGCTTAAAACTTACAGAAACACCCTTAGATAACCAGATATACCCTGTGAGTGAAAATAGCAGGGCTAGAAATTTCTGACGGCCCTGCTCATTAAATAATACTCTCTTAGTAGATGGAAGTTATTTTAGGATTAGTGAGTCGGTGGGCAGGGAAAAATAATTCAGATCATTCCCTAACCTTTTGACTGTTTATTGAAACTTCTTTAATCCGAGGAGAATATCCCAGAGCAAGACTGAGACATCTTAAGGATCATGAGACTGCGTGTCACCAGTGCCTCATTGAAAATCTATTTCCAGATAGGGTTGAGATCCAGAGTAAAACAAAACAAAGCAAAACAAAAGTGTAAGAAGCTTTTTTTTTTTTTCTTTTAACGTGATGTCCAGCTTTTAGGAGTTGTGCCCGGGACAGGGAACCCTTTGCTGCACCTGAACTAATTAGATTTCTCTAACCCCATCTCCTCCACCCAGAATGTTTTCCCCTGTGGTAGAAGGGCAGTCAATACTCAATTCCTCAACGCCACTACCTTTGTCATTTTCCCACTAATTGCCGGACTCTCAATTTCAGCCCACAAGCCTAAATCAACCGGGCTAATGCTTCCCATAACCTCCGGATTATTTCCTGTGTGTTGATTTTATGGGGAATGTGTACATTTTGGTGTTGACAGTACAAGGTATATTCCATGCTCTCTCTTGAACTTAGCAGGTTTTGACAGATTTATGTGAGGACAGATGGCCATTACAGGCTGAAGGCTGACAAGAGGCAGTTCAGAACATTGTTAACACACTTGCACAAACTCTCAGCAGTGCAGCACTGTGCAGAATGTAATTCAGACTATAGCTTTTTTATTGCTGCCTATTTTCTTTTGTCAGAAGAGCCTGCTGTGCAGAGCAACAAATGGCTGCTATTACCCAGAATGTAATGGGTGTCAGACAAATCACGTAACACAAACAATCAAGAGTATGTAGGTCATATTTCAATGGAGCACAACCTTAGCAATATTTATGATTACTGCATTGAAATGTGCTCTATAATAAACAAGTACCTCTACATCACTCACACTTCTGCACTTCTGCACAGCAAATCTGGGGGAAGTGGTACACACTCTCCCACACTCTCCAGTTATCTTTTTAAACAGCCCTTAAAAAAAAAAAAGTCAGAGACAAGTTTGGTTTGGTTTTGTGTTTCATTGTGTGCTATAAAACGATTTCCTTTGAGGAGTTTTCTTTTGGGTTGGCGTGTTTAATTGAATGACTGATAAATGGCAAGTCCTCTGCTCTGTATTCTGTGCTCCACTATCCAGCCAATGACTTCAGCAAGATCTTTTTTAATAGTTTACACAGTTTTACAGTTTATATTTCACACAACCTCCTGCTAAATCTGTGACTTGCTTTGGAGTTTGACAGTGGGATTATTCTTTTGTCACATGCCAGTTCTAAGATTTCTCAAGGAAAGACACAGAGAAGATGATTTTCTAATTTGCTTAAAAACTCACCAAAGAAGGAGGACTGGGCAAAGAGAGGAGAGTGACTTGAGTTCTACTCACATATTTTTGGCCTCAAGAACTTGGAGTGGGTGTCAAAGGTGCATAGGAAGGACTGATACTCAATCAGTATGAACTGTTACTGCTATAATTGTTAAAATATTTTGTTGATAAAAGCTCTTCCAGTGCTCTCTCTTCACCCCTAACTTCCCAAGGACTCACTGGATCTCCACAAAAGCCAGCAACCAAAGTGTTAACCCCTGACACAGAAGGGCCTCCCACACCTCGCTCTGGTACCCAGGCTGACATGTCCCCTCTGATTGATGGAGCCCCTGCCTTTCCTGCTTTTTAAGGATTTCCTATATCAGCCTTGAGAACTGGGGAACAAACTCACCTTACAGAAAAGCTTCAGAACATTCCTATGACATGTGTCTAATGCCCCAACTCTTGCTCATGGAAGATGAAGCTGTTATTCATTGGCCCTCGGGCACTTTCCCACAGAGCTGGGGCAGGAAAGGGGGTCCGGGTCAGGGAGGGAGGAGTCTGGCTTTCCAGGTGTGTCCCACCAAACCCCTGAAGTTGATATGGGATAGAAAATTGCTTTGCTATCCTTGGCTTGAAAGACATTGGACAGTACCATTTCCAGAAAAGAAAACTGAGGTGTTTTTCAGACGCTGAGTCAAGAAGAATGAGATTAAAAATAGAAAATGAGGGATATGAAATATGGAAGAAATTCCTGTCAGGACAAGTTGCAAAACACTGGAATGGGCTGTAAAGAGAATTTGTTGAGTCTCCCTTTCTTGACTTCTTCAGCCACAGGAATGGATTATATGACCTGTCAAAATCACTTTCTAGTTCTCTGTCGCTGTGGCTTTCTTTTAAAACTACCAACTACTGCTCCTATTTTGCTTTGGTCTATTTCCCCACAGATAAGTCACATACAAAAGATGTATATACCAAGAGGGTATAGCAAATTTATGCTGTTTGTCAATATACCATCCAGCAAAATCAGCTTTTAAATGGGAAGTTCAAAAATGACAATATAAGACTCCACATAAAAGAATAAGAAATTACTCAGTGATGGGTTAACGAGCAGGGTTTTTTAAGTGCAAGTCTACTGAGTGCAATTTGAATAACTACCGATTTAAACCAAATCCACCATCATGAAAACCATGGGGAAAATATACATATCGATGGAGGAAAGCATTGCTAAGATCTCGTGAGTTAGGGTGATGAGGGTGCTGATGATTTTGTTCTTATTTTCCTAATTAGTTCTAAAATAGTTATATTTATTCTTATTACTTTTACAGTAATAAAAATAAAACATTTATATATACATATACATGTGTGTATATATATATACACACACACACACATATACATATATATGTATGTACATGTAAATAAATATATATAAATAAAAGTTTGGGGGTTCCTAATCAAATTCCTTCATGTCCTGTGGTTAAAACCATCACCTTGTTGAGCTGACATTGCTTTGCCATTCCCATTTCAGAAGCAAAAAGTCTAGCACTCTGAACATCTCCATATGCAATAGATTTAAATGCCTTCTGCCAAAAGAGCATTCTCTTTTCTCTCATCTTGCTTTACTAACAGCTATTTTGAAATCAAATTAGTTTTTACACCTGTAAAAGAGATGCATTTTTTTTTTATCAGCCAAAATGAGCTACTTTAGGACAATCACAAAGTCAGACCAGCTGGTGATACCTAATAAAGCAAACTTCCTATCTCATCCCTCCTGTTTCCCAAAGGCTCTGCAGATGGGGCAGAGAGATTATTCTTGAGGTCTTAGAACTTTGTTGACTCTTTACGTTTTCTCTTAAATGTTTGGAAAATTTCACTAAAATTTGTAAAATTAAATAAGAAGACACCAGAAAGTCCTGAGCAACAGCTTGATCCATGTCCTCTGTTGCAACCAAAGGCGTTAAGCATGTATACAAAGGATCAACAAATCAACAACCTGAATGCTGTTTGCACCCTGTCCACCCCTCTGCTACACTGACGGCAGACATTACTAACTGATCATGACATTCCCACTGAGTACAGACTTGGCCTCAGCATTCTTCTCAACACTATGCTTCTGGCAACCAATACCAATCAATGACACTTGGCAAGTGAAATAAAACCTATTTAACATAACAGATGTCCACTACTATCTTTAAAATTCAGGCTTCAGGAAAGAGACATAATCTACATAATCTCTAGTTAGACAGACTTGCTCTGAACCCAGTGTCCACCACAGACCTAGAATCAACATATAGCTTTTTCCTTCACAATTAAATGGACAGAGAGTCAAAAAATAATACATGTGAAGTGCCTATTAGTGAATGTCTAGCTTCTAGGATTTGTAGTAACAGCAGAAGTACCTGTTGTTGAGAGAATGAATGCCCAAGAGGAGGTTTTTCTACCTTGATTTGGTAAATCCCAGCCCCACACCAAAAGCAGTATATGTTCAATTTCATGGGGAATTAGGGGAATTTTACCACAAAAAAGAATACATAACTTCATATATGAGAGTGCCAAAGAGGAGATAGTATTAAGGCCAATAAAAGGAAACAGGTAAAAGGTAGTCAAAAGTTGAAAAGATGAGCAGGAAGGTACAATGACCTCCAGAAATGAATTTAATGTAGAATTAGTAATTAAATAGCTAATAGTTATTGAACACATATGCTGTCACTGGACTAAGCTTTTATCATGTTTTATCTCATTTAATCCTCACAGTGACTCAATGAGATACAGGTACTGTGATCAGCTTCATTTGATACATAAGCTTCCTGAGTCTTACAGAATTTAATTAAATTGACCAAAGGCCTTACAGCTAGATGGGGGTAGATCCAGAATTTAAACTTGGGTTTGTCCAATATTAGAGCCAAGGTTTTGCACAGCTTCACTAAACTGTGCTGTCTGTTTTTTAAAAAACCATAATAGACTACTTTCATTTGGAGATTTGCAGCTTTTAAAGTATCTTAGTTCAGGTAGTCTCACACGAAATGGCCAATTTTTTTGGTATGTCAAAAATGTTGAATACTGGCAATTTTATGTTTCAATTTACAATACAGTATCTTCTGCTCCATCAATATCTTCTCTCCTTTCCACCTACACACTTAAAAATCAGATGCAAATAT
This sequence comes from Hyperoodon ampullatus, assembly GCF_949752795.1. NCBI lineage: Eukaryota > Metazoa > Chordata > Mammalia > Artiodactyla > Ziphiidae > Hyperoodon > Hyperoodon ampullatus. The sequence goes on from NC_136914.1 coordinate 175,696,573, forward strand.
TTTTCTCCCTTAAGGCACCTCAAGTCAGTGGAGCACTCAATTTCCTCCAAACTCTTTTCCACAGATCAACTCTGTCACTCACTGCCTAATGGTATTGCCTTAATGCTTCCTTCAGTCCTGAACTGTCTCTACAATTCTTTTCAATCTTTTGCACAATCATGGTATTTAACTTGAAACCATGTTACAGGGTTCCCTTTGAAAGCTTATTTTCTCCCTTTGGTGATTCTCTTGAGGCACAATCAGTGTGTGTCGTATCCTCCAAACGCTACTACATAACAAATTTTACTGAAGACGTTTGGTGAGGATGGAGGTCATGAACATTACACATTGTCTAGCACTTCAAACACACAATAGCTCTATCAAAAAAAATAACCCTCTTCTCCCCCAGTTTCCTCCTCCCTATACCATCCTCTGAGCAGGTTTCAAACTTCTCCTTCTAGCCACCTTCTACAGCCTCCAAGTTGTTCTTCATCCCTTGATTTTCCTGTAGCTCGAATTCCCTTTTTGCATGTAATGCACTTTGGCCATACATCAGCTTGTGTAATGTGTATCTGCACTCATTACCACCATGTTCAACAAATGAAAAACAACCTTCTTTTGAAAGTAGCAAAACATTATAAACAGTAAATAATATTTTCCCTTGGTGCTACTTGGACAATATGTGTTATTTTCCCAACTGACTATAAACCCACATCTTAAAAACAAGAACATTTATTTAGCACCTACTATGAGCCAAGTACAGTAGTCCATGCTTTGCATGGATTAGTCTCTATGTCTTATGCTTGATAAATATTCCCCAAGACCTACAGTGTTGCAAGCATAGAGCAGGTATTATATATGTTATATATGTTGGTAAATTGATTTCCGTTGTATTCAATAATCTTTCAAAGCACTAAGAAAAAGGGGTTTAAACTAGTAAGATGAATTCTGGTTCACCAACAGAAATAAATCCACTGTATATATTTTTAGGATGCTAAGTATTTTTTAAAAAAGTATCTTCTATAAATTCTCAACAGTGAAGCCTACTAACCTTTCAAATGTATAACTAAATTATTTAAAATTAGGTCAGTAAGAGAAATAATAAAACTCTGACAAGAAGAAAATAAAAGTAAGTGCTTTTTTGTAACACCATAATCTCATGAGTACAAGGAATGCAATTTAAATGATATGTTATACATATAAATGAGCAAAATATTTTAAAAACGAAGATACCCAATGCTAGCAAGGATGTAATAAAGCAAATATATCCACATGGTGATATTAGGACTATAAGTGGAAACACCTCTTTTGGAAAGCAATGGGGCAATATGTATCAGAAGCCCCCAAGATATTTATATCCTTATATTCGTATTAATAACTACTAGTAATTTATTTTGAGAAAAATAAGATTTAAAGAATTTATTAACAAAGATTTCCACTGCAGTGCTATTTCAAAATGGTAACACTTTAAAACAACCTAAATGTGTAACAATAAAAGTGTAATTAAATTTTGATACATTTTGATACACCTACTCAAACTAATGTTATACAGCACACTAAGAAAAGCCTGATGATAAAGGGTCTGTGATGATATAAAACTTCTTTATTAAAATGTTAACTGAAAAATCAGAATGCAAAATTATGTATATACAAAATGATCACAGATGTAAAAATATCCATAGAAAACAATTCAGAACTATACACAATTTTTCCACTAGTTTGTATTTTTGAAATTTTTTATAGTAAGCTTATATTATTTATAATCAGAGAAAAATAAAAAAATGTTACTTTAATGGAAAGCTTGGTATCGGTATATACAGTGGAAGCTTTCTCAATCCTCTCTAAACCAAAGGAACTTACACCTACAGCATCCTGAACACTCCTAGTTAATAGATTCCTTTCAGCTGGTTGTTACTATAGCCAAGGTAATGTATTTTCCCAAATCCATTAATGTCCATTGTACTGGTGACTGAAATTATGTCAGATAATAAAATATTATATAACTGAATGAAATATTAGTAAGAAAAGTTTTTTCTATTAAAAGACCTGATAAAGGTATGTTACTAAAAGAAGGGCTGTCAAATTAGTTGTAGGTGGATGGTATGGGAAAACATAAGGAATTATGATTATGATTTATATTAAAAAATCATAAAAACCTAGAATGATTCTGCACTCAGACTACCACACAAATACCCTTAATTATTTTCCTTCAAAAAGCAAGAAATGAAATGTGAATACCATCTATGTTGCATTATTAGTGAAGTTTGTGCCAGAAAGATGAATGGATCCCTAGTTAGTACATTTAAGTTCAGTGCAAAGGTCTCTCTGTCTTATACCAAAAATTTTGTATTTAAATGTATAATTTGTATGTTTTAAGCAAAAGTAAAATGATTAAACTGTGTATACTTCAATCAACGTTTCAGATAAAACCACCAAAATACTCACTCATTGGTCGGACAAGAAGGCCTCTACTGCACATAATATACGCACACAAAAGTTACTTATGATCACATGTGTAATTGTAATTTATTTAAAAAATGATGTTATATATATTCTTTATATGTGAATACATGTGTGTACATGTATTATTATATAACGATATATTTACACTTGTATACACACATATAAAATATATATAAATACCATGAAATTAACTGCTCTACCGCTTGACCAAATCATGCAATCATGAAATAGACCTTTCATAAGGAGGTAATTTAGCAAACTCAAAGGGTGAAATTAAACTTAGTAACAATGACCACAGTGTGTGTAGGCACCATAGTTCTGGTTGAAAGCATTTGTTTAACTTACTATTCCTTTACCCTTATCAGCAATGGCCAGAGCCTAGGAACTTCATGTACAGACATCCTCAGATTCACTTTCTGGTGGGGTTCAAGTGCCTAAACCTAAGCACTTACTGCAAAGCTACCATTTGCAGCCAACTCAGAAGTCTGCCTAGGAACTCTTTGGATTTGTAAGTTTCTCAGGGGTTAGTTCAAGTTTTTAAAGCTTATTCCTCTTCAGAATGTGAAGTAAGACTGGCCAAATAAATTAAGAAGTCCAAACGGTGAAGGAAATTGCTCTTGTTTAAAATATATAAGAACATTTTGTTTTGGTGAGTGGACACATTTTCATTTTTCTCCTTTACTGGAAAGATATAAAAATGGTAACATATATAGGAGAGCATTACACTGTTGAGTACAATGGGGAGTAAGAAAATATTTCAAGTGAAGTATTGATAATTAGTAAACCTGAGTTCAAACCTTTGCTCTTTGCTTTCTAGCTCTGTGATCTTGGGCAAGTTACTTAACGTCTCTGAACCTTATTTTCTCATCTTAAAAATGAAAAATACTACCACCATCTTATGAGGTCATTATGAAATTAGCTAAAACCACTTATACGCTTGGCATATCTATTGAGTGAAAGACCAATAAATGTTAATTTCTCCTCCTACTCAAGTTTTAGTGTCTTAATCAGAAATAGGTTTATTTGTGGATCCAAATCAATGATATATATGAGGGTCTGGCCCAGGTGTGACACACAATAAATGTCTCCTCCTAAAAAAATAAACAACTGAAAATATTTATAGATAACTTCTTATCCAGTGTTGTTTGTACTCTTCGTGAATTTCATTAATCACATAGAGAATATACTCTAATATATATTTCACATACAGACTCACCCACACAAAAAGATTCAAGTGAAATGTAAGGCTTACCTGCAGTTCCAGAGAGTTCCACACTTAAGGTTCGTTCAATAGTCTTGTTCTCAAATGGGGAACCCTTGGGGTCACTGGAAGATATGGCACATTTATAAAAACAAACTGAAATGGAGTTGCTGTAGCCAAATGTATTAGAACCCCCTTCCCTTTCTGAAAATGGTTACATTTCATAATACTTACTTTGGTGACTCTGGGGTCAGAGGAAGAGATAAAGTTGTTGGTTTGGCTAAAGGAAAAAAAAGGAAACTAATTATGAAATATTGAGAGTTTTTCAGATTTGTTTTCTTTCTACAAGTCAAGTTGGAAACTGGAAACTGGAAGGCTAAAGTAAGGAAGTCCCTGAATATTGGATCAAACTCAGACAACAGTCCATTATGCTAAAACAAATTCCAAACAACATTTGCATCAGTAAACTATCATTTGAAAACACATACGAAAACAGAATTTTCCCCAAAATGTAGCATCCCTGTTAAGGATACAAAATTTGCATCAGACCATCAGAGAGAAATAATGTTTTCTATTTTAATTTGGAATATAGTACACGGTTTGTTTAGGCAAGAAAACAGCAGAGTAACTACAAGACGACAGAACGTTATGAATATTCAGTTTTTCTCCTAAAATGTATAATTTTATATCTAGCCCTGAGAATAGGTTATTTCCATGAGGCCAAAGCTCACTCAAGAACTATTCTATTCATTGAAAATTAAGTGAGAGATTATGGCAAATTGTGGACACTGACCCAGATAGTTTAAAAGGCCTTCAGATCCCCAAATCTGATAGACAACTAAAGGAAAACTACTGTTTATCAGTTGAGAGACCTATAGACTTGCAAAGAGAGCTCATCTACTTCTTTTTCTGCTTCCTAAATCTTACCCTCCTACAGGAGGCATTTCCCAGTTATGAAGGGTGGAGTAAGAATCTTCTTCTCACTCCAAAATTTCAATTGCTTCTCCTTGGCAGTCTTGTCTTTTGAACAGAAGAAGTGGAAAACATGATGAGAAACGTACTTGGGATATACGTCCACATATTATGTATATATATGCTTATCTATAAAGATATTTTTATATGTATGTAGATTTTGTCAATTTTTTCTCATTAAAATAACTACTTTCAAAAGGTCAAGAGGTAGTCATTTATGTAATGAAAATCATGGACTTGAAACCAAAAAGGTCTTTAGAATAAACTTTCTTATTTTATGGATGAAAAACCTGAGACCTAAGATTCTGCATGATATTTCCAGGGCCATAAAACTAGTTACTGGCAGAGTCGGGCCCTGAATATGTTTTCTTTCCCCTATTACCGAAAGGAATTGCGTTCAATAGATATTAAAGGAAATTAATCAACACCATTAATTAAGGCCCTTTGAAATGTGAAAATACTATTTATGTCCAAATTAGGTTGAAATTAGGTACTTTACTTGGACAAATAGTATTTACATATACAAGTAGTATTTACATAGTATTCAATTTGTAGATTTAGATTTCATTTTTAAACAGTTGAATGGTTTATCATCTATCCAATGTGCATCTAGAAATATGAAGCTCATGCTGTCTTGTGCAAATTAGGTACATTGATTGATTGGCTTTTTCAGATATACCAAGAAATGAACTGATTTGACATTAACTTTTTAATATGTCTGACACAATGAGCCTTTCAAAAAGAACACACTTATGAAGGAACTTTACCAACTTCTATGGTGCTCAACTAATAATTAAGATAACACATACAGGTTCTATACAAAATATCACCAGGTATGAATATGTGCTATGTCACACAATAATGTACAATGAAAATCAGTCACTGAAATTCCAGTTTTCAAGGTGTAGGATAGCCTATCTGGAATGCTCAAAGGAAGATCCCCCAAATTCTGATCGTTGGGTAAAAGTAAGGCCTATGGTAATGGAAGGAAAGGAACAGACAGTGGTCATATTTCACGGGACAAAATGCAAACAGGAAATGAGGGTCACAGGAAGGGTACAGCTTCAAAGCGCATCCAGAATCTAATCCCAAAATAAGCCCACATTCACAAAAACTACCACTAGAGGAGCTTTGATCTGGTTTACTGGAAGTTTAATCCACACTGTTCCAATGACTGGTAGACCAGAGGCCCTAAGATCCTTGAGGACAGGAATGAATCTTTTTCATGAAGATCATGATATCTTTGATGAATGACTGCATTAGTAAATGAATCAATAAATGAATTAATGGGACCATACAATCGCCAAAGTCCAGACCATTATCCTAGGGAAGTGAAAAGAACTGGACCCTACAATGGTACAGAGAGCACACGTGAAGCTCCATGCAAAAAAATGACAATATGTTCAATAAGGTAACCTCAAAAAATCCTCTTAGTTATTGTCGCTAATTGTTCATATATTTTCTACATTAAAATTTTGAATAATAATTTAAATAATCCCTAAAACGCAGCATTTATTTCCTGTTAGTTATTAACAGCCAGCCATGTTTGCATGTTTATTTTCTTTTAGACCTCTAGTAACTACAGGAATTTTTTTTTTTTTTGGTTGTTGTTGTTGTTTAACAAGCTTTGTTCTATTCTGGGATATACTTTTGATGCCTCACCACAGATATATAACTTAAAAAAAAAAAACCCTACATACAGAAGGTTTTATCTAAAGTGTATGTCCTTCATAGGCCAATTTAGTTCTTCACTGCCATGGTTTGTAACAGATTACAATAATATTTAGTGGTACATGGATTGACAAAATTAATAAACCCTCAAAATCCAAAAGGACCAAGTAAAATTAAAAAAAAAAAAAAAGAGACAAAAAAAACCCCACTTTAAAACATGTGCTGCTGGACTAGGTTTACTGACTACAGGGTTCCAGCAAGTTTGGGGCTTCAAATTCAGCTCCAGAAAATGAACATATGACCAGAACCATGTGGGGAGTAGCCCAGTGAATTCTTCATTTAAGGTCACCCACTAGAATCCCACAGCATGTCTGGTTCTTCACTGAGAAAACTGTTCCAGTGCATGCACGTGAGAGGCCAATCAGGGTGCAGCAAACTGAGAGACTGTGGCCCATTTTGATAAATATATTTCCTTGAACTGACAGAAAGGGATGGACAGTGACTTTGAGATATCCACCAGGGAAAATCTAATTGAGAGCCAATTAAAAATATTAAAGGAATATGAAAATCCCGGGTTTATGGTGAGGTAGGGATGAGAGAGGGAAATTCAAAACACTGGAAAAGAAAAGATGTATTAAAAGCAGCAGCAACAGCATACCTGTATGAAATAATCATGGTTCAAAACAGGGATCAGGGGCTACCACTCTGCAGCTGGAAGGGGAATTGGGGAAACAAAAGGGAAAAAAAAAAGAGGTGGATGTTTATAACTGCTATTTTAGAATGTGTCTACTTCCACTACAAAGTCAGAGGTACAGATAATGTGGAAGTTAAATATTTTAAAGCAACGGCAACTTTCTATGGGCTCTCGTTGGGCCTCTACAATTAGAATATTTTGAAGGAAGACAAAGAAAGGAAGGAAGGAAGGAAGGAAGGAAGGAAGGAAGGAAGGAAGAAAGAAAGAGAAAGAAAGAAAGAAAGAAAGAAAGAAAGAAAGAAAGAAAGAAAGAAAATTTATCTTTGCTAAGAGAGACTTTCCCCAAATCACCCTGATCTGCCTCAGAAGTATCAGCCTTCTAGTAATGTATGGGGACAATAAAAATCACCCTAGATGTTTAGTGTAATATAAGCTTATATTTTTTAAATAGAAAGCAAATTTTTAAAATATCCAGGAATTTCCAAATCCTTATTTACAAAATAAAATTTGTGAGTATACCATGTAGTCTAAAACAAGAAGAATGCACATCATAAATGAGAGACTGCATAAATACTAGTTACTATTTCATAAGGGATAGACAGCAAGCAAATCAACAGTGCCTCATATTTTTTTTTCCATTATCGGAAGGGAAAAAATAAGAGCTCTTTCATGAATTGGCTAGCCCAGCTTGCTCAGAACTTCAGTTATCTCAGCAATTCAGAGATTCCTACAAACCTCATCTGTTGTTGCAATTCCCTCTACACCACCCCTGGCTCCCCACCCGGCTAACATTTCAGGTGCCTTCTGGTGATTGTGAATTAGGCTGCACCTCAGCTAAATAGGGTATGTTCAACCTGTGTCCAAGGAAGGATTTTTTCCCCCAGTTATCATAAAGTGCTGAGTTCTCTTTCAAGAGAGACACCGATGGAACAGAAGCCCGAAGTTTGGGTATCCTCAGCCCAGTGCAGGCTTGCCCTGCCCTCCGCACCCTCACCCGCAGCTTGTGTTTGGGTCCACAGCCTACCTTGTAAATGTTGTGACTGAGATTGTGTGTGGACCTTCTTTTTGGAGGTGCATTTGTCTCTGCTGCTGTTCCGGTTCTCTGTGGGTTTGGTGTGAGGAGGGTCATCATTTGTGGTCAGATACTTGAGAAGCTCCGAGCAGGGACGTCTTTGTGGCTTTTGCTGTTGACAAATGCTCTTCGCTTTATTGCTCCATGAATTCTCGGTCTTAAAAGCAAGGCATAAAGAAAGCTAAAATTGGTGAACTGAACCTTATCAGAATGGATATAGGTTTTCTGAAGAGATGAGATTTTCAATGAAGTGTTCAGTCTAAGTGTACTAGATCTATGAGCTGTGAATAATTGTTTGCAGAACAAGGAAAGAAAATTACATTTCAAATTCCTAAATGACATTTATGCAGCTTTTTATTTCATTTCTCCTACATTTCAATGTTCCTACTCAGCAACATGTAACTAACAAGACCCTACAGAGCCTCTACTGTGAGTAAAAAACAAAAAAAAAAAAAAAAAAAAAAACGCTGGTTTAAACCTTAATTTGCCACTGATTGCCGGAGCCCAGTACTCACAATTCTCTTAAGTACCCCTTAACGCTCCGTTTTCACTCACAGTGAATGGCAAGACAAACATTGTTTAATACAGCCTGCTAACCGAATTATGTCATTGCCAGCATTCCATGCAATTAATGGCAGAGATAGATCTTTTGTGGTAATTCCAGAGCAATCTTTCTCAGGTTAGACAGCTGGCAAAATGGCAATCCAACATCTTAAAGTCACTCATAGATGATACCGGACTCTCAGCAAATTTTATTGTAGCCCACGCTGCTGCGTGTATTAATAAAGTAGGCAAGAAGTAACAGACAGTAGAACTTTCATTTCAATCGTCCAAAGACAAAGCGTTGATGAAATCTTCCTAGTTTAAAATAGCTAGAGTATTGCTTTTGGAAACCCATTTCGTAATCTGTTTCACCATTAGGAAGCCGCTGAAGGATTCCAGCTGAATTAACACATAGAAACCTATTGTTTATTTTATAGCTTTAAGCCAAAGTCCCTTGTGACTTCCCCTCCTGTATTAAAAAAAAACTTTACATTTGTACCTTAACAACTGCAGGGTTTGTTCTGATCCTGTGATTATGGTTTGCATGGTTGTGGGTACTGAGGCCACTGCATTCATTATAACTTAGCTGAGTGTTGGCTGGTGCCAGTAAGAGCTTCTTAAGCTGGAAACATATCAAGGAAGAGAGAAAGCAAGAAACGTTAGGCATCTTTTCAGCATTAGAATAAGCTGTTGAAATTTTAAACTTTAAATTAATTAATTTTAATTACAAAAATGAATTCACTCTAATCATAGCACACCTTAGCACAATAGCACTAAGGAAACATTTTTAAAAAGTAAGAAAAAGTTTGGCATTACACTACAAACTGTGAAAGTGTTACCTTCTCCTACATTTGAGACTTAGTAGTATCTACCTTAATTTTTCTTTTAGATAAAGTAAGCCAGAAGAATCTTCCTAAAAGGATTTCCAAATACCTATGAGGTGAGAAAAGCTGCTTTACTAAATGAAGACTAGGGGATTTGGGGGTGGGGGGGTTGGGGGGGTATACATTTCCCCCTCAATAACCCAAATGAATCAAGGGGCAATAAAGAAAATATTCTGTGATGTTTTGAATCATGTTTCACAATCAAGTGTAAAACACTACTGATTCAAATAATATTTCAGGTAAAAGAGTGGCTTTCACTAAAAAGAATTTTTAAGTAGGTAGAGTCCTGGCCTGTAGATCAAGAGATCTGGGTTCTGGTTTAGGCAAAGCATTTCCTCTCTTTTGATCTCTTTCTCTTCATTTGACTTGCTGGCCTTCCAGGAACTCCCTGATGGGATATGTATTATGACTCTGAGTCAACAGCCCCTCCCAACTGAAACCACTGTGTGGATGAAAATCATTGGGTATCCATGTAAAGAAATCAGAGTCTTAGGCAGCAAAGCCAATGACACTGGCACATGGAAAAATTGGGGAATACATATGTCACCACTGCTTATGAGATATTCTCCTCTAAACCAGAAATCTCAAACTGCAAAGGCATATAAGTAGGGTCTCCATAGGTTTACATGGAATGCTTTTAACATATAGAAACTTAGAGACGGGAGAGAAACAACACCTAAACGGCAGGCCAAAGCACACTATTAAAGTTTGCAGGATGGCATTCCATAATTTACATTGCGTGCTTTTACATCAGATTTATGGCAAATGACAAATGGCTACCATAGCTGAGAAGGTAAACTGTGTCTTAGAACTAATAAAATCCTGGTCGAGTACTGCACTGAAAAGAAAATTCACTCTTCATTGCCAATAAATCTACTCTTCATTGCCTACCATAAATTTAGGTAACTTAGGTGGCAAATGTGCTATTATTTTCCAGTCTTCCTAAGAATTATGGATCCAAAGCCTTGAAATACTGCATACTCTTTGATCTACCTTCTATTTCTAAAATAGTATGCATGAGAATAAAACTACAAATACGTCAATTATCATACAATTTATGATGGTGAAAAAAAATACGAAAAAGACTAAATATCCCCACCATAAGGGATTGCTTAATAAATTAGTTCATCTCCAAACAATAAAATACTATGCAACCGTTCAAAATTATGCATCTATTTAAAATTCACGATCATATTCATGATATATCTTAAAACAAGAGATTTCAATAATTTTTGATACTAGAGATTATTTGAAATTACAGGTGAAGTTTTTGTCTATTCTCTTTAGTTGTCTACATTTTCTAAGTTTCTAACCATAAACATCAATAATACTAAGATATAAAAACCTACAAAAGGTAGTTTTAAAAAACTGCAGTGAGACCACATGAAGCCTGTATTATCAACATTTTTCAACACAGAATCACAGAATTTGCAACTCTGAGTGTGCTGGGGGATTATTTTGGCATCAGTCTAAATGAAAAATCCAAACCTTATTGTTACTACATCATACCCACGCAGCGGGTAGCCAGAGGCAACTCCAATTCCTGTTAAACAGTAGGACGGGTTCTTACCAGAGATGGCTCTTCTGTCTCCTGAGGCGGAGGGGTGCCATCAGGCATGGAGGAAGGACTAGCCTCATTCTCGGTGGTCACATCTCCATCTGTCAGTGCATCAAATGAGGGCAATCCGTCTTCATCGACAGGGAGACTGTCCAGTGTCTCTGTGAGGACTGCTAGCAAGTTTGCCTCATTCTCTTCATCTATCTTCTGCAAAAAACAGTAAAACATAAGAAGTCATGAGTTAGTTCACATTGGGAGATGAGTCATCTATTAATCAGCATAGACTGAATATATTTACCCAAATGAGTACGTGATACATTCAATTTGGAACATCCGTGTCAGAACACAAGATCACGTCTTCCTTAAATTCCAAATCCCCTTTGGTCTGAATCACGCAATCAATTAATACCTTTAGTGTACCAATCTCTGCTTGTTGAGCTGTCCAATTTAGCTATTTATTGTGTCGGTGTTAACACTGCTAAATACGATTCTGTCTTAGTCACAGTCATTTTCCGTATATTTCTGTCTTGTTTCCTTAACTAAAAGAGAAGATTTAGAGAATCTCAGGGCTTGAGAACATTTTAATTATCATCTATTGCATCTTCAGATATAGTGTTTCAATCTCCTGTACAGCATACCCACCAAAATGTTTAGATAACCCTCTGTTTGAACACCACCACAAACTGAAACTATACCAAGAAAAACTATACACTTCCATGGTTTCAATTATAGTCTCATCACTGAACACTCCACAGCCATTTATTTCTCTCCCTGACATCTCTCCCAACTTTAGTCATAAATCTATAACTGCCTACTGGACATTTCTACCTGATAAGAGCTCCCTCATCTCAAAATCCAAACTTAGGACCTTTCGTGGAAAAAAAAACAAAAACAAAACCAAAAAACTTGCTGTTTCTCTTGACTTTCTGGGTTTAGATAACAATTCTTCAGACCCTAAACTCTGGAACCACCTTGAGTCCTCTGTACCTGGCCAGTCACTAAGTAGAGCCTTACTTTGTAACATCTCTTGAATGCATTCATTTCTTGTGACCAGGGGTACTCTCTAGGACAACGACGCCTCTAACGGGGGCTCTTGCAAACATGGTTTAACTCATTTTCCTACCTGCCACACTCATTTCCACCAACACATCCTTGGAAAGCTCATCTTCAGTTATTCACTGCACAAATATTTTTGAACACCTACTGTATGTCAGGGCCATGCTAAATGTTGGAGACAAAAGGAGAAACAAGACAAAACTCTGCCCCTCTGAGAACCCACCAGGGGAAGGAAAGAATCTGTAAACAATTTATTAGAAAAGAGAATATTAATTTATTTCAGCACTCTGTAAAAAAAACTCAAGATCTTCCAAACTGGAGCTTATACCCCTTGTCTATAGGTCAATGTGCTATATTCTTATGTACCTGGGCAACCAATGCCAATGCTGGGCATACAGTAGACAGCCATTGATTACTTGCTCAATAATTCATTGATCTGCATTTTTTTACCTAAAATATATGTTGTGTAGATCACTTTCTTTTCTTTCTTTTAGCACTTCACATTGTCCAATCTGACCTGTTTCATAAGTCATTTTTTAAGTTCTGTACGCTATGACATTAACAATATCAGCTAAATTATCCCACGCAGATTCTATTACAAAATACACTTAAGCTGCTGACATCTAACAAAGTCAGCAGTGCCACACTTCCTTTCTCTCTAGCACTGAACTCCAGTTAATTGACCTGACAAAATTACAAGAATCACAGAATAAGACAGCTAATCAGAAAATCAAATTGTATTACTAGAGAAATTAGGCAGGCGTTTATCATGTATACATTCTATTTTCACATAAATATTGCTTTCCCTCCTTACTGATGATTCTCCATCCAGGAGTAAAACTATGAACGTCTTTCTGTTTTGGACTCAAGAAGGCAAGAAAAGCCATAGATACTCATGGTATACTTTATTAGGCACTTTTAACATTTGTTTCCATCTCCCTAATGGCCCTGTACTTGACCTTGTGAGTCAAACGGTTTGGGGAACACAGTGTGGAGTAAAAATTCTAGGAGTTTTTAGACTCTAGTGCAGGCGGTAAACCCTAATGAGAAGGGGCGAAATGTTAACTTCAACATTGCACCACTTCTTTCCATAAATTGGTCAATCCTTTAAAAATCCAAATTGCTCAATTCAATAAGAAGACTTTATTAAGCATCCCCCTCACCCTCAACTCTTCTGGACTCTATCCATGTAACCTTAATAATAAAGATACTGAAATAATTTGCTCCTATTTTCTGCAGAGGATCATAATCTGGTATCCAAAGATGCCAATCTCTCCCTTTTAATTTTGATTTCGATTCTCCCACATACCAAAAACCAAATTCAGGTTATTAAAGTATTCTGAATAAAAGTTATATTTAAATGAAATATATATTATTTTAAATCATTTCAAAATCATCTCAAAATCAGATTCACACTAATATAAGTATCCCCATATTCTCTAATAAATATAATCTTTGAAAATGTCTCAAGCACACACATGCATGCTTACACACACACATGCACACACACACACACACACACAGAAGCACACGCACAAGCACTTTCAATAAGCTGGACATTTTTTCCAGGTATCCCAGTTTTCAGAAAGGCTTACTTCACTGAAGTTCAAAAAGAGCTCAGGAAAAATAGTTAAGCATGTTTACCAGTAAATGAGTAATTTTGTTTACTCCGATTTAAATTTTGCGTTTGGCTTCCCAGCAATACTACAAGCCCCTATTTGCTTTCAATCACATAATACAATAGTGTCTTAGTTCTATCCCTAATGTAAACAAATGATGATAATTCCAATCAAGTCAAAATGACAAAGAACACTTAAATTAACTAGTTTTCTTCAGTTCCTTTAGTAAGCCTGGGTGAGTGTACACCAAATACAATGGCAGAAATACTGGAGCTTGATAATGTCATAATTAATTTACAAGACCTGATTAAACCACCAACTATTTAAAGTCTCCTCTCTCCTGAAACCACCATGGGAGGGGAGGGTTTGTGGAATGGAAGACTGGCATTGTGTGTGGGGGGGGGGACGGGAGGGGGAGGGGGAGGGGAGGGGGAGGGGAGGGGAGAGGGAGGGGGGAGGGGAGGGGAGGGGGAGGGGAGGGGAGGGGAGAGGGGAGGGGGGAGGGGAGGGGAAGGGGGAGGGGAGGGGGAGGGGAGGGGGAGGGGAGGGGGAGGGGAGGGGGAGGGGAGGGGAGGGGGAGGGGAGGGGGAGGGGAGGGGGAGGGGAGGGGGAGGGGAGGGGAGGGGGAGGGGAGGGGAGGGGCAGGCTGGTCTTAAATCAGTATGGAACAGTGGGACTGTAATAATTATTTACAGGCAGTGTCCATTAGAAATAATTATTAAACCTTTTTATTATCATCCTTGTATATGTGTGACTCAGAGAGGTGCTCTAAGACTATTTGTTTTAATAAAGTTGCTCTTGAATTAAGGTAGAAACGAATGCTATGATTTCAAAATCTCTGTTTTCCTTTGTCATAGCATACTGGGAAGAAAGTTTGATGACACTTCTGTGTTGAAGCTCAACAGATATTCGTACATGTAAAGTTGAGTGCACACTGTCCCTCATTCTGACAATTTCAATTAATTTGGCATGAGTTTCAACAATCGAACACCCCAGAGAAGGCAACACATGTGACCAAAAGAACTCAAACAATTAATGTCACTTTCCATTATTGCTTCGGTCCCAATTTACAGAGCAAATAAATGAAAGTCGCTGCAGACAAAGCCCACTGGCCTACTAACACGTGTCTGTTCACAGGGCATGGAAATACATGAGTCAGGAAAAATGCCATTGCAAGATAACCTTTCCAAGACTCGCCTCTGATACTGCTTTCTAATTGTTCAAAATTACTGTTTTTATAAAAATATACTAATTAGCTCCATGTAAGTTAGGAAAAGAAAAGCAGAGCAGTGAAAAAGAGAGAGCAGATCACCAACTGGGTGGTGATCTACAGCTACACAAACAGCTCAGTCTCCTCTGGGGGCAGAGAGGCAGAAGTAAGGTTCGGAAGCAGACAAGGAACATTTCCATGTGGAGCTCTGTGGCTATCGAGCCACATTTCCCACGATGGGTTTCAACTTTGGCCTCTCCTTACATAAAGGAAGTCCGCTGCTATTCTTCTGACCTAAATAAAGGTCCTTGTGACGGTAACACTTACATCTCTAAGGGCTCTCCAGGAATAAAGAAGGCATAGCAACAAAAACTCACTCAAGGTGTAAAGAATTTCCAGTGATAGATACACATACACATAACATGTATACTAACAAACCACAATTTAGAATGTGCAACAAATCAGACGCCATATCGTGTCCTTAATAAACGATAGTTCAGAACAGTCAATAAAACCAGAAGATTCATTCCCTCTCTTTGGAACTGTCGGGTCCCTATATGAATTGCACTAAGTGTGATATAATTCAAAAGGTACAGTTGAAGGAAGGTAGATTCTGCCCCTTCACACACCCCAAGTCACCTCAAGATTGAAATTTGGGATCCAGTGTATCATATCTGGGCCTTGTTCCTTTGTGAGCAGTTGGCAAAAGGATCTTCCAACCAGTTACACATGGTGGGGTAGACAATGCATTCAACTCACCCAAATGCACACAGAGTGAATAAATCCACTAAATTAAGGAGGAGGTGAGGGACTCTGAGATGCTGACGCCTGAAGGGAGAAACACAGAGTGCAAAACTGCATGAGGTATCCCAAAGATTTTTAATGCAGACTATTCTGGAAGGTCCATGCCCTGCTTATGATAGTAATTTTTTCCACATCTTGTAGAATTGCAATTATACTCTGCATCCCCAGATTCTTACACTCACTTGATCTCTGTTTGATAAAAATAGTTTAATAGCCATTTAATCACAGCTTCATTATCTTAGCTCTCTTAATGCGAATTAGGCCAGGAGAATTCGTGCTTCCTCATTAGTCAAATCATCAATAAGGAGGAAACAGTGGGGTCTTCTTATCATTCATTAATCAGTTTCAATACCTTAGGGGCTGTTTACTCCGAAATCAATCTGTGTGAGAGGTCACTTAACCTCTCTGAGCCTCTACTTTTTTACTTTGTAAAATTTTGACTTGTTATCTCCCGAATTCCTATTACAGAATTTTTCTGCCCTCATGAGTAATAAGGAGGAAAAAAAAGAGTTGATAAAAGCCCGAGAATTCTTAAAGAAGGTGCTCAATAAACATCTCCTGTATATGCCCATCATCTTGATTACCTGTATTTGAACTTCATTCTTTGAGCACATTCTACCCCCAGCTCTTAGCACTGGGCCAGCTTCCTCCCAAATTCCCAGCATGCCTTGGGCTTCCTTCTTGCCCCATCCTGCTGATTTGGAAGCAGCTAATGAAGACAAAATTAACTCCTACTTTAAGTGAGGCCTAATTAAGAAGGGAATTCTGCTAGAGTAACATCTGGTAATGTATTCTGAAGCCAAATATAAATGACATTTTTGGATTATCCACTATATTGGATTATTTGTTCCAAGAGACCCCACCAGGAGTTGAAATAAATAAATAAGAAAGTGAATTTTATGATAGATTCAGGGGCTCAAATAAGGAATACAATTGATCATAGGTGTCCCTTTCCTGAATCACCATATATAAAGTGCTGTACCACTGTTTCATGCACGAAAAGGCAAAAAATGTTTGCATGTATCAAGGTTGGTTTTGATGTATAAAGTTTGATTCAAGATTTGCAAGAAGGGCTTCCCTTGTGGCGCAGTGGTTGAGAGTCCGCCTGCCGATGCAGAGGACGCGGGTTCGTTCCCCAGTCCGGGAAGATCCCGCATGCCGCGGAGTGGCTGGGCCCGTGAACCATGGCCGCTGGGCCTGTGCGTCCGGAGCCTGTGCTCCACAACGGGAGAGGCCACAACAGTGAGAGGCCCGCGTACCACAAAAAAAAAAAAAAAAAAAAAAAAAAAAAAAAGATTTGCAAGAAGCTGAATTCAAAATAAAGAAAAAATTTTTCTTCGGAAATGAAATAAAAAATAACAATTCAGATTAAACCCCTGAAGTAGAATTTGAGGTTTTTAGTTTTTGTAAAAACCATTTTAATGAGGACAGATAACACTTCACTAATTGTTTCTTGCACATGTCTGCTCTGAGTAGTCTGAGTCTTTGCTGAAGAGGTTATTAAATATTTTGAATACTATTTTCAAACAATTCTTTTTCCTTCTTTCTTCTCTTTCTCTCCTTGAATGCTCTACAATCCACTGTGGTTTTTCTTGTTTTGCTTCCACCCAGGCATGGGTAACAACAGCATGTCTGTCCACCTTCTCACACTCCAAATCGGGCAGAATCCCTACATGGCACTTCTTATAGGTTGCTAACTCCTACCCCATTCCATAGGAAGAGTCTCTAAAACACTCCACTAACTTTTTGCTTAGCATATGAAATAAAGGGCTTTGAAAATGGGATGGTCACTTGAAGGCAGAAAAAAAAACAACTTAAGAAATCTCAAGCATATATGTCCAGCAGAAAAATAATCAAGACAATAAAGACCACCTTACATCATATCACACATTTCTTATAAAAAATACTTTTTCATCTATTCATTTCTTACAAATACCCCAAAAGTTAGCTTATCCCTCTATTTTATTCCCAGGAGAGATACAATGAGTACATTAGGCGCCACTGTATTTGCCCTGTCAGATACCAGAGTTGCTGGTTGTACGATATAGTGGCTAACAGAAAGAACACAAATTTAAATTTCACTGTCTAGGCAACTCCCTATGAAACTACAGGCTACTTAAAATATCATGTACGTAAATGTGTCTACACACATCACACCCCTCAACACATATAAGTCTGCATTTCAAGGCATTATTTAAAACAGAATCTACGTATACGTGCATCTCAATCTCTTGAGTGAATTCTAAAAATTCAATTGTCATTGACTGTGTAAGTGTATAATCAGTGCATGCATTTTTCCTCCCAGTTACCCACTCTAACTGAAGAAAGCAATGAACAAAAACTGAAGATAAACTCCTGCAAACTTAAAATAAGGATCAAGCGGAAATAAATACAAGCAAAACTGAAGGAGTCCTTCCATAGATATATTTACCTGTGGGAGTCCATTTACTTCCTGTTAATACTTAACGCTCCTATTTAAGCAGGCATAAAATTTAGGTTCACATCTGTACTTAGGTTCTATACTAACTTGTTAGCTTATATCACACCCTCATGAGTTAATAAGCATGTCCTGAACGTATGGAGTTCATTATTCTGAAGAGGTCACATGAGCCAAAAGTGTAAATACAGAAGTTCAAGAGAAAGGCCTAAGAAAATCCTGGTTGATGCCCTCAAAATGAGCTAGTTTAGGGGTGGGTGGGGGAGATGTTTCATGTCTACTCCTCACACTGTATAGAGGAAGCAACTGGGTTGTGCCATCAAACAGGAGGCTTAATAGACCTGAAAAGAGCCAGTAAGGCACTCCATTTGTCCTCAAGTTTAAACCAAGAGAGAAACTGGGGAGGTTATAAGAACACCAGACTGGAAGTCAAGAGAATGGATCCTAGTCCCATTTGGACCACGAGCTATCTGTATGGCTTAAGTTAAACAACTCAATTCCGGCTGCCCTGCACATGCTAGAATGATCATTCTATAGGCTCCCAACTGGCTTCCTGTTTTCACCCTTGCCACTTGCCACCCCATCCCAATAGTCCATTCTCAACCCAGAAGACAGTGATCCTGATAAAACTTGAGTCTTATCTTGCCTCAATTTTGACCACGCCTTCCATGGCTTCCCATGTCTCTAAGAGTAAGAATCAAAGTCCTAAGAGTGACCTACTAGCCTAGGATCGCCATATAATTTATCATCCAAGCCAGAACACTTTTGAGAGTGACTGGGAATAATCAACAATCAACCACTGGGGGCTTAACCCAGACTACTACAGGCTAACTGAGATGCATTGTTGGTTGCCTTATATTAGACCTATATCCTCTGATGCTCTCAACACCCCCATTTATCAGGCTGAATCCTTTCCAAACACTCTGAGCTCCTTACTAGATCACAAAAATGCCAGGCATTCCTCTGCCCCAAGGCTCTGCACCTGCCGTTTCCCCTTTCTAGAAGGCGCTTCTGCCAGAAGGCCACATGGCTTGCCCCCTTTATCCCCTTATTTACTCAGATGTTACCTTCTCAGTGAGACCCTCCTAACTACTCCAAACACAGTCTATCCACCTTCCTGGTTTATTTTTCCCTTTGAAACTTACTACTTAACTGAAACTTAACTCAGTATATATTTTAATGACCATTGTTCATGGTCTGTGTAAAATAGAAGCCCTGCAAGGTCCATCTGATCGCTGGTTAAAACATGTGACGTATAGTAGAAGCTTAATTAAAATGAATCAGTAATAACTAAAAAGTCTAATCAGTTCTAAGAATATAATGTGACTTTTCATTCTCCTTTTCTTATTGCCACTGTTGTATCCTCTGTAATTACCACCTCTTCTCACCCTCAGCAGATTTGTCTTGATAATAATGTTTATCTTAGGCTCCGATTTAAAATAGCTTCCATTCATTTCTCATGCATTTTTTGTAAATCCATCTTTTGTAAAGGAAGGCTTTGGGATGGGTCTTGTAGAGATTTACTCTCACCAATTCTGGTGTTTGGAAAGATACTGGAATGCAATATTAAGCAATTAATTCACAAATATCTCAAAAGACCCAAGAGAAAAATCATGCCAGACCAACTAACTATCTGTCCATGCAGGAGCATCAGGCTCACTAATCAAGAGAAAACAATTGATATAATCTATCTGGATTAGAGTGAGCTCTTTATTTCATACCTTATAACATACTCATCTACAAGCTGGGAATACATATTACTCTTAGCCAGAGGGTTTTTCAAACTGTGTTCCATGGAACCTTGGACATCAGTACAGTTACTACAAGGATTGATTGTAAATATTTTAGTATATAATATATTTTTTATAATTGAATTCATATACAAGTATAAATAATTTGCTTTTAGAAAGCAAAATGTACATTCAATTGTGTTATTTATCTTATCATAAACACAGTGGAGATCACCACTGCCTTAACCTGCCAAGTTGAATCATTTGGCGTTGGTCTCAAGATTTAAAAAATATCTTGAGATGTGCACATGGGCAGTTTAAAACGTGAAGCCATTTACAAATACTCCTTTCTAGGAAGCAGGGTTTTCTCCATCCTCTTCAATCAAAACAAAGTACAAAATAATCTGTTGCTAAGATTGCTATAACATACCAATCATTATCTTATAACCCAACTTCACTTTTTTATGTTCATTTAAATAGTGTCAAAAATATTATGACATATAAATGTTATTTTGATATAAAAAATAGTAAACAGCAGCTGACCTTTATTGAGTGCTTCTCATGTGCATGGTGCTGAGTTAGTTTCTTTATGCATATTATTTCATTTAAACCACCATTAACCCTAGTAGTAGCCCCAAACTCATGTGGCTAATAAGAAGCAGAGTTGGATATCAAAACAGATAGCTCTGATAAAAACTTGTTCTCCCTCCCTTTCTTTATATGTTGGGATTTTATGGAAGAAATTATTAGAACAAAAATGAAAGTAGGGATGGGCTAGTCTAATCTATAATCACATTTCGAGGGTACAAAATGAGTTGGAAAGACATGTCAGTTCATTATCAACAGGTAGGGACTAAGGTGAAGAAATATAGTTACATCCCATGGAGCAGAGTTGGCCTTCCATGTAGAAAGAGGCGGTTTCTCTGAGATTGCTTCTTACTATCTACTGCTGGCCAGTGTTACTGCCTATCTTTAGTCCTACTGGGTGTGATCTTCTCTTCGATTAGAATGATCTCCCCTTTCCCCTTCATGTTTTTCATATCTCTGACTCCCACCTCAAAGCCTATTATAAGTGGTTCTTCTTTAATGAAAAGTTTTTCAACAAATCCAACCCATACTGGTGTCTTCAAGCCTTTATAAGAGGAACCTGGATCCCTGGTTAGAAATACAGATTTCTGGATCCCAGCACATACCACCAAATCAAAATATCTAGATCAGTGTTTCTCAGCTTTGGCACAATTGACATTTTGGATCAGATCATTCTTTGCTCTAGGGGGCTACCCTGTGCCCTGTAGGTTGTTTCACAGCTTCCCTGACCACTACCTATTTAGATGCCTATAGCACCTCTCCAGTTGTGACGACCAAAATTGTCTCCAGATGTTGCCAAATATTTGCCAGGAGGCAAAACTTCCCCTATTTGAGAACAATTTCCCTAGAGAAACAGTCCAGGATTCTGCAGTTTTGATAAGCAGCACACCAAGTGATTCTGATAATCATGCAAGTTTGGGTAAGTTGCTATTTTGTGCCTGTTGAGAAACGTATATATCAAGTTAGAATATATGATTCCACATATGCTAGATTTATCTCTTCTCACACATGCAATTCTAGTAGTGCCTAATAGTTATTAATAACATTTTTAATTTATTCTATGTGAATGCTTATTTCTTTTTTTTTTTTTTTTTTTTTTTTTGCGGTACGCGGGCCTCTCACTGCTGTGGCCTCTCCCGTTGCGGAGCACAGGCTCTGGATGCGCAGGCTCAGCGGCCATGGTTCACGGGCACAGCCACTCCGCAACATGTGGGATCTTCCTGGACTGGGGCACGAACCCGTGTCCCCTGCATTGGCAGGCAGACTCTCAACCACTGCGCCACCAAGGAAGCCCGTGAATGCTTATTTCTAATATCTTACATTAATATGCCTAGGTGTTTTATAGTCTTACTCCCCGAATTTCTTTTGGATTAGTTCTACGGCATTTAACTCTTTTTATTACCAATCACTCTCCTCTTTCTTCAGCATTTTCTGACCATCATGATTATCGTAAAGTTGATTTTCATTTTGTAGCCTATTTGATTACATAGACTAGATGCCAAATGATTCTTGAGGATTTTCTTCTATATACTTTCACAGAGTTCTTAAATATTTCTAGACTTCTTAAGATTTTTTTAAAGATCAAAAGCACATAAAAGCCTTATAAGATTTTCATGTTCTTATGAAAGAGGCAGTGAGGCAAAATATAGATTCTGAAGTTAGATTGCCTGAGTTGGGATCCTGAATTCATCCTTACAAGGTATGTAACCTTCAGCAAGTTACTTAACCTCTCCGTGTCTCAGATTTCATGTCTGAGAAGTGCGTTATAATAATGACTTACAGGGACTTCCCTGGTGGCGCAGTGGTTAAGATTCTGCACCCTCAGTTCAGGGGGCCCGGGTTCAATCCCTGGTCAGAGAACTAAATCCCACATGTATGCTGCAACTAAGAGTTCACATGCCGCACTAAGGAGACACCCAGCACAACCAAATAAATAAATATTAAAATGTTTTTTTAATTAAAAAAATAAATAAAACTCTGGGCTTAATTTAAAAAAAAATAATAAGACTTATATTGTAGGGTTATTTTGAGACTCAGTTGTGCTAATCCATGCATATCATGTAGAACAGTGCCTGATATATAGTAACGACTTATGTTTGCTATTATTAGTATTATCATTATTATTGTCCTCATGCACTAGATTGAGTTCAAAGTAACTGAGACCAAATATAAATTTGTTGAAAAAATAATGTGAAGGAACACAGAGTAGACTTTGAGGTAGGGACAGAGTATAAACAAATGAAGGGAAAAGGAAAGAACATTCTACTCAATAAACTGACACAATATAGAGATTCGAAATGTGGCATCAAAATTATTAAATACATGAATGCTCAGAAATCCTCACAATTTGTATGAAGGTCATTGCCTACCTGTTACTTGTTAAGGCTGATATGTCCAAGTTAACAGGCATGGTTTGACATAATCCCTGGATGCTTGCATGTTTATTACATGAAGTGATCACCTGAAATCCATATCAAGCTGAACTTTGATATCTACACTTGACATACACTTGTGCACACACAGGCATAAATACCATATTTATGTGCATGTTTATAAATGCATGTTTTTATTACTTACACGTATTTATTGAGTGTCTACTACATGCTATAATCATTTTTCTAGAAACTTACATTTTAGTTTGGTAGAGAGAAGATGGCAGACCTTCCAAAGATTAGACTAATATATACACATATGTATAAATATATATATATATACATATATAATATATAAATAATATAGAGTATATATACATATTACACAGAGAGAGTACCTATATATATAGAGAGAATATATTTGGTTCATTTATATATATACATATATGTAATATATACATACATAGAGAGAGAGAAGGAGACAAATATTTGGAGTATATAGATAGACAAAGAATGGAATATATGTGTGTGTATGTATATTTATAGTGTAACTGCATATATATACCTTATTGTGTGTGTGTGTGTGTGTGTGAGAGAGAGAGAGAGAGAGAGAGAGAAAGCATTTGAAGTAGCAAGCCATAATACGTGAGAAAGAAATATTTTAGGCAAAGGACAGAGTAAGTACAAAGGTCCTGAGGTACAAACTTGCAATGAGTAAGATATTAATTTTTCCACGGTTTACATATTGGTAGAAGGGTGAGGGAGGTAATATTGAAAATATTTAACAAACATTCCACAAGAGCATTGATCAATCAGAACAGCAGCACTAGGACTTCAGAGAGGAGGCTTACTCTAAATGACTCATAAAGTTTTATTTTTTTTAAATTAGCAGATTATACTAATCCTGGGCATAAGCAATGTTTTTTAGAGTGACTCTGTAAGAAACATTTATAATAATTTTCCATTACAACTAATAAATTCTCTCTAAGATATACATTTTCTGCCCCAAAGAAGTGCTTAGAAGGCACCATTACAGAGGCCAATGCAAAACTATTTGTTCCTAAAGACTTAGCACCATGAGCTATGTGTGCAAAACGTGCAGCTGCAGATGCCTGGCACCTGGATCTAGATGGCATATTAAGGTTGGGGATGCCAAGATGCAGGCGATGTCAAATGATCTGATTACTGCAATATTCTGGCAATAGCATTAAAATGAGAGAAAATTGTCTCAAGGTAGTTAGAAGCTAATCAGAGGCAAGGCTGTCCTCTCTATGGGGACATCTAGGGTGAAGGAAATCAAAGTGTACATGCTGATAATCCTCTGTGCCACTCCTGGCCTGTCCCCAAGAGAATAGGAGCCATTCAGATCCTGGGATTGGACCTTAGACTCCTTGAGCACCTTTCATTTTCCATTAAAGTGTTCCTGCACAGAGTAGTGGGTTGTCAATAAATACTTGCCAAATAAATACAATATGAGAAGTTCATCTTTTCAATTACTTTATAGCTAAGTATTTCACATAGGTTTGGGTTTCCAAAGCATCTGAGTAAGTCTGCAATCTCCTAGGATTTAGAGATTGAGCTTCTCTTAATGCCAGACTGAGTGCAACCCTCCTGAAAAATCTTTAAATACTTTATACTGAATTCCTTCCGGATACAGAATCATTCATGATGGTCAGTGATTTATATGCATACCCAGTTAGCACGCACAGCAATGTAGCCTAGGATATCCAGTTAGACAAAGTGGCTAATAACACCAAAGGTAACATATTCAAAAGTGGCCTTGATAACTGTATTTTTAAAAGTGTATGTGCCTTTAACAACATGGGAAATGACAAGAGAAGTACAAACCAAACTGGATAAAAATTCGAGAGTTACAGAAAGGAGAAAACAAGCCTCGTATAATGATAGAACATAGGAACAGAAATACCAAACAGCAAGAGCTAAGAGTCAACTCATCCAGTCACATGATTTTGGAGATTAGACGACTGACCCCCAAAGGGTTAAACAGACTTTCTCAAGGCCAGTTAGTAACTGATCTAAATCCATACTTGTTTGTGGCCTATGGTTTCCTTATTTTTTCTACTATACTATGTTGTTTCCCAGGAGAATTAAAGGAAATAATAGCAAAGAATCTTTCTCATGCACTTGCCACTTTATTCTTTGGGCCTCAACATTGTTTAAAATACTGTAAATGGCAGTGTGTACATGTCAATCCCAAACTCTCTAACTATCCCTCACCTCCCCACCCTTCCCCCTGGTAACCATAAGTTCCTTCTCTGAGTCTATGAGTCTGTTTCTGTTTTGTAAATGAGTTCATTTGTATCCTTTCTTTTTAGATTCCACATGTAAGGGATATCATACATATTTCTCTTTCTCTGAAAACACTGCTATATTTAAGATGGATAACCAACAAGGACCTACTGTATAGCATAGGCAACTCTGGTCAATGTTATGTGGCAGTCTGGATGGGAGAGGAGTTTGGGGGAGAATGGATAGGTGTATATATGTGGCTGAGTTGTTTTGCTGTGCACCTGAAACTATCACAACATTGTTAATCAGCTATACCCCAATATAAAATAAAAAGTTTAAAAAATAAAAATAAAATATTGTAAATGGAAAGTTCCCATTTCAGTCCTCTATAGAAATGCTGGACTACAATTAAGTTCCATGTCTGTGCTTTTCAATAGACCATAAGCTTCTTGGGAATAAGAATCATGATGTGCATGTCAAACTGAGTGTCAAAAAATGTTAACGAATATTTATTGAGTATCTACTATATGCCAGGCATTCTTGACAGTGGGAATATGAACAAAATAATTAAAAATGAACAAGGTAGTTAAATGTCCCTGCCCTCACAGAGCTTATTCTAGCAGACAGATGATTAACAAAATAAATTACTGTAAATGAAGTAAACAGTCGTGAGGAATAAATGACTAGATAAAATAATAAGAATTCCACTTTTATTCAAGAAAAGCCAAAATTTTTTTATTAGTTTCTGCTTTATAACAAAGTGAATCAGTCATACATATACATCTGTTCCCATATCCCTTCCCTCTTGAGTCTCCTTCCCTCCCACCCTCCCTATCCCACCCCTCCAGGCGGTCACAAAGCACCGAGCTGATCTCGCTGTGCTATGTGGCTGCTTCCCACTAGCTATCTACCTTACGTTTGGTAGTGTATATATGTCCATGCCTCTCTCTTGCTTTGTCACAGCTTACCCTTCCCACTCCCCATATGCTCAAGTCCATTCTCAAGTAGGTCTGTGTCTTTATTCCTGTTTTACCCCTAGGTTCTTCATGACATTTTTTTTTCTTAAATTCCATATATATGTGTTAGCATACGGTATTTGTCTTTCTCTTTCTGACTTACTTCACTCTGTATGACAGACTCTAGGTCTATCCACCTCATTACGAATAGCTCAGTTTCGTTTCTTTTTATGGCTGAGTAATATTCCATTGTATATATGTGCCACATCGTCTTTGTCCGTTCATCTGATGATGGACACTTAGGTTGTTTCCATCTCTGGGCTATTGTGAATAGAGCTGCAATGAACATTTTGGTACATGTCTCTTTTTGAATTATGGTTTTCACAGGGTATATGCCTACTAGTGGGATTGCTGGGTCGTATGGTAGTTCTATTTGCAGTTTTTTAAGGAACCTCCATACTGTTCTCCATAGTGGCTGTACCAATTCACATTCCCACCAGCAGTGCAAGAGTGTTCCCTTTTCTCCACACCCTCTCCAGCATTTATTGTTTCTAGATTTCTTGATGATGGCCATTCTGACTGGTGTGAGATGATATCTCATTGTAGTTTTGATTTGCATTTCTCTAATGATTAATGATGTTGAGCATTCTTTCATGTGTTTGTTGGCAGTCTGTATATCTTCTTTGGAGAAATGTTTATTTAGGTCTTCTGCCCATTTTTGGATTGGGTTGTTTATTTTTTTGTTATTGAGCTGCATGATCTGCTTATAAATTTTGGAGATTAATCCTTTGTCAGTTGCTTCATTTGAAAATATTTTCTCCCATTCTGAGGGTTGTCTTTTGGTCTTGTTTATGGTTTCCTTTGCTGTGCAAAAGCTTTGAAGTTTCATTAGGTCCCATTTGTTTATTTTTGTTTTTATTTCCATTTCTCTAGGAGGTGGGTCCAAAAGGATCTTGCTGTGATTTATGTCATAGAGTGTTCTGCCTATGTTTTCCTCTAAGAGTTTGATAGTGTCTGGCCTTACATTTAGGTCTTTAATCCATTTTGAGCTTATTTTTGTGTATGGTGTTAGGGAGTGATCTAATCTCATACTTTTACATGTCCCTGTCCAGTTTTCCCAGCACCACTTATTGAAGAGGCTGTCCTTTCTCCACTGTACATTCCGGCCTCCTTTATCAAAGATAAGTTGACCATATGTGCGTGGGTTTATCTCTGGGCTTTCTATCCTGTTCCATTGATCTATCTTTCTGTTTTTGTGCCAGTACCACACTGTCTTGATCACTGTAGCTTTGTAGTATAGTCTGAAGTCAGGGAGCCTGATTCCTCCAGCTCCGTTTTTCGTTCTCAAGATTGCTTTGGCTATTCGGGGTCTTTTGTTTTTCCAAACAAATTTTGAAACTTTTTGTTCTAGTTCTGTGAAAAATGCCAGTGGTAGTTTGATAGGGATTGCATTGAATCTGTAGATTGCTTTGGGTAGTAGAGTCATTTTCACAATATTGATTTTTCCAATCCAGGAGCATGGTATATCTCTCCATCTATTTGTATCACCTTTAATTTCTTTCATCAGTGTCATAATTTTCTGCATACAGGTCTTTTGTCTCCTTAGGTAGGTTTATTCCTAGATATTTTATTCTTTTTGTTGCAGTGGTAAATGGGAGTGTTTTCTTGATTTCACTTTCAGATTTTTCATCATTAGTGTACAGGAATGCCAGAGATTTCTGTGCATTAATTTTGTATCCTGCTACTTTACCAAATTCATTGATTAGCTCTAGTAGTTTTTCGGTAGCATCTTTAGGATTCTCTATGTATAGTATCATGTCATCTGCAAACAGTGACAGCTTTACTTCTTCTTTTCCAATTTGGATTCCTTTTATTTCCTTTTCTTCTCTGATTGCTGTGGCTAAAACTTCCAAAACTATGTTGAATAAGAGTGGTGAGAGTGGGCAGCCTTGTCTTGTTCCTGATCTTAGTGGAAACTGTTTCTGTTTTTCACCATTGAGGACGATGTTGGAAGAAAAGCCAAATATTTTTAAAAATCAGATTTATTTACAAAACAGGGCATGACTTTTCCTTAGATAATATTTCATACTGGGATAACATAGAAACACTTAAACTATTGAAAATATAATTCTTAGTACAAAAACTTGACTGAAAGAAAAGTTTCCTACTGTCTTTCACACAAAGTAAAAGGTATCTATGAGTCTCAACTTTGGCTACATATTAGAATCACATGAGCATTTAAAAAATATTTATGCTTGACACCCCCCTATCCCCACCCCCAGAGCAACTAAATCAGTATCTTTGGAATTAGGAGTTAGTATTTTTATAAAGCTCCTCTGGCAGGATTCGGGAGCCAGGACTTAATGGTAGAGTCTTTGAGGGAAGGTGAAAATACTTGCTATGATCTATATTTCATGGGCTTTTCCATCAGTGCAGGCCAGTGTCCCACAGTGAGTCGCCCTGAATTCTCACATGTTCCACAGAATGTGGATGCTTCACCTTCATCCAGTGCACATCAAATCTGGCCCCTTTGCTAGGTGAGGCTTTCTTTCCTGGGTCCTGTTCTCATTTAAATTTCCCACTCAGATTAGGAGCTGAGAGTTTGACCTTTGAATCCCTGGGTTAGTTCTGTCAGTATCTCCAGCACTGGATCCTTCTTTAGTACTTGTAAGTCCATCAAATAGATCTTTTTGGCATATGGCAGGGACAACCACCAGCCAAGAGGCTCATTGCTATGACTGCTGCCGTCATACTGGATCCCTTCTTTAAAAAGAAAATCATCACAGATCACATTAGAGTGGCCTCTGGCTATAGGCTGGGCAGGCAATGAAAGCTTGGGTTTCAAGTAAAAAGATGTCCAGGAGAACACACACAGTGACATGCTACATCCATGAAAATGATGATACAAATGTATATCATTAAAATGAAATGTACCCATTAAATACTATTAAATCAATAAAGAAATTTAGCAAATAGCACTTGTTCAGCCCATGATCTATGCATGTATATGGGGGAAACATCTGAAAGAATAAACACCAAAAATTACAAGGAAGTGAGACTTCATATGACTTTAGTTCAATTTGTCTTTTCTGTAATCATTCTGTAATGATCACTTTTGTATTTATAAAATAAAAACATAAAAACAAAAAGCATGTGTAGTAATGTGATAAAAGGGACAAGAGAAAAAGCTTATGTGTGATTAAAGAGTTCATCCAGATCAGTCCAGGTCCACTCAGCTTTGTGGCTCTGGCTTAGAATCTGCCTTCCTTGGACCTTAATTTTCTCAACTGTAAACTGGCAGCAGTGAAATATGCCCTGGTTATTCCTGAAGGTTATTGGAAGTGGAAACATCGTAATACCTATGTGTTTTGAGGAAGAGTTGAGAAGCAATACACAAAAATGTAGTGCTAAAGGTACCTGCATGTCAGATAACATCATTCAAACAATACTTACTGAATTTGCAATATACTTCCATAGTTGAATATTTTACTTAAATTTAGTTCTTCCTCACAGCACCCCTCAATATCAAGCAGACTACAGCAACCTGTATAAGAACAACGACTGAACTGGCTGAACCAGGACAGAAGTATCATTAAAAAAAATAAAGTACCACTGAGTCATAGGCAATATAAACAGGGGGTATATAGGAAAAGAAAAGGTTATTGTGTTGGAAGACTCTATAGCAAAGCCATGGAAGGGGATTGAGAAATGACTCTGACACCCTTGTTGCCCCAGCTGACATCAATGGTTGTAGACAGACTTTCCAGGTATGTTTGTTGGGATGATGTCAGCCTGCTGTAATCTGTTCAGGGGTGAAAGATCTGATGCTATCACCTAAGGGTGGCCCTGGAGTAAATCCTTTCACCTCTGGGCACAGTATGAAAACATATGGCTTTAGCAATTGACAGCAAAATAGTTCTGAGCCATCACAGCATCAATTGCTGCTCACTTTGTCCCTGGCAGAGCATTCAGGAGTTCAATATTACTGAAACATTAACCCAAGGTCGCTCATTTTGATTCTGTTCCTATTGATATCATGTCCACTGTGAATACTTTTAAAGTAATAGTCAAAATCTTATGAGATTTGGCTTAAGAAGAATAGGGTTCAAGTTCTGATTCTGTCACAGACTAGCCTATATCCTTAGAGAAGGCATTTGGGCCCTGTGACCCCAGTTCTATCAACTGTATATAGAGGTAGCTGCTTCACAACATTGAGGTAAGGATTAAATGAGATATTGGACAAAAGAGTACCATAAAACACTATGTAACTATTTCCTGCTATTTCTCTAGTGATGTTCCTTTTAAAAACTCATTTCAAAATGTTACCCTGTCAATAAAAGAGCAAAACTTAGGAGAATTTCTTAAGAAACCCTGTGTAATAAGAACTTAATCTATTACCTAAGATGAGCCATTTCACAATCTTTACCCCTGATTAAATAGCTTTTCTACTTATACAATAAATTGGGTTTAGTAACTGATAAAACCTTATAGATATTGTCTTCAATTTGGAATAGCTGAACTAGGACAAAAGTATCATTTAAAAAGATCAAATACAATTGAGTTGAAGGAAATATAAACAGCAGATATAGGAAAAGAAAAGGTTATGGTGGTTGAAGATGATAATGGGAAGAAATAATTGATTCATCTTATCTAAAAATAAGACTAGGTAAAATAGAGTCTTCAGTAAATATAGCAGGTATTGCACTTTCATTTTTAATATCTTTAAAAAATGGGGAAAAAGCCTCAATACATATTTAAGCATTTTGAAGTCCATAGCCATGTTTTATGTGGCTTTATTCATTCATTCCTCCTTTTATTCATTTGTATATTTAGAAAATACTTTTTGAATAGCAAGTGTCTAAGACACACAGCCATGGCTCTAACAGACACAGTCCCTGTTCTCATGATGTTTACAGCATCCCAGCTGCTCAGCAGTCATTGGTGTAGAATCTAACATAATTATTTAAACAAAAACTGAAGGAAAAATAGACTAAAAAATGAAAAACTGGAGAAAAAGAAAACTGAAAATCAAAGAAAAGGAAATTAGGAGAATGAAATAATTCATAATTTTATCATCACTTTTAGTTAGAAATGAAATACTCTTTTCATATTATACTCTTTGTTTGGGCTGTGAGCTTCAGAAAATAATTACTGTCTTTGAAATGTGAATTAAAGTTTTAATCACCACACACAACTCTTCAACTGCTCTTTATTCTTAAACATTGCCAAGATCTTCTTTGGGAGATATAGCTATAATAAAACATTAGAAGAGAAGCAAGATTTTTCCTTGAGCTTCTGTGACAGTGATCAGAGTATTATTGCCATAAAGGCCAAATAAATTCAAACCACAATCTACCAGGGAACTAAAAAGTAAACTCTTGTTTTGGCAGAAACTGTCCATTTCTGTAAAGTACAAGTAAGACAGTAAGATACAACTCTCTTTCTAGTAGATAATACAATGGCTGCATGCTTTTTAATGATTACATATTTAATATTGAAAAAAATAAGGTTGCTCTAAGATGAAAGTTATTTCAAGATAAAGGGCAAGTGAAGAAAACTATCTACGTTGACAAATAAAAGAGAATAGTAGTCTCTGAGCTCTTGCTATGTGCTAGGGATATTGTACCTGCTATGTCTTTTTATCTGTAAACAATCCTTTGAAACAGCTATCACTTCACCATTTTACAGATAAAAAGACTGAGGCTTAAGGAGGCTAAGAAACTTGCCTAAGTTTACACTGCAAACATGTGACTGAATGGAAATACGAACCCAGTTTCCCCCTCTCTTCAGTGTCCCTAACATTTCTAGAGCTTCTTTCCAGTGGCAGAATACAAAACTCTTATACCTTCACAGGTGTGAATTTCAACTTAATTTTATTTTCAAGATCTCTGTGGGGAAAAAACACAGCTCACCAAATATTCTTCTAGAAATAAAAGTTTCCATTATATTCTGACAATTACGTTGCTAATAAACTGAGGATCCACTAATTGACTTACCTATCTCACGAATTCAAAATCCAGCCAGTACCCTACAACACAATTCCCATCACTGAACCAAAAATCCCTCACATTTTGCAATCCACTTAGTGAGTAGAATTGATCTGAGTAAATTTCATATGGTTCCTTTATTTTACATGAAGTTCTGACTGGGAACACACACCAGCACCTTGTCACATATTAGTGACAACATGCCCCACTGCTGCCGACTGCATTATAAGAATGATAAGATATTGTTATGCTGGGACCAATGCAACAGCTGAGGACCCAATATAAAAAAATTTATGGTAATTGAAACCACAGAATCTTAGGAAATGCAGTCAATTTCATAGAGTATCAAAAGGTCACCCTATCCAATTCATACTTGAGGCTGAGCACAATATTGAAAAAACACGTGAAAGCCAACGACCTTATCAGTTGTTCAGGATGCAACATTTACTGACTATATAAGGTAATTTACTGATTACCAAATAAACGCATTACCTGTGTGTGTAGCCTTGCATTTGGCTCACCAAGTTCTTGTAAAGAACTGAACAGTGTGAAAGCATTGTTAAATATGTCAACATTACCATATTAACTGCTCTGTTCAAGCTTCAGTAAGAGCAAACATTTTCCAGTTCCACGTTCCACTAGTAACACAAGGTTCTTGGAAATTTTGCTATATGCTCCAATTTTGGCTGTATGATTTGCCTTACAGGGGCCATTTAAAAATAAGAACATTGGGCTTCCCTGGTGGCGCAGTGGTTGAGAATCTGCCTGCTAATGCAGGGGACACGGGTTCGAGCCCTGGTCTGGGAGGATCCCACATGCCGCGGAGCAACTAGGCCCGTGAGCCATGGCTGCTGGGCCTGCGTGTCTGGAGCCTGTGCTCCGCAACGGGAGAGGCCGTGATGGTGAGAGGCCCACGTACTGTGAGGAAGAGTGGCCCCCGCTAGCTGCAACTAGAGAAAGCCCTCACACAGAAAAGAAGACGCAACACAGCAAAAATAAAATAAATTAATAAATTAAATTAGTAATTTAAGCAGTGTATTTAAAAATAAAATAAAATAAGAACATTAAGTGTACTAAATCAGGTGCTTCACATCACTGGATGATGTTGGTAAAATGCAGACTCTTATCCTGGGGTTCGGCCTGAGATTCTCAGTCTCTAATAATCTCTTGGATGATACTGATGCTGTTGGTTCACAGACCACAGTTTGAGTAGCAAGCCTCAAGTTTTCTTCATAAACTCAGCACATTTTCTCTAATACTTGCCCCATCACACAGGACAGAAAAATTCTGTTTATTACAGTTAATCCCCACTAGAAAGACATGTCATAACATTTTGGATGAAGACTTAGATCTTAGATTTTTATGTCATTTCACTCATTCTAGCTCAGGTTCCAAATTGGAGGTCTTTGGGCCAGAACTAGCCCAGACATATGTTTTGTTTAGATAACATAGTGTTTACCTACAAAAGGTTTTAAACATTATTAGATTGGGTAATAATATTTACTACACTGGAGATTTCATCTGAAACTTTTGTTTTTCCAGAGAAAGCAGAAGATTCGAGGAGCAGCTGCTCACTTTACACAAGGGATGTCCTCACCAATTCTCCACTCTCTCCCCTTATAGCTCTGCCATTGAGTTTCCATGGCCTTTTTTACTGTGTTGCCCATTGGCATTAAAGTCTCTTTCTCCTCTGATCTTCCTTTTTTCCCATTTACCTCCCTATTCATTATGGTATCTCTAATATAAAGTGCTTTTCCCAATTTTTTTCCTCATAGAAATCCTAAGTATGGCTTAAGATCCAGTTTGATTTTTCCTATCCCATTAAATATTACTTAAGCACACCAATATAACTCTTTTAAAGTGTTTTAGCACATCCTACTATACTTTAAGCTTATTGTGTAAAGCCTAGTTTTTATCTTTCTATTAGCACATTTTTATCAGTCTTCATCTATGTAGTGATAGACAGATGCAAGAAACATGACTCAGATAAGCATATGAGAGAGAGAGTGAGTGTGTGTGTGTGTGCATTTGTATACCAATTACTTCAGCTTTTAACTAGATTGTCACTGTCTTCAAGGAATTAACAATGTGCAGTGGTGTTTGCATATTAACAGGATGATCCATAGGAAGTAATTATAAGCAAAATTATTTGCTAATTTTATGCTGGAGCTATGATAGATCTCCTTTCACAGGTTTTCCTTTTTGTATAAGGGATTTGTAAAGTTTTTTTTTTAAAGCATGTAGCACTTAGGATATTGGTTTTCTATATTAGAAGATCTGGGTTACAGAAAGCAAAGACATAGTCAAAACTTTTAACTACTTAAAACATTATAGCTTGATTAAAGGTAAGTACAGAAAGAGGGGATCATCTTTAGTGGAAGACACACTCTGAAACATCTCTTTGAATGGGGAGTGTGAGAGGTGTGTAAGAAAGATAGGTAGAACAGAAAATTCAGCATAAAAGCAACATCTACATCAGGGTGGTGATACTTTATATGCACTAATAGAGTGGGCCAAAATATTATTATTTATTAAATAGATGAAAGGAAAGATTTCCTAAGTTATATCTACTATGTTGCCTCAGAAAAAAATGAGCTACATTTTGAGGAAGGAAAGTATACTAGATGAATCTCAAATTGGGGAGTCAGACATGTTTCCATATCTGAACTTGATGAACACTGAGCCACTATGAATTTTCAGTGGTGAAAATGAAGAGGGATTTCTGCAGAAAATTCTTATGCTGAAATAATCCCTGCTCCTTAGTCAAACTCTGCAGAATATTAAGGTAATAACTGCCTTATATCTTCTATCCAGAAGGATATATCAAAACATGATAAAATTATGAAAACATTTGGAAAGCTATTTGATAAATCAATCATTTCACTTTTTTTGGAGCCCCTTCCATGTATGAGTCATCATGCAGTAACACATGAGATAGCTAGAGAGGTCATAGAGTGAAGGATCTAAGGATACAGGAGCTGGCGTCAGACTGTATGGGCACAAATCCTAGCTCTGACACTAGGGCTGCGGACCGAGGGTGAGCCATTGAACTTCTCTATGACTTGGTTCCCCATATATAGTGAAGACAATTATAAAATTTCTGCCTCAAGGTTGTTGTAAAGGTTAAATGAATTAAAACATGTAAAGTGCTTAGAATACTGCTGGCACATAGAGGCCCTCAAGAGTTAAAAGTTTTCTTTGTTATCCTGAATGAGTGAGTTTGTGATCTAGTCAAGGAAGTGTGACGGGAACAATGAAAATATAACTAACTCCACAAGGCCATGGACGAATGACATGTGTCAGATAAGTCATTCAGAGACTGAGGGTTAGTTCTGAGAGGGGAGCATTATTTTTAGCTTTACATAACGTTGCCAGGAATCCAGGCAAGGGATTTCTTATAGAAGTAATAGCATTTTTAGCATAGTTACATTATTTTGGTCATGGAAATCCCTTCAACAACAATTACAGAACAGGCCTCTCCTAATGTCTGGGTATGCTGAGACATCTAAGTTTTCCCTCTGACCTGTGAATGAAGGTTCATGGTGAGCACATCTAGACCTCACACTCAGGTTGATTATGAACCTATCCAATTACCAGAAACATGTACAAGTTTCCGATAGCCTTGCAACTTGTCCGGCCTGAGAGGCCATACAGCCAAATAATTTCACAGGCTTAGCAAAGAAGCCTAGCTTGAGAGAAAAAAATTAAAACCTCTATAAACGAAGACACCCTTGCTCCACAAAGATGAGTTTTATTTTTATTTTATTTTTTTTAACAATCTATTACCTTTTATACAAATGTAGGAGTAGAGTTTTATTTTATTTACATACTTTGCCATTATAAATCCAGTAAAGTCAGAGCATGTATACAAATTAGGAATGATGTAACATTAATACGGAAAGCCACAATTAGGGAAAAAAAAAAGTATGCTTTCTTTACAAACAATAAATGCTGGAGAGGGTGTGGAGAAAAGGGGACCCTCCTACACTGTTGGTGGGAATGTAAATTGGTACAGCCACTATGGAGAATGGTATGGAGGGTCCTTAAAAAACTAAAAATATAACTACCATATGATCCAGCAATCCCACTCCTGTGCATATATCTGGAGAAAACCATAAACTGAAAGGATACATGCAACCCAGTGTTACAATAACCAAGACATGGAAGCAACCTAAATGTGCATCAACAAAGGAATGGATAAAGAAGATGTGGTACATATATACAATGGAATATTACTCAGCCATAAAAAAGAATGAAATAATGTCATTTGCAGCAACATGAATGGACCTGGAGATTCTCATACAAAGTGAAGTAAGTCAGAAAGAGAAAGACAAATATCATATGATATCACTCATATGTGGAATCTAATTTTAAAAAACTGATACAAATTAACTTATTTAAAAAACAGAAACAGACTTACAGATATCGAAAACAAACTTATGGTTACCAAAGGGGAAACGTGATGGGCAGGGGGTATAAATCAGGAGCTTGGAATGAACATACTCACACTACTATATATATAAGATAGATAACCAACAAGGACCTATTGTATAGCACAGGGAACTCTACTCAATATTCTGTGATAACCTACATGAGAAAATAATCTAAAAAAGAGTGGATATATGTACATATATAACTGAATCACTTTGCTGTTCACTTGAAACTAACACACATTGTAAATCAACTATACTCCAACAAAATTAAAATAAAAAAATAAATGTGTGACATAACTAGATAGAAGGTAGTTAAGTTAAATAAAGGAAAAATGATGTAAAAAAGTATGCTTTATTTGATATTATTTATTTAATAGAAGCCCATCAACTCCATATAAAAAGCTTCACATATTGGCATTTATTTACCAACAACAACAAAAAATGGTGATACATAGGTTTGCTATCATTTATATCCTTTAGTTCATTATCTGAATGTCAAATAGTAAAGATGCGTTTTAATACCAATAATATTCACTGTACTAAAATGTTTGGCTCAAAGGCAGGGCTCACCTTAAAAACTGTTTACTTGTGTGTATTTCCTAGGGAGGGATGTGCCATTTATTTTTGTATGCTGAGTCTCTGATACAGCAGATGCTGCACAAATCCCAGATGGATGAATGAATGAATGTGAAGAAAAAAAGGGGAAAGAAGAGAAAGAAAGGACTTACTTCAAAATAAAATCCGTTCAAATATTTTACCTCTCTCTTTAAGTGATCCTCCCATGAAGCCACTCTTCATTTCTCTTTGTCTTATTTGAACCTACCATCACTCGAGGCAAACAGCACTTAATATTAATTATCTTTTAAAATACCCATCTTGGGAGTTCCCTGGTGGTCTAGAGGTTAGGATTCAGTGCTTTTACTGCCATGGTCTGGGTTCAATCCCTGGTTGGGGAACTGAGACCCTGTAAGCTGAGCG
The DNA here is from genome assembly GCF_949752795.1 of Hyperoodon ampullatus. Taxonomy (NCBI): domain Eukaryota; kingdom Metazoa; phylum Chordata; class Mammalia; order Artiodactyla; family Ziphiidae; genus Hyperoodon; species Hyperoodon ampullatus. Next base: position 175,734,030 of record NC_136914.1, read on the forward strand.
GCGCAGCCAAAAGAATAAATAAATAAATTAAATTAAATACCCATCTTTACTTCTAAATAGACAATGATCTGGAACACAGTAGGCATCCAAAAAGCACTTGTCAAAAAATGAGAATGGATGAGTTAACTGTAAGCTCCTTTAGGACAACCAAGTACCTTCTTACGCTTGACGGTTCTCCAAACAGCGAGCATTGTACCTTTCATAATGTACTCCAAAAATAATTTCAGATTTTTTAATGCCTTACTCATTCAACATATGCATAACAAGAGCTGACTATATTTCAGACACTGAGTTAGGTAATGGGACTATGTTAGTGAAAATCACAGTTCCCACCCTCTGTGGGGCACATAGTAGAGGTGCCTGGATGTCTTGGGACCAGAGGGAGATAGTCTAGGGGAGGTGATGTAGAAGGGGAAGTCTGGATGATAGTAAGAAATTAGGCAAGCAGCAAAGAGATGGACAAAGAGATGTGCTACATCTAAACAAAATGGTATAACTTACACATAGAAAAACCCAAAGTGTCACCAGACCTAGCATCTAGTAGATGTTCAATAAATAACCACGGAGTAAGTGAATGATTACGCAAATGTTACATTATGGGACCCATTCAACATTAAACTACAACCAGGTTCTCCCACCCTGAACCAAAATAAAGTGGTGGTTGGGCATTTTTTATACAGTCATAATACAAATGTGTTACATAGTTATAAAACAAAAAATATTTATATGCCCTAACCCCACCCCAAATTGCTCACACAACATAGATTAGAGCTTACTGCCTTTCCAGAATGTGCCCCTACAACCATAAAGAAAATCAAACAGCAGTTGTTGCAAATGCCAAATTCTGAACTTTTGCAAGCAGTATTCTGAGCAAAGGTTCCCTGTGTCGATGTTTTCTGCAGTGTAGGCCACTGTTTCCTGGTTTCCCCTTACCATGGACTCATTAGTCATCACAAACATCATTGACTAAATGGGGTCCACTTTAACATATAAAATGCCTTTGCTTGTTGGCTCTCCTCAGCCACATCAGAGAGAGGTCCGGGCCATGCTCAAAGCTGCTGGACACTCTAAGAAATCACACTGTGCTTGCTTGTCTTCCCTCCAAAGGTTACATTTCATGACAGAGATTAAACACCTCGCCCGTTCTAGGATCGCTTTTGGAGATTAAGCACTAATGTTAGCCACTCAAGCAAGTAGCTTAGTCATTTCCCTTTGGCCTCTGTCTAGAGCTTCCCAGTTTGGTCATTTTTTCAACAAATATTTCTTAGGTGCCCACCATGCGCTGGGACCCATGCTAAGTGCAGGATCTGAGGTGAATAAAAGAGACACGGCTCCTCCCTCCTGGAATTTACCTTGGATTCAAGGTACGCACTGGATACACACTAGGAAGTCACTAAGCAGAAACCCCACTTCCCCTTCATCAATGACGGGCTGGCACAGAGCCCAGGGGCGGGCTGCTGGACACTCCTTCCCCAGAATTTGAATCTTGCCCAGAATTCTCTTGCAGTTTTTGTTCCCAAGGACACTTTGGGTTTTACAGAGCTATCCAGGAAATTTGGGGTATCGAATTTTCCTACAAATGGCCATTTACTGACTACCAATTAGGTCCAAGCATTAAACTATGCACTTCCCTTACATTATTTCTACATATATTATTTGAAAATTTTTTTTTTTTTAATGAGAAGACTCATGTTTCTTGGCAGAGAAACGCAAGTGATTTCTCAGGGATAGCAAATACATGTGATTATGGAGTGTAATGAAACACACATTCCTCTGTATCCCCAGAGCCAGCATACCACTGGGCTCACAGAAGATGCTCATCACTGATGTTCTATATGTGTTTCTGGGATTGTTGGATCACTATAAAAGGCTATGAGCACATACTGCCAAATGCCAATGAGATATACAGACCACAGGATGGAGAGCTCAACTTTGGCAAATAACATCAGAAGCAAGGTTTCATAAAATGTAATTTATTGTGTGTATATATACAAATGTATATTTATATTTCGAAGGCACAAGTAATTAAAATATCAGTGCTACTTTTAATTCATGGAATTTCAGAGGAGAGACTGTGTGGTCGGATTTCCACTGTTTATTTAGGAGCAAGAACCCTGTTCCTTTCCTCAATGTCAAGCATTTTATGCTGACAAGATCCTCCAACCACCTTAGAACCCTATAGCTTTCATGTCTTGTTTCTTGTCTTCCCTGTATTTTTTAGTAGCACCACAATTTCCTCTTACAAAATGATCCCTTCTCCATTAGATATACACTGAGAGCCAGAAAGCCAAAGCCCCACTCTCTGCTCACCACCCAGGAGCTGGCATAGAACCCAAGCAAAAGCTATTAAGATTTGAACTGTGATCAGAGCCATCTGGCAGTTCTGTTCCAAGGCTTGTAAGCCTACTTCAACCTCTCTCATCAGTTCCATCAGCCACTGATGTCCTTTTGCTCCTCTGCTTGGGAGTTGATTCTATTTTTTTTTCATCCTGTTGTTTACAACCAAAGAACTCAAAAATTCTAAATTCCAACTATTATAGCTAAATTGTAAATGGTTTCCACGGAATAGACTGATTCTTGGAAAATTTAAGGCTTTGTTCATATTACATTTATTATGTTTATGGATACCCTTAAGGATGAAGGACAAATAGCATCACCTCCAGCTGTTTACAGATTTTTTATTTGTTAAAAATCATTTCTTGCATATCCACTATGTCCAGGCACTGTGCAAAGCACTTTCATTGCATTATCTCATTTAATCCTAACAACAACTCACTAGAACATAAGCTCCAGGAGGGCAGGGCTTTTTATTCCCTTGTTTACTACTGAATTCCCAGTGTCCAGCAGATTTTTCACATGTAATAAGTTATCAGTAAATGTTTGCAAAATGAATGAATAATCCTACGAGGCAGGCACTAGCATATGAAAGAGGAAACTGAGACTCAGAGGAGTTACGTAAATGTACTCATGGCCCCACTGCAAGTAAGTGGTGGAACTAGGATTTCAAACCCAGGCCTATCTGACTCTAGGACCCATTCTCCTAACCAACCTGTTACGCCTTTGGATTCTTGGGACGCAGAGAAGAAGGAGGTCACCGACGTCTAGGAACTTGGGAAAGGCCCTCTGAGTCTTGGTGTCCTCTTATGAAGAGGAGATATGGCCCTCATTTGTTTTTTGTAGATTTTCCATAATCCCTTCGTACACACGGGAAAATGTCATTTGTAGAGATAATATGCTAAAATTGGGAGAGAGGATTGAGAGTCGAATGTCACCTTTGCCATTGCTAGCTCATAGACTGGCAGGCTTCTTAATTCTGAGACTGAGCCCCACTCTGCCAAACATTTGCTTTCTAGTCCCTTTAGGAAGGCAGGAAGAATTAGTGAAAGTCGTATGGACTGACTCTGTGAGTGGAAATATAAATAGAAATTAAGGTATATAAACATATAATTATATAAGATATAAATTTAAGGTATAAATTTATATTTTATAAGATAACTTATAAATAGAAATTAAGGTAACACATAAATATAAACTTATATAACATAAATATAGTTTTAAATATAAATTAGACTATTATGATGATAACTTTTAATACCAGCCCACTCCAGTACACTCTTCAAAGCAATTATCCACTCTGTGCTCTTCCCAGGAAATAAAGCTATACTAGGAGGGTTCTCAAGCATCATTTCATAAACCATTCTTCCTTGCCTCTGTTAACTAGGGAAGAGTGATACTGCCTAAAATGCTAGTCCCAACATCAGACCAAGACAAGGCTCAACGCAGAGGTGATGGCAACACAATCAACAGAGCCAGTTCAGATGTGAGCTTTGGCTTGAACAATTAGCTCTGGTGTGCCTGCATCCCAAAAGTGTAAGGGACCGGTAATGTAAGGATCTTCTAAGCAAAGGAAAGAGAAGAGATGTGCTCAGAGAAGTAGGAAGAAAATTAGGAGACTACAAAAAGGAAAATTAACAACAACTAAAACATTTAAAATAAAATACCAAGGGAGCAAAGAGTTTTACTACCTGCCGGTCAATGGGGAATAATCAAATAGCACAGAAAATTCCAGAAGAATGGGGACCTGATCAAGGGCTTTTATATTAGACAATTAAGAATTCCCTGATGATATCAGAGGAAGCACCATTAAATTCAAGAGGGGGAAATTAGATGCAATGATACTGTCTCCTCATAATCTTTCAAAAAATGGATGAAAATATGAGTATTAATGTGAGAAGAAAAAAGGAGAAACAAGAATTCTAAAAAGTCGAGGAATTCTAAATAAAGAGTAAAAAGGTGGGAGCAGGACAATATAAGGGCCAAAATCTAAATAGTGGTTCTCAGAGGGCATTGGCTTGCTCCCTGCTTGATAATATTCACCTACTGACCATTCTTAGCCTTCCTGGGATGACTAGGCTCCCAGGAATAACAATAGTGCTTGGTAATAACAGTTGCATTCTTGGATATTTATCTTCTTTCAATCAGCAGTATAACTGTTACCATAATACTCTGATCAATACTCTTCTACCCAAACCAGAACATGATGACCTTTAAATACAACATATTTCAAATGAAGGGCAAGTCCACATGACAGTCCTTTCTCCGTGCGCTGCAGTAGGAGTGGTTGCGAGCAGTCTTGTGTTTAGACAGCAATAAAACACTGTTTTGTAAATGTAACCAGAAATGAAAAATGGGCACCACTTTATCTTAAACATCAGTGCACAAAAACCTGTATTATTTGAAGCAAAGAATGAACTAGCTGAAATGGAATCATTGGCTTAACCAAAGATTTTGATACAGTCACCAGACGCAGCCTGGCAGCTACTCAAGAGATCTTGTTACCCAGGTAATTTTCCCAGTCCCCTAAAAATACTTCCAGGATGGTTTAGAAGATCACAAGTAAAATGTCATTAATTCATTCATTAGGCTGCACTGAGTACCTTTTGTTCACAGAATTTTGAACTAGGAACTAAAGAACTGCTAAGATAACACGGGAACCAAAAGAAATAAAAATCAACATTCCTACTTATAAATTAGCTGAGGGAATAATACACAGTCTTATGACATGTATTTATTGAGTTCCTATTATATGCAAGGCACTGTATATAAGAAAAAGATGAATAAGGCATAGTTTGACTTCTTAACCCAGGAGCAACAGAAAAACAGAATATTAAGAAAAAAATGCACAGCCACAATGCAAAATGATTTGATGCCCACTAAGGGAAGGAGAATTGTCAGAGCTAAGTGAAATTGTAAGAAATGGTTTATTGGGGGAAATATGCCTGTTTTCAATTGCATTTTAAAAGAGTTATATTCCCACTAAACTTGTCTTCTGGGAGACTTATCTCACAGGCACATTCTACCAAATCTAGTTTATGAAGACATGCCCATGAGTTCAATAAAGGACTTTAAAGCCAAGTTTAGGATGCTTTATCAATACTTTGCAATTGCCCTCCTTCTCAACCAAATACCAACAAAAATATTGGTACATCAGTCAACACGCATCAGGAATATACACACTGGGGGCATGAAGAATATCACACACAGTTCCTGGCCTTACAAGTTTAATATATGCGTCCAAGTACAATCCTCTGCAAATGAAAACATCTACAGATCCATGTGCAGTAAGGCATAAACTCTAATCTGTTGACCAGGCTGTGGCAGGATGGATTCATGCAATCTCTCCACTAAATAACATGAAATCTACTCTAACAAGATCAGATCTGGGCTCTGCTAGCTGTTGGGGTAGAGGTGGAATTAATCAGGGAACACTTCCTGAATTTGAGAGGTTCCTGTGATTTTCAAATTCAGGAGAATTGAAAACAAGGGGACAGAAATAATTCCAGGCATTTGGAAAATTTTAAAAAGGCTGGGAGTAGGAGGGGTTGAGAAGCTTAGAGCCCGGCAATAGAGGTATTAAGTCAAAAGGTATGGTTAAAAATTCAAGTTTGGGAGTAGGGTCGTCTTAGGTTTTCTGGTTACTTTTTGTAACTTGGCCCTGGACAAGTTACTTATCTAAGCCTCACTGTCTGAACAGTAAAGTGAGATAACACCTCCAACCCGTCATGGCAGTTAGGTGAATCAAACGAGATCATTTATTTTTAATATATTAAGTTAAACTTTTTTTAAAAATCTTATTTTATTATTTTTTTAATATACAGCAGGTTCTTATTAGTTATCTACTTTATACATATTATTGTATATATGTCAATCCCAATCTCCCAATTCATCCCACCACCACCACCCCACCCTCTGCTTTCCCCCTTGGTACCCATATGTTTGTTCTCTACATCTGTATCTCTACTTCTGCCTTGCAAACCGGCTCATCTGTACCATTTTTCTAGATTCCACATATATGTGTTAATATATAATATTTGTTTTTTTCTTTCTGACTTACTTCACTCTGTATGACAGTCTCTAGGTACATCCATGTCTTTACAAATGACCCAATTTCATTCCTTTTTATGGCTATGTAATATTCCACTGTATACATGTACCACATCTTCTTTATCCATTCGTCTGTCCATGGGCATTTAGGTTGCTTCCATGACCTGGCTATTTTAAATAGCGCTGCAATGAACACTGGAGTGCATGTGTCTTTTCGAATTATGGTTTTCTCTGGGTATATGCCCAGTAGTGAGATTGCTGGGTCATATGGTTAATTCTATTTGTAGTTTTTTAAGGAACCTCCATACTGTTCTCCATAGTGGCTGTATCAATTTACATTCCCACCAACAGTGCAAGAGGGTTCCCTTTGCTCCACACCCTCTCAGTACTTATTGTTTGTAGATTTTCTGATGATGCCCATTCTAACCAGTGTGAGGTGATACCTCATTGTAGTTTTGATTTGCATTTCTCTAATAATTAATGATGTTGCGCAGCTTGTCATGTGCTTCTTGGCCATCTGTATGTCTTCTTTGGAGAAATGTTTTTTAGGTCTTCTGCCCATTTTTTGATTCAGTTGTTTGTTTTTTTGATATTGAGCTGCATGAGCTGTTTATATATTTTGGAGATTAATCCTTTGTCCATTGACTCATTTGCAAATATTTTCTCTCATTCTGAGGGCTGTCTTTTCGTCTTGTTTATAGTTTCCTTTGTTGTGGAAAAGCTTTTAAGTTTCATTAGGTCCCATTTGTTTATTTTTGTTTTTATTTCCATTTCTCTAGGAGGTGGGTCAAAAAAGATCTTGCTGTGATTTATGTCAAAGAATGTTCTTCCTATGTTTTCCTCTAAGAGTTTGATAGTGTCTGGCCTTACATTTAGGTCTTTAATCCATTTTGAGTTTATTTTTGTGTATGGTGTTAGGGAGTGTTCTAACTTCATTCTTTTACATGTGGTTGTCCAGTTTTCCCAACAACACTTATTGAAGAGACTGTCTTTTCTCCACTGTATATCCAAAATTAAACTTTATTTTTTTACATGAAAATGCTGTTTGAAAGTGTAGTCCTAGTGTCTAGCACATAAAAATACCGAAAGTTACTGTTACTATTGGCAAGAAAAAGCCTGGCGAATTATTGACCTCAAAGCAAAAGTGAAAAATCTTTAATCTGTCAGACAAAGGGGAACCTTGATATCCCTCCTCCACAGCATCTGCCAAGTAAATATTTCCTTTAAGACACCCATCCTCATAAAGACTTCCGTGACTGTGCCCAAGCTCAATTATTATATTTTTTTTCACAGACTTCCAATAGCAGCCACCACAGGCTCTTTGCAATCGAAGCACATTATATTCTAGACCCTTCCTCTCAGCTCCTGCCATGATGCACATACCCTCCTCTGATTCTCTTATTTTCCTTAACTGATCCCAAAGTCTCCAAATCACCCAGGCTTGAAACCACAGCCATTTTTACTGCTTTTTCTCCCACCACAGCATCGAACCTCTCACTGGATGGGATCAAGATCTTCATCGATTCTTTCTTCACAACGTCTCCCACATCCACCCCTTCCTTTCACTGTCACCGTCATCTCCTAATTCCAGTCCTATTACCTCAAGCTTGAAAACCACAACAGCCTCCTCACTGGGCCTCTGCCTGCAACCTCTGTGCAAGGTAACACTTCTTCCATGATAACAAGCCCTGTCTTCTGTCTTCCCCCTGCTTGTCCTGACCTCAAGCTGTTATCTATCATACAAGTCACATAAGGTACCTGGGCCTCAGTTTCCCTATTGCTGGACTAATCTCTCCTCATATTAATTTAGTCCAATGCTAAGATTCTATTCACTTGTATCTACTTTCCCTCTTGCCCAATCAGATTCGTTCTAATTTCCCAGTCATCCCTTGGGCTCTCTCCACCACCATGACTTTGCGTTTAACATGGTCCCTGTCTCATCCAGTTTGTTATGCCAACAGCTAGCATAAATCCTGGTACATAGCAGGTGGGCAATAAGTATGTAGTAGAGATGAAAACTGATGTCTGAAATACTTCCCTTTCCTCTCTGCTGATGGAAATCTCTCTCCATTCTGAAGATCTATTTCAGAAGATCTGGCTTCTGTGTTCCCGCACAGGTCTTATGGATCTCTTCCCAATTCTAAAACTCTTAGAGGAGTTTGCTAACATCATGCCAATGAGCACATGTTTCCTTATGGGACAATTAATTTCTAATAAAAATGAACACAGGGACTAGACTTGTATATTTTATGTTGTGCCCAGAATAGGGCTTTGTTGAATGTCTATCCACATTTCACCCACTGTCCAATTGTGTCACATGAGTAGGTCTTGTTTCCTCACAAAGCTGTGTATCCCCAAAGAAAGATAATCCCTAAAGTCCATATATTTCTTTTATAGGTACCATAGTTTCTGGCAAAGTTCTAGACACACAGAAGAAGCTGAAAAATAATGGTTGGTTTCGTCATCAAGTATGGCGTGTGCGGGATATGATACCTTCTGAAGTAGCTGGGAACACCACCACCAGGGAAGCACTAAAGGGGGCTGTGATCACTAAGTACAAGTTGATAAGAGTTCAAAAGAAATGACGGAGGAAGATGTGATCATTCACCTAAGCACAGGAAGTTTTCAGCAACAGACCGAACATGGAGAACAAAGGACGGGGAGATGGAGGCAGTGACCCTAAGGCTTGTGGTTTGGGGGAAAAACAGCAAACTGGTTTCTGATCCCTGGGAGCACACAAACAAGAAGTTAGGCAACCTGGTGTGCGCTGGGTTGCAGAGTCAGCCTGTGCTAAAGATTAACAGCCGGTCTTAAAGGGGACTAAAGATCAGGAGCGAGCTTGTAAAGCACAAAACACCTCCCTGGCAGCAGACTGCAAGGGCAGGACAAAGAATGCCCAGACCCCACCAGTGCTCTGCAGAAATAGGCACCATTTGTTCATTTAACAGGCAATAGAGCAGCTCAAGGAAGCAAATATATCCTTGGAGATGGTCATGCGACTGGCCAGTGTTTCTGAAGCTTCCTGATAGAAAACAGCAATTCCATCCTACTGACACTGAGGGCAAGCAATGGGAACCAGGGAATTTGAGTTCTGGTTAAATACTAACCCCTAAATCCCTAATCTGTGGGAAGATAGAAATCATGCATAACCAAGAGGAGTGGTGGGGCATTCATTTATCAGGGGCCTAATGACATGTTTATGAGAAGGCTCTAAATTGAGGTAGAATCACTCTGGAAGAGAGGAAACCTAGGCATGGTGTCTGGATCTCTATAAATGTCCTAAACTTTTCTGACTGCCACTGTGTGGGCATGGGCAACTTCTTTCTGCCATTCGGTGACAAGCCTCCTTGAGAACTGAAGTCCTGCCTTAATCACCTTTCTAACTGCCACCTCACCTGGCGTACCATCTTGTTTATACTATGAGCTCAAGAAACTTCTGGCCATTGATTGCTGATATCTACCCAATACTGGATTGGCAAATTGTCTTCTGAATTTCAGTAACCCAGTCAATCTGGGAACAACCTTAAACTTGGATGGTTAACAGCATTGTTTTTGATGAACTAAGTAGAAATTAATGCACTGTTAAGTGTTATAATCCACAACTGTGGTTATATGATTTAAACTGAGATAGCTCACACCTATGCCTCCAGACATACACCCAACACCCACCAACCCACACCCTCAAAAAAAACACAGGGCTGTGAACAATAGAAAGCTGATAGAGCTGTTTGTATATACTATATAGAGACAGACAGACAAGAATTGACAGAGCAATTGTCTCACAAAGAGTTGTTAATATGTAAGAAAGAAAGATACCAGGAATAGCCAGCCTAGTGTTTTAAGATGGCATTTTCTTTGCTTTCTGCTTTTAAATTACACCCTGCAAAGTCACTGAGGAGAAAGCTTTAAGAAAACTTTCATTTGCTATGGTACAGCTCACCAGTCTTTCTTTGCCTAAAAAAATAAATAAATAACCCCCCTGGAAACGTTTCTTTCTTCTCACAGACATTAATAATGATAGCTTGAACTGTAAAGATTTGGTTTTACAGAAGGTAATGGAGTAATGTTTATTTCCATTAGGCTAGGCCTATAAAATCCTCTTTTTATAACCGTGAGCCTACAATTTCAAAACAGCAAAGTTTGACATTTTGGTCTCCGACAGGCAACACTTAATATTGGGATGTTTAAAAAAATCTATATGAAAAAAGCTCCTAATACAAGATAGGCTGAACATTTTCCCCGAAAATGGTTTGTTTTAGCTATCTCTCTTCCTCCTGGATGGACAAGGAAAATCAGACAGCTTATTGGCTTAGTTTGTTAGGCCAGGTTAAAGGGATGCAACGCCAAAGACTCTTAAAGGAGCTTACCCTTGGGCTAAAAATAGCACGCACTAGAGAATTATCTTAAATACGACCAAACTTGTTCTGCACTGTGAATGCAGATAACTGTAATATGTTTCCATTTTTGGTCTTTTCAGGGCTTTTTTTTTAAGTTTGGCTTGTGGTAGCTGACTATTTAAGTCATTCCTGATTCTATTTGTCACATTTGCTCCCAGGGATACTGCCAAGAGTACCTGACTGAGGAATTCTTCTCATTTAGCTCTGCTGCTTTTGTTAAAATCTAATGAGCTACTGGATTGCCAAGCGTGACGTAGAACGGCCTTGTTAGAAGGCAGATTCATTTAAAAAAAATGTTATTAAGGGCCTAATGTGTGCATCCTTTTTCTTGGCCGTTCCATTTTCCTGCTAAGAGATGAGAAATGCAGTTTACTATATTTTATAAGTAAATAGGAGTGTGTTTAACCCCTGATGTGATGAAGTCTCAAATAAATAACCTACCAACACTTACATATTTTCTTCCCTTTTCACCCTTTCAGCAGACATTTTTACCCCTGTTTGTGTCTTCATGTACTTCATCTCTAATTTTGCCACAAAATCCATCCCAATATCTTATAATTTGTTAAGTGTCTTTTCACTAGACAACCAACTCTGTGTCCTAAGTATTATGTACATAATAAGTCCTTGTATTTTGAGCACCTAAATGAGTGCCTTGCACATAGTGGATGCTCTTTAAATGGTCAATAAATGGGTCAATTTAAGAAGGACTGAAATAAATTCCTGTATCAGAGTATCCTATATAATAGCATACTAAATTTTAACCCATGAGTCAGCCTAAACAGGTACCCACATGGGCTGGGTAAACTGTTCCCTTTTAAACAAAGACAGCTCACTGAGGTCTTTGCTAAAATAGCGAACATGAACAAAAATTCAACTGCTCTACAGAAACTAGTAAGAAATTCAGGTTAAGGGGATCCTTTTGCTTTGCTATTTTTGCACCCAGGTTTCCAGCCTATAAACCAAAGCAAGGCCAAAACATTCACAACTTCTGAAAAGCCTGAACGCCTTGGGAGATTAGCCATCCTTTGCCATCCCACCATTTCTTTCTAGCCTCTGTGCTTGATTCTTCCAGGAAATAAGATAACTGTCATAGAGCTACGGTACTGTAAACTTGTGCGATTAGGCAATCACTTTTCCTCATGAGATAAATTCTTTTCATTGCAATTTTTGACAAGGAAATGACAACAAAAACAAAATATCTGCAAATGTTTGAAGTCTGGATCTGTTGAGAGAGGCAAAACAGGCCAGGAAATATGGGCACAGTGTGGGAACAACGTGGGCCATGGGAAGCTGGGGCCGTGCATTTTTATGAGCTCCCAGGTAACAGCTGATCCCTTGGACAGGGGCAGAGTTAATCCCATGCTCTGGAACGTCATAAAGGTACCAATTCTTTAGCTCTTCACTGAATGTGAGAAATATTCCCTCTTCCGTAGGAGAGAGGAGTGAATACTCAACATCCAAAGCAGACATACAACAGTGTCTTTATGTGCCAACACACACCAGCTTAACACATGTCTTGCAACTGCCATTATAACCACCCATCTATCTTAATCTGAGGAGCAAGTTTCAGTGAATTAGAAGGTAAGTTCACAGCTAGTCTGGCAGGTGCACACATACTGCTGTCACAGTTGGCTCTGTGTACAAACCATCTCTTGGAGAGCATGCTCTCAGATCTTTGAGATGTCTTATTTTTAGCAGGATTGGTCTAAATGGCTGGGAAGGTCATTTTATTCTCTCTCTCTTCCTCTCCCTGAATCTGACAGAAACACTGTAAATCCATCCGTTAACAGACATCAGAGATAGAATTCCAAATATGCACAGTTTTGTGCTCAGCACGGACAAGGTGATGAGGTAACAAGTTAAGGCAACTTATAAAGGATACGAGGGAATGCCCTCATGCAGTTCATAATGTAGCTTGAGGGATACTGCCGGAAGGACAGACCCCTATGGCCACAATGCAAAGACCTTCACAAAAGGAAAAGATGCTCTTTGGCACATGTGATAATAATACTCATTTTGCCTAAGAGGGGCCACTGATAGCTTCTTAAGTTTAGGGATTTAATAGTTTATCCTTTGCCTGGTGAAGGTTCCCACTGAACACAGACCCAACCAACCACTGGCCTTTAGTGTAGCACATGGTTATAATACAGTTTATGGACATTGGGTGTATGGCAAATTTCCTTTGGACTCTCATTTCTTAAGACTTATTTCCACTGACACTCAAAGGAGGACAGATTTAATTTCTGAGAACCCCCAACTGCACATCTTTTTCTGTCCATGCCTCCGCACTTCATTTGCATTGATTCCTTCCTTTCCACTGCTCAGCTCCACGGTGGACACAGAGATGGCAGGGCAGCCAGCTTGCACACAGCCTGGGATGGGCTTTTATGCTCCTGGATGAAAGGTCGGGTGGAAAGGCCCACCATCGACACAATGAATCTGGTCCCTCAGGGACCATCCACTGGTTCAAGAATAGCTTGCAGGTGAGTGATGGACAGGGTCACCACTGCCCGACTGTATCAGGAGCTATTATGACAGCCATAAAGAGAAAGGGAAAAATTGAACAATGGAAGAATGATGCCTGAAGGGGACATGAAGAGGGACACAAATGTCTTCATACAAGGGAGAAGCGTGAGAAGTACCAGGGGAGCCGGGCTGCTTACAGTAGTCAGGGTGGACGGCATTCTTTGAAATTGCCAAAGTTTGAATATGAATGAGGGGTCATGGCCCAACCAAAGCTCAGGGTCCATATAGAGAAACCCATGCTGTCCGTTCTCTCCCCTCAGGTGAAAGGTGACAGAGCTGGGCCAGAGAGTTTGGATAAAGAAGACACAGTTATAGCTTTCCTTGGGTTTCGAGAGAGAAATGAGATTTAGAGAACTCAGTGCTGCACATTATCTGAAATCCTGTACCCCAAACCAAGCAGCACATTTTAGTGATTATCTTGTAAGCCCTACAGCCTCTATTTATAAGAATCTCCAAACAAAATGGGAAAAAAAGGGGGAAATTACTCATAGTACTGGTAATACAATTGAGTGTGTTCTCAAAGAATATAGACACATAAATTATGCATTGTTGGAGTGGTGGTTTATTTGGGGACTGGGTAGAAAAGCAACGAAGGGGAAAAGTATCAATAATTTCCTTCTAAGGTAATGCGGGGAATTACTTATTTAAGGATAACTCTGCTGAGCTGTATTTGTCTTGACCAATGGCCTTATAGCTAAAGAGCTTTACTCCTGACAAGAAAAAAAAATCAGTGATTTTTTTTTTAAATAAATTTATTTATTTTTGGCTGTGTTGGGTCTTCGTTTCTGTGCGTGGGCTTTCTCCAGTTGCGGCGAGCGGGGGCCACTCTTCATCGCAGCGCGCAGGCCTCTCACTGTTGTGGCCTCTCCTGTTGTGAAGCACAGGCTCCAGATGCGCAGGCTCAGTAGTTGTGCCTCATGGGCCTAGCCGCTCTGCGGCATGTGGGATCTTCCCAGACCGGGGCATGAACCCGTGTCCTCTGCACTTGCAGGCGGATTCTTAACCACTGTGCCACCAGGGAAGCCCTCAGTGATCTTTTTATTGGAGGAAATTTTTACCAGTTGTGTTCTTTTTGTTTTGTTTTGTTTTCTTTTACTTTTGGCTGCTTTGAGTCTTTGTTGCTGCACACGGGCTTTCTCTGGTTGCGGCGACTGGGGGCTACTCTTCATTGCAGTGCACGGGCTTCTCATTGCGGTGGTTTCTCTTGTTGTGGAGCACGGGCTCTAGGCGAGTAGGCTCAGTGGTTATGGCACACAGGCTTAGTTGCTCTGCAGCATGTGGGATCTCCCCGGACCAGGGATCAAACCCGTGTCCCCTGCATTGGCAGGAGGATTCTTAACCACTGCGCCACCAGGGAAATCCCACCAGTTGTGCTTTTTAAGGGAGAAAGTGATTTGACAGATTATACAACGAAGTTTAACATTACATGGAATGTTCTCCTATTAGGTACTACTACCTGGGAAAAACAGGATGATATCCAGACCCCAGGAAAATCTTTTAGGTGTAAAAATATGTGTGTGTGTTTGCATATATCCCTCATTTATTTCTCATGATCAGGCATTAATCCACATGGGTACTTGTGCAGATGAATCAAGAAGTTGACTGGTTAACCACCCAATTTTTTATTAAAGCATTTAATCGGAAGATTTCTAAATCATTTACATATTTCCCTCATCTTAAAAATTATGAGAACTGATTTTTGTAGCATTATGTGATATTGTAAAATGACCACAAGGAGCTATTTAGAAATATAGCCCTGAGAAATACAGGGCGCTTTGCCCTCAACTGAAATGGCCCCAGACAGTCATATTTTGAGTAAGTGTCTACTTTTTGTAGTTTTTAGTCTCATCTGTTTTGGCCAGTTCCTACTTCCCACCCCTTGCCTCTACAAGCTCATTAACTTTCTAAATCATTTCTTCTCATCTCCCATGTGCTCAGAACACAGATAACTAGATTGGTGTAAATTGCAAGTAAAACAAAAGAAGCAAGTGGTAAGTGAGAGCTGGAGAAGCTTATCTGGGAATAAAATGCATTGAGTTTGAGGGTATGTTTTTTTTTTTTCATCTGGTTTGGCTTCTCAGAGACATTTATACAAATGGTATGTTTCTCTGCTATGTTTCAGACAATTAATAATACTAAGTTAATAATGGCCAGAGAAATGAGGTCTCCTACTATGAATTATAAAAATAACCACTGTGATTAAGTAAAAATGCATCCCATCTATGGAACATACATCTTCCCTTTCAGCTATGAAACATGTCGCTGGAAATAAAAATGAACCAGCAACTAAAGGAAAAAAAGTGGGATCGCTGTTTTGTTTTTCCATATCACAAAAGCAGGAGGGAGGTCACATAGTACTGTTGGAGGGTATCATGCCTTTTGCTGACTCAGAGAAGAAACACATTTGCCACTCAAAGACAAAATAAACAGGGCATGGATCATGCTACGTGGATTGCCAGACTCAGTTATCTGCCAAGACCAGGCAACATTCAGTTACCTCCAAATGCATCTAAACACAGAAAATTCTCTGGCTCTGTGTGGACAGAATGTCTTTGTCAAAATTTTCAGTTGGAACAAATATTGCAAAGCAGTCCAGATGAGATTTGTCCCAGGAGAAATTGACACAAATTCCTTTAGGACAGAGGAAGCTACCTCAGCTACATTACTGGGATTGCCAGGTGATAGGATTAAAGGAGCTAGAAAGTGGCATTGTGACCTAATATAACTCTCAAATCTACTGCACACAGAGTCCTAGAACTGTGGACCAGTGGGGTAAGAAGTCACTTAACCCATGCAGCATCACGGCGTTCAGATGCTCAGGTATTTGACTAGACCCTTCTCCAGTGGGAACAGGAGGCGAGCCTGCCCATCAGGCAGCACTGCCTAAAAGAAAAGACAAGCTGATATCAGTGGCTCAGAGGAGAGCAGGGTGTCCCTGCTAAACATGTGCTGGCAAGACACAAGAGGATCCTGACATGAGAACATTTCTGGACAGGATCTGAGTTGGCGAGGATCCCTGGACACCTGGGAGAACTATGTCTGGAATACAGAAGCTCCAACTTCACCTCTGAACAAATGTGATGGCACCCAGCGAAGCTAATGTCCTTAGGCCAAGAGTCCGTGGAAAAACAAAGGACATTCCTATAATAGAGGGACTTTTTCCCTTATACAAGCACCATTCAAATCAGAAATAAACTTCTCGGAAAGGACTGGGGAGAAAAAGTTTAAGCCGGAGAATTACAGGGAAGTGAAAGAGATCTAATTGAATCAGGCCCAGTAGAGATGTAATGCTTGGTACCTCCAGAGACAAGAGGAAAGAGGTAGTGAGCATTCTTCCTGTGCCTGCCTCATTCACGGAAGCAGGTAGGACCATCCATGAAACAGTGCAAAGAAAGCTCCAAGACGTAGAAAAGCCACATATTCAAGGTGTCGCATATAGACAAAAAGTGTGTCAGGCTTTCCAGCTGGACTGAAATAACATTCTCACAGAGAAATGTCAACAGGCCTAAAATGGTGCAAAATGGCATTCATCCAAAGGAGCCCCAAATACGTTGCCAGGGGCTCAGTGTTCCACTCACGGCAGCATTGTACACTGGTGAGAGAACTTTCTGCTGACAGCCTTGCCCTCTTCCCTTAGGTTGACTACCTCTCCTCTTCTCTCAGCCATTCCAATGAGCAAACTGTTGTTTTTCTCAATACACAGTGTGTAGGACACCATAAATCCCAGGTTCTCTAATTTCAAATATTTTGTCCCACTGCCCTGCTTTTGATGGACCCTATGCCTGGGCTCTTGGTTTGGAACAGAAGGTCCCATTAGCTAGGAGAAATGCTCTCCAGCAAAATTCCATGTCGAGGTGAAGGCATTTCCGAAGATGATAAGTGTACCAACCCAGAGAAGGGCAGAAATTATCTGTGAGCGATAACCAGGATAACAGGCAGGTGGAGAAAGTCCCCGCTTTGCTTTCTCTATCAGAGAACTTATCTCACTTGATTTTAAAGCACTGTCTTCATCACTAACCATGAGCTTTATGGTACCATGGACTTTGTCTATACATAATCAGTGTATCTTCAGAAAGTGGCAAGGAGACGGGCATTATTTTCTTTTTTAATGACAGTAATTTTTTTTAATGAAGGGATAAATAAATCAGTGAGAGAATAGAGAAACGGTTAAAATCCAGAAGCATGAAGAAATGTGAAAATACGCACAAGTTGGAGACCAGTAGCTTCGGCCGGCAAGTGGTTTCTTCCATGAGAAAATGTGACCATCCATACCACAAGTGATATGGGATGAAAGATCAGTGTTAGTCATACCCCCTTGGTAATACATGCATTCTAAAGCACAGTCCTGAGGTTTTAAAGTTGGCATCTTAACCAGGAAAATCCACATGATGGCAGAGATAGCCGGCAACACCTTCTGTTTCCAGAGCATTTGAAGGAAGATGGGGAGTGTTGAACACACTCTAAGAATTTCTCCAAAGTTCAAAAGTACTTGGCATCAGTTTCTACTCATGCCTCTGGTGCCGAAATATCAGCCACCGTGGAAACTGGTCTCTGCAGTTGCTCCCCGGTGACTGGTGAGTATGTTTCATTTGTCCCCTTCTCCTTTCAGTAAGTTGCACATTTGCTTCAATCATTTCTCTGCTGCATCTCTCTAAATTCTCTATCGTGGGAAAGTCTGATCAAAATGTCCAGCCTTCACTATGATCCAGGGCTCTGGTAATGAATTAAGAGTTAACTGGAGTGCACATGAAACAGAGAGCTTGCCAGAAGATGGTTAGAGAATTTCATGACAATTAGCACTGATTTGCGCTACAAGAATACAAAAAAAAAATTGTTTCAAAGGAGAAAAAAAAAGCTTCTCACACATACATAACCCAAAAAAAGCCTTCTAGCACTGACTGAAAATGATACCATTGGATGACAGAAGCAACACACCAGATTAGCCAATTAGCATTCACCCAAGAAAAGTAAGCACTTTGGAGAGAAGGGAGAAAAGGAACCCATCAACGGTAATATCAACTTTACAATAGCCCTGACTGTTTATCTACCCAAAGGAAGTGCTACCTCCCAATTTTTTTGGTGACCCTCTTGACAATTCTGGGGGAAAAAGTGTTAGTTCAACATTATCGCAAGCCAGAATATGACTCTATTTATGTGACAAGTTGACAACATACAATTTCATGCTTGTTGAACTGATCGGTGTTATATATTCACTGTGCATATTACGAAGGCTCACTGTTATAAATATGAAACAGTATACACTTATTCAAAGTAACTCCAGCCGTGGCAATTTATAGCTGGGTTGTTTGTGCTCTTACGAAGCCCATTGCCACCTTAAGGGGCTGCAGCTCACAGAAACAGATGTGAAGTGTGACTCTGACCAAAATGGACTGACAATGACCTATGTGAAAGCAGGCTATTACATTTTGGTCTGCATGGCAGCTGACGCTGGTTTGTATTTAGATATGTGACTGGTGAGAACACTGTGTCCTTAAAGCTCTGTTTAAACATGGGCCAAGACATTTGTCTGCTGGACTAATTATTTTACCACCCAGCCATGGCAAGTATCCCATGTTTTTCCTTAAAAAAAGAAAGAATGCGAACGTGTAGGCACACACACACAGGCACACAGTTCCACTATGCTGTGTAAAGTTGCAGTCAGTACTTTAAACCTTGGTCATGTCAGGTGAATGTTGGCAAGAGTTCTGGAACGTCTGCATAACAGAATTGTACCACGTTCTCGATCAGGTGCCTGGGAGCGGGACAAGGCCACAAACCATCAAATCATAAGCCGTCCCAGACACTGTTTTTGGTCAAATCATTTCCTCTTTCTTTCCCCGCTTTCTTTCTTTCTCTTAGCAAGCTTCAACCAATTTGCAAGTGTTCACTTCCACAAGGACAAATTTGGAAGACTGAAGAACAACACAATTTATCCAAATGTGGAAGGAAATGAGGGAACCAGGTGCCTTGTTGAAGCTAGATATCACAAATTTGCATAAGTAGTTTCCCAATGACAGAAGTGCTATTTGGAACAAAATAAATTGCTTGTATTGTATGCAAGGGCACAAACCTTGACCAAGTTTGTGGTTGCTTCCCTGCTCCTATGTTTCTTTAAGTACACCCTGATATTCCTGCTAAGAAGCCCAAGTTGGTGGCCCTCTGTAGGTAGATATAAAAGGATAATAGTTTATTTATTATTTCATTTAATTATTTGTTTTTAGGTAGACCTAAAAAGCTTACTGTTTATCTAGAAGTCTTCAACATCTGTGTGTGACTATTAAGAAAAATAAATTAAAAATATTTGAAATATGAATTACGTTGCTGCAGGATTTTCTAGTAATTCTTTTGTTTCCTTTTTGTTTGTTTGTTTAAGAGTAAGTAACACCCTTAGCTCTCATTTCGAGATCTAGCAATGCAGTCACTGACCAGAATCGTGGATCTTTTTTGAAAGATTTTAATTCTAGTGTTTCGGAACTTCCACACTCTAACAAAGTTTGTTATTCAAAATCTACATCTCTTTCTACTTTTCCTGTTGGACTGAAGTGAAGGTGTTGTTGGTCTGTCTAGTAAATCCAACCCACAAGATAACATAATCACATACATTCATTTCTCAGAGACCTTGGCGGTTCTTATCTCCTTGCTTTTATGATCTCTTATGAACAGCCAGGAATAGCAATTTGCAGGCTGTTTGTAAAGCCATCTTAGTCTGAACCTAGCCTTCCCCTCTTTTATCACACAGCGATATTCTGCAGCTAAATCCCATTCGCCACAGCAAAATTTGCTCTGAGCTCCATTTTCGAATAATTTAAGTATTCTCTGTGTGTATGGAACATATCAAACATGCAGTGTAGGGCGATTATCATTTCAATGAACTATTTATTAATAGAAGGTGGTGTGTGTGCTTTGCTAAGATTTACTGATATGCTGCCCACTGTATATTGTAGCCTGAAGCTATTTAGTTCACGGTCATCAGCGTCTCAGACAAGCAGCACTGTGGCTCTCATGGTCCCAGTTCTTCTTTGTGCTGTGCTCAACTTTATTTTACCACTATATCACCTAGAACCTTACACACAAGGCTTGAGTTCTGTGTTAAATCACAATTTGTTTCCTATTAAGTGTTCCAAGCTCCCCATTTTTATTAACAGTTACTTTATTAAATCCTTAATAACATAGATAGAATAGTTAGTTAATTTGTGTGTTGAGCCATGGATGTTAATTTGTAAACATAATAACATACTGCAATCATTTGCATAATAGCATTTTAATCTTTTTAGTAAAAGCTGTAATTCCCTACAAAGTACACTGCAGTAGAAACTAAGTGACTATTGGTAATAGTACAAAGGCCTTAAAATTCTGATCCTATTATAGTGTTGGAACATACCCAAACTGCTTCCATAATCTCTGAAATGTTACTATTCTCTGATTTAGGTGTCTGTGTCAAGAATAAAAATGAAGTATAACTGGTAGCAATAGACTATTTCCTAAATGTAATTTAGTATTCACTGAGCACCAGCACTTTGCAAATAGCTCTGAGGCTTTCCTTCAAAGTTCAGAGCTCCAGCCCTGCATATTGTGTGAGAAACACCAAAGATCTCACACTAAACTTGGTTGTGCCGAAGACAAGGCTCCAATAAATCATGCTGATGTGGCACAGGGCAGGGCATCGGCCACCAAGAATTTGGCTGTTAAGTCTCCTCCCTCCTTCCTGCCTGACCGCCCTGCTTTTACCCCCTTGAACTAACTGCTTCTGAGCAGAAGTTTGGGAGAGAATGAAAAAGTAGGGGAAATAGTTAACAAAGAGACTTCTAAAAAAAAACACACAAAAAACCAAAAAAACAACTCTAGAGGGGGCTTGAAAGAGCCCATTAACACCAATCACAAGACTGGCCAAAAAAAAAAACAAAACAAAAAACAGAGAAAAAAAAGCCTACTTGTTTAAAAGTCAAGCCAAGTCATTTTACGCAAGATCTGGTAATTCATTAATCTATCCGGCTGCAAACCTTGAATGAATAACTTGCTCTAGTAATGGAGATGGGCAGGTCTACACAGCATCAGTGTTTAGGATCTGAAACTATGCAAATTATTCTATCATTTTGGAACAGAAAAGGCACAAAAGTACCTCCTATTATCATTTTGGGGTAAATTGTGTAATGGATAAGAAGTCATTTATCTTCGTAAAAATTTGCCCTTGCCAAGAGTAAGAGCGTACATTTCCTTGTGTATCTCTCTCCCCTTTTCCCTTGCTCTCATTCTAGCTGCTTGTAATTCAGCATCTTTGGCAGGCTACAGTAAAACACAGTACCCTGCTTTGCTTTCAAACTATACCTCAGAGTGCACAATCTTGAAAGTAACCTGAGAGGTTAAAAAAGAAAAAAAATGGTCCTTACAAAATTGTTTTACATCACAGGCAATTCATTTTATAAAATACACAATAAAAGTTTTCATTGCTAAAAGAACAGGCACATAATTATCGGGACAGATAAATCTTGTTAAAAATGTGAAGTCTGGGGTAGAGAACAGTGGAAGAACAATTTGGCTGTCGGTCTTTAATGTTCATCTTTTTATCTGCTTTGTGTGTTGATCTCATTCAGAGGTGAGCCATCTGCTGGGCTGTGTTTCCAGGACATTTCATATAGATAGGGGGAGGAGGACAAACAGACACTATGTATAAGCTTACTATGCAAGCACACATAGTTGCTATACAAAGAGACAGTTTGTCCACTGCAGCATCCTGAATCTTAATTACTTTAACCTCGACTAATATCTTTGAAGTAAATCTAAGAGGCAGTGTGCCACTTTTTCCTGATTCCTCCCCAAGTTTTCCTCCTTGTGAATGTGGTTCTCCACTTTCCTGGCTCCAAAGATATCCAGGTGGAGTAATTTTTAGTTCAATGACCCATTGGAGAGTCCAGGAGTTAGGAAAAGCCCAAGATATGTCCATAAAATGTCTTATCTCCTTCTTGGAGTGCCAAGAGTATCGAAATAGTTGGTCTTTATCCCCAAAACACAAACTAGTACCTTCTACAATCATTGTGCCCAGTTACACATATGGATTCTCACTTTCCAAATTGCAAATGGCTAAGAACTGGATTGACTTCCCTGAAAAACAGCAGCCGACCTCATCTTTTGTAACCACAACTTGCACTAACAAAAGCAACCATCAGGAAAGTTAGTGGTGAAGGATGTCATTTAACTGGCATCCTTTGACTTACTATCTATCAGTAGGGGTTGATGCCAATAGACATAGCCCCATGGGTCAGAGCTCCTGAGCCATATTTTTCCAGTGGTCAGCATAATGGCGAGCAGGAAACAAGGTGATAAACCAGATGTTCCCAAGATAAGGCAGATGTTATCAAGACAAGAAGTCTAAACAGTCTTTAACTGAGGTGTGTAGAGAAACACACACACACACACACACACACACACACGTGAACACTATTCAGTCTCCCAGGTGCATAAGCCTACAGTAGAGGTTGAAAATAAAGCAGCAAACAGGCTGGATCAGATTGTTGCTTCCTGATTTGTGACTCTCCAAGATGAACATCTAACTGATTTATACCTAGAATTTGAAATTTTGTGGTAGACTACAAATGCAAAGATAAGTACAACATAAATTTTTAAAATACTCCATAAGTCTCCAGGAGTTTCAACATTCTTCAATGTTCTTACGTTACAGCCAATTATCTCCCCACTTAAATGGCTATTATTTTCTTACTTGAGGTCTATATTCTCCCTAAGCGTCATTACCAAGTGTGGCAAAAATCTGGTTGTGGGCCGTAAACTGAATTTAAATGACAAACCTTTATTGATTGCAAACTGGAAATACCAGAAATCTTCAAGAAGTGATTATTGTAAATGAATTCGGTCTCTCCACATAAAAAAGGAGAATTTATTCTCCTGATGAGTAAATTAAGGGGAGGTGGTTTGGACACACATTTATTTCTCTGTTTGTTTTATTAAAATTCCAAGAGGTTTGCCATTCATAGAAAAGTCTGCCTGACCTCAGGCACAGGCAGAAGCAGGAATTCATTACCATGGAAGGCTACAGAATTTCCTCCAAGGAGACAAGTGAGAAAAAGCAGACACCACGTGAATGTGGGTTAAATAGGTTCTGCCCCTGATGCAGCAGGGAGATGGCAGCCCCTTTGTAAAATGACTCACAGTCCAAGAAAGTGCTTCACCTCCTAAAGGTGAGCAGAAACTTAACCAGATAGATACCCATGAAGTTCCAATTCCCTTTGGAATATTTTCGAGTTAGTCAGCTTTGCCACCTCCCTCCCTAACCTAACTTATATTTATCAGGACTGATGGAATTTTCCTTTGAGGTGCTTAAATTTTGTTCCCTGGACGCCACCCCCTCTGCTGTCACCTTGTCCCTTCCCTGCACCTGCATCGCATGGGGTTTGGAATGCAGCAGAGCCTGCTGTTGGATTTCCTCTACTTTCTGCTTGTCCATAGCTCTTAAAACGATCAGAACGATCACCCTTAAATACCGTCTCCGTCACATTGCTCTCCTGCTAAAAATCTTCAGTGGCACCCTAATTCCTATTCTGGAAACTCTAAACACTTGCAGCTGGGTCCTCAGGGCCTGGCATAATTTTGTACCTACCCTAAATTCAGACTTACCTATCTTACTCCTGTGCTCCCATTAATACATTTTTCACTTTGAGTAAACCAAGCTCTTCACCTTCATAATCCGTCTATGAAAATACTTCACTCTTATTCTCTTATTAACATTGGTGATGTTATTCTTACTGATTCCCTCCTTAGCTAGGATACATACACACACACACACACACACACACACACACATGTACATGTATACATGTACATATGAATACACACAGTCTTGCAGTATTTGCCAATTGCTAATATATATATAATATATAACCCCATGCATATAAATATACATGTGCACATATACATGGATGTATATAGTGTTATGCTGTTCTCCAATTATTGATATATATGAACATGTACATATATATGTATATTTGTATACATAGTCTTCCATTATTTGCTAATGGTTTCCGATTTCACCCTCCCAAGCTAGATTTAAAGTCCTTTAGGAAATAGATCTATTGGAGCTCTATATTTAATTTTCACATTAACTAACGCAGTTCACACCATCAATAAATATATGATGGTTAACTCATTCATGAGGCTGCAATTATTTACTGAATACACACTTTCTCCTGCTTTCTAAGAAAACATCTAGAAAAACTTCAGTGAACAAGACAAGCTGGTTCCCTGCTCCCAAAATGCTCACAGTCTTTTGAGTAGCCAAGATCTGTTGTTTTTCACATTTTCATAAGTATATAATATATGCCCATTGTAGAAAAAAATTAGAATACAACTGAAAGTCGAAGGAAAAAATGTAAAATCGTCTATATTCCCACCATAATGATCGAATATTCTTGAAAGCTTCCATCCACCATTCCCCGGTGGCATATAGCAGGACACCTTACAGACAGATAGCAGGAAACCACCCTTTTTCTTTTACAAAAGTTCACAGTATCAGACCTTCCTGCAAGTTTCAGTAATTACCCAACGTGAATGCTGGCCACAGCTTAGAGACCTTCCCTCCCCATTAGCAAAGGCAGCCTTCAGTACGTATTCTGAGCAATGACCTAGAGACAGCTACATTCTCACTCTCCATGTACTAAAGAACCCCAAGTAGCTGCATTCAGAAGTTAACAGACCAACAAATGAAAGATGCCCATTCAGTGGAATCAAGGAGGCATCAAAGCAGAGGTTAAAATAAAGCAGAGACAAGGCGGCCCACAATGTCCCAGAAGAGCCAATGTGCTATTTAACCTAACCCATGCCACCCATCTTTACACACTGCCATGCTTTAAAAGTACTTCTTTATTCTCCTCCTTCAAACAATGCACAAAGCAACAGAGAGAAGGAAGTTGTGTTACAATATTCTGAAACATAAATCTTGCTACCAGCCGGTCCAGGGACAGCATCGTGTTTTCCTGACACATGGATAAGATAAACTGGGTGCTGCACCTATAGGCCTTGTGTCCTGTTTTGCTAAGTGGCTTCTAAATCATACGTGGTCACCTGCATTTACACATCCAAACATAGGTTGTGCAAGCAGATATCACTGTTTGTGTGCCCAGTTACTCAACCAACATGCACAATTACGTGTCAGCTCACTCTGCTCCCACTCAGGAATTCACTGTTTCCCCAATTGGGACATTCAATTCCATTCTTTTTTTTCTTCTTCTTCTTAAGTTATCCAATACATAAAAATCAAACTAAGATTCAAATTATGGAAGAGGTCAAAGGAAGAAATTTCTATTCATTCCCGACGTTTAAACATTCTGCAATACTAAATGTAACTCTAAATACACGCTTTCTTCCTCCTTTGATGAGAATTCAGAAATCCTGTGGCCAGTTTCCAGCAGTGTCATCAATGTGATACTTGAGTCAGGGAAAAGTGTTGAACTGCTCGGTGCCTTATTTTATTCTGGGAATCCGAGGTAGATAATGCTTGTTATTGGCAGATCAGAGGTGGCAGAGACCGTGACTGTTGGGCTTGCTCAAGTACAAGGCCTTCACAAATGTGATGAGGCAGGGTTTTGAAAATTGGAGGAGAACAAGGGAACACAGGTGAAAGTCCACTGTGAGAGGTTTAAAGTCACAGGCGCTGGGAAATGCCTTTGGGGTAATGCAGCTTTGGTAGAAGCAATGTGCAAAGCTGTAGCCATTCAAGGGTTACTCTGTTGTCTATGGAGCTTCTTTACAGGGGAAGACACAATTTTAGAATTCCACCTATGCTCAAAACACACTTTTTTTTTCGTTATACAAAAGATGTCTGAGTTTAACGCTAGAGGGCAAAGAGTTAGAGGCATCTTTCTGTATGCAAATGCTGAGGAAGCTGCTGCTGTGTGTAACAGTATTGCCACATTTGGCCTTACCCTTGGCATCAACAAAGAAGAATGGTTTTGTGACATCAGAGAAAACTGTTACGGGGACTTATTGATACAGTCACTTTTGCTGTCTGCCACTAAGAGAATTCCTGACATATTAGTCCTGGGGCCCTGGGCATCTCGATAATTTTATATGGCTTCTAAGTCTTCATATCCTGTATCTTAACTCTATTTTCTCTCTCGGAAATCTGACGGATTCATCTTTAGTGTTTTCTAAAAATTGCAGGGACTTTTTTTTTAAACAGGGTTTCTTCACCTCAGCACCATGGTGACTTGGGGCCAAATGATTCTTTGCTGTGGGGAGCTGTCCTGTGCATTATAGGATGTTAAGCAGCATCTCTGGTCTCTACCTACTAAATACCAGCAGCATCTCTCTGCCTCCTGTCCTAAAACTCAAACATCCCTCCAGACAATGCGAAATATCCCCAGGCAGGCAAAGTTGCCTTCAGTTGAGAACCACTGGTTTAAAATGAACTGATGAGAGATTAAATGAAATAAACCTTGTGTTTAGAGTGTTGAAAACAATTCCACCAGTAGTAGAAAGTTATACAGGAAAACAAAAGGGGTGTCTTTGTGTAGATTAAGCATCTATAGATATATAACTAGTTGCCAAACCAAGTCTCCTGGAAGTGTAAATGAGAAGTACCTCATGCAGGTGCCACGACATGAAATACAGGGACACCAGCCATGAAAGAAAGGTGTATTTTTTGCAACCAGCCCACAAGAGAGGCCTTGACTACCACACCATCACCCCAACCACCTTTTAGCTTTTCCCTAACCATCTTCTACAAAATGCATGGCATTCACCCAATATGAAATAGTCGATTTTTAGATAAGAGGCCTATGGAGATGGACATTTTTAAAAGTACTGTTTACTTAATGCAGCATGACTTAAAATGGGCCTGTAACCTGACAAGTGTACTGAATGAGGAATGTTCAATTTACCAGTTCGAACCAGCCAAGTCCTCACATGAACTTTCTGAGACCCGGCTGAGAAGCCTGGGAAAGTATAACTAACCACAAACCCTCAGTGTTTCCTCCACCTGATTCCTTCTCCCCAGCTTTCACTCCATTACCTTAAGCACTCTTCTAAGACCCACTTAATGCTCCAGACATATTATAAAACCTTAGCGGTCAACAGAATCTACAGCCACCTAAGCTCACCAGCTATATACCTGCTTCCATGTCAACCAACACTGAAAGGAAAGATTCTGTTCTATTTTTAAATATATTGAGCAAAGAAGCAGCTTGGTATGTAAAGGATGGCCGTCACCCAAATTCACTGTTATTCTATTTTTAATCAAGGATAATAGACTTCGAAGTCAGATACATCTGGGGTTCAAATCCCACGTCTTTGTCAACTGTGTGATTTTGGGAAAATCACTTAGCCTCTCTGAAACTCACTGCCTGCATATGTAAAATGGGAATGATAATAATAGTACCTAAACAATAGGTTATTTTGAGGGATGAGTGCGATGACATACATAAAGCAAAAGTGTGCCAAAATGTTGGCCATTTTGTTATTACTATTACTCTTATGAACATACCATATTCATCATTCACTCACTATTCACGAAGCACTTATTCAACACCTTCTGTGTGCTGGAAAAACTCAGTAAATATTGTAAAATGGGTTTTCTTAATGACTCAATAAACATTTATTCAGTGCCTTTTATGTGCTGGGTGCTGGAAAAACTCAATAAATATTGTAAAATTGGCTTTCTTAATGACTTGAGATTTCAACCAAACAACAATGAAGTATAAGAAATGTCTCTGCTGGTGGATAAAAAATACACTTAAAGTGCTTTGTATGGAGCCTGGCACATGGTAGATAGAAAATGTTACATGATAATGGTGGTGCTGGTGGTGATGATATTGAAAACTATTTGATTTGATAATCTTTACTCAATTCACTTGCCAGAGTTTGTCCCTCTAAGAAACCATTTATTTTCAAGTAAATGAGTACTGATCTTGTAAGAAAGAACTTCTTTTCTCAAAGTAACTGTTTAATAGGTGCAGATTAACATTCTTTATTACAGGGTAGGCTTATAATAAAGAGTCTAGAGCCTGGGAGGTAATTCTCACTACTGAAAAGTAAATTAATTTTGACTAATTTATAAGTAAATATCAGAGTAGTTGGGCTTAGAAGTTCCCATAATATAAAGAAATCAGAGGTACGATTATAAATATGACAATGACAGTAAAAAAAAACCTGCTCGCCTACTTTGTAAAATAATTAAAGGTAGACCTCACCCCTTGGTTAAAAAGAAATGTATTCTTTTACATTTTACGTTAGTTTACAGTAGGCACCATTTTCTGTGGGAAATAGACCCGAATAAATAGGTGTAGACGTTTGTTCTTCTTTGTCATTTATTCTTTCACAATCCCTTAGTATTTCAAGAGAGTTTGATGCACTCTGTTGTGGGTCCTTAGGGCCTTAATTCTCAAAAAAAAAAAAAAAATTGTTTTCCAAAATCGTTTTTCCACAAAATAGGAAGTGACTACGTATGATAAAAAGTCTTTTGGTGAAAGCAAAGTAAGAACTCATTATGCTTTCAGGCCAGTAATATGTTAGTGTGGCATAAGCCAAGTTCAATGAGAAATTAATTTTCACCAAGGTCTGTCCTTACCTCAAATATGTTTGAAGGCTCATTGTTGTACTGATTGGATATTATTTCTGACTGGTCACTGCACCACTTGAGTCCACCCAGAAAGCTGTCTGTATCCAAGTCGTTCACGTCTAGTTCAGAAAGGTCAAGTTCAGGAAGATCTGGGCAAAGAGGCTGGTCTTCACCAACCAGAGCAGCACACTGCAGGGGGCAGGGTAGGAAAGAAAAAAGCTTTCATTAACTGCAGGAATTTATTAAACTGCAATAGCATGTGATAGGAATTAAGCCTGGTTAATTCAACGACACCACCAAAGCTGGTTTCCAGGGTTTTAGTCCCCAGAATAAACATCCTAAATTCTTTAACTCACTTTGCTCCCAAAGGATACTTTGCCAGAACCATTCCATCCCAAATTCTACCTCCAAATCCATAGTAAATGCCATGCTTCCATGAAGCCTTCTCTGATTCGTCCAGTTAGAAATCAACTTAGATTTGTTGGTACCTTTTTGATAGTTAGCACTTACCAAGTTTCAAATTGTCTTCTGGTTAACTATATGCAAAATTTCACTCTACTCTTAGAGCATAAGCCCTTTGAGGGAAGGATACAAATTTGATTTCACCTTGGAATTGCATCACACATACGAGAGACAAAATACACGATTACTAAATGACAGAAAAAAACCCCTTAAGAACTATACCAGGAAAACTTTTTCCATTTACTCTCTCTTTAACTATTATAATCCATATAATTCATTTAGCAACTAATGATGCAACGTCCTTTAACGTGTCTATGGTTCTCTTGAATTGTTATTTAAATCTTTTACTTGACTTTTCATGAGATTCTGAACTTCTCAAACAGGTCAAAAATAAATCCATTGAGATGAAGGACAAAAATCATATTTTTTATGATCTTTGTTATCTTTCACTATGTGTAACTTGCAAGTCTTCTGTGTTGGTGTGTGCGTCTGTGTATATGTGTATACTGTTGGGATCACCTGAAGTCTGAAAAGAAAAACCACTCTAGCACACCACAACTATGTTTTTGTTCATCATTTATATATTCCTAAACTATGCTCTAAGTGAATTCAAAAGAACAATTTTTTATTTGGAGTTTTAAAAATGGTTTCAATACACTGAGAGGCTTAAAATACCCTCTACCATGACTGGGCTGCTTGTCACCTCCTAGCATAGAGTAAGTGGTCTGTTAACTCTCCTGCACTGTGGGTTTTTGAGGAAAGTGGGCCCGCTTCCTAAGGTGGGCTTCTAACCTTGAATTGGCTGTCTGACTGCTGATTCATCACTACCAATTGTGAAGAACCCTGCAGAAACTTCCTTTTGAAGGGATCTGGTGATGCCAGAGCCATAAGGACTTTATCTGCAAGCCGAGGGGTCTCAATTGAAAGGTACACTCTCTGAGGTGGTACCCTCATGGCCCTCCCTTCCAAGGCCAGGGGAGATGCTGGGGAGTTCTTCCCATCCAGGCAGCAGTTGGGCATGAAGCTAAAGATACTGCTTAACATTTAGATTTTGAATAAAATAAGTTCTACGCAGATTTTTTTTCTCAAGCACCCCTGTCATCCCTGGCAGGCTACATTACATGGGTCATATGCAGCAGCATGGTCGTAAGCACCACACTGAGAAGTAGGTACTGGGTAATGGAGTCAGCAGTTGGTAAGGGGAGGCTGGGAGAAGCCTGAAAATTCCTGCACTTCCTCCCTAAGACCACTGGGCCCCACTGAGATACCAAACTGCAGGCACAAAGGTAATGCCAAGAAAGAGCAATCCCCTTCATCTCAACTCTTTCCTTATCATTTTATTGGTCTTTCTCTTTTATTATTGGAGTTAGCCCAAAGTTACAGATCCGTATACTTGACTAGATTGATAAGTAAGCAGAGGCTGGGCTGAAGAGATTTTGTTCTGGGACAGTGTTTGGATTTTGTTACAGGCACAACACTTCCCAGTCTCCACACTTGCCCACTGCTTGTCCTCCAAACACAAACACACACACACACACACACACAGTTAACTCTTCCACAACATGACCAATTCAGAGACAAGGGGAGAACTTTTTCACTGGTGCAAAACCCACTAGGATTAGGGGAGAGTCCTTAAAATAAAAAGCATAAACAACAAAAATGACAACAAAAAGGAAAACTAAGTTAGACAACGTAGGATCTCTACATCTGGCTTAAATTCCTTTTGTGGAGAGCATACTCTAGAACCCGTGTTTGGGAATGCTGATACCAACTGGTGGACAACTTCTTGCTGTCTCCCTCTTTAACAGCCCTCTTGAGGCATGACTTCTTCAAAACCCTTTAACCTTTCAGAAATATGTATTTTTCAGGAACTTTTGAAAACCATTAAAAAGATCGGATCAATTTTTTGTATTTTACTCTGCTGTAATTCACATATTTCTTTCCTCTCCTCTCTCTGTCTGCCTCTCTCATTTTTGCTTTTCTGTTATCATTGAAAAATGTGCATGTGCTCTTGCCAATGCTGACGTGCTAATAAAATCAGGGCTTCTGAACGTGGCATTATCCTGATAATCTAAAACACATTAGTGGTAGCAAGTGTTCCTGTTATTAATTTATATTTGGCCTTTGGATGATGCCAGACTTAACAGTCCGAGCCCTGTAACTGTCCTCATCTGACACTCTGATATTTACTGCTTCCCTATACATCTGTAACAGGTGTGCTTTATTGCAATTACAGAGACATTCTACTGCCTCTTTGCAACTATGACAGCTATTTCGCAACCATAGCCTTAATTTTATAATAAGATTTAGGAGGATAAAGCAGTCACTAAACACAAAAGGCTAATTATTGTACGTTATTTCACCCCAACAGACTTTTCTCTTAGTTAAAGAGCAGACCATAAATTAGCTTAACTGCACTGATGATAATGAAACATTATAATTAAGTATAATTCTCCATTAACCTTTTGGAGGTTTTTGTGACATTGATGGTAAATTTTAAAGAGAGAGAGAGCAGAAAGAGTGGACTTGGCCACATTAATTACATTAAAGAAAAAAGAACCTTACTTCTTAAAAAAAAAATTCAGGACGGGGATAAGGGGCAGGGCAGGGGTCAGTAAAGAATGAGAGTCTTAGTAGAGTGTTTGTCATCGGAACTGTCTCTGTCAATCTTGGTAAGCTTACTGGACATCACCTTCATTAAACTGTGAAACATGGGGCACTCTGAGTAGCTATAGTGATAGAGGCCTTTATTAACCAATGTACTGTCCCGTCATTATGTGCAAAAGGGCATAATACGTTTTAGGATGACAGCAAACATTAATGATTCAAAAAATGAAAGCGGCCTACGCTACCTGCTGCTCGTAATATTTGAGCCTGGCGGAGGTGATTCCCAGGGCTGCCACGACCAAGGCTGGGCTGCTAGCAGCCTACTGCCTCCAGCGCAATAGAGAAGCGACTGGCCCGTCTCAGCTGACCGACAACTCAATCCACGGCTGGACAATTAGCCCGAGACCTCACCTCCTTAAGAACAAAATTAAAAAGCCACTGTTCTAAACGGTTCTGACGCTTATTTGAAAATGACTGCAGGAATGCCAATGAAGAAAATAAATCTTCCCTATTTCCATATGATCTAGTTCTTCAATCAACTCCTAGCAGCATCAGGAAGAATACATGATGGAAAAATGAAACTGCAGCAGCTGAGACCCACAGTGCCAGCCAGACAACCGCCCGCAGGATACTCCAGCTACTCGAAGACAATTAGGACTTTGAAGCCACTTAGAACCCTGACTCGTAAGAACTGCAGGACGTATGAATTATCCATAACTCTTCCACCTTACCAAGAAATCACAAGATAAGAACAGTTACAATCCGCAAATATGCATCTGCCAAGGCAAGAGAGGGCAAACGAAGCCAGCATTTGCAAGCCCAGCGAAGAGTTAAGAATCCAGGGCATGCCTCACTAGAGAGGAAAAATGCATTCGCAGACGGCCTTGGCCAAATTATTTTCACTTTAGATGTGTATCGCAGCACCACATGGACATCTTATTTAATCAAATCACGTGTAGCCCTTGATCCTCCCCTTACCCTACGTGCCCCCAGCTTCCCAGAGGAAGCTCTCCCAGCCCTTTGCCAGATTCATTGTTAGCTGCTCAGATCCTCCCTGCAATTCAATTCGGGTCCATCTCACCAGAGTCCACAGAAAGTTTTGCTTGTTTCCCAAGTTGGCCAAACTTCCCGAGAACATTCCATTGTGTTGAATGCGAACATGCCGCGGTCCTCCGTCCCCCCCGCTAGTCACTCTAGACTCCAGAGATTACGAGGAAACCGGCTCGCTTTTTTCCCCCCTGTATGAATTGTAGCCAGCAGAGACTGTGGAATTGATGTATTGCCATCTATTTTTACACAAGCAGCGAGCAGCTCCACACACAGTCCTGCATAAACTCTATTCTCTCTCCGGCTTCAGGCAGCTCTCCGTGGTACAGAGAGATTTAACCATTGGCTTCCCTGCCACTGACGCTGATGGAAAACCTTGCACTGTAAGGCTTTTTTTTTTTTTTTTCTTTGCTGGCCAAAGCTTTCAACCACATAGAGTTTTAAAGGAATCAGCTTTGTTGTTTTGTGTTCTGTGGGAAAAGCAATCTAAAATAGCCCAGCAGGATTATTTAGGATTCTGTGAGTTCTCTGATGAACAGAGAGAGAAGAAGAAAAAAATCCAGACTAGAGTCAAAACTGACTAGATTTGAGCCCATCTATTTTAATATTTTTATCTTCATCTTATTTTAAATAGAAATGGCATTTTTCCAAGCAGGCCACTAAACACCACTGGAAAGACTTCAGCTTCTGATTCATATCAATATCTTAGGGCATAAATATTGCATATGAATCGAAACAGAGCCAAAGGCACATGGAAAGAGTTTCTAACTGCAACAGATCCTGATGACAGCAGCTAAGCTTTGATTTGTTCACGGTATCTCAGAGCCACCTTAAAATAGCAAACTTATTGGAGTTAAGATAAGATTGAGATTCCCTTCCAAAGCTCCTGCCCGGGCTACTTTGCTGCCTCCTCTCCTCGCCCAAGCCCAAGCCCTTCCCCCTCTTACAGGAATAATTGCATTGCGAGGGAAGCTTCCGTCCTGGCTGCAGCGCTGAGCCCAGCCCCACCTCACCTCGATGTCACTCCATACAGAGTCCTGGTTGCACATGTCCCACGCCATCCAGCTCCTGAATGACGCCAGTCAAGCTGTTTCAACTCCAATCCACAGTGACACAGAGCACACACTCATGCAGGCAACCAGCCCCTTACTGAGAGTGAACTGAAGGCACCTGTCTTACTACAGTCCCCAGTCACATGACAAAGCTATTAAAAAGTAGGCTGGGCTGTCACTCACCCAGCCTCCCTTCTCCTGTGCTGCTAGCTGCTCAAACTCCTGACGTCACTCAAAGGCAGCCCTCTGCCTCAGTGAAGTAACGCTTAAAAAAAAAAAAAAAAAAAAACGGAAAGAAAGAAAGAAAGAAAGGAAACACTTGGACTTTTGGAGCATCATGCTGTGACTAAAGCCAGCTTTGAATGCCACCGACTCTAAATGGAGCCCTGCCCATATAATAACTAAAATCCCCTGCAATCTTTTTTTAATTTATTTTCCTTCCAAAACAAGCAAGTGGCAAAGCTCTCTGTTTCATGACAGAGTAACTACATTCTTAGCTAAAATGTGGACTCCCTCAGGACTCAGATTTGAAGACATCCAAGTGGACTTGGTTTGGGACTAACGCAAGATCTTATTACATGATGGATTTTTATGAGACATTTTCTAATTGGGGGAAGTGTTTGAAAACAGAGAATGGGGCATGCTTTCTTTCTTTCTTTTTTTTGTTTTTGCTTATTTAATCAACAAAACAGCCTGTATTTGTTAAGGTATAAACAAACTCCTCCACCCAGAAATCTGCTGTCCCTGTGTCAGTAGGGAATACCAGCTTCCGAGAAGTGTTACTGCAGTTTACTTTGCTCCATATAAGGAGAACAAGCAACAAAATACCACCCTTTCAGGGTCCTTCTAATTATTTCCATTTCTCTCATAGGCTCTCAGAAAACAAGTGTTAATAAAGACAGTCGCTGCCGCTTTGCCCAGATCAGCTTAGTTTCCCGGCTACCTTTTTTTTTTTTTTTTCATACATGTAGCATTTCCTCTGCAACTGCCTTAGGGTGCCTTTTTGTATAAACACTGGATTCCAACCCTAGTACCCTGGGTTGTGCAGTTTGCCTTTGAGATGAAGAATATCCATGGAGTGAGGGAAAAATACCGACATGCTATTAGCAGAAATATTCATTTCTTGAGCTTTTTCATTCTTTGAATTTTTCAGCTTCTAGCCTGAGACAATGAGGGCTAATGCAGGTTCAACTGTTTTATGATGACACTACATATTGAATCCATAACAAACTCAAGGTACTAGACAACGCCAGAAAACACTTCCCATAACACCACAGAGGTCGGATTTAACCCTTCCAAGTTCCAGAGTGATGTTCACGTGGACATATATTTGTGAATATACATGTTTTTATAAAATTTTAAACCCCATATATGTTAAAAATCAACTCAGTCTTTTACTTGATAATTACTCATCTGAAAAAAAAATTCCCCAGGTATCTAAAAATGATTCTAAAGAACTATTCATTTAATCTCCTATTCTACTAAGTTTAATGTAATGAATTCGCTATTGTCCATTCCTTTATCAGGAAAAAAATGGTGATTTGCTCTAAATATAAAGTTGCTCAAATATTAAAGTGAAAG
Organism: Hyperoodon ampullatus; assembly: GCF_949752795.1. Classification (NCBI taxonomy): domain Eukaryota; kingdom Metazoa; phylum Chordata; class Mammalia; order Artiodactyla; family Ziphiidae; genus Hyperoodon; species Hyperoodon ampullatus. The sequence continues at coordinate 175,769,648 of NC_136914.1, forward strand.
AAAAAACAAACCAAAAAACATCAGACTGTTTCTTCTTTCAGATCACATCTATTTTAAGAAATTTGTCTACTCTGAGATCTGCAACAAGTTGCTAGTATATTACTGAATAATGTGATGAAATTGACAGTTTGTCATTACTGGACATAAAACCGATGGCCAAAAGCTTTGACGTTTTAAGTTAGCTGAATACACTTCACTGGCACATTTTCCCTCTTACAAATAGCGGAAAATTACCATAGTTTTAATTTTCCAAATCAAGAAAGAACAGGAAAATACAACCTCGGGAAGGCTTTTATACATGCAATTAGTGGCATTACTCTGCACTCCCCACAAAGAAACACTAATTTTCTTCACAATTATATTCTGATTTAATGTAAAACTACAGTAAATTATTAAAATGCAGGGCAAAGGTCATTGGCTCTGTGCTCAACACAGTCAACTGTGAAATAATATTGGTCACTTGACCAAGAAGAGTTGATGTTTATTCATTACTATCAGGTGACCCCTGTGTCGTGATATTCTCTGATACTTTTGTGTTCATTGAATGCTAAGCATCCATTATATTTATGTGAATATATATATAATATTTAATCCTATCTTTTAGAGTTGTTCTTTACACTGGAACATTCTGTATTATTGCTTTTGATATTTAACCTATTCATAATATGTTATCAGGGTTTTCTTGTTTGTCTTTTTGCCACCTAATTCCACGTTTTCTTAATCAAATCAGCACATTCACTGAAAGCAAAGGTGGTTTCATACATACAGACTTTTTTTTTTTCTTACCGTCACGAAGAGGGTTAGTTAGGAGTCAAAACATTGAAATGATTTATAAACTCCAGCATACTGCAATTTTTCCCTCAAATTTCTATTATTTTACACATAAAAATTTAAATAGATTCTTGGGGAAAATTAGAGTACCTTCCACTGTTGTTTTTTTGGTCTCAAAATTACAACTCTAATGAGAGGGATACTCTAGAGGTCTTATAACTTGGTTAATTAGCTCTTCAGATTAAAGTTTCTCTTCTGTCCAGTTTTTCTTTTCTCAGGAGAACATAAAGTGTTAGTTGCTCACCAACCTTGGTCTTTCCTGGTTTCCCAGGATGTTTCTATATTTGATTCCCCCTCGGCCTTGACTGTTTCTCTTCCTTTCTCCCTGCAGCCCTCTTTTCACCCCTTCATCAACTCTGCCTCCAAGATTTCCAAATGTTTGGTTTCAATCAACAAGGATCTATTGAAACCTTACTGTGTCCACAGCAATGTATTGCAAGGGCTGCTAAGAAGGCATATGTCATGAACACAAGGGAACTTACAATTTGGGGGGCTGACAGACCTTAAAAACACAGAATAATCTGATATGAAAAAAACAATGCTATTTTGCTCAATATCCGATTCCTGTCTTCCTTAAAATACACCCTTTCTAGGTACAAGGTTCTTTCACTAACCATTAAATTCACACCCAAATCAACCCCATTTTGTCTCAACAATAGAAGGAGGTATTTATTAACATCTGTTGAGTGCTCATAATGTTCCATATCTACACAGAGCCTGGATTCCACCCCAATAGAATTTCTCCCTTCAGTAGTTCTGTTATCGTTCCCCAAGACTCCAACATTGGTGGAGGCAAGAGTATCTATCCTTAAAGTCGATAACAAGAGAGAAATTAAACCTTCAAGAAAAGAGTTCAATTCTATGAAAAAAATTTGACAAAGTACATGACGTTTGAGTTTCCTTCCCCTCTCCTGCCCCAGATTACAAGGCTTTTGCTGCTCTGCCTATTTCAGACATCTGCCACTTATAAAAAATAAACACCATCAAACCCAAATACCCAAGTAGACAACAGCAGAGACGATTGGTTTTGATCTCATTATTGAACATAGGTGAGAACCCAGAAGTGAAGAGCTACTAGTATAAATATCTTTGCTCATTTGTTTTTCTAAGCTTACAATAAACTACATAAGAAGAAATTTAAGGCTAAAAGTTTTCAAGGAAGAAAAATGGGGAAGAAAATATATAGCAGAGCTTACAAGGGCTAGACACTGAGGTTAGCATTTTAGATACCACACTTACAATCAATTTAGTCCTCAAAACTATCCAATAAAGATTATCTGTGTACCCATTTTATAACTGAGAAAAATAAGACAGAGCCAGGATTTAGATAACAGCTGAAAAGAGCATACAGATCTCTGAAAACCTTTCTAGGAAGAACTAAAGTTTCATAATAAGAATAATATTCATTCTCAAATCAAAAGCACAGCAAAGTCCCCCGAGGCAACTTTATAACCTAGAGACTGTCTACATAGCTGGAAACCAACATTCTTGGGAATGCTGCCTGCATAGAAAGGAAAGGGATCTGCCCAGAATGGCTAATATTTTTAAAGTTAATCATTGATAATGGGCATTCAATTGCTGGCTTTTAATTCCTAGAGGGGCTAACTGATCCTGAAACCCCACATCAGTCTGAGCACGTGCTCTGAGCCCCTGGGACATGTTTGAAGCTGCTGCTGTGCAGGGCACAGAAGTTGGTAGCAGGGCAGGGTATAACAAAGGCCCCTAGCCTATAACCACCTTAAAATAAAGTCTTATTTTACACAAAATCACCATGGTGATGGCACTGTGAACTAAGCATATTTGGGAAACAGAGGAAAATCAGTAGTCGGCTTTAATGCCTCCTAGCGTTTGTTTATTTATTTTATCTTCTAATAAACTAAACAACTTCAGCAACCTCTCTCTCATCTCCAGTGAAACCTTCTGCAGAGCAGCTCTATGCAACTGAGCCTGTATTTTAACGTGGATCTCAAAATCTGCTCTTGGCATTTTTCACATTAAAATAAAAAATAATGTGCAAATTAATCCAAATTGCAATCAATTGGACTAATCTAAACATAAGGCAAGAAGTATGCTTATTAGGCCCACAGATAAGAGATAATAAAAGGATGGTTAAAATCTGATTTTGTCTGATGCTTAACTCTGTTGTATTTGTGCATTTATAGACATTTTCATTTACCTTAATTATTTCAGGTTAATTCATTTATAATTCAGCGAGTTATTGACTATTTAAACAAGAAATGTTCAATAGGATTATTTAGCTTTTTTTTTACTGAAACTGAAAATAAAGCACATCATATCTTATTAAATTTGTTATTATTTAAAATCTTAAAGTCCTATCGAACCTCAATAACATAATTCACTTGGTAAGAGAGATATTTTATCCCCTAACTGAAGTTACTGAGGGCCAGAGAAACCTCAGGTAGAAACACAAATTATTAAATTGGAAAAAAACTGTTAGTCAAACAGTTCCCCCTGTTTGGTACTTATTTCTACAGCTGGGGTCCTAATGAGCTTAACTTCTTTTGATTGTAGAGAAAAAACTGTATTTTCAACTATTGTTGAAATGCAAGAATTAAATAAGTGAAGTGTTTTTTTTCTTCTTTTTCTTTTTTTCAATCCCACCAGGTAAGATTCAGTAGGGTTTTAGTTATTTTGCTTTTGTTTCTGTTGTGGATTTCTCCAGTGCTTTGGTATTTGAATTTTACTCTAGCAGAGTGAATATATATCTTAAAAATGTGGGGATGTAGAAAGGAAATAAATTCTCATCTTAGGAAGCAATTAGCTTAAGGTCTAGCTAAATTTTGTGATACCTTATATAAAATCTTATTTTTTTGCTAGCCCAAGTAAACACAGGATTTTTGAGGGAATATTCTTAATCAAGAAGACCCCTTCTAAGACTGACCTCCACATTTAGCAGCTCAATGAAAAACAGATGTCAAATACTACTGGTCAGATTATAAATGAGTACAAATTTTTCTAGAGGACAAGCAGGCAGTATGTGTCAAAAATGTTAAAAATGGGCATCCCCATAGATCCAGAAATTCTACTTCTAGAAGTTCATCTTAAGGAAATAACAGGGGGATATGTGCAAAGATTTTTAGTGTGAAGACAGTCAATGCTACATAATTTACACTATTGAAAACTTGAAAGCAGTGTAAATGTCCAACAGTAATGGCCTAGCAAAATAAATAATGGAACACTATATATATATAAACTCATATATATTCATACACATATATTCATTATGTATATATATTCAATGCTATCATTAAAAACTGTTGTGAAATACATTAATGGCATAATGAGAAAATGTTCAAAATATATTAAGGTTTAAAACTATGCTTGAAAAAACTATAATCACAACAAATTTACATATAAATATACACTCAGAAAGACAGAAGAACTAAGAGGATAAGGAGAAAATATAACAAGGTGTTAATAGTGGCCAATAACATAAGTTCTATTAAATTTGTGTGTGTGGGGGGTATATGTACCTTTCTGTAGTTTTTTAATTTTCTATGCTAAATATGTATAACTTTTATATTCAGAAGAAGAATAAAAACTATTCATTTTGAAAAGAAACATAGAGATTCAGACGTATAACTGTGTCTTCTTAATATACAGGGAATGTAGCAAATAGAAATAGCCCCTGACATCCAATATAAGCCTCCATATTCATCATATATTTAAAAGAAAGCCATTTCTGTCTATCAAATCGAGTCTAACAGCCACTCCACTCAGGACGCAAAGCTGAGAGAAGTTACTACCTGGCACCCTGAGAAACCTCTGAGACCTGAATTATAGGGATAGGAAAGCTATCCACTATTAGCTTGCCTCAGAGGTGGGCCCAGACCACTGACACCCAGATGCCACAGCCATCTTCACTTTGTTTCTCAAGTTGAAATTTCATCAATTAAGTGAGACAAACATTCCATTCTAAAGTACGATTATCCTTGGTAGGGTTAAGGGGATTTCAGTTATTTATACAAAAGCATCTATTTGTTAATCATATTTTTTATTCTCTTCTAGCATCTAATGGAGCTCAGAAGCACATACCAAGAAAAAAAATAGTAAATGCTTTAAGAATGTTATGACTAACGTATTAAGAAAATTTCTCAAGAAGGGATTGTTACTGACTAGGGAATAGGAAGGGGCAGTTCTAGAAAGAAGAAGGGAAGAGGTGTTGGAGATATGGCTTCTACTGGAGACCATGGAAATTGACTGGATGGGGAAAATGCACGTTTCAAACCAATGACTTGCAAGTGAACTTCTGGACCACAATCTGTTCCAAAACGGGGAGCCACCTGTATAAATGCTATCATGTTGCAGCCCTGTTCTTGGGCAAGAAGCTCATTCTGGGTTCTCCAAATGTCACATGAGACCTTCACCCATCTCCTTTCCCCTGGAAGGCTATCTCCACAGGAATGGAAGCTGTATTATGAGCCTCTTTGACTTAGCATCCTTGCAGTTTCATGGGTCTTTCCTGCAAATCACTCTTCCTACACTTGGGTGATCATTATTTTGACCATTAAGAATTCTCATGAGAAGATGGTTGACGGGGCTGGAACCAAGGCCAAGTTCATGAGATATCAAGTAATTACATGAGGTTCAAGTCTTCCTGATAAGTAGAGTGACTTTGTAGATCTTGATTTAGCCCAAAAGAGAAGGACAAGGATGGTAGGAAGGACATGGGTCCTGCAATTCAACTTTGGGAGGTTCACTTAATGATTCTGAGCCTCAGTTTCCTTATCTGTCAACAGAGGCGGCCGGATTCAATTATATCTAAGATTCCTGTCAACTCTCAAACGCAATGCTGGATCTGCCTTGACAGACACAGGCAACCTGGGAAGACTTCTCTGCACGGGGTGAATCCAAATGTTTCATTGTACAAAGGTACTAGAAATCAGGGAGGGTGTGCAGGAAAGGTATCCGGTGCTCAACTTTGCTGAAAAACCACAGCTTCATCACTTTCATAGCAATATGGATATTTAACTTCCTAACCATTCCAGAAAAAGAATAGATGAGAACTGGTGAAACATAATACTTTCATGAATATTGGCTATAAGAAGACCAGCTTCTACAGACCTGTATTTCTTACAAAGCCCAGGTCATTGCCCCAGAGAAACAGCAAGCTTTCATCTTGTTTATCATTAATTCTATTAAATGGTACAAGTCACGTAGAAGATCAAGCCCCTGCTTGCATAGTAAGGATGAAAAACACACAGCTGATATGATAGTGACTATTCACTTCTGCCTGCATATAGATGCAATTTCACATACTAACATGTGATTTGGTTTTACAACAGGTAAGAAATGATGTTACCCAGAGAGAGAAGATAGAAAAGAGGATGGATCTGAAATTCAGGGTTTTGTAAATAGGAATAAGGTCTAGGGAAATATGAGCTTAGAGTAACACTTTTGCCTCCTAATACCAGAGCACTCCCCCCGTTAAATAAACAGCTCAGGGTACTGGGTAAAAGGAGACCTTACCTTTTTTTTTTTGTAATTTGAGAAAGATCATCTGAGATATTACTTTAGGGTGTGGAGGCAGAAAAGAAGGACAAATGCCTAACATAGGTTATCCTGGCATTATTAACAAATGTATTAAACCAATGCTGTATCACAAGATATATAGTTGATGCATCACTGGGAGTTATCTAGTTTTCCTGTTTAGCTGTGTTCTTTGTATATATGACCCTATTTATCAGGAGGAAGATCTGTGCTTCCGAGCCAAATAATATTACCAACTTAGAGACCTTCCTTTAGCGCTGAATGAATAGCCCAGCTGCAGCCACACTAGATTCCTTAATAAGACATTTGGAGAGGGAGCCCTGGTAACAATGGAGTAAGCAAAGTAAGACCAGGTGCATGATAAACCTCAGTAAGGACAAAGCTTTGACAGACCACCAGCTCAAACAGTGCTGGACACTCCAGCAGTATACTCTAGCAGGACAGATTTAACTTCCTGTTTTCTTGCACCCAGAAAAAAGAAACAACAAGAAGACTAACATAAGAAAGCTTGATTTCTGGGCCTGTGAAACAGTCTCCAAAAGGCAGTTTACAAGTTTCCCTTTTCAACAGTCCAAAAGCTTGATTATTCTTTAAAGAGCCCAGGTTGTACTTTGCCCCAAGCAGATGATCAGAAAGGATTCTTTTCCTACCTCTTTTCAAAACAAAAATCTCTGACAACTCCTGAGGTGTAACTTCCTACCATCCATCTTAGTACATCCATTTCCATGTAGGGTACCTAAAAATAGGCCACACCTAACCTTTTGCACAGCCATACAAAGCTACTTAGTGGGAACTCCAACTATTCAATCTCCTGTGGGTATTTTCAGACTGTGCCCTCTTTGTCTTCCCTATTGTATTACCCTATGTTGAATATTGCGTAAAAACACAGAACAAGAGAGGTTTGCTGGGAGGTACCTTACACTGCAACCGTTAAGGCTCCATATTTGAGCTTTGTGATTTTGTTTTAGACTGAATCACATGAAACTGTGGTTAATAATGTTCTTAAAAAAGCAATTTAAATAATAATTAATGTTCAATAAACTTATTAATTCCACTGACAATATTATGGTTGTTGAGGTTCTTACACTTCAGAAGTATAGCCAAGGGCTTCCCTAGTGGCGTAGTGGTTGAGAGTCCGCCTGCCGATGCAGGCGACACGGGTTCGTGCCCTGGTCTGGGAAGATCCCACATGCCGTGGAGCGGTATGCCCGTGAGCCATGGCCGCTGAGCCTGCGCGTCTGGAGTCTGTGCTCCACAACGGGAGAGGCCACAACAGTGAGAGGCCCGCATGCCGCAAAAAAAAAAAAAAAAAAAAAGAAAAAAGAAAAATGTATAGCCAAGTATATCAATGAGAATGAATAAACTTCTAGTACACATCAAACTGTACATAATTTCCACAAACATAATGTGAAGCAAAAGAAGCCAGACACACCAAAAAAGTACATACCTACTTACGCTAGTCATTATACAAATAAGTACAGAAACAGATATACCTAATTTATGCAGCCAGAAGTCAGGATAGAGGTTGCCTTTGGTGGTGGTTGGAGGCTGGAAGGGGCTCCAGAAAGCTAGTTATGGTTTATTTCTTTTTGGTGGTGCTAGTTCCATGGGTCTGTTCAGTTAGTAAAAGTTCATGGAATTGAACCCTTATGCTATATGCACTTTTTGGTATTCATATTATATGTCAATAAAAAGTCTAAAAAGCATAGAGAAGAAAGAAAAAGAAGTCTTTCTGTACTCCCAAGTTTTAAAGTTTGCTACCTTTCTGTTAAAAAAAAAATTCTGAATGTTCAATTTATCTCAAAAATCCAGTAAATCACATAGACAACAAGAGCGGAGTAGGAATCAAGGGACCCGACATGTAGGTTTGTTTGTTGACCTTGGACACAGCCCTTTCACCTTTCTAGATCTATCTTCTATCAAAGGATGGGATAGGATTAGGTATCTCTGAATGTATTTCCTAAATGAATGAAGTGAAGGAAACTTCCAACTCTATACCTTTAGTATTTTGCCCTTGGTTTAAAATTTGTTATTGAAGGGGGTCATTGACTTGGTGTGAAAACAATGGTCCCCTTCTGTGAGAACATAAGCTTTGGGATTAGTCAGCGCAGATGTGCCACTGGGTATCTACCTGTGTGAGCCCAAGCAAGTTACCTCAACTATCAGACCTCACATTCTTAGCTGTGAAAATGGCAACATAAATACCTACATTACATGATTGGTGTTAGGGTTAAATGAGATGTATACAAGCCCAGTGCTTAGCATATAATAACTACACAGTAATGATACCTGTCATTCACATACCAATACTTAAAACTCATTGAACATCAAACATCAGTAGAATAAATACGTAGGTTTGCTTTTTGCCTGGCTTCCCCATCTAAAAAAAGTCCTAAAAGCAAAGCAGAGTAGACTTTCTTTTGAAGTCTTACATTAAGCCAACTTTCTATGAATATACACACAGAATCATCACCTAAGCTGTGGGGATGCCAAGTGCCTGTACCTGAGGAAGGGAAAAGCAGCCTCAGACCAGCCTTGACCTGGCTCTACCTCTAAAGAGACCAGAAGGAGTAAGTGCAGAGAACAGTTTTTGTTTCCATGTTGCTGTCCACAAAAGTGATCTGAGCCAAAAGTTTTTCAAGAGTTTCTCTGTTAAGAAACAAGACATCCATATGGTGCCTGAAAACTGACAAGACACCATGAGTTTGCAAATTCGAGAAGATCCGCCAAGTAGCAAATCGTGTTTTAAAATGATGATATCTATGGGGTAAAAGTGGAAAACAAAGCTGCAGGAGCAAAACAATCCAATATAAAGTCAATTTTTCCACCAGTGGCCCATTAACTAAATTGTCTTAGCATTCACACTTTTCTCGAATTTGTGATCAATTATACAATTACTTTTTTTTTTTTTTTTTTTTTTTTTGCAGTACACGGGGCTCTCACTGTTGTGGCCTCTCCCGTTGCGGAGCACAGGCTCCGGATACACAGGCTCAGCGGCCATGGCTCACGGGCCTAGCCGCTCCGCAGCATGTGGGATCTTCCCAGGCCAGGGCACGAACCCGTGTCCCCTGCATCAGCAGGCGGACTCTCAACCACTGTGCCACCAGGGAAGCCCCTATACAATTACTTTTTAAATTGATAAAGTGACATAAAGGGTATGTTATACTTTGTTTTAGATAGTTGAGGTTTTTTTTTTTTTTCAAGTAATTTTTCTGTATAAGGATATCCATATACATTTAAAAACTGTGTTGGCATATACATTTAAAAAGTTGGTATGTACAGTAAAGTATATATATTGGCATATACATTAAAAAACTGTGTTGTCCAATGCAGCATCCACTACCCACCTATGGCTACTGAGCACTTGAAATGTGTCTAGTCAAACTTGAGATGTGCTGTTAATGCAAAATATACAGAGGATTTCAAAGTCTTAAGTGTGAAGAATTGAATGGAAGATATTAATAATTTATAGTGATGACATGTTGATATAATATTTTGGACATATTGGGAAAAATAAAAGATTTTATTAAAATTAAACTTACCTTTTCTAAACGTGGTTACTAGAAAATTCCAAATTATATATGTGATGTACATAATGTTCCTATTTGACAGTGGTGGCCGGAAGTTTTGCACTCATTCTCAAGTAAGTGATATCATAGATGCAAATAAAATGAATGAACACAGAATCAGGGAATTTCAGAAGAAAAGAGGTATTAGAGCAGGGCCCCAGCAGTACACAACTCTAGGGGCATCACTCCCATCCCCATCAGTGAACAGTGACCCTTGGACCTTTACCGTATTCTCGCACAGCCCTGTATTAAATGTTGTATAATCCACCTCCTTACATAATCAGGAAGTCCTTCTAGAATATCCCTGAGGCAACCCCGTATTATCTTTTCAACACCTTGCACACCTTTTCAAAACATATACGTAATAACGCGATGGAAATTTGTAAAGTGAGGTCTAACCGGTACTCCAGATTGGGGGCGGGGGGTGTGGATAGAAAAATAGAGCTGATCATATTATAGAACTTGAACAGGCTGCAGGAGAAGGCCAGAGCAGCACAAAGTATGCAAGGTCTGAGGGATGAGTATGCAAGGTTCTCAAGAAGACTGTTCTCTTCCTGGGGACTAGAGGCATTTTTCAGAGGGTAACATTCACTTGAATTACAAATGCACCCGCCTCTCTCTTCCAAGGGAGAAAAGCCCGTTGTTGCATCTCTAATGTAGCTTTAGTTTTTGGTGCCAAAAATGATTCAGTAAACACAGTTATGTTATGGTATACTATTCTTATTCGGCACTCAAATTAATCTCAAGGCAGTGCTGGCATGAATTCAATTTGATGCCTGTACTTAGGATTTCACATAGGCGCCTTCATCCAATTCTTCTTCGCAACTAATAAAATCTTAATTCATGGTAATATATTTATTTCTAGTTCAGTTCATATTAAGGAGTGCAGTACTTTACAGAAAACTAATTAATATCAATCATATATTATAACATTTTTAATGGTTCAGAGGAAAATCTTACACTAGGGGAAAGATTAGATGAACTGGGGGTCTTAGCCCATCCTATTACTTTATTCTAGAATTTGAGAAAAAGGTACCAAGCATCACTTAAAATATTAATTTAATTGAAGGTGTGCATCATGGGAAGTCTGGGAATTAAGAAACCTCGTTCTTATCCCTAATAGGACATTGATTTGATGTGGACCAAGAATGTAATTTACACTCTCAGAAACTCTGTTTCCCACCTAGTTTGTGTAACAACCATATAATTTGCAAGTTGGTAAAGATAGTCAAATTCAGATGTGTGACACTATTAAAATAATGAACTTCACTAATAGCATGCCTTCTGCAATTGTTGGTAACAATTCTATTTTTATGTAATGTTTGAGTAATGTTAATAGCACCATATTTGCTGGGAATGGACATATAGTCATCAGGATAGTACAAGCGTGAGTCCTTGACTATGACAGAAATGGTGCCCCCTAGAGCTGTGCAATACAGTGGCCCTCCATTGCCTTAAGGAACTATGTTTAAAAGGCCTAATTATCCCCTAGGTACAAAGGACTGGAGCAGTGGTTATACAACTGTTGAACATCTTAAAAAATAATAATAATAATTCAATAGATGCCTTGAAATTGTACGGTCATACTATCCAGCCTTTCCAAATCAGGCATTAGGCATTCATTCATTCTATAACAATTTCCCCACACTGACATGCTATAAGCAAAAACTAAAGTTAAATAAATAAATAAAAATTAAAAGACAGGCACATCCTATTCTTTTTTTTTTTTTTTTTTGCCTCTTTAACAATCTACACATAAAACCTCCAAATCCGAGATAGATAGATAGATATAGATAGACAGGTATCTATATATGTATTTTTTAAATCCTGATAAGTAGAAAGAAAACAAAAGCCAAGACACTACAAGGAGTCTGGGGGCAGAGATCATGCCTCTCGATACTCACTTTCAGAACCAAGTCCATAAATGATAACCCCCAAGATGCGTATCATTCATTTTACTGCAGTGTAAATACTTGCATGGCAAGTTGAGGGAACACTCACGACGGGGGCTCACACACGCTACTTTTTAATTCACAAGGGCATGGTGACGTAGGAGGGCACCTCAGAGTCACTGCTCAATGAACTCCACAATAGGGCACAAATCTGAAATCCAATCTTAGCCTGATATGGACGTAAGAGCAAATATATACAGTATCATGTGCTTTCCAACAGCCCTGTGTCTCGAGGGAGCTCTCTGACATCAGCAGTTGAGACAGGTGGTTCCCTTTCCAACTGTGGAAAATAAAACCCCATTGCAGAGGCACTAAGTAAATATAGCTGTACTGTAATTTTTCTTTGGTGCGCTCTCCCTGTGATTTCTGTCCTGTGATGATACTTTATCGAAGAAACCCATCCAGGGCATCCTTCCATGCTAAACACTGATTAAACATTGGCAAACGGGCTGAAATTGGCATTCAAGACACTGGTAGAGGATTCTGTTTTGCTGCTCTGGTTGGAGAGTTCTCCTCCTCTCGTTGTCAAGTGGCTGCCTAAACGTCTGCTGGAATATGTCCCTGTTACTAATACAGCCCAACAAAATGACAGACAAGAGTCAGACCATCTGAAAATCACATGCACAGAGCAGGTTAATACCAATTACACCCAGTTCAAGTCTGAGAACTCAAATCAGCTGAGATGTACTAAGCCCTTTGTGACCACAACTATTTGCTTTTGCATTTAAGAATTATTAGCAGAAGGGCGCCCTGTAACTTGTGTATAAAATTACTTAATTCAATTTCTGTTTCCCTTTCTGAACATAGATACTTTTACACTCTGACAGCCTCTGGCTCTTGAAGCATTCTCCTTTTTGTTGTATCTCCTTAGAAACACAAATCTTGTTCCCTGGCAGTGGCGGCTCTAAGTGCTGTACCACATGCCCAAACTAGTTCTCCCTCGCAGCTTTAATTCACAGTAAGTGGCATGAAAGGAGGTCAACCCTTCTCGAAAAACACTCAGAGTTCTTTTCGACTTCAGAATCTATTTTGGAAAGCCACACTCCCTGGTACGTAAAGAGCAGCTTCCCATTTTGAAATTCTGGCTGTAACTACTGACAACTTGACGGAATGGCCTCAAAGGGGCAAAAGCAGGGTGACAATCACAGTTTCAACTCTTGATCATCATTCTCTCAGGAAACTCCATGAGATAAGAAAGTCAGTAAACTGCCATCCCGTCTTTGCCCCCAAATAACCCTTTTATTTGAAAACTTCTTATGGCGTGCATACATGTCTTAGCTTTGCTTTCCTGAGGTGTTTATTGAATGCTTAACTCAATAATGCCATCTTAATCCCAAAAGTTTCCATGGTAACCTACCACTGTAATAAACAAGTCTGAAGGATGGGAAATGAAGCACGGGGCTCCTTTCTCCCCCTCTCCTTCTTCAGCTTTCAAAGAACAGACTCTTTTCTACTTCTAGAGAACGTTCTACTTCTAACATTCATAGTCCATGCCTCTTTGAGCTAGAGTCAAAATAGTAGCAATAAAAAAAAAATGATGGCCAACATTTGGTGAATATTTGCTTTTATGCCAAGCACTGTGCTGAGAAGCTTTGTGGATTATCTCACTTAGTTCTTGCACCAACAGGAGAAGCAAGTACTATTATTATGTCAGTTCTAGGAATTGAATCTTAAAGTTTAAGTAACTTTTCTAAAGACAAAAAGCTGGTATGTAGGAGACCTGGGACCTGAAGTCAGTCTTGTCTGACTCCAGACATTCTGCAGACTGTGCAGAAAAATGGCATTTTTGCTTGTGCCCCAAAGTCACGTAACTTAGACATCTAGGAATCTCCCCACGAATCAGAAGGGAACCATAGCTTCCCATTCAGAATGAAAGTAAAAACACCACACACATCTAGCTAAAACTGCCAGGGAAATTAAGAAAAGGCAGAACTCAAACAGGATCACAGCCAACACATGGCACCCTGCTCTGGTCAAAAGTAGGCATACCACAGGTCTCTTTGAACGTGATTTGGCAAATCATTTAAAAGAACGTCCCTTTCTCTGTGGATCAACCTCTAAAGTTAACTTGAGGTATCTGATTCAGATCACTGACAGCACCCCTAGAGAAAAAGGGGCCCTTATTATAATGCCACGCTTCTCCCTAAATGAAATTTAGACTCCTTTTGAAGATGGCAATTGCAAACGAAAGTCAGATTAGAACACATCTTAAGACCACATGGCAAACCATATTACAAAAATGTTTTCCATGACACATATCTGTTCCTATACAAATCTATCCCATGAAGTACAAACAATATGCTTATCTCACTCTAGAACAGAACTCAGTAAATACACCTTAAGCTTGACTCTTAATACCAATAATTGAATGAACTTACAATTTTATAGCCTTTGCTTGGAAGTGCAGCCAAATACAGAAGGTAGCATGAGTCAGGGCCATTCAAAACTCATCAGGGTACTAGTCTTCAGAAACGGGAGCTAAAAAATATGGTTTTCTAATCTCCTCTGATTTATGAAAAATAAACAAAACAAAATCCATTGAATGCATTTACCCCCAAAAAATGTAAGCTTGCAGAACTTTGCAGCTCTGGTCTTCAAACAATTATGACTAAGATCCAAAGTACCTGGGTCACCTGGTGGACTAGAGGGCCATCATTCAATGGGGCAGGTTCCCAAGTAAATAGCCCAGAATTCAAAGCCAGAATGAGACTGTGTCCTCTGATACGCTCACACCTCTTGGAGCCTAGAAGAACAGAGGCAAACAGGGATGGCCTATGGCCACTTGGGGAGGTAGGCATGTGTTATTAATTCTGAAATCCCCATGGCCACCGTCACCACCATCCCTAAAATAAAATCAAAACCACACTGATTATAACTGAGTAGGAATGAAAGTTGCATGTTTTGGTTTTGTAATATTTTGAGGCCTGGTCTGAATGTAATGATTTAAAAAGGAGAAATTCACTTTCTAAAAGAGCATTAAGCCAAGTTCACATTCGTGATCTCTTTCTAGGCATGCAAGTTATGCTGCTAAGAACAAACACTTTGAAGCAAAATCTAATTCCGATGGACGCAGAATACATTGGCTGTGAAGGCTGTGCCCTCAGCAAGGAGCACCAGACACAAACATGAGTAGGAAGCCACTTCAGAACATTTCATCTCAATCCCAAGAGCCGAACTACTTATTTTCTCTGTGCCTTCATTTTCCCATCTAGAAAATGGACATAATGCCTACCTCCCAGGCTCATCACAGGGATTCAACAGGGATGTAAGTAAGGGGCGTACAAAATGAATGCCTCACCTACAAGGGGAGCTACACAAATGCCCACTTCCCTCACTTTTCAGATTTCTCAGATCCAACTATTTCTCTGTCCTCTCACTCCTTCTTCTCCCTCCTTTCCTAAAGCATTTTAAAGTAAATTATATGCAATAAAGTTTTTGTACCTTTTCGTCCACGGAGTAGAGATTGAGATTTATGAATACACAAAGGTGTATAAGGACCAGGACTCATGCTTCCTTCTCTGGGGTGCCTTGCCCACTTACTGAAGGGAGAGAAGAAATGACAACTCTGCTTGGAGGATAAAGTAAGGCCCAACTCAATGTATAAAAGAGAGGCATTTTTAAAGATCAAAGATTCGTGTGAAAGAAAAATCTTGAGAACTTTTAAATGGAAAAAAATTTGATATTTGGCTTTATCGCCGATGCTTTAGTCATTGCCAGTTTGGGTAAATGTATGAGGAAAGAGATAGTACAAATTGCTACCAAATGTCACTTGCTTCAAAAGAACGAGTGACAGACAATGTCTACATTTTCCAACTCCAAGCATCTCTTTTGTTATTCATAGGCAAAATTATTAAGGACTAAATATGAAAAATCAAAATTTTGAAAATATGAAAAATCAAAATATGAAAAATCAAAATTTTGAAACTTCACCTTCACAGAAATAGGTGAAGTGTGAAAAATAAAAACAAGCAAACAAACAAAAACAAGGAAAACTTGAAAGTTGGATTACTCATATGCACCAAAGCTCTCTCTGAATATCTGCATCATAAAGCTACTGTAGAAATGCCCAGAGGTTAAAATAAGTAAAATAAATTAAACTGGTGATATAGGAGAGAAGAAATGTAGTCTCAGAATCTATATATTGTTTTTCTAAATATTATCAGTAACCATCACCACTTGAAAGGGGAAGAGGGAAGTGGAAAGAAAACACCTTACTGCTTGGAAAATTATTCACAAAGAATTCGTCTTTGTGATTCATGTCCACAGTCGTTATTTATAGTCTCAGACAGTAACTTGAGACTTGTCAAAGGGTGTGAGATGGACTTCCTTCTCCTCCACAGGAACTCTGCCTACTAAATACTAACTGTTCACAGTCTTCCCACCTTGTAAAGGTAGATAAAGTTGATCCTAAAGGCTACAGTTAAAACTGAAAGTCCTTGCTCAGAGACTTGGGGTCAAAGGACAACGTCAGTGTCATGATGCCGAGGCAAAGAGGAAGACACACATCACGAATCTCTCTACGCCTAGCCACCTGTCTGGGAAAATACATATCTGCAAACATGTAGAATGCAAGATTAAAGGGGAAACAGCCAGCTGTTATAAGTCAACAAATCAGTAAGTATCCACTACTATCCAAAAGATGGTCCAGCAACATGCCAGGTACTTAACTTCTATAAAACTGTATAACTCTCTGCCCTGAAACTGCTTATAGTCTAAGAGTGAGTGGAAGGTCAGACTCACAATCAATTAATACACTCACATGTGAACAGAACAATAGCAAGTGTGTTGAGGGAGAAGAGACGGGGATCAGTTAGGGGCTTGAAAATATATCTATTTCACATTATAAACAGCCAGGCCCTGTGAAGACTTTAGAGGCTCCTGCCCCACATGTAATTCAAAATAAAAAGTAGACTCATTACTAAATTACATATGTATAGAGAAGCCCAATAGGGTTCTAACCTTTGTCACAATAGCTGTTTCCAATGATCACTTTTTTAACCATTTTTTAAAATTGAAGTATAATTAATTTACAATGTTGTGTTAGTTTCAGGTGTACAGCAAAGTGATTTCAGATTCTTTTCCATTATAGGTTATTACAAGATATCAAATATAGTTCCCTGTGCTGTACAGTAGGTCTTTGTTGTTTGTCCGTTTTATATATAGTAGTGTGTACCTGTTAATCCCAAACTCCTAATTTATCTCCCCCCTTCCACCTCCAACCTCCACTATCCCCTTTGGTAACTATAAGTTTGTTTTCTGTGTCTGTGAGTCTATTTCTATTTTGTAAATAAGTTCATTTATATCATTTCTTTAGATTCCACGTATAAGTGATATCATACAATATTTGTCTTTCTCTGTCTGACTTATTTCACTTAATATGATCATCTCTAGGCCCATCCATGTTGCTGCAAATGGCACTATTTCATTCTTTTAAACAAATGTAATAATCTTTCAAAGGAAAAATTTTGGTGCCCTTGCATGTGTGCCCTGCATTGCTGAGTGCCCTACTCACTAGTTTAGTGTAGTATTGGGTAATCCTGTGTGCTTGCCAACATGTAAATAAAGGAAAACAGAGATGTGGTTTGCCAGGACCTTGACCGTCCATTTGTGGGCCCTCCAATAAAAGTTCTGGGATCCCGAATAAATGATTGCAAGAGGCATACGTGGCCAGAAAAGAGCATGTGGATTCCTCTAGCTCTGGGATGGGGGGTACCTGCTGAGACCCCAGAAGGGTGAAAGGCAGAAGGAGGAAGGATAATGAAGGAGAGATTTAAAAGAAGGCTGACCTGAGGACAGAACAAGGCTCTGATACTTCCTGACTCTTTGAAATGAGTCAAGATATTGATACTTAATCTCCCTGGGTCTCTATAAAATAAGGGTGACACCACTGCCCT
The DNA here is from genome assembly GCF_949752795.1 of Hyperoodon ampullatus. Taxonomy (NCBI): domain Eukaryota; kingdom Metazoa; phylum Chordata; class Mammalia; order Artiodactyla; family Ziphiidae; genus Hyperoodon; species Hyperoodon ampullatus. Next base: position 175,787,405 of record NC_136914.1, read on the forward strand.
CATGGAGAATGTAAGGATCAGATACCTAGATTGGCATCGGTAGATATTTGGTTAAATTTTAGTTTTCCCCAATACTAAGGGGACTAGAAAATAAAAAGTCCTGGTGACAAATGATAAATCATTCAAAGTCCAGTGTTAACTGCTAAGGGAAATACAAAGAAATACAAAAGGCAGTGAGAGCCAAGATGTGGCTCTCAGGCAGGTGGTAGGATGCAGCTGCTTATGTGATATTATTGGAAATCAGTCTTTAACCCACAAAATTCTAGGAAGTAACTAGACTAGAGATAGAAAATCAAAAGTAGTTTAAAACGGAAATAAGTGGTTTTCTTAAAAAAATACAATTGAATGTATAATGTCCATCATGTACCCACTACCATTCTAAGTGCTTTATACATATTATCTTATGAAATAGGAACTACTCTTATCCCTTTTTTCAGATGGAGAAAGAGACACAAAAAGTTAAGTAACTTGGGCTTCCCTGGTGGCATGGTGGTTGGGAGTCCGCCTGCCGATGCAGGGGACATGCGTTCGTGCCCCGGTCCGGGAAGAGCCCACAAGCCGCGGAGCAGCTGGGCCTGTGAGCCATGGCCGCTGAGGCTGCGCGTCCAGAGCCTGTGCTCCACAGAGGGAGAGGCCACAGCAGTGAGAGGCCCGCGTACCACCAAAAAAAAAAAAAAGTTAAGTAACTTACCCCAGACTACACATCTAATAAATGGTAAGGTTGGAACTTGAACCTGGGCAGCCTGTTAACCTCTACAGTAAACTGCCTCCCTCTGCTGCCTGACAAAGTTTTTAATCTCTGCTAACTAGAGCTGTGTGATGCGCTACAGCTACATAGTTGAATTAGATCTGGCTGCTGGCCTCACAGAGCCCACAGTTTAATAGGGATGATGGAATCTCTGAGTCTGGAGCAGCTGTACAAGAGGAATCTGTTGGACAAAGAACAGGGCAACCCAGACTGCCTGGAAGAGAGTGGGGAAGGAGAAGCAGGCGTTATCAGGAGCCTTTCTCCCATCTTCCCTTCTGTGAAATCATTCTATGTGTGCCTAGCGCAGCGTGGGGCGCGCCCAGTGGAAATCATTGCCTTTGTCCTCTTCTGATTATCAAGATAATATTTTCTACTGATCTTATTCACAATTATGAATAAAATACAATCTATCCTCACACAAGGAGTTTATGATCTTGTGGGGATAGAGATGTGAACTTAAATAATTCTAATATGGGTTCACATGGTTTGCGGTGAAATCTTGAGATGACAGACATGATATACAATTAGAGTCCTGATATAAATAATGACACCAACAAGTTCTGATAGTTACCTGATGATCTTCCTAACAGGTCATCAGTCTGACAAAATCTGCTGTTAACTGTTGATAAACTGGGATAAATGACCATGCATTTAACCAAGAAACACATGTTAAACTATAATTAATCAATGATTTTCCAAAAGGACAAAAGATTGACAATGTCCACTGTGGACTAGAGAAATTATGATACATGGATACAAATTATTTCATCAAGAAATATATACTAAAATGCATATCAATGGATTCTGGAAAGCATCTATTTTTAAAGATATGCAATCCTAGGGGCTGTTCAGGAACTGCCTGTCCCCAAATGTACACAATCACAAACTGCATAATCACAAAATTGAAAGACTAAACCACAAAGAGGTCATCAGGATTCATTTGAAAAGATACCCAGTATGCAGAACTACTTTTTAAAGTAGAAAAATGTCTTAGAAAAGATTTAAACAAAGAGGGGGAAAGAGAATTCCAGGTGAAGAGATGGCGTTTTCAAAAGTGGGTTCTCGGTTGCTAGGCCAGGCTGAGAGGCAACATGGTACAGACAGAGCCTCACACCCTTGACTCTGACACTGACCTTGGCTCAGAGCCACATGGCCTGAAGAAAGGTTTGAAGGCTCTCTGTGACTTCTGTAAAACAGGGCTCACTGTGCCTAGGCTCTTTAGAAGGATTCTATAAGGATCATAAAAGGTAATAATCTGATTGTCTATGTGTCAACTCGGCTGGACTATGGTGCCTAGTTGTTCAAACACTAACCTAGGTGTCGCTGTGAAGTTCTTTTGTAGATGTAACTAATATCTACAATCAGCTGACTTTAAATAAAGCAGATGACCGTCCATAATGTGGGTGGGCCTCATCCAATCAGTTAAAAGCTGTAAGACCAAAAATGGAGGTTGCCCTAAGAAGAAGGAATTCTGCCTCAGGGCTGTAACCTAAAAAATCCTGCCTGAGTTTCCAGCCTGCTAGCCCAACAGATCTGTAGATTTTAGGCTTGCCAACCTTCCCAATCGTGTGTACCAATTTCTTCAAATTCCTTTCTCTTTCCGTCCTCCTCCCCTCCTAATTTAATCAAGAAACACATGTTAAACTATAATTAGTCAATGACTAATAGTCAATGACTTCCCTTTCCCCCCACCCCCTATCTCTGTCTCTATCTCTCTCAACGTCTCTCTCCCCTCTGCCATTAATAAATGAGCATATAGAATGTAGGCCCTTCAACAGTAGTAGACCAACTGGTGAAATGTCTAAAAGCTCAGGAATATAAGTTTTAATATAATTTCAAAAGTAAATTAGGACTCTCAGAAGAGAGTAAATGCAAATAAAATGAAGCACAAAGATATTTAGAACACACTCTCCATGAAGACAAAGACATTGCCTTGTTCACAATTATGTCCATAGGTCTAAAATGGTAGCTAAACAACTTAAAAAACATGTGTTGAAAAGGAATGAATGCTAGAATTCTATAGCTATGTACAGCAAGGTAGGATATTTTTTCCTATTGGTATCCACCCAAACTATTTTTCTTCTGAGCTAACAGAACATCATGGAGGAGGTATGCATTCAAGCATCCATCTGCCACATTCTACAGGCTGTACTGGCCTTCAGACTGTGAGATAAAGAAGATATCTTCCCTTTGGAGCACCACAGGCTGGTAAGTGAGCTGATGAATAAACAAGTATAATATATTAGTAGAATATACTGGAGTTAAGCAATGCAGGAGGTGCTGGGCAAGCTCACAGAATGGATACCAAACCTCTTCTGGAATTCATTCATTCATTCATTCATGTGTTCTTTCTTAAATGAATCTTTATTAAGGTGAACTCTGTGCCATACATTCTGCTATGCCTTGGGAATACTCAGATAGTATAATAAATAATACTAATAATGGGTAAATTATATTGAGCATTTACTGTATTTCAGGCGTGTTCTAAGCCTTTTACTTTATTTACAGATTCTCCTTATACCAGTAGGGAATCAGGTATGTGTTTTCCATATCTTTCCTATAAGACAATCATGTGGGCATAAATTCTCATATTTACTCTTCAAAGAGTTGTTGATCACCGACCATCTAGAAGGCACTCTGTTAAGCACCAATTTATGTGATTAACACCTAATCTCTGCCTTAAATTTAGTGGAAGAGACTGACATATCCACAAACGACTACAATATCAGGCTATGTGACACCCACAGTCTTGCAAAGGCCTTGTCATACGCATAAAGATGCCACCTCCAAAACTTCACAGAAACTTGGGAATATGATTATGAACACAACCAACAGAAATAGGGTGGGTTTTTTTTTGCTTTTTTTTAATTGAAGTATAGTTGGTTTTCAATGTTGTGTTATTTTCAGGTATACAGCAAAGTGATTCAATTATACATGTATCTATTTTTTGTCATATTCTTTTTCATTATAGGTTATTACAAGATATTGAATATAGTTCCCTGTGCTATACAGTAGGTCCTTGCTATTTATCTACTTTATTTAAAGTAGTGTGTATCGGTTAATCCCAAACACCTTGTTGTTTTATCCTATCCTTAAGCCAGAAAAATAACCAAAGAGAAATACTGTTAACATGCATGATAGACAGATCTTCAAAATTATATTTAAAAACAAAACTCTCTCTTTTTTGTGACTAAGGACTAGTTACCACGTTAACTGCAGGTTAACATGGCCTGAACCAAACACAGACGCCTGGGATGTCAGTCAACACCAGTGTTTTCAGTCACCTTCCAGGCACTAATGTTAACATAAAGTCTTGTTTCTCAAGATAGCAAAGTTAAAGGTGTGAGCATAACAACAGAAGATGTTGACATAAATATCTTGCATTATTGATAAATAGCTTGAATTTGTCAGCAATTAACACCAACTATAGATTGCAACAGCTTCTAAATGAAGCCTTGTAAATAACTGTAGTTTTAATTACTCTAGGAAACTACAATATCCATCAGCATCCACAACTCCTGCCAAGTATCACCATGGTCCTAGGAAGTTTCACAGTCACTTAAAAGGGTTATAGTAATGAAAGAGGAAAGATTTTTGTATCTCAAAAGAAAAAGACCAATTCTAGGGCTTCCCTGGTGGCACAGTGGTTGAGAGTCCGCCTGCCGATGCAGGGGACACGGGTTCGTGCCCCGGTCCAGGAAGATCCCACATGCCGTGGAGCAGCTAGGCCCGTGAGCCATGGTCACTGAGCCTGCACGTCCAGAGCCTGTGCTCCGCAATGGAAGAGGCCACAACAGTGAGAGGCTCGTGTACCGCAAAAAAATAAAAAAAATAAAAGACCAGTTCTAACCAAGAAACACAAGTCTAAACCTTCTTGGAAAGAGAGAGAGAGACAGAGATAGAGACAGAGTCAGAGAGAAAGAAAGAGAGAGAGAGGGAGAGAGGGAGAGAGGGTCATGGGCATTGGGGAGAAAACAATAAAAGCAATAAATGAAGAGTCCCCAATCAAGTCAGAGATGAGATTATTCAACAGTCAATATGAGAAGAAAGAAGGGGAGATTCCTTTGAACTCAAGGAAAATGGGCTGTTTGGTTTCTCTTGTACTTTTCATTGACTCTATTCATTTCTTTGATATTTAAAATGTATATCCTATCTATTTCTAAAAATGGAATTCTGGATTACATATGAAGTTAGACACATAAAACAAGACTATAAAAATGAAAACCAGATCAAATCAGGTTAAGAGGAGCCAGGAATTAAATATTAGGTATATACTTGGAATGCACTACATTTTTTGTAACTGAGTTCTGAATTTACGTCTGAGTTTCCTGGCCATTTGGACAAAAATCAAAAAGTGTTGGGTTAGATAAACATTCATTATTCAACAAAAGGAAACAGGACTTCCCTGACCTCTCTAGTACAATTGTAACCTCACCCCTACTCCCATTGCCCAGCCATTACTATCCCTATTCCTTCCATATTTTTCTTCATAGCATTTATCAATTTTCTAAACTTGTATCTTTTGCTTATTTTCTGTCCCCTTCCACTAGAATGTAAGGTTCATGAGGACAGGAGTTTTTTGTTCACTATTTTATCTCAGTTCCTAGAACAGTGCCTGGCACAGAGTAGATTATATATGTATAAATGTTGTCATGTAGCCAAGAGTGATTTTTTTCTCAATACTGAATTCCAGCAGAAAGTTATCATGATGTCCCCTAAATAAATTATACCAGGCTATGAGGCCACGTTGGGATGGAGAGATAATGGGCTGACAAACCACGGCAAGCATAAAGTGAGGCATATGCAAACGTGTAGTGACAAGGGAACAGAATTTGGAGCCAGAAGAGCTAATTTCAGCTACCAAGGCTACCTCCTCCCACCCTGCACCTTCTATCAGGCAGCACAGCATCACTGTGAAACACGTGGACTCTGGAGTCAAGCAAACTGGTTTGAAATCTTGGCTCTATAAGCTTATAAGCTGTGTGACCTTTGACAATTTACTTAACCTCTCTGTGCCTCAATTTCTTCATCTGTAAAATATAGATAATAATAGGACTTACCTCAAAAGATTTCTGTGATAATTAAATGAGTTTATATGTGTAAATCAATCAGAATATTGCCTGACACAGTAAAACTAAGTACTGGCAGTTAATTTGAACTTGTGCCCCTCATTTGTAAAGCATGGATAATAACTACCCTTGGAGTGGTCATAAGGATCAAGTGACCTTAATATATGGTAATGTACTTAAGTTTTTTAATGGATGACTTATTTTTTATTTTCATGAGTGTAGCACATGTTCATCATAAGTTTTTCAGAAAATGCAGAAAGATGGAAAGGAGACAGCAAAAGTCTTCTATATCCCAGTAAACAGTGACAACCACTATTAGCATTTTCTTGTATAAATTTCCAGATTGCTTTCAATGCTGTATCTACATACAAATATAGATGTCTGTGAAAATACAATTTTTAAACAGCATTAGACACGTACAATAGACCTGCTTTTCTAAAACTTGTCATGGGTGTTATCTCATATCAGCAAATAAAGATCTATATCATTCTGTATAACAGCTGCCTAGTATTCCATTGTATGAAAGTGCCTTGATTTATTTAGCCAACACTCCATTCACAGACAGTTAGGTTGTTTCCACTTTGTGAAAGTGCTTTGTAAACTACAAAGTAATATACAAATGTTAGCTATCATTATCATTATTTTTAAAATAAATATCTAGACATCACCATTAAACTTTTTTTTTTTTTTTTTTTTTTTGTGGTACGCAGGCCTCTCACTGTTGTGGCCTCTCCCGTTGCGGAGCACAGGCTCTGGATGTGCAGGCTCAGCGGCCATGGCTCACGGGCCCAGCCGCTCTGTGGCATGTGGGATCTTCCCGGACCGGGACAGGAACCTGTGTCCCCTGCATCGGCAGGCTGACTCTCAACCACTGTGCCACCAGGGAGGCCCTAGACATCACCATTAAACTTTTGAAAGGTCTTTTTTTTCACTATTTATTTAACCCCCTGGAAATGATGCTTTGACCAAATTATATTCACACCATCATTCAAAAAAGCATGGCATTTAGGGACCCTATGTCTGAACAGGAAAATCAACAACTACTAAATCAGAAGTAGGGGAAGATGTTAGGGAATGAATGTCCCGAAGAGCCCACTTCTCAGTACAAAGCTTGTGTCCTTTCCTGGCACCTGCCACCTCACTCTCCTTTGCTCATAGACTGAAACTGCTCACTGATTGCCACCCTTTTCAGAATCTTCCCATGGCTTCAGAATCTTTTTTTTTTTTTTTTTTTTTTTTGCAGTATGCTGGCCTCTCACTGTTGTGGCCTCTCCCGTTGTGGAGCACAGGCTCCGGACGTGCAGTCTCAGTGGCCATGGCTCACAGGCCCAGCAGCTCCACGGCATATGGAATCCTCCTGGACCGGGGCACGAACCCGTGTCCCCTGCATCGGCAGGCGGACTCCCAACCACTGTGCCACTAGGGAAGCCCCAGAATCTCTTCTGATAATGAATTCCAAGTAAACATTATAAAACAATTGGAACAGGCGAGAGAGGTGAAATATATGTGCTCACCCCAAGTTGAGGATATAAGGTGATATCTACCAGCATTTACTGTGTAGCTACAACTTATAGTACCCATGTTGTAAATGGCAGATTTTGTAGCTATGTTAATTTACGTCATCGTCCCTCCTATATTCTGAGTTCCTTGAGATTAGAAACTATGTCCTGTCCTTCTATGTAGCCTCACCTTTGCCTAAAAGAATGCCTCATAAGAGTAGATGCTTAATAAATGTTGTTCACTTGTGCGTGAGCAGTTGAAATAATGTCTGAAGTCCTTGATCTCATGTATTTTACAATCTCATTGATTAATAACTGAAATTAAAATAAAAGTGCCGGGCTTCCCTGGTGGTGCAGTGGTTGAGAGTCTGCCTGCCGATGCAGGGGACACGGGTTCGTGCCCCGGTCCAGGAGGATCCCACATGCCGTGGAGCGGCTGGGCCCATGAGCCATGGCTGCTGAGCCTGCGCGTCCGGAGCCTGTGCTCCGCAACGGGAGGGGCCACAACAGTGAGAGGTCCGCGTACCGCAAAAAATAAATAAATAAATAAATAAATAAAATAAAAGTGCCAATGTATTTTCTGAAAATAAAACCTGCCAAGTTATTTCTGGTAGAGTGGAGTTGGATAGGGCAACCAAATGCATGAAAACAAGTAATTTAGAATTGCTACTCTGTTTTTACAATAAATTTTCTCCATTAATTAATGTTGTGACTTAGAGCAAATATGCATGGCAGGAAACAGAGGGCCGTGTTTATACCAATTTTACAGAAGAAAGTGGCTGTGCATTGCAATATATTGTGAATATTCTACATCCTAACTCAGGTCCCAGCATGAGTTGGATGGATTCAGCTCATAAAACTCTGGCCTTTCACCTCTTCAAGGATACAATTAACTTCGCTGTGAGTTTCATTCATTCAACAAATATTTACTGCATGCCCAGTATATACCAGGCACTGCAGTAAGCACTAGATTTGGAAAGGTCCAACATGACCAAAATATGATTTAAATTCAAATAGATCATACATAAACATTCCATGTCCCGTAACAATGAATGGGTCATCATGACAAGTATTATTCATGACTGTCAAAGACAGGGCTTGTATGTTTTTATTTCCTAATATTAAAATAGGAACTCATCACTCTAACCAGGAAGATATTTCTATCCTAACGTGGAAATTAACAAATAGATTTCATTGTCTCCTGTCTATTTCATAATGGCTACCAGAAATTCACTGCTTAAAAAAATTCAACCATGTCTAAGCATTGGGAAAATTTCTACGATCAATGAGTAATGTCTGCCGTGAATAAAGAGTGGGGCAAGCTGCCTGTGTGTCAAGTACTTGCCATTCCTATTCCATATATATCATGCTGACCCTGCTCCTCTGTTCTGGGCTGTTCTCTCTGGATAACTATTCTATTGGTTCTTTGTGAGTTATTTGAGGACTCATCTATTCCATAAACCATGACCCAACATGGTTAATACTGAGTGCTGCCCCCATCCACACTGCACCATCTAGCACTTGATTCTATGCCGAGCTTCACCCTTCTCCAGTTTCTTCATTTGAATACATCTAATTTTTATCTAAAATCATAAAGGTCCCTGAGAGCAGCAACCTTTTATCTTCATTCTCTGTTGCCCTTACAGCACTAAGCACCCTGTTGGCTATGTCAAAAGTACTCAATTATTTTTTTGTATGGTTGCATGGGGAAAGGATCAATCTCAGAGCCCTAAAAACCTGGCTTCCTATACTAATTCTCCCCTTACCATATACAAGACTTTGTATAAATTTATGTAACTATTGTAAGCCTCAGTTTTTCCATCCCTAAAATAGAGCGGTGGCAAGAGAAAATCTCTAACTTCCCAAATCACCCTAGCATTCAATGATTCTACGTATCTTAGAGGATATTTTGCTTGAAGGAAAACTTTTATTGTTTGAAATATCTCTTTTCATCTAAGAAAGGAAGAGAATTTTTTTCTTTGAAAAAGAAGTGAATTGTGAATCCTCTTGAGAGGCAGCTCAGCCTTCACTTGCTCTCTATTCTAACTTGCCAATAAATGAATGGTGATTTTCTCCTCTTGCTTCAGCCCTTAAGAAAAATCCACCCTCTTACTAATAGAAAATAGGATTTGAGTGATGGCTTTTATACTAATTGGTCAGGAGCTTAGATAAAATATTGTTATTGACAGAATGTTCTCTTTTTTCATGCACTGATAAAGTGGCTTAGCAGAGCGAATAGAGAGTAAATGCAGGACAAAGAAAAAGTACCTGAGATTTGAGTCAGATTGGAAGAATCAAGTCAGCACTGTAAAGTGCTTGCTAATAAGAGACCCTGATAAGAGGATGTAACAGAAGCCAACATATTCAACAAGACAATGGAAACAGGAAAGCGAGAATCACCAGTGGTGGGTGAGAGGTTAAGAGCGAAGATCCAGAAGTCTGACTTGTTCTCTTTGACCCTTGAGGTCCACATAGGATCAAATGTAAATGAATCATTTTGAGACTATCATTTTTAACTCAGCCGGAAGAGTGGTATGCATAAAGAAATCCCATCGCAATCTGTCAAAAACTATCTATTGATTTTAAAAGATAAAACATAAAATGTTCAAAGCAGCATTGTAAGTGTAATGGAATGGGTTAAGATCAAGGGCAGAGAAGCTTCTACCGGTGGGACTGTATTCTCCTGTGGCAGGTGATGAACTAACTCAGTAATCTCTCAGGTCTTTTACCTAGAAAGGCACCTCTGGCTACTATGACTTGATCTATCTAAATTTTAGAAGATGAAAATGGAACCAAGGTTAATATTGATGTTAATCGTCATAATGGTAATTTGTTTATAGTGTGGTCAAGGCTTCAATTTGCCATCTCTTAACACTAAACTACAAAATGCAGAAAACACTACTCAGCCAGCAGCTTGGCAGTGCACTAAGGAAATGGAAGCCATGAGAGAGCAAGCAGTGCCCCCTGCCCCCGGGGAATTTGATTCAGGCATAAATACCATAATCCTTTCATTTTAAGTAGTGCTTGGACTACTTAAATCTACTACTTAAATCTACCAAATCTTCATTTTCCCCCAAACCCTAAACTTGTCTATGAACAACGCTGCAATCATTCTTCTAATCTTTTCCTCTTCCACCCCAACTTTCCTCTTCCCATCTCCTCAGTAGCAACCTTCCCTCAACTTCAGAAATGGGAACGTTGGGGCAAGTTTGGCTGGAATTCTTTTATGTAGTCTCTGTATCCTACAACTTGGCCTCGAGAATCCTCCTTCCTGCTTGCCCTGCGATTGAAATGACCAGAGCCAGACCAGACTCAGGTTACTGTTTGGAAACAATAAAGAGGTTCCTCCCCGTTCTTCAAACCAGTCCCAGCAACGGGGAGCCTGTCCCAGGCAGAACTCACGCTCTGCTGAGGATTCATCATCTCCACCACCCAGCCCGGGCTTGCCCACCAAGTAAACAGCCAGGAAGGAACAGCCCGGAGAACTAGGGGTTCATCTATAAAAAGAACGCTACCCACCCACACCCCTCCTACCCTGTGTCTCAAAGGGGAGGGAGTGGGGTACTCCACTTTGAGCTTCGGGCAAAGGAACAATTCCTGTCTCCCACTCATCACATTCTTCCAAGGAATGGGGCTGACTTTGATTCATCAGATTACATTCACAATTCAACTCTTCAAGACTTTGTATTCTGGGAAACCGGTAAACAACCCAAGGCTTGTCCTCAGATAACCAACTGTGTGTGTGTGTGTGTGTGTGTGTGTGTGTGTGTGTGTGTGTGATGGGGAGACAGGGGTGGAGTGTGTAAGGAATTGCACTGAATGAATGAGAAGGGATTCTTCGACTCCTGAGAAAGTCTCCACACAGAGAAGTGCATGGGAGTGAAACACCTTGTAACTTAAAACTATGTTTCTCCCGGCATCTCCAGTTCTCAGCCTGAGCCAGGTCAGCCGTGGGATCCGACTTGGCTGTCCTTGCATTAAACACAAACACTCTGTGTGGGGCTTCTCTGGAATTTATTGTCAAAGGAACATGGAGCCAACTGAATACAAGCACAGTTTTACAGGTGCACATTTCATGTATTCGTTGGGGTGAAACGCTATTTGGACTCAGCTTTCAAAAGGAAGTTCAATCCTGGTAGCCATAAATTTGTGGCTCTACTTCTGTTTTGTAAATAAGTTCATTTGCACCCATTTTTTTTTAGATTCCACATATAAGCAATATCCTGTGATATTTATCTTTCTGTGTCTGACTTACTTCACTCAGTATGACAATCTCTAGGTCCACCCATGTTGCTGCAAATCCTGAAAGCAATAATAATAATTCTGTGGTTTCAAGGAAAATACGGCATTCGCCTAAACAGAAGGCCTCTGCCAGCCCCCAAATTATAATGTGATTCTAGAAATGTTAGAGAGCACTTTCTAAGTGTGTGAGCCTTGCTTACGACCCATCGACAGGGAATAATATCATTCATTCATTCCACAAATATTTATTGAATATCCACAATGTTCATGAAATATTCTTATCATACTAGAAGGTAGGCAGAGCAGGGAAGGATACCCAGATAATCAGATCTGGATTTTGACCTTATGGAATTTGCAGTCTGATAGGAGAAACAATACACAAACACTAAAGATCCTTCGGTGCAAGGGAGAAATATCAGGCATGAGAGAAACTGGCCCCTGATGGACTGGGTGTTTGGCACTTGAAGAGAAATTGATTCTAACTGGGGCAGAGTATATTTCTTAGCTTTGGTACGCAGTGGAAGACAGGGAGCCCTCAACATCCCATCACATCAAGAAAGGAGCATCCGGGGCTTCCCTGGTGGCGCAGTGGTTGAGAGTCCACCTGCCGATGCAGGGTTTGTGCCCTGTCCGGGAAAATACCACATGCCGCGGAGCAGCTGGGCCCGTGAGCTATGGCCGCTGAGCCTGTGCATCCAGAGCCTGTGCATCCGGAGCCTGTGCATCCGGAGCCTGTGCTCCGCAACGGGAGAGGCTGCAGCAGTGAGAGGACCGCTTACCGAAAAAAAAAAAAAGGAGCATCTCTAAGACGACTTCATTTTCTTGCCAAGATATGCAGGTACACATCCATGTGTGGTCTGAATCTCTATAGCCAACCAGGGGTTGTCCCTCCTTTCTTGCCCCCAGTAACAGCAGGGAGTAGACGTGTTCACACAATGGCTAGGCTTCATTTTTTTTTTAACTCTGTCATGTTTTAAGAGGATTAGCTTTATTAGTGCATTAGTTCACTTTCCTTTGATTTTTTTCTTTAATGTTAAAAACAAACCGAGAATAAAAGCAGGAGTTGACTTCAGTCATCCCCAGCAAGGCACTAACTCTCTGGGTCTGAGGTGAAGGAGTCCACCAGCATTTTAGCTCTCCATGTGTTTGTTTGGTTTATTCCTGACAGATACAGTGGAATGCTTCAATGAAAAACACCCAACTCATTTTCGATCTGTGAATGAACAGAAGGCAGCCCGTGGCTATTCAACCCCACTGGAAGCCTGCTGGCTCGTCCACGCTGCACCATGATTGTACCCACTCTGGCTTCCACATGTAACTTACTAAAGTTTGTGCTGTTTCCTGGCAGGATGATTTATCACTGACACCTCTTCGCCACTTCAACTGGGGGCCACTGCGATGGGGCAAGGTTCAAGGAAGTTGGCCAAAGCTGAAGCAGACATTGTACCAGCCAACTATTGCGTTTTCTAGCTCTTGACTTTTCCCCAGGAGCTTCTGGTTTTCATTCTGGTGGCTGCCATTAACTCTTCCAGTGCTGTACAACCACAGGTTGTTTTTTCTGAAAATAAAAGCACCTCCAGTACAGCAGGGTTTTTTGGTAAAAAGATATGGAGGCTCCTTGCTCCTGAAAACTGAGGCTCACCATGGTTTCGAGCATTAGAGAAGTTATTTCTAAAGACGCTGGATAAATGGGCAGACTGAGGTATGGAATTAAGTCAAGAGCCTGAAATTATATACAGGTCAAAAGAGGCAACTGAGGAACGTGGCCGTTTGCTTGACTCACCTCCTTGAAAACAACTGTATCCAGTATCTGTTACTTTTATAACTTCTTCACTTGCTCGCTCACTAATTTATTTACTCATTTATTTACTCACTTAACAAATGAACTTAGTGAACTTAATATGAGAAAGATTACTGTGTAATGACTAAATGCTAGTGATGGAAACAAAAAACTGAATAAGATATGGATGCTCCTCTCAAGGAATCCACAGTCCCATAGGGAAAATGCATCATCAACAAATACTCTTGAGGCAAAAAAAAAGAAGTGACTACTAGAAAAGAAGTACATCAAAGAGCTGTCAGAATATAAAGGGGAGAAAGGAGTATAACCTGATCAACATAGATTTAGAAATAGATTCCAAAAATGCTCCAATTATACCTGAAGCAAAATTTCTTTTTTTTTTTTTTTAATTTTTAATGTCTTTTTTTTTTTTTTTTTTTTTGCGGTACACGGGCCTCTCACTGTTGTGGCCTCTCCCATTGCGGAGCACAGGCTCCGGACGCGCAGGCTCAGCGGCCATGGCTCACGGGCCCAGCCGCTCTGTGGCATGTGGGATCTTCCTGGACCAGGGCATGAACCCGTGTCCCCTGCATCGGCAGGCAGACTCTCAACCACTGCGCCACCAGGGAAGCCCCCTGAAGCAAAATTTTAACTTGACTTCCTGAGATGGAAAAGGGAGAGAGGTATCAAATCCACCCCCTACCTTTCCCCTGAGATAAAATATTTCCAAAAAAAAGTTCACTTTCGAAATAATTCCTCCACCTCCTTTTCCTCAATTCGACACCCACCCTCAACACTTTCTTCATATTTTCATTCTTTTTGCTCTTGTTGAAGCCACATAGTTTTCTTCAAGAGGACACAACCCAGAACTCAAGAAGAAATCGTGAAATCTCCTTCCAGGATTGGCCTACACTCTCCTTCTTTACTAAGGACAGATGCCGTTTCTGATTCTGAGAAGCAAGGGTAAATCAATTTCAGGACTGGCTCAGTCCTGGCCTCTCCTGGGCACAGGTAGAAGTGATACCAAACTATGCTGAATCACTTACACTGGTTTTATGCTGAAGACGATTAGTCATAGAAGATCGACTTGACCATCAACTCCATTTTGTAATACTGAAAAATAGGTTGGACACCGAATGGGCCAGTCCTAAACTTCTTAGCCTCCCTCTCTGTGTAAACAAGTGGCCTACCTCTCCTAGGAGATTCCCTACCCCATTTTCAGGGGCCATCCGTGCTATATAGAGGAAGCATTGCTCAATTAATGTCCACAGTAGACATGTCCAAATTTCTAAGGCAAAAAGTGAAGGAAGAGTCTTTTATTCCATTTGTTTTCTCAGACAGGACTCCAATCACAAGGCTCTGGGACAGTTTAGCTTTTGCAGGCACAAACTTCCATGCAGCACCAAGCCCAGGCAGGACCAACTTCCTCACCATAGATGCTCACCGAATTCCATCCTCACGCACATCACCAAAGGGCACGAGGGATGTGGTCGCCTGAACTAACCCTTTGGCTACACACGCTGTTTTCAGTTAAGACTCTCCTGCTCCATCTCTTTCACACACCAAACAGAAGAAGGACAATTTTCACCCCCTTTCCTCTCTTTTATAGAAACCTGATAGGTTCATGGTCAGAAGATCAGAACACATCAGTGTCGAGCAAAACACATTATGTCTTGAAAAGTGTGAACTACTTGAACAATTAAATAGCTTAAAAGACAAGCCTTCAAGTGTCCTCAGAAGAGATGTGTAAGCACAATTTTCTCCTAAAATGAAAACCCAGAGAACTAAATATGGGCCTGAAAGCATTTTGTTTTTAATTAACTTTCTAAAAATCCTCTCAACAGGAGTGATCTTTCACCAACCCATTGTCAACTGGAAGAAACAATTAATTTGGTCATCAAAGGAGTCATTTTTACCAATGAACCGTCATTATCAATCAACTTAAGGTTCTCTGCATATCCCTGCACTAAATACAAAAATGAATAGGAGAATAAATCTGTAAGTGAATAAATTTTCTGCACACCAATCCCCACAGGCTATGTGTTTATAAGTCAACAGCTTAAAATGAAAACATCTGATGAAGGTAATACACCTGTTAAAGGAGCATAAAATTCCAAACCCAAAGGTAAAATATAAAGATTATAAAGCCTCTTAAAGGAGCCATCAAAGTGAACTATTAAATGAGTACATCTGTTCCATGCTAGACTCTAGTTTATAAGTGCCACTCAAAATAAAAGAAATTTAGGACAAACATTTCATGAAAGAATGTGAAAAGCAGTGAAGGGACCATCTTTTGAGGATGATGAGAGAAAATGGAATGGATTCAGTTAAAAAGAAGAATTGACCTAAACTCAGTCCAGGACTCAAACAAAAGGTTTTATGAGTCTAGTTTTCACTGAAAGGGGTGTGACATGAGAGGATATAGGAAGATCACTTTTATGTCCCACTTTATACTTTGGTTTTAGTCTACAGGCAAAAAGGAAAATAAATCAGTTCAATGCTTAAAGTTACGTGTCATGAAACATGATATTTAAGAAAAATACATATATAAATATATATATATATATATTAATATATATATTCAGTCAAGGAAGTCAAGGCAGTTCTTATAAAACTTTGAACCCAATATGTTACCAAAGAAGTCTAATAACAGAGGAGTATTAATTGTGCAAGACTGTGTGTCTACCTGACCCTCTCAAATTTGATTGTAGTCATGCTATATTTTCTGGGTTTTCTACCTTTCCAAATGCTGTTTCACAGTGCTCCATCCCTATAATGTTGGTGTTCACCAACATTCATAACTCTGTTCTCAGCCCACTCTGCTTGCTCTTCTTACTCTTCCGTGGATTATGTCTTTGCCTCTCACGGTATGAACCATCATCACTACAATAATGATACCCATATCATGTCTCCAGCCCAGAATGCCTCCTCTCAGCCTTTGAGTCAGCCAGCTGCCAACCACTGACACCCTGCAAGTCCAGAGGAACTCAAAGTGTACAACCTATATCTTCACATCCTCCCCCCAACCCAGCTGCTTCTCTGTGTTTTGCGGTACGCGGGCCTCTCACTGTTGTGGCCTCTCCTGTTGTGGAGCACAGGCTCCAGACGTGCAGGCTCAGTGGCCATGGCTCACAGGCCCAGCCACTCCGCAGCATGTGGGATCTTCCCGGACCGGAGCACAAACCCGCGTCCCCTGCATCAGCAGGCGGACTCTCAACCACTGTGCCACCAGGGAAGCCCTCTCTGTGTTTTTTGTATCACTTGGAAAGTAGCCGTGAGATCCACCCAAACCAGAAATACAGGCATCACTTTTAACTCCTAATCACTCCTAAATCTGGCCCTTCTTTTCCATTCCACTGCCAAGGTGCTAGTTCAGAGCCTCATCAACCTCATCCCAGTGTACTTTCTAAGACACAATGATGGCCACACCCACCTTGTTACCTCATTTCAGGGCCTCCACACTGACTTAGAGGGAGCTCTTGAACATGGCGGGGAGGCCTTCTCTGAGCTGGCCCCTGCCCATGCCTCCAGCCTGACTTCTTACCAACCCCCCTCCCTTCCAATTTCCAAAAGAATGATCTTTTTCATGCCTTTGCCCAAGCTCTACCCGAAATCCCTTTCCAGGCCTTTTCCCTTATCTAACATCTCTTCTTCCTTGAAGAATCATCTAAGATGTCAGCTTGTCTGGGAGATCCTGCTGACCCCTTGAGGCTAAGTTAGGTCTTTCTGCTCAGGGTTCCCAAGTGCCTAGTATACTCATCTGCTACAGCACATTATATGCCCATTTCCCCCAACAGACAATGAGCTCAAAGATAGCAAGGGCACTCTGATCCATCTCTGTATCCACCACAAACAAAACAACAATTATTGAATACAAGATCTCTCATAAAAATGCATGTACATACACCTATACTCCACACACAGATATTTTAAAGATACTATCATCTAATCATGCCCAAAAAAATAAGAATTTCATATATGTTTACTTCCTTACATCCCTTAAGAAAAGGTTTATGGTTTCTTTCTTGGTTTTGTTTTGTTTTGTTTTGTTCTGCAGTTAGAGAAGAGCGTAATCCAAGCTGGTTCACCTTTTCTTGAAATAAATTAAATTCGAACATGAGTTTTGCCAAACTGTCTAATAACGTTAAGAATAAATAATAATCCACTGTTCTAGGTGTTGTAGATGTCTGAATTAATTTATCCTTGCTGTAGCTCTAGGCAGCTTGGGTCCAGGTATTACTATTCTCCCCATCTACACAAAGGATAACTAAAGAATTGAGAATAGCTCATCTAAAGCCATGCCAGTCAGAAGGGGTGGAATCTTGATGCAGCCCAAGATCTTCAACTGTGTACTACACTGCCCTCAATCAAAATTCAGCTCATGATGATTGACTTCTACATCATGGAAACAAATTGTACTATGACTCAAAAATGTTCATAGGCATAACAGCCTATATGGAAATGGACATCACCAATCAGAACATATTCTAGAGGGTCCTGCTATAACAATTAATTCTTTGGTTCCTGTATCATGAGGCAACCAAGGGATTCCAAGAGCAGAAGCCAAGGTGATGGGGGGCAGGCACTCAGAGGGTTCAGGCAGCAGCTATTTACTGATGAGCACTTCACTATTTTGACAACTGATAATATCAAATGAATATCAACCCTGATCTAATTCATCAGAATAAAGGTATCAAGAAAAAGTGTCTGGCCTATTTTCAGGTTTGATGGTTTACCCTCCCAAGGGTCACCATCCTTGTACGCAGCCACCATTGAGTAGAATTTCCTTAGAGGTAAAAATCCACAATTTCTGGTGGAAGAATAGAGGCAGCAAAATTATTCTGGGCTTCTATGCTCTTTTTTTAAATTTTGTATCTCCAGGCCCTAGAAGAATGTCTGGCACAAAAAAAGGCACTCGATAATTATTGTTAAATAAATGGATAAGTAACTCACCAACACTGGATTAAATGTTAGGACAGATGGGGAGGGACACAGAGCACTAATCTACAAAGGATGCTAAAGCACTGCTGGTGACAAAGTGAGACAGAGGGCGCTAGATGTGGTAGAAGGAAAACTTTGATAAGTTGCTTGAGATGGAAGAATGAAACCCCCCAGCATGTGCTCACATCATAACAGATGTTCCTTAAACTGTCATCTAAGGATGGAGGCCCTGTGAACCACAGGCCTGTTGTACGGTTGAATGGCACATGCAAGTTGGAGCTAGAGCTGAACTGCTCGGGGCAATAGGATGAGGCTGATGCTGCCTCCAGGGGTCCTCCCACTCACTCTATCATTTTACCGGAGTGGTCCTGGTCCCTTTGCAGTAACAAAGTGGGAATATTGTTGGATGTCAGTGACAAAGGCAGTAGCAGGCACTGTACTGAGGGGAAGAAGTGTGGCACTCATGGGGATGTGGGGGGAGGATTTGGGAATGGCTTGACCCTCAGTAGGAAGACTGAAGTGGTCTCAAGGTTGAAATCATCCTGGAAATGTCAACATTTCAAGTCTGTGTTCAAAGTTTTCTGCCTTCTGCTGCTGAGCATGCAAACAATGACAATAACAAGAATAATAACTAGAGTAACACCTGTCAGCTTTCATTGAGCACTCATTGTGCCCTAGGCTAAGCCTGTCTAAGCCTCTTCTCATTAAATCTTTTTAACAACCCAATAACGAAGGTACTATTATTATTCCATTTTATAGCCAAATGTTAACAGGGCCTGAACTCACCAAGGAAATCCTCAAAACACGGCTGTTTTCCAACATCTCCTAAAGCTTTGAGATCCCATTGTTTGTCCCTCCAGGGTACCCCACTGAGCATAGTTACATTTTAGCACCCAGGACATTATTTAGATGATATCATCCAAACTTTGCTCCAAATACCCTGTTTTATTTACTTTTAAGTCCCCAAATAAGGTTTGACATTTCTTTTCACTCAAACATAAAGATCATTTACATTGCTTCATATGGCTTCAAGCAGGACAAAATCCCTCTCTGCCACATGAGGGCCTGTGAAATTTTTATTTATTTTTTTTTTTAATTGAAGTATAGTTGATTTACAATGTGGTGTTAATTTCTGCTGTACAGCAAAGTGACTCAGTTATACACATATATACATTCTTTTTTTATATTCGTTTCCATTATGGTTTAACCCATGATATTGACTAGAGTCCCCTGTGCTATACAATAGGACCTTGTTATTTAGCCTTTCTATAAGTAATAGTTTGCATCTGCTAAGAGTGGCTGTGAATTTGATTTTTGGCATGGCAGCCCTCGTGCTGTTGGCTACCACTGTGCCCTTCCATGGACACTCAGGGCAGCATAAAGTAATAAATCATAGCATTTCTTATGTTTGCTTTGCACCCTCCGAGACACCAATCGTATCGTGAGGAGCAACGCCTTCTCACCGCTGACATTTAGGTATGACGCTGAATGACTATTTCTCTAGCCAGGATTTCCATGCAGTTCTCTAATATCTTAAAGATCAACCTTAGCAACAACAACAACAACAAAGGCATAGAATTTTATCAGTACAACGTGTAAGAAAAGAAAGGTTTTGAAACATGAACAACTATTACCATTGATTTTTTTTAAAGCCCAAAGAACGTATACCATTCAAGCTATAGGGACAAAAATAATTTGCTACTAGGGGGCCATCCAGATGGGAACCAGTAGGATCCTTTAAGGTCCAATGGACGTTTTTGTTTCTTTCTCCTCTCCCCCTCCCTTCCCAGACTCTCAAGGGGACAAACTCGTGTGGGAAAGTGATCCTGGAAAGAATGGGTTAATACATGCCATACAGTGCCCTCTGTGATGCCTTAAATAATTGTCACATGGCCCCTATAATCTGTCCCATGCTGTCAGCACTGGGTTAGTCATAATAATATCAGATAAGAGCTGTTCAAAGTGACACACTAACCAACATGAGAGCCACATGACTTTCTGGCTCGGCCGCTGCCCTTCAGCTGAACTTCGGCTTAGAACGAAAGACTCCCAGAGGCGGCCCATGCACATGCCCCCGAGGGTCCCGTGGCATTTTCCGTTGCTAGGGCCTCTGTTGCTTCCTGAGCCAGTGAGGGGCAGCCGGGGCTCAGTTACAGGGAGTCGCTGGCTCACCCGACCTCTGGGGCCAGGGAGAGGGAAGCGCGGCGGGGCGGCCGCTGCTGCCTTTCGGAGCCTGGGCTGGGACTCCCTGTCCCAGCCACACTTGATTAGTTTTGCAAATGTGTGTGCCACACCGTTGTGCAGAGTGCCGCAGCAGGGAAACGGAACCCCACAGGGAGTTTGTGCCGGAAGAGATGGAGAAGGAATGTGGCTCTTGGCTAAGCGGACGCCAAGGCAAGGGCAGGAAAGGAAGGAGGAAAAAAAAAAAAAGAAGGAAAGTGGTCATCTCTGGGTGGAAGGTTATTATAGGCTGACTCTGGTTTATTTGTGCTTTTCTGCTACTACTGCCCCCTCCCTGTTTTTTTGGCTTCTGGCATGTTTTAGATTTTTAACTTGAAAAGTAAAGTCATATCCTTTTTTTTCAAGGAGAAGAAAGGAAGCAAAGAATAGTAGAAAAGAGGAAGAAAGGAAGGTGACCCGTTGACTCCCTGATTCATTCACAAAGGAGAGAGCAGAAAAGAAGGGAGAAAGGAGGTCATCTGACATTGGATTTGAGAACATTTATTGGCTGTGTGCCTCTGGCATATTTACCTAACGTCTCTCTCTAAGTGTTGTTATCCTCAGCAGTAAAATGAAATAATAATACCTAATTTACAATATTTCTGTGAGGGTAAAAAGAAGTGAGCCATGCTAAGTGGCACATGTGGTAGATGCTAGATAAATAGTAGCTGCTGGAAAGGCCCAGAAGTTGTGGTGATCGTTGGAGTCAGAACTACCCAAGCCCACAATCTGGCTCTACCACCTATTGGCATGTGACCTCAGTCGAGTTATTTCACCTCTATGAGCCTCAGTCTTCTTATCTATAAAATGGGGATAATGACACCCAACTGTCAGAGTTATTGAAAGGAATTATGGAGGTAATATTCAGCACTCAACACAAAGACAGGCACTGAGTAGGTACTCAGTAGATAGTAACGGTGGTGGTAGTAGTGGTGGTGGTCATAGGTAGGTAGGTAGGTAGGCAGGTAGAAAGAAAACAAATCCATTCATTTATTCAGCAGATGGAAATCATAAGAAGTAGAAGTAAACGAAAATTTATACAAAGGTAGGGAATATGTAACTAAAAATCAAAGGGAAGGGTCAGTAAAGATAGGAAGGTTTTTTAAAGGACACAAGTACATGAAGAGACAGAGAACATCCTGAGTAGGACTAATCATATTTCCTAGTTGGAAATTACCTAGTCCACCCTCCTTCTGCCTTTAGGGAGGTAACATGTTATTCTTCCCATTTTATAGATTGAAGGTCAGAGATACACAATGACTTTTCTAGGATCACACAGCTAGTAAGTAGCATAAGGGGACCTAACCTACAGCTAGCACCCTTACTATGCTCTTTTAGGAAAGACAGCTGAGTAACAAAAAGCATGACAGAAGTTCCATGTAATTAGAGAAACATTAGTAACTAAATGAAAGGCAATAAATGGTATTGGGCAAAAATTCCTGTTTACAGATGGGAAATGGAATAGAAAATAGGTTTGTTTTTTAATAAGCACAAACAGTATTTTGACAAGACGAAAATTTTAAAAATGAGAAATAAAAATTGTATTTAATAGAAAGACAACTTACCGAAGATAAATCAAGGAAGCTAGAAATTCATGGAGAAACATAAGTAGGAAGAATTCCAGTGGGAAGAAGGAAAGCTAGACCCCCTCCTGCTACTGTACCCACATCTGATTATTCAGGGCACTGCATGTGCTAATGCCCTGACAAAGGCCACAGCAACTTGCTCTGCAAAAGAGAAAGCCACCAACATATGGGGTCTAGGAATCCTAGTCTCGCTGGTTCTAGGCTGTTAACATTAGGTGCTTCAGGAAGAAGAAACGACTTGCATTGGCCAGGTGGGCACACTGCACACTCTTCCTTACAAGTGGTGGCTCTAAGGGGATAAAAATAAGAAGACCCCAAAGCAAAGGTGAAGCTCATCAGGAAGGAATGGAGCCATTGCCTAATTATTCCTACGCCAAAATGTCTGAAAGCTTGTGAACATTTTTCAAGTAGAGCCCATTCCCTTTCCGGAAGCCAGGGGGTGCACTAGAGCAGAAAACAGTCAGACGATGAAGTGTGCCTCTTGCTTCTGCCCCTCAGGAGCCAGGTGGACTTGGGCCTGTCCTTGAAGCTCAACATCTCCATCTTTCTTTCCTCAGATGTGAGAAGAAAGCCTTCAGGGTTTTTTCAAGGATTAAATGAGATAGTAAGGATGCACGCGGCATATTATAAGTTATTAATACTATCATTTTTCCTTTGCATCCAGGAGCACGTGTTTCCCCACCACACAAAAGCGTGGCTTGTTGGGTGGACTAACTCTCACCTGCTCACCCCACACTGGTTGGAGGCTTATGAAGCTTAAGTAAAAGAAACGAATATGAAAATGGATAACAAAGAATGGGAGACAAAGAAGAAACACGATTCAGTATTAAGGAGAATAGTACTGGCCCAGCATTCTGAGGCACTAGAGGCATTTTATTTCAGAGAGCTTCCTGGCTATCATCTAAATTCATGAGTGCTAGCCTTGCCTTTGCCATGTGTATAAATCATCCCTGCCCATTTAATAATAATCATAAGAGCTTACTCTTATAGGGCTTTAGTTTAGGAGGCACTTTCACATACATTACTTAATCATTCACCTGACGCCAGGTACCAGCATCTGCTGACCACTCATCTGCCAGGAGTGGGCAAAACAAGTCTTTCTTTAGTTATGTAAAGATAAGCAGGGCTTCCCTGGTGGTGCAGTGGTTGAGGGTCCGCCTGCCGATGCAGGGGACAGGGGTTCGTACCCCGGTCCGGGAAGATCCCACGTGCCGCGGAGTGGCTGGGCCCGTGAGCCATGGCCGCTGAGCCTGCATGTCCGGAGCCTGTGCTCCGCAACAGGAGAGGCCACAAAGCTGAGAGGCCCACATACCACAAAAAAAAAAAAAAAAAGAAAGAAAGAAAGATGAGCACCAATTCCTTCTGGGAAAGAGGTAGTATATCCTGTGTCGTCTAACAAAGGTGTCTCCCAATATCACTTGCTATGTGAACCCATCCACTGAAGGATGGATTTACAAACAAATTGTCATGGGGATAAGGAGACTCCTGGAAAGAGAAATTGGAATGTCTCATTTAATGTTCAATGTTATTGGAATCTTGCTATTAGAATGAGGCAGTCTCAATTCAGGTCCCAAAGAGGACCCATACGAAGGTGATACAGGGAAGGATGGATTTGGCTGAGACTGGAAATCCACCCAGAGCCTGCTACCCTGTCTTGGTATAATGCTATGAGGAACACTAACTTAGCACATGAGTGTGACGAAAGAACGCGGCAAGCTGGAGCCCAATCCAAGGGACATCATTGCATCTGCTTGGAGATCTATAGCAACAAAGGTCCCTGCAGAGCAATGGACCAGCCTTCACTGTGCTATGCAGGATCACCGTCGAACAGCGACACTGTGTGGTAGCAACAGAAGCAGTGGTGCCAGTAGAAAACATAGCAGCCACTTGTCCTGCTAGTATGGTGTAAAAAAAAAAAGAAAGAAAGGGAGGAAGGAAGGAAGGAAGGAAGGAAGGAAGAAAGAAAGAAAGAAAGAAAGAAAGAAAGAAAGAAAGAAAGAAAGAAAGAAAGAGAAAAAGAAAGGAAGGAAGAGGAAGGAAGGAAGGAAGGAAGGAAGAAAAAAAGGCTGGATCCTCTAGACTAAATAAAACCCTAGTTACTGGGAACAATTAGGATTGTGATCTGTGAGATGATGGAGAGACTTCAGGAAGGCTATTTCAGCTTCCTGCAACAATGGCACCTGAGACACTGCTGATTAATAACAACAAGAAGACACATAACTGGGTGGCCCACGCTGGTGAAGCCCATCCTCTTGGTTACATTTACAGCAAATATTGGTTGAGCAAAAACTCTGGGCCAGACACTATTATATAGGCAGAAAAGTTTTATTATTAGTCTCAATTTATAGATGAAGAAACTAAGGCTCATTTAGGTTGACTGGCTTCCTAAGACCCCAGTTCTAGGAAATGAATGAGGAGGCTCCCTTTCCAAAGAAGATGATTCTAGGTAAGTAAGAAACAATGTCTCTCCTTTGGGGGCAAAGGTGGAATATCCTACCAGATACTGTGGAATTGTCTCTGCATGTGAGGCTGCATCATTTTCACAAAGGTTCCCTGTCTTTTCCACTCCCCTACATGTACTTGGGCAGAAACCAAGCTCGCGGTCCTGCTCACATGCTTGTGGTTTGGCTGCCAGCTAGGGATCACATTCTCTGCTCCACAGGCAAAGCCAAGGATTCTTCTTGCAAAATATTACTTGTGTCCTGGTACCACCTCCTGAAAGAGCCGTCGTCTACAATACCCACATGCCTGGGAGGTGGGGTGGGCAGGATCAAGCACTGGCAACCAGAACATCCAGCGAGAAAAGACTATTTTTCCCCCAGTAAGTTTCCTAAGAGTCATAGACTTGACCATTGATAAATACAACACACATTCAGGAAATCTCTCAGATGAACTTAAAGAGAAACAACACTGGTAGTTTCTAATATACCAAAGTTGGCCACTTTTTTTCTGCTTACACATGTGGCAGAGAAAGAGCAGATAATCATGCATTTCTGACTCACAGGTACTTTTCCTAGCTGTATCATCATAATGAAAATGTTAGTAGATACCAATTTTTATAACAGAGCCACTTATTGCACAACTCAAATGGGTGCCATTTACATAGAATACAGTGTTGAATGGTGCCCCCTAGAGGTGTGCAATATGGCTGTTTCTATAGACTACTTTCCTTATGCCAGGCACCAACATGATTTACATGTAGTATCTCATTTTGATATAATGACAAACCATGTGGTAGGCATTAGTATCTATTTTATAGACAAGGAAACAAATAAATATTGAAAGTTTAAATTATTTACCTATGGTAACACAACTAGTAAGTTGCAGAAGCAGGATTCAAACTCAGAACTATCTGAGCCCAAAACTCATATTGTTAATTGTTTCACTATACTAGCTGATGACATAGTATAACAGTTAGACATGAACCTTTAAGAAAGAATTACAAAGCTGGTTAGTATCTAAATGCTAACTCCATATATAAGCAGATCTTTAATTCTATTTTTTCAAAAAGACAAATGGATTAAGTTTTCTTGTCCTCTTAACATGTAATAACTTTTCAGTACATCTCTTTAATTTAGTAACTATTAAGTACTGATATTACTACACATTCATTCATGACCACATCCAGAAAAAAAAGTTTAACTGATTTCATTTCATTTAAAATAAGCCAATATCATCACAAAGCCTTTAGATACAACTGATCTATCACTATGATTTCAAGAGCTAATAACAAAAGCTAGCACATGTTGAGTAACTACTATGTTAACAGTTCTAAGTCATTTCCATAGCATGTCTCATCCCCAAGACATCCTTATAATGCGAGTACTATAGTTAGGCCTACTTTACACAGATATTTTAAGGAATCAGAATATGAACTGGGCAGCAGTCTGGCTCTGGGTTCTACTTTACTGACGCAAAGATCTGAAGGATAGAGATCATAAGACATGGAAAGCAGCAGATGGAGCCAAGAAGGGTAATCATATAAAAACAGAAAGAAACAGGATCCCAGAACAGGGTAAAGCACCAGCTCCTGCATATAAGAGACATCAAAAGCATCGACTTCGCCATAATGCCCAAGAATGAGAGGGCACTTTCTGTGCAGTGACCAAGAGTGGTACCATGAAGGCTGCCACAGTGACAAACCACAAGTTTCATGATCCACAGAACGATGCAACTCTTTCAATCACTTCTCTTTTGCATAGAAAAGACAGGAAGAGAAGACAGGATAAACCATAAGACAACAATATCCCCGGTGTAACGTCCACTGATTTACCCTACTTTCCCTGCCTCCATGGTAGTTTTACAAGTGAAATTCATCTTTCATTTATGTGGGTGATCTTTCTCCCACCAACACAGGGAGCTCATACAATGTAGGATGATGCATTCAAAAGTGCTGTTGATCCCATTCTGAACCAGGAAATGGAGTCAGAACGTTCCACCATTTCTGCCCAAAGTTAAAACTTGGCACTAAGCCAGAGGTAGAATCGTGGGTCATAACTGACTCCTAGTTCCCAGCACACAAGTTCCCTTTTCCTTTCACTGGAAAACAAAGTTAACCTAAATATAAACTCTGTTGACGCTCTTCACCTTTTTTCTATTAAAATAAACCAAATTTCTGTCTGTCCTCAACACGTATACTTATACCAGAAAGGTGAGAAGGTACTGCCAATGGTCTAATCCTTGAGCATAAATTCACTTGTTGGGTGCTCACCCTCCCATTCTGTATCCTGCAAGTCCAAACTGCTTAATAGATTTCTACCAGAGACAGAAATGATCCCTCTGTCTTTCTCCACAGGAGGAAGAACAGAGCCTTATGTGGTAGTATTTTCTGCCTCATCATCACAGTCCTTTCAATTATACAACTTCTCGTTATTTAGGATCAGTCCCTTTTCACAGTGTCCCCAAGGAACATGCCTCAACAAACATCCCATTCATCTCAACAGAACTTAGCAAACTCAGAATAATATGCATAAGCACAATTGGGCTTGGAGGTAGGTCCAAAAGAAACTAGCAAATGCTGTGGCCCACGGGAGTCTTGGAGTGGCCAAAATGGGTCCTATGAGATCGAGTCGAGGTTACGTAAATAAGTAAACCAAGGAGGTGGAAGAGTCGCACAGAGACAGGAAAACCAGAAGAAAAAAAAAAGGTTTCTGCTAAATACAGTTTCTGATCCTTGCCATGGGTTTAATTTCAGCACCTCTAAGTCTCCTGAGTAAGAATTGTTGCAGAGAAAGTCTGAGGAACCATGACAAGTCCCTCTTTGGAAGGTAGAGGCACCATATGACACTTCTTCCTTTAAAAAGAAAAACGCACATCTTTTCCTGGTCCAACAACTCTCTAGGTCAATCATTTATTCATCCTTTCATTAAATTACTGCACACTTAGTACATGTCATACGTTGTGCTAGGTAGTCACTGGAGGATACAATGACAAATAAGACATGCCTTCGAGGAACTTGCAGTAGAGTCAGAAAAACAGACTCTAAAAGACTGATGAAGATGCAAGATGCTAAGGGAGTAGAGAGGAGAAAATGACTAACTAAGGATAATAAGGAAGACCTCCTTGAAGATGTGATGTAAAGCACCATGAACAATGAAGGTGCAAGTGCAAAAGGCAAAGAAGTCAGAGAAGGACACTCAGGGAGTGGTAATATCATGACCCCTTTCATTAAGTAGGGATCACTTAAAAAAAAAAAAAAAAAGGAGGTTAAAAGCAAAAGCCAGAGAACTGATGAGAGACAGTGTCAGGGAAGTGAACCTTCCTTCCAGCCCTCTAGGACATTACTTCCATGTCGAAGAAGAGCTGTGAGGAGACAGTGTGTCTGCTGCCCAGCAACGGTCGGTTGGCCTTTGGCAGCTAGAAGGCATCCTGTGGCTGCCCCAGTGGGTGCCCCCTTGGAGTCAGGGAGAAGCCTCCACAGCTGCTCTTGCTCAGAGGCTCATCAAGGCTATTTTGGGCTGGATGGGGTCCATGGTGATGATTGCCTGGCCAGGGCAGCTTACCCAATGTTACTTTTTAGCATTCTGTTTTCCTTGTCATTTAGCTCTGTACTATACAATTACTCAAATAAGGAGAAAAAAAAAAGAAAGGGAAGAAGAATATGACTACGTCTTATTTTTAGTACTTAAATCAGTGGTGGCGATATCCTCTGCATTTCAATAGAAATTTTGCATATCGAAATTCCCCCAAATAAAGCATAGTAAACATATTAAAATCCATAATGACATTTTTTCTGCACTGTTTCAAAATATGTTTGTTTTGAAATACCAAAATGGCTCAGCCCAAATTAAAGACTAATTCATTGCCAGATGGGCAAAATTAATGTATAAATGCAATGAGCATCCTCACCTTATTACCCACTAAGTAAAAGAATAATTTAAAAAATAACAACATTTTTTTAAAATTTCAATACTCTCTCCCTCTAAAGAATTCAATACACATTACAAAGATTATCATAGTCACAGGAATTTACAGTGGTAGGGACTCTTAGAGATTTTGCTGTCTTTGCCCTGTGTGTAAACATTCTCTGCGAAATGAATTTCTAGCCCATTTGATTATTAGAGAGGGAAAACATTAGAGGGTAGCTCACACTAGTAAATGCCACAAACCTAGGAGTTAGAGAGATCCTCACTTCAACACTATTGATGGCTACCATTTAACCAGCTATGTGCAGACACTAATGCTGAGAACTTTACATGCAGTGTCATAATTTAACTCTCACAATTACTCTGCAGAAGTTGATATGACCTTAGTTTTACCTATGAGAACACTGAGGCTAAAGAACACAAAGCTTGTAAGGGAGAAACATAATAAGAACCTTCGAAGTCTGATCTTTTTAAAAAAATAGCATGTTACCTCTTACCAAGGAAAAAAATCATTCTCATTAATTTATCTCTTCTCATCTTCACTTGCTTGAAAGTGGTTAGAATTAACTGTATGTATTTGAAAATATATTTTAATCCTTTTGCATTCCTAAAATATTTTCCAGAACACTGACTTTTCAAGCATCCCCTTATTGGTCCAAATTTCTAAAATGTAATCAGCAATTTACCAGAAGATATAAAAATTGTGTTGGTTGCAGTTCATTCAGCAATTAATTTACCAAATATGTATTAAGTGCCTTCTCTTGCAGTACACTCCTCTTTTTATCCACAGAGATGAAAGTATACCATTCCTGCTTTGAGGAATTCAAGAGACATGCAATAAATAGTTGCAGCAAAGTAACAAATTCCATCCTATAGCAGAGAACTATGGAAGGTACTACATGGAACATGGTAGAGAAAGTGCCAACTCTTCCGTTAGCTCTGGGGAAAATTCCAGAAAGAAGTGATATTTAAGTCTTAAAAGCTGGGTTGAAGTTTCTCAGGTGATCTAAATAGGCAATTGTCAAAGGAGAGAGGACAGGTTGAAGCACATTCTAGATTTCCATTTGAGAATATGCTATGGTTCCTACTGTCATGTTAAAAACAAACAAAAAAGAAACAACTAATCTTCACTGACTCTACATGCTTATGATAATAGCAAATGAATAGTAACTATGTGGTCAGTAGAAGCAGAAGCATGAAACCAGATGACATCAACAAAATTAATCCATGAGATCTTTTTATCTCATTAATTCAAGTGTATGTGTGTGTGTAATTATTGGTTTTGCTTTGTTTTTGTTTTGTAGTTAGTTCATGGAATTCTCTTGTTTGGTGGGCCTTCTGACAAACTAGACCTGGGCCTCACAAAGAATCACCCTATAAGATCCAATTCTAATTGCCAGGATCTAATTGCCAGGATCCTCTTGGCTGCTTGCTACTTAAAGCCCCAGCATAAGATCATTCCCCTCCTGACTCTAGAACACCACTTAGCTCCATAGGAAATAGATTAACTTTAAAGCCCAGATGTAAAGTAGTGTCTCCAAACTGTAGGCTAAAATGTGGAAGGCCTTATGAAATTAATGTTTGTTAAACAGAGACTTTGGCAAACAGAACTCTGAATCACTGAAAATAGTTTTTGAATGCCTTAACTCTAAAATGGATTAACCAATTCATATAGCTTTGTAAGAGAGAAAGCAAAAATCTAACTTCTAGATTAGAATGTAATATCCATCAGACTGGATCAGATGGGCAACTGATATAAACAAATAATTTCAGGATTACCTTCTAAAATGGAAATAATAGCCCACCTTTAACCTCATCCCTGAAGGGACTTATAAACTCCACAGACAGAATATATAAACTCCATTTCACACATACCCATTTTAGAAAGGAGAATGGCTTTGGTGACAGATTTCCATGTCACAGGGCACCTACTGTTGCTTTCTCGAGTAGGAATTCTGATGCAAGACCGTTCTAGCTTTATGCAGCCATGTACTGTCCTAGGGCACAGTGTCACCACTGGATGGCTTCATATCCATCCATCCTTCTAGGTATTATTTCCCTGGATACATGTTGAGTATCATCACTAAAAAAAACTCACGGCATGAACCCAAGCCACAGCACCGACCACTGCTACAATTACATTATGAATGACTATAATGTCTTTCCTTTTCCTGCTTACCTGTTCTACTAAGAATTATTTTAATTGGATTTGCAGACTAAAAAACCACCATTATTTCAGAGAATGGTCAGAGCTCTGGGTCCTCTGTACTTTAAGCTGGGCAAAGACTTTAGCTCTTAAACAACCCAAGAATACCGTATAATATGAGAAGATACAGTCTTTCCACTGTGGGAGATGATAGATTGCAAAAAAGCAAAAGAAGAAGGAGAAGAAGAAAACGGAGGAGGAGGAGGAAGGGAAAAGGAGGAGGAGGGAGAAGGAGGGAGGGAGAGGAGAGGGAGGGGGAGGAGAGGGAGGGGGAGGAGAAGGAGGGAGGGAGAGGCGAGGGAGGGGGAAGGTAGGAGGGAGGGAGAGGAGAGGAAGGAGGAGGGGAGGAGAGAGGGAGAGGACAGGGAGGGGGAGGGGAGGAGAGAGGGAGAGGAGGGGGAGGGGAGGAGAGAGGGAGAGGAAGAGGAAAAGGAGGAAGGAGAAGAAGAAGAGCAAGGGTCTTAGAAGTACAACTTCATGGATTTTTGACCTTAACTAAATAGTTTTCAAATTTCACCTCTTGCCCTACTGATCCAAGTGTGTTCTAAAACAGTACCATCAGCAGAGCAGTTCTTGGGATAAACAAGGAACTGATGAGCAGTGAGGGGAAAAAAGTAATTGAATTCACTGAAGAACAGCTGAAAATGTCCCTCTGAGAAAGGAATTAGTATCCATATTTAGATTTTGATTGTATCTAAATGATTCCTAATTTCTGATCTATTCTACACAGTCAGATTTCACAGGACCAGTGGATTTTGCTGTTAGTAATCTCAGAATTTTTTCTCTTTTCCTCCGGTTGCCAATCTAAATATAGTACATTAAGATCATTCCAAATAAGTATAGGGTTTAGGACAAAAATCTTAGTCCTTTGAAACACCCACATTGTTATTTATTTAAAATTCACCTCCACACTTACTGAATCTGTGCAGCTCTGTGTTCAACATATCCCATTGTGCTCATACACTTAGTATTAGTAAATTGGTCCCTTTGGGAATCTAAACTTAGGTGCACATAACGCTACATCTTGGAATTCATAATTCTTCCATAATCACCTCCCATTTGGCATCTGTGAAATCACAAAGGCAGGTTTCCTCAGTGAAGATCTGTTCAGAGTCCAATATTTACATAAACAATTTCTGTTTGGAGTGTAGGTTCTTTCATGCACCAATAACCTCTCCATCTCTGTAGGTCTCTAAATTTCATGTTAAATAAATTTTAGCACTGTAGAAATACTTCAAGCAATCTTCATCATTTTTTCAGCATAAAAAGTCATGTAGACAGTCTAAAGAGGTATTTTGTGGATTTTTAATGGAATAAATATAAGTACAATTTGAATTGTAGGTACTATTTGAGTTGCAGGAATAATTTGAGGGTTTTTTTTTTAATGTTACCTCCATCCCTAGACTAAAATATTCTTGGGTGTGGGAACTAGCTACCTATCCAGAACACAGTCCAGCAAATACCTACTGAATTAACATTTTAGATAATCTGAGTTATTTCCCTGATAAAATAAAAGAGTGATTATGATTTTTCAGTCAAAACAGAACTTTGACTTTAAATTCTTCTTTTTAGTAGTGTATCTACTACATGCTTAAATTTTCTACTTATCAAATCATCAGTGATTAAAAGGATTAATATACAACCTTGCTATGGTTTGGTAAAGATAGCATTCACCAGTGTAAATAGGTATTACCTTTCTATAAAATAATTCTCCACCAAAATTTAAAGTCTTTTAAAAATACCTACTTTTTGACCCAAATTTATATAGAAAAGGTTTTTTTCTAAAGAAAATCATTTGAGGGGTTCAAGGATAATTGTAAAGAATATTCACGTGGCATTGCTTTAAAAGTTGATATAAATGGAAAAACTTCAAAGTCTATCAATAGGGAGTTGGGGAAATCAGTGGTGAAACATCCATGCAGTGTAAAAATGCAATCATGCTCTCTGCTCAAGGAAATAGAACTTAACTCCCCATCCCTTAAGTGTGGGCTGTATATAGTGACTTGTTTCTAAAAGTACAATCTGGAATGCAAAGTAGGGAGTAACTTCACAGTGGAGAAATCAGACACAGACACCTTAGCCTGAAGATCAAGGTTAACATGATCACAATTCATGCTGATAGCATGTACTCTGGACGTGATGTGTTGAGGATGGCACTTCACCTCTGTGGGCTTCCCCCACAAAACCCATAACCCCAGTTAAACATGAGAAAAGCATCAGACAAATCCCAATTGAGGCACATTCTATAAAATTCCTGACCAGTACTCCTCAAAAGTGTCAAGGTCATCAAAAACAAGGAAAGTCTGAGAAACTGTCACAACCCTGAGAAGCCCAAGGACACATGACAACTAAACGGAATGTGGGCTCCTGGATGGGATCCTAGAACAGAAAAAGGATATTATGGAAAAACTAATGAAATCTGATTATAGTATGGAGTTTAGTTAATAACAATGTACCAAAATTGGTTCATTCGTTGTGACAAGTGTGCCATAGTCATACGATATTAAATTAGGTGAAACTGGTTACAAGGTATATGGGAATTCTCTGTACTATCTTTACAACTCTCCCATAAACGTAAAACTATTCTAAAATAAAAAGATTATTTGAAATAATACAGTCATGAACAACGATGATAAATAAATGTGTGCACTACTTCCAGATTGAATTAGGTGTTGCCAATGTGCCCCACAGTATCCTGAACTTTTCCTATCATACAGCACAACTGTTTCTTTCCTATTTCATGAGAGCAGAGGCTAGTTCTGTTCCGTGCAAAATTCTCCCAAGACTATGCAGGAACTTAGTAAATAAAAGAATGGATTACCATGTTGTCCAGTAAAAAATCATCATAATAATCAATTACAAAGCACTCTGTATAGCATGCTCTATCACATATTAGCTATACAACCTTGGGCAAGTCAGTTCAGAACTCTGAGCCTCAGTTTCTGCATATTTAAAGCAAAGATAATCATCACCCTTATCCCATAGATTTGTTCTGAGGATTCAAGAGTTAATATGTATAAAATACATTGTTCTTCCCCCGTCTCTCTGTCTCTCCATCATCCAGATGGAGTGATTAAAAAATATGTATATTAGAAGCTACATATCTAAAGTGAATGATATTTGCCATTTTAAGATGCGTATTTTCAATTTATTTTTGATTAGCTCTGTTCATAATTTTTAGATAATGAAAATATATTACACTCATTAAAAATATTAATAAAAAGGAAAATAAGTCAACATACATACACATACACCAATGAGACATAGCAAAGATACATAGAATATTGTTCTGTCCCCCAAATAATTTACAATCTAGCTGAAGAGGAAAGGGACAAAACCACTGCTGAAAAGTTGAAGAAACACTCAGTAAAGCAATATAAAAGATGCCTTAGGGCTTCCCTGGTGGCACAGTGGTTGAGAGTCCGCCTGCCGATGCAGGGGACACGGGTTCGTGCCCCGGTCCGGGAGGATCCCACATGCCGCGGAGCGGCTGGGCCCGTGAGCCATGGCCGCTGAGCCTGCGCGTCCAGAGCCTGTGCTCCGCAACGGGAGAGGCCACAACAGTGAGAGGCCCGAGTACCGCAAAAAAAAAAAAAAAAAAAAAAAAAAAGATGCCTTAGAGTAATCTCTGAGGAGCAGGCAAGTGACAAGTAGAAGCTATCATTAGAACAGAACTTGAGAGAAAGGAAAGGATGATGCTATGAGATGCCAGCTGGGGACAGAGTTGGGGGCAAGGTGGTCCTAGCCGGAGGGACAGCATCAGCGAAAGCACAGTTAGGGAAGCTCGGGTGTGAGAGGCACCCACCGTTCACACACAAGCCTGCCTTGTGTATCTTTACATCAATCCAGGTTCTTGAATTGTCCCCAAGTCCCCAAATTTGGTTTTTTTAAGAACTCCTGATTAATTAACCCTCATCAAGCCTTCCTAATCCACTCCCATTACATAGAAAGAAGAACAAAAGACCAAAAGAAGCCTAACCTCATTTCTGAATTTACAGTTCCAACGCCAGTGACTCACGCATGTGTCAAGATGGTCAGCCTCGCGTGACCTGCAGATGTGGGTCACAAAGAGATGCAGAGCGGGCACAACCCAGAACAGCTGGAAGCGGACACAGAGTGACAGGCCAGTCCCTCCCTCCTCCCAGGGGCGAATCAACTCCCTCCCTATCATAACTTGGCTCGGGTATCTTTAGGATGCCAGGCTTCCAGACAGAGAGGGAGTGAAAAGAAGTGGGGAGCTAATTTCGTTCATTACTTGACAGCACATCATGGAGTACACACTCTCCCATTTCCCCCAGAAAAGAGTACCCATTTTGTCTACCACTAGAACTTATGGACTTTTAAAAATAGATTTTGCCAAACAATCGTGCGGGCAAATGCTGACTTGCAGTCTGGGAGCTATCTCTTCGTCAGGCCCAGCAAGATGAAAGCAGGTTCTATTTTCATCATGAGAGAGCCGCGCGTGGAGACACAAAGGAGAAATTCACTTTTCATCTCCATCAAGCAGAGCCCCTCACGAGCCAAAGCGGGGCTGGCTCCAACAATCGCCAAAACGCCCTGCGCGGGGGGGTGGGGGGGAACAGCAGCTTCTGCTTGAAGAATGGCATCGTGCGGCTACAAATCCAGGACAGGAGGATTTCCCAGCGCCCAGCACAATCTCAAAGTACAGAAAAATTCTTTCCTACTCTGGTGTGCCAGGAACTTGACAGTGGAAGAGTCTTAGTAGCAAGAGCAGCAAAGGTACAGCGCAACCCAGGCATACAAGAACGAAAAGAGGACACGGATAAAGCCTGCTCCGAAAGCATAGGGGATTGGTACTTTTTTTGATCTCTTTGATTTTCCCCCCAGGGCGGATTGTGCCCTTCAAGCTTCAAGTCTGAGAGTAGTTTCAGTATATTTCTTTCCTGGTGGGGAGGTTAAAAGTTTTTTTTAATATTCGTATGTATGTATTTTGCTCTCTTATTAACTGCTACCAAGTAGTATTTTTTAATATTCACAGGGTACCTCTCATGTAACTATCTCTTTACAACAATCGAACTGAACCCAAAGAGCCCAGTTGTGCATTCAGCCTCTGGCAGGTTAGTGCAAAATTCAATTTGTACTAATCAGCCCCTGGCTGTTGAAGCATGTAATATACTAGATGTGACAATTCCCTGTCTTACCGTATCCACTTTTCCCCCCTGGAGGTTCCCTGATGCCAGCTAACTGGGAGCAATCACCTCACTGAGAGAATTCGGTATAACGAAGGGTGAGGTTCAAACCCATTAATAATGATGGTGACAATCCTACCAGCGTTAATATGGGAAATGGCAGCTAATAATTATCATGTGCCTACTATGTGCCAAACCCAAAACCAAATGCTTTACGTAGATCATTTCATTTTACCTTCAAACTAACCCTGTAAGGTACATAGAATTATTATCACTGTTTAATAAACGGGAAAATGGAGACTTAAAGAATTTGATCAGTCTGCACAGGCTCACGCTAGTAATCAGTGGAGATGCAATTTGAACTTGGGCAGTGTCACCCCAGAGCCTACGCTCTGGTCCACTGCTCAGATCATATCTATATTGTCCCCAAAGCTATGCTTACCACTCCTTAGTGCAGACAGGAAACAAAAGCCACCCAGTCGAGACAGGGCCCATCAGATTTCACAGACATTCCATGTGGACACCAACCTCCTCTCCAGTCCGGTAGGGGGGCAGAGGGTGGGCACAAAGGAAATTACATGTGTTTCTCCCTCCCTGCTGTGCCGAGCTCCAGATTTGCTTCCTCTCCATCTCAGAAACTCAGCAGGATCTGGGGAGCCATGTGGGGACAGGAGGACCAGTTCTTCCTTGGTTATGACAAACCCTCGAGAAGAGGCTTCTTATTTTGCCACTCAGCGTAAGTTTCCATTGGGGAAAGACCACTCTGTGTTCTCGTGCTTCCTGAATTCTCATCAGCCAAGAACACAGTCACACTCCTCGCTGTCTGAGAAACCTCTGCTGTGGAACAACCAAGATTCTTTTATTCTTTAATTCATTCATCTATTCAACGAATGTTTACTGAGTACTACTCTGTCCCAGACACCATGTGACTGGGATAAATGATTAATAACACACAATGGCTAACTTCAAAGGGGTCAGCCTCGATTAGGGAATACAAAACTCTGGTCCCTTCCTTTAAAAATGTATATTAAGACATGCTACAGAGTGCGACTGTCTCCGTGGGGAAGGGAGGAGGGGGAGGAAGGAGGCAAGAGGACAAGCAACTCCTGTGTGACAGTCCCTGTCCTAGAAGCTTGATGCACATCTAATTTAATTCTTTCCCCAGTTCTGAGAGGCAAGTACCCTAAGCCCCATTTCATAACCAACTGACATACAGAGAGGTTCAAAAACACCTTTTCCCAAGACAGTGAAGGCTTCACAGCTCCTGTCTGGGAGATCCTGAGGGGCTGAAATCCAGCTGGACTAGGGAGCTCTAGGGGGCTTGTCTTGAAGTTGCATTTGCAAAGCGAGTGCGTTATTCTGACTTAGGGACACCGCACATCTCAGTGTCTCCAGGTCTGTCCTGCTTTATGCCAGGGTCCCTGAGTGATTATTCATGAACTGAACTCCTCTTTTCATTTGTAAGTGTTCCATGTTGATGATAAATTACACGGGCATCCTATTTTTTTTAACATATTTATTGGAGTATAATTGCTTTACAATAGTGTGTTAGTTGCTGCTATATAACAAAGTGAATCAGCTATAGGTATACATATATCCCCATATCCCTCCCTCTTGTGTCTCCCTCTCACCCTCCCTATCCCACCCCTCTAGATGGACACAAAGTACCTAGCTGATCTCCCTGTGCTATGCTAGGGATCCTATTTTTACTTCAACTTTACTCATTTGAATTAGCTTGGAGAAGACTGGTGGACATTGCTGGGATTAAATCTTCTATTTCCCAAGCCAGCCCTCTGGAGCACCCAGAGCCAACAGGCTCATGTCCAACCCTAGTAGGATTCTTCCCCAAATTATGAGATTCCAAATCCATTGTTTTTTCCCCTAGTACTCTTGTTTCCTGTGAGAATCATAGCTAGAGATGGACATAGAACTTAACTTCCAAACCACATTACTCTATTGGCCTAAACTAGTTTTTCCCTTCATTTTTCAAGTCATAAGGCAGATAGAGAGCTGAATGGCACAGGACTGGTTTAATGAAGATCATTTCTGAATTAGCTGCCCATTATAAGAAAATCAGAATAAGATCAATTAACAGATCAGTCAGAAACTCAAGGAGCCAACGTGCAGACATGGACCAAGCACAGCATCACTCATCCTGCAAAAAGTCAATACGATGTCTAATTTGTCAACCACATTTGGAATGATCTGCACAAAAGAAACAAAGACAACATCATGATGTTTGCCACCATCAGCTCTCTCTGTGCTGGGCTGTTCCATTATGTAAGTCCCAAAGCACCAAGCAAGGCACTAAATTACATACAGGTAGTGGCTGGATATAGGCTGCCAGCCGGCTTTTAGCAACATCCCCCATATGGCTAGGAATGCTTGTGCCAGTTAATTAGCACTGGCATTAATCGAGAGAAGGAACATTGACCAGGACATCGAGGTTATCCTTAGACTATTTAAACATGTCATGTGATCATTCGTTCCATCTGTTATCAACATACCTCACACTTAATCCAGTAAATAAACTCCCTAACATTTTAAGCAAATGATTCCATTTTGCCAGGCCTCTTTAGGCTTTGCAAATCTCGGAGTGTTTTTCTCCCTAGAATCTATAGTGTGAAGTGTCACAGTGTCCTGATGGGAATTCAAGGACAAGAGCTACCCCTCCCCCCATCCATGAAATCCTGGGGAAGTATCCATAAGAGGTGGGGGAATAAAATCAACCACATGCCATCACTCACTCAAATGCATATTTTTCACTTTGCAGCTACCCAACAAATCTGCCTTATTTTCTTTCCATGCTCACAATTCTGCTGAAAGCACATAGAAAATAAAGCCCCATTATTCAAATGAATTTCACTGTGCACTAAAAGTGTGACTACGTTTGGGGGAAACCCATTTTTTTTTTTTGTTGTTGTTGTTGTTGTTGTTACACGGGCCTCTCACTGTTGTGGCCTCTCCCCTTGCGGAGCACAGGCTCCGGACGCACAGGCTCAGTGGCCATGGCTCACGGGCCCAGCCGCTCCGCGGCATGCGGGATCTTCCCGGACCG
Organism: Hyperoodon ampullatus; assembly: GCF_949752795.1. NCBI lineage: Eukaryota > Metazoa > Chordata > Mammalia > Artiodactyla > Ziphiidae > Hyperoodon > Hyperoodon ampullatus. Next base: position 175,826,269 of record NC_136914.1, read on the forward strand.
GGGCACGAACCCGTGTCCCCTGCATCGGCAGGCGGACTCTCAACCACTGCGCCACCAGGCAAGCCCGGAAACCCATTTTAAAAGTGATCTCCTCTGAAATGGATGATGCCTAGCAAGGTATAAAACACTTGGGTACTTAGAAAAGCAGATAGGAAATAATCCAACCTCAAAACACTTCATTGGCAAATTGGCTCATTATAGGTATAGACCCAAAGTAGATTTCCAATCCACGTCCTAGAAAGGTATATAGACCATGCATTTTTAGAAACACTGGTAAACATCTTCCCTGAGAAACTTATCTTCGAGTCTCTTTTCTTACCCTAAGAAAGGTTATATAGTCAATATATCATTAATCTTTAGCATTTCTTTATCTACCTCTTCCATAGACTTCTTTCCTCTTCAACACTACCTCCAAAGCCAATTCTCATTAAACTGATGAAAATGTACATCATTTGCCCAATGCACGAGATGGCCTTTAGGAAGAGGCCAAAACCCCCTCAAAGTTATAAAAGGTCTTGTGTATTGGTCAGATGAAAGTAAAAATAATGCCTGATCATGATGGAACGTCTCTCAGTGCTGAGACATCTTAGAATAATGAACAGAAAGCACTGAGGAAGATCAGGGTTCAAATCCTGCTGCCTCCAGAATGGTGACCTCAGGGAAATTACTTCATCTCTCCTGGCTAAAAATGACAATAAAATCCCTATTCTCTCCAAATCATAGAGTTAGCATGAGATCCAGCGTAATAATGGACATTGTCATTGCCACCTTACTCACTGTGGACTTGGCATAGAGTGGTAATCAAGGTTAGTTCCCTTCTCTAGTACTTCATATAAAAGGTATTACCTAATCTGCAATGTCGTCTTAAAAAAAGTACAACTTACTCTTTCAGGTAGCTCAGCGTGATGAAGCAGACATTACTGGTCTAATTTTACCCCAAGCACAGGGAAAATCCAAAAGTCATCTCAGGATCCAATTAATCAGAGAGAGATAATTAAATTTTACACATTGGACTAAGTTTTAACTAGGACACTAGAGCTACCTTGAGGATTACATAGTGTTTCCTGCTCAGGGGAAAATGAAATTCGTACAATTATACAATTGTTCAGCTCAGCCAATACTTATTGATGATCTGCTTCATGCCAGATCCTACACACTCTGAACACACATAGGAATACCACCCTTTCCCTGACCTGGAAAACCATGTGGTCTAGGAGGCAAAGATAAACACAGAGATATGATGTGATATATGATATGAAAATTATGAGACAGAGGTACACAGAGAATCAGGGGGTGGCTTTCTGTAAGGGATGTCATGTCTGAGTCAAGATGAATAAGAGTTAGATGAGTGACTAGTCACAGGAAGGGATGCCAGACAGAGGGAAGAGCACAGACAAGACCCTACATGGAACCCTTACAGGGAGCTAGATGCCGTGCTTTTTTACTGGAAAATCGACATGAAAGAGCAAGGTCTGGAACATGAGGCTAGGGAATATGACAAACAGATAACCTAAGAAGAGGAGAAATGATGCCGTGCACTATCAAAAGATTTTTTTTTTTTTTTTTTGCGGTACACGGGCCTCTCACTGCTGTGGCCTCTCCCGTTGCAGAGCACAGGCTCCGGACGCGCAGGCTCAGCAGCCATGGCTCATGGGCCCAGCCGCTCCACGACATGTGGGATCTTCCCGGACCAGGGAACGAACCTGTGTCCCCTGCATCGGCAGGCAGACTCTCAACCACTACACCACCAGGGAAGCCCTCAAAGGAGTCTTTACCTTACCATCAAACATCACACAGTTTTTCTTAAAATGAAGATCAAAACAGACAAGCAAAATGCATTCCTGTTTGTAAAACACAGTCTTATGATAGATTCCAGAGAAACCATCCATTTACCCAAATAAGGAACAGTGGGATACATACAAAGATGGAGACAATAGTCTCAGGGATGCTGCAAAGCTGACTCCCTTGACTGAAACTCACAAAAACAAACAAACAAACAAAGACCCCAAACTACCTGCAAATTTAGAAGGAAAAACCTAGAGCTTAGCAATCCTGCTCTAACTTCCTCCATTTATTGACTAGAATAATTTGCAGTCTCTCAATCTAGAACCCAGTCATGAAAAACAAATCCTCTCACCCTTGTCCTGCCAGAAGAGTCATTGCCTTCATCTCCAATACAATACTCCAGAAGTCTAACATTCCTATCCATTTGTCAGTGGTACGTGTAAATATCTGGACAGTTATTAACAAAGGCTCAGGCTGAAAGGTAGTGTTCATCTGGAAAGTGTCTGTAGATTGAATAATTCTGTTTATAATTCATGGCCATTTCCTTCCACTTCCCCATCACAATTCACCGTGTGGGACACACTGGCCCATGGTCGTTCTGTGTGTTCTGTTACTTGTTTTAACCAAGGCTCTTGTACAAACTAAGGTCTGCAATACAACTTTAAACATTATGTTGCATATTATCCTTCTCAGAATCTACCATAAGAACCCACACCCCACACATTCCCAGGCTCACAAGAATCCACCTGCCAATGCAGGGGACACAGTTTCAAGCCCTGGTCCGGGAAGATCCCACATGCCGTGGAGCAACTAAGCCCATGCACCACAGCTACTGAGCCTGCGTGCCACAATTACTGAAGCCTGCATGCCACAACTACTGAAGCCTGCGCGCCTAGAGCATGTGCTCTGCCAACAAGAGAAGCCACTTCAAGGAGAAGCCCGTGCACCACAGTGAAGAGTAGCCCCGGCTCACCACAACTAGAGAAAGCCCGTGCGCAGCAACGAAGACACAATGCAACCAAAAATAAATAAATAAATAAAATTTAAAGTAAATAAAATAAATAAAAATATATGACCATAGGAACATATCCCTGACCCCTCTTGGGGCCTTGGAAGGGGTCTATAGAATGAGAAACCCTGAAGCCTAAACTTGATTTGTTTCATGGTAAGTCCCCTCTCTGCTGAAGACTTCCCACTTTGGCCTGTCTTTTGGTGCCCCAGCATGCCTGTTTGTTCTCTTTATAAGGTCACACCTGTATAAGGAACCCCTTCATTAACATTTCTTCATGTACACAATCTGTGTTGATTCTGAGTGCTGCAAAAATCCTTGCCCATTCTAACGTACTAAGTGAAGATGTGACAGACGACCTTGCTTTCTTCCCCTTCTGCTTACCTCCCTGAGAGACGTGAAAGTTTCCTGTAACTTTGTCTAAATTTTGAGCCTTTCTTTCCAAAAGCAGTCATGAAAAAATAAAACTAGGCAGGACTAAAAGAAATACTTTACTCTCTTATGAGCTTTTCCAAGCAGGCCACAAGCTAAATGTATTGGGTCTATCCTCACTAAATGCATAAAAGAAATATGATGGCACCTTTCTAAAGATATGTTTGGTCAACTACGATTTTTAGCAGCTGTAATTGCAGTGCAGCTACCCAGCATTTTTCTTGCTGCTCCTTTTGAATAAACATCTTAGTAAACACCCAAAACAAAGCACCATTATGTTACAAAAAAAGAGAGAAGAACTTTATTATGGAACCATGTTGGTTTGGCTCTAACCATACAGAGTACACAATTCTGCAGGTATTTGATGCAGATGTTTGAATTGATTAGCCCCCTGCTTTTACTATAATATCCAGGGTCTGCATCTTTAGATTATTGAGCAAAATCCCCAGTGAAGTGGTGAGAGCTTCAGTTCCCTGAACATCCAAAGCCCACTCAGATTAAGCCTGCAATAGTGTATTGCAAGCCTGTTGTTTCCTTTTAATTTTCAGAACCATGGCATTCCTAATGTCCACAGACAGAATATTCAGTAGTAAAAGAAATGGTGACCATTTTACAACTGATTCAAACAACTTCACCTTCCAAAGTTAGAAACTCTAAGAGCTACATACCAAGAAGAAAATACAAGGCTACATTGTCACACGTGGAAATATACAATGGTATTCGAGTCACCTCCTATGATAAAAGTGCTTCAAATTAGAACAACACATTCATTGTTAGGAAGATGTTTCATAAGACTACACTGTCCAGTAAGAGATATTCAGTTAATTTCCTTTGAAACATGGCTTTTTTCCCTCCATATCATCACTTATCCACCTAACTCTCTACAGTCAGTCTTTGGTTTTGTTTTTTAACTCTTCGTAGCAACTTCACAACTCAGAGTTTAAATTGTTTACGGATGCTGGCTACCTTGCTCAACCAAGCTGAAATTTACATTATCAAATTTTTACTACATTAGTGTTTCTAGGATGGAAAAGAAAGGAACAAGAAGATGAGATCTTCATAGCAAGTTCACCATCCTAAATGTGGCACAGAAAATAAGCAGGCTTATTTTTTTCACTCTGGCAGTTTAGTAATGCTAACTGTGGGAATATCCAGTTTTTATATTGCATATTTACTATTTAGTAAATTACACATTTATTAATATGTTAGTAAACAAGTACATATTTGTTTTAAGCAGTGGTCATTTTAAACGCTTTTTTGACAATTTTGTACTATTTGTAACTTAAATGTACTATATGTTCTTTTATATTTAAAAGAACTCTAGAGAGTTTTTTCATACTGTTTACAACCTAAGATCTTCTAGAAAGAGCTCACATTTAAATGTTGAATTTGAACAAGTTTAAATAAAAGTTTGAAATATTCTCAAAAATTATATAACAATAATTTTGGCATAATTCTAGTAGATGCCAACTGGAAATATAAATGTTGATTAACAAACCAAATTAAGATGGAGAATAAGTATATAAATAGAAAACATATATGTATTTATCTCTACCAAGTTGTAAAGAAATAGATTGTTTCATATTAAGAGGCAATACTCTGCTCTTTTTTATTTGTAATAATTATAACGTCTTAGAAATCTGAGTCTGTTTCTCTATTTCCTAACTCCTAAAGGCTGTGCTAAGAGAAGATATTTACAAAAATGGAAGATCTGGGCTTCCCTGGTGGCGCAGTGGTTGAGAGTCCACCTGCCGATGCAGGGGACACGGGTTCGTGCCCCGGTCAGGGAGGATCCCACGTGCCGCGGAGCGGCTGGGCCCGTGAGCCATGGCCGCTGAGCCTGCGCGTCTGGAGCCTGTGCTCCGCAACGGGAGAGGCCACAGCAGTGAGAGGCCCGCGTACCACAAAAAAAAAAAAAGGAAGATCTAAGAAAATTATCTGATACTTAACACCACAGCCCAATATTATATTCACAACCAGGAAATAGCTGCACATAAATTCTCAGTTTTGCTGTTGTCTTGCCCTTTGCACCAAGCATCCCCAGATATCAGTATTTGCTAAAAGAGATATCAGAGTGTAGCTAATAAGAAAAGGCAGAGGTAAAAAGGCAGGAGCATTCCATTTTTCTTGAAACTGTATCTTTCTTTTGAGGAAAAGTTATACTTCAATTGGGGAGATAACCAAAATATTGATCTACATTCAATTTAAGTTCAAATCAAGGTCCAAGTATTAAATACCAGCATGGTTATTTGCAGCATTCCCTCAAAGTGGGAAAAAAATCCATGACAATGATTTTCTTTTATTGATGCTTTTAAAATGTATTCAAAACACCCCATGCTTGTGTTACTATTAATAAATGTTAATTCTTTACCCTAGAAAACCTCTGGAAATACACACAGCATCTGCCCAGAATATAAAACAACATTGATTTATGCCTTGAACGTAGTGTTACAATGAATAACAAACAAATTCATTATGATGACATAAAAATATCAAAATAAATTACTCCCTAGTATCTATATCACATTGTAGGTCATTAGTTATTAATATCATTATTCATGACAGGCTTAAATACTGATGTAAAGGAGTAATTTTCTTTATTACTATGCATTCCTCTAAAATCGGTTAGTTGGACAAGGACAGAAATCTAGGTAACTTAGAGTGAATATTAAAAAAACAGCTGTGGGCTTCCCTGGTGGTGCAGTGGTTGAGAATCTGCCTGCCAATGCAGGGGATACAGGTTCGAGCCCTGGTCTGGGAATATCCCACATGCCGCGGAGCAACTAGCCCCGTGAGCCACAATTACTGAGCCTGCGCGTCTGGAGCCTGTGCTCCGCAACAAGAGAGGCCGCGATAGTGAGAGGCCCGTGCACTGCGATGAGGAGTGGCCCCCGCTTGCCGCAACTACAGAAAGCCCTGGCACAGAAACGAAGAGCCAACACAGCCATAAATAAATAAATAAATAAATAAAATTAAAAAAGAAAAAAAAAAAAGGATGCTTTAAAAAAAAAAAAAAAAAACAGCTGTGTTAGATGTGCCTGAAAAGAAATCTGCATTGGTGCCTGAAAAGAAATCTGCATGTGTCTGAAAAGAAATCTGCATGCAGGATTAAAGAAAAGCCCTGGGATGTACCTCGGTCATTTATTAATATTTTTACTGAGTAATAAGAATAATTGCTGATATGTACTGAGCACTTACTATGCATTAGTCTTTGGGGTAAGTACAATAGGTGCATTATTCCCATTTATTCTTATTATTCCATGGGTAAAATTATACCTTCATTTTATAAATGAAAAAAAATCAAAATGGAGAGATTTTAAGTAACTGCATGTGGGCAAATAGCATCAGTATGACTAGAACTTAGGTCTTCCTAACTCCCAAGTTCTTTCTGTAGATCACAAGCCAGGAAACTTTCTGTTAAGAGCAATGTAGTAATATTTTTGGCTTAGTGGGTCATATCTTCTCTGTGGCAACTACTCAACTCTACAGTTGTAGAGCAAAAGCAGCCATTGACAACATGTCCAGGAATGAGCATGGCTGTGTTGCAGTCAAACTTTACTTAAGGACACTGAAATTTGAATTTCATATAATTTTATATGTCATGAAGTATTATTCTTCCTTTATTTTTTCTAACCATTTTAAAAATATAAAAATGATTCAGCAGATGAAAAGGACAGAGAAGATGTAATATATACATGCGTGTGTGTGTGTAGGTACACGTACACACACACACACACACACACACACACACACACAATGGAATATTACTCAGCCATAAAAAAGAATGAAATAATGCCATTTGCAGCAACATGGATGGACATAGAGATTATCATACTAAGTGAAGTAAGTCGGACAAAGAAAGACAAATACTATATACTAGTGCTTATATGTGGAATCTAAAAAAAATAATACAAATGAATTTATTTACAAAACAGAAACAGACTCACAGACATAGGAAACAAACTTATAGTTACCAAAGGGGAAGTGAGGGAAGGAAGGATAAATTGGGAGTAGGGAATTAACAGATGCACACTACTATATATAAAATAGATAAACAACAAGGATTTACCATATAGCACAGGGAACTATATTCAATATCCTGTAATAAACTATATTGGAAAAGAAATTTTAAAAGAATATATATATATATATATATATATATATATATATATATATATATATATATATATATAACTGGATCACTTTGCTGCACACCTGAAACTAACACAATATTGTAAATCAACTATAATTCCAAAAAAAAAAAAAAAACGATTCTTAGCTCTCAGGCTAAAACAAAAACAGTGAGCTGGATTCGGTCAAGCATCTGTAGTGTGAAAAACCTGCTCTGAACTAGTACTTTTCTACTTTAATGTACACACACATTAGCTGGGAGGTCTGGGGTGAGGTCTGGAAATTCTGAATTTCTATCAAACCCCCAGGTAATGTTGATGCTGCTGGTCCACAGACCACCACGCTCTGAAGAACAAAGCTCTACACTGTAATGCTCTCCTAAGAAATCTCTAAAGATGCTTGTTTTCCTACACCCAGGGTTTTGGTTAATGACCTCACTGAAGCTCACAGTTGTCAAAGTTGGGAAGCTTTGAGCCCCTGCCCCCATTCTTATTGTTCCATATCTGAGTTATCTCTCCAGAGGCTCTGCCTCCTTTCCATCCCCAATTCCATTGCCAATCACATCTTCCAAACAGTTCCCTAGTGTTCAGTCCCTTCTCTCTGAAGCCTCTCCTCTATTTGGCAGTCTGGGACTTCTTTCTCTTTAAAATAAAATAAAGCCCAAATATTTCCCTTCCTGACTTGCACTCATCTCAGTTGTAGCCCAGGGCATACAGAATAAGATTCAAATGTTAAGTTCTTCACAGTCTCACCTAACCCACCTTACCAATTTTGTCTCGCATCATTTCCTGATGATAATCATGATAACAGTAGCCCCAAACTTTTGTTAAGCTCTTATCATGTAGAAGGCACAAATACATTTCTTTTAACCATTGCTCCAGACTACTGTATGAAGTAAGTTCTATTATTCCTATTTTATAGATAAGGAAATTAAGACATAAAGAGCTTCTGGTGCCCAAAGCTACAGAGCTCCTAAACAAAAGATGTGAAGCCAGAACCCTGGCCTTCTGACTCGAGCCCGCAGCCGAACCGCTAAGGTGTATTCCCTCCCAAGGTCATTTCACACGCTCATCGCGCTGAACTACTTGAGTCCCTAATGCAGGCCATGCATTTGCGGTGGCTCATCTCTGCCTACAACCTGCTTTACTGCCATCATCGCTTGCCCCCTGCTAACTCAGCACTCAACTCACAGGTCACCCCTCTCAAAGTCTCCTTTATCTCCCTCTCTCCTCATGGTGCAGAGATGCCCCCAGAGTCATTATTTTTCTTGTGTCCATTTCCCCTACCAACACTGACCTCCCTTAAGGCAGGGTCTCTGTTTATTTTTTTCTGGTACCCCCGTCAGTTAATACTATGCTTGGGAGGTAGTCGGTGTTCAATAAATATTTGACAGATGAACAAGAGGGTTGAGGAATGAATGAATGGGTGGGCAATCAATTTAACAAATCACCCTTAGCTGGATTTCCACATCTGTATAAAGAAGGGGTTGAATCAGATAAGTTCTAAATTATTTTCATCAAAATCCATCATATATTTATTATTCATTCACGCCCTTATTTACTAAATGCCTACAGCCTGCCGGGCACAATTCTAGATCCTGAGCATAGACAGTAGCAGAGGGAGCAAAGTCCCTGCCAAAACTGACTTAGGGAGCACTCTTTTAGACAGATGTACACATATGCATAACAAAAAAGACAGCTATTTACAGGTGGCATTTATAATTGAATTAATCAACTCATATGTGTACAAGTAAGAATCAGTTCCTTCTGGTCTTCAAAGAATATGTATTGCCAATATGGCAAGAATATGGGATATTGACAAAAGGACAGAGGGGCACTTGAGTTTAGGTTGATTATACTGTCCATCTGGGGCCTCAAAATTGCAGTAGTTTTGCATTTGATGTATTTAGTTGCTAGCAACCCATTCCTGAGTGTCCATTTACAGAAGGACACTGCAAATAAGAAAAGAAATATGAAACAACTTTCCATGACTTCAGAAACAGTTATCTTGTGGAGAAATGGAAAGTTATACTTGTTGAATTGCATATGAAAAGCACAAATGATTTGTTCATTCTATTTAAGTTTACATTAAGTACCAAGTATTGGTTTATTTTAATAATAATAATCATTTTGCTTACTTTTCATTTTACTTACTGGTCATTTTTACTGCACATAGAATTGTAGTTACAATAGAAATAGAAGCACTCTTATAGAAAAAAATATATATAACCTGAAATCCTTGTAAAATTTTCATAAAACCCCAGTAAGATAAACTTGTAAATTAGTATTCAGAGATTTAAAACAGCTGATAACTTGACAACCACAAATTCATAACAAAAACAGATATGAACCCAGGGGCCTAAGCATAGTGTTCAAGTTTATATAACTCAGAATTTTCTTTACCCTGTTTAAAATTCTGCTTTACTTTAAGTAAATGTATCTGTATCAACTGTAATCTACTCCAACAATTCATTTAGCCTTGATGGTATCAATTTTGCTCAAGTGCAACGCAGTTTTCAAATAAATGGTCTTATGTGGCTATCAATACCGATGTTTGTGAATGTAACTCATTGCCCTTTCTATAAGAAAACCTAGAAATATAGAAATATATAATATTTTTCTTATAGAAAACATAGTTAATGGAAAATAGGTAATAGAAAATAAAGGGTTTGTACTTGCAATATTTATAGTAAAATTATTTCTAGAAAGTGCTTAAGCGTATTTATGAAACAGAATTGTCTTCAACATAGTCTCAGACATAAAATGGAAATAGATCACTATGCCCTTCCCACCAAGGAAGGCTAGAAAATGTTAGTAGAGATACACCCAGAGTCCTAGTTGCCTTTATTTCTTAAAGAGTGTGTTTGTTAGTATGACTTACCCCCAAAGGGTTTATTAATATTAACAGAAGGAGAAGAATTTGGAAGATATCCTAGAACTTCAATATGCAAATAAATGACTTTAGCTAGTACCCTTGATTTAAAAAATAAATGAAGCCTTTATCACTCTATGCTCAGTCCTGCTCCAAGCACAAGGTCCTTGGCATTGGAGAGGAGTCTCCCCTTTACTGTCTTATCAGGGAGTGAATGCACATGTGACTACATTGACTGAGGGTAGGCATTACACACCATATGGCCCTCTTCAACAGAGTCAACATGAGGAGGGGCTCTTTGCTGACAGAGAACTAAGCAGGGAACAAGGTGAACACCTGGTCAGATAAAACTCCATCAGGATATTTGAATCAGCTGCCCAGTCTCCAAATTATTTGTAGGCATCAAGTCCGAGGTAAAATGAAATGTGCCCCTCTCGCATATTTCAGTAATTATTCTGGTGTTAGAATGTGCATGATATATCCCTGAATGGAAAAACCTTCTCAACTGGTCAGTATGACTTGTAATTCCACAGAAGGTGGCGATAAGGTATGGTGAACAGCTTAAGAGATTAGAAATTGAGACTCCCTGCCAGTGTGGCTTTGGGGAACACCACCCTCCCTAGCTTTGTCTTGACCATTTGGAAAGATGCCAACAGTGACGACTGGGCTGCTTGCTGCCCGTTTAAGCCCTCAGGTGGCTGGGAGGCCTTGGACTCTCCTGTGAAGGTAGAAAGAGAAGAGTGTAGGTGACAGGTCAATCTTTCTCCTTCTTTTCTCTCTGATCAGCACTTCTTTGTCCTTCTCATTTATACAGCAGAACTTCTATATCAGCCAGGAAGGTGATGGCAGCAGACGATTTCAAATCATTGGACGCACCAGTAAAAGGCTGCTTATCAGTAAGTGCACCAGGCCATAGTAAGCTCAGCGAGCTCCTGTAATGAGTGCCCAAGAGCAGAGGGGAAACCTTGAGTGTGTAAAAAAGCAACCCAGCCTCTAAGCTTGGTCAGCCTGGGCAAGTGCTCAAAGTGGCGATTTCAAGGCCAGACTAATGAGCTCATAAATTATAGTCACTTCTCATGCAACATGGTATGATTTTTCCTGCTGAGTTGGATCAGGTAGCAATCTAGACTAACCTTTACAAACTGATTTGAAATCTCCCAATAAGGTGGCCCGATAGATTCAGCCTCTGTTTTGGATATGAAGGCCTAAATTTTCATCCTTTTGTGTCAGAAATATCTCTAGAGCAGTGGCAATTCTGTCGCCCAGGGACATTTGGCAATGTCCTGGGACATTTTTAGTTGTGACTGCATGGGGGGGAGGGGGTGGGCAGGGATGCTTCTGGAATCTAGTAAACAGAGGTCAGGGAGGCTGCTAAACATCCTACAGCATATGACAGCACCCCTCCCCATAAAAAAAATTATATAGCCTAAAATGTCAACAGTACTGAGGTAGTATTAAGAAATCCTTCTCTAGAGGGTACACACATTGGTAAACCACAGCTTGTTTAACCAACAAGAGTGAGCTGGCAAAATCTGGCTCCTAATTTGAGAGACAGGACTGAACAAAACATGTAAGTCCACTTGCATTCCACTGGGCAGGCCTTGGTCAAGTAAATCCACTATGAAGTCCTGTTGGGGTAATGAACTTGTCCTGTGAAAATGACTAAATGGAAAAAGGAATAAAATCATCATTATTTCCGGCAGAGAGCCCCATCATCTTGAATTGTGCAGTGTGTCCTGCAGATGGGTAAGGTTTAACGAGCATGCCCAATTAGCTCTATTGCCTCCACCTAGGGTGAAAGTCATCACATCGTTTCAGTGCCTGAGGCTTCAAGCTCCCCTTAATCTGCCCCAATTCATAACAAAATTAAGCATCACTAAAGTAAGTCATTCCACTTTCTCTGGGAACCCGATGGACTAGTGGGCTTATAAGCACATGACAGAACAATGGTAGTTAGATTAACTACCAACTCTGTTCACTGAGCGCTCTCACTTCCAGATATCAAGGAAATAATCTATGAATAGTTGCTTTAATTATGTTTCTGTGTTTCAATCTAGCTAAGTCTACATGTTGGTGGAAAAAGCCAAAAAATGGCTAAAAGGATGTGCGTGTGTGTGTGTAGTTTTTCTAGATAGTTCTTTAAAAAAAATCATATATCTAGGCAGCTAAAAATAATGTCAAGAATGGGGCAGGGCTTCCCTGGTGGCGCAGTGGTTGAGAGTCCGCCTGCCGATGCAGGGGACACGGGTTTGTGACCCGGTCCGGGAAGATCCCACATGCTGCGGAGCGGCTGGACCCGTGAGCCGTGGCCGCTGAGGCTGCGCGTCCGGAGCCTGTGCTCCTCAACGGGAGAGGCCACAACAGTGAGAGACCCAGGAACCACAAAAAAAAAAAAAAAAAAAAAGAATGGGGCAGGGCTTCCCTGGTGGCGCAGTGGTTGAGAATCTGCCTGCTAATGCAGGGGACACAGGTTCGAGCCCTGGCCTGGGAGGATCCCACATGCCGCGGAGCAACTAGGCCCGTGAGCCACAAATACTGAGCCTGAATGTCTGGAGCCTGTGCTCCGCAACAAGAGAGGCCGCGACAATGAGAGGCCCGCGCACCGCGATGAAGTGTGGCCCCTGCTCGCCACAACTAGAGAAAGCCCTCGCACAGAAATGAAGACCCAACACAGCAAAAATAAATAAATTAGTTAATAAACTCCTACCCCCAATATCTAAAAAAAAAAAAAGTTTAAGAATGGGGCAGTTACACCATTTTACTATTTTCATCTTATAACAATACTATCTCTTTAGGAAAGATCTGCCACCATAGCAGAACTTCTGATGACAGAATAGCGATTTAGATTTAATTTCCCCCTGAGCAAAATTTCATCAAACTTGGAAGAGGGTCAGAATATCCTAACTCAAGTCCCAGGGCAGGACAGTTCCACTCGTGGAGGATTTCAGGGATTCAGCTAAAGTATATGACGTGATTTATCCTTACACTTCTATAGAAACCATATGGTACCCGGAAGTTCTCAGCATGCTCAATTGAACCTATTGGGGAGACCAGCCATCTCCCTTGCTGACTCCCACATTACACTTCCTATAAAAGGTTAGGGCACTTGTGGGTAACTTCAGCATGAATCCAATCCCTAGAGCAACACATGACAATTGGGCTGTCTGACAAGGACACATGGTCCCCCACCCTTTCATGTCACCTGTTACTGTGTTATAACTACATGGAACAAGAACTGGCCTTTTTCACTATGGCGATTGGGATAGGCATTGAGTGGCCACATTCCCTGCCTATCAAAAGGCCCCCTGTGCTTGTTATGCAGTGATGAGACGCCCATCGCAGAGGACTCTCCCGAAATCATCCTTTTCCCTACACGGTGACACCAGCCCTAAAGGTGTCCAACTGAATACTTTAACTAATAGGCTGTTTTGAGGACTTTGGACAAAGAAATGGGTGTGAGGATCATGACCAATAAAGATAATGAGCATTTTCACTGTTAGATGCCATTTCCAACTAAATCAATCCCTCTGGCCAGTAAGAAAAGGGCTAGAAAAAAAATCCAACAACAAATCTGCTGAGAAAGCCAAATGGGTCCACCTTCCACTACCCCTTCTCTCCCCTGTTTTTTTTTTTTTTTTTTTTTTTGAATAGCACCAGGAAGAAAAGCCGAAGTAGCAGGGGTGGGGGCAGTTAAAATGTAGTGGGACAGAAAATCCTGAATATCCATTTGGCAACAATTGTCAAATTCTACTGTATGTTGTGGGTGAGGCAAAGCATGGCTGAAAGGGACTGAAGCTAGGTTTGTCACCTGAGCATAGCATGTTAGGACCATGAGGTCACCTGGTCCAACACCTTCATTTCAAAGAGGAGAAAACTAAAGCTCAGAGAGGGTGAATGGTTCACTCACCCAATTCTCTAGTAAGAACACCAGGAAGCGAAACTTCCAATTTCATCCTGTTGCCTCCCCTCACTGGTCCACTATTTCAAGTCCATTGCTTAGATCTCTCTAGAGTCTACCATCTCTGAGTTCAAAGCTGTCCAAGACAATTTGACAGTCTAAAGCAACCGATGCTTCCCAACTCCCAAATCCAAACTGGGAGTTGGAACTTGAGGTTGGCTCTACCTAGCCAGGAAGATATTTTTTCTGACTCTGAGCAATCCCAAATGTCAATACAAGACTCCTATTTGCCCAGGGCTTACTGCAGGAACTTGGTCCACTGAAAGCATATGGCCTGCTGGGTACCTGCACATATAGATTATAACCTTGACTTAAGGCCAAGTAGATGAGGTGATAAAGGCAATTGCCATTAGTCTGTGCCTTTTACCTCTTCCATTTCAATTGTCTCTTGCTCTTACCTGAACCCACAGGAAAGCTGCACGGCAAGAAACACTAAAAAAAAGGGAGGCCTCTTAAGCTCCAGGGACTTGAGCTCCTAGCCACAAATTTCCTTTCATTCAAAAGAACGATCTCCACCTTTTTTCTCAGCACAACACTTAGCATGCCCATTTGGGGGTGGCGGGGGGCAGGAAGTGTTTCTCACCAGGAATAAGCTGCAAGGTATATTTGAAAACTGATATTTTTGAATTGCAATTGGCATCTCTCGGTGCCTTTCAGATGGGGGCCATCTAACTGCAAAGTGACATTTTGTGATCAGGACTTGGTGGAGACCCAGTGAAAAACTACAATCAGACAGTTTCTAAAACACAGGCTCAAGAAACTGGGACCTAGCATTAAACCTAGACAGTCTTTCATGATTGTTCATCAAAGGAAAATCACAAGAGACATTCAGTTTTCAAATTATTCTCCCTCGCTAGCCGCTCTTATTGCTATTACCATGAGCAATATCATTCTTTACCCACTGCAGGAATCTTTTGTGAGCAAAATACCGTTGAAAATCTTTACTTTCGAATCCATTCACTCCTGGCAAGAAGCAGTCCTGGATGAACTTTCGGGTGCCCAGCTCAGTAAAGGAGTGACCTTTGGTTGATCTAATTTACTTGTCTCTTTTATCCACATATGATTTATATTACATGTGTATTTAAGTAATGCCTTTGTCTTCTAGCACCTGTAAGCCCTTCATAATCATTAAGCCTCAAGTCCATTTGAAATAACAGATTTCTTCACTTTGTAGAGATGGAGAAACTCTGGAAGGATTGTGGGTCCACGTGGAGACAGTCTTGACTCAAGCCCTAGAGGGAGATCAGTACATTTCCCAACCTCTCCAGGCAGCCTAACTGTCCATAAATGTGTGGCCATAATATTAAGTCCCTACTAACCACATAATTGCATTTATGAACCCAGGCAGTTCTGTATTCACTCCTGGGTGCTCTTGGAAAGTTGGCCAAAGAGATGAGGGTATTGGAGCATGGCTAGAGTGAGGAAGGGCCAGCCAGGGAGGAAATATTGAAGTTTTTGATGGCTTGATCTTCTTGAAACAAATATTCTTTATCACATGGTCAAGCAACTATGAAGAAGCCATTAGAGAGGGATGAAGCTGGAGGCCAGGGGCCCAGTTAGGATGTCTTTATAGAGTGAATCCAGAAAGTACAGTGGTTAAGGGCACAAGTTGGGGTTTTTTTTTCTTTTTTTTTTTTTTTTGTCTGTGTTGGGTCTTCCTTGCTGCGCACGGGCTTTCTCGAGTTGCGGCAAGCGGGGGCTACTCTTCGTGGCGGTGGGTGGGTTTCTCATTGTGGTGGCTTCTCTTGTCCCGGAGCACGGGCTCTAGGTGCTCAGGCTCAGTAGTTGTGGCACGCAGGCCCTAGAGCTCAGGGGCTTCAGTAGTTGCAGTGAGTGGTCTCAGTAGTTGTAGCTCACAGGCTGTAGAGTGCAGGCTCAGTAGTTGTGGCACACGGGCTTAGTTACTCCGAGGCATGTGGGATCTTCCCAGACCCGGGCTCGAACCCATGTCCCCTGCACTGGCAGGTGGATTCTTAACCACTGCGCCACCAGGGAAGTTCCCCAGGGCACAAGTTTTGACATCAGTCAGCTATGGGTTGGAATGCTGGCTTTGTTACTCACCAGATGTGTGGGCAATTTATTTCCCTTATTGAAGACTCTTGTTTTCTCATCTGTAAAATGGGACTAACAAAAGTGCCCCATAGGGCTGTGGAGATTCTATAAGATAAATGTAAATCACTCAGCACAATATTCAGCGCAAAACATGTTCAGTTATAATTGCAAAAACTGAAATAACGCTTACACTTGCTGGGCACTGTTCTGTTACTCGTTAAATCCTCACAACAGCTTGAGAGGCAGTGTTATATTTTGCCTCCATTTTGCAGGTGAAGAAACTAAGGTACAGAGAGGATTTGTAACTTAAGTTATGGAGCCAAGATTCGAACCCACACATTCTGTCTCCAGAATCTGTGCTGCTTATTACTCCTCTAATAATAGCCATTAGTATTGATTACTAAGGCCATAGATCTGAATGGAGACAGATGGAGGACTGCGTGCTTGGCAGGATGTAGGGATGACAAGAGAAGGGATGATCCAGACTGGTTCCCTGTGGTTTTGACTTGAGCGATGGTCTATGGTATCTCTCACAGTGGTGGGTGGTGGGGAATACAGAAAGAGGAACAAGTCTTATATACCCGTAGAACATTCAGATATAAATGGTTAATAGGCGGGTGCATACATGGATCTGGAGTTCAAGGCGGAAATTAGGGTGGGTTTTATAAATTTGGGAGTCATCAGAAAATACTTGGGAACGGGAGTCCTGTGAGTGCATGAGATCACACACACAGTGTATGGGGTGAGAAAAGAAGAGGACTAAAGAGGATCCCTTTGCGGGGAAGTAGGGGGGCTCCAACATTTAAGGGTTGAACAAAGAAGGGTCCTTAAAGGAGTGCAAGAAGGAGTGGGTGGAGAAGGAACGTGCTTGCTGAAAGCCAAGAAGGAAAAGGGTTTCAACAGTCTTTCTCTGGTTTAAAACTAGATTTTTTTAATTAGGGAAAATATTTTACCTTTCCCCACTTACCTCTTTAGGGTACCACTCCCTAACCAAATACAAGGAATTTAAGTGTAGATGGATTAGTGCCATGCCAGCTCATTTCCTGGGAAAATAAAAAACTCACATCACGGGCTAAGGGGAGGTCAGCTTGTCCATCCCTCTCTCCATCTCTGTTAAGGACTCATCTATTCTTCATCTCAAAGACTGCCACGTCCGTGAAGCTCTCCCACGCACTCTAGTTGGAATTTAAACCATGTTCCTTTGTGGTTCTAGAGAATTCCAGACATATCTATACCATATTTTTTTGGTCTAATTCATGTCACGGTTGTTCGTACAACAGTTCAATCACTTGCTAGACCAAAATTTAATCGATGGCAGGACCACATCTTAGACTTTCTGTATCACTAGTGCTTGATGCTGTGTCTGGCACATAGTAGGTGCTAAATAAATGCTTGTGGGCCATGAATGAATTTAAATCTTTAAAAATTTTTTATTTATTTTATTTTTTACAAATTTGAATTTAAATTTTTAGCGAATGTAGCCTAACGGGTACATTCAAGTCAGTCACCATCTTGCTTCTGGCTTCACCTTTTATGCACTGTACCTCAGTGCAAAACTACAGTATCAAGTTTCCATATATGTAAAATTAATGAAATAGAGCTAGTGGGAATTAAATGAGATTATAAACGGAAGGTACTTAGAACATAGCAAGCATCCAATACTCGTTAGCTATTAAGTGCCAGGTTCTCAGCTCAATGACTGGCCAAGCCCCTCTGGGGAGGGTTTTAGAAATTCCTTGCTATGTTTGGATTTCCCGTGGGCCCCTCACAGACCCAGGGGTCCTGGTTCCCAGCCTATTCCTTTAACTCCTGTCCTGTAGGATTTAGAGCCTGACTGTGACAGCTAATTTTGGAACTGTAATGCCTCCTGTCATCTTCCATAAATTTGACATAAATAAATCACAAAATACCCTTTTTATATCGCTTTTTATCTTGCCACGCTCCTTGTTTCTTTTGGAAACAGTTTTTATGGCAAATGCACAGTGTAAATCCACCCGGCAATAAAGCATGCCAAACAAGCGTGTAGAACAGGCACCTGAGAGGAAATTACCCGGCATTTGCAGGGCTCCACACAATTACCAGCAGGATGTTGTGGAGTGGGCCTATTCAGCGCGCCGCTCTGCCCTCCTCACGCGTGATTTGCATAGCCCTTTTAAACAACATTGTCACACAACAGAGAGGGGACCCACTGGTCTGCGTCTTCATGCTGGCCTCCTCCTGTGGCAACGTGAAGTCCTGACTTTGCATGGCATCTCCCCTGCCTGCTTCCCTGAAGAGGTCCTTTCCCCTACAGCAGCAACGTCCAGTAGAACCTTCTGCCATGATGGAAATGTTCTGTACAGATATGCTCGCTATCCAGGATGGCAGCCACAAGCCCCACACAGCTACTGGACACTTGACATGTGGGTTGTGAGACAGAGGAACTAGATTTTTCAATTTGAGTGTAATCAATTTAAATGTAAACCACCTGATAATTCTGTAGCTAAAAATATATACAATGTTGGATTGACGTAGCTAATACTTCATTTCAAATGTTTGCATCTATAAGTGAAATGATACATAATTTACTTTTCTTGTATTATCTTTATACAGTTTTTGAATGAAGATTACACTAACCTCAAAAAAAAAAAAGTAAATAGCCACATGGGGCTAGTGGCTACCATAGGGTCAGCACAGCAAAGATCGTTTGACCTGTCTTCCTTTTCAGATACCTTGTTCTGTACTTCTCCAATTTCAAACACCGGGAATCATGGTAAGTATCCACTGAGTACTTTCTCATGTGGCTGCTCTGCTTTCACCCTAAGGGTGACCCTGTGGGGTAGTTATTAAGATCTCCATCATTTAAAGGAGGCCCCTGAAGTTGAGAGATTTTAAGTGACAAGTCTGAAGTCTCTCTGTGATGGAACAGAGACACGCGCCCAGGTCTGTCTGTCAAAGCTTTGCTGCCCTCAGAGTGGTGTTCAGACCAGACATTCTGGCTTCAGGTTATTGTAACTGAATCATTAGGGCAACCTTTGTATGAATTTGTTAGCACTGCAGGGTTCAATACCTAGCTCTGCAAAGCTCTCTATCCGGGGATGGAGAGAGCTAGCTTCGCATCGCAACCTACCGCCCACTAGCTACAGGTGTGAGGCCATGCACTTCCAGACACATCTCTCCATGTGTGTGTACAGGCTTGTTGCTGCCTCACAGGTTTGGTGGGAGCACTTGAGAGATCCATTTGAGGATGTGCTAAAGAGTAAAAGTGCTGCACAAATATAAGGCCTTGCGATTAAAGGAAACTCTGATGAATCCTACCACACCCTCTTTATTTCTGGCCTAAGTTGCCACAAAATCCATGTGCAATATCATTACCCACATCGATATTTACTGAATGCCCCGAAAGCCTACATTCTGTGCAGCAAAATTAAAGGAATGCATCCTGTGGCTTTTTTGTAATACCAAATTAAAGCAATGACTATCCACAGCAGAAAACCCACCCCACCGTGCACTGATTATTAACATGTTAATTTCTATGTCCCAGCTTTTGAAAATGATTCTGGGAACTACTTATTGAATTTTTAATTTGCAGATTATCTACCAAATTGGCTGCAATGGCTCTGAGCAATGGGGCCCACATGTCAGCTGAGCAGGTAAAGCAGATGGATGCAGACAACAGCGGCTCAACTTCTGATGAGTCTGCCTACCCAGGACCTGGGCCCCTTACTGGCTCCTGAGAGCTTCGTGTTCAAGAGAAATAATCATGTATTTCCCATATGTGTGTATCAGGAGGGGAAGAGATATTAGAATCCTCCCCTAAAGAGGTTTCTAAAAATCATTCCACAGTCTGAACCTCTAAACTCATTTACCAAGCTTATCTTTTATTATGCAAAGCCTCCCTCTTTCTTTCCCTTCCTTCCTTCTTTCTTCCCTTCCCTCCATCCTCCCTCCTTCCTTGCACTGGGAATACCAGACGGAATAAGGCAAACCTGTCTCTGCTCTCACAGAGCTCACAGTCCAGCTGAAGGCTGTGGACACAAACAGTATGTGACACAACAGTGTGACAAGATCTATGTACGAAAGTGTATAGGAATCCCTAGCCCAGAGACGAGGAGGAATAATACCAAAGAAGCCTTCCTAGAAAAAGCAAATTAAAGGGGGAGCAGGAGACAGTCAAATGGGTGAAGGGAGAGAATATTTCAGGCCGTGGGAACAGCAGAAGAGAAGAACCGGAGGTGGAAGGAAGTTAGACAGCCTTTGGTGGTCCTCCACCAGGGCTGCAGATTCTAGCCCCACCCCCTCGCAGGTGCAAGCAGAAGAGCCCCAGCAGCTGAAAGCCTCCCCCTCCAAATCAGGCAGGAGGCAGAACCGTCCCCAAAGCCCCTAAGCACCACTTGTTAGCCATTTGTCCTCCAGGAAGTGACTTACCCTTGCTAAGCCCCCTCAGATCACTGGAGATCTCGCCTTCACCTGGAGTACCTTCAGCTCTCTTTTTCTTCCCCATTCATTCTCTACTCACTCTCTTATGTACACAGTTATCTTTTTCTTCTACATACCTTATTTCTGCAACTAGATCATAACAACTTATTCCTAATAATAAATGCCTTTCTTAAAGTAAAAACTACTGCGACTTTGCATTTGCCCAGAACTTTGTACCTTGCAAAGGGGTTTCACCAGAGGGATCGTTATAGAGATCGGCAGAATAATCCCCTCAGTCAGTAGGGCAAGTGTTAAGCTCCTCAATTTACTGAGGAGAGCACTGTGCTTCAGAGAAGCACAGAAGCTATGTGATGTATCTGAAGCAACACAGCTGCTTCATGGTTGAGCTGATACGAGGACTCAAGCCCTAGAGCCAAGATTAGATCCTTGATAAATGTTTGGTAAGAGTCTTACCAAACATTAAATGGCTGACATTTTAAGTGCTTACTGGGTATGCTGTTCTAAAAATGTTGTATGTATGAAGTACATTAAACTTAAACTCATTGTATGAGGCAAGGGCTACTATTATGTACTTTATTACGGACAAGGAAACTGAGCCACAAGGATGTTAAACAGTTTGCCTGGGCTCGCTAAACTAGTGATGCTGCTGTGATCCACGCCTAGGTCCACCCCAGAGCATGTATCCAGAGCCTCTAGGCACGCTGCTTCTCTTGATGACAAAATTTCTTTTACACTTGTTAGGAATCCTCCAGTGCTGGGAAGAACACCAGGAATGCTGAAGAGGCTCAATGAATATTTATTTATTTATCTTTAAAACAGTTTACTCTCTTGTAGGAATTAAAAGTTTCTTGACAAGTTCGAAGGTTTTGATTGTTTATTTCTTCCAAATTCCCATAACGATCACGGCTGCCCATGAATCAGCTTTCTCTAGTATCTCTTTACATGCATTCCCAGCCCTGGACTGGGGACATTCTGTTATTGTATTTCTCTCTGCTGCTGGATCACCAATCGGACCCACCCACGTTGGCTCTCCCAGACATACACCTGCCTCAAGAGCAGCCTTTCAGCATAAATCACACTCTCAGCAGGAGGCACCTTCAATACCACTTGCTCAAAACAGCCCATTATGTCCCTTAATCTCCCCCCCCCCCACCCCGTGGTGGGTAAGGACTTTCCTTGGTTCCCTTTTTCTTTTCCCACAGAGATGAGGAAACAATTCTCCTTAACCTTTTGAAAACAAACAACAGACAGCAAAACCATGACATAAGATACAGATAGATACATGCTATCTACCGTGAATATTCTATGGGATTGTTTAGTGTGTGACTGTCCCACTTCTCACTGACCAAAAGCAATGTGGACTTAGGAACACTTAGACAGACTTCTTTTTTTTTTTTTTTTAATTTCTTGCGGTATGCGGGCCTCTCATTGTTGTGGCCTCTCCCGTTGTGGAGCACAGGCTCCGGACGCGCAGGCTCAGCAGCCATGGCTCACGGGCCCAGCCGCTCCGCGGCATGTGGGATCTTCCCGGACCGGGGCACGAACCCGTGTCCCCTGCATCGGCAGGCGGACTCTCAACCACTGCGCCACCAGGGAAGCCCAGACAGATTTCTTATTTTACGAGATATCCTTTTACCTCTGGGTCTAAGAATTCCTACATCAGTCTGCAGCAGACTGGAGAAAAAGCTTAAGTACAACAAATTCCAACTCACCATAGCAGCCATCATTCAATAAGATAGGAAACCAAATGATACACTCAACCCTTTTCCCAGGGCTGCAAAGGGCTGAGGTGATCCCGTTGCAAATTCCTCAGACTTTGCTACTGGAGCTGAAATTTAATGGGTTAATGATGGGCCCTGAAGTCAGATGAACCTGGCAACTCCCAACCCTGCTATTTTGCAACTTAGCAGAAAGCAAGCTGTTAGCCACATGTCCTGGCCTAGCCCCTCCAATTTTTCAAATCATGATTTGTATGCTTGGCTGCTTATGTCTGGGATAGGCACTGTAATGTGTGCTGATATGAGGGGGTAGGCAACCATGGGGAAACACTACCTGGAGGTCCAATTAACAAGCTTGATTTGACCCTCAGAGAATGGCAGATACAATTCGTGGAGTCATATGCTATGTCTTCTCCCTCAAACAACTTATTTTCACAAGTGTTTACTAATCCATACAAAATGTGTTACCTGCAGCTGAGGGACCGCGGGTCACCACTTTATGTACATCCTTTCTTCCTAGCTCAATGGAAGGAATAGCAGGTTGGTATCTATTTGGTCTAGTGTCAGTGACTATGATTTTGGTTAAAGGGCAAAAGGCTTTTATACCCCAGTTTTTTTTTTTTCTTTGTAATTTTTCTAAAATGAGAAAAATGGTACCACTTCAGTCTATTTCTTAGTATCCTTCTCATGATATATTCTGCTCTGATGTGCAGCATTGTACAGCTGCACTGCCTGTTAAAACATTAAGACACTTCCATGCCGGCTACTTGGGTGCACCATCGATCACCCTATGACGTGATGCCACCTCTCTTGGATGCAACAGCTAAGAGGGGGGCGCCTAGCACAGCACAGTGCGGAGGGCTCCACCATTCCGCTCTGGGCTGGACCTGGGCCCATTTTGGTTGGTCATTGCCCTAGTTTTTGTACCTGTAGTTATCTATTCCAAATAGTACCTCAGGATGTATGGGATAATAGATGCAAGAATCCTAACAGATTTTTGCAAGGTTCCAAGGTTCCATATAAATTTAAGATAGTATTATAGCAATAACTCATGTAATCAATACAGTGGGGGCATAGTATGTTCAGAATGACCTAATTCGCTAATTTACTCAAGGTTCACCCACTTCTGCAGGGAGATTGACTGAAGCGAAGGACCTTTCCTCAAACAATATAGAGGACGGCACCTTGGACCTGCATTTCAGACATTTGAATTTAGTGACTGAGCTTTTCTCTAATTCATATTTTTAGCAAAAAATAGGACTTTTTCACCAAATACAAATACAACATCCGTCATCTGGACCATCATATATTCTCAGAAACAGCATGCTAGGCCTGCTGCGTTGCTGATCTCCAATGAGGTGGTTAAGCAAAAGGTGGAAGAGCGAAAATTCATCCTCCCCACATGACACAGGAATAAAGGCACAGACATTTATAGCAATAAAGTAACATTTGAAATGTAAAACGTCAGAGGTGGTGCTTAGGAATAATGAAACTGTAAGAAGTTCAACACAATCAGGTTTAAAGAGATAATGATAAAAATGAAAATCTGAAATCTCTTGCCAGTAGAGTAAACCTAGTCTAGGAAAATGAATTCAATATTTCCTGCAAATAAACAGTGGTTTCTAAAAATAGAAAACACAGATGTGAAAGCCAGAAAGTTTCAGAGGATCGTAGGTAGTGATGGTCAAAATATGACTTTTTTTGTGACTCTGTGAAATTACGGATGAGGGATGGCAACCCTGAAGGTAACTGAGATTTTATTAAACTGACAGACTATATTTTAATACATCCCTGATGAAATATACATGTGCTCACTTTTCAGACATAATCTGTATGAAAGTGCTTTGTGAAGCACTAAACCAGTGTATCTTCAAGTGGATTGCAAAGAATCAGACCTGTGAGACACTTAGTGAAAAATCAAACTACTATTTCACACTGTTTCTCTGTTAGATATTCACAATGCTCATGAATCTATTAAAGGCTCTGAAAAGTCCTGCAATATTTTTTTTAATTCCTTTAACTTTTTTTTCTCTCTTTAATCAATATTTCCCAAATTTACCTGAGCAGAGAAACCATTTTTATTTGTCACAATTTGGGGGATGTTACATTAGAAAAATATAAGAGATTATCAGTTTGCTACTGGAAGATTTTTGAAACACAAATATTCTGTGCACATCTTCAGGTGTCTGATCCTAAGGGTCCTCAAAGGCACCCCCTCAGGCTTCACCTGTGACTTCCTATCTGTACCAGCGATGTTGGTTTGAGGGTCTTTCAGCTGCTGGTTAAGTGAAGATGAACTGCATTATTACTCAATTGCAGTGATTCTACCCACTGTCAATTCCCTAGAGGATCAGATAAGTCCTCCCACTGTGGTCTTCCTGGGCTCAGGATGCTGGCTTGCAAGCTTCCCTAATTGCTTCACCCCCCTCACTTCCTACCCTGCATTTTTATCACTGGCAGGTGTTAGTAGGAAGCGCAGTCCTGCGGCCGAAGGAGGAAAGAAAATTTAGAGCAAGCGCCTTCTTTTAAGGAGAGCAGCCTTAGCAAAATGTTACAAATTAGCTACAATTTACAGGTTCTCATTCTTCCCTGATTTCTTCAGGTGCCTGTGCTTGGCTCTCCAAAGGCTTTTAAACTTTATTTGCCTTTCTTTGATTATGCTGGTAGAAAGATGGAATTCTAAAGGAAATGCATCATTAAATTTATATTTGGGCAGTCTTATCAGCATTGGACATACATAATCTTTCATTGCAAAGTTTTTGCTATGAAATTGCACACAAATTCATTTCTAAAAAGAGGGACAGAGACAGAGACAGAGAGAGGAAACCCTCAATGTTTTTATGGTGTTTGACGTCTATTTTTATGTTTCTTAAAGATAAAGCATTTATTCTATGCATGATTTGAATTTTATGCATCTCTTCTTTTTGCCTTAACGGAAGTGAATTCTTATTGCATAGCCAAATTTTACACTCAATTTATACTGCAGAGTAACTCCCTTCCTCCAGATGGGACTATAAACCAGTAGAAAGAAGTTTTTTAAGTGTTACTAATTGACTATAAGGGATCTACTTCTGAAAGGAAATCAAAGGCTCAGGGGAAAGCACAGAACATTATTGGTAAAGGACACTAATATCTATAAAATAAAATAACAAAATTGGTGCCGGGGTGGCTTGGTAACCAGGTTGGGTTGGTAACTTTGAAGGCACTGCATCACCAAGTCACAGAAAGGGCAGCATATGGGGGGAATGCAGAGGAGGAAAGGCTGGCTTATGGGGTAAAAAAGTTTCTCCAGCTTCTTTGAAAGCTATTGGAGATCAAAGATAAGGGCTTCTAATGGCCTGGAAGATGAAAGGGAGAAGAATAGCTACAAAGCTGTGGAGAGCAGGCCCAAGTATTAGATAGATCGAGAGGGAAAAACTAGTTGCATCAGGACCACTATTATCAAGGATCCAATAATGATAACATGGAAAAAACTTCTTTGCTTAATGTGTGTGTGTATGTGTGTATGTTTCCCCACAAAACACCTGTGATAATGCTGTATGCAAGCAGAACAGACAACTGCCAGGGCACCCCAAATAATATAATAACAATAATAGTACCACCTCATAATATTTGTTGAGTACTTACTATGTCCCAGGAAGCTGTGCTAAGCCCTTTGTAATTTTTTTTTTTTTTTTTTTGCAGTACGCAGGCCTCTCACTGCCGTGGCCTCTCCTGTTGCGGAGCACAGGCTCCGGACGTGCAGGCTCAGCGGCCATGGCTCACGGACCCAGCCGCTCCGTGGCATGTGGGATCTTCCCGGACCGGGGCACCAACCCGTGTCCCCTGCGGACTCTCAACCACTGCGCCACCAGGGAAGCCAAGCCCTGTAATGTATTTTTAAATTCTCTCAGAAACGTTTGAGGCCAAAACCCTGTCTCTAGTGGTCACATGAAAGGTGCTAAATAAATATTCATTGAATTATAAACATTGCCTTGATGTGGTTACCATTATTCTTCCTCTTTCACATACGAGAAAAATCAAGTCTCAGAGAGCCTTGAAGAGGTGAGGGAACCATACAGCTAGTAGTTGCAGAGGCTGGCTTGCACCCATGACTGTCTGTGTCTATGTTTTATTTCAGTGATGCTGCCTAAATTGGGACAGAGACACACATAACCTTTCCTCACAAAGGTTACGGGGGTGGGGTCTCAGGATGTGGAGCCATGGCTGTAGAGACAGTACAAAGCCAGGAGAGTGGAAAGAGCATGGTTAGAGGACAAAGAACCACCTAGTTTGATTTTGGGGTCCATTATAACTAACTGCTGACCTCAGTTTCCGTATCTGCAAAATGGGGAAATTGAAATCCATCTTATTCAATTGTGAAAGTTTGAGTTTATGCAGACAAAGTGGTATTTACGTGTTCAAAGTTGGTAAACGTTATTTTTATTCTGCGTAATAAAAATAGCAATCCCAGCCGCCTGGAGTTTGTTGGGTGGCATTTCGTTGTATGACCATGTGAAAATAAGAACCAGTGGGCCCTTGGTTTCTTCATCAGTTTCAAATACTGAGTTACACTATGAAGGGTTTCTAGGGTCTCTTCCTGATCTCAGCTGTGCTATTCACTCCTAACAGCATCACAGTTAATAGTGCAGGTGCTAGAGCCAGGCTTCCAAGTTCAAATTCTTGCTCAGCCACTTAAAAGTTGTGCAATCTTGTGCACAGAACGTAACCTCTTAATGGCCTTCATTTCTAATTTCTAATATGCAAATAATGACATAACAGTCTCCGTTTCCACATCTGTAACACATGAATAATGATAGCGACTGCTGGGTACGGTTGTTGTGAGGATCAAATAAATGTTAGCAGTGATGATGGTTGTCACAGAGGTGATAACGGTCCTTTATCAGCCAGCTTTTGGAGTTTGAAATTCTCACCATACACGTACATCAGGTTTGGTTAAGCAGATATGAGACGTCCAAAAAAATGAAGTTCAGAATTTGGAATGGCTGAACAAGAGGGTAGGTAAGCTTTGATGTGGGGCAGGAAATAGGAACCATGGAACTTTTATTTAGTCATTAAGCAAAGAAGGCTCCTAAAATGTAATGGTTCTGCTAAAAACAACCCCACAGTAATGTGGGCTTGGGACCCTGAAGGGGAGGATGGTTGGTCTCCGGAGTGAGATGCTCTGAAGGAGAAGTGAGGTATTAAAAAAAGAGTGGGAGTGAGGGTTGGGCTGTTAACTCCTTCACAGATAGCTCTCTGTTGGATGTGAGATGGACAACTTTCACTCACCAGAAAAGATCTAATGTATATTTCATAGAATGGTCTAAATGAATCATTTATCCAGACAGCCTTTATGGTAGCTATTATAGACTGAATTGTGTCTCCTTAAAATTTTCATGTTGAAGTCCTATCCCTCAAGGTGACTGTATCTGGGGCCAGAGCCTTTAGGGGATAACAAGGTTAAAGGAGATCATAAGGGTGGGGCCCTAATCTGATAGTACTGATGCCTTTATATGAGGAGGAAGAAACACCAGAAATACGTTCATGCAAAGGGGAAAAACCATGTGAGGACACAGGGAGAAGGCGGCCACCTGCAAGCCAAGAAGAGAGGCCTCAGAAGAAACCCACCCTGCTGGCACCTTGACCTTGGACTTCCAGCCTCCAGAACCATGAGGAAATAAGTTTCTGTTGGTTAAGCCTGACTAGAGCAAACTGACACAGTAGCTGTAAGAACATGTAGGCTTAGAAGAGTCCCTCTGCTTAAGTGCTGAAGGATAAAGAAGAAAGCTAGAAGGAATTATAGAAGGAGAAAGAAGAGAAGGAGGAGGAGGAAGAAGTGCAGGAGAAGAGCAATGTTCCTCAGTGTCTGTTCTGGACCACAAGTTAAAATCATCACGGG
The DNA here is from genome assembly GCF_949752795.1 of Hyperoodon ampullatus. Taxonomy (NCBI): domain Eukaryota; kingdom Metazoa; phylum Chordata; class Mammalia; order Artiodactyla; family Ziphiidae; genus Hyperoodon; species Hyperoodon ampullatus. Next base: position 175,854,525 of record NC_136914.1, read on the forward strand.
TGAAAAACTTCCCACGACCCTCTGCTGAGGATGGAGTTTGCCTGTCTACAGAGCTCAGCTGCACGAGAGCTGCTGCCTGGCTCCTACTGCCTTCTGCACGTATGCTAAAAGCACGAGGCTCTGTCATCCAGTAGCTTCCCTGGCCATTGCCTTCTCTGAAATTAAGCCCCAAGCAAAATGATATTTATTTATTTATTTATTTATTTATTTTGTGGTACACGGGCCTCTCATTGTTGTGGCCTCTCCCGCTGCGGAGCACAGGCTCCGGACGCATAGGCTCAGCGGCCAAGGCTCACGGGACCAGCCGTTCTGCTGCATGTGGGATCTTCCCGGACCAGGGCACGAACCCGTGTCCCCTGCATCAGCAGGCGGACTCTCAACCACTGCGCCACCAGGGAAGCCCTCCAAAATGATATTTTAAATAAGATCACCTCCACCCGAAAGAGAAGAACAGAGTGGAAGCTTAGCTCATTGTAAACTTGTCCTGGTTTAAAAAAATAAAAATAATAAGCAAAATCTCAGAGAAGATTTCCACCTTGTATATAGCTACAAAGAGTGAAAAATTAAACTAAGAAAAGGATAGTTCTAAGACAAATACAAATAGGAAAAAGAAAAGCATTTTTTCACTTTCATTCAACTTCTATCATCATCACCCATTCTCTTCTGACTTTGAAGGCTACCATGGTACCTGTTTGTCAATAATAAAAAGTAAATGTATTTTGAGACTGTATTATAAGCCTCCTGAGAGATTTTTATTGCAGTTGATATTAATTTGCCTTCTCTATTCACATACTATGGGTGCCAAACTAAGTTTAAAAAACTACTAGTACATAGTACAATAGGGCAGAGAATTACATTAAAACGACAGTATTTTCAGCTGGATTTATAGGAGGTCTCCATTCAGATATGAGTGGCTATAGTTAGCCCCCATCCCCCAGCCACTAAGCATCCAATTTGCAGCGAGTTTTGCTACTACCAGCTAAAGAAAAGACTCCAGTGTTACTTTGAACCCACTCCATCCTGACAGGGGAGGACCATTTGAAAGGCAATTATGTATTCAATAGTAAAATGCTTGCCTGTTAAGGTCACCTAACCATCCTACTCTATTCTTTTTGCATTTACTGGCTAGAGACTACTTTAATTCATTTTATAGCAGAACAGTTAGATTATGCTCCATTTATTATAAACATTTGGTTTGCATAGAAATTTGCTATGTTTTATTAATCTATCACATAGTCTTTCTAAAAATATGATGAACAAGGTAGCATAAAATGTCATTCTTTATAAACTTTAGGTGGTTGGCAATTAACGCATTGAGCCTCTGCAGCTCTTCTGACTCAAAGGCTGTTTCCTGATACGGATCCATCTTGCCCACATCATCTGTGGAATTACAAAACATATGATAAATCCAAGCATTTGACAGCATTATTTCCATCCGGTTATAACCCTATTTGATAAACTCAAATCAGCAGCAAAACTATACCAGATTAATGAAAACCCATCAGAAAGTGCACCATGCCATTTAATTTCTGGGGAATTACAGCTAAGATACATGCTAAAACATTCAGAACAAATGGGACAGGCTTTTTAGAAGTATATTTTAGTTAAAGTGACTGGGAAAAAAAACACCCGCAGGATTGTATATTCACCACATCATGTCCAAGACGCTGAAACAGGAACAAAATAAAATGCAATGTGTTTTTGCCGATGAACAAAAGCTGCTTCAATTATAAAAGAGTACACTGATAATAGAATCCCAGAGACAAAGAAGTAATATGAACACATGGCTCACTGCTTACTGTATATACAGCAAGGAAACAAGTTACATCTATTGCACATAGAAAAGGCAAGAAAAAGAGTTAAAAAAAGAGAAAGAGGAGAAAATGCACACTAAGCTTCCGTTATGTTCAAAGAATAATTTCATGTCTAAAAATGATTTAACCCAATAATGTAGCAAAAATTCTGGCTTATATGTAATTACTGAAGAATCCTAGCACCATCTTTTTCTAAGAAGGTAAAATTGTCATATTCAGATGCTGACCTTTTACCACTCAATATGAAGCCATTAATAAAAATTTATGTTAACACCAACAACCCCAAAATGCTTTAAAATATCAATTTTAAAGGATACTTTCTCCTATATCCTTTATTATAAATGTTACACAGACACAGGCAGAAACCAAAAATCAATTTTTAATATATTTCTTCCTACCACAGGGCATGAGAAACATTAATGGTTTCTGCATCTACATGGCTACAATTATTAGCTTTGCTTTTCTAACGGCAGCGCTCATAAAGTATGCTCGGCTTATGATTGGGGGGATGGGGTGCTATTCTTAAGGTTTTTCTGGATGTAAGTTAATAAGCGATAATCCAAGATCTTGAGAGTCATGCCATTACTTGCTTCCCCCATTCAGCATCCTGATATTTACATGATCACTTACACGGAAGCAGCAGAACAACTTAAAACTTAATGACCCCAATTCACAACCCTGCAGTGGGGAGAAGAAGCTGCTGTAAACCTACTGAGGGATGTTATCATGGGTCCTTGCTGTACAGGGAGGGAAAATAACCACTCCGATGGTTTTGTTTCACCTCTACTCAGATGGACTCAGACGTGCTTTATGCCTTTTCACTTGTGTCCAATGTCTTTAGGGCCATTGCTGAGGACAGGTACAGTGGACATCTCCTCTTTCATCTGCTCCCAGTAACTGGTTCTCTCTGGAGAACCAATGTTCTCTCTATGGGTGGTCTTACTGGGACTGTTAATCAGGGTACATGGCTCTCTCCTAGCCATGGGGTAAGCACAGCCCACTGAAAAGACTGTTTTATAGTTCCTAGTATCTAGGGTTTCAGGAATGCGCTGGCCCCAACTTTACTAAAACCTGGTTCTTCAGGAGTTCCTCTGATTCAGTAACCTACCCCCTAGCTTTTCCTCTCTGTTTTAGTTCATTTAGCCAGCGTCACTTCCTGTGGCTTGAATTGAAACTACCTGCCAGGAGAAAAGGGGAGATAAGCAGCTTGGTCTGTACTTTCCTCCAAACTCATGTTCATTGATGCCATTTATCTGTTCAGATATTTTCAGTAGCTCCCCTTCTCGATGGTTTAAAATTCTCATTGCTCTGCAAGGCATTCAAGGCTCTTGTTAACTGGTTTTACTCCATCTATCCAAACTTAACTCCCACTTCCCAAGACAAGGAGTCCACAGAAATTGTGTGAATTCATTTTCCTTGCATAATGCTCTATTCTGGGCATATATATGTTCTCTTGGTCCTTTCACTTAACAAATCTCCCAGTCTTTATGAGCAGTGATTCTTAGTTGGAAACAATAGAACCCATGTGTGCCAATTTCAGCTGAAAAAATAAGTTATCAAAGGATGTAAAGTACTTCCCAGAAACTCCAAGAGCTTTAGGCCAGAGGCTAAGCAACCAAAAGCAACAATCAAATTACATCCCAGGCCTGCCCAGTGGGGACCCAAGACAGTTGAGGCAGGCCATAGACTTCCCACCTCCCAGAAAGAGGCTGGCACAGGAGGCTTCCTTTCAATTCTCCCCATTGCTACCTCTGATAGTGGATGCCCAGTGGAGCCTACTTTTTCCCATAATTTGTTTCCAAGCTAAAATCTGAGTGTAGAACTTAGATCACATGCCTGCACCTTAGGAAGGTCCCTGGGAAGAAGTTTCTGTCTTCTGCCTTCAGGGAGACACAAGTGCATAAGGTGCTGGGTGACCGTGAACTTGACAAACATCCGCTATACTAGCCCTTATGGGCCTACCTCCGCCAGAAGACCTTCTTCAAGCTTTTAATATGTAATGGTCTCGCTTGTCTCTGAACTCCTTTTAACTTATTATCTATATCTCAAATGTTCAGCTTGATTAAACACATTTAAACTACATTATGATTTGAAAAGTGTTTCCACACACATCATCTCTTCTGATCTTCCCAACGCTCTGTCAGTTGGGTTTCCCTAGTGTTCTCCTTTTATAGGTGAAGCAGGGGAGTGTTGGTAAAGTTGAATGACTTGCCCAACTTCCTACTTAAGATGCGCTCTCCACGTTATCCTCAGTAAACACACCATGAGGGCAGAAGTCAGGAGCCAGCATTTCCTTGAGTGTCTGTCTTCTCAAATCGCCCAACTCATATCTAGAAAAGCATAAACCACTTTGCATGTGTGTTCTCTTTTTTTGAACATATAGAACAAAGTTCAACAGCACACCAACCATGGGACATCACATTTCCAAGGAAGAGGAGAAGGAAATGTTTCCAGGATACCACTGCTGTAGAAATTCCCCTCTAAGTCTCATAGTCATGCAAGCCAGTTGGGCAACTTGAGGGAAATTAGGTGTGGGCTGGAAAAGGAGCATTTCGGGAAAAAGGGATCAGCATCACCTATCAAAGAGAAGGGGTCAGGGCGAGGAAGAGAGTTTCACTGCACAGAAACAGGTGACAGTCCCAAACCCTTCAGAGGTAAGTCAACAACCAGACACCAAGGACCTGAACGCAGAAATGGCATTAGCTTTTTAAGCTTTGCAATTTCTCCATGTGTGTTACTTTTATTATTATTCGCTATTTGGTTTTGGCCTTTCCTTGTTCTGCATTTTTTTTTTGTCTTGGTTTGTTTGATCACAAAGTGATCAGCCATGGTACTTTTCCTTGAGACCACAAGGAACGAGAAAGCTAAGGAAATGCTGGCCTTAGTGGGGAGAGAGAGCTCAGGGATGGATGAGGGTGACTGAATTAAAGAAAAGGAAAGCAGAGGAGCTTCTATGACAAAAGGGCCCTGAGGCAAAAAACAAAATGCAAGACCAAAATAGAGGCCCAGAATTAATCAAAGAGTAAGATGTTTTGACTCAGATGCGTCAAGAAAGTGACACCTTTTCATCTCATTTCTCTTGGAACACTGAAAGCGTATCCACTCTTACCCATAAGCAAGAGATTTCTGGGAAACTCCTTGGAATATGCCCTCTATCCCCAGTATGGGTTTTTATGTTAGTCAGGATACAGATATACTACTATAACAAAGATGCTCCAAGTAACAGTGGTTTAAAAAGAAAAAAGTTTCTTACAGCAGTTCAAATAACATGCAGTCCTAGCCTGACATGCTAGGTCCATTTTAAGTCTTCATCCCAAATGGTTAACTATTCTCAACACATTACTTTCAACTCCTGATCTAGAGAGTTGCCCCAGCTCCTGCCATCATGACAGCATTCCAGCCAGTGGGAAGAGGAACAAGACAATGTAGTAGTCACGTTCCTTTTCTTTATGGGCAGGCCTGGAAGTTGAAAACATCATGCTCACTTATCTCCCTTTGACTACAACCATGCCCCACTACAAAAAAGGCAAGGATATGCAGTCTGTGACTAGGCAGTCAGGAGCTCAGCTAGAACTATACTATAGCTGCTATACTAAAGGAAAGAAGAAATGATAGATATTGAAGGACAACCAGCAGTGTTTGCTAAAAAGGCTAGAAATAAAAAAGACCTAGGATAAAATCCTGGTGCTGTCACTGACCAACTGCTTAATCCTAAATAAGTTACTTATCCTGGATAAGTCTTGGTTTTCACATCTACAAAGTGAGCATAAAGACACTCACCATACAGAAGAGTTATGAAGATTCAGTGGGATAATGCATGTAAAGTACTTGACCCACAGAATTGGCAATTGATAAATGACAGTTATTATTATTTTATTGTTATTATTTTTTAACAGGAGTTGGCAAACTATAGATCGAGGGCCAAATTCATAAATAAAAAGTTTTATTGGAGCACAGCCATACCTGATTACTTCTGTATTGTTTATGGTTGCTTTTACAAGGGTAGAGTTGAGTAGTTGAGACAAACTCTACGGCCTGCAAAGCCTAAAATATTTACTCTCTGGTTCTTTTAAGAAAAGGTTTACTAACCCTTGATCTATAGTCACATGTTCTGTTTCTTCAGTTTTAAATAAGTCATGAAACATACTTCACCACATCATTTCAAGAATGAAAGGAATAAATTATGTGAAGCACCTAGCACAGTGCCAAGCACATAGTAGACACTCTATAACCTTTAGTCCTATTTTACTTTCCTTGATATATGGTTACCACTGGTCCCACAACAACATTACTAAATGTATGCAAGACATTACATGACAAAAACAAGTGTCTCAGGGGCTTCCCTAGTTGTGTAGTGGTTAAGAATCCGCCTGCCAATACAGGAGATGTGGGTTCGAGCCCTGGTCTGGGAAGATCCCACATGCCACGGAGCAACCAAGCCCGTGTGCCACAGCTACTGAGCCCGCAAGCCACAACTACTGAGCCTGTGCTCTAGAGCCCATGAGCCGCAACTACTGAGCCCACGTGCCTAGAGCCTGTGCTCCACAACAAGAGAAGCCACCGCAATGAGAAGCCCACGCACCGCAACCAAGAGTAGCCCTTGCTCACTGCAACTAGAAAAAGCCCGTGCGCAGCAGCAAAGACCCAACGCAGCCAAAAATAAATGAATGAATGAATGAATTAAAAAAAAATCCTGCTGCACTTAGTTTGAAGCTTCCTTAAAAACAAACAAAAACTAAGTGTCTCACTTTGGGGTACTCATATATTAAACTCAGGTGCCTTTAAAACAGTGGCATCACCACCCAGGGCAGCAACACCTCATGTTAGTTATACCAGGGAGAGCTGGGTGCACCCTTAATGACTATCTGAAGTCCATGTGGGAAAAACAGGGTCCACATCACAGAAAGGAGAAGTTCTTATCTATACGTGGCCAAAGTATGCAAAGCTTTGAATGGGAAGATGCTAAATCTAAGTCAAGAATTTCTAGAAGTAAAAAATATAGAAGAAGATGGAACAGTGCCTGGTTCTAGAAACATTTATTAAATGGAAAGAAAGAAGGGAGTGGGGAGGGAGGAGGGGAGAACCTTAAATGGTTTTCCAATGTTCTTACAAAAAAGAGGATTATTGGGCTTCCCTGGTGGCTTAGTGGTTGAGAATCCGCCTGCCAATGCAGGGGACACGGGTTCGTGCCCAGGTCTGGGAAGATTCCACATGCCGCGGAGCGGCTGGGCCCGTGAGCCATGGCCGCTGAGCCTGCACGTCTGGAGCCTGTGCTCCGCAATGGGAGAGGCCACAACAGTGAGAGGCCCGCATACCGCAAAAAAAAAAAAAAAGAAAAGATGATTCTTAACTGGCCTATCCTATCTCCCTCTGTGACTCCTCACTCACCACCAGCCCCTCGAATTTTCTGCTCTCCAACCACCTGGCCCTTCTTGAAGTCTCTTAAAATTGTCCACATTCCTCCTCCTTTTATCAGAACTTTTGTGCATCTTATTCTATCTGGCTAAAACAGTATTCTTTTACCTTTTTTGATTGTATGTTTCTATTAGTAAAAACATTTTAGTGCCCATGCAAACACATGAATATTTAGTCATTTACAATTACATGTACATATATGTATGTATACATATGTGTATACGCACATACTTATACAAATTGTATGTGTATGTTCTTCTCTAAAATGACAAAAATAGAAATGTAAAGGCTAGATAGAAAGTTATGACAGAGCTAATGTTTAATGTTTTCCCCCAACCCCAGGACATGCATTTCTCTCCCAGCCACTGCCCTCCCCCTCATTTTACTTCAGGTCTCATCTCGAAGGTCCCATCCTCAGAGAAACCTTCACACCGTGAGGTACTTCTTTGCTCTTACAACTCTTTTTACTTCTCCTTCAGGGTACTTATCACAGCTTAAACTACACGCTCATTTGTAATTACTCAATTAATGTCTTCCTCCATCTCTCCCTGCCAGCCCCACTCCCACCAGTTCTAATATCTATTCAAATGTCTACTCTGCCCGCTCATGAGAGTAGAGATCATGTCTGTTTTACTTAACCACATGTCCTCATCACTTGACACATTGTAGATCTGACTAAATATTGATTAACCCAACACACGAACCATTCTCTAAAGAAATGCATGCTTTAAAAAAAGGCTTAGAAAGGATAAATTTAGAAAATAAGAAATGTCTTATCAAGAAGGTCGCTGACAAGATAAGGCCGGGTGAATAATCACATATCACTTTCTGGGGCATCTTCATTTTTCAAAAAGCCTTTTCTATCTGTAATCATATCAGATTCTCCCAATACCTCTTCAGGTAGATGAGGTCAGACATTTTTATCCCCATTTTACAGATGAGAGAACTGGAACTTAGAGAGTCTGAATGATCTTCCCAAAGCTATACAGTTAGTTGGTAGCAGAACAAGAACTTGAACTCAAGTCTTCCCACCCACCATCCACACAGCCCACAGTCAGGCAGGATGAGGGAGCCCAGGCAGTGGGAAACTCCTGAATGTCTTCAGGAAGATAAGAATTCGAGCTGTCAGAAGAACCCACTGTATGCAATACCATAGAACACTGACAAACATTTCAGAGTGGCCAGGAGATAGAAATGGAAATAATTAAAGCCCCAGGAATTAACACAGAAAGATGAGAGGGCTACGGTGAAAGTTTGGAGGATGGAAACTAAGAGATGAGTTACTAACAGCCTTCAAGTTCATCAATGTTTGTTATGTGGCGGGTGGGTAGCCAGCTGCTCTCCAGTTCCAAAGACCACCAAAGAAATGGGAAATCGTTTAAATTAGATGAGGACGCACTCTCCATTCACTACACGGATGATTGGGTGAGCAAAACGGATGTTAGACTGGAGAATTCACCCCGGGTATGGAATCTCATTCCCTGATGATGAGGGCTGAGAGGACTCCACACCTAACATCTGACGGAAAGTCAGTAGAAGAGGTAAGTTGTGCTGGTTCCTGCTGACCAGCACCATCCAATGTTCAGAGGTGGATGCTATACACAAAGCAGGAAAAAACAGGAAAATTAGATCCATCCCTGCAATTTTTCCTGCTGACCATTCCTGAACCGTAGACATTGATGCTTAGATTTTTCAAAAGCAAATATTTTGGCTAAACAGGTAGGAAGCAGAAGTAAATGCACATCTAGCAAGTATGGTGATTTTGAACAATTGCCTGTGCAGGAGGTGTTTGCAAATTTGAGAATGAATTAAAAGAAAACTAAATATAAAATCACACACAAATCATAATGCTCAAGGGATTACAGAGAGCACAGAGGAAATCTGAATGTTTCTACTTTATCTTCAAGTTAATGAACAACAACCAAAAAATAGAACGGTCTCATTGGGACTGTTTCTCATGAAGGCCAATCATGCCAAAAGCATGTTATATATCACACCGCAACCAATTTTTTAATGAGAAAATGATGGTAGAAAATAGTAAACTAACTTGAAAAGTGCTGGTCAAGCAATCAGAAGACCTGCCCACCAGCCTCAACTCTCAGACTAAACCTCAAGTAAATGCCAAAGGGTCCAGCCCTCTGACCTTGGGCTTCATCTCTCAGGACCTCAGTTTCCTTGTCTGTAAAATGAGAAGACACCACCCAAAGCCTTCTCCAGTTCTACAACAACCCGGCTCTCTGGTTTTAAATCTCTGAAGTTATTAAAAGGAAGCTACGTATTAAAGGCTTCCTTTGTGTCAATCTGAAAATTAGAGAATATCTAGTAAACATTTGGAAAAGTAAAGTCTCCACTGGGATCCATCTCAGTATTAATTGAAATGCCTTAAAGCAGAGTTAAAACGTCTAAAATATTTACATACACTTAATCGAGATTAGCTAGGGAAAAATAAGATTTTCCCTTACTTTGGTTCATGGAATTCTTCATCAATTAAACTTAAATGTGATGACATTTTGACTCAAGTTCTCAGATTAAAATGATTTGTAGGCATTTTTCACAGAACTACAACAAAAAATTTCAAAATTTGTTTGGAAAAACAAAAGACCCCGAATAGCCAAAGCAATCTTGAGAACGAAAAACGGAGCTGGAGGAATCAGGCTCCCTGACTTCAGACTATACTACAAAGCTACAGTAATCAAGACAGTGTGGTACTGGCACAAAAACAGAAAGATAGATCAATGGAACAGGATAGAAAGCCCAGAGATAAACCCACGCACATATGGTCAACTTATCTTTGATAAAAGAGGCAGGAATGTACAGTGGAGAAAGGACAGCCTCTTCAATAAGTGGTGCTGGGGAAACTGGACAGGGACATGTAAAAGTATGAGATTAGATCACTCTCTAACACCATACACAAAAATAAGCTCAAAATGGATTAAAGACCTAAATGTAAGGCCAGAAACTATCAAACTCTTAGAGGAAAACATAGGCAGAACACTCTATGACATAAATCATAGCAAGATCCTTTTGGACCCACCTCCTAGAGAAATGGAAATAAAAACAAAGATAAACAAATGGGACCTAATGAAACTTCAAAGCTTTTGCACAACAAAGGAAACCATAAATAAGACCAAAAGACAACCCTCAGAATGGGAGAAAATATTTGCAAATGAAGCAACTGACAAAGGATTAATCTCCAAAATTTATAAGCAGCTCATGCAGCTCAATAGCAAAAAAACAAACAACCCAATCCAAAAATGGGCAGAAGACTTAAATAGACATTTCTCCAAAGAAGATATACAGACTGCCAACAAACACATGAAAGAATGCTCAACATCATTAATCATTAGAGAAATGCAAATCAAAACTACAATGAGATATCATCTCACACCAGTCAGAATGGCCATCATCAAAAAATCTAGACACAATAAATGCTGGAGAGGGTGTGGAGAAAAGGGAACACTCTTGCACTGCTGGTGGGAATGCGAATTGGTACAGCCACTATGGAGAACAGTATGGAAGTTCCTTAAAAAACTATAAATAGGACTACCATATGACCCAGCAATCCCACTACTAGGCATATACCCTGAGAAAACCATAATTCAAAAAGAGACATGTACCAAAATGTTCATTGCAGCTCTATTCACAATAGCCCAGAGATGGAAACAACCTAAGTGTCCATCATCGGATGAATGGATAAAGAAGATGTGGCACATATATACAATGGAATATTACTCAGCCATAAAAAGAAACGAAACTGAGCTATTTGTAATGAGGTGGATAGACCTAGAGTCTGTCATACAGAGTGAAGTAAGTCAGAAAGAGAAAGACAAATACTGTATGCTAACACATATATATGGAATTTAAGAAAAAAAAATGTCATGAAGAACTTAGGGGTAAAACAGGAATAGAAACACAGACCTACTGGGGATGGGCTTGGGGATATGGGGGGGTGGGCTGTGACAGGGAGGGGGAGAGGCATGGACGTGTATACACTGCCTGACGTGGGGTGGATGGATGGTGGGGGGTGGCCGCATGGCGCGGGGGGATCAGCTCGGTGCTTTGTGGCCGCCTGGAGGGTTGGGATGGGGAGGGTGGGAGGGAGGGAGACGCAGGAGGGAGGGGATGTGGGAACAGATGTATATGTATGACTGATTCACTTTGTTGTAAAGCAGAGACTAATAAAATAAAAGTCTTTAAAAAAAATGATTTGTATATGACTCCAGGTAACATTCAGTTAAAAGAAATAGTTAATAAGGCTCTACTTGCAAGAGTAATGGGGCAGTATTTACCAAGTGGACGCAGCCCTGCCTAGCCTCTCAACAGGTTCAGAGCAACTGAATTTCCCTTCATGAGGTAGGGACAACTCTTGCAGGAAAACATACAGAAACCCAGACTATATTAGACACTTGATAATCATGATCTCATTTCACTGTTTCAATCTCACAGTAACAGTTGGTAGTATCACCTACGTTTTACAGATGATGAACTTGAGGCTGAGAAAAGTCAAATTTGCCCTGAGTCACGTAGCCCAGAATCCAGCAAAAACAAAATTCAAACTCAAGCGTGCCAGTTTTCTCCATCCTAAGGTATCACCTCTCTAGAGTGTATTCATAAACAATGAGACATTATTGAGCCTCCATGCTACATAAATGACACGTTCATAGAAGGAACAGCACAAAATGTACAGTTGTATAGCAAACGTCATCAAGAATATTATTTCCCTTTCTTATCTTCAAATTCTCCAACGTGGGCTTCCCTGGTGGCGCAGTGGTTGAGAGTCTGCCTGCCGATGCAGGGGACACGGCTTCGTGCTCCAGTCCAGGAAGATCCCACATGCCGCGGAGCAGCTAGGCCTGTGAGCCATGGCCGCTGAGCCTGCGCGTCCGGAGCCTGTGCTCCGCAATGGGAGAGGCCACAACAGTGAGAGGCCCGCGTACCGCAAAAAAAAAAAAAAAAAAAAATTCTCCAACGTAACTTGGCAATTACAGGTTGTTAAAGTGTATTTCAGTAGTACTTTTACTACCAAGAAGAACATAGAACTGGTTGTAAAAGTAAACCCCAAGGTACCTAGGTCTACTTTCAACTCTCAAGTCCCATAACACGTCTTATGGTATGCATTATAGGTATTTGATGGGTGCAAAATGGCATCTTCCTTACACTGGCCCATGGGGCAAAAATATCAAATCAAAGGCATAGAATCACAAAAGCACTTGTGGAAAGCAATATTAAGAATACTGAGTTTGTCCACCTCCCTCTTTTTCAGAAAGGTCTACGTTTAAGCCACAGAAAACACACACACAATTCCCTCCACACCTAAAGGACCGCAGGAAGTTATTTCATAGCAGCGGGATTTCTTTCACTATAGACTCTAACCGTTGCCTCTTATTAACAGTCATATGGTTAACACTCATTCCTCACCATTCTGCCCTCACAAATACATTGCCACCTTCAAGAGCTACTTTTGGTTCCCTAAGCCCATCATGGTATTCCTTGCCTCTGAACTTTCCCAAATGCGCATGCTCACTCTGCCCAGACTGCTCCATGCTCCTCTCCCACCGCCCACCCAGCTCTCTTCCTGTAGGTGTCAGTGTGTCACCACTTCCTGGAAGCACTTCCTAAACCCCACCTCACCCACCATGCCCATGAGAGGTGCCTCTTCTATATGTTTCCACAGCATCACACTTCTAAGTAATAACCACCTGTTCTTTAACTGATTTCCCTACTCCCCAACTATAGGCCCCAAGATAGGAGAACCTTATTTTATCACAGTAACCACAGATCCCAGCTCAACACTAGCACCTTGTAGGTTACTATAAATACTTGTTAAAAGTATCAGAATGAATAGCTCTGGTGTTCAATACTGTTGGGAATACCCAAATGCAAAAACTATCCTCAGATAAACAAACCTTTGAAAGACAAATGTTAAAAATTTAGTGTACTGAAGATTAATAACATTTCTTGCTCTCTTATGTTTTTAGACTATATTTATGTTTTGTATTAGTATAATTTTGTATTAGTATAATAGAAATCATCCCAATAGTATATATGGGTTTACTGCTCTTTATAGAGGAAGTTACATACAGTATGTCCATATAAATATGTATATACATACATATTCTATATATATATATATATATATGCAGAATAGATATATATAACACATAAAAAGAGTTCTAACCATAAAAATAATTTGCACCATAAGTTTATGTATTTATTTGTATACATATAAAATTAGTATATAAAATGTATATACTAAAAAAATGTATATACTAACTCCTTGATCTCTAGGGAACAAATCTTACATTGAAAAATATTTGCTGATGCAGACACGGTTACGCAGAAAATCAAGGTTGGAAAGGTTGTCAGCAAGTATGTATTTATCAAAGTGTTTCTAATGGCCCCATCATTATAAGATCTAGTAACTTCTAAACTTTCAGATTAATGGCTTTAGAATTGGGGGTGGAGTTTCTTTTAATAATGCACATTTCAATCCTCGGTTAACAAGAGGTCATGTCAATAATTAATGGTTTCTGTAGCAGTTCGACACTGCATCACTTCCTTGACAGATTTTTTTAAATGTAGGCTTTGCCTTCATAACTAAGTACAAGTGGGGAGGGGAATAGGGAGGTGTGGCATGAGGCCACACTGTGGGATTTACTCATTTAACTTGTGCTCTAAAGTGTTCTTACATATCATCCCATTTTACAGGTACAAAAATCCTACAAGGAAATTGGGGTGAATGGAAGAGGGACAGGTAAGAAGAATGGAAGACACTATTCTTTTTTGCTTTTTTTACTTTTTTACTTTATTATTTTTTGTTTTATTTAATAAAGTATAGTTGATTTACAATATCGTGTTACTTTCAGGTATACAGCTTCAGATTTTTTTCCATTATAGGTTATTACAAGGTATTGAATATAGTTCCCTGTACTATACAGTAAATCCTTGTTGTTTATCTATTTTATATATAGTAGTGTGTATCTATTAATCCCAAACTCCTAATTTATCCCTCTCCCTCCCCTTTCCCCTTTGGTAACCCTAAGTTTGTTTTCTATGTCTATGAGTCTATTTCTGTTTGGTAAGTAAGTTGATTTGTATTATTTTTTTAGATTCCTTATATGAGTGATATCATATATTTGTCTTTCTCTGCCTGACTTACTTCACTTAGTATGATAAGCTCTAGGTCCATCTATGTTGCTGCAAATGGCATTATTTCATTCTTTTTTTGGCTTAGTAATATTCCATTGTATATATGTACCACATCTTCTTTATCCATGCATCTGTTGATGGACACTTAGGGGGTGGAAGACGCTATTCTATATGTTTTATAAATTGTAGAAACCAGAATGTAGAGAAGTTATGTAACTTACCTAAGAACATAAACTCCACAAGAACAGGAGCATTATCTGCTTTCGTGTTCATTGCTGGTTTTACCCCTAGCATGGTAGTTGCTTGATAAATACTTAGTGAATTAAATATTGAATGAGTGAATGAATGAATGAGTAAATGAGTACTAAAATTTGCTGCAAGAATAGGACCTCAACTCCAACTTCCTGACTCTCAGTCTCATGAACTCCCAGATATATGAACTCCTTTGTTCTCAGACTATCCCTTAAAAAGATTAAAAATGATTTAAAAGAAAATAATTACATATATTCTAAAAGACATTAATAAGTTTTATCCCCACTTCAAAAGGCAAAAAAATTGTTGAAGATTTTTTTAAATTAGCTTCCTTAAATAATTTGTCCCTACAATTAATGTTCACTTCTAATATATATATCCTGTGGATAATAATAATAAAAAAGAACTGAGTCTCTTTGCTGATAATTTACCAGGTACTCTGAATGCACAGAATAATAATACCAACAACAGTAAATTATGTTATATAAATACTGTATTCCCTATACTATGTACCTCGTAGGTATTAATGTAGCAAGTACACTTCCTCGCCTTACCATAGTGTTAAATGTCCTATAGATTGTATGTAGCAAGAAGTATTCTACTGATACACATAGAATAGATCATTTCCCTACAGTAATTACTAGGATGCTGCATCATCCATAAGAAAGCTGTCACGTGCTTTCAAGAAACATAAAGAACAACATGCATCTCCTGTTTTATTGAAGGCAGAACTCAGCCAGCCTCTCTGAAGAGTAAGTTCTCGCTGAGAAACACACTTGGCCTTTCCTGATCACTGGAGAATTGAGTTATTGCACTCAGGTCCAGCTCAGAGGTGGAATCAGCTGTCCTGACCTGCAGGGCTTCTGCAGGCATCACCAACTCACGGACGATCAACAGAAAGGAGGAGCGCAGAAGACTTAGGCACAATTGTGATCAATTCCTGTAATTGAGGGAAATAAACCATGGCCACCTGACAAAGTAAAAGTCAAGTCAAGTAGGAGAGAGAAAGAAGCATCGCCATCTGATACAGAAATTGACATCTGTTGCTAAAACTGCTCCCAGAAAGGCTAAAATAAAATAAAAGTAGCTAAACATCTCACCCTGTGAGAGTTTGGAAGCTGCAATCAAGGCATCCTTATAAGCCTGAGACTTGTTTAAATTTAGTTTTTGATCCTTTGAAAATAAGAAATAAAAGAGCTCTCCAGAATCATACTGTTGACCCAGAAGGACAAGCCCAGTCCCCCAAGGTCAGTTACAAATGATAGGGCCACCCCACTTTCTGGAAATCAAAGCCATTCCTCCAGAGTCAAGGCCAATTGAGAGACATGGGTGGGCAGATGGTTTGCTTCGTTGTCTTGAGGAGTAGGAATGCAAGACAATGAAAGTTTTATGAAATTAGGAACTATGTCTTCTCCACCTTGGTAACCCCCAGTGCTGAACACAATGCTGCTTAATAAATATTTGTTGAATGAATCAAACAATTGATTAACCTGGAACTAACAAAAATTAACCAGGTAAGAGAAGCCTCTGACCCTGAGAAAGTACTCAGACAAAGGCAGGCAAAGCTGCTTTCCCCTTGGGGCTGGGGCCTCCTCCACTCTGATCCCATCTAGGGAGCAGGACCTACCCCCCAGAAAGACCTTCAAAGAGCGTGTGAAAGGGAAACCTGGGTGGCGGAGGCAGTGACATACGAGAGCCTACAAAGAGTCAAATCCTTACTCTGGGAGCTGAATCTACATCACCAGGGCTTACTTCCTAGCAACCTGCAAAGGTGTTTTTTTTTGTTTATTGTTTTTTTTTTTAACATCTTTATTGGAGTATAATTGCTTTACAATGGTGTGTTAGTTTCTGCTTTATAACAAAGTGAATGAGTTATACATATACATATGTCCCCATATCTCTTCCCTCTTACATCTCCCTCCCTCCCACCCTCCCTATCCCACCCCTCTAGGTGGTTACAAACCACCTAGCTGATCTCCCTGTGCTATGTGGCTGTTTCCCACTAGCTATCTATTTTACGTTTGGTAGTGTATATATGTCCATGCCACTCTCTCACTTTGTCACAGCTTACCCTTCCCCCTCCCCATATCCTCAAGTCCATTCTCTAGTAGGTCTGTGTCTTTATTCCCGTCTTACCCCTAGGTTCTTCATGACATTTTTTTTCTTAGATTCCATATATATGTGTTAGCATATGGCATTTGCTTTTCTCTTTCTGACTTACTTCACTCTGTATGACAGACTCTAGGTCCATCCACCTCACTACAAATAACTCAATTTCATTTCCTTTTATGGCTGAGTAATATTCCATTGTATATATGTACCACATCTTCTTTATCCATTCATCCGATGGTGGACACTTAGGTTGCTTCCATCTCCTGGCTATTGTAAATAGAGCTGCAATGAACATTTTGGTACATGACTCTTTTTGAATTATGGTTTTTTCAGGGTATATGCCCAGTAGTGGGATTGCTGGGTCATATGATAGTTCTATTTGTAGTTTTTTAAGGAACCTCCATACTGTTTTCCACAGTGGCTGTACCAATTCACATTCCCACCAGCCGTGCAAGCGTGTTCCCTTTTCTCCACACCCTCTCCAGCATTTATTGTTTCAGAATGGCCATCATCAAAAAATCTAGAAACAAAGGTGTTTTTAAGAGCCTCCTTTGGCCAATGAGAAAATCGAGACTGGAAGAGCTTAAATCAGTTGCTCAAAACATCCCACAGACAAAAGACAGCAGTAATGTGAGCTCAGGTTTCTGAAACCCACTGTCACTTTCTCTCCTCTATACCTATCCAGGAGTTTCAGCAACTAGACTAGAAAATGAATAGTATAAATGAATCACTTTGCAGTACAACAGAAACTAACACAACATTATAAATCAGCTATACTTCAACAAAATAAAATTTTAAAAATAAATTAGATAAAAAATTAACATGTAACAAAGGCCAAAAGCCAAGACAAAGAAAAAGGGATGGAAAAAAACCACAGCAAGAAATCTCAACCAAGGAATGCTACAACGGCAGAGCGCAAAATCATTGGTGCTGAGTCTCCTGGAATAGAGCAAGTTTTCTCTGTCTCACAGTAGGTGAGATCTCAGTTAACAGAATAAGGTTTTCCAGGCACTGTATTTTTGAGGGAATTTACTGTGGTATTCTTTTTATGACATTCACTGAACAATGTAATAAATGATTCTTGCACCAACCACTGCTTGGTGATTTTTTCCCCTTCTTTCAAGTCCTTGGAAAAGAAAATTTCAATCATATTTCCTTGTTTCTGTCACATGGAAGGTAGAATTCTCTTAGTAGTTCCATTGATGCTGTTGTGCTAGTACAGAGGGCAGGAGTACACCTGATTGCATTACTATTAATATTATAATTACCATCAGGTAATATTATTACTATTATGTTCCATTCTTAATGTGTGCCAGGCATTGTTCTAAGCATTGTTCTGCATACATCATTTCATTTAATTCATATAACAACCCTATAAAGCAGTTATTATATGTCTCCCGTTAAAATAATCAGGAAACTGGGAGTCGAAAGGTTATACAACTTGCTTACAGAGTTGTATCCAGAAAACAGCAGAGTTGGAATTTGAACTCAAGTATGGTTTGACGCCAAGGCCTATGTTTTTTTTTGTTTTTTTTGTTTTTTTGCGGTACGCGGGCCTCTCACTGTTGTGGCCTCTCCCATTGCGGAACACAGGATCTGGATGCGCAGGCTCAGCGGCCATGGCTCATGGGCCCAGACGCTCCGCGGCATGTGGGATCTTCCCGGACCGGGGCACGAACCTGTGTCCCCTGCATAGGCAGGCGGACTCTCAACCACTGCGCCACCAGGGAAGCCCCAAGGCCCATCTTTTTAACCACTGCTAAATGAAGGATGCCTGGCTTTATGACTGCTAATCGTACCTTTTGACAAGCTGCATGTTCCCATTTTAAAAGAGTGATTGAAAGGCTCGATATAGTCCATTAATTTTATACCCACTTGTATCAAAATCTCTTCAATTCCCTTTGTAGCTTTTCCTGCTACCGTTTTAAGCTCTTCCCCTTCCCTCTACTGCTCCTGCCCTCCACATGTGCATCAAAATGAAGTCTGGAGGCTCCTTCCGGCCCAAGTCTTTCAACATTTGAAGAGCCAATGAAAGCACACCCTCTACCTTCAATTAAACAATATTTAATTCACACAGCACTTTCCTTCTGAAAAATTCAAAGAGCCCTAGGTGCTTTTAATCAGAGTCTCTTGGTACTTAAATGATTGCTTAAGTTTAATTGTGTCCCCTTTAGGTGACAAATTAGCTTCATCCCCTAACCCTAGAATCTGAAGGGAATTGATCCTACTCTGTCCTTCCTTAAAAAACAATGGCCACTGAAACAAACAAATAAACAAAGCAAAACAAAACAAAAAATAAATGGTGTGTAGATAACAATAAAACATAACTAAGGAAAAGCTCTACTCTATAGAAGCTTAGAAACTTAGTAAGAATAACGATGGTATTTAACAATTATTGAATACATTCTATGTGCCAGCTAACTCTCCAAGTGCTTTACACAGATTATTTCTTCCTTCAACACTGAATCCTGTCAGACACCAAGTCGCTGCAAAAGCAGTAGACTTAACCCCCACAATGTATAGAGAAGATAACAAATGGGGACAGAGGAGAAAGTTCACTGGACCAATACAGCAGGAATGAAACACTGATATCAAATGATCCCCAGTCAAAAAATGTTTGCCGGGCTTCCCTGGTGGCACAGTGGTTGAGAGTCTGCCTGCCATGCAGGGGACACGGGTTCGTGCCCTGGTCCGGGAAGATCCCACGTGCCGTGAAGCAGCTGGGCCCGTGAGCCATGGCCGCTGAGCCTGCGTGTCCGGAGCCTGTGCTCCGCAATGGGAGAGGCCACGACAGTGAGAGGCCCGCGTACCGCAAAAAAAAAAAAAAAAAGTTTGCCAACTTCCTCCATGATGGTCAAAATGTAGATTCACATTTGGGGTAGCATGTTGGAAACTAACCATGTTCTACCTGTTTTAGCTGCTTATATATTCTGATCCTAGTTTACCTCTATGAGCCAGGGATTACTGTCATCAGCCTCATTTTACAGATGTTGAAACTGAGGCTTGAAAAGAGTGAATAACTTACCCAAGGACACACACCTTTTCAGGGCTACAGACAGGGTTTGGACCAAGCTCCCCAGTCTAAACTCTTGACTACTAAGCTAAAAGTACCTGGCTACGTGGTCTCTGGGTTATTGAAAAGTCAGCAAGCATTTAGAGGAGAGAAGGAAAGAAATGGATTTTTGTAAACAGTACAGCAAAGGCATAATAATTTCTTGAATGACCAGGATGCCATTCAGTACCTAGGAGTACCTAAAACTCAGCATCTAAATTAATTTAAGAGTAATTTTTTCAGTAGTATCCTAGGGGCTTAAAACAATCCACTGGACACTTCTTCCTTCCTAAAGGGACTTCAAAATTTAAAAGATTGTCATCTGTGTTTGACAATTTCTCCTGAGAGTAGGAGTTTCCAGGTAATGTGAATTGAAGGTAAAATGTCCCAGTCTGTTCAGATACCCATGCTGTGAGCTAGTAATAAGCTGAGGTTTAGAACCCTGGTCATCTCATTTCCAGACAAACACTCTTCATACTGGCTATTTTCGCTCTGTCTCAGCTTAAACCCATCCCGCCCCCGTCTATGTAATCCCTGTGTGTAGGCAGTCACCAGTTAAAGGCTCCTGAGCAGATTTAAAACGTTCTGAAGCTCCAGGAGTACAGAGTTCTTTTGATCCTGCCTGGAAGATTCAGCAGAAAGACTTTTAAAGTATACCAGTCAGAAAGTACTATAGAAAAAGGCTGTTTTGTTTCCTGGGGTGAAAGTCTTCCAGGGGGTTGAGGAGAGAAGTGATCTGTAGGGAAGTTGGTCTTTCCTCATGAAATAAACACTCGCCCAGATTGGGCAGAGAAGGGAAGTGAGAAAAACACTGCTACTAATCAAGCCCCATAGCCATCATCTTCTAGGCATGTAAATTGCAGGAAGTACAATGCTAGGTACATTCCTCCGGTCTAATCTAAACCTGACTGTGATCTACGAGGTAGGTACTAGTCATTTCATTTTTACAGATGAAGGAGTGGAAGATGTGAGAACTTAAGCAAACTCTTTCCAAGGTCACAAAGATACTAAGTGACCCCTCCAGGTTTCCTCCTCAAGTTTGTCAGAATTCAGAGTGGGCATTCTTTCCCACGTGCACCACTCCCTCAAGACCAGGGAAGCAGCAGAAATCCAGAAGGAGGCAAGAGAAAGAAACACATGTTTCAATGCACGAAATACAAGAAAGAAGATGATAGGATAAGAAGGGAAGTTGGAGAGGCTTTACAAGAAGGGCAGCCACAGATGAGTGCTCTCAGAAGTGACAGTGACTAGACACTACCAAGGAATGGATTTGGTCACTGCAACATATGAAGCAGATGACGCTTAGAAGCAACAATCACCAGAGCAAGAATGAGACCAACCAGCCCAGACTGAAAATGTTTACCAGTTCCCTCCATGAAGGATGGCTGGCCTAAAAGAAACTCACATTTACAAGAGCGTGTTCGAAATTGATCATGCCCTACCTACATTAGCAGTTTAATATAATTTAGTGTGAGTCTAAATCATGGTTGTATAATCAATCTCTTTCTGTGACAGGTTCCAGTTTAAAACTCCCAATGGTACTGATTATATTAAAACTCCTTAGGTCTGAGCAAAGTCTGCAGAGGAGTACAGTACCCAGACGAGGACTGGCAGGTTCTCATGGGTCCTATCTGCATCCTGGGCTTACACGATAGAAAATAACGTGGGAAAGTCATGTAGATTGACTCCATGAAAAAGAGACACACACACACTCACACACACACATCCCTTGCTTAGATGTGTCCATCTTGCCATGGGCTTATTCTCCTTGCAAGTATCGTATTTCAGTTTACAGAACCTCTCTGATCTCCAAAATACTATCCTCTTTTAAAGACCTGTTCACCAATTGATGATGTCACTGCCCTGCTCAGTGGTCCTCTGTGGGATGGCAGAGAGAATTTAATTCCCTCAGCTCCACTGCCTTCCCAGCACCCTCCAGCAGCACCCAACGGCACAGAGCCCCTCTCACTTTAATTTCGACTTTTTCACCTCCTTACTGTCCACGGGTCTGGAATCCTCACCCCACCCACCTCCTGCATTCTAAACATTCTATGTATCACTCAAGATTTGGCTAAAGAGCCCCTTCTGTGGGGAAGTGGCTTTCCAGGGAAGGAGCCAGACCCTCCTGGAGCACTGCCATGGCCCTACCTCTTCCCTCCTCATCCTAATTATCATCTACTGAGACATTTTCACTTTTAGATGCTCACTGATTAGCTGAATGAAACAATGAACAATCCCTTTCAGCAACAGAGAACACTTTAAACAGTGAGGTAAATTCTAGTCAGCCTTCCAAAGGAAACCTGACTTTGGGGCAAATCCAGAAGATCCTCAACGGCTAGAAAGAATATAAGTCTAGAAACTCTCAGAGATGCTAAGGAGGAAGCATGTGCTTCTCATCTTCAGCACGAATTATATCAGCATGACAAAAGCAAGAGAACTGGGACTTCCTGGTGGTCCAGTGGTAAAGAATCCGCCTTCCAATGAAGGGGACGTGGGTTCGATCCCTGGTTGGGGAACTAAGATCCCACATGCCGCGGGGCAACTAAGCCCACGTGCCACAACTACTGAGCTCGTGTGCCTCAAGAAGAGAGCCTACGTGCCACAAACTACAAAGCCCATGTGCTCTGGAGCCCACGCACCACAACTAGAGAGAGAAAAACCTGCATGCCACAACTAAAGAGAAGCCTGCGCACCGCAGTGAAGAACCTGCACTGCAGCGAAATATCCTGCAAGCCTCAACGAAGATCCCGCATGTTGCAACTAAGACCCAATGCAGCCAAAAACAATAAATAAAGAAAAAATAAAGAAAAAGCAAGATAACTGTGCACATTTTGCTCAGACATTGTATTTATAAGCACTTTCACAGCTATGATAGCATTTTCTACCTTTGATGAAATGGAGGTGATGGAGATGAACAATGATTGTACCCATACTTTTACCAGTACTTTTCATGTGTTATACCATGTAACAACCTGGAGAGGTAAGTATTTCCCCATTTATTATGCAAAGCCCAATGTCACCCAGGAAGTGAGCAGTGGTCTTGACTCCAACTCAGGTATGATGATGGGAAAACCTAAGATCTTTCCTCGATAGTTCAGCTTCCACAGAAGAGAAGAATCCTCCTATTTATTGGTCTTAACCTGTATCAGTCAAAAAGGATTTCCCACTCAGAACTGCAGAATAGGCTTCCCCATGAAGCAAGTTCACTGCTTCTCATTCTCAGTGCCACTTAGACCTGCTCAATACCTAGAGATCAGCTCACGAAGCTTGGCTGGACACTAGGCTTCCCCCCTGCTCCATTCTTCCTATCTTCCCTCCCTCCATCCCTCTCTCCCACCGTGTTTCCCCTGAGAAACTTCTTAACATGTTCTATTTCTGCAAAACAAGGAGAGCCTAGACACAGGAAACCTATAAAGACCTGGGCCGGAGGTCAACAAAATTTTTCTGTAAAGGGCCAAAGGGTAAATACTTTTAGACTCTGACAGCCATACAGTCTCTATCACCACTATTCAACTCTGCCATTGTAGCATGAAAACAGCCATAGACAACATGTAAATGAGTGAATGTGGCTGTATCCCAATAAAACTTCATTTTCCAAAATAGGTGGCCAGCCATATGTGGCCCATGAGTTATAGTTTGCCAACCCCTGGTCTAGACCAAGGGCAATAAATAAATTTCATCTCATGTGCCAGCTTTGATCAATGAGTGGTAGTTGGCTTCCTGGAGCTCCATGTTCAAAAGACTCCAAGGCTATCTATGGGCTTAATAGGAAAAATGCTGTGACCCATTACTGATGTCTGCTATAGGTGTCAGAAGGATCATGGTGGGACATGTGCCATATTTGCCATCTTTGGTTAAGCTTTGAGTACACAAATGAGTTTATAAAGAGGCCTTGAAACAATGTATATTTCTCAAATACCCTGAGACCCACCAAAGTTGAGTGATCACCAAGCCACCACTCTGCCACCACCTCTTTCCCTAGTAAATTTCACCTAGCTTCTATTCTAAATGATTCACAACTCAAGAACCAACGATTTGGAAAAATAAGAAAGTTAGAAAATCTATCTGTAGATCAAATCTAAAGGTAAATCACACTTCGAGAAGTTGGATTAGGCAAAAGTCCTTTCTTATCTAAAGTTTGTACCCTAGATTACCTAGGGTTAACAAAGCATCCTACTCTCTCTGTAGCAAAAGCAACCGTAGCAGGTGGGAACTGTTTTTCTTTTTCAAAGAGACTCACCATTAATAACTGCCAAGAAAATCTTTTCTATAAGCGGTGTTGTCATCAACAACAGAGATGGTTCAAGAATCACACTTTGAGTTAACATTGAACTTGTAAGTAAATACATAAAGCTTCAGTGCCATAAAGCTAACTTAAAAGGGACATTTCTCTTTATAGTTCCCTGGAGTATTATGGACTCAATGATATTCTTCTGCTATAATGTGGAATTCATTAAAGAACTAAAGTTATAATTTTCTCCATCAGTACATACAGGCCGCCAACCAGAAATATCATCCCAATGAATTGGTTAATACAACCTCAAGTCCTTGGTATGAAGTTCTCCACTTGACCCCTGGCAGGTGGGCAGGAAACCCAAGGCTGAGTTTTACTTGGGAGAATATCAGAGAAGGAAATTCAAAGGGCATTTCCAAAGCATGACAATCTTTACACACATAAGACAATTTCTACCTCACAATTTTATTCCTAAAAATGGAAAATGATATAGGAAACAAATGCATACATGTGTATTTTTAAGATTTATGTAGTAATTAATGTAATTGTTGATTGTGATCAGTACTGTCTTTCTCATTATATCAATAATGAAAAATTTAAATTTAACTGGAAAAGTATGTATCATTTGAAGGCATTTTTTTTAGCCATCATATTTCTACATGATTTCTGTATAATGATATGGTAAAGACATGAAGTAACAAAGAGAAAGTAAAGTAAGAACTATGCAAACTGATATCCTCTTAATCAATGGGAAGGCCATGTGATAGCAGGAAACTTAGAATAACACAACTTTTACTAAACTCACTACCAATTTTACTGAGAGCAATTTTGGAAGAGTAAGACAATGCAGAGTACATTGGCCAGATACAGATATTATTTTGTCTGTTTAAGGTTTCTGTGCATTATCATTCATAAAATATGTATGGCTTTATTGACTTCCTAGTGAGAACAAGAGGTTGCTTCCCCTTAGAATATAAAAAGTCAGAGAGAAGCTTGAGAGTCAATATCTCTCATACTAAATGCTGCGGTAGCTTGGTGAGTGGCCTATATTTGAATGTTTTGATCTCCCTCAGTTGTTGTCAAGTTTAAGGACTATTTCAACGATTAAAATTCTAAATGAAATACTGCGACTAAAATCAGAAATGAAGATGCTTGATTTATTATGTATCATGAACATTGCTATCAACCTATGAATACATATTTATTTATTATAATAAAAAGAGGCATTCATGAGAACAGGGAACCCTGGAGATTATTTTGCCCATGTTTTATCTGGGCTGGTTACAGACAACAAAGAAAACAGCATATGTAGCATTTCTAGCAAGTGTATATCTACAAGAATACCAAGGGCCTCTTCCTGAGTGCCTTTATAAGCCACGCTATTCCCTACCATCTTCTGTGGAAGTTATTGCTGTATTAGATGTTGTTGAACATATTTGATATGAAAGCATTGTCTGTTTGCTACCAGTATGTAACGAGTCTCTCCCCCAGAGTTGCCAGCAAGGTGCTGATTAATTAACTGAAGTAGTGAAGCTGAATCGTACAACAGCTGTTTAGAGAATTGTCATTAACTTTGTCTCCTTTCCTGTCTATTAGCTTTCTTGCAGCGATTCCACTAAAATGCAAATCTGGGGAACTCAGCATCACCATCTTAACCTCTGTGTCCTCTTTGATGCAAAAAAAAAAAAAAAAAAAAAAAGAGTGAATGGTCTGGGCTGATTTGTTTTTGAGGGAAATCCAGAATCCAGTGAGGAAACAGGAATGGAAAGAAGGCATAAGGAGGTAAAGAAGGGATTTTTGGAAACTTCCTAGAAGTCCCAGTTTGTCTTGTCACTTGTCATTGTCAGCTGACAAGAGGACAGTCCTTTGGGCTGAATGTCAAAACGGAAGGGCAGCTATCCTAAGCTTATTGAACAGTCCAGCTATCTGACAATCTCTCCCTGGGACCTCCTTGCACTAGAGGGAAAAAGGCAGTCTGTCACGGAGAGAGACTGCAAAAGCCAAAAACAAGCAGTGTGGCGAGGCAGATGTAGCTGCTTCTCTGGAATGATGACAGTTGGCGAAGGATTCCAACCTGTAGACCTCAGCTGCCCCAAGAACCGGAATGATTATTCAGAGGTGCAGAATCTATATTAAGTGGCAGATTGGAGGGAGGGCCGACTTGATGAGACACAAGCACGTCGTTAAAACATTCTGCGGCCAGGTGTGGTGACTCAGACCAAATAAAAATGATGCGCTTCCTTTTTTTAAGTTCATTTCTTCCTTGCTTTCTTCCTTCTTCCCTCCCTTCCCGCCCTTCCCTCCTTCCTTCCCCCCTCCCTTCCCTGCTTTATTCTTTTCTTTCCCTTCTCCCTTCTTTTCCCCTTCTTTTTTCTTTTACATATATATTTTGAAGTCTCCCTGGCACCTTTTGTAAAAGGCAACATCTTCCACATGTAGGCCAACAAAATTAATTCATAACAAGGGCTGTCACCGTTTCATCCCAGGTATCACCTGATAACCCCGGTAAGCTCTGCTTATTTCTTCTGACATGAATCTCAGAGACTTAGTACCAGAGAGCTCAGATGTTGACACCTTCTGTCACTGTAACGGTTACCCCGTGCAATTTCATTTGCCGTGTCACCCCTTCACATCAGACTCACTTGATAAAACAGCTAAGGATTTTCAAATCATAAAAAAGAAGAAATGAAAGATGTGATGAAGTAGCACGTAATCGGGTCATCGAGGCATAGAATAAAGAAGCCAAATACATCCCCCAAATGCAGCAGGTGCTTTTTTTTTTTTAATGAAGCAGATAAATGTAGAAACGAATACATTGATACAGACAGAGGCATCTGCCTCATGATAAAATTAAGTCTTGTGACAGAAATAAATCACTGTGGGGGAGAAGTAAACCATTATCCAGTGGGATATTTTCTTTTCTTCTTATGTGACAGGACTTATTGGATTCCCTGATGCTAGGTAGCTAAGTGCATCCACAATTTGATGATAAATCAGAAAGACTGCAGGATTTGAAATTTAACAACTACTTATTTTTCTGTGATGTAGAGATAAGGGGAAAATTTTGGTGAGTAACTATTAAATTGGGAATCTCCTTCTTCTCTAATAATCTGATCTTCTGGTACTGTGTCACATCATCACACAATGCCAACAACCAGCTGTGAGTAAAATAGGTTTTGGACTAAGATGAATAAGGGAACTACTTATCTTTCCCTTTCTTTCCCAATATTCATCTAAAGAGTACCATAGAAAGTTTACTTTTGACATAAAAACATACCGTTCTTATTACACTTCCCTTTTTATCCACTTCAATATTTTTTAAAATGGCAATAAGGCATGTTTTTCTTTTTAAAACATTTTCACATTTGAACAATTGAAAAGGAAAATCCATATATCATGTTAAAAGTACACAGGAACTAATAGGGCTCGGGATTACTTTACCATGTTTGATAAATGTGACTTGAAAAAACACACCTTCACGTTTTCATGATTCCCTTTGTTGTAATACACTATTAATTACTGGGAGTGGGGGAAATGATTTATCTCTCCAAGATGGACCTTTATTTTTCCCGTGTTGGATCTCTGCAGTACCTTGAGGGCTTAGCTAATGCTTGCACCAATCACAAACTCTCCTACTGAACTATATACGTTGTCCTTCCAAGAAGCAGAGAGGGAGAAATCAAACGATTTTTCTCTCCAGGTAGTTTTTTTAAGTGGGAACATGATATATCTTCAAGAGGAACCCGATCCATTGTGTAAAAAATATAGTAACGATCTAACAACCGGCATCCTAGAGAACACTCAGAAACAGTGCATTTTTGAGCCTGGGTATATTTCAAAAGCCAGACCAGAATCAGTTTTCTTATAAACTAAATCAAGCTCACTGTCAAGCTGAGATCTGATATTTTTTTCCTTCTAAGTACCGTCTTGTAAAGAGCCGAAGGTGGGTTTGGATGGAAAGGCTTTAAACACTGATCACTGGTAATTACGGTAATCTCCTTCAAGGCTGCAAACTCAGCCTGTCTTCAGAGAGAGCTAACTCCTTGTGACAACACGAGAAAAGCTGTTGAAGAACTGTAGACTCCTACAGCTGGGTACCAGCCTTTAATTAGAGTGTGGCACCGAAACAGACATTCTTCAAGTATCCGAAGAGGTATAATGAATCTATTAGTTCACGAAGTAGAAGATATCACCTGCCAAATCCTACATCTATCACAAAACATACCAAGAAGTGAAGGAGGGGGGTCATACCATTGGCCAAACATCATGACCATCAGGAAGAGAGTCATGCAATGTGGTCTGGTATTTAGTTGTTCAGTTTCACACAAACTGGATGATAAAAACAACAACAACTGAAAAAATAAAAAAGAGAGAGAAAGACACACACTTCTGCGAGTGTCTAGAAATTTGGAACATACTTTTATGCTTTAGAAACTCAGTTTGACTTGATTCGTCATTTCCAGAGAGCAGAAGTCACTGATCTCCTTGCAATTTGCTTTTGAGACAGTGGAAAGGGTTTTACAAAAAAAATCAAGCAAGAGATCCTGGCATAATCCGAGCATTAATTATGGTTCTCAAAAGTGCACGCTGCTATTTTTTTTTACTTTTAACCATCATGACGATATTTTCCTAGTTTTGTTTTCCACAAAAACACAAACAAAAAGAACTAGACACAATATTGAATTGGCAAGCTCTCCATAGAAACCTCAAGATCAAGGACTAGAAAATGTAACTCTTAGTGTCCTTCATTATATGCTATCATCTCACAGTTTGGCTCCAGCTACCAGGCATTCCACACATACCTACAAATGTCCCACTTTTTTGTTGCTGTGATTTATTGCAGCCCGACATGCTAGACATAATTACAGGAAGAATATGGACCTTCATTATATGGAACTGAGTCCACCTCATGGGGTCTTAAATCCTTCCCAAAACATAGAAATAATTTGAAACGGACAGCTGTGTTCATTTCAGTCTTGTTGGATTTATTTTCTCTGGTCATCTCTTGATTACCACAGAGAAATCCATTTTTATGATCACACAAAAAATCAGAGTAATGTTTGAAAGCTATGTCCATGAATAAAAAGAATGAGATGGTTTCCATCTTCCAGAAGGAAACTCTAAGACCCAGAGAGGTGGATGTGTTACCTACACCCACACAGCTGGTTATCAAGTCAGCCAATCTAGAACACAAACCCCTGAACTCAGAATCCAATACTCTTTCCACTAAGCTGTCTAATATCTTACCTTCTTACCCTCTAGTGAACAGCACCGAAGGGGGAAATCACAGAAAAATCAAAGATATGCTACTTCAACCTCCGGGTACATAAGACCTAACACAGATGTCCCGTAGATGGAAGAACAGAATTAAAATAGAAAAAATATGTAGTCAAAGAAGTTCTGAGTGAGGAAGAGGGTGGGAGGGTGGGCTTTGAAATAGTAAACATCCATGAGAATCACCCAGGCTGTGAGGATTAATTAGCTGACACCTATTTCAGGCATCAAGGAGACAGCCACACAGACATCTTCACCAAAAGCATTCTGGGCATGGCAAACAGCAAGGCCAAAGACCCTGAAGCAAAAATGAATCCCAAGAATAAGAAAAAGACCAAAAAGTGTACAACTGAGTCAGCAGGAGATAAAGAGGTAGGCAGGGGTCAGCTCCTGTAGGAACCTTTAAACCATGGAAAGGAATTTGGCATTTGTCTTGATGGCAACAGGAAGATTTTAAGTTAAGGATGTGATATGATCAGATTGATGTTCTGTTTTTTAAGATGACTGGCTGCAGTGTGAAGAATGGAATGTAGGATTGAAACAACATACATAACTTCCTTTAAAAAGAAAGTTAAGGAGAAATCCAAATGGAAGCAGCGGCTGTCATTATATAAACAGCATCATAATCTTCAAAAATAATAATGCAGTGATTTTTTTCAGAGAATGTCTTAAACTCTGGCACTAGCCAAAAGTATATGGTTTGTCCATGTTCTGAAACCCAGAGTGATAGATCTCTGAAACAGAGGCAAAGATGAAACTGATGTTGGGCCTCATTGGGTCGGGTCGTCATTGGAATTCAAGCCACCTGTGTTGCTACTGCAGCTTCAGAAACTCAGACCTAACACAGGCAAGTCTCAGGTGTTCAGAATTTCAGAATTCTGTCACCTAAGCATTCCAAATTGAATAGAGAGGAAATGATACTTCTTTACAAAGAAGAACCCAAATAAGTAGAATGAGTGAGCTGAGGGACAGGAATGCAGCCTCTGCATTGAGAAGAATCAACATCTTAGGACTTTAGGGATCAAGAACCAGATCAGTTGGGGTGATTAAAACACAACTGGTGATTTTCGACAACAAAGTAGTAGTCAAGTCCTGCCCCACAGCTAAATTCAAACCGATCAATTTCATCTGCCAATCTCCCTTTTGGTTTTTTTGTTTGCTGGTTTTTGTTTTCGGTTCTCATTAGTTACCTATTTTATACATAGTATCAGTAGTATATATATGTCAATCCCAATTCTCCCAATTCATCCCACCCCTGCTCTTTGCCCCTTGGTATCCATACGTTTGTTCTCTACGCCTATGTCTCTATTTCTGCTTTGTAAATAAGATTGTACCGATTTTTTCAGATTCCACATATATGCATTAATATATGATATTTGTTTTTCTCTCTCTGACTTACTTCACTCTGTTATATTGGAGTATAATTGCTTTACAATATTGTGTTAGTTTCTGCTGTACAATGAAGTGAATCAGCTAGATGTATACATATATCCCCTCCCTCTTGGACCTCCCTCCCACCCATCTGGGTCATCACAGAGCACCGAGCTGAGCTTCCTGTGCTTTATAGCAGGTTCCTGCTAGCTGTCTATTTTATACATGAGTGTATTTATGTCAATCCTAATCTCCCAATTCGTCCCACCCTCCCCCCGGCCCTGTCTCCACATGTCCGTTCTCTATGTCTGCGTCTCTATTCCTGCCCTGGAAATAGGTTCATCTTTAAAAACTAAAAATAGAACTACCATATGACCCAGTAATCCCACTACTGGGCATATACCCTGAGAAAACCATAACTCCCTTTAGTTTTGGTAGTAACTTTGAACCATTAACCCAAGGTAGAGTTCACCTCTAAAGTCCTGCCTGTTGATGACAAATTCCCAGGGATGTTCATATAAGACAAAAAAAAAAAAAAAAAAAAAGGAAAGTGATGGTTTATAAAGCTCTAGGGAAATCACTGATTGTGATACTGGTCTTCAGTAAGATAAAAAATTAAATCAACAGCTCAAGAACCACACTAGCCACACATTATGAAAAACTGAAGTTCTTGGATCTGCAAAGAAAAACTACTAGAACACCAGGCTTCATAAAGAGACAGGTTTGTGTTTGAATCCTGGTTCCACCTCTCACTGAGTGACTTGCCAATCCATTATGTTTTACCTCTCTGGGCCTCAGTCTCTTTATCTGTAAAGTGAAAGTCACATTGACAGCTGATTGTTGGGAGGGTTAAAATGAGGTCATTTTGGTAAGGCACATAGTAGGTAAGACACGTAGGAGGTATACAAGAAATGTTCGTCACAGTACAGCTTGCCCACCCTTATCTCCCTGAGGACTTTCCAACAGCATTCATGACTTAGAAAGACTCCATCTGTGCTACTGACCGAATTTTTGTGTCTCAAAATTCATATACAGAATCCTCATCACCAATGTGATGCTATTTGGCCTTGGGGACTTTGGGAAGTGATTAGATCATAAGGATGGATCCCTCATGAATGGGATTAGTGCCCTTATAAAAGAGACCCAAGAGAGTTCCCTTGCCCTTCCACCATGAACTAGGAAGCAGGCCCTCATCAGACACTGAATCTGCCAGCACCTTGATTTGAACTTCCCAGTCTTTAAAACTGTAAGAAATAAATGTTTGCTGTTGTAGCCACCCAGTCTACAATATTTTTGTTACAGCAGCCTGAGCTAAGACAATCTAGTTACAAACAGAGATGAAGTCTTCAGGGGAATGAGAATCTTTAAGATAGGATCCTGAAGAAATATCCTGAGTCCCCAGGTTATTCCTAAGAAAAAAGATTTAAATTCAAAAGGCAGCAACAAAGCATTTTGAAGTTGGTGATTTAAAGAAAATTATAAGCACTAAACTTATAAAGGAATTCATATTCACATTCTTTAAACATGAAATAAAAGAAGAGCTTTTGAAAAAAAAGATATTCTTTTTCAAAACAGGTTTGCAAAACTCAGAAGGCAAAGTAAACAGACACTTAAAATAGGGTACAGGAAACTATTGTGCTCGGTATTGTTAAGAATGAAGTCAGCTTGGTATATGGAGAACACATGTGATGGAGAATCCTGTCCTGAGTCTACCAGAACCAGCTCTGGGTAACCTTTGGTAATTCATCCCCCTCAGTTCTTCTGTTAAATGAGACAATTAGCTAAGACAATCCCTACAGATCCTGTCAGGTACAGCCTTTTCATAGTTTATGTCTATGGCCCTTAAGATCATGGGGACCAAGAGGGCAGTATTAAGTGCCATGCTGTTCACATTTTCATTTCTAGATAAAATTGGAGGTTTCTGGATTTTAGGTGCTACATGTAAACTGGTGGGAAGCACACAGGGTCAAACCTATGAAGAGAACAAATACCAGAAATGAGGAAAACATGCAACAGAAGCAGAGAAGGGCAGAAGTCATCACTATGGCATAGTAACTGGCACTGAAAACGTGTTGATTGGTGAAAGAGAAAGATGGAGAGGAACCAATGGGAGGAGTGCATACTTACACAAAGCCTAGAAATCTTACAATTTCATTAACATATGGGAAGGGGGACTCAGATTAAAAGTGGGGATTGGAAAAGTCTTGGAGACATGTAATCCCACTGAAGCTCACAGGGGTGACATAGTCACTCAGCTAGTTATAGACTCAGGATCAGAATGAAGACTCTTGACTCTTGACCAGTTAGTCTTCCTTCTCCAGCTGGACAGCAAGAGTGATGGCTTTGCAACCTTATAGGTTTACCCCTAACTATTGACTGAAACCACTGTTAATCCGTTACTCCTCTTCAGAGTAGCCTGGTGCCAAAACAATCACAGAAAGATGCCTAACTATGCTATGCTTTAGGAATTTAGGGAAAACATATGCTTGGGCACCTCTTTGGACTACACTCTGTACTGTCTGTAACTTGCTAGTCCATTGGTTAGTCCACTGGTAGCCGTGATGTCTTCCTCTTGCCAGACTGAAGACTGCCCCTCCTATCCCAACCACCTGAAACTCAAATGTTACTTCTCACTAGATGAGCAAGGCATACCTGTGTGACTAAATGTAGCCTAATCTGTGTCACATTACAGAAAAGAAAAGAAGGAAAAAACATTGCTGAGGTCAGCAGTGGCATTCTGATATTCGACATTGGTGGGCAGTAGCATTAATCCTCAAGGCCATCATTCTTCAACCCACATCCATGTGACTATTGATTGAGCTCATTTTCCCTAGATTTAATGTAATCCAACTCTAATGTGCATCAATTCTAAGATGCTCATCTTTTCACATTTTGCCATCTGAAATTTTGATGTCTAAAAGTTGGGAGACATTTTACAATCAATAGTATCTGATAGTTTAATGGGCAGTGTTTGTTCTTTCTTTGTGATAAAGAAAGTAATCATGTATCATACAATTTTGTACCTTAGACTCAGTGAAATGTAGTATTCAAAGCATAAATGCAGAGCCATTTCATCACTCTCTTCAGCAAGCTACAGGAGAGTGAACTGCCCATTTTTCTCTTTGTCTCTCTCTCTCTGTGTGTCTCTATGTCTCTCTCTACCTCCCTCCCTCCCTCCCTTCTCACTTCCCTCTCTCTCTTTTGTGTGTGTGCACATGCTCTATCCCTACCACTCTTTCTCATTCTCTTGTCCTTCCCATGTTTTAACTTAGATTTTTGAGCTGTCTCCTCTGTAGCAGGCACTATGCTACTTACTAGAGATGAAATGATGAGTCCAAACAGAAGTGGCCCCTGCCTACATGAAGCTTACCAGCTACTAGGGAGAGACAGATATGGATCAAATAGTACAAGAACCAATGTAAAGCTACAAGCATAGTAAATGTTTGAAAGGAGAGGTGCCTAGTGCCACGAAGGAGTACAGAACAGGGTAATGACCTAGTTGGGAAGACTCCCCTGAGAAATGAAGAATGAGTTGGGATACCCTGCTTAAGAATAAGTAAAGGTGAAGGTTACAGGCAGAGGCTTTTGTGTAAAGGGAATTTCATATCAAAAGGTCCTTTGGTAGACAGAAACAAAACTTTGAGAAGGCCATGTCACTGGAGCCCAGAGAACAAGGGGGGGCCTGGATATGGGGTGAAATGGGTCAGGAGTAAGACTATGGCCAGGTTCTATCTTCATCTTAAGAGAATCTGAAGGCACTGAAGAGGTAAAACTAATGGGGAGGGTGGGAGAGGCAGTATATTCAGATCAAAAACCGCATTCTAGGGCTTCCCTGGTGGCGCAGTGGTTGAGAGTCCGCCTGCCGATGCAAGGGACACGGGTTCGTGCCCCGGTCCGGGAAGATCCCGCATGCCGCAGAGCGGCTGGGCCCGTGAGCCACGGCCGCTGAGCCTGCGCGTCCGGAGCCTGTGCTCCACAACGGGAGAGGCCACAACAGTGAGAGGCCCACATACCGCAAAACAAAACAAAACAACAACAACAAAAAACCGCATTCTAGCTGCCACATGGGGTCCACTGAAGGGTGCGGGCTAGGAGACCGTTCTAGTGGTCCAGGCAAGAACTGATGGAGGAAAGTGGACTCAGGGCTACTCTCTTCACCAGTTCAGCCATGCAGTCCTCAGCTCTGCAGTGTAGGCCTTCCTGTCACCTCTTCTGTGCACAGACCTTGCAGTGACATCCTGGGAGCAATACCCATAGATTGAGGTCAGAATATTCAATAGAGGTTCCTGCCACAGATGGCAGAGAACTGTGAACAAAGCAGGACAGGGGAGGGGGCTTGGAAATGCACGAGGAGAGGAAGGAAGCATAGCCCATATGGTCTGCCAGGTCTCCCCCAGCTGGGATATGTAACAAGCCTGGACACTCCTGAACTTTCTGAGTCAACCTATTGTATCACTAGCATGGTCCTCATTAGATAGATGCATTGAAGATCTCACAACCAACTTGGGGAAGATAAAAGTTTATTTGAAGCCTGGAGAAAAAGAGCTCTTTATTTAAAGGAACACAAAGGGTCCTTAGGAGCTTTTTTTTCTTGGCAGATATTGACTTAAAAACCGATCTTACTCCACTGGTTGGAATATATCTATTTCCAGTCCTTGTACCTCTACCCTATGAATTGCGATTTGATGAAGCCATATGAACAACAAATAAAGCCTCAGTGTAAAAACACTAGATGTTCTTAGGAAGGGAAAACATAAAACTTCAATCCATGGTTTATTAAAATCCCTAGGTAAGCACAGTTTACAAAGCTAAATGCCAATACCTATAATTCACCCCCATGATAATGTTAGCCACAGAGTAACTGCTATCTCCAGCCGCCTTCAAGTTTGGTTGCCCTTCAGAAGTACTGAAGATCTAACTCCTAATGGCTTTTTATATAAAAAACAGTCTTTGATTGACAGAATCTAATCACTAGAAGGGCAGCAAACAAAAGCTGGGCAAAACACAGTTCCCTTCTGCTTTTTTTTTTTCCTTGAAACCTCTATAAGCATCTGATCACAGTTGTGCAATTATTTGCTAACTGAAGTTGTTATTATTCTGTGACTGTCTTGGAAAAATAGTAACCTTTCTTGGCAAAGATAAAGATATGTGGGTTCTTTTCCCACAGTTTATATGCCTTAAATCTTATGTCGTTTTTACAGCAGCTTTCTTCTCAACTCTCCCACCATTTATCTTTCCATTTTCTGCAAGGGCTAGTTTACTTAATACAGCAAGACCTTCACATAACTTTTTGACATTAATTATTTCGGTGGCACAAACTCCTGTGTGAAATATTTGCTGTAATGTGTCCCACAGCCTATTTAAAAAAAATACAGAGAAGGAAAAGAAAAAATGGAAGGCAAAACACTTCTGATGATTATTCACTATGTTACAAGAATTTTACATAAATTAATGGAGAGTTTGATTGTAAAGCACAGAGCCTCTCCCAGTACAGCCTTGCATCAGTAAGCTAACAGAAACATTTTGAAACTGTGTTGGCAAGTAAAGGAAGCCAGCAAGGAAAGTGACGGCGTAGAACACAACCTTTATTCTGAGAACAGGATCTGAGCCTGCTCTGGCTAGAGGTGTCTTCTGGCGACCACATGAGGATTATGAAGCACTGTGAGTGACATTAAAATAATCCAGCCCTGGGCTTCCCTGGTGGCGCAAGTGGTTGAGAGTCTGCCTGCCGATGCAGGGGAGGCGGGTTTGTGCCCCGGTCCGGGAAGATCCCACATGCCGCAGAGCGGCTGGGCCCGTGAGCCATGGCCGCTGAGCCTGCGCGTCCGGAGCCTGTGCTCCGCAATGGGAGAGGCCACAACAGTGAGAGGCCTGCGTACCGCAAAAAAGAAAAATAATAAAAATTCAGCCCTAAATGAAAACTAATAAGCAGTTCTGCAGAATCAGCCCGCTAGGATGACTAGCAGTGAGATGCTGCATATTTTAGGGCAGACAATGTATGGCTGGCTTTCTTCTTCTCACTCTCTCCTTCTTGTTAACTACAAAGAACTCTCTGTAAACTTCCATTCTGAGAAGAAGTGAAGCGGGTAAAACACTGACTGGGTCAATATTTTAAGGGACAGCTCTGGGTTTAACTTGACCGGAGAGAAACTGACAAGATCTCTGTTTTAGAACACAACACTCGAGTCTGTTTTGGAAGCAGCCGCCGGCACCTCCTGCAAACAGACTGTCACTCTGGTCCAGCTATGGGGCATTTCACTCTTCATTACTACCCCCTCCATCGGGAATATCCGGGAAGTAAACTGGCCTGTAATTTGTCAATTTATCCTACCAGTGCTTACAGAGCCACCTACACCTCTTCCCCCAATCCGTGCCCTGCCCTCCTCTCCTCCTTAGCAGGTAGAAAAGGCAGGGACCACTCTGTCAGGCACCCAGCTTAGCGCCTGACACATAGAGAACCCTCAGTAAGAGTTGGTTAGTTGATTCGTTGGCTGAATAAGCAAGCCATAAAAAGACACTGGAATGAGGGTTCAAGGAGTGATGGCTCTGGCGTTAGGGAAACCTGGAGTTGAATTGCTATCACTCACTTTATTAGTCCTGTGCTCTTGGGCACAACTATAACCTCTGCACACTTTAGTGTCTTCATTTACAAAATGGGTGTAATCATAGTACATACCTCACAGAACTGTAAATGGAAAATTCATTCATATGTCAACAAACTACTTATCCCCAGCACCTGGAACGCAGTAGATCACTCAGTAAATATTAACTTTCACGGCAGTTTTGTGCAGGCTAGAGGATTTAAAGGAGAAGCAGCTAAAAAACACCCTGTAAAGCGGAATTTGACGTTGCTGCCGCCACTTGTTCAGTGGCAGTCCCCATGGCTGAGCCATGCATTTAACAAGTATTTATTAAATGCCTAGCCTAATCTTCTTCTGAGAAAGCTGTATTGACTCAAACAAGATTCCTGCTTTCATAGAACTTATATTCTAGTGAGGAAGGCAGATAAAAACACATCAGGAAATTTATAACGTGTCAGAAAGCACTGATGCCCAATCATTCATTCATTCATTTCATGTATATTTATTTAGGATTGCTTTCTTCAATCACTGAGTGTATAGAACATTTTTTTCTGATCACAGGATAATAATTTTTGATAAATATGTACCTAAAATATCAAGAAATGGAGTGACAAGAAATTAGAACCGTCCACACAGCCTCCTCAGAGCAGACTGCTTCCCCATAACATTTACCTTAAGGGGCAGAGAAGTGCTGACTATTGTGACTACTGAGCATTCCAGGTTGGGGCCGTGTCTCCAAATACCAAAACTAAGATCTTGGTTTTAGAATAACAAAGGGTCCCCACGAGTATTAATTTTCACTTGGCATCATGCTCACAACCATCTGTTCAACTATGATGATGAGGGCTAGTGGGTTTCTTTGAGGCATGTACTGGGACGGATGAAGAGCCGGTAGCAGAAGTAGGACTTTGCAGTTTCAAGAGCAAGTAGAAGTGGCCACCATCATCCTGGGGGAGGACAGAACTCCAGGAGGCCACTCCTTCTTTCGACTGTGAAATAAGGCAACTGAATAAAAATAGACTTTAAAGTAGGGGCATCTCCTTTTTAAGAAAGGTCAAAACTCTCTATCCCTTGTCTCTGAAGCTCATGTGCAAATGTATCCATGGAGAGACTTTACCATCTGCCATCAGGACATTGCCTTCCCATGTTAAAGTCTTGACGGAAACAATACAGCACCAATTATACACTCATGGACTCAGGCACATATGACTCACACATACACACTCATATGTGCAAGTGCATACTGGGGACTCTCATTCAAGTTTATAGAGCATTTCACTCCCATGTTTGGAGAGTAAACAAGGCAGTTTGAGCCCCAGGAGGGAACACGCCTAAGTCCCTTGACTTTCTAGTCTGTGGGCTCTGGGACAGTCACCTGGGACCATCTGAAGGCTGCACAGAAACCACTCCCTTGTATCCACAAGGTCCTGGATTTTCCTTTCCATCAACCTTCTCTGACCCACAGTTACCAAAACCCAGTGTAACAACTCTAGCTCTTTTGTGTTCAATACCTGGATTCGGTCAGCTCAGAGCCTACAGGGAAATGGCAGAAAGAGGATAAACTACCACAAGCTGTGGCAGCAGCTTCCAGTGGAATCAGTGGCACCTTATACCATTTGTGCACAGATTGCCTCTTTAAGGACAATCGGAACTAGGTGCAATATATCATTTATTCCGGAAGTCACCGGTTTGTGAAAGTATGGGAAAACTGCCAACTCACCTGAACTGCAGTTATGAGTAATAACAAGGGTTATAATTGACATTCAGATTCCATTTTTAAGTTAATGAGGTATCTAACGTGCAATCCAGCAAAAGGCCTTTTGTGCACATAAGCTCCAGCTCCCTAAAATAGAAATCTGGGTTCTGATCGTAACTTTCAGACTCATCAGAACACTTACAATATTCACTGAGAAAATAGTGATAGAGTCTAACTCTTCACAAAATGGAGCTGCCATCGTGTGCCCAATGAAATATTTTTGCGAAGAGTGTCCAGAGTGGTTAAAGCTAAAATTGCCTGTATATGTAGAAGAGAGCCTTTGGGGAGAAAAAGTCTGTTGTGAACCAGCCAACCTCACTGAGCCACCATAGTATTGGTAATTTCTAGGTGAGGATGATATTAGGGAAGCCAATTGTCAAGAAGTATAGCTCAGCTCTTAGTGGTTGACCTGAACTTATTACGTTCCTGACCCATTCATCAGACTGGACATAGGGTTTCTGCTGTTCAGTGTTACCTCCCCTCCACAGAAAGCATCTCCCTGGACTTCTACCTTTGGAGTATTCTGTGGCCATCGCCAGCCCATTTGGATTGGACTCTCTCCCCTGCTCCAGATTCTTGATGACCTGGTGCCGCCCTGTTCTTCTGCTCTGCAGCCCTGCTTCATAACACTTTCAAGATCTGACTCACATGTCTTGAACTCAGGCCTGGCTGCCCACTTAGCCTCCAAAGCCCACTATGATCTCTAAACCTGGTAAAGTATCAAAATGGAGAGCCTGCCAAAGCCTCATGAAGTCTTTACTCATTCAGAAGGTCAGATGGGAAGGTAGACTAGTGAATGAGATACTATTTTGGAAAAAAAAAAATATATATATATATATATTGTACATTCAAAATATCCAGTGAATCCCACTGGACTCTCAATGAATTCATTTACAGCCTTCCTTTGGAGCCCCGCTTTAATGAATGGGAAACAATGTTTTGTGACTGAGCGACCATTTCCATGTTAACAGTTTGTTCTTCCCACTTTTTTGTCTTTATAGATGCAATCACACACTATTATTAGGAAACCCTTTCAATGGGTTGCTCAGTGGTGAGATTCACTCACTGAGCCTCCAGCTGTGTTTGAGCATTCCCTACATGCAACAGAGAACAAGAAGGCGATGGCCCCTGCCCTGGCAGAATTTACATTCCCAATTCTCACCAATTCTAAATCAGCAGAGTATTAGTTTGTTAATTTTCATGCTGCCATGCATTGGGTAGTACAAAAGTTTCCTAAAAGTACACCCAGTTTCAAGTTCAAGGCGTGCTGAAACACCAATAAATTCTTCATCACTCCATACTCTTTCGCTTCTGCAAAATTCCATCGTCCAAGTCTAGTTCAAACACCACGTCTCAGATGCTTTCCTTCCCACCAGACACAGTTTGTCTCTCTATCCTCTTCTCTTTCATGTCTTTGTACATGTAGTTGTACCATCTATCAAGTTCATGTGTGATCTTCTTTGCATGATTGCCACCCTAACAGACTGTAATCTCCCTGAGGCATGGTTCAGCCTCCATGAACCATGGATGGTCCTCTTCCAGGGCTCCAGAGCATAAAATTGCAAATAAAATGACTTAAGAGACCAGAGCCCATGTTCTCAAGGATTCCCTCACTGTCCTCCTGTGAATTCTGCCCTTACCCTCTTATACGTGCAATCACCATTCCCATTCCCGCTAGAGCAAGTTCAATAAATGATTAATTTTTGGCAAAAGGTAAGGCAATAAGTGCACATGTCCCATGCTTGGACATTTAGTCAGTCAGTTCGTACCTAAGAAAGTCACAGTTGTGAAGTACTGCTAGGGTGCCAAGAATTAATTACCCCAAATAAGTTCTTGGGGAGGGACCAAGTTACCCACATCAACATTCAAGGCGGATGCCACCACACAAAGGGAAAGAGGAAGAAAAAGCCCAGAAGTCTGAACAGGAAAGAACATTTAAAAAGAGAGTAAGGAAATTTAAAAAAAAGTATATTATAGCAGCCACACGCCTTTTTCCGCACGCAGTGCTGTAGGATGACGTCTCTGCAGGGAACAGTCCAAGACCCCATTCCTAGCATCAAGTGTCTGATGTTTCCAAACCAAGAACAAGCTAAATATTTTTCTTCCTGAAAAGAGAATTTCTCCCTGTTGCAGTAACAGAATGAAGCAAATAAGAATAAAGCTGAGTTCACAGATATGGGAGCAAAAGCACCAGCTGAAGCCAGAATGAACACAAAGGTCTCTCTGCACCTACGTCTCTTCCTTGGGATGGGATAGAGGTGGATGAAGCAAGAGGGTGAAGGTGCAGATGGCAGCAGGCACGGGGGCCATCAGACCCTCTATCTGAACGTGCAGATCTCGTTATGTTATGTTTGCCCATTTTCTATTGTTGCATAACCAGTGACCAAAACTTTAGTCGCTTAAAACAGCACACGTCGAGCACACCTTAGCTCAGGGTCTTACAAGGCTGCAGTCAAGGTGCTGGCCAGGCTGTGTCCTCATCTGGAGCTCAAGGTCCTCCGCCAAACTCAATCAGATTATTGACAGACTTCAGTTCCTTGGATAGTAAGACTGAGACTCTGAGTTGCTAGGGGTCATTCCCCTCCACAGGAGGCTCACAATATGGCTGGTCACTTCATCACAGCCCTATCAGGGTGTCTGTCTCCTGAGGAAGGACCCAGCCTTCTTTTAAAGGCTCTCACCTGACTCAGATCCACCCAGAATGATCTCTCTTTTGATTAATTCAAAACCAACTGACTTGGGATCTTAATTACATCTCTAAAATCCCATCACCTTTGTCTTATAATGTAACCTAATCACAGGAATGACATAGCATCATATGCACAAGTTTTTACCACACTCAAGGGGATGGGATTATACAGGGCACATACACCAGGGAGTAGAAATCTTGGAGCCATCGTGAAATTCTGCCTACCACAATGTTGCAATTCTCTCTTGACACTTCCAGCTCCTGGTCATTTCTCTAGCATGGGAGGAAATAGGAGAAAAGTGGTAGGGAAGGCAGGCAGGAACCTATTCTATGGTCAGAGTTACTGGGCTGAACCATACAAAATCACCAATAACTCACCATTTTTTTGGCCAAAGAAACAGATATAGCATGCATGAGATATACGTGTGTGTGTGTATGCATATATGTAAACATACATTAATAGATATAATTAGATACAGGTATCATCTATTTACTAGATATATAGGCATCAGTATAGATGATGTAGATGCAGATAGATATAGAGATAGATGTGAATCACCCTTTTTTCATAAAATCAAGTCTTCCAAACCACTCTGCCTCTGGGGTACCCAAGAGAACCCTTTTCAGTTTGGTATATATTATGTGTATTTAAGTTAAGATTTCAGTGGTTTTATGGGTAAAAGAGTTGTTATTTACCCTCCCTTCTACCAGATTTTCTTTTTCATCTTCACCTTCATTTTTGTAGCAACCACGGAGTCTCAAGGAAAGGAGAAACAAGAGAAAGCTCATTCCAAATCAGGCTTTCACCTCTTGGTAAAGCTTTCTTCATGGCTGCCTAGATCTTCAGCAATGCAGAGCTATTCTCAGTTCATGGTGGCATATGTGTGCCTGTGTGTGCCTAAGTGTGGTGTCCTCATGTGTGCATACACTTGGGAGACTCTGGAAGGAAAAGTCTCCAAAGTACTTGTCTTTTCTGACAGATGAATTAAGTTGGGTCCAACAAGCAATCCATACAACTCATATAAAGCTGCACAGAGAAAGCCTTGACCAAAGTAGGAAAACAAAGCAAAACTAAACTAAACCAATGTTCATTTTGTAAGGTGGCAAAACTTCAAGAAGACATCATAAATGAACTTGGAGTAAACATTCCATGTTCAATGCCAAGAGTTGCTAAAAGAAGTGAGATTGGCATCTGTGGACAAGCCGGACAGCACAAAGGCATGAATTGTTTGCAGGCTGATAAGACACACACAAATATGTAATCGTGTGTACTTTCGGTGGATAAACCCACTGCCAACAGAGTGGTACCACAGGCTGTGATGTTTACAGTATGAATAGGAAATTATGAACACAAAATGTGAGAATTTCACCAATCATTTAAGCAAGGAAATGGTTTGTCAATGTTCTGAAAATCAGAAACTATTATTTGAGTTCAATTCTGCTGGAAGCATAAATTAGAATAAGAATCACCAATACCTGGGACCATTTCAAAGGCTCATGGTAAGCGAAAATTGAACCTTTCCTGAAAAGCTGGGTTACAGTGCCATGTGATGGGAATTAGGAATAAATGGGGGAAGGCAGCACATAACTAAATGTTTGAACTAAACAGCCAAATCTAACCCCAGTTTTCTCAGTGACTTCATGTATGACCAAAAGCAAGTTGCTTCTCTTCTCTCTGTCTCATTTTCACAAACATATATAAAAGTGTTCATTCATCTAATGAACAACTATTGAATGCTAAGCATAGGCCAGGCACTGGTGTGCTCTTGGAATATTCAGGGAGATCAG
The DNA here is from genome assembly GCF_949752795.1 of Hyperoodon ampullatus. Taxonomy (NCBI): domain Eukaryota; kingdom Metazoa; phylum Chordata; class Mammalia; order Artiodactyla; family Ziphiidae; genus Hyperoodon; species Hyperoodon ampullatus. The sequence goes on from NC_136914.1 coordinate 175,898,012, forward strand.
TACAGCCACAAGGGGCAACATCAGGGAAAATTATCAAATATTTGTGGGGGAAAGGAAAACTCAGATATGACCCCATGATAGACCCCTTCCAAATCCCAGAACCATGAATATATGTGTATTATTGAAAGCTAGACAGGCACCAGTAGAATTTTAAAGTTCTTTCAACTTTTGTTTCTGTTCAAATTATGATAAAATATATTTCAGTTCATTGTATGTCCCCATATCTTTAAAAAGATAAATAACACATCTGAAAAATACCAGAGAACAAATTATACCAATAAGTCTAAATGGCTGATAGACTCAGATAGCAGTGACCTCAAGTAACATTAGAAGCTGTTCATAACAGTTATCAACATTCTCTGTCTTGAGTTCAGCTGATATGTAAGCTGAGGAGTCATTTGAGGGATAACCAAAGGTACCCTCTCTTATTGGTCCAGCCATCACAACTGGAGTTCCCAATGTTCGCACATCTTTTGGGGGAGGAGATAGGGGAGTTCTAGGAGAGGAAATTCTAGGACCAGGAAGGAAGGGAATGGGAGTGGCAAAGCACTGCCTCCAGAGAGTGGGGCAGGAAGAGAGATGAATGAAGACCCCAAAGGGTGGGAAAGACTGTGATGTATTAAGAGGCTGCTACCTCTCCACTTCAGCTCACTATTGCCGTGTGGTAAGGTACCCAAGATGGTTAAATCTTCTGATCTTTTTAAGAAGATCCAAATTTCCATGTAGAATATTGAAGCCCTAGCAACCAAACAAAAAACTTTTGAACAGCATTTGGATCAAAGCAAAAAACCAGCTAGCCAGTTGAAACCTCTACCAGTAGACCATAAAGCACTGACATTTTCGTCTCCTAATACTATGCATGAAATTGTAATAATATATAATATAATCCCTGATGGCTAAAAGTGCTCTGAGGAAATGAATGATGAGGGTAAATTTTATTGGGAAAGCTAAGATCTCCATGGTAGGAGATGGGATTGAAACAGTGGGGAGGGTTTTGTACATAAAAAATAAAAATGGTGTACATCATAATGCAGAAAAGACAGATAAGCAGAGACAGAGAAAGACAGATAGCTTAGAGAGAGAGAGAGGAGAGAGAGAGAGAGAGAGAGAGAGAGACAGCACAAGGGAGGGAGAGAGAAAGAGAAAGAGAGAGAGAGAAAGTGCCAACACACAGGAACCAAAAGAAAAAGGAAAGAGCAGAAATGGGCATTTGGGGAAAGTAAATATAATTCCTTTAAATCTTCACTTAGAACAGTCCTGTTAGCAAAATAATTTTTAGAAATTTTTACTGACAATGCCATCATTTTTTTAATAACAATCAGCATTCTTTATGATGCTCAACTTTTGGGTTGTCTTCAAGAGAGTGAGGCCCCAGAAAAAACTCATTATTCCTGGAATTGAATTCTTAACACATAGAAAAAGTGCCTGTGGACATATCTGAGAGTATGATGGTTTTGAGAAAAATATAATTTTTCCCTTGCAAAAAACTCAGAGTTAAAAAGACAAAATATTCATAAATATGATTTAACCCTTTGGAGAATAAAAAAGGAGGCTTAATAAGCATTAGGGTACAATCTTATATGTGAGCACATATGCACCTGTCTCTAAAATTATGTATTCAGCAGGATGCCCTGAAAATTCCAGAACCCTAAGGGTCAAGTTGTAGCATCATAAAAATTAAAAACCTCCATGCGTGAAAATAATTTTTGATTTATGAGGAAAATTAAGGGACCTGGCCCACTCCTGAAGTATGAATATAAATAGATATTTATAGCAATCATGTGCCCCTTCCAAACATTATTTCAATTTTTACAAAATCCACTGGGATTTAGACCCAACTATTTCAATAAAGACTTGATATGAAACTATTCTCAGTTCTTCTCGTTGTTTTTTTTTTCCTCTCTGAACAGGTACAATTTTCTTTTTTCTGCTTTTTTTTTTTTCGTTTTTAATAAGAGTCAGTAAAAGTGTTTAAAATGTCACAAGTTACTTTTTCAAATTTCTATCCAGATAAGTCATATTTTGAAAACCACAACTAGTCTTTCCGCACATAGCCATTTTAGAAAGTTTTATAGCTGATCCAATTTAATTCAAAGGGTGGATGGGTGAGGGTTTGGATGGGGGGCAAATAATACCTTATACTGCCCATAAATGCCAATCAACCTGCAGTCAGTGGCACAGGCCTCCATATTTCAAATGTCAGTAAGTCTCCTATTAAAAAAAATATACGGGGCCAAGCGACTATGTAGTTCTCATTCCTCAAGATCTCATTTTCAAATGTTCCTGATCTTTCATCCTTTGTTTATGTTTTCTGATAGAGTGACACACCACCAGCACACCCAAGTTTACATCCTGAATTCTCTGATAAAGCCACACTGACACGGTGACTTTTGTTTTTTCACCACTAAACAAGATAGTCTCCAACTGGGAGTCTCACCCCCACTTTAATGTTTTCTTTTTTCCAATCAAAACTATATTTAAATCAAGAATAGCGTGTGAATATTGTAAAAATCTCAGAGAAGCCACAAAAATAAAAAATTAAAATTAAAACATTAAAAAAATTGTATTCCGTCACCTAGAGATATACCTAGATAAACTTTTTTGATGTGTGAGTATATACTTAAGTTGTTACTGTTTAAACAAACCATAGGATGATACTATTTTGTTACCTAATGTTTCACTTGAATTATTGTGAATACTGTTCTATCAATAAATATCAACCACATGGCTCTTAATAGCCAAATAACCACGAGTCATGTATTTAAATATTTGCTATGATATATTTGGCCAATCCAATTTTTCACTATTATAAACAATGCTGTGAGGAACATCTTTCCAACTAAACCTTTGTACATGTTCCTACATATGTCTTAGGCTAGGTTCCTAACAACAGCAGCAATAACAATAGAAATAATAATATATATGATGACTTACTTTATTATACCAGGCTCTGACCAATCAGTTTTCATGCATTATCTCATTTAACCATGGTACCAATCCCAGTTTTACAGGTTAGAAAACTGAGATATGATAAGGATTAGTCATTTATCTTAGGAAGTAGTATTCCCAGATCTCCCAAATTTGGTTGAATTCAAAAATCCATTCTTGGTACATGTATCTTTTTTGAATTATGGTTTTTTCATAATTCAAAATATGAATTCTCATAATTCAAAATATATGCCCAGTAGTGGGATTACTGGGTCATATGGTAGTTCTATTTTTAGTTTCTTAAAGAACCTCCACACTGTTCTCCATAGTGGCTGTATCAATTTACATTACCACCAACAGTGCAGGAGGGTTCCCTTCTCCCCACATTGCATCACTATTTACAATTTCCAGGACATGGAAGCAATCTAAATGTCCATCAACAGATGAATGGTAAAGAAGATGTGGCACATATATACAATGGAATATTACTAAGCCATAGAAAGGAACGAAATTGAGTTATTTGTAATGAGGTGGATGGACCTACAGTCTATCATACAGAGTGAAGTAAGTCAGAAAGGGAAAAACAAATACTGTATGCTAATGCACGTATATGGAATCTAATAGAACGGTACAGATGAACCTAGTGGCAGGGCAGGAATAAAGACGCAGATGTAGAGAACAGACTTGAGGACATGGGGGGAAGGGGAGGATGGGATGAAGTGAGAGAGTAGCATTGACATATATACCCTACCAAATGTAAAATGGATGGCTAGTGGGAAGCTGCTGCATAGCACAGGGAGATCAGCTCTATGCTTTGTGATGACCTACAGGGGTGGTATAGGGAGGGTGGAGGGAGGCTCAAAAGGGAGGGGATATGAGGATATGTATACTTATAGCTGATTCACTTTGTTGTACAACAGAAATTAACACAACATTGTAAAGCAATTATACTCCAATAAAGATACATATATTTTAAAAATCCATTCTTTTTCCCACCCACACCATTCTACCACCCTGGAGGTGGAATTTTCAGCTCAAACAGTATTCATTATTCAAAGCATTTCAATGAGATTCGACAAACAACCCTCCAATTATAATAACGTCCACTGTCTCTGTGGATCCAGGAGAACAGCCTTCCTGGCTCTCCAAGCCCCTCCAGAAATACCACCAACACCACCATTTAAACACCACTTGTAAGTTATCTTTAACACCTCAGAAAATGGTGCTATAAAAATAAGCAAAAGACCTGGGACTCAAATTGAACATGAAACTTACTGTAGATGTTGTTTCTTGACAAACAGTCTCTCCAAACCACATAAATTGTCCAAAATCTCTTAAACCTTTGTTCTCCATTACCCGCATAGGACTGCAAAGGCAATGCCACCAAGGAACTACAGGCTAATTGAAAAATCACTCACTTGAGATGCAGTCAGGATCACGCTCCATTTCTACAGACGTATATAGAAACTAGAAATATGTGGAGTCTTCCCTGAACTGGCTAATCAGCAAACTCAAAGGGAAATCATCTGCTTTTTCCTCCCCTATGTTGCTGGATTTGCATTTAATAATTCAAAAGAGATGCCAAAAAACCAAAAGAAACTCTACAGGGGAGATCAGGTATCCAAACTCCTTCCACCCCTCAGTCCTAGCTGCTCCGCTTTCAAAGAAAAACTATAGCCTTGACTGGGTGGGAGGCCAGCCTACCACCCAAGAGCTGATGTTTCTAAAACCTGCTGTTCAGAGATCATGATCATGGGTTTCCATTAACAGGACTAAGTAAACGCTTTCCTAAATAATCCCGTCAATGGTTGAAAAAAATACATGTATTTTTGGAAGAAAGGCTCAATACCGTACTGGCAGGGGATAATACTAATCCTCATTTTGGAGGCTTTTCCCCCCCTGCTTTTTGGAGAGACAATTAATATTGACTGTACCTATCATTAATTTTCCACAGTCATCAGGGGCTTTTAGGTTTTATAAGTATAATATCAATACAGACTGTCTTCAAAGCTCTTATTTCTTTTAGATTTTCCTTCTGCATTCAGTGTTCTCTACCGCCGCAAGACAATACGTCACAAGTTTAACACATGTGGCTACTAGAGAAAGTCACTCTGATACTAGTAAGGAGATGGGCTCTCATTATCTTTCCGAAGGGACCGGGTTGTGTGAGTAAAACGCTTTGATTTCCCAGATCCCCAGTCCTAGGGGATGGGGAGTGTGTGCTGAGAGTAGAGAGAGGACAAGGGACGGGGGAAAAAAGGGGTAGAAGCGCACCCCTTTCTCTTCTTCTGCATCCCAGAGCTCAATTTCTTTCATCTCCTCTCTTTTTTTTTAATTTATATTTTATATGGAAGTATAGTTAATTTACAATGTTGTGTTAGTTTCAGGTGTACAGCAAAGTGATTCAGTTATACATATACATGTATCCACTCTTTTCCAGGTTCTTTTCCCATATAGGTTATTACAGAATAATGAGTAGAGCTCTCTGTGCTATACAGTAGGTCCTTGTTGGTTATCTATTTTATATATAGTAGTGTGTATATGTTAATCCCACTCCTGGGCATATATCCGGAGAAAACCATACTTCGAAAAGATACCTGCGCCCCAACGTTCATAGCAGCACTATTTACAATAACCAAGACATGGAAGCAACCTAAACATCCATGGACAGAGGAATGGATAAAGAAGATGTGGTACAGATATACAATGAAATATTACTCAGCCATAAAAAAGAGTGAAATAATGCCATTTTCAGCAACATGGATAGACCTAGAGGTGATCATCCTAAGTGAAGTCAGTCAGACAGAGCAAGTCAAATATAATATATCACTTATATGTAGAATGACAAATGAACTTATTCACTCCCTGTCTCTTTAAAGCCCCCATGGAGCATATGGACATCTAGACATGGATGTAGTTTTCTCCTCCTGGGGAACATCAATACTTTAGGTGTAGTTTCATTCATGTTCTCTCTCTGTTCTTTCAGAAATCCTCTATTCTTTCAAGAATCCCTATGAGGGGCTTCCCTGGTGGCGCAGTGGTTGAGAGTCCGCCTGCCGATGCAGGGGACACGGGTTGTGCCCCAGTCTGGGAAGATCCCACATGCTGCGGAGCGGCTGGGCCCGTGAGCCATGGCCACTGAGCCTGCGCGTCCGGAGCCTGTGCTCCACAACGGGAGAGGCCACAACAGTGAGAGGCCCGCGTACCGCAAAAAAAAAAAAAAAAAAAAGAATCCCTATGAAAACACCACCAAAGTGCTGACTGACAAGAGCTAAACTGTGGCCTCCACGGCTCTGCTCGGGCCAGTGTGGCCTGGTCACCATTCCTGCCATCCATCAGTCTTTGGTCTAACAGCTCTGAGGCTGCAAGAACATGAGTGATTCCAGTCAACGACCCAGGTTTCTTGGCAAAGACCTGAATGGTCCTTGGGGAATCAGAGACCTCTATAACCTTTGAGATGCCACCTGAAAGGTTTGGCTTGGAGGCAGGCTTCTTGGTCCATAGGAGGGAAGCAGGGTTCCCCTCATCTGGCCCTCTTGCCTCTTTCAGGCACATGAGAAATTATAGGGAGTCTGCTGGCCGGGCAGCCACCTCCAGAGGGCACAGACCATCCACTTCCAAAGGCCTCCTGACCCAGGAATATCCCTCCTCTGGCATCCTGTGCTATCTCAGACAGGCTGACCCTGGACAATGTCACACAGGGCTTCCAAAGCCATGACTAACAAGCCCACAGGTCACTTGCTAACCCTTCTTCTGTTGGGATGTTCTAACCATGTTGCATTCCTTCCTTCCTCAGGGATGTATTTAGAGCTGACTTTCTGCCACGTGCTAAGCTACACACCAAAGATGCCTGTCCTGTCTTCAAGCAGTTCCTCGTCCAGGAGTGTGTATATATTATCTGGGGGAGGGGAGGGAAGGAGAGGCACAGAAACATCACAAAAATGGTGATAAATCTGGTGTTAGGAATGAGAGTAACGTGTACATATTTGCTGAAGTTAGAAGAGCAGGCTGCTCTGCTATTTAGAAGCCTGGTTACCTTGGGCAAGTTTCTTAACCTTTCTATGCCACAGCTTCATTACCTCTGAAGTGGATGTTAGTGGATGTCCTGGATGCATCAAATCTGGATAACACCATGATTTGGTGTAGAAGAGATTTTAAAAACCCCAAACACTGTAACACAAGATAGAAATACAAAGCGGCATAAGGAAAGTCAAAATAAAGCATGTGGGCTGATCAGAGCAGGGGGCATCTCTTAACGGTAGATGGCTGAGGTTTCTTTGTTACAAACCTCCAAAGCAGGTAGAATCAAGCTTCTCTTTGGAGAACATTCCAAAGTGCAGCCAACTTAAGTGGAATTTTATAGCTAAAATGCTATCCTGGGATGTCCATGTTGCAACCATGGCATAATTCACTTATTTCTGCTTTCCTTATGGATGTAATAAACACCTGGGGACCACAGCCCACCTGCACCTACCAACAGACTAGAATGAGTAATGACAAACATCCTCTCTGGGTTTGAATCAGTATTCAAGCTTAACTCACTAACAGACACCTTACTAAGTTCAGGGTCAGACTTCTGCCAGGACCAGCATGTATAAAGCATGTTCTATGTTCCAAGCACTGACCCAGGTAACTTACAGACAAAGAAACTGAGTCTGAGAGGTTAAGTCACACAGCCAGTGAGCAATGGAACCAGATTTCTGATCCATGTGTGTCTGATTTCATAGAACAGGATCTTCCTATTGCATCAATAGCCAGCTCTTCCCTGGCTTAGTTCACAAGAAGCAGCTTCTCTCTCCACTCTCACTGTCCACCCACGTCCTCCAACTTAACTAAATTTCTCGTTTTGCCTTTTTTCAACAGCCTTGTCACAGAGCTGCTCAAAACCCAGCGTGACAGTCCCCAAATTCTGATGGGCAGTAATTTAGATCCACGTCATCCTGTCCAGTTCTTTCTCAGAGAATGACTTCAAGGGTTCCCTGGAAATGGAAACCACCAAGCATTATGGTGTTTGATGGCAATTTCAACAGATCAGCTCTTCGATTGCCTAAGAGTATCAAGTTACCCCCAAAGAAGCAAGTCCTAGGTCCTGCCATAGCACAAGGCAAGGGTGGAGAGGCCCTGCCAAGTATCTGCTGTGCTGCTCAGTTTGTACCATTTATCTAACAGCTAATATAATATCAAGTGACAGCTTAAACAGGCTACTTTCACCTAATCTGTGCATGCTGTATGCAAAACAGCTCTGACCCTGGCTTGGCTCCTTAAAGCGTGTAGGATTTAATTAGCTCCCACTGTTATAGAAGTAATGACAAGTTATTTAGTACTTTTAAGACTGATAAATAAAGTCCTTTTGACAAGTGAGTTGAAAACTACCCCATTTACAAAGTTGTGATACAAATGCCCCTTGTCCCTAAACTCAGGACTTCCTTTCTTAAGTGAAAATGATCTCTAGTCCCTGGACTCTCTTAAATATGGTACACCCAGAGCAGTGAAGTTATACAGTGTCTTTTCTGAAAAGGGGGATTCTTCAGGTGCTAAATGAGATAAATTGACAAAGAGAAAGGGAGAGCATGAGGGAAGGAGAAATAAAGAGAAGCATCTATGTATTTTATTAACACTGAACTTCAAATAAACATCTGTGTGAGTTTCAATACACTTGACTACACACCATCATCTTTATGTCACAGCTAAGGCCCTGGACTGGAGAGTGCAGTAGAGATTTATCTGCAGTGATAAAATTTCCAGTTTCTTTCAATTCACATTCATTTCTCCCATCTTTCTAGAAGGAATAATCTCTCCTCCCTCCCCAGTAATCACAGATCTGTTCCCCCTGCCCAGACTCCATGTCCAATCTCTCTTATTTAACTGAGTTTGACATGTTTCTAATACTTATTTAGAGCTGTCAGTCACCTCTGTCCAATGCCTCACCCCCTCACAGAGGGGTATTTGTCACCAGGAAAGAAAGTATGGAGATTCATACAGAAGTCAGCAAGGCCCCAAGTGCAACAGACTGAGGCAGATAAAATAAGAGACATTGTCATAAATATATGTAATGTTCAGTAAAGGAGGAGTTGCTCTCGAATGACTTACATACAACTCCAGGCTTAGATGACTTTTTAAAGATCATTATGTAATTCAATGGGAAAAGAAGCAGGAGAAAACCTGTCACCTAGTGCTGTAGCTGTCATTAGCAAAGCTGGCTTTTCCCCAAGTTTCTGCAGCATGGTTTCTCTCTAGAATCTGATAAGAGGTATAAATCCATGTTTGCAAACACGTGGCCCATAGTTGATATCTAACCCAACATCATGTTGTGTTTGGCCTGCACTACCTTAAAAATCTTTGAATGAACTGACAATATAAAATTGAAATATTTTACATAAAGTCCAGAAAATTTACTTCTCTTGAAAAGTTTAAAGGCCTGACAATACTACGCCAGCGTGACCCCATGGTAACAACTGACTGATGCTAGGTAGCAACTTTTCCTCTCAGTGGGGTAGGTAGTGTCTGGTTGGCCACACCCTCTACCAGTCCCAACTGCCCTCCACCTGACTGCATCACTCATGTGCATGATCTGTAGAACCGTGAGTTTCCAATGCCTGCCATAAATCTTCTCTTCCAAGAAATATTTATACACACAAAATTCAGAGTAAAGGTCCAGGGGTGGATAGAGCCCTTGATATAGATTATCCACTAGCCAGAGCTTCTTAAGCTTGGCCAAGCCACCTCTCTGACCTTCAGCTTCCTTGTCTGCAGCATAAGAGTGTGCATGATCATCTTTTAGGTCCCTTTCTTCCCTTGAAGTGAAAGACAAAACCACTTTTTAAATGAATTCTCATGATGGAAAGCTCAAAGTTTCAAAAATCTTTTTTTTTTTTTTTTATTCTGTAGACCAACAAATGAGCCACTACCAACAGCACGTTCAAAGACTCCGTGGGGAAAACTGGCAAATCTTCAGATACACACTTGCTCCAAATAATCATCCATCCTTCACTCTAAGTCATGGAGGGTCCATTCTGCACAACAAGAGATCACATGCAGTTTCTCTAAGGAGCAGGGTGTACAGGAAAGCTGTGGGATGAGAAATCCAACCTGAGAAATCTCTCGGTCCACAGTGCAGTTGTATGGGTGTAGGAAGAGAATGAGCACTCCAAGACTAAATCCCAAGTGAGAAGCTGATAACGTGCTTCCAATTGCTCTGTTGAACCTCCATCTTTACTCCTTTCCCCAAAATTGTATAAACAGGGCCTAAGTACAAATTAAGCCATTCACATGATGGCCATTTTCTAGCGGGTCAGTATTGCGGTGGAGACATACAAGGAAAGCTGTATTTTGTCCTCCTATTTACAGAGTCATAGGCTTTCAGTGGCAGAAAGGACTTTAAAGGGGCCCTAATGCAAGCCTCTAGTTTTACAGGGAAGGGAAAAGAATTAACCCAAGAAACAGGGTAATGCATCCCTGTCCCAGGCTGCTGTATGTGTGTGTTTGTCTCTCCCCATTTTTAGCATAGTGTGGCCTATAGAACAGACTGTCTGAGCTCAAAGTGTGGTCCCATTCTCATTACCTGAGTCCCCTGCTTCCTTTGACTCTCTTTCTTCATCTATAAAAATTGGGATAATGGTATACTTATAGGATTTTGTGAGGATAAAATGAGATGATTCATGTAAAGCACTTGGAATGGGGCCCAACAATTAGAACTAAGTAAATGCTAACTCATTATTTATTATCAGTTTTGCTTCTGAGTAGAATTAAGTGGAAAACAGTGTGGGGTGCAGCCAGGTGGATCCTAGGTTCTACTTGGGGAGCCTCTATGCACTCACTATTGGAACATTGAGCAAGTAACTTGACCACCCTGAGACTTAATTACTGGTCAGCAAAATGCTGAGAATTACATGAATAATGTGTGTGGAAATGACGAGCACTAGGTCCAGCATGCTATAGATGCTGGACAAGTAGTTCCAATAATTGACCATTAATATTATCATTAATTTTTGCAAACTTTTCAGTTAGAGGCCACATAGAGTTAGTCTTGGAATCCACCCCCCCTTTCCCCACAAATCAGCACCCATAATAATGACTAACATCTGCTACATGCATTTATCTACACGGCACTGTGCCAAGTGCATTGCATGTATTGATTCATTGAATCCTCATAGCAACACTCTGAAATACGTCATAGTATCATCATCCCCATTTTATAGATGAGGAGACTGAGGCTTGGAAAAATAAACTTAGTCAAGAGAACATGACTAGTAATTGGAAAAGCTGGAATTTAAAACCAGGCATCAGACCCCTGCAGTTGTTTTACTGGCTCCCCAAGGAAACAAAATCCATTCTCTTAATAAGTTTTGTAGCTGGCCACTTCTGCATAGGGTTTAGAAATAAATGGGCAAAAATATTAAAATGATGAAGTTAAACTTAATTTCTTTCACGGAATAAAAAAAAATACTAAGTGCTTTCTGACAAACATGACAGTTGAGACACACTGGTATGTGGAACAGTAACTGCAAGTAATCTACCCTAAATCATTATCAAAGTGCCACTTGGAATTTTGACTTTGTCGAAATGAATGGCTTCTCTTTGTTAAACACCTACATCATGCCAGGGGCCATCTATGAGCCTTTGAGATGTCATTTCATCCTAATGTCATACAGGTGCTAAAAGATCAAGTCAGGACTTGCCTGGAGTCCATCTCATTCTAAGCCCAAACCCCATGCACTGTGTGTGCACTATGTGTCAAGACAGAATGTAAGAGGTTCACAGGCAAGGTCTTGGAACCAGCTGCCTGCCTTCCAATGCAGGCTCCTCATCTCATTAGCTCTGAAGTCTTGGGAAGTTAATCCCCCCATGTTGCCTCCATCCCTTCTCCTGCAACATGAGGAAGACAATCTTCCCAAGACTGACTACATGTAAGTTGCTTAGGGAAGGGCTACTCAAAGTGTGATCCATGCACTATGCCAGTCTTCATCCTGTGTTTCATCACTTCATGATCAGATAAATACTGAAATTGAGCTTCTGAGAAAATAATTTTTATGGCCATTGACTCCAATAATAATAAAAAATGGGGCTTGTATATTCTATGCCATTTTACAAAATTGTTTTTTATTAATTGTTAGATTTTAATAGAGCAATAGTCCATGATACATTGAAATTTTTTAAGGAAAAAAAAAAAAAAGGAAGGGAGGGGTGTCCTTCCCCACAAGCAGTTTGAGAAACACTAGATGAGATGCTTACCAGTTATGCAGAAAGTTCTCAATAAATATTAACTATCAATATTAATATCATTATTTGCTACACTGTTTCTCCACTTCCTAGGAAGGGAGCCAAAAATTCAAGCAGCAACAAGAAGATAAATTCTAAGACATAGGATGCTGGTAACTTTACGGACCAGAGCTTGACTCTTTCCAAGCCCTGGTTCATGATCTATGGGGAGAAATCATGAGGAAGTTCTGAAGATTTTGCTGGATCAGCTCAGTGGACTTCCAAGATGCCCATTAGTAGAAATGATAGAAAATAACTCAATCCCTCAACTTTTCCCCTGCATTCCATGTCCAATGTTCTCTTATTTTCCAGTTATAAAGTCCTTTGCCTTAACCTTTCCCTGGTCTTCTCCTTCCCCTTACAGATGGTATTTGATGGGATTCACCAGAACATTGGAGCAAAGATAAATATTGATTGGAAATCCCAGTTCTCCACTTACTGGCTCTGTGATCTTAGGTGTATTACCTAGTGTCTGAGAGCCCTGATTTCCCATCTGAATAATTGGGATGACAATGTATACCTTAGAGGAAGGTTAAAGGGGGCGCCATATTGAAAACCCCCAACAGACTCCATTGGCCTTCTCCACTCTCCTCTGTAAAGCAGGTAATGCAGCAGTTGGTAGATGTAGGTGGGGAGAGGAAAATTATAAAGTCTGAGAACTACATCGATAGAGTCACTTTGCTCTTATTATTTATTTAAAACCAAGACTCCAAAATGTCTGTTAGACCACAGGAAAAATAAATAATAAATATGAAATCCAACACTTCCATACCATTGCCAGAAAAAAGAAAGTCTCAGTGAACAAGGCCATTGACTGAAGACCTAAGAGAAATGTCCTATATTAAACAATTGCTGGAGGAAGTACAAGCTGCCCAGGAGCCTGTGTACAAAGGAGGTGAGTTGTCTGGAAAGGCATTTACAGGAAGAAACCAGCATGAGGAAGAGGCTCCTCACTCAAAAATCAGCCACCCACCATGCAGATAGAGTGCTTTTGCTGGTGAAGTGAAAGGGAGGAACTGAACTATAAATTGACACTAATAACCTATTGACGAGGACAACAGACCATTGACCAACTTAAGCGACTCTAATAGAACGGAATTAACTGCTACACAACAGAGTTTAACAAACACAGTCACTATCGGATTGGTTGTAAGTGTCTTTGCAGTGAGTCCGAACTTTTGGTTTCGGTAAGGGCTGCGGGTAGCAGAAGCTGCAGTCACCTACATAAAAGTATCCAGTGCATCCAAAAGCTGCCTCCCCACTCCCACACTGTAAGGCAAAAATACTGTCTCTACCAGAAAGTACAGTTCACATTGGGAACATCATTTATAATGGCTGATGCCACCAGCCTGAGAAAGGTTTACATTCAGTGTAAATAAGGTAGATTTGTGAAGTTAATGAGTTCCACTACCCAAATTCCTTATTAATTCATATACCTCGAAGACATCTACCAAAAATAACACCTTTTGAGTCATATACCATCTTTATGGAGATCGTTAATATTTCCCCATAATAGAGCAGTTACCGGTCCCATTCTTTCCTTGATCACTTTTGCACTCCTGACCCACAACACCGGCTTATCCACAATTCTCGCTTGTATTCCAATTGCCCTCAGATCCCACTAGCCTCCCTTTCTCCAAGTGACCGTCATCTCTATGCAACCCTAGTGAGACCTTGGCTGGATATCTGTCCTCCGCACCTCTCCCCTCTCTCTTTTCAGTCTGGGATTCACAGAGTAGACTGGGATGAAGGTGAAAAGGAGATGGAGTCTTAAAACTGCATGAAGACTGGTTTATGAAGCCCTGCCGCATTCATTCATTAATTCGTTTGTTCTCTCGCTCATCTTTTTTTTTTTTTGGCGGTACATGGGCCTCTCACTGTTGTGGCCTCTCCCGTTGTGGAGCACAGACTCCGGAAACACAGGCTCAGCAGCCATGGCTCACGAACCCAGCCACTCCACGGCATGTGGGATCTTCCCAGACCGGGGCACGAACCCATGTCCCCTGCATCGGCAGGCAGACTCCCAACCACTGTGCCACCAGGGAAGCCCTCTCACTCATCTTTTGAACAGTTTTTGAGTACCTGCTCAGCGCCAGGCACGATGCAAGATGCTCAGGATACAGAGAATAATGAGATCTGATCTCTGCAAGGAAGCAGACAGATAAACAGCTGAGTAAGAAGGTAAGTGCAGGGCTCAGTGGGAAGAGACAGGAGGGCACCCAGCTCACCCTGAGAGAGTTAGAGAAGGAAGATTCTCTGAGCTGGGTCTGGAAGGATTAGGAGGACTTGCCTGTGGATGAAAAGGGGGAAGACACAGGAAAGCTCATATAAAAGAGCAGAGCTGCGCCATTTTATCCTTGGCTACGTACCCTCAGCAATGGCACAGAGCCTGGCAAGCAATAGAGACTCCATGCACAGTGAGCGAATGAACTAATGACACAAAGATTCCCACGAGAATCTACCACTCATTGCCCCCATCAGTCCCTTAGCAAGAGAGATGGTGACCCCTTTCCATTCCTTTTGTGGCCCTTTAATACAGAAGTTGTTTCATGCTCTCCTCTCTAAAGGGTCTCTGATTCCATTTCTTACATCGTATGACACCTCCTCTATGTTCCCAGCTTCCTGTCACAAAGAGACAGAAGAGCATGGGAGGAAAAGACTCCTTAACAACAAAATTTGTATGTGGTCCCTTCAAATGACCCAGATGCCTAGTAAAACAACTGTGGATGGGGGCTTGGATGCATCTACATGGCTGAGCCCCCATGTTCAGAAAACACAAGGACTTCTCAGCCTTTGTACTATGGACACTTTGGCCCAGATTACTCTTTGCTGTAGAGGTCTGTCCAGTGCATTGTTGGATGCTTAGCAAAATCCCTGGCTTCAACCCACAAGATGCCAGTAGCATGCCCCATTCTGGGACATCAAAAATGTCTCCAGATGTGGCCAAGTGTCCCTGGGTTGGGGGACAGTCAAAACCATTATAGATGATAGCTTTCTTGATAATCCACCCCTCTGGGGGTCTCCAGCAGTCAAATGTACAATCTTAGAAGGCCATCTGAGAATCCCAGTGTAAAAAGTGACCTTGGAGCTCATCCAACCCAATACAGATTTTGCCTGTGGATAGACTATTCCACTATTCCAATATGCCTTTGAGTGGATGATAAAGGAGAAAAAGTGAACACACAAACACACCAAAGCCATTACTCCTGTGTCACGCTGCTACCCTGTGTGAAACTGACTAGGCAGAGTTCTGCAGAAATGGCTTCAGATGATTGGAAGAGATCAGGGTGACGTGGGGCCGGCAGATGGGATGGTTAACTCCAACTCATATTCATTTACTACTACATTTAGGCTGCTTTCAGGCCGCCTTTCTCTCAAAAATACCTTTCATATCAAAATGGCAAGGTTCTGGCTCTGAAGCCTTAGCATGCTGACTGATCCATTTTGCTTTCATCTTCCTAAACACGTGGGTGAGCAGAGTCTTGGACAGCTTAGTGCTGCCATAACATCATAAATACATAATTATGTAGATATCTGCTGGACATGCAAAAAATATATTTCTAAACAACAGCAAAAAAGAAGCCTCATTATTTCTCCCAAGGAGTAACTCAGAAGTCATTCCTAAGGTCTTCTTTCAAGATACTGAAGATGGAGAGAAAAGCAACTCCAATATCCGTATTCCAGTTTGTTACTCTAAACTCAGAAGTTGGACATGAACCGTCTCCAGTAAATACATTAAAAGGTAAAACAAAAGAGATGGGAGGATATATAGAGTAAATGAAGCTGAAAAGACAAATCAACCAATAGCAACACATGGACCTTATTTAGATCCTTATTCAAACAAACGGTTAAAACATGGCATTTATAAAATATTGAAAGTTGTGATATTGACTGCATATTTGATAATAAGAATTATTGTTAAATTTTTGATTTGCCAGTGGTATTGTGGTTGCTTTTCTTTAAACATACACAATAAAATACAGAAGAAAGAATATCTTGCATTTGCTTCAAAGTTATATGAGAGGAGGAAGCACTCTTAAAGAAATAAGATTGGCCATGAATTGTTAATTGTTGAAGCTGGTTACAGGTACACAGTGGTTCATTATACTATTTTGTCTCTTTTTTATGCGTTTGTGATTAAACAGTGAAATAGATTAATTTTTAAAGAAGCAAGAAAAAATATTTTAAAAAGGAAGTGATTGAAGACAAAGATAGAATGGCTTTTTTTGCCTCTGATCAAAAGTGGTGCATATGATCATCAACTGCTGTCTCAACAGTGTGTTGGGAAGCATCTGAATGGTATGACAGAGCTGTCTGAAAGACAATCACGTGGAGAACCCTGAATGGCTCTATAGAATGTGGCATATTCTGCCTTCCAGTACTATTACTTGTAGATGTACCTAATTCCCCCTCCTCTTTCCTTAGATTGTAATCTCTATGACAAAGACTGGATCTTGCTTATCACTCTGCCTCCTGGAGAGCCATACCTAATACTTGGGACATAGTAAATGTGTGAGACTCACTTGTTGAAAGTATTGAGGCAGTGTTTGTGCCTCTATAGGACCGATAAATTGAATTTAATGTTAATTTTTTCATCAAAATATATAGCAACAAAACTTTTTAAAACTTCTGAGAAATGAATGGGTGAATTTTGGCAGGCAGATCATCACGTGGCTTAAATCAGTGTTTCCCAAAGTATAGTACCATAGTGATATGTATGCAAGGTGATTTTATATGGTTCACAAACAATTTTTATTGAGGAGTTATGTATTTACTTTTAATATTTTTTAAGATGAAAGTACTTGGTATTTACATAGATGCAATAGTTTAGGAAGAGGCTACAATGATTTATATTTTAAATAAAATTTAGTAAATATTCATACTATTGGCAAAGAGCCATGGCAAAAATGTTTGAAGGTACTATTCATAGGTTTAAATAGCAGAATCCCAAAGAACATCTACCTGGTTACCTCTCATAAGTGCCCCATTGTTAGCAAAATGTTTTGGAATGTGGACTCTGGAACGAGACTATCTGTATTCAAATATAGGCTTTGCCACTGACTAGCTGTGTGACCTTAAGCAAGTTACTTAACCTCTCTGTGCCCCCAGTTTCTTCCTCTGTGAAGTGTGGCTAATGATAGTGCCTATCTCCAGGGTTTATTTTGTGGATTCAGTGTAAAGCATTTAGAAGAAAAAAAAATAAGATACTAGTATATATCCATCAGGATGGCTAAAATGAAAAAGACTGACAATACCCAGTGTTGACACAAATGTGGAGGGACTAGAAGTCTCATATATTGCTGGGGAGGGTGTGAGTTGGTTCAACCACTTTGGAAAACTACTTGGAAATATTTACTAAAGCCAAACACATGCCTACTCTATGGCCCTGAAACTCCACTCCTTGGTTCACATCCAAGAGGACTGAGTGTATAAGTCCATCAAAAGTCATGTATGAAAATGTTTCTAGCAGTTTTAAGTATATTAGCCCCAAACGGGAAACAACTCAAACTGTCCATCAACAGGAGAAGGACTAAATAAATTGCAGTAAATTAATAAAATGAAATACCGCACAGCAGTAAAATAAAGAGAATTACTAATATGTGTAACAGCATGAGTAAATCTCACAGGTATTTTGTTTAGCAAAAGAAGATAGGCACAAAAGAATAAATAATGTATGATTCTATTTACGCGAAGTACAAGAACAGACATAACTGATAAGGACAGAGGGAACCTCTGGGAGTGGTAACCCCTTGGGTAGGGCATTGACTTGAAAAGGGCACAAGGGAATCTTCTGGAGTGTTGGAAATATTGCATACACATATAAAGACCCATTGAGCTGTACACTCAAGATGAAAGCACTTACATACTTTACTGTATTTTTTGTACATGGCTCAAAAGTAAATTGTAATATAAAGTACTTAGAACAATGTCAGGTGCATAGTAAGTACTCTGCTATTATTATTTACTCTTATCTTCTAGTTATCTATCCATTTCAAAGAGTCTACAGAATTTCTTGAGAACCTAAATATTCTATGATGGTACAGGGTTATCAAATACAGTCCCCATTTTAACGAGGAGACAAGCTATTTGAGGAGACCTGTTAACCAGTTCCAGTCACTTCTCAGGAAGCATCGTCATGGCTTAGCAATTCAGCGTACAGTCTCTGAAGCCAGAAAAACCTGCCTTTGATTCTTGGATCTGCCATTTACAAGCCTTGGCAATGTTTCTTAACATCCCAGAGTCTTGGTTTATCTTTAATATATAGCTGATAATAGAAGCTGCTTCATAAGATTGCTGTGAGATGCTTATAAAAAAGTTAGCTAATATTACTATTTTTAGATTAATTTCATCTTTAATTTTCAGAAAAAAAATGATCAGGGCTAAAACTGAATATTTGAGAGGCATTAATGACAATTGAGTTATAGCTGTGTTCCCGTATTCACCTTCCTTTGAACTGTTTCCGAATGTTTATATAGACATCACCTGAGAAAGGCTAAATGATCTTTCAAGATCACAGAGGAGTTTCAACTCCAATTTATTTACAGACATGCTTGTGGAAACCTGTCAATATGGCAGTCAATTATGATTTCAAGTATTATCTCCATTACCAGCAGAGAAAGCAGGACGTCTCTAGCTGTATGTTTGCATTCGTTTTTGGATTACTGCATACGTGAGTATGTATTGCACCCATATTTGTATATGTCCCTTCCTCAACCTTTCCAAACCACCCTCAGCCTCTCTCCTCTTTGTATCTATGACATGCTGTGTGTATAATACTTTTATCACTGCATATATTTCACAACAGTGCCTTTATCCATTTACCCAGTTGCCGGCCCCATGAGACCACAAACTACTAAAAAGCAGAAGCCACGTCTTGCTCATCCCATACCCCCCAGAACTTAGCGTGGTGCCTGGTACAAAGTAGGTACTCAACAATTTGTGTTGACCTAAATGTCTAGAATGATCCAGGCTGCTGCTAGTCTAAACGGCAGCTTTTGAAAAAATCAAAGACACCTTTTTCTTCCATCACAAGAGGTCCCACACCGGGACACACAGCTTAGCAAGCTGAGAATGGACTGGATTTCAGCCCCCCACTTGCCCTCTCAAGTCAAGTTCCCTTGTGAAGTAAACACCCTGCCCAAACATAAGTGGACGAACAAGAGAATGCTATGACCTTGTGGAACAAAACAACATAAAGGGCCGATGGCTTCACTGTGCATAATTCTCTGTTTCAGGATTATCAGCAGTCCCCTCTATAAACCTAGTCTGGATGTCTCTGTCACTTCTAGATGAGATTACTTCAACTCTAGGGGTACCCAAAGAGTAGTTGAGCTGGGTGCAATAGCGGTGGCCCAAACCTTCCTTAAATGAGAGAATCAGTAGCACTCAGGTACCTACTGAGCCAATGCAATTAACTCAAGGTTGGAAAAAGTCTATAAGTGATATTTAATATTCAAGGGCCACGTACCAGAGTAATTGCCCTGATTCTGGCCCTCCAAGGTTATTTGATCTAGCCTGCTCTTCTAATTCTCTCCCCCAGGGAGTGTAAAGCAGGAGCATTCCAAATCAGGGCCCTGACACCATCCCAACTGCTCCCCCTGAGGGCGATATTCCCTCTGGGATCTTCAGAGTAAGAGAAGAGTCTTTCTATATGGGCTGCTGGCTTGGATTTTTCCTTTCAGTTCTTTTTTTTTCCCTCCCTCTGGTTGTATTTATGAAAGCAAATGGCTATATTCAGCAGTGGACCCATCTCCAGTTTAATTTCTATTTACACCTTGTAAGTGCACCCCAGACACTGCACTGAAATGGGCATTCCAGAATCCAAATAGAGCAAGTGATATACGGCAGAAGCTGGCAAATCCTTCCTCTTAACTCCTCGGGTTTAGTAATTCCCCACAGAACCTGGACAGCCTCACCTAACGTCGCCACAGAGATTTAACAGCAAAGAGCCACAGTGACGTCTTGTCTTGCACAATT
Source organism: Hyperoodon ampullatus (assembly GCF_949752795.1). Classification (NCBI taxonomy): domain Eukaryota; kingdom Metazoa; phylum Chordata; class Mammalia; order Artiodactyla; family Ziphiidae; genus Hyperoodon; species Hyperoodon ampullatus. Next base: position 175,918,175 of record NC_136914.1, read on the forward strand.
TAATTACACTCACCAAATAGACAACAGTGCATTTACTGGCCCACCATTAAATATTATCATAAGTAATTTAAACCCAACTTCACTTGTCCAAATATATGGACAAAATACATTCTGTCATCCCAAAGCTTTAATGTTCCCTCCATAACTGTGAATCATCGACAAACCCTCAGTAATTTATTCTGCTTTCCAATTGGAAGCATATCTTAAAGGAAGAAAAGTCAGAATGTGCAACACTTCTGATAGTAAACTTGTCCACCTGCTATCCAACATAAATTAAGGAGCCATACTTTAGTGATTCAATTACACCACTGAGTAATTGAAAATATGCAATTACAAGGAGTTGAGGTTCTTATGAGAAACATAACGTCTGCATTCCAGATTCCCTAGTATTTGATTTATAATTGGAATATTGGCATAATATTCTACATTTGAGAGGAATTGTTCCCTTCTGGATAGTTGTGGAATCTGAATATTTAGGGCTACAAAGAACCTACGAGCTCATCTTGCTTAACCCCTTGTTTTAGGTATGGGAAATGGAGGCTCAAAGATCAGTCAGCTTATAAAAGGCAAAGAGGGGCCTTCTGACTCCAGTTCAGAAAGTTTAGCATCACGGTCAAACTCACAGTCTCTGGAGTAAGACAAGATTCAACCTTGATGCTATACAAACCAATTAATCTTTCTATGCCTTTGTTGCTTCTTCTTGAATATGGTAACTCCTAGATCAACTAGATACTATTATCTAGTTAAATAAAGATGCCTTTGCTTCTTCCTCTATTAAATAGAGATGATAACCCCTAAAGCAATTAGCCACAAATAGAGAACAACATCTAGAATTCCTGACAGAATATGTTTTCTGATACACTTAGCATAACGTTAGACATACAGTAAGTACTCAATAAAAAACTAGCCACCACCATCACCATCATCATGTCCAGTCCCAGTCACTGTATCATTTCATAGTCTTTTACTTAAATCCTATTGTTACTTTCAATATCTAACCAACAATTTGGCCAAAACATATTGCAGTTACTGTTCCACATTTAGCCAGAATATCTTTCCGCTCTATTCCAAAGACCATACACCTTACAGCTTACTTCCCCAATTTGAACAACTGGATCCCCCTTTGTTTTGAGGACAACATGCTAACCAACCACTAAACCTCCAATGCTCGATTCATTTCTTGGGTTCTACGCTGACGAGGTATGTCTGCATCAGGTGCAACACTTTATCCAATCAGGCTTCCTATGCCAGCTGTCCCAAGTCAAACACATGCACTGATCTTCCATTTTAGTCCTGTAACTAACAGTTGCATCTTAATATGTAAATATTTAAAAAATCACAAATGATTATTCCCATCATTGACCTCCATTCTTTCTCTTGACAAAAGAAACCATAGCTTCTTTGAAACCCCAAATAAGCACATGTGATCAAATGCTAATTTAGCAATAAACAGAAAATTGACTTCAAATCATCTCTCTGTCACTCTAATTGATTAACAGTCACATGAAAATTGATAATATGATTTTCAGCAACAGAGCGCGTGGCACAAGCTTGTCGGTTCTATTGGCTTTGGATATTTACTTCCTTCCAAATAAAGCTTTTTAAGAGTACATTAGTGAGCCCACTAATAATTTTAAAAAGAAGTCTAATTACAATAATGAACTCTGTACAACCAGTTAATGCAATGCTGAAGCTTATAGATCTGAGTCTCTTATTGCAAGAAAAACAAAGTACAAATTCTGTTGAATATAGGACAATCATAGTTTTGTTTCACTGGGAGTGAATAAATGACTATGGTCTTCTTTGCTTCTCTAGCATTCTGGCAAAATATACTCACATGATATCTACCTGCCTTAAAATTGCCCCAACATCCATAATACTTATCTTAACACAAAATGAATTTTAAGCTGCTGACCCTCTAGTGTTCACATGGCTCAGTCAGAAACCATCCTTAAGAAGTAGAAGACTGAAAAAAATTTAACAGAAAACAAAGCTGCATTGGTCTAGGTTGTGAATATTCCTAAACTGAGTAAATTATTATAGCAGAACTTGACTTCAGCTCATGTTAGCAATACAAAAACAGACATTGGAATGATGATAAAGCATGCTAACTTTCAGTGCTCTGAACATTCTCTATCTGCTCCTTTAGTTCTCTGCTTCTCCCTTCTCTATTCCTGCGACCCCTGAGGCTGACCTTTAGAAATTGTGTCCTTGGGCCTCCTTGCCCTCCACTTCTGACTAGATTGAGTAGACCTAAGGTCAGTGGAAAAAGGAGGTGGGTATTTTCCTTACAACTCTCTCCCTGCTGGGCACAGGTTGAAAGGAACCTCGTTCCTCCACCAAAGACTGCACTGCTGAGATGTACCCTATCCACCAGCTACAGGTCTCTGGGTTCCAAAAAAAGCTCCCTTTCCTGGCATCTTCAGGTCTAGGGGAGGTCTTGGCCTTCCACTGCTGCTAACCCTGGGGATTCATCATTTGTTGATTTCCTTTAAACCCTTCCCACATCCTTGAAATTAGTCTCTTCATTAAACTCTAATCCCATTTGAATGTGCCATCTGTTATCTGCCAGAACCCTGTCTGAGTTGTCTACCTTCCATTAACACAGTGGTCCTCTGCCTGTTGGTGGTTACAAACCCCTTTGAGAGCCTAAATGAAAAAGAAAAAATTACAGAGACCTCTCTGTGCCAAAATGCACATAGTCACATGCATGTGACTTTTCTGATATCATTTCAAAGAGGTGACAGACACTTTGAGTCACATCCATGGATCCCCAAGTATGAACCCCTACTATATTTAAGAAAACAGTTTTCTAAGAGAATTAGAAGAGAATTATATGGGTACTATGTTGTTCTTTAAAGAGTCCACAATGGATATCAGATTGTGGAATGTGAAGTTATAAGAAAGCACCCCACTCCTAAAAATATCCAAATAAAGAATAAATATAAAAGATATTGCTCAATAATGCATCTTTAATTTTACTATTTTCCTTGCTTATCACATCATTTAAGTATTTATCACATATACCCTTAGAATGTTTTTCCATCAGCCAATGTTTTATTTACTTGTAAAGCTGATTGTTCATCACTTCAAGTGCCATCTGGACTACTGATAAGTAAATGTCTTTAAAAATCTCTGAAAGCGATTTCTGGAAGTTTTACCGTCTACCAGACCCACTCAGCCTTCCAAAGCCTGATCTCCAAGGATGCTGATATGTATTCAGCTGTTTTTTTATTAACACTGGTGGCTTCATAGTATTAAAAATGTATACACCAGGGACTTCCCTGGTGGCGCAGTGGTTAAGAATCCGCCTGCCAATGCAGGGGACACGGGTTCGATCCCTGGTCCGGGAAGATCCCACATGCCGTGGAGCGACTAAGCCCATGTGCCACAACTACTGAGCCCGTGCTCTAGAGCCCACATGCCACAATTACTGAGCCCACGTGCCACAACTACTGAAGCCGGCGCACCTAGAGCCCATGCTCCGCAACAAGAGAAGCCACCGCAATGAGAAGCCCGCGCACTGCAACAAAGAGTAGCCCCTGCTCGCCGCAACTAGAGAAAGCCCGTGTGCAGCAACGAAGATCCAATGCAGCCAAAAATAAAATAAAATAAAGAAACTAACACAACATTGTAAATAAACCATACTTCAAAAAAGAAATGAAATGTATACACCAAGTTACACCAATAGGAAACATGCACGGATTGTGATGAAAAATAAATTCCACTTCAAATAGTCACCCTCTCTGCCTATATGCCTTCCCCATGGTCCAGGATGAGCATCTTTCTATAGGAAAATCAAAAAATGAATGCTGAAGTCCAATGCTCCAGAGTGCTTGAATCTCTTAAGGTCTCTATCAGTGGCTATTAAAATTTAAAGTGCACTGCATAGTCCTTGACTCCAAAAAACACATGCTACTTATATTCCTTAAGCTACTGGCAGCTTAAGTTATTCTGTGTGGCTTGGAGGGGAGCAAAAGAACTAATGCAACAGACACTGGATCATATAAATGTCAACTGAAGACCATGGGAACAAAAACTTTAGTTGATGTTTTCCTTCCAATGGCAGTCATCTTAATGACCCTGTATTTAAAAGTCACCTTTTTTATATAAACCTGTTTAAATACCATGATATAGTGTATATAAACTTGTATGAGTCCTATGGGCATATACATTATTCTTTTTTCAGCCCCCAAATAAATTAGCATAAAAGACACAATTGGTGTTCATAATTTTAAAGAATACATGGATATTTAGTTGGGTGGAACTGATGTTTTTAAAAAAGAAACTGAAAGGAATAAAACAAATTGTACCAGAATGCATCACTTGTATTAAAGGTGAAATATTGTTTATAAAAAAAAGTCTAACAAAAAAAGTCTATCAAAGGATATGTGGATACATAAGCTCTACAGTTCACATACTTGATAGTAGTGGAGCACCTCTTTTTATTATTCTACATTATTTTCTTTGTTAACCAAGATCGCCTTGACTATTTTGGTGACAATCTTCAACACCAGTCATCAGCAGTACTGAGAGAGTGCCCTTATCCTCAAATGGTCTTTTTGTCCTCATGATTTTCTAATCTGCCATGAAGCTACCAATCTTATAGGCAGCTCTCTGGGGTCAGCGAACAGTGATGTCTTCCCTTCATCCTTTCCCCACACTGATCCTCTCCTACTGAATCAGGAGATGACTTCTGTTTAATCTTAAAAGGAATAAATATGCAACTGGATTTGGAAGTCCAAAGAAGATTTCTCTCCTTGTCGTCTCCAGCTCACCTAGGGATCCTACCCCTGATTCCATCAAATACATTGCTGCCAAATTAATCTTCCTGAAAGCACAGCCTCAATTGTTCCCCACTGCCCAACCATCCTGTTCAAAACCTTTCAAGGGCTCTCCCTGTCTTTCTGAAAAAGAAATTGTTTGAACTCTATAGCCTGGGATTCAGAACACTTAATAATCTGGCACTGGGTTTACCCTGACTTTCCACCTTTCTTCTGTGTTATTGTGGGTTACAAATGAATTACATCACCATTCCCTGGACGTACCATGTGCTTTATAATCATGCCTTTGCCCATCTCTCCCTTATACCAATACAGATGGCTTTTCCAAGGCAGTTCAAATGTTACCCCATCTATAACACATATGACATCTTTTCTATACTTTCTGGCCCACTGCTCACCAGCCCAATCCCAGGGATTTATCTGGTAGTCGTTAACCTCTCTGTAAACTACCAGACCCAGTTTAGCTATTTGTAAAATGGGGTTAATAATGCCAAGTAATTTTGAGGACTAACTATGTAGAATACTTAAAGCACAGTTATGGTTTTTGTGGTGGTGGCCATGGTTATTGCTTCTGTCTTCAAACAGTTACTATACAGTAAGGAATTGGAAAACTGAATGTGATTTTGTTGATTTTTGTATCTTCCACTGCCCCTGCCACAGTATAAATAACTTAGGAAGAAACAGAGGAAGGACATATGAAAGAAACTACATGCCCTCAATTTGGGGGCACAGAAAGAACCAACAGTTTCAGATTCTGAGTAGATTGTCTATGTAGATCAGTTTGGCCTGGAAATGCCATATGTGTACACTGGCTTTCACTTAACAAAGTGTTAAGTTGGGTCACTGCACTATCACTAATTGAATTCTAAGAGATGTCAACCATGACTCCTAGGCTGGGGCTCTTTTGTTGTCAAGATGGCAGTTGAGTGTAACAAGGATTCCTGCTGCTCTTACCAAAAGAACTGAGTCTGTCTTTGAGTCAGGCCATTTCTTCCTTTTCAGCTTTCCTGAGCTCTCACTTACAGAGAAAGCAAATTAGATGCCGCTTTGTCATCTTGGTCTGCAGTTTCGCACAAAGCCTTCCTCTTTTAAAAGACCTTGAGGGTCAGATTCTAATCTGAGTTGTACTGTGATGAGTCTCTTAAAAGAACCACTCTGATGCCTGCAAGCACAGCAGAAAGTATTAGGAAATACAACCTCATTAGTCAAAATCATGGCCACCTCCCAGACACCTGACGTAGAAGCAGGGCGGTCATGTTGGATTTCTTTTAGTAAGAAATACGACTGAGCACAAACAGGTTTCATCTTGTCAAAAGACTGCTTCTTTAATCCAGAGCTTGGAGTGGAAAATATGAGCTGAGGCATATTCAATGGCTCTGAGACATTTTAGGCATCGTACACACTCAGTTTGCAGCACCTCTGAGCCAGGAGTGCACTGGGTGCATCTCAAAGTGACACACGGTGACATAGAGTTCCACCAGAGCACGGAGCACTGAGTTAATTGGCAAGGCTGGTCACTAGAAAGCACACTTCACTCTGCAGAAGCCGGAGGCCACTTGAGAAGCACCCAAAGAAACATTTTAAGTGGGCAAGAGTCACAAAACTGCATACAGCTCACATGACAACCAAGAACTCCTCCTTATTTGTACTCTTTGTGCTCTTGGAAGGGAAAAGGTAAGCCCTTTCCATACAGGCAAGTATTTTAAGTCTACTGAGCACAGAAGTTCTCAGGGGAACTACCCACAGCTTGAAGGGTCACTGCTTCCTAATTTCCCTGGGTGGTACCTAATGACTCAGCAAGAGTCTACATCTTAATTCTTGCATGGAAGGGATCACCCTAGTTCCAGGAATGAGTACTGAAGCCAGAGGACCTCAATACTACTCACTAGTCATGTGAACTCAGGCAATTTTCTTAACTCACTAAGCCTTAGTTTCTTCTCCTCTACAGAAGAAATTATGTTTTATGAGAATGAGAATATGTATACAAATTATGTTGTAATATAAAAATATTTTTAAATTAAGCATTAATTTTAATGCTGAGCAAAGACAGACCATCCCTCTGTCAAAATATCTCTGTGTTTGGTGCCCTTAGATCCCACACTCTGCATTAGTCCCCTAGGGCTCTTATAACCAAGTGTTACAAACTGGGTGACTTAAGACAATAGTTATTCTATCATAGTTATGGAGGCTAGAAGTCCAAAATCAAGGTGTCAACAGGGCCATGCCCTCTGTTACGGCTCTAGGAGAGTAATTCTGTGATGGTAAATTTTATGAGACATCTTGACAAAGCCACAAGGTATCCAGATATTTGGTTAAATATCTGGGTGTATCTGTGAGGGTGTCTGAATTGGTAGACTGAGTAAAGTACATTGCCCTCCCCAATGTGGGTGAGCATCATTCAATTCATTGAGGGCTTGCATAAAACCAAAAGACAGAGAAAGGGAGAATTTGCTCTCTCTGCCTGTCTGAGTGGGGATATTGGTCTTCTCCTGCCCCCAGATTGGAATTTACATCATCAGCTCTCCTGGTCCTCAGGCCTTCAAGTTTGGACTGGAACTTACATCATTGATTCTCTTGGTTCTCAGGCCTTTGGACTCAGATCAGAACTACATCACCTTTCCTGGGTCTCCAGTTTCCAGACAGCAAATTGTGGAACTTCCCAGCCCCATAATCACAAGAGTCAATTCCTTATAGTCTCTCTCTCTCTTTCAATGTATGTGTGTGTATGTATATATATATATATATATATATATATATATATATATATATATATATATAAATATATATATATACATATATATATATATATATATATATATATATATAACACCCTGGATTTCCCAAGATAATCCTGTGCTGGCCCTACAATTTCACTTATGCATGTCAGAATATATGCCCCAATATTGGTTTCAAAACCAGGCTCACTAAAATATAAGCATCAGAAGAAAAGACAATGGGGTGGTTTGTTCTTCAAAACCTTCATTTCCCTTCACAAATTTCTTCTCCCCCTATGTTTCTTCTCTCAGTGAATCAAAGTTGGGGGTTCTTAATCCTTCTATATCAATTCCTGTCTTCTTCACTCCCATCCACTAATCTGTAACCCTGTCCATTCAAACTCTCCCACATTTCTCAAATCAGCCTCCTCTTCCCCAGCCCCACACCACTCATTTGGTTGAGGACTCATTATGTCTCAAATTATTCACTTTGTTAACTTGAATTTTGGGCCTCACCAATACTCCTACCAGATTGAGCTTTCTAAAACGCAAACGTCATCATTCACTGGCTTCAATTACCTTAGTGACTATCTACTGCCTTCAGGATTAAATCCAAGATTCTTAGCATGCCATGTGTGGCAGATACTGCTGGCTATGTGTTCATCAAAACTCATTTCCTCTTCTCCTGGGCATACAGCTGGAGTACATTGCCTAGCCATCCTTGCAGTTAGTTGTGACCATGTCAGTGGGTTTCTAGCCAATAGAACATGAAAGAAAATGACACGTGCTATACCCAACCTGGTCCATAAAAATCTCCCGTGCCATCCTCCATGCTCTCTCTTCCTCAGTTGGCTACTAGGTGCAGAGAGTCCACTACAGGGCTTTGGGGCCTTAGGAAACAGTAGAGCCATAAGATGGAAGAAATCTGGGCTCCTGGAATAATACTGAAAGCTACCTGCTACATGAATGAGATATTCATTTCTATCGTATTAAGATCTCACGATCCCATTGTATTAAAATATTCATTTCTATTGTATTGTATTGCTGAGTTGTGACAGTTGTTTATTACAGCCATGTGCCAACTCTGACCAATATACCATTTGAGGCTCTCAGTTTTCTGGCCCCTACCTACCTCTCCCATCTCATCATTGATTCATTACTCCTTTCCATCCTATACCATCTTTCTGCCTCAGTGAACTATTATGGTCCTCCAAACTCATTACTTCCCTCTTGACTTTGGTTTCATTAGAGTAATGCTCTCTCTACTTAGAAGGACCCTATAAGATAGACTATTCTTTATCTTCATTTTACATATAAGGAAACTTAAGGCTTAGAGAGGTTAATAAGTTCCTTGCCAGATTGTCAGCTAGTATGTAACTGAGTCAAGATTTGAACCTAATCAGATGGATACGGAACCCTTGCACTTAACCACTAGTTCATGAATCAATAAGTGTTTTGGAATGAGTCCTTCTCAGCCAACAGCAGAAAAGTACTCAAGGTCTAGCTATTGCCAGGCCTATCCCAGCCCACTTGAAAGGCTCAGACACCATTCAGAGATTCTGTTCATGAACACACATAGAGAAGCTATATAATCTCCCATGCTTAATGTCACTCTTAATCTTAAAGAGCAGAATGTTAATAATATCATTCCTTGAAGGTAACATAAACACTTAAAATGTTTTCTTTCTAACTCTTCTGCCTTTACACTTCACTTCCTGCCTTTTCTGGTTCAGTGTCATTGAACTTAGTTGGTAAACGGGCAAATATATATCTCCAGACCATACTAAGCATGTCTTTTGATGTGCTCAAGTTCCAAAATGAATGTCACTCATGTTATAACCTCTCAGGTGCTCAGAAGGATTAGCAATTTCCCTTTTCCTTTGCTGATTTTTTCTCTAGGCTATCTATGCTATATTATTTCCATCTTTTTTTGTACAGTAAGTCATGCCCTCCAATCCATTTATCATTCTCGTCATCCTTGCTTGCAGTATTCCTTTTTCATCTTTTTTGAAAGAAAAATGGTGCCCTAATAAACACACATTTATACAAACACACACTACAAAATCTCAGGCATTCCAGAACCAGTCTTTCCATCAGAATCCTCTCTTGACAACAGTTGTAATTTTTGGCCTGCCTCTTCCTCCCCTCTGCTCTTTGGTCAACACTTCACTTTTTTATCCAGATCTGTCCTTCTCATTTTTGACCAAGTATCTTCAACAGTCACAAGTGGCTCTCTGATCTGTTATAATTTATATAAGTAAACACATTTTGTGGTTCTTTTTTTTCTTAACTCAAGTATTCCAAAGAGTGATGAACGTCAGGAACTGTAAATGGACCCTTGCAGCACTCTGTGAAAATCAGACTTCAGACAGGATTCAAGCCAGTCTTTCCAATACTGATGAAAGGCATCTCATCCCAAATGGTGCTTCGGAGAATATTGTCTACACCCAACCTGAGCCTAGAGAATTTATGAAGGAGAGAAATTTTTGCATTGCTATTCTCATGCCTTTCTATAACTTCCTCCAAGCTGCCCACAGATCTTATTTTCCGCCCAATCATCCAGTGCTCATACTCTAATCTTAGACACCAACCTCTTTCAACCTATCAGTCAATTGATTTGATAAATTAATGCTAACTAATGGAAATTAAGGAAAAATCTTCCTCTCTTTAGGCAACATATGACCTCTCTGAACCTCAGTTTCTTTGTGTGTAAAATGGAGATGATATTCTGCTTTCTGTATTTCCACATGTAGGGAACTCTCAATTATTCATATGCTTGTTATAGGGACAACACATTAATTTTCAGTCTCTTCCCTTAACCCTCCCACTCCCAAGAAAAATTCTAGTATCAGTATGTTCTCCTCCTATGAGGCCTTAATATATACATTAGGATAATCAGGGAAGGGGAGAACATGAGACCGTCCAAAGATAGGATTTACTCTAAAAAAGAGCAAAACTAATAGTCTCAGGAATAGGGTGGAGGAATAAGTCAGTAGCTTCCTGGTATGGATTTGGGGGAATTCTGGGGGAGAATGGAGAGGCATGAGTATTGAGGGGAATGGTTATTGTCTATCTGAAAGACAAGATGGGAACAGAGGAAAGAAGTGGTGGGTGTTATAAATGTCCTACTTCCGGAGCGTTTGTTGGAGAGAGACAATGAAAACTTAAATCAATGTCAATGACTATTTTCCTTTGACTTGATCCTTGCCAAGACTGTGCTATGAGAGGTTTTGGCTTTATAAAGGTTCTGTGTATATAGATTATTCACTTTTCCATTATCCAAGACCATGGTTGGTTCCACCTTCCCAAATCCAGAATGGCCCACTTTAACCTTTGTGTGCCCTTTTGAGACACTGGTTCCTAACCTTAGTCATCCTTAGTCAATGTCTACCAAGGGGTTTCGGAATGACAGTAGCAAATATAATTAGAAGTTTTGTTCTCCTCCTGTGAAGGGGACAAGCACAGAAGCACTTCAAAGCCAAACCAACAGTTTAAGGATTATCCAGAAATGTGATTTATCTGAATTCTCCTCCATTAGTGTGTTTAATCAAGGACTGACTGTGTGGAGAACTGCATATTTCCATAGTTTCTAATGTTCACTCTGATTTTTCTGAAGATTGTTTTTCATAAATTACTCCCTTGTTAGCTCTTTAAGAACCCTTGGAATAGATAATATGATCTTACTGATTTATATGGTATAGTTTAGCGACTAGAATATTCTTTTATTTAGCCTCTTATGTAGCTTTCTGACTCTCCCACCAAAATCTCCTTGACTGCCGCATCTAAGCTTCTCCTCTGTATAATTTAGTTAAACGCGGAGGCCAAGTAGTTGCTAACTAATTCCTCACATTGCAGTTCTCTAGTTATCTAGCTTTCCTCTTCACATAAAGTGGCCTGTCTGGCCTCCCATTCTCCTTCATTTTCTAATTCCATTGCTTAGGAGAAATATTTTGGTTGTAGTTGTCCTTGGCATTGTGGAATCAATTACAGCAAAACACAAATAGTCCGAGGCAAGTCTGATCCTTAAACACTCATTGACAACTAGCTTATTTCAAAAGCGATTTTAACAGCCTTTTTGCTGAATCCAATAGACATTTTATTTAGAACATAGTCTATTCTTCGAACCTCATTCATTCAAATATTTTATGGAATTCCAGGCAGTGTACTAAGAATAGGGAATATGATAAAAGATATGGTTCCTTTCTTTGGAAAGGAGTTTCAAAGGAAATATCTTCATATTTGAGAAAAGATGAAACACATTCTTTTAAAGGCTACATTCTATCATAAGTGATATCAATAGTAATGACAGCTATTTACTGTGCACTTTATGTGGGCTCTCTCTGTGCTAAGGGTTTTATCTTCATTCTCTTTTTTGATTCTCACCATACCCTATGAGTTAAGTGCTCTTGTTACCACCTATTTTACAGATAAGAAAATAGAGGATCAAAAGAAATTAAGACACTAGATCAAATTATACAGCTTACCAGTGGCAGAGCTATAATTCATATCTACAGTGTCTGCCTTCTTAAGTTCTAAAAACGTAGCATGAGCATGAGTGTGTCTGGCATGTAGTAGGCACCCATTCGATGTTTGGTTAATTGTTAGTAAGAAGAGGGTCCTGGAGGACAACGGTGTGGCTTAAATAGCAAATTTGAGTCAAGGAGCAAAGGAAGCAAGTGGATATGCAGGCTGAGGAAGTGGCCTTGGCTGCCTCTTGGAGGCCAGGTTGTAGAGTGAGCTCTGAAACCTGCAGAGAGGGGGAAGGCACTGAAGACTTCTGAGCAGGGAAGAAACCTGGCAAATGTGTCAACCAGGGACAGCTGTTCTCAGTGGTGATGTGCACAGAGGATTGAAAATTGGAGGCCTCAAGACTCATTAGGAGAAAATAATAATAGTCTATGGGTGGGATAATAACGAACTGAACTAAGAGAATGGGTATCACAGAAAAACAATGGGCAAAATTTGGATATGGGATTTTGTTGTAGGGTGTAAACAATGATTCTGAGGTTTTGAAGCTAGTAACTGTTGCTTTCATGGAAAATCATTTAGTCAGGAATAGGTGTCAGTTTGGGCTTGACAAAACAGTGGGTACAGAGTAGGCACTCAGACGTTCTTAAAATGAACAAAAGGATGAATGAACAGATGAGTAAATGAATGAGTGAATGAAGTGTTCTTGAGAAGCTGAGTTTGAGGAAATGACAGAGCCTCCCAAGTAGAGTCAGATCCCAAAGAATTGTCCCTGGAAGCAATGTACATTCCCTGCGCTCTTTCCTTTTTTTTTTTTTTTTTTTTTTTTTTTTTTTTAATTTGCTCCTGTTGTAGCCAAACCTCCGTATTCTCTTTAAAACTCTTCTTCTGAGTTAGTGTAGGTAATGTGGTAAATAGTCAGATTTATAAATTTATAGAACTAATTCCTGAGAAACTCTCCTGTCATGCAGCCAGATATATATATTTTTTAATCCAGCAGGATTTCTCATTCTTGGAGAATGAGTTCTCTGGGAACAAGAGACTCAACCAATACATCTATTCACTTAATGCAAGGTTTTGTAACTCTCCTTCAGAATATAAGTCGAATAGAGGACCCAAAGGGTTACCCAATAACCTAAGGAATCAGTCTTATGTCATGTACTGGACACAAGGCATATGTGAAAAGGGCAAAATAGAAGAGGACATGGAATAAAACGGGTGAAAAGTCACATTCATAAAAGCCTAGGCACCAGCTTTGATAACCACCACCAATGTGCCTTAGGAGCAGCACAATGTGCCTAGTTAAATAAAAGATAAAAGATGAAGGGCAACAAGAAAAAAATAAAAGTAACTCGGGGTTCATCAATCCTAAATTTCTGAGACCATTAAACATGGAATTTCAGGGACTTCCCTGGTGGCACAGTGGTTAGGAATCCACCTGCCAATGCAGGGGATGGGTTCAAGCCCTGGTCCGGGAAGAACCCACATGCCACGGAGCAACTAAGCCCATGCGCCACAACTACTGACCCCTCGCTCTAGAGCCCTCGAGCCACAACTACTGAGCCTGCATGCCACAACTACTGAAGCCCACGTTCCTAGATCCTGTGCTCAGCAACAAGAGAAGCCACTGCAATGAGAAGCCTCTGTACCGCAACAAAAAGTAGTCCCCGCTTGCCGCAACTAGAGAGAAAGCCCGTGTGCAGCAACAAAGACCCAACTCAGCCAATAAATAAACAAATAAATAAAATAACTAAAAAAACCAAAGTGCCATTTCAGGTGGATCCATCCATCCATCCAAACGCTATATTTATAGTGAATAAGAATGAAGGTTTTGAAGTCACACAGATCTGAGTTTGAAGCTCAGCCACTTTTGCCATGAACCGAGAGACGTGTGCGATGCTTCACTTCCCTTTGCCTCAGTTTCCTCATCTATAATATGCAGATAAAGCCTCAGGTTAGTTGTGAGGATTAAATAAGATAATGTGCTTAAACTCAGCATCTGCCTGGGGCACAGCAAATAGCTCAGTAAACTGCGGCTGTAATTTGCATCATTATCAGACTGTGCTTCGTACCAAGGCGAATCCAAAAAAATCTAAGTCCTGCTCCTTCAAACCCTCACTCCCCGCCAGTCTCAGCCAACTACACCTCTAACTGTAACACTGCTTCAATCATCAGAACACCATGAAGATGTAAAGGGAACAAGAAAATGTGTGGAGTAGATGAGAAAAATATACCCTAGTTACTGGTCTAGCATTACCGCTGCTCTGGATTAAGGAGATTTGGGTCATCAGCTAACCAGTGTTGCTCAAAGCAGTGCTGAATTCTCTAATGGAGAAAGGATTAGAGGACAGAACCAGCTGTTTGAGGTACTGGAATTATAAGTATCTGAACGTGATTTTAAGAAGAGATATCCTAAGGAGAAAAAATGCTCATTTTTAGATGCATAGTATTATTTGCTCCTGAGGCTGTGGAGGGGGAGGGGTCTCTGGTAGGGAATGAAACACATTCCTTAATATCCTCTTTGAAAAAAAATTATATGGGCACATAAAACACGTATTTGTTAAAGGAAGTAACCCATCTGAGATAACAACCTAAGACTGATGTCTTGTGAAAAAAGGAGAGTTTTTTGGAGATGTTTATTCCACTTGAGATTTCAACTTTATGTTTTGCATATGTCTATTTAGGGTTTTTAAATACTACTCTCTTCTCGCTGCTGCTAATCTTATTTGTACTCTGAAATAAGTTACACTGTAGTGTGGTGGGTGCTTGAAAATATCCTTTCAACTGAGCAAAAATTTACATAATTTACATTTTACATACATATTTAACTCTCATGGTAAAAACATAATCTCACTCAACTGGCAAATGAGCTACTATTAACATACTTTATTAATAATATGAGAAATCCTATTTAAATTAAGAAATTGAATCTCTTTAGAACTTCAAGTCAGTACATAGCATCTAGCAATTGTGCTTTAAGGTGTATTTCACAAGATATGTCTGTATGCAAGAAACAGTCATGAAATGGGTCATGCTTTTAAGCAGGCAGATGACTCCATTGTTGCATAAGTAGTGACTTCAGAAGTAATAACAGTAATTGTAATAGTAGCAGTAGTAATAGTATAGTTACAATATTACTAAATTGCTTCAGGCATTGCTCTAAATGTGTCGTATGTGTTATCATATTTATTCCTCACAACCCTATGCATTTTTATTACTATCCCTTTTTACAGATGAAGACATTGAGGCATAACAAGGAAGTTAAGTATTGCCCCAGATCATGTAGAGCTGGAATTTAAACTGAGAAAGACTTAAGAACCTGAGATTTTTTACACTTCTCTAGAACACACCTCACTTACATGACTACAAGGAAGGTGAGATTGGATTCTAGCCCACGTCTGTGTGATTAAAGAATATACTCCCTGATTATAAAACTTCAGTTGTTTTATAGCAGATTCCCATGTCCTTTGGGCAAATACGGTCCTGAGGGCCCTGTCTCATGAGTTCAGAGTGTATGACCAGCCATCTTCATCCAAGAAGCAGCTATGAATTAAGTCTGGATAGTGATGGAAATTAAAATGAATGTGCATCAGAAAAGTGGTTCCATAGGCCTTAGTTGAGAGCCTTGTTCATTTCCAGAGTGAAAGTGGGAGGGATGAAAGGATGAAGGAAAAGAGAAGAGAAAGGAAAGATAAAATTTTTATTAAACAACTATTAAGTGCCAAGAACAGTGCTGAGCACTTTATGTATAAGAACCCATTTCATCAAAGCACAGAATTCACAAAAAGAGCCACAAAAATGATCAAAAGACCAATGTTAAGTTACAGAAAAATTAAGAAAACTAGATTGACTTATTAGGAAAAAGTCAGCTCTTTATTTTGCAAATTTGAGAACTTTAGTTGGGAGAGCTTCAATGCCATGCCCCAAGTTACACATTAAGTTAACACTAAATCCAAGACTGGACCAGCCCACTGGATTTCCCTCTGCCTCAGTGTCCATGTTTGCATCCAACTCAAAGGGGGTATCTTTGCTGTGCCCTCCCACTTCTCCAGTGGTGCCTGGCAGTAGATAATGTCTCAGCTGAGACACACTATCCCCGGTATTGATTAGTGACAAAGTCATCAATCTGAATCAGGGATACCCCTTGTCAGACTGGACAAAAGGGAGCAGTGGTGGGTACTAAGCTTGACTTTCTAACATATATAAAAGGTTTTGTTTGCTCTTCCTCTTTCTTTGGGGAGAAAAGGACAGATATTTGTATTTTATAGATGGGAAAACTGAGTTTCAAAGAGGTGAATAAATTGGGCTAAAGTTACTTATCTTAGAAATGGCAGACTTACGGCCCAGCTATAGGATTGCTGAGCAAAAGTTTCATCAGTGACAATGAAGTGCATATGTTTATGTCTATGCCTTTCACTTTGGATCTAAGATAATACCTTCCAGGCAACCAATTCTTTTTTTTTTTAATCTATTTATTTATTTATGGCCACGCTGGGTCTTTGTTATGGTGCACGGGCCTTCTCGAGTTATGGCGAGCAGGGGTACTACTCTTTGTTGCAGTGCGCGGGCTTCTCCTTGCAGTGGTTTCTCTTGTTGTGGCGCACCGGCTCTAGGCGCGGGGGTTTCAGTAGTTGTGGCACTCGGGCTCAGTAGTTGTGGCACACGAGCTTAGTTGCTCGGCGACATGTGGGATCTTCCTGGACCAGGGCTCGAGCCTGTGTCCCCTGCGTTGGCAGGTGGATTCTTAACCACTATGCCACCAGGGAAGTCCCCCAATTCTTTTTTCTAAAGGCATGTTCTGCTTAGGCTGACAGAAAATAGCCATTCTCCTTCCAACCCTAGGAGGAGTCACCAGGTCGGTTCCTATCTGCTCAATTAGGGAAGTATTATGGCACAGAGAATAAATTACCCCCTTGTTGTTTAGCTTAGTTTTCTTTTGTTTTTCTTAGAATAATAAAAGAAGAATGTCTTCTTTGTGCTCATATGCAATGTGCAGAGCTCTGTTTCTAGTAATTTTAGCCATCAACTGGAAAAAGAAAAGCCCCCAATTCTTTGTTGATATGCTGTCAATATTGCCAGTACAGGGGACCTTACACAACAGGGACCTTATTTTTCCTAGAATGATTCCAGAGGCAGCTAGATTGGAGTTAACTAGGTGTGTAGCCTTGAACAATCTCTTTGACATTCCCAAGCCTCAATTTCCTGATCTTTCTTTTCCTAACTTCATTAAAGTATAATTGGCAAATAAATTTGCAAGTTATTTAAAGTGTACAACATGATGATTTTATATACATTTACATTGTGAAAGGATTCCCCCCTCCCCACTGCACTGAGTTAATTAACACATCCATCATCTTACATATTTACTGATTTTTTTTTTTTGGAGAACATTTGAGTTCAATTTTCTGATCTTTAAAATGAGGAAAATAATACTTCCTACTGCACAGGGTGGTTGTGAGGCATAAAATAGTTAGGGTGCCACCCTGCACCCAATAGGATGGCTACTATCAAAAAGGCAGAAAATAACAAGTGTTGGCCAGGATGTGGAGAAATTGGAACACTTGTGCTCTGTTGGTGAAAACAAAAAATGGGCCACTGCTGTGGAAAACTGTATGGAGGTTCCTCAAAAAAATTTAAATGGAATTATCATATGATCCCATAATTCCACTTCTGAGTATACACCCAAAAGAATTGAAACAGGACGTCAAAGAGATATTTTACACCCATATTCATATCAGCATTATTCACAAGAGCCAAGAAGTGGAAGCAACTAAAGTGTCCAACAACAGATGAAAGATAAGCCAAATGTGGTATACACGTACAGTGGAATATTATGTGGCCTTAAAAAGAAAGGAAATTCTGACACATGCTTCGACATGGATGAACCTAGAGCATATTATGCTAAGTGAAATAAGCCAGTCACGGAAAGACAAGTACTGATTCCACTTACACGAGATACCTAGAAAAGTCAAATTCATGGAAAGTGGAATGGTAGTTCCCAAGAGCTGGAGGAAGGGAGAATGGGGAATCATCATTTAATGGGTATAGCATTTCAGTTTTGCAAGCTGAAAAGAGTTCTGGAGATGGAAGGCGGTAATGGTTGCACAAGAACGTGAATGTACTTAATATCATTTAAAATACACTTAAAAATGGTTAAGATAGTTTTTTAAAAAAAGACAGGAGGACAGCCAACTTGGGGGAGGGGAAGCAATGACATAAATTTTAAATGCCTGCAATGAAAAAAGAAAAAGTACTTAGCACATGACTGGCCCACTGCGATTATTGAGTGAATGTTGAACCACTGGTAAAGATGTCAGGGAAGGTGGTGGTGAAGTGGGGATGACGTGGTGGAGACAGTGATGCACGGGGTATTGATGCAGCGTGTGCATACCTCTCCTCCTTAGAAGAGGCCGGCTTCCTCAGAGAGAGATGCACACTCTCCATCTCAGAATGCAAAGTGACACGAAATGAACGGACTTTTCCTGCACAAGATGAGCCCGTGTGAGAGCCCAAACAGGTAGAAACTGAGCAGGCCCAGCATGGTAGTGACAGAGCATAGCACTGGGAAACTGTTCCAGCAACTGGAAAAACGTGGGGGGTTTTTTGTTTCTTTTTTGTTTTTTTTTTTAATCATATAACTTTTCGTCTTTATTCTGCTAATATGATGAATTGTATTGATTGATTTTTTTAAACATTTTCATTGGAGTATAATTGCTTTTCAAGGGTGTGTTAGTTTCTGCTTTATAACAAAGTGAATCAGTTATACGTATACATATGTTCCCATATCTCTTCCCTCTTGCATCTCCCTCCCTCCCACCCTCCCCATCCCACCCCTCTAGGTGGTTACAAACCACCTAGCTGATCTCCCTGTGCTATGTGGCTGCTTCCCACTAGCTATCTATTTTATGTTTGGTAGTGTATATATGTCCATGTCACTCTCTCACTTTGTCCCAGCTTACCCTTCCCCCTCCCCATATCCTCAAGTCCATTCTCTAGTAGGTCTGTATCTTTATTCCTGTCTTAGCCCTAGGTGCTTCATGACCTTTTTTTTTTTCTTAGATTCCATATATATGTGTTAGCATAAGGTATTTGTTTTTCTCCTTCTGACTTACTTCATTCTGTATGACAGACTAGATATATCCACCTCACTACAAATAACTCAATTTCGTTTCTTTTTATGGCTGAGTAATATTCCACTGTATATATGTGCCACATCTTCTTTATCCATTCATCTGTTGATGGACACTTAGGTTGCTTCCATGTCTTGGCTATTGTAAATAGAGCTGCAGGAATCAGGCTCCATGACTTCAGACTATACTACAAAGCTACAGTAATCAAGACAGTGTGGTACTGGCACAAAAACAGAAAGATAGATCAATGGAACAGGATAGAAAGCCCAGAGGTAAACCCACGCACATATGGTCACCTTATCTTTGATAAAGGAGGCAAGAATACACAGTGGAGAAAAGACAGCCTCTTCAATAACTGGTGCTGGGAAAACTGGACAGGTACATGTAAAAGTATGAAATTAGAACACACCCTAACACCATACACAAAAATAAACTCAAAATGGATTAAAGACCTAAATGTAAGGCCAGACACTATCAAACTCTTAGAGGAAAATATAGGCAGAACACTCTATGACATAAATCACAGCAAGATCCTTTTGGACCCACCTTCTAGAGAAATGGAAATAAAAACAAAAATAAACAAATGGGACCTAATGAAACTTAAAATCTTTTGCACAGCAAAGAAAACCATAAACAAGACGAAAAGACAACCCTCAGAATGGGAGAAAATATTTGCAAACGAAGCAACTGACAAAGGATTAATCTCCAAAATTTACAAGCAGCTCATGCTGCTCAATAACAAAAAAACTAACAACCCAATCCAAAAATGGGCAGAAGACCTAAATAGACATTTCTCCAAAGAAGATATACAGATTGCCAACAAATACATGAAAGAATGCTCAACATCATTAATCATTAGAGAAATGCAAATCAAAACTACAATGAGATATCATCTCACACCAGTCAGAATGGCCATCATCGAAAAATCTAGAAACAGTAAATGCTGGAGAGGGTGTGGAGAAAAGGGAACACTCTTGCACTGTTGGTGGAAATGCAAATTGATACAGCCACTATGGAGAACAGTATGGAAGTTCCTTAAAAAACTAAAAATAGAACTACCATACGACCCAGCAATCCCATTACTGGGCATATACCCTGAGAAAACCATAATTCAAAGAGTCATGTATCACAATATTCATTGCAGCTCTATTTACAACGTGTTTTAATTAGTTTGGTTGGTCGGTGGTTCCCAAAGCAATGGGCTAAGAGCAGAAGGCAGAGAGTGTGCATGTGCATGAGCGCAAGACAGCAGCGAGAGATGGAGAGAGAAGGGAGAATGATTGACTGCGGAGAAGGGGCACAATCTGCTGTAAACAGCCCATTAGGTTCTGAGTGAGCGACTCGAACCGCAGAGAGCGAACTCCTGCACTTTTGGATCTTAGGGGCCAGTGGCATCTTCTTGTGGCACCTGGTGAGAAGCCCTGCCCTAAAGAGATGGCGGGGGTACCTGGTGGCTGCGTCATCACTCCCACCTCCTCAGCTGACTCTGCCTGTTTTTTGACGACTACGAAGGCCAGTGAGGTGAGCGTCTCAGAGTCCAAGGCTAATAACGATAATAAACATGCAAGAATGAAATTGACTCCACAGAATAAAATTTTGAAAGTGAAACAGTTCTCTACAGTTCTCTGTCATTTCTGTCTCGGATTATGCTGGGGAAGGTTGAACACAATTTTAGTGAGAAATCGATTGTAATTGGCACTCTGCATGCTCTCTGGCAGAGGACACTGAAAACAGGCTCTCCTGACATTGGCAGGCTAATTCACTTCTGCTGCCAACACCCTCGCAAAGGAGCCCGAGTTAGGGGCCCCTCTTCCCACCACCGTACTGGGAAGACATTGATTTTGCAGCCCTCTCCTCTTGTTGATGAGATCAACGATAAATTTGGGAAAGGAAACAAAGGGATGAGTGCAGGGCAACTAGTGAAAAGTACAGCTGAGAAGATAGAGATAAAACTTCAGGTAAGAGTCTGTGCTAAGGACTGGGAATTTCTAGGATACAGCTGACCAGAGAGAAGAAGGAAAAATAACTCTATGTGTGTGGGGTAGGGGCGTGGTGTTGGACATGGTTTTTTAGTGTGTTTTACCAATAAAACCCAACAAAAGATCTCTTCCTAAGCTCTTTTCCATGTTTCTTTCAGTCAAGCTGCACTACTTTAACCAAAGAGAACGTGCCAATACTGCACTATCCGAGAAGGAAAATCTGAACGAAATGCACAGTAAGTTAGCAGGAGCAAAAAATAAAAATGTGCTTTCTAATGCAATGCTATCCTGACCTTTCCAAGGGGAACAGCAGCTGGCCTCACCAGACTCACGGATTACAGGACTTTCCTCAGAATTTATACAATGTATTGATGCAAATCCACCCAAAGTATCCTTTATTTAGGTGGGAATTGCAATGTTGGAGGCTTAAGCCTCACCCACATGTACCTCGGGATGCACTGTCCCCATGACAAGGCCAAGTGAACTGCTTTTGAACAGTAAACAGCCAGCAGTTTTCAAGCTTCATACTTAGCATCTTACTGACAAGCATCCTGAGTCTCTCCCGAGGTTTTCTTTGGTGTGGGAGAGAGAAAAGGACAGCCACAGCCGTTTCTCAAACTCTTCCAAAAGGCCAGATGCATTTGACTCTGTACCCATGCTCATCCCTGCCCAGCCCCCCTTCCTGGGCACAGCTGTGGCTGCCACACATTCTTGACAGGGGTCACTTCCCTGAAAAGCATGATGGCATCTTCAAGACAACTTCTCATGCGGAACGACAGCCAAATGTTGCCAGCTTCCCAACTGCCTTCACAATCTGGGGTCAGCACCCTGCAGGAGGATGTCCCTCCCATCCCCGCCTGTGGGGTCCTCAGCTATTTTCAACTCCTGTAACAATGATACCTTTTCTCCATGTTACTCCCAGCAGCCACCAAAAGCTAGGGCAACATGACCCTAAATGATTGTTCTTTCAAAGTCCCAGAAATTCCAAAGCCACCCAGGTCCCTGTCTCTCATGACGCTATTCTAGAAGGAGTGAATTGGGAGTTGCCTCCCTGACCTCCAGCTCCACCACACACAAGCTCACCGTCGACCCTGCCTCATGCACCTGGCACTGGGGAACTCTCAGCATCTACCTTCCACAAAGGTTCATCACAGAGCTATTTCTTCCAGACTCTTGAGCTTACCAGCAGCACGTGGCTTTGAGCTCTGAAGATCCAAATCCAGAAAGACTGAACTTCATCTAGCTAAAGCCCAGGAAGTTAAAAACAAACGAACAAAGATATAATACAATAAACAAGCACAAAAGTTGGAAGTATTTGCTGGTCTGCATACTGCCACACAAGCAGACCTTGGAAACAGGCTTTCTTTCATTTTGTAAGCAAACCACCACGGAGCACAATTTCAGGAAATATATGCCATTAAAGAATATTACAAGCAGCTCACTGCAGTAACACCTATAATTTTTCATTCATTTTAATATGCCCGTTTTTCACGTTTAGAATTTCTAGTAACTCTCCCTTATTATGTTCTCTTGGTTGATGTGCCTACATAATCGGATAAGCATTTGTCTAATACTGGGTTGTGCTATTTTTAAAAGTACTTTTGTGGAACAACAAAAACAAAAACAAAAAATCACTATAAAAAAAAAGCGCCCAATCACTGCATTTTAATATTTAAGTCTTTCTAAGGTTGAGGAAAAGATGTGTTTTTTAAAAAGGGATTTTAAGGAAATGCGTTCAGGTTGTCAATTGACCACAATGTCCCTGCCACTTGGACTTCTCAAATCAAATCCTTCTTTTTGCCAGGTGAAGGGGAAAGGGTAGTGTTTCATGAGGTCTTCCTTGGAAATCTTAATATAAATGCATAAAATAACAACGCGTACACTTTAGTAAAAATAACATTTATTGAGTGATCACTACATGCCAGGGATTTACATGAATTAACCCATTTAATCCTAACAAAAATCCTGTAAGATCCAAATTAAACGTATCCCCATTTTACAGATGAGGACATTAAGGCACCTACCACATACCAAGCACAGAGCTAACTATTTTACATACATTACTACTTTCATCCTTGCAACTCTCATGGTTATCTTCATGGCATCAACATCTTTGCCTTAAAAAATGAAGAAAAAGTAGATCAAAGACTTGTAGGATGTGCCAAACATCATAAAGGAATTCGGCCCAGAGCCACTCCTTCCAGAAGCCACACTCTTAATCACCATGTTAATGTAGTGCTGATAAACTTTCTCTACAAACTGACCCAGTTTTCACTGTTCCAGCCTTAAATGGGTGAAGGCAGTTGGATTCACGATGCTGAAGAACAGCCACCTAGGCTGGGATCCGGGTTTGGCTTGATGACTTGATTCCATGTGTGCAGACAACTTGGGAGAGGCTTCACTGAGCTGGGCAAGTTTGGCCAAAGGGAGGCTGGACAAGTGTCTTAGAAACTGCATAAAGTTCATGGCCACAACCATCCCATCGCTGCTTCCTTGGCGCTCACACCAACCACCAGAGGAAGATGAAGATCCTCTTTCCCTTCAAGCACCGAGAATTATCCTCAACACAAGAAATATTTGCTTGTCCTTCAGAGAGGAGTCAGGATTGGGAGAAAGATCATATACTGGACCATGGTCAGCTGACTGGGCCAAGAGAAGGTGGTCAAGGACATACTCACACTGTGGAGATCTAAATGGCCTCCTTTCTGTTGGTTTTATTCCAACTCCAAGCCTGTCTTAGATGCCACTTGTGAGCATCAATTTAGAGCAACAGTTCCAAGAGAAAGGCCACAGAGACCAGGATGCCCAAGAGCTTGGATTCCAAGGGAACACAGCAAGCTGACTCAACCGCTTCAAGTCTCTTCCTCCACCATACCTTCACACGGTACCATGACAGAGTCTTGGGGGACCAGAGTCTAAGTTATTAATTGAATGTGGTACTTTGTCATCCATGTAATCTTCTTCAGGCACTTCATGGGAAGAAGTGATCATGGCTCCAGCAGGTCTGGTCAAGGCTTTTGCACACGGAACCCTGGACCCTACCAAGTACACCATGCCATAAAACATATCCTACCATCTACTTATACTCGAAGCAACAAACAAAGCCCCTCACCAACTCCATCCTAGGATGTTATTCCAACATTAAAGACCTGAGAAGCAGGGAAATGGCATGACTTGGCCCCAAGAGAGCAATGTTGATGTCCTTCCCTAATGGTACTGGGGATGCACTACAGGTGACAAGGATACTATTCTCATGCCTGCAGGAGACTCTTGACACTTGATACCTCCTAAAATCCCATAGGACATGACTAGCATTCAACTAGATCAAGTGTTTCAAAACAGCTTTTGTTTACCCATTAAATGAACCAGGTGGTCACCGTCTAATTCCTAATAGGTAAAATGTGCCAGCCTCATCAAGGCTAGTTTGGGAAGAATATAATCTGCAAGTAGAATTTCCCTGACATGAATCACCTCTTCCTCTGTACTCCCACAGCACCATAGACCAATCTCTATAGCAGCTTATCTCACAACTCTGTGATTATTCATCTGCAGGTCTGCTCCCCGGTCCAGCCTGGGGCCAACCACCAGCAGGGCAGAAGCTCCATCCTATGCTGCTCTGTATCCCTGGTGCCACACAGTCTATGGCCCATCATCAGAGCTTTACAAATGGTTAGCAAATGTTTAGTGAAGCACCACCCCAGCCATTTTTTCAGTTTTCTTCCATAGCCAGACACTAAGTGCTGGAAAATAAAACTGCAGCATTGTCTCCTGGTATCAACCCAAATAAGTCAGATACATGCCTTCAAAATGGATGCCTCATCTATAAATGTCTTTCAATCATTTTTTTAAATCCATGTATTTTTTTCCAGACATAGAAGTCCTCCCATTTACACAGAAAAACGCAGAACTACCCTTTATTCCTCCTGAACAACTTCAAAGTAAAGAACAAAATACAGCCATAGTCCTAGAATTCTGAACCTTATAACGGATGGTCTACCCCCTCCAGAATCCTCAGGACCCCTTCGCTTTGGATGATATTCTCCTCTTGGCCACCATCTTTCCAGACTGAGAGAGAGATTTTGCCTTTCTGTGAGAGGGCCCCTTCTCCTTGACCATTATAGATGTCCTCCCAAGTGGGCCTTTTTCATACTTTCTGAAAGTTCTGTAACTGAAACCATTCACTACTCTCCAACCATGGATTCTGAGCTGGCAGATATAATTGGCAAGGTTGGCAGAGAAGTGAAAAACCAAACAGGCCGTAAGAGTCAACTCCCTCAAGTCTGACAAGAGGAAAGCCAAAGTCAGAGAGAGGAGACGAGACTAATCGCCCTGTCTCCCTCCAGCTTGTTCAGGGCACACCATGTTTTCTTTCATTTAAACAAAGGCCCTTCTCCCATTCTGCCAAGGGCTCCGAAGACTTTCCTGGGATCTGGCCCAGGGCATGGCCCCGCCACTCAGTAGGTAGGGAGCGACTTCTGCCAAGTCACTTAACTGCCCAATCTCCAGTTCCTCATGTGTAAAATTGGGATAATATTTCTCCACTGACATCTCAGGTCCCTAGCGATAAATATTAATGTCCGTAGAGGGCTTTGAGATCCCGCGGTGAAGGATGCAGCAGGGTGTTATTTTTATGACGTTGCAGCTTCCATAAAGCATCAAATTCAATGAGAAAGAGGAGAGAGGGGGCACTGGGCTGGAACTAAGACTAACACAGGCAGATGCTGGTGGAGCTTCCCCTACTGCTAATGCATCCCGACAGTCACCTGCAAGTCTGCTGCTATTCCAGTCCCGGAGCTTTCATTTTTACTGGTGACCTCGTTCACTGCTTCCCCATCCCTGCCTCTGGCAAGCATAGGAATCCCTATTTAGCATCCTATTAATATGGAACTTCATAACCCTGATATGGATCTGTGTATTCCCAACATCAGGGGGCCTGCCCGGCAGTCTGCTGGCATCAATATGCTCCTCAGCAGGGAATCTGTGCTCGAGGCTCTGGAGTGGGCCAGCCTTCCAGAGCTGGCCAGACGCCCACATCCCACCTGCCCAAGCAGCACCTCCCCACCCTCCTTCCCCTCCCAGCAGAGGCTTTCCAGGCCCCCAGGCACCAAAACGGAATGAAGACTGCTGTGCAGAGAACTCTGTGACCAGAAAAGTAGCTGATTTTATTTGGGGATAAAAACGTAGAAGAGGAATCCAATAAGGACAAAGAACAGGGAAGATAATTCAATGGTCATAAGAAAGGATGGAAGGGGGTTGTTACAGTGTGATGCCCTGGCTGCATAGCAGGTCAGTGATCATTCATTCTTGGTGTGTCCACAAGGTCTCTGGAGACTTGGTTGAGGAAAAAGGACTACGGGGCCTGCTGCAGTGGAGGGTCAGGGGTAGTGAGTCCAGGGGTAGTTGCAGTAGTTCATTGTGTGGGATGTGGACCACAGACCAAGAGGGAAAGAGTCCAGAACAGGAGGGGATGGGAGTAACTCTTCCCTCATCTCCCTGATGTGGGTGGGGAAACCAGAGCTGTCCCAAGAGTTGGCAAACCAGGACTGTCAGATCTGGTTAGAGCTGTCAGTGAGCAGAGGGTGGAAGCCAAAGTTTGGAGAAGATGCCATGGAACTAGACTCTGCCAAAAATGTGATCAAAAGCCCACTCAAGATGCTCATATACATACACACAAGGCAGCTGTCCTTCCTGACATGACCCTCTGCTGCCCCTTGTCCTCTTGTAACAACTCTTCTTCAAAATCCCCTCTGCACCTTCCTTTTTCAGATTCCATCTCTATAAACCCCTGTCCCAGGGCTTCCCTGGTGGCACAGTGCTTAAGAATCCGCATGCCAATGCAGGGGACACGGGTTCAAGCCCCGGTCCGGGAAGATCCCACGTGCGGCAGAGCAACTAAGCCCGTGTACCACAACTACTAAGCCTGTGCTCTACAGCCTGCGAACCACAACTACTGAGCCCACGTGCCACAACTACTGAAGCCCGCACACCTAGAGCCCGTGCTCCACAATGAGAGAAGCCATCGCAATGAGAAGCCCACGCACCGCAACGAAGAGTAGCCCCCACTCGCCACAACTAGAGAAAGCCTGCACACAGCAACGAAGACCCAATGCAGCCAAAAATAAATAAATTAAAAACAAACAAAAAAACAACCCTGTCCTTTCTGGATTTTTAAGTGCCAACATGTACATCTTGCTAACTATGAAATGACTGCTCATCCTGCCTTATGAAAACTGCCCCTCATGGTCCTCACATACAATCCAGGTTAGTGGATGTTGGGCTTCAAAAAATAAGGAAAATAAAGATGATCATCTAGAACATAAAAGCTGAGAGACTTGGTCCTAACACATCATTAACAAAGTTGTGCATCAAGCCCTTTAAAGAATGGATTCAGGAACACCTTACAACCTGTTAAGGAGGAATGGTTATTCCTCACTTGTCTTGTTTCCATGGGGGAAGCTGTCATTTAAAGACTATCAGCCTCCCTCTACCCCTTGCCTCCTTTCTTTCCAGGGCAGGAGAAGAGACTTAACTTGACTGGCAAATTTGGAAGAAGGAACCCAACCTGTGTAGTTCAACCCCTTCTGGGTCCTCTCATGAGGTCCTGCCTTACCTGCATCTGCTCTCCCAGGTAGGACTCTTGGTCTGCCAGTGTCTGGGTGGTCAATTTAACTCTGGGGTGCAGACTTTAGAAAGACTCTCCCCCACAGAGTGACGGCATGTCCTTTGTTCAAGCTTTTATCTGCCAATAGCACCGACCATTTGATCTTCAGCTAATTGTCCCCCATGCCTACCCAACTCAGGTGGAGAAGTGATCCCCAAACCCCAATGCAACTCAGCTTCTTCTCTGCTTTGCCATGCACTCAGTGTGGCTAAGAAAAGGGGTGCATTCATGAAAAGATGCTCAATGTCGCTAATTATTAGAGAAATGTGAATCAAAACTACAACGAGGTACCACCTCACACCAGTTGGAATGGCCATCATTAAAAGTCTACAAATAATAAATGCTGGAGAGGGTGTGGAGAAAAGAGAATCCTCTTACACCGTTGGTGGGAATGTATACTGGTGCAGCCACTATGGAAAACAGTATGGAGTTTCCTCAAAAAAACTAAAAATAGAGTTGCCGTATGATCCAGCAATCCCACTTCTGGACATATATCTGGAATAAACTACAATTCAAAAAGATACATTCACCCCTATGTTCATAGGAGCACTATTTACAATAACCAAGACATAGAAACAACCTAAATGTCCATCGATGGAGGAATGGATAAAGAAGATGTGGCACATATATACAGTGGAATACTACTCAGCCACAAAAAGAATGAAATAATGCCATTTGCAGCAACATGGATGGACCTAGAGATTATCATACTAAGTGGAGTAAGTCAGACAAAGACAAATACCATATGATATCACCTATATGTGGAATCTAAACTATGACACAAATGAACTAATCTACAAAACAAAAACAAACTCACAGACATAGAGAACAGACTTGTGGTTGCCAAGGGGGAGGGGTGGATTGGGAGTTTGGGATTAGCAGATGCAAACTATTAGATACAGAATGGATAAACAGCAAGTTCCTACTGTATAGCACAGGGAACTATATTCAGTGTCCTGGGATGAAACATAATGGAAAAGAATATGAAAAGGAATATATATACAAGAATATATATATATGAATATATATAAGAATATATATACAAAGAATATATATAAGAATATATATATGTGTATAACTGAATCACTTTGCTGTACAGCAGAAATTAACACATTATAAATCAACTATACTTCACCAAAAAAAGAAAGAAAAAGGGTGTGTTTAATAGAATCCAACCCTTGCTTCTGTTGGACTGCTCATAGGCCAGTTCAGTGCTACAGTTTGTCCCTGCTGAGAACAGCCCTCAGTCTGAGAGCTACAGCCTCCATGGGCTTTACCTCCCTAACTCTCAAGAAGGCACCACAAGGTCTGAGCAAATTCCCTTTCCTAGGACACTGAGATCTGAGGGGGTTATGAAGCCAGTAAGAGAAAAGGACAAAAGCCAACATCAATCTTACATGTCCATTCACACATCTGTTGATTCATCATGCATTTACTGAGAAACCACTTGCTGTGCCCTCTGCAAGACCAAGTCCAGGTGGGAATGAGCACCCTCCATCCCTTCTCAGAAGCTCTGGAGGAACTTTCCTGTGGGATAGTAGATACCTACCAACCCTAGGAATCAGAAATCCGATTTCCAATGCAAATGGGTTTCAGCCTCTGGTTTCCACAAAATCTCAAACTACAACTTCACCTCTCTTTGCCTTGGTCTCCACTGAGCCCCTCCCTCTCAGGGGTCCTCCAAGACTCGTGACTGATAGAGCCACAGGGGGAAGGATGATTGAAGTTGAGCCCTGAGCTCAGGGCAAATCAGATGGAAGGATGTCTAGAAAACAAGCGGAGGGAAAATCGCCTTCCACAAACTCTTGCCAAGTGAGTAAAATAGCCATTTATTTTTCGGGGGTGGTAGGGATGGTGATTGGTTGTTTGCAACAACAACAACAAAAAAACTAATATTTAAAAATGTATTTCAGATGAAAGAGAGTTTTAAAAGTAGAATTATGACCCTCTAAAAAAGAGCTGACACAAATCTCTATTAGCATAATGGCACCACAATGCTATCAAAACCCTGTTCATGCAGCCCTCTGTCCATCTCTGAATACCAGATAAAGGGAGCAAGAATATCATTCAGGGGTCTGTTCCTCCATCAGGGAGAGGACAGTTTGTATATGGGGAGCACCCATTAGTGTTAATGGGAGCCACAGATGTAAATCCCCAGGCACTGGAAGGGGAAATGGTTCCCTGGGATTTTCCGCCAATAACCCATCCAGTGTGACAGGTACTTAGGGACCAGAAAGTCTTCCTCATCAGCCCAGCCCCACTCTGGGAGTGATTTGCAACTTCACCCCAAGTATGAGAGATTGAAATAGTCTTTCTTTGCTGTAACATCTACAGCCTCCCATGTTTTTTGCCTTTAGATATTGTGCCACTGAAGCCTAGTCTGAGACAAATGCCATTTTAATTTGTTTTAGGCGGTGAAGGCCAATACACATTTCAGTGGAGAAAGTTATGTGTTTTAGTTGCTTTATGAAGACATAGCATATGCCCTGACACAGTTAAATGATTAACAGATTACTTCAAATGCCTTTGGCATAGACTATCTATACATTCATTAGCCAGAACCATTTGTCTTCTTGATAAAACTAAAATTACTTATATAGCAGGTTTACTTTCCATGATTAATAAATGATAAAAATCTAAATTATCCATCTGAAATGTCTCTTTTTGGCCATTAATCTCACATTTATCAGCTTCTATAACACATATTAGTAATACAAAAATTCAATTTTCCAAGTATTTTAATTTGCTAAGAGAAACAAAACACGTTCAATGCAAAGAAGGATCTCAATGACTAGGAAATTCTATAATGATTCCGAAACAGTCAGGGAGTGAAAAGACAGAGTTAGCTTTAAATATGCTTTATGAAAACAGATAAACAAAATCTGGGATGTAGACAGGCCTCAAAATGTTCCCAAAGCAATCCCTCGCTCAAACTTCTTTCCAGTAGCAAGCCATCAGAATGAATGGAGAGTTTAGTATCATTTTGTCTGTGCTCAAAAGGACAAAATGAAGAGCACGCTCAGAAACAGAGCTGGGCGTGGAACGATCTAGAATCCACTAAAGGTCAAAATGCAAGCATCGCATGTGTCCGAGAAAGTGAGCTTCCAGAACAGGTTTAGCTCAAGGGGAAGCCTTGGGAATTGGATCCTTCTGTCAGCTTTTTTAAATGTTTAAGACCGTCTGTCCTCCAATTAAACTGATCAAGGGAGTCCAGGATGGTTTGTTAGCAACTCTGCTCAGGAGAACACTCATTAAAAGGCCCGAGGCTGATTCCGGACCTCCATCTCAGGCACTCACTTCTGCTGTCAGCGACTGATTTCTCTGAATTCCAACTGCCAGGGTAACGGTGGAGGCTGAGCCATGCCACCCCCGCTGCCAGAAAAGGAGGAGGGAGACATCTGCCACTGTCCTGAGTCACCTGTTACTCACCTTGGTGACTCACTCTCTGAGAGGCCTGAACAGAATGGCTCCTGAAAGGACGCGCGCGTGTGTGTGTGTGTGTGTGTGTGTGTGTGTGTGTTCACTCACCTATGTTTACAGACAGGCCCTGGGCCCTCGTGGGGGTCTGACACTCTGCTAGGCATAGGGCATGTGGTGCTGGGGAAAAAAACCTCTGTCTTACCCTTCAGGAAGCCACAGTTAAATGAGGTAAAAAGACTAATAGGGCTTCCCTGGTGGCGCAGTGGTTGAGAGTCCGCCTACCAATGCAGGGGACACGGGTTCATGTCCCGGTCCGGGAAGATCCCACATGCCGCGGAGCGGCTGGGTCCGTGAGCCATGGCCGCTGAGCCTGCGCGTCCGGAGCCTGTGCTCCACAATGGGAGAGGCCCCAGAAGTGAGAGGCCTGTGTACCAAAAAAAAAAAAAAAAAGACTAATAAAGAGGGGACTGCACTGCCATTTGCAGCCACCTGGATGACCTAGAGATGATCATATTAAGTGAATTAAGCCAGACAGAGAAGGACAAACACCATATATCGCTTCTATGTGGAATCTAAAAAAATGATACAAAGGAACTTATTTACAAACAGAAATAGACTCACAGACATAGAAAACAAACTGTGGTTACCAAAGGGGAAAGGCAGGGAGGGATAAATTAGGGATTGGGCATAAACAGATATACACTACTATATATAAAATAGATAAACAACATGGACCTACTGTATAGCACAGGGAACTATAGTCAATATCCTGTAATAACCTAGAATGGAAAAGAACCTGAAAAATAATATATATATACATATATATTTACACATAACTGCATCATTTTGCTGTACATCTGAAACACTGTAAATCAAGTATACTTCAATAAAATATATATATAGAGAACAATAAAAAAAAGTTCAAAAAAAGAGGGGATTGCAGTACAAAGTGATAAATGCTGGGGAAGGAATGACTATGGTTCTTATGGACATGTGACTCAGGTTTTAAGAAAGGAGGAGGGAAGACGCAGTACACGCCTTCTGGAAGAGGTGACTGACAAAGCTAAGTTAACAGAAGGTGGGAAGATTGTTCCAGTCAGAGGGAACGGGATGTGCAAAAGTCCAGAGGTGTGAGAGAACCCTCTTTTACTTAGCCCTTCACTTTTTCACCCATCCTTCACAGAGCATCTGCTATACACTAGGTGCTACCCTAGGCAGTCGGGTCACAGTGGGGGGTGACCAACAGGGCCCTGCCTTCAAGCGGCTTCGGGAAATTGGGAATTAATTCTGTGCGACTGGCGCGCAGTGTGTGGGAGGGGCGGGGGAGGGGAGAATGAGGGCTGAGAGCAGAAGCTGGGGCAGTACGCATGGCTTAATCCGTGTCACATTTAGGATGTGGATGTTATACCCAGCGCCACTGTGTCTGTGTATATGTGCCCATATGCATGTGTATCGCGGGATGAGTGTGGTACCAGAACAGGACACACACACCTGGCCTGAACTGAAGTCAAAGGGAAAGGTACGTAGTCACAGCCTTAAGTGAGCAGTGCATCCTACCCTGAAGGGGACACTAGTACTGCCCCCTACACACCCAACTTTCTCTCACACCACTCAGTACCCCCAATCCTCTGTTTCATCACAGCACTCTCCTCACGGCCCTTCATGTACCATCACGGTACCTCATCCTGCGCTCCAGCCTTCTCCCATGCTGGATCCACCAGGACCACCTTCCACAATGGGGCTGGAGTGAAATGAGCAGCACAGAGGTAGAGTCAGACCTGCCTTCTGACCTCAGCCCTGCTCCTGGGCAAGGTGCTTGGTGGTGATAGTCATAACTGTACCTGGGGTCTATTGAGCATTTAATACATGCCAGGAACTTGCCATGCATTAACTCCACTAACCCATTCAAACTTCACAGTAATGCTACCTAGGTCGGTACTTTTAAGACCTCCATTGTACAAAAAGGAAAACTAAGGCAAAGAAAGATTCAGTGTCTTGCCTGTGGTCACACAGCTAGTAAAATGGTAGTGCCTAGAGCCAATCCCAGGAACTTCGGCTCCAGAGTGTATACTTTTAACCACACTAGACTACCTCTCTTGGGTGCCTTGATTTCCTCAACTTCAAGGTGGATCTAGTAATACTGATGTTCAGTGGGGATTAAATGAGTAATTTCAGTGCCCAGCACAGCACACACTCAATGCCCAGCACAGCACACACTCAATGCCCAGTGCAGTACACACTCAAAAAATATTGATTTCCTCTATTTCAATCCCCCTTGTTTCCAGAGGCCAGGTCAAATCTGTGCTTTTTCATGAAGTCTTTCCCAGACATTGAGTCTATATTGACCTGCTCTTTCTTTGAAATCTCCTTCAGCTTAGCATGTCTGCCACTAATGTTGGCACTGGTCATACTGTTATGTATTGTTATTGAATTATTTCAAGATTTCTTGGTTTTTCCAACATCGTACATTTCTTGGGTCAGTAATCAGGTCTTATCTTCCCCAAGGAGCCTGGGCATTGCTAAGTGCATGGGTTTTCAGAGTGGGCTGGCAGAATAAAGAATAAGTAAATACTACAGGCATCCACATGTGGAATAAATACTCATTGGAAAAGAAATCAAATAATTTATAAATTAGTTGAGATAAGGGTTTTTGTACAGATCTCCATCCATCCTACAGATTCCAAGGAACTTAAATTTCAAGTTATGTTCTAATCGTTTATTTAAATTCTCTTGCTTCCTTAAGTATCTATTTTCTTCTACTGTCCAAAGGCAAAAATCCCCAGGTCAACACAGGGAAAGAGGGGCTAATTGCTCAACAAATTTGAATGTGGGTATTCATTTTTCACTCTCTAAAGCATGAGATGCCCTCCTACATTCAAGTCAATGACTTTCACTTAGAAGGAAGCAAACACATTAATAAAATACATAAACACTCTCTAATGGCAATAAATCTTAAGAATAATTGACCTCATCTAATCAAAGTTTACAAGTGGCTTTAGATCCCAAGCCTTATAAACTCTAAACTAGAGGCAAGGCTGGGTGGCTGAGCGGAAAGAAAAATGCATCGGGAGTCTAGTTTGGTTTTTTTTTTTTTGTTTTTTTTTTTTTGCGGTACGCGGGCCTCTCACTGCTGTGGTCTCTCCCGTTGCGGAGCACAGGCTCCGGACGTGCAGGCTCAGCGGCCACGGCTCACGAGCCCAGCCGCTCCGCGGCACGTGGGATCCTCCCGGACCAGAGCACGAACCCGCGTCCCCTGCATCAGCAAGCGGGCTCTCAACCACTGCGCCACCAGGGAAGCCCTTCTAGTTTGGTTTTGAGTGGTGGTTCCACAACTTTCTACCTGTGTGACTTCCCTGAGTGCCAGTTTGCCATCTGCATCAGGGTTTGTTTGGGTTTTTTTGCGGTACACAGGCCTCTCACTGTTGTGGCCTCTCCCATTGCGAAGCACAGGCTCCGGACACGCAGGCTCAGCAGCCATGGCTCACGGGCCCAGCCACTCCGCGGCACGTGGGATCTTCCCGGACCGGGGCATGAACCCTCGTCCCCTGCATTGGCAGGCGGACTCTCAACCACTGCGCCACCAGGGAAGCCCTGCATCAGGGTTTTAGATGGAAAAAACCTGTCACCTTGAAAGCATGCCACGCGTATACGGTATTACAGTCATAAAAAGGGCCAGGAACCAATCCAAAGTGTAGGGATTAGAAATATGAGTCATACTAAGTACAAATGATTGTGAGGGATGTAGCCCGGAACTCTTCACTGAGTGTACTTCTGGGGGTGGTTAGCAAGGTAGAACCCCCCCCCCCCGACACATGGGAGGAAGTCAGAACCCAAATGACGCGTGGAAAGGTTTTCCCATGCATATACGCCACACAGAACTATATCCGAATGCAGGATGCACTTCAGAACAACAAACTTTTTCAGAAGTGCTACACCTTAGTCACAATGGCAAACATATTCAGCAAATGGTCTGTACAATGCAGTAAAGAACCTCTTTGTTTTATCTGCTGGAGCGCTTTGTGGATCAGGAAGTGAGATATTAGAGTGAAAAGATCACACACAGATCTTACTCTGTCTTCTGTCGAGACCACTGGTCTATGGAAAACAAAGCAAAACAGAGAGTACTTAGATTCCAGAAACCACAGAATTCGAGACAGAGAAAAGGGGCAGCTCCTCTCCACTCCTCTGCTGGGACAGCAGAATCATTTCTTAAGTGCTAGACCCTAACCCTTTGTTAGCCCAGCCCAGTGTTCCCCAAACTATGATCCATGAGCCAAATCCAGCTGACCGCCTATTCCTGTACAGCTCTGTGACCTGAGAATGGTTTCTATAGTTTTAAATGGTTGAAAACAATATGAAGAAAAGAAGACTGTGTGACATATGAAAATTACATGAAATTCAAATTCCTGTGACAATAAATAAAGTTTGATTGGCCCATAGCCATGCTCACTTGTCTACATCTTGTCTGTAGCCACTTTTGTGCTACAACAGCAGAGTCGAATAATGGCAACAGAGACTTTATGGCTGGCAAAGCCCAAAATGTTTACTCTCTGGTTCTTTATAGAATAATTTTGCCAACTACTCATCTAGGCCAATTATGTTTTCTTTCAGTTGGTGAAACTAACCTATCTAGCCTGGCTGCTACCTGATCAAACTCTTTCTGACCTTAAGACTGGATTTCAAATGTGTCAGCCTCTGTTCAAGATAGTTC
Organism: Hyperoodon ampullatus; assembly: GCF_949752795.1. Taxonomy (NCBI): domain Eukaryota; kingdom Metazoa; phylum Chordata; class Mammalia; order Artiodactyla; family Ziphiidae; genus Hyperoodon; species Hyperoodon ampullatus. The sequence continues at coordinate 175,954,041 of NC_136914.1, forward strand.
CTAGGGGCTTCCCTGGTGGCCCAGTGGTTGGGGGTCCGCCTGCCGATGCCGGGGACACAGGTTCGTGTCCCGGTCCAGGAGGATCCCACATGCCGCAGAGCAGCTGGGCCCGTGAGCCATGTCCGCTGAGTCTGCGCATCCGGAGCCTGTGCTCCACCAAGGGAGAGGCCACAACGGTGAGAGGCCCATGTTCCGCAAAAAAAAAAAAAGATAGTTCCTAGAACTCCAGAACACTTTCTTGACTCTTGCCTCTAATTTACCATCACCACTTCCATATATATAGATAGACCCCCATGAACACATGGACCCCAAATTCTGGTTTCTATTTCCCCACTCTGATTTCCTCTGTCTATTACACTGTCTTCCATAATTCCTGAACCATCAATACTCTGTTTCTCATCAAATGACAAACTGAAGGAACCATCAGGTATGGAAAGATGTTACTGGAACTTAATATTAACATTAGAAAGTTCCTACCAGTTATGCTTTCTAACATTACATAGTTCCCTGTATCAATAATGCTTTATTTTTCCTGTTCCAAATTGCCTGTTTCTTTCTTTTTTTTCTTGCCAAACTGGGTCGATTTTACAGGTACATTATAATTTCATAGGTATGTTATAATTTGCACTAGTCTCTAAATGACAAATGCATCACTCCTATTGCATTCACGTTAACTAGCATTTTAAAATAGTCTTAACTATCTAAAGAAGAGACCTAGTTTATCACAGCACTACTCAGGATGTACCTGAATTGTATCAAAACACATCCTGAGAAGCAGTGTAGTAATGGGGAAAGGGCATCAGATCCAAGTTTTCGTTCACAGAGTGCCATAAACTAAATGTTTGACCTTGGACTAGTCACAGACAAGTCACTCTTTAGACTTGGTTGTCTTCATTTACAAGTGAATTACTTCAGATCCTGAGGAGCTTTCCCATTCTCACATTCCCTAATTCCAGGACAAAAACTCATGCATAGATTCTAATTTGTCATTTGGCGTCACAAAAGAATTTGAAATATTAAATAGCAATTTGAATCAGAGTATTTAAGTTTTTGTTTTGTTCCGTTTTGTTAGGACCTGAGAAGCAGGATGGGGTAACCCACTAAGGAACAGGGCTCAAAGTGAAGAGAGGTAGGCCAATTGTTTCTCATTACAAGTCCTTTTGAAACATTTGATTTTTTAAAGAAAATATAATCTCATATTATAAAAAAATATATAAATTTTTTAAAAAAATTTTAATGAAACCTAGAAGAGACTTTAGATTACTTGTAATCCACACCTTGATGGATGGGGCTAGACGTACTACTGAATTTTAGACATGCATGTGGATTTTACACACATTTCCCAAGGGTCACTGAGAGGACCAAGTGGGGCTAAATGACCCTAACGTCCCTTCCAATACCAGATTCTATACTTCGACCTCCCCTCAATGCTCTCATTGTCTCTCTGAACAATTCTCATTTCATGAGCAAGCTCCTCCCTGGGAACTAGGCAGGTGGAAAGTTTCAGCTTTTAAACTTGATTTATGTGTGAGTCCTCCCAGAGCAACAACAAAAAAATTAATGAGATTAAAATAAAAATACTTTACTGCTTCAAAACCTCAAAAAAAATCATTTAAAACAGGTCTTGTATGAGATTTATCCCTTGAGGCTAAAATAAAGCATTAGAGCTTTTTGTTAAGAGAAACATTTCCTCAAATTGAAAGAAAACAGAGCTGTAATGGAAATATGAATGCAGGCTTTGCAGTTGCAACCATCTAATATAACATTAGAATTCTGCATTTGTGAATTGCTCTAATTTTATGTACATATATTTTTCAACAGGAATAGCATTTCTTTAGCTTTATAGATTTTTTCACTTATTTAATTGGTGATATAATTACTTGCTCTTATAAATCTGAAAATTGGGAATTCAAACACACACAAACAAAGAAAAGCTTGATTCTTAATGGCTTACCCATTTTCCCCAGTGCATTGTCATCCCCTCAGTGGGAATCTACAGGCCCTGTGCACCCAATGATCAAAGATTTCTAAGTTACCCTTCCTGAAATGCACATACAAACTTCTCCAGGCAACCTCAAGCAGCCTCAGTATTTTGAACCACGATTGTCTGAAAGGTCTCTGGTATTTTAAAGGACTGAGGGTGACTCAGCCTTGCTCAGAGGTGCTACAGCAATTCAATGACTCCTAGAAAGGCCCATTGGTGCCAGGGAGACAAAACCAGGTGGAAACGTTGGCACAATGCAACTGCATGGGGATTGCTGGCCAAGAGAGACTTGCTAAAGGAAAGTCACTGTGTGGAAGTTGCTTGAAGAACTCGGAGTCACAGTGACTAACTTGCATTGAGTCACAAATTAAGTCTAACTGGAGTTACACTAAAGAGATGCATCAACAAGCGCTCCCAGGATAGCTTGGAGGTCTAGATGTCTTAAAATGCTCCCTGATGTCTTCCTTCATTTACTACAGCAAGGTGATCCAGAAAAGTTTTAGTTTTTCTAAGAGACAGCCTGCAGAGCATTCTGACTACTGGTGAACTTTATCCATAATAAACATGGAGAGGTATGTGTGTGTATGTTTATGTGTGAGGGAAGTGGCTGGAATGTTCGTAAGAGTCAAGAGGAGAAACATGAAGGACAGTGGGGAGTTTATGTTCATAAGCCTTGTTCTTATTTCTGCTTTTCCTTCTCTTGAACCCTGGACCTCCCCAAACCTCACCCCTATTCCTGCAAATCCAAACTTCAAACAGCTGAAACCAATCTCAGATGAAAAGAGCCACATGCCCTGAGCACCTTGTATGTGCAGGCCCTTTGGGGGTGGTAGTGAGATGATGACGACAATGATGATGGTGTTATTTTCTTGTTTAATCCTCATGGCAGCCCTATGAGGCAGCTACTGTTATTATCATCATTTTACAGATGGTGAAACACAGAAATTAGCACAAAGAGGTTAGGAAATTGTCAAGTTCTCACAGTTTTTAAGAGGTAGAACCAGGATTTGGACCATTTAATGCTACTGACCGGCATTAAACTTGACCTCTCCCCTTTACAGGCAAGCATGAGGAACTGCTGGTCAACCGCGGGTCTCAATCTGTGGAATGTGAGCCTGTTGGGGTGGAGGAGAGAGGACAGGGAAGAGCTGTGATGTCTTTGGACCCCTTGTCGGCTCCTGGTGGGTATCCAGCCCCCCTACCCAAAGGCAGACGTGGAAACAGCACTCAGCCTGGATGCCCAGATCCTCCTCCTTACCCAGGTAGAGGGTCTCATAAAAGCAAGTCATCACCAAAAGGAAAAGGGGATTGGTCCAGCAGACACTGGGAAGGGAGGACCCCAACAAATAGGATTTCCAGTAACTGTAAAGTACCTAGAAAAGGAAGGGGGAAGGAAAATGATAGTCTTGGGGGCCAGAGAGACCTGAGAAGTCACTACCTACCACTACCTATGTGGGCTTGGGTACCCTCCAGAGAACCAACATCCCCATCCTTCAGCTTCCTCATCTGAGAATGGGAATCATTATATAATTATACATCTGTAGGTTTGACATGAGAATTAAACATAAACTACCACACACATCAGCATCGTTCCACATACATCAGCATCGTTTTACCTAAGTTGCCTTCCCCCTATTTCCTAATTACTTCCTTCTCCATAGAAGTCATTTCTCCCACATGCTCCTTTGCCTACCTTTACGTGCCCTAATCTTTCTACTGTAAAATCAGCCTTGCTCTTTTACTATTTCATAGAATTCTCTGAAATTTTGGATAAAGTACTCTCCCTGTGATAACTCCCACTGACTGAAAACATTTGTCCAGTGCAGTGAGATGCAAATAATTGGATGCTTTGGTCCGTAAGAGTCTGCCCGACCAAGTGTTTCCTATATCCCTAACTCTGCACAGAGATATGTTTATATTTTTTGAACCACAAGCATAAACAGAGGACAATGAATGGAAGATCCCACCTTCCCTAAGTGGCAAAGTGTGTTTTCCCTAAAGCAGAGGGATGGAAAATCCTCCTGATACCCCTCACAGATTCCAGCTTTTTTGCTCCAGAGATACCTAGGGTGCCCTAAGCATCCCCTCTCTTCCCTTCAAGCCCCAGATGCCAATGGTAGTCTCAGGTGAGAGAGACAAATGCCTCATTTCCCTAGAGGTGAAGACAAATATTTTCCCTGCTTCAGAGTCCTTCAGGTTTGTATGAGCCCATCTCCACCTCATATATCAGAAAATAGGGCTTGTCATCGAATAATACATCATGTTTTGAAAATACTCTGTACCACAACTGGTGTGTTTCTTAAGAACAAGAAATTGCCACATGGGCTTCACATTGTAGACCAAGCAACCTAGTGGTCCATTTTGCTTCCTTGTGAAAATGTGTGATCGGCAGTGGTCTCCACCAGGGCTAAGCTCTAAAGATAGGTATCAAGGCTAAGCATCTCCCTTTTGCTTAGCAACTTCTTGAAACTATCATCCATGAAATTTTCAAATAATTCTCAAGCCCACTTTCATATTCAGAGATGTCCTATGGAGAATTAGGCTGAATTACTGAGAGAAATAACAAACCTGTAATATATTATTACTACCAGTTCTGCTCCAGTTGTCAAATAACCACTACCAAAGGTCAGACCTTTTTCTAACCCATGTCAGTGGTTGATGAAGGCAGGAGACCTAACACTGGTACCACACCACTTTGACTAGATTCCCTACAAATCTCCCTGTTCCTCCTATATTTTTATGTCATAGTTCCCAACAACCATGTAATGTAATATTAACATTATAAATATGTTTAAAAGGTACAATATTTGTAGTTATTTCTGGGATCAACTTCTCCCCCTGCTCCCCACCCCACAACTACGCTTCTGCTGTTACTACAATCATTAACATATCAAAGGTCTTCTGTGACCTGGGCACTGCGTTCGTCCCTCTACATTCATAACCTGATTTAATCTTATGAAGTGGCTGCTATTTTTATTCCCATTTTACAGATGAGAAAACCAAAGCTTGGATAGATGAACTAGCTTGCCCAAGATCAGACAGCTAATCAACGGAAAAGGTAGCCCTCAAACCCAGACCCAGAGTAACAACAAAGGCAGCCCATTCAAATCACAATTTATATATAAATTCTGCCTATTCTTAGAAAATAATTTCCTTAACAGCACAATTACCGCATCTCAGAGTGAAACTCACGTAAAATACGTGATAAAAATCACTGGTTACCTATTTTAATTCAATACAAGTTTATGGAGAGAGGAAGTTCTATTGAGTCAGCCAACTTGGAGGTATGGGAAGAGTTAGAGAAAGGCAGATGATGTATTTTGATAGACCCTTCTGCCACAGTCAGGACCAAGACTAGACAGATAGCTAAGTTCTAGTTCTGGCTCTACCAGGAGCTTGCTGCAAAACCTTGAACAAATCATCCCTTAGGCTCATTTCCTTGTTTGTAAATTATAACAGTCCCTCTAACCAGGTTGTTCCATCAGATATTATCTACTGACTTCTAAATATGGAAACGGAGGATTAGGTCTTACACCACCCCTACTGACACATACACTTCCTCTACTCTCACCCTCTCAGTATAGTTATGTCATAGTGTTTTGAAAAATAAATTATATTCATGTTATGTTACGTTATTAAAAACTGTTTTGTTCACTGCTGAGCTATGTAGTGTCTCATAATTAAATTTTCTTTCCTACATACTTTTTTGTTTTCCCTGGAGTTAATAGTTGTCTGCATTTTTTATTTCCCTTTTCTTTTTTTCACTCAGTGACAAACTCTTTGTCAGAGCTGAAAAAAACTTCTGAATATGTTCACTTCAGACAGATGTTCCATTCCATTTTTTTCCAGAAGGCATCCCTCCAGGAGTCCTTAATCCTCTTGCTCTGATCTGGACTGGCTTCCCTTCAGGCATTCAGCACAGCTGACATCCTAGAGCTCCCTTCTGCCATCATCCCAGGAATATCCTTTGCCTCTCTTATTTCCTGGATCCCATATCTTCTTCCTTCTTGATTCACTCTCTTGTTTTTAATGGTGCACATCCTTTAGTAGCTTTCTGAGACATTTGTAAAGATCTTGCAATCTGAAAATATCTTATTTGAACAACTTTACATTCATTATCTTATTTAATCCTATGAGATGCTTCCAATTTTATTCCCATAGCAGTGAGAGGCAGTAGCAGGATATTGACTTCTAGGTTGAAAATCATTTAAGATTTTGAATATAATACTCTAGTCTCTTCTAGCTTCGAGTGGTAATTTTCAATGTTATTCTCAGTCTGCTGTATGTGACCTGTTTGGTTTTTTTTCTGGAATCATTTAGTATATTTTATTTATTCCAAATGTTCTGAAATTTTTCAGTGATATGTCTACGTATGTGTGTGTGTGTGTGTGTGTGTGTGTGTATTTCATTTGTTATGCTGGTATTAAGTAAATGGACCCTTACATTTGTAAACTCATGTCTTTCGGTTCAAAAGAATTCTCTTATATTATTTATTTAACAGTGGCAGTCCCTCCATTTTATCTGGTATCACTTTCTGGATCTCCTCTGGATTTTAGACTTCCTAAGTTGTTCATCAAATTTTCTTGGTTTTTTTTTTTCTTTTGTATTTTCCTTCTCTTTGTCTTTTTTTACCTAATTTGTCAGAGATTTTTTTAAACGTGTTTTCCAACTCTTCTATTAAGTTTAATTTCTGCATTCATATTTTTATTTCCAAGAGCTCATTCTGGTATTCTGAATGTTCCTTCCTATAGTGGCCTGTTCTTATAACTTGAATGAAATATATTCTCTTACCTCTCAAAATCAATTTAAGATTGTTTAAAATGTTTTCCTCTGGCCTGCATAGCCTCCATTTGTTCCAATTATTTCTGTTTGTTTGTTTCTGTTTTAGTCTGTCTCTTTCATATTAGAATGCCTTCCAGTAATATCTGGTCATTCAAGAGTAAAACATCCAAGGCTGACTGGAGGTTCCAGGAACGTGGAAAGGAGTTATAGGTGGTGGGCTTTCCCGCAGTATGGCATGGAGGAGAGTTATCTTTTCACAGCAGCATTTTTTATTGGACTGGTCAGTTTCCCCAGAAAGGAACCCTTCACTTTCCTCTCCAGCAGAGAATGAAGCAAGGCACCAACACTTTGTAAGAGAAGAGAGAACTGGGGTCTGACTGTTCAGTAGGCAGACTTTCACTTGAAACCTTCTTATTTTCATATTGCTTGTTACCTGTCCCACCACGGTGCCTGATTGTCCTCAAAACTCAGATCGTTTCTCAACTCTGTTAGGATATGAACTATTTGTTTTCTGCCTTCATATAGTGGAGAAGAGATCTGGTCTCTTTGCTCTTTCTGGATACCTTCAGCATGTTCACCTATTTTCCATTCTACTTCTCACCCTCATCTTCTAAGATACTTAGCACATCCAATTCCTGAGCATTTCCAAAATTTGGCAATGCCAAACAGCCTGCTGTTTGCTGATTTCTCCCCCTGAAAGCTAAAATTTCACTATTATTTTAATGCCGTGCCAAGTCAGTTACTAGTTGTTTATTCTCTTTCAAGCCTTCAGACTCCAGTAGACAGTTCTTCACCAATGTCATCTCCTCTTTCATTCTCTTTGTCTTTCATTGTTTAAACCTTTTTTATGTCTTTATTGTCTTTTGCTGGGTTTCAGTTACCATATTTAATCCAAAGTATATTGTCCATGGTTTTCACTTAATATTCTATCAAAAGCATTCTCTCCCTACAGTAAATATGGAAAACACAATTTCTGATGGCAGTATCATAGTGTGTTTGACCAGCAACCTAGAACTGGAAATTTACAATGGGCCAAACTTTTATTATTATAAACAACATCAAAATAAACATCCTTTTACATGAAGTTTTATCTTTGTCACTGATAACTTCCTTAAGATCTATTTCTATAATCACATTCAGTCAAGTTTTTAAATAATTTTAAGCTATTGATACATATTATATAGTTGATTTCTAGAAAGGTGGCAATATTTCACACTCTCCCCCAAAAGGCAGAGGTAGTAGTTACATGGGATTCATTCCACCATCACCAACATCATCACCAACATAATTGTTTCTCAAAATCTTTACCAGTTGTGTCTCACTGTTGTTTTAATTTGAATTCCTCTACTGACAAGTATGATTACAATTTTTTCATGTATTTATTGGTAACATTTATCTCTTGTTAGTTGTTCTTGGATCAAACTCATTTTTTTTCAAGTGGAATATTAGGTTATTTCTTATTTATAATCTCTTAATTTGTTAAAGATATCAAGTCATTTAGACTAGACTTGTCAAAATATTTTTCCATTTTATTATTTGTTGGGTTTTTGTTTATTACATTTCTGACATAGAGAATTTTTAAATTTTTACATAATCAAAATTATCACTCTCTTTCTTTAAGCCTAGAAAGCCTTATCATTTCAGAATCGGATAAATATTACCCTATATTTTCTCCTTTCATTTGTATTTTTTACATTTTACTCTTTCTCCCTGGAATTTAATATGTAGTTGTTTCTCCTATTATTAGTTAACCAGGTGGCTCAACACCATTTATTGCATAATTGTCAGCTCTTCAACTAATATGTAATCTAGCCTTGACCACATCCACCTCCTAAAACTCTTTTTTTTACTAGAGTCTGTTTCTGGTCTACTTCAACCCCATTTGTCTGTTGATTCTTACTCCAGAGCATCCTGTTTTAATTACCATAACTTTACAGTACATTACAATATCTACTAGAGAAAAGCCTGCTTTACTGTTCTTGTTTGGAAATATTTTTTAGCTCTTTCATTCTATTTACTCTTCAAGATTACTTGAAGATTACATTCTATTTACTCTTTAGATTACTTGGTCAAGTTTCCAGAAAACAACAGCAGCAAAATAATTTCGACTAGAATTACATTAAAAATGTATATTCATTTGAGAGGAGCTAACATGTTGACAGTATTCATTCCTCCTTTCTAAGAAAATGACTCCTTTCCCATCTATCCAAGTCTCCTTTTATGTCTCCTGCTAAAATTTTACTGTTTTCTTCATACAGAATTACTCAATGAGTTTATTTTTAGATAGTTTATATTTTAGTGCTATTTTGAATGATTTTAATCTTCATATTTTCTAACTGGTTATCACTACTACACCAGAAAGCTATTAATTTTTGTATATTTGTTTTCTGTTGAATCAACTAACTCTCATTTTTTAAAATAATTTTCCAGTTTTTCTAAATATCTTTGCTTTCCCATATAGACAATAATTTTAGCTGATAACATACTTTTTTGTCTCTTTTTTCTATGTCTTACTTCTGTCCCATATATGAGTAAATTGGCATAAATGGGATTGTGAACAGCATTGTCATAATCCTGGTCTTAATGGAAACACCATGCTAGCCACTTTGCCAAAGGATTTAGGTATGTTATTTCCTTTAATTTTCATAATCATTTCAGAGTAAAGTTACTATTGTAATCTCATTTTAAAGGTAGCAAAACTGAGGCTTTAAAGCAGAAATATATCCAAAGTTATCCAACTAGTCAATGGCAAAGCAGAATTCAACTTTACACTGGTTTGACTTCAGAGCTTATGTTTGTGTATAACTAATATTATATTCCAGAATTTCAAGTATGAGTTAGTGATAGGAGTTTTTATGGATGACTAGAAGATTTTTTTAAAATTTTTGATTGAAAAAGGAGATGGGAGAGAGAAGAGTGGATTGATTTTAGGCAGATGAAACATAGACATAAAAAGTACAATAACAGTGCAAGAAAAGAGCAACATAAGATGTTTCTCCACAGCTCCTCAAGTTACGTGTGAACACCAAAACCAATTACTAACAAAAATAGTATATTTCAAACACCACTGAATCTAAGAGTTCATTATTATTCCCACAAAAATAACAAAAGCTGTACTGTGTAACCTCCTGACCATTTCAGTTTTCAAAAATTTCTAAAGAAAACATTTAGTTTCATTAGTTCAGATGTTTGCTTCGCTGAAATTTTGATTCATCCAAAAGGTGGGATTGAGGTGATCCATGCTATTTAAGTCACATCTTGGCAAGGAGCTAAGTTGCAGGAGCTGGTGTGTCTCCTTCTCCAATGTGAAAAAAAAAAAGGCATCTAGCAATGTTCAAAATAAAGTCTTTAGAGTGTGACACAAAATTATGTATCTCTGCAGCATATCCCCAGATAGTGGTAACTGTGTAATAGCCCTCCTGGACTCCCACCACTGCGAGAAGCCCACGCCTGAAGCCTGAGGAGCAGCATGGAGAAACATGAACATCTTGCTTTCTCACCAGACATTTTCATTGTTGGGTTGGGGAGGGGAACTCTTCCTCAGAAATGATTACATAAAAGTTTTTAGCTTTAAATGTCACCCTTTTTTAGGAAGGGGACAATTGATTGAGGTTAACTAAGTATTAATTTAATAACAATTTTTTACAAGCTTCTGGAAAGCTTACCCTTGGCCAGTAAAGAGAGAGGTAGCTGGATCTGAGCACACAAGCGCAGGACTGTACTTCGACTCAGGTTCTAGTCCTGGTTCTGCTGGGCAAGGCTCTTAAACCTGTCAGCCCTCAGTTTATACATTTGACGATTGGTTATAATAACACGGTTGCCATTTCCTTCATAGGGCTTCTATGAGATTGAAAAAGGAGTATAAATGGATATGTGCTTTTGAAAACTGAAATACACTTGACATGTATAAGGAAAGATCCAACAGTTTCCAGGACGCGCTCCCTATAGAGCAGTCCTATTTATCGCTCACCCGAACTCCTCTGAAAAAGACAAACGGTCATCAACAGTAATGGAGTTCTGCAGAGAGCCAGCCTGTTTCCATTTCGATTCAAAGCCCTGGAGGCAGCAAACTTTCAATCCAGGCACTACCCCAGAGTCTCCAGTAAATTTGTCTGTTTCCCCAATATATGTGGTGAGCATTTGACCAGAAGCATCAGGCTGTGTCTGATCAGATTAGCCTATCAGGCGGAGATAATTACCATTTAAAGGCTAAAGGAGAAATGACCTATTTTACACGGACTTTGTGAGAGGCGCTAGGGAGAGATGCTGCGTGATCCCAGGACTACTTGGTAACTTAGCTTTGGTCACCACGTGGCTCCGTCTTCCCCTCAGTCCCTTTGGCCAGTCATTTCTTTATACACTGTACAGTGGCTCCGTGTACTGGGGACTGAACTTAAATTGAGCTTGAGACAGGGGCCATGGAGTGATTGAGGAGTGAATTAGATAGAAAATTGCAGCTTTTGCACCCTAAGTGAGAATCACTACATTCAACCAGCTGGTACAAATTGAGTATTTCTCACTTCTTTCGACATTTTTTCAACAGGGGAACTTGATGTAAAACACATTTGTCTCTTTAGAGTCCAGAGCTGCTTTTTCCCCCTCAACCTTCTTTTAAGATCTGCCCTTTACAGCTCGAATGTTCTGTAGCCAACGTCAGCGTGGATTGTGACCTATGTAAGCCAATGCTCAAGAAAGAGTTCGAGAAGGGAAGAGTCTAAGACATAAAGTCAATGTTCATTGGGCCCCCATCAGAATAATCAGCCGTGAATGTGGCACACAGGAGCACAGGAAGCCGAATGTAAAAGGCAAAGACACCACAGGGAGAATTTGTTTCTCGAATTGGTTTTTTGGGTTTTACACAAAACTACTCCCTTCCCAAGAGGTGCTCGAAATTGAGTCAAATTTGAAAAGTGTAAAATCCCTGGATGCATTTATTAGCATGTGTTCATTCATGCATAAGCACAATTGGTTGTCCTTGAACAGGCAGATGAGGGCACTGGTTATACACAGCGAACTTGATTTCAACACACATGACTTAAGCCTGCCCCGTGCCTGGTACTATGCTAGACCCTGAGAGAAATAGGAAAATGAATAAGATTCAGATTCTGGCCTCTAGGGATTGATACATAACTCTGATCCAAGACAATGCAAGAAAACTCCTAGAAGAGAGACATCAAATGCTGTGGCAGCCTCCCTAACACATCTACAGCTTTTTAAAATAAAGCCCCATGAGCATGGATTAGGCTAAGGATATGGAAAATGCCTCAGCAAGGCCTCCTGCTCCATTCACAACCTGAAGCTACCCAGATGAAAGAGCCTCTCCCAGCATCACTGCCCATCACACCCCCTGACACAACAAGCCACCCTCCATCTTTCAAACATGTGCCAAATGTCTATGCTTCTAATTCTTTGTTCACAAGCCTCCCTCTGACCAGAGTGCCTTTTCACCCTCTTTACCACCTAGAAAGCCCTTACTCTTCCCCTAAGATCCAACTCAGTCATCTGTAGGGTGAAAATGAACAAGGAGGTGTCATCCCAAGGTCTCTCACAGCCTTTTATGTCAACGATATGTGAATTTAAGACGTGAGTCCAACAGTCCACCTTCCTTGAACCATGAAGCCATTCCTGATGCCCTGGGGCATGATTCCTCTTGCACCTCCGAACCTGCATCCCACATGCTCAAACTGCTACCAGAGCATCGAACACACTGAACTGTCATTAACTATTTATTAGTTCATCCTTCCAAGTAGAGTGGGTTCAACTAGAGGGCAGGATCTCCATCTTATTTCATTTTTATTTTCTTTAACAAGGAGTTACATGACCATAACTATGTGTCGACCACTATTTTTAAGTGCGTTACATGTATTTATCCATTTAATCCTCACAACAAACCAATGAGATAGATTATTGATACTATCGCTATCTCATTTGGCCCATGAAGGACGTGAGACATAGAGTTTAAGTAACATGCTCAAGGTCACACAGCTGGTAAGTAGTGATCCATGATACGAGCCTGGCTCTTAGTGATACCTCATGCTGTTTTTACTTATCTTTGTACCCTCAGGACTTTGCCCAGAGGTCTAGTATTTAGAACGTGGAGCTCAATAAATGTGCAGCAGCTGATTAAATAAATGAGCAGATGACTGCTACAGGTTAGCCCTGGCTAGATCCTCTTGAAAAGTTCTAGACTATAGAAGCTAAAGGTAATTAGTGTATATATATATACACTAATATGTATAAAATGGATAACTAATACGAACCTGCTGTATATAAAAAAAAAAGAAGCTAAAGGTAATGAGAGGATTTGGAGAAGCTTCACAGAAACTCAAGAAGATGGAAATGAAGAATTATACCTAAGGATTTAAGTTGCTTAGCCTTGAGAAGCAAAAGCTGAAGGCTGCTTTCATAATGATCTTCAAGGCCAGGAAGGCTGATTCCTGAGGACAGCGACTGAGCTGTTTTTCTCCACCTCCAGGGAGGATGAAGGAGCAGATATTGTCCTCAGCTGCAATGGGAGCGGTTTAAATCCACCGCAATGAAGAATTCCCTTAGCTTAAGAATCATTTGTTAGACCTAGGGATGAGTTATGGACAGAAGCTATAGAAGGTCATCTGTCTTCAGCACTTTGGACTTGCTTCTGCTCAGAGTGAGGAACACAGAGGGTGAAAACAAACAATGACATGTCATCTCAAGGTCTCTTTGAGTCTTATAAATCGATGACATTTGAATCTAAGAAATATGTCACTTTACCTTCCTGGACCAAATGAATGAATGAATGAATGAGTTCCAAATAATTTAAAAGGCAACAAAAAACTATAACCAGCAGAAAAAGAGGTCTTCTCAAACATACTACTGTGCCAGAAATGTAACAATAGAAGAAAAACAGAACTTGTTTTCTGAGAAACCTAAACTCTTACAGTTTCTACATTCAAACCATTTCTTGCTAGGTCCATCATACTCCTGACATAAAGTTAGAACTGGTCAGTCTATATCCTCGGGTACTGCTTTTACCCTATCATCACAATTTGCTCATTTGATAGATGACATTAGTATCTTGAAGCAGATTTCTCTAAATATCACGTAAACTCAAAATACGAGCCACTATTCCATCGATACCAATGTAAGGTGTATCCAACATAAAGAAATCAATCCTTTCCTGAGAGGAGGAAACAACCTCACACATACTTTTTTCCCTTCCTACATGGAAACTGAAACATAAAATTGCAATGGAATTGGAAGGGAAGGTAGAGAGTAACACGAAACTATTTTTGTATTTGGTATTATTTCAAAGATACAATTCTACTTTATTTTCTATTATTAGAGATAAAAATCTTACATTCTGTCTAATGCTTTACATTAGACAAATTCTTTTAAACACACATTATTTTACCTGGGAAGTGGGTATTTTGTCTTGTTTACAGAGGAGGAAACATCTCAGAAGAGGGACTTGCCTGAGGTCACACATCTAAGTCCAGTTGCCCTTCCCCAGTCAGGCCCTCTAGTTTCCAGGCCTATCATCTCCCATACATCATGGACTGCTGGGCACTGGACTGGCCTTGCTAGAGGCCTCCTTCACCATATGCAATCTCTTTTGGGAGCTATGAAGTTGGCCTGTCCCACCTTGAGAAACTCAGGCCAATAACCTTAGGAGACCCATTGAACCCAGAGACACATACAAGAGACTGTTCTATCGGCCCCGAGTAGAGCATATCCACCACCAGTGAAGCAGCAGAGCCCGGATTCTAACTCAGGGTTTCACTACTTGCAAATTGCACTCCTTAAAAAACCCAGCTCAAATGTCATCTACTCTGTGAACTCATCCCTGGCCCCTAGCTCCATGCAAATGGACATAATCCTAAGTGCTTTGAAGCTCTGGATCCAGGCTGCTTTGGCCTAGGCTCCATGGACTGGTTAAGTGATCTTAACCTCTCTGAAACTTCCTCACCTACACCATGAGGATACAACTCATATCTCTCTAACGCTGTGATGGTGAAGATTCTGTGAGTTAATATGACAAATGCTTAAAACAGCTCTTGGCACAAAGTAAGCTCTTGGTAATTGTTCAATATTCTTGATATTATTACCTTCTCTGGGTTTTCTGAGTCCTCACGAGGTTTTGTTTATCTTTCTGGTATAAAACACTATATTATTCATATTTCTTATAACTCTCCTCCACTATTTTGTTAGTTATTACCCAGCCCATCATGAGCCGAGAGACCACCTTCTTTTCTGGCAATCTCTTTTCAGGTGATGTCCCTGATATCCACTTAGCCATCCTAAAGAGTCACTGGACTCTCCACACCCTCATTCCCTGCATCAATCGGTCACCAAATCCAGAGGCCCCTGTCCTCTAGATTTTTCGGAATCTACCCCTCCATCTCTATCTTATTTCCACAGTCCTGCCAGCCCTCATTTAAAGTGGTGAAGCAGCTCCTTAACTGGGTTTCTGCCCTCTAGTCTTGTTACAGTCTAATTTATCTTCCACACTGAAGCCAGAAGGATGTCTTTACAAAATGGTGATCCCTATCTTATGCCTCTGTTTAAAGCCCATCGATGGCTCTCCACTGCTGTTTGAAGCTGTTTGGTCTAACCATGCAGGGACTGTCTCCTTCCTGCCCCTTCAGACTCATCTGCATCACTCCTGCCTCACCCTGAAAGGCTGGCACCAGAAGACAACTGGCTCCTCCTGCCTCTGATACGTTCTTTATTTTGGCCTAAACACTCTTCCGAGTTCTTTGTCTGGCTTAAGTCCTTCTCTTTGTTTAATTAGCACCAGTATCACCCCCTCCATGGAGCCCCTTAGACGGATCAGAGGCCACTCCTCAGTGCTTCCATGATACACTGAGCGTTTTGTGGCTATTCTATAATCATGATGACCTGCTGTGCTCTCCCCACCATGACCTCAAGTTCAAGGGCAATGTCTCCTGTCACTGTCTCACTCACATAAGTATGGATGTGCTTTGCACACAGTACCTATTCAAAAAAATGCTAAATGGCTGATCTCATTAAATAGGTAATAGATCCAGATGACACATATAGTGCACACTATGGGGCACTAAACAGTACTTAGTTGAAGGGTTCTTCTAAGGGCTTTTCATGAATTGACTCATTTAATCCTCACACAACCTTAGAACGTAGCTGGGATAATTATCTCTATCTTATAGGTGAGGAAACTGAAGCACAGAGAGGTTAGAAATGTTACCAGTGTGACATAGTTAGAAATTGATGACACCAAGGTTGGAACCCAGAAGTCTGACTCTAGATCCCATGTTCTTAACCCTGGTGCCATTGTTCCTGTCAGATATGGGTAGCATGATAAATAAAGATATCTAAACAGACACAGATAACATATTCTAGTTCCAATTCTACAGGTGGGAAAGTTTCGACATTGGAATTTCATGGAGAAGCAATCCAGGAAAACGGAAGAAAGCTAAACAGGGAGATTACCATCTTTGCTACTCACTAACCAGCAGTAGAACTCAGCGCAGTCAGCCTTGCTCAGCCTTGGTTCTTCAAGTGTCAAATCAGGGCTTTGGGGCAACATTACACCTTAGCTTTTTTCCAGATCAAATTTGCAATTCCCTTCAGTTAGGCAAACATCATCAGGGTTAAGTGTGTGTCAGGCTCAGTGCTAAGGGCAGAGACACAGAGTCAAACAAGATGTGTCTCTGCCCTTGAGGAATTTGTCTTCTTGTGGGGGAGATGGACACAGGCAGACAACATTGACAGAGGAGTTCACAATGGCCACACCACTATTACATTGGTTATTTTCAAGGGAACCACCCCAAGATAAAACATTACCCAGAAATTAGCCATTTGCCCCTCCATAATGTCTTTCAACTGACCATTGCCCAGAGCAATGAAGCACTGGTATCTCCTCCCATCCTCTCTCCAATGCCCCACTCAAGCATAATCACCTCGGTCTACAAGTGAAGAAGCAAAGTTGCTGCCTTAAGTAAGTTTGCTAGTAGCCTGATGGTTACCTGGTGGCTGAAGCCCCTGCCATCTTGGTTCCCAGATTCTCCCAGAGCTGAAGCGGGCCATGGGCAACAGGAGCATTAACTCAGACACAGCTACTGCTGGTTTTCCAGTACAGGTTATAAGCTTAAAAGGATTTTTAGATTTACAGTTGATTCTAGAAATTGCATCTAGCTCATTTTCAACTCCATGGGTAAGCTGGTTCATTTAAGGCAAACAGCATCCAATTAAAATACATTCTGGAGAAATGAGTGAGCAAGGCATTTTTGCCCAACTCTTAATTTATTTACAAAAAAAAAAAAAAAAAACTATCGGGATTTCTCAAGGACCGAATCCCATCACATCACTGTGAGATGAGATAGTTAAAGTATGTATGATCAAAATGTAATTTGAATATACAATCTGAGAGGCAGCCTTGTATAAGAGTACAGGATTTGGGGCCCGTCTGAGTGGGCTCACATCTCTTTTCATCATCTCAGTAGGTATGTAACCTTGAACATGTTCCTCAGTTTCCTTGAGCTGAGCCTCAGTTTCCCCATCTGTATAAGATGAATAAATAATATCTGTCAGAGTACTTGTAAGAATGAGAAATGCAGCTTAGTGTCTGGTAGATAGTAAGGGTTAAAAAAATCAACTATTAAAAAACATTTTATTAAAGTCTTAATGATTCAGAGATTGATTATTCCATTAGAAGATCGTCACGCTTTTTCCCTTTCTTTCTCTTTCTTCCTGCCTGCCCACGTCACAGCTGCTCATATGCTATTATTCCATGAGATAAAAAATGAGATAAAATTCAATTCAAATGGTACAGCAAAGTGGGAAGAGCACAGGCACTGGAGTCAAATAGGACTGGACCTGAATACTGGATGGCTTTGGACAGGTTAGGTCTTAATTTCTTCATCTGTAAAAGGGGGTAATCATATGTACCTTCTAGGCTTCTTAGGAATGTTGGAGTGTGTGTGTGTGGACAAAATATTTAAACTAGGAACATGAAATCCAAATGTTTCTGTAAGAAATCATGTGTCCTATCAACAGTAGCGTCCCATATACCTTTAGGTTAGTCATTTCCCAAAAGGCAGATAATGAAAATGCTCTCTCTGCTCCTTGCCTCCAAAGATGCAATCCTGTTCAACACACACACACACACACACACACACACACACACACACACACACACCTGGCACTGTGATTGGTAAATAGTAGTTAGTTAGGTAAAGAAGTATGGAATCAGTTTCTACAAGAAATGTAGTACTAAAGCTAAATTAAAGTTTCAGTATCAATCATAGTTTGTTTTTAAATTGTCCCCAGCTCCATCACTACCATGGAGGGTCAAAAGAAGTCACTCTCATGACAAAGGTCTTACATCTAATGCCATCAGATTTTATTGCCTCCTTTAGGGGCAGCTTAAGTATCAGCTGAAGTGGGGTGACTCCGTGCATGTGGAGACCCAGCATGGCAACACAGATGGCTGTACAGTGTGGGCAGCAGGCAGGCCTCACTGGGGGTAGAGCGCCAGAAGCAGAGTAGCAGGGGCTGACACACCGTGATACACAATGCCATGCATGGCCAAGAGTCAGGGAGGGTCAAATGGGAGCCTGGGATGTCCTTCCCATAACCGTGACCTCCAGGAGCTACAGGGAGAGCTTCGGTTACCATAATGGAAATGGCAAGGGTCAACTTGAACACAATCACATCGTTGGAGGCAAGGAGCGGAGAGAACATTTTCATTATCTGCCTGTTGGGAAATGACTAAGCTAAAGGTTCATGGGACGCTACCATTGATAGGGCACATCCTTTTTACAGAAACATTTGGATTTCATGTTCCTAGTTTAAATATTTTGTCCACAGAGATCTCTGAGTCATCTCCTCACATGCTTCCTTCCTTCATCCTCCTTTGAAATGAAGACTATATATAAGATGCCAACTCTCTAAAGGAAAACACATAAACAAAAGACAAAAATCCAAAAGTCACATCAATATACCATAAAATATCTGGATATTTGTTTAGAACCCCTGGGGACCTACCACATGACATTCTCAAAGTAGCATGCAGAGATTTATTTGTATGCCTTCCTGCTTCCTAAATAACTCTCCCACTCAAAGTGGAAGGACTCCAATTTCATGACAGGCTGGAGGAGGTTTTTTTCTGAAGCTCCTTACTTAACATCACATGGCTTAGAACAGAACATACCTGTCAATATCTGTATTACATTTCACTGACATTTCAATAGCAAAGGAGACTCTTATGAAAAGTTTCCCTCCTTTTATAAAAACAGACAATTATTTTTAAAAATTGATGTTGAAAATCAACTCATCCTGAATCACCATTTTTGTAGGAAACTGTCTACTATAGACAAAATGGAAAATCACAGTTGCACTTTATCCAACACCACCCATAAGAAATGCTTCATGCACGGAAGTGTTCTTTTTCCATAAGGAGCAGCATTAGAAAAAAAAAAAAAAAAACCAAACCTCTGGCATCACTCTTCAATATTGTTGTCTAATTAAACGGCAATGGAGTGGATGTGTAAAAATATGCATTAGAGGTGTGTAATGTGTAATGTGAAGAAGAGTAATCAAAGCCATTCAACAGGATTTAGGAAGGGATTTCAGTTGGCAGCTTATGAGACAGGAGCATATAATTTTGCTAATTTGAAATAGGTATTGTAACGTATAAACATTATTGCTTTGCATATTTTAATGAAAACTGCCTCTACACCAAAATGAATCCTTTAGCTTGAACTTTCTGCATACCACAGAGCTTCTACCTATTATGAGTTCAGCATAAATAAGAAAGGCACACAAGCCGCATTAAAAGAATGGTCACCTCATTAAAATAGGTTAAAACCAAGCCCCTTATTCCAAGCTACTATAACACTATAAAGTAAGTCTGGTGACAGGTGTTGTATTAAATTTTTATGTTGCAATGAACTTGTACTCACACAAACCAAATCTTCATGCTTCCTTTGATATACACCTGCAACTTGTTAATTCAAGGGGCTTTATTAAGAAAGTATAAATTTAGCAACATCTATAGATTTGTAAAACTCTATTAGCTTGCTCAAGAATCTAGAGGAAATTCATTTGGAATCTTATTTGCATGGTTTACAAAGAAATGAAAACTAATGATGACTTTTCCCAAATGGATGTGTCTGCAGATAACGCGTTTGTGCAAACAGACTGATGTGAATTACCCAGACTTGGGCTAAAAGAGTTTAGAGAGAGCTCTGGGTCCGTCTGGGGCTGAGGACATCACTTACCTGCCAGCTCGCTTCTCGCTGAAGTCCTTTTTTCCAGTCTTCTTCCAGCCTGGGGGAGGTCTCATCCATTGCTGATGCTGCTTGCACAAACTGGATTCGCCAGTGGCTGTTACTCTTTCGTTGCAAGCCTTTACCAAAGCGGCAGCGAGGGCAGTTCAGGGGCAGACTGTCATGGAGAAAATGCCATGCCAGAGGATGAGGGATCAGGCAGGAAGAAGCCACACAGGAACAAATTTGGGATACACGGGGCTACCCTGACAGCTGCCAAATGGCCAGGCAGGAGGCCAGCTCAGCCATTGAGCATCCAGAGATTAGGAACAACCAAGCTCCAGGGCCAGTGGACAATGGGTCATTCTTATGTTTCTGGCATAGAGGTCAGAGGAGGGAGGTGTGAAGGCATGCTCTATGACCTAGAAATATGCATATCTATGTGTGCACCTGTCTTTTCCTCATCCCCAAACACACACACACACACACACACACACACACACACACACTCTCACAGCAGGATTTGCATTGTTCTGCAGGGTTGCATCAGTGGGCCGGAGTATCCTAGAAGAAATAAGCTACTTTACATAGAAGCAACACATTTCATTTGAGCACATCTCCCTCAACACCAGATGAATCACTCAGCAGCCAGTAAACATGAATAATAGCAAGTCCCTTTGGGGGAAAATAGACTTTTCCTATAGTTGAATCCTGAGTGTCTACAGTCTCTGGTTTCCCCCCTCTAGGAAGTTATGTGGCAGGCGTTTAAACTGAACATGGACCTCAACCCTTTACCCAAACCATTAGCCAAAATGGCCAGAGGCTTCAGTTTGGATGGACTCCTCAATATTTGGGGCTCAACGAAGCCAAACCCAACCAAACTCTGCCCTGTTCCATTACTATTTCTCACACAGAATGATACTCTCTCCTGCTATTCAAAACTGATCACCTACAGTTTTAAGAGAGGCGCTACTGCCAATGGCACCTGCTTCTTTCTGTTAAAACAGTGGTTATCAAACTTGGCTACACAACAGAATCAACTGGAAAGATTGTGAAAATACTGTTACAGGAGCCTCACCCCTAGAGATTCTGATTTAATTGGTCTAGGGTAGGGCCCAAGACACTGCTATATTTTTTTAAATCCCACTGGATGATTCTATTGAGTGCCCAGGATTAGAATCACAAAACTCAGTGCTGAGTATCATTTAAGGTTTCTCTAATCTAATCACTCAGCTGATGCCTGAATCCCCAAGATACTGCCAATACCCATGTGAACAATGTTCTTACCACCAATGACAGTAAACCCACTACTTCCCAAGACAGTCCAATTCCATGGTTGATTGTTCTGTCCCACAGTGAATTGATATCCTTTTCCCTGCAACTTCCATGGCTGTACTGTTTCTTAATTCCATAAAGAATACTAGAGCCTATTCTGTAGGACAACCTTTCAGAGATCCAAAGACAGTAGCAGCCCATGCCCTCAAACCACTGCTAAAGTATCTCTTTTCCAAGTTATATCTTGCTAGTTTCTTCAGCAAACCATGGAAGATGGTTTCAGGTAAACTCTCCATCCTGGATGCCAGCCTCAAAATATATTTCACTATCTCTAGTGATAGTGATTCTAATATTCCAGAAGTGATTGTAATATCCCCGCTATGGTCTATCATTGTACATAGAGCCTAATAATCACATGCCTTATTTTAAAAATCCTCACACTAACAACCAACATAATAATAGGAGCAGCCAGCATTTACTGAGCATGGACCTATACACCCGGTACTGCAAGCACTTTATTAACCTTACATCACTTATCCTTTATGAGTATACTGTGAAGTCATTATTTTGCTCCTGATTTACAGTGAAAAGTCCAAGACAGACAAAGATATTTGCCTAGGTGATGGGTCAGAGGTTAGCCCAGATGTGACCCCAAGGCTTGCGTTCTCCACCTCTACTTCATGTTAGTCAGTCCCTTTCACTGATGCAGTCCCAGGTCCCACTGGCTACTTTGACAACCACACCTCACTGATATGGGTTACAGTCAATTAGTACACTGAGGTTTGCTCTCATCTTCAGATTATATATGAACATGTTATGTAGGCTACAAATTGCCATACAGGCCTAACTTGACATTGGTATCCCTTTAATAATTACAAGACTATACCTTCCACCTCTAGCAAAGCAGAGAAATGCAAGATCGCTCCTTTACTTGCTCAGCTCCTCTCTTTTATCCATAATATTCAGATGCTTCTTCAGAGGTTACCCTGAAGGGTAAGAGAGAAAGGCCAGAGGAGAAAGGGTCCAGAAAATTTCCCCAGAGACTAGACTCAATGGAAGCCTCACCAATCACCTGTTCTTCCCCATTTCCTCTAAATTCTATCAAGAGCACTCCATAAGGAAAACTGGGGGCAATTAGTTTTACCATTTGAATCACATCATCTTCAAGGTAGCTGACTCAGTTCTTATGGAAGGCAGTACACAAAGTGGTTGAACAGATAGCCTTTGGAGTCAGACAGACCAAGGTGCGAGTAGCAGCTCCATTATTATCTGGTTCTATATCCCTAGGCAGGTCACCTAATACTTCTGAACCCTAGTTTCCATGTCTGTAAAAGGGAAGTATTATTGTCTCAAGCATATTATTGTTCATCAATATCTGATTCCCATTTGTCCCAGGGACACAGCAAGATGGCATTTCCTTTAACCCCCTAAAATTAGCCTTAATCACATGTCTTGTTTCGGCCAATAACATGTAAGAAAAGTGATGGCTATCACTTCTCAAGGGGAGACCTTAATCACCAGCTCTTGACTCCTAGCCAGCCCTTCCCCTACTGCAGTGATTGCATATGTTGATAAGACATGCCTTAACATCGAAGCAGACTAGAATGCTGAGCCAACTCATGGAGGACAGTTGTCCTGGAGAGTCACCTGGACCAACAACAGGCATTATGTGAACAAGAAATAAACCTCAGGGTTATTTGTTTCCACAGCATAACCTAGCCTACACTGACCAATACACTCTCCTTACGATAGAGTCATTATAAGAATCAAATGAAATAATCTCACTAGAGCATTATCATGAGCATCAAGTCTGCAATATTATTTTATTTTAAATAGATTCCGTTACAAGTCAGTCTGTTCTACCCACGTCCCACATAATCCACTATTTCCTCCTTCTTTTACAGCCTGGGTTTTTCCTGCTCATAAGATAGTAGCATTAAGTGTGGCAATTTCCATAGATGATGTAGAAATATGAATTTTAAAAAGGAAGGGTAAAAGTGTTCAATAATGCAGCGTCACTCTGTCTCGGAAAGCAAACTCAGAATAGCATGACTTTAATGCCACTTATCATTTAGCAAGGAAATTAATGAAAGCAAAATGAAGCCTCAAATACTAAATGTAGCTCAGTATGAATTCACTACTGATAAAATAAAGTACACGCCTTCAAAATGTAAACATAATGAGAACATACAGGAATATGGGAGCTTATTAAATAGCATAGCTTTTATTCATGATTCTTAAATCAAGCAATCAAAAAAGAATTCATTTTGTTTCTTTCTTTGTAAATATTTTCATTAAAGGAAGGTTCAACTATGAAAATAAAGTGTAAGGAAAGCATATATAACACGTTAGCCAAATTGCAACGCTGACATTTCAAGACACAAACTCAAACCTGCTTTGGGACACCACTGGGAGAGTCTTTTTTCTTAATGTTTTGCAAATGCAAATGCTATAAACTATGCCCTGTGTCATAAGTTGAATTGTGTCTTCTCAAAAAGACAGGATGGAATCCTACCCCTAGAACCTCAGAATGTGATCTTATTTGGACACAGGGTCTTTACACAGGTAATCAAGCTAAAACAAAGTCATTAGGGTGGGTCTTAATCCAACCTGACTGGTGTTCTCATAAAAAGGGGAAAATGTGGACACAAAGACAAATGCACACAGGTAGAAAGCCATGTGAAAATGAAGGCAGAGATTGGGGTGATGCGTCTACATGCCAAGGATTGCTGGAAAATCACTATTTTTCCTTCAATATAAGCAGCTTATTGAGAATATGCTAACTAATAAGAAATAGAAAGAGTTCTAGAATTTGTAACATTTTCCTTAAGGAAAAGTTATATAAAAAAATTAAAAAGGAGGGCTTCCCTGGTGGCGCAGTGGTTGAGAGTCCGCCTGCCGATGCAGGGGACACGGGTTCATGCCCCGGTCTGGGAAGATCCCACATGCCGCAGAGCGGCTGGGCCCGTGAGCCATGGCCGCTGAGCCTGCGCATCCGGAGCCTGTGCTCTGCAACAGGAGAGGCCACAACAGTGAGAGGCCCGCATACCGCAAAAAAATAATAATAATAAATAAATAATTTTATAAAAGGAAACATCTGTACAAAATGCGTCAGTCCTCCCTTGATTTTAAGGAAAATTCCTTTAACTTATAGAATAAATATGGGTTAATATTTCATTTTTAAGAATCAAAGGACTAGAAAATAAAGAGAGTTTTCTAAGTGACTTAAGCCATACATTCCACAGAGTTCTATGATGGCAGAACATGACACTTTAACCTGCTCTATGGGAGGCAGGTATTTGGTCTAGAGGAGAAAATGAAAGAAAGCCTGGGTGGGGAGAGCAGGGGGACATTGATGAAAATAAGTACAGAGTCAAGGAGTCCCCAGGTGTGGAAGGAACTGATGGTCTTTCACCCACTAATAGGATTTTGTACACACTTTCACTTAACACCTGGGCTAGAATTTTTATGAGTTCCTACCATCCATTTTATTATACATTCTCACTTTAAATCCATTCTCAATGAAATTTTCCAAGACGTTTTCCCACAAACTTTTACTTCTGTTTTTGCTCTCTTTTTTTTATTAGAAGCTAAGAGTAAGGTGTTTACCTTCAGAACTTTGCTTCACAGAAAAACTACAATAATGTATCAAATCCACAACACCAGAGGTGCCTGTGTATTAACTCTCACAAAACAAAATAAATACAAACAAACAAAAACAGGTGTCATAAGAGTGATAAATCTGAAAAGGATGAACTTTGGTAGTGTAGTCATAATTTGGAAAGAAAAAAAATAGAACATTGGTTTCCAGTTCACTGTTTCACTGGAATAATTAATGCTAATCATTCCCTCTGTAAAATATCTAAACCGAACTACAGTGATGCCCACAGGACATTGGACAATAAAGCACTGTGGCTAGGAGAATATTCTCTTGTGCACCTATGTGCTTTGGCTCCCATGTGGCTGAGTTGTATGCTTATCAAGATTCATTTGTGTTTGTTCCCAGTCCTATTTATACCAGTTGTGCCTGTTAATGTAATTACATAATATAGCTATAAAATATGAGTTTCAATGGAAAGGGAGCTATTGCTTTCATGAAACTAGTCAAATGCTTTGGAAAGACCCAATAAAGAAAAGTTGCTTTAAAAATATTGTCGCTGTAGGGGCAGGTATTATAAAGGTCTGCACAGATTCTACTCAGGTTACTGGGCACTGCCTTAAAATTCGTAATTCACTTTAAAAACACTGAAACTGGAATTTGTAGAGGTTCCTCTAGGGATATAGCTTACACACACAAAAAAAAGACTCCAAAATTCCACTCTGTGGACCCCTACTTAGAGAAAAGGCCTTAGCTCCACAGCAATACACTGGTGAATAAATGTGCATTTATGGATTTTAAGCAAAAGTCAAATTTTTGTGTAGGTATATGATTTATGATCCCCCAACTTAATCAACTTACATGATTAATCAGTCAACAACCATTTTCAATCATGGAATAAGAAGGTAAACTAGAAAGGACCTTTTCTTAACCGACTCCTAGTGAACAGAGATAGAAAGCAATAGACTCAAATATTTAAACCAAGAAACAGAATCCATTTCAATAACTAAACCTACTTATATCGCTTAAGTGAGAAACAGCCTGGCTATAACTATAAACATTAATCATTGTATAAATCTGAGCCACGTAGACTCCTATTAATTAGTGCATAGCATCCCCATGTCTTCCTATAACCGTGTAATAATACCAACTGCCTATCATCGAAAGGATTTAGTAGACTTTTATTGATGGAAATCAGATGATTTCATCCACAGTGTCTGAATCACTTTGATATGTTTGAGCCCGAAGCAAAATAATGTAATAAAAAGCAACATACAGATGAGAACCTCATATGAATCTGTCGCTGACTTGAGAAGAATCAAATCTAAGTCTGACCAGGTGAAGATATTCCATACATCATCCTTCCAACTCAATATAAAAATAATATTTCTCCTTCCAGTATGTTTATATACTGTTCCTGACTTTGTGAGATCCTGGACATCGAGAGAGCCCGTAGACACAGAGCGTTGCCTTAGCAAATGGTACGCAGAGCAGAGATGAATTACAGAATACTTCCTTGAAAGAGATTACTTTAAAGACTATCTGAAAGTCATAAGCCCCCAGAAGTCATAACCAACGGACTCATGAGTAGAGTGGGAAGGTAGATCTTATGAGTAGGATGAATGAATGAGAAATAGGCTATGTGGTAGGCTGGAAACATCATTCCCTCTTCCTCCCCACCCCCCGAAAAGGGTCCTCCAGTAGACTGCCATGGGGCTAAAATTCCACCAGTCATATCTTTTGATTTTAAAAACTTTTCTGTCACTGTCTATGAAATTGCACACACTCCTAGGAGGGGCCACCTAAAGCTTTATCTCCTAACACTTTGTCACAAGTTATTTTTCAGTTCAGCTTAGAGAGTAAGACTCTTTGCAACCAGGCAAGAAATGAAGATGGAGGCCAGAGGAACCTCAGAAGAGGAGAAGGGCTTAGAACCGAAGAAGTGAGGGATTGCCAGAGCCCCTCAGGCACAAATAACTTTAAGAAATATAAATTCAAAAACTCATGAAAATTGACTTCACTAACCACCAGATTCTTGGAAGATTATTAAAAGCTATCCAATTGGTTTAGGGATTTGTAACATACACCTAGGTTCTCATTGCCGTTAAAAAATAGAACGTTGGAAAAATATAATGCTGATATAACTTGGTGGGGGCAGGAAGGGGGTTCATCTCTCCCTCTTCATTTACTCCTAATACTAACATCTGAATGCCAGGGGAACCTCAGATACAGTTCAAGAATTTCAAAATACGAAGGAATCAGAATGGGAATTTGGTTAGTAGGTGGGCTAAGGACTCAAAGTGTACAGACCAACATCACCTAGGGGCTTGGCAGAAATGCAGAATCTCATGCCCCACTCCAGATCTACAGAATCTATTTGCATTTTATCAGGGCTGATTCATTAAATTTAGGAAACAAAGGAAGAATTATATGGAAGGTGTATTTGCATAGCAAGCTTTATTTATTTTATTTTTTCTTAACTAAGAGCATAGGTTTACAGTAACTGAGGAACAGAATAACTGATAAATGTTACATGGAAGAATTGAGTCCCCTACTAAGAAACTGCTTGATGCTGCCTCTGGAGAATCTTCTCAGTGATCTCACTTTCAAAATTCTGTAAGCATCTTTATAAGCATGATCCAGCAGGTGTTACGGGCGGGACTCCAGCCCTTAAATCACTCAACAACCTCAGTGTACGTGACTATTCCACTTACTAGCTCAGAAAAACAGCTGATGACAAGTGAATGACACCTCCTCTGGACATTTAGATGACTGATTTTGTATAAATCAATATTGAGTGCCACAAAATGTCAGAAAATACCAAATGGGGAGAAAAGAATCAATAGATAACCCTGGAATTGAATGAGTGATGAATAATCTTTACCAACTAAAATAAATTAAACCAGGAAAAGCAAGTTAAAGTAACATCAAGAATCTGGCTTAAAACCACAAAAAAAAACAATATAATTTAGAGGTAAGACCACTCGTGACAAACATGCTGTTCATTTTTTTTCCCCAGGAAAGCATTATGACAGGAACTACAAAATAAGAGCTAAATTTGTACCTTCTAGCTTCTGTCCGAACAGCCATAATTTTTTAACATTCTACAACAAATAAACTCCAATTTGCAGATGCAGACCATGCGATAACCTAGCAACCATGAAATTGAGCACACATTTGATTAACACTTTTGGGTTCTAGGAGACAGAGGTAGGGAGACAAATTCTGTAATTTATTTAATTCATTTTAGATTTCAAACATGCCTCTTAGAGCTATCAAATAAACCATAAATTAATAGACAGACAAAATGTCAGAATTCAAATCCAAATGTTTTTCTTAGTCCTAAACTGGCATCAGAGATAAATACAGGCCTGTAACAGAGATCAAGATAAATGTCTTTCTTTATTACTAAACAGATGCAATGTGGTTTTTCACATTATTTTATAGCTCGTGGATTCTAAGATCATGAACTAAACACCTAATATGTGCTAGGAACAGTGCTGGGCATTAGAGATGAGAGGTGAGGAACACACTCCTTGCCCTCATGTGAGGGAGACAGTCAAGTAAGCAAATCATCTCAGCCACAGTAATATCTGAACATGGAGAAGGAAGGATGCTGGCATTGCCCCAGGGATCCATCCATCCCAACCCCCTATGCCAACCTAGCTCAATGCCAGGAGGTCCGCTCCTGTTGCTGTGTCCTTGGAGAAGGCAACGTCGAGACCCTGCCCCAAACCTGAGTATATAATCTAGGCTTAAGGTTTTTGGTGGTGATGTTTTTAAATCAAATAGTTTCTGAAAGGTTTCTACAGAAACACAGACCACAGCACCAGTAAGACTTCACAGCACTCTGACCCATGAATTCTTTTTTCTTTTTAGATTGATTTCGAAATCCAAATATCCACGGACACCTACAGGACACTGATGTCCACACAGACAAACTCTCCTCTGCTAGATTCCAGTCAATGATTTGTATAAACAGAGAAATTTGGGGACAAGGGGTTTTCTGACCTAATATCCCCAAGGTGTCTAAATTCGTACTTTCTAGCTTCTGTCTGAACAGCCATGATTTATCTAAGGGAGCCAAAAGTCCCCTTAGAGGCCAATCAACTAGAGATCAGCAGAGATGTTAAGTCTTTTGAATGTCATTTAACAAAAGATGTTCCTTTGGAGAGCTGCCTTTCTTAAGACAGAGGGACAGGAGCACACACAAGCAAAGAGATTTAAAAATGCAGCTTCTGTTGGAAGGTTTAGGGAGTAACTGGGGACTGTATTTCTTGGACTTGGGCAGAAAGAGTGCCATTCAGGACCTTTTGATTTCTACCCCATTAGAAGAAATCCTTCAATGTTTCCAGCCGTAGTTCAGTCTCTCAAGCAGAGTTGTGGGTCACTCTTATTTCCTGGGGAATGACAGAGGAGGCAGGGGGAAGACCTCTTCCCCAAGAGGCAGCCCACGTGAAGCACAGATACGGCACTTAATATAGATGCAACTTCTCTGAAACGAAGGCTGCCACTCTACCTAGAACAACACTAGGAATCAGGACAGTGAGCAGATTTAGAAACCAAATTAAGGCAAGACCATCCTGTAGATGGTTGTTAAAACATAGTAACTACATCAAACCTTGAATCATGTCTCTGCTCTAGAAGATGCACTGGGCCCAGACTTTGTTACAAGGGTAGACTTAGAGGCTAAAGGATGTTGAGTGTTTACTACTCGCCATGCACAGCAATCTTTAAGACAATTCTGTATGAGATTATCATTATCTCTCTTTGACCAATGAGGAAACTGAAGCATGAAAAAGTTGAATAATTTTGCAAAGTTCTCATGGCTTTAAGGGAGGGAATCCAGGACCAAATGGGTGATTCCAGAGCCCATCCTGGGAGCCACACTCCCAACTGCTTCCCTTCTTAATCGGCCTCCAAAGCAACCACAGGTAATGATGGCACCAGCGTCAGATCGAAGATGCATCCCAGACACATCCCCAGATGCTGATGATGTAGGGATCCACCCAAAACAAGTGGAAACAATGGATCCTGAAGGTGTGTGGGAAACGCAAAGGCCCAAAAGAAGGCATGAGACAGAGAGCAGAGCCCTCCGGCCCAGATCCCTCAGGCTTAGGGCAGCCGCAGTAAGCTCCAGTCTCTCCTTCTGGTCCAATGGGTACGCACAAAGTTGTTTGCTTTTAACAACCACTTAATGCCTTCTTTTTAAAAAGAGAGAAGAAGAAAGCTCGTAAGTATATAATAAACCGGAATTATAGCTGCTGTTCTGATGCCGTGTGTTATTTTTGGCTGACTGTCCGGCTCTTCTGGATTCTGTTGGTAGGGTGCTGAAGCTCGCTCCAGTAACACAGGCTGCCTGCTGTCCCCAGAGGACCCTGAGGGAAACGAGAGGAACTATCTCGCCGTCTTCAGCAGACAGGGGAGGTTTAACATAAATAAACTCCCACTTCACAACTTCTCCAAAAAGAATCCATTCATTATCTTTATTTCCGACATGGTATTTATGAATTTCCTTGCAGCAAGGCCCAGCAGGGCAAACGTCACAACTCTGTGGTGAAATATCATGTGCATTTTCTTCTCCTCCCAGGAAGATTAAGGCCAATGAATAAAAGAAAGGGGGATGTGGCCCCTATATTTAGCTCTCCTTACAACATCATGTCTCACGGGTATTAAAAATAGACCCAAATCACTTGAAGACATTCTGAAAAATCAAAGGCAGAAGAGCTTTCCAAGAGGAAGTTTTAAATGTTTTCTGCTTTCTTTCTCGTTGAGATTCTTAAGGAGCAAAAGCAGTGGTGTGGGGCCCCCTCTTCCTAGGAGGGCAAGCTCATCATCCCCTCAGCTTCGGTTCTTTGTGGACTGGATATTAAGAGGAATCTGGGCCGGCCCTTGGCAAAAAGTGTGAAATAGTCTGTGTAGAGAAATTCTCCTCTGTTAACAACCTTCCCTACACCCGAAGTCCTGACACTCCCAAGGTCCCTGTCAGAGAGAAATCAGCTCAGATTCAATTCACTGAACAAATATGTGTTATTTGTGATGTGCCAGGCGCAGTGCCAGGCAGGGCAAAGTGGACAGAGGGGAGCAAAGGATG
Organism: Hyperoodon ampullatus; assembly: GCF_949752795.1. NCBI lineage: Eukaryota > Metazoa > Chordata > Mammalia > Artiodactyla > Ziphiidae > Hyperoodon > Hyperoodon ampullatus. The sequence continues at coordinate 175,985,000 of NC_136914.1, forward strand.
GAACGTCCTTGTTAGAGAAAGCGTCAGGTAATTCCCTGAGTAAGGAAAGCTTTCAGAGGACCGCAGGCAACACAGTTCGAAGAAGAGAGAGTTGCCATCTTGTTGGAAGGAATCAGAACGGACCTTCTTCTGGAGGCAGCACTGGGAACAGACAATGAAGACAGTGTGGGGATGTGGACTCGAAATACGCGAGCCCAGGGGTGGACGAAGATCAGGAATTAGCTTAGTGTAACACCGCTTCTCAAAAATATATGCCTAGTAAAGCTAGAGGAAAAAGCTTTCCAGAAGCGAAAAAAGGAAGTTCCAGCTGGAGAAATCACAGAGAACTGAAGTATGTAGCCTCTTTCAAATCCTGCAGTTCACCAGTTACGCAACTTTGGGGAATTACTTCCCTTCCCTGAGCCTCACTTTCATATCTGTAAAATGGGGATCATGTTCCATTGGGCTGATGTGCTGATTAAATCCTAATATGAATAGATAACTGGCTCAGGATTTGGTGCAGGGTTCATGGAAAAGACTCAAGGAATGCGTATAACTCACTCAATTGGGAGCAATTTAAATGAGATCATATTCTAATATGCCTCTAATCACACACAGTACCCACTCTCCTGGCAGGAAGCCTTGATTAATATTAGGGTATGGCGAGAGTAAGACAGAGTGTCCTTTGCTTTCGTAAATGTCTAATTTCGGACTACCTTGTGGCTTACACCACATTACAAAGGAAGAAGACCCCACAGCCACCACCAGTTTCCACTTACCCAAGCAAAGAAGCAACCTTGGGGGGAAAAGATCTTTTTAATGGGCCCTTATGTCAATCCACAGCAGGGAAACTCATCACACTTTGGATTACTCACACAGAGTTTAGTGAAAAGTGGATGAGCATTTTCTCAGCTAAGGTAAGGGGGGAAAGGGCCTGGGGGAGGTTAACAGTGAAGGAACAGAAACAGCAGGGGTGAAAATCAATGTTTGTTGAATAGTGCAGTGTTTCTCAAACTTTCATGTGCCCACGGATCCCCTGGGGATCTTGTTCAAATGAAGACTCTGATTCAGTCGGGCTGAATCATAGCTCCCAGGGTATTATCTATGCTATTGGTCCATGGACCACACTTTGAATGTCAAGGGAATGATGTTTCCGTCTGGTTCAAGAAAGGACTGAGTGGGGGAACCAGGAGAGCCCCCAAGGAAAGAAGGGCAACTGGAAGAAGAGTAATGTCCACACAAGACGGCAAGAAGACCAGATGATCTGAGAGGTGGCCAAGCCAGAGAGGTAAATACAGAGACACGAGCTCCAAGGGGAAGGTTTTCAGAATAGAAGAGGCCCCAGCTCACAAAGCTCCCGTGCATTACTCACATTGGCTGTGAGTCACTCGCAGCCTTTTAAAATTGTGGATGGCAAACATTTTAGAGAGTGCAGCGATAACAAAATGTGCTCACAGCCATTAACTATGAAGCACTAACTCATTTCAGCAGCCTGACACAAATTATGCTCCGCACTTGAAAAACAGCTATTGATCAGTCCCTTCTTTCTCATGCCTTCCAATACTCCAGATCAGCACCTCTATGTGCTCCCCGCCCCACAGATACCTTTACACACCTGGTTAGATCCTTCCCAAACCCAAAGATGTCCCCCGAGACTTCACTCTACTTTCTTCTAGATTTCACCTTTGAAAAAACAGCCAAGAAAGAGGCAAACCAAAGCTATCTCTTTTCATTTCTCTACATATCTGCTTCCTAGGAACTTCCCGATGTCTTTTATTTTCTCTACTCATTAGAGACACAAAGGCAACAAATAACTGATCTATCATTTCCTGTGTTAGAAGATAAGAAACTAAGAGGGCATGAAAAAGACAGAATATAGAATCAGGCTTTAAGGAATTAAATCAGCTTCAGGGGCAGATTGAGTAGTAATACTCTGAGTACCTTAAGCGGCAGCTTGAGTATCAACGAGGCAAAAGGAAGTTCACGGTCCCTCAAGTTAGAGTAACGTGTATCTTCCTTTGTCTCCTTCTTAATCTCAAGAAAAACTGACGAAGCATGTAGGTCTGCCATGGCAGACTGACTGCAAAGATGGATGTCCCCAGCTCTCTGTCTCTCCCTGCATCTGCGCCCTTTGCCATATGACTGCAGCTTCTTCCACTGAGAAGTGGAGAACACCTCCCCATTTCTTGAAGCTTGGCTATGTTGTCTCTTGCTCTAGCCAATACAATATGATGGAAATAACAGTGTGAGTGTGTGATCTGAGGCTAGTGGCCCTTGCATACTTCTATTCTCTCTCTTTTTCTTCTGCCTTCACCAAGAGAACAAGTTTGGGCTAGCCCATGACCACTTAGAGCAGAGCAAAGCTTATCCTCCGACTCGCCAGACCCCAGCTGGCCCACCAGCTGGCCCACACACAAAAGTGAGCCCAGCTGAGATCATCTGAGCCTGCCTCGGACCAGAAGGACTGTACAGATAACCCATAGACTTATGAGAAATAATAAACAGTGGTTGTTTCAAGCCACCAAGTTTTGGAGTGCTTGGTGATGCAGCATTATTGGGCAAAAAAAATAATAATAATAACTGATATTGCACCCTTTGGAAAAGCCATGATAAAAAGTCCAGGTATATAAATAATTCCAATAGGACACTGGCTTTCCTCTGACAAAACTATTAATGGACATAAACACATTATAATAACATAACTGCATCATTTATAAAACAAAAAGCACATTAGGGGATTAGATAATAAAACACATTTCTATATTAGTTTTCATTTTTAAAAGGGTTTAATCTATTCATTAATAGACTATATAAACTTGTGCAAATTTTTTCACCAATTTGGTTGGTCATTCCTTCTTTTGTGCATTTGTTTGTTGAGGATTATGGTGGGCAGAGCTGACAGTCATGTACTATGGAGGTTCTAATAGCACATTAGTCCCTAATCTCAAATAATTTCCATCTAGCAGGGTTGACAAAAGCACATATTCACCCTTAACACATTGCAGGGAACATGTTATGCTCTTGCTGCCATCTCTACGGTTTTAAATCTTACCCACCTTACCAGGTCCAGGTAAAGTAGTTCTTTCTCTTTTCCATCTTCCCTAATCCTACCCTTATTTTTTTCCTTCCCCAGCCATAAGTAAAGTTTCTGAACTTTCAAAACACATTTTGGGAGGCATAGAGCAGGTTCAGGCAAGAATCCAGGGAAGTCATAAAATTTAAGGTTAAAAAAGAAGCTTTATAGCACATTGATCACGAAAGGCCTTGAAGATTGGTTGCAGAGTATGTGCTTGATTCTACAGGCAATAGGGAGCCATGGAGAGTTTCTGAGAAAGGGAGTGACACAATCAAAGCTATCATTCAGGAAGTGTTATTAAGATGCCTCAGGCCCTTATTTAAGGATCATGGAAGCCCCAGGATGATGGAGTTTCAGAAAGGATGAGACGGTTAGTTGCAGGTTCTGCACAGAGATAAAACAGGATGAAAAACCCATTGGGTTTGCCAGGCAGATAGTCTGGTGACCTTGGAAAGGAAAACTTCAATAGAATACAAAAAAAGAATGGGACGGAGTAGGTAGGTGAGAAATTCAAAGTGCCAGTTCCCATCCCAAATTCTTCAGAGAGGAGACAAGGTTGACTGACTGAGAGTATTTACGGATGCAGAGCATTTGAGTCAGCCTCCCTCTGATAAATGGCTTTGGCTGGTCTAAAAGGCCTAAGAAACCCTAGTGTTTCTCAGAAGTGCCTTACAGGCTGTTTTGTGGAGAGAAGGGAAGGTTGAAGTGTCAAGGGGTACAGGCTAAGTGGGCAGGATCCTGATTTCTTGCTCCCATTTCAACAAGCTTCATCCCATTTATCTTCCTTATATTCTGAGGTTCCCTGCCAGAATTTCATTGGAAAAAATAGGGTTCCTTCTATTGATTTAAAATTATAATAATTTGAAAACCATTAAACCAGATGATTTCCATGATCCATCCTGGCTCTAAGATAAAAATCTATACTAATTATCTTCCAAAACATAGAATGAGGAAAAAAATCAGGACGTAAGCACCCAACACCTCTTGAACATATTGTAGGTCAGGCAGTGTGCTGTACACTTTCCTTGGGTCCTGTCATTTAATTCACACCACAGATCTCCAAACTAGGAATCATTAGCCTCACTCTGCAGATGATGAATTGAAGCCCAGAAAGATCCAATAACTTGCCCAAGATCTCAGTGCTGACTACAGAGCCTGGGCTCTGACCACAGCTGTACACATTTCCATGCACAAGCAGTGGCTCCAGGAACTCATCCACGAGTTCTCAGGGGCCTCTGAATTTGAATTTCTAGGAAAACATACAGGGGTAACTTTGGGCAGAAGATGCTACTAAACTTAGGAAACAGAAGGGATATATTGAGAGAAAGAGATAGGAAGAGGAAGATTGAAAGAACTGGAAAGAATTGGAAAAAAGAAGATTAGAGCATTAATGGAACCTAGAAGTATTGGTGAAAACAAAAATCTTGACTCTGGAGCTGTAAAAAACCACACATACACACACATGCACGCATGCACGCACACACACACATCCCTATCTGCAACTATAATGCCATTTCTAGAAAGGATATCTACATAACAGAAAAGGCATTCTTTACCCTAGGTTGAAATAGATGTTTTTTTGAAATAGATTTTAATTTGGAAAATCTAAACTCCTTGGTAAGAATTAATTATTAAAATACTATAGCCCCAATGAGGCCTTGTCTAGTTGATCCCATTTAAAACTGCACCTCTCCCCAAGTCCTTATACCCCTCTCTGCTTTATACTTTTCTCCATAGGACCTAACACCATTTTTTGACGCTATATATCTTATTCCTTTGCTTACTGCCTATCTCTCTTCATCAGGACATAAGTTCCTTGGGCAGGAGTTGGAAAGGAGGTTTATCGTCATTTCTGTGGTTGTTCCCTCTGTATCTCTAGCACCTACCATAAAGTCTGGCTCCTACGAGGCAGTCAGGCACTCAATAAATATTTGTTCAACAAATTAACGTGTTACTTTGTCATGATATTTATGGAATAAGCATTTATATCTATTCATTCCCAGCCCACCTTATGGTATCTGAGACGTTAGCATCCCCATCAATTACAAGTCTATTTAGCATTTATATGACACTTCACATTTAAAACTCACTCTTCAATTATTGATCCCCAAAATCGACCTTGAAAATAGATGCTGACAAGTGGTGTAGCCCACACCTCTTTTCTTTCCTAGGCCTTCACAACAGATGTGAGCAATGGGGTGGGAAGGAAAAGCCAGTTCGAGGATGTGGGAGAAAAGGGAAGGGGCAGGGATGCAAGGCAAAAGGAGTTGTTGAAACGCCATTCCCTGGTCTAACTTGGCCTCCTAAGAAGTGGTGGCACAGAGCCAGAGATCCTCCTCTCCAGCTGCTACAGATGAGTTCAGCATCCCCACAGAGGAGGAGGAGAAGGAAGAAGCCCCAGGAGCCTAGAGAGGAGGAGAGGCATGTGGGAAGGGAGGCCTCCCAGCAACCTCCTCCCAGCAGGGATCGCTGCCTCTGCCCTCTAAACTCTCTATCCTTTTCACAGGTGACAAGCAGACTGAACATTTTTCCACACCACTTCCTTGCTTCCTTGGTGTTCTGTTATCTACCACAGCAAGGTTGAGGTCCTGGGCCTGGATGTGAGTGCCCTCCCCCAGCCATCTGGTCTACCCACCTATCTCAGCCACGTGACTTAGCCTTAGGTGGGAAAACCAATGGGCCACTTTATGTGTAGAGGTGACCCAAGTGGTAAAAGACAAACCACCAGATTTTAACCTAAGAGCTCGATATGCCTTGCTTCATTTCCAAATATCTCAACCCCTTGGCTTTCAGGAAGAGGTTGACCTGAATATGGAATCAAGTGGACATTGATATGTTCTCTGAACTGTACATATTAAACAAACACCTGTCTAAATCACTTAATTTAGTACCATAGGACTTAAAGCCTCAGCTCCTAACCTACCACACCCTTCCCAGCTCAGCAACAAGCATCACCAAATCATCAGGAAAATAATCAATAGGAAAGGAGGACCAGGTGTTTGGTAGTTAGGTGGGTATTTCTGGATGAGGCAAGAAACACAGGTAGGAACAACCAGATCATTTTCATAAACCTAGTACAATAATGCTGGCCATTTCTTTGAAATTTCTAACATACATTGTGTTAAAAAAAAGCCTTTCTTCATGTAAAAGGAGAGGCAACTAACACTTGACAAGCACGTTGAGTATCTCCAATGTGTCCAGCACTATGCAAGCTGCACACAGAAATCATCTTACTTTCACTTCTCAAGAACCCTATGAGGTGTATAGCATACATCTCATGAAGGTATACCTTCATTTAACAGGGGAAAAGACTCATAAATGTCTAATAACTTGCTTAAGGTGCACAGTTAAAAAGTGGAAGAATCAAGTCTGAAAACCAGGCCTTCTGATTTTCAACCCCATTATATATAAACAATTTAAATATTGTTTTATTTCCCACCAACTTTAACTTTTTGATCATTTCTTGTTTTAAAACTTAAGGGAGAAAGCATTTAAGGCATTTAATCTTTCTTTGGCGTTACTCTGACTCACACCATTTGCACTGCCCTGGGGAGATTATTGCAAGCATGATTTGTTACAATACTGTTTGATCTCTGGGTATTTATTGAACACCTATTGATTGTTAATAGGGATTCCTAGGTGACAGAAAGAGTGGGAGAGCCAACTTTCTTGATTCATTGTTTTGTATATTGACTTCATCATTTGAAGCCTTCATCTTATCCTCATGGATGTTCTCTAGACATATTTGATTCAAAGACATGTTCACTCCATTGATGTTTCTAATCTTCAGTAGGTCATATATTGTATACACATCAGCTAGTGAATACATTTAAAAAGATATTTTTGATACACATAAATTCACACTGCATGATACTTCATGGAAGAAACTCCCAGACAGCTAACTTGCTACCAGACCATTAATAAAAATGTTGTGGCAACTGCTTCTAAAAGCTGGCAATTAGCTACAATGATTAGACAAAACATGGTTTCACATTAAATTAAATTGATATTTAAATGTAATTGTTTTTAGCTCTGTGGTGTCAAGGTACTACATAAATCCATTATTACTACTATTTAACAGCAATGGTAACAACCACAATAACTCAACCAAATTTTCCAAGATTGTAATTCGCAGTGCCCTGAAGAAGTTAACTGCATACTTGGAAGGTGAGTTAACCCTTTCAATCCACTTGGGATCATTTAATTACAGTTCTTAAAGAGTTAATTGCCTTCCAAATGCTTCCCAGTGGAGAAAGTTCATATATATATATATATGTATGTATATATATATGTATATGAATAGTATATGTATTCATATTCATATACGTATATATATATGCATATAATATATACATATATGAATGATATATTATATGCATATATGACTACATAGTCTATGCATATATGAATAATATGTGTATACACGAATATTGTATGTATATATGAGTATTATATATGTATATATGAATATTATATATACATATATGATATATATATATATAAAACAGCTCTGAAGAAGTGTATTAATTTACACTTGGCTTGATTAACTCCAAAGAGTTTTACTCCATTTCTAAAACTAACTGAAATGTCAACGCATTATAAAGAGAGCTGTTAGCAATTCAAATATAAAGTTATTCACTACTTTAGACAAAACAAACAAACAAAATAATAAAACCTTTAGAAGATAGTGGTGAGCTTTCTCTGAGGACTTTGAAAGATAAGAAAAGTCAGTAATTTCTAAATGGGTAGAGTCATCTGTTCTGTGTTGCCTAAGTTGAACTAAAGTCTCTAACTCAGGGAGGCAAAACTCCAAAGTTTTCACTGTCTACCAGGGACTACAAGTGAATCAAGTAGAGCCAGTGTGAGGCAACAGAGAATGGGAGGTAATGTGGCAAACTGAAGGAAATATGCCCTGTTCAAGGCAGCTGGAGCTTCATAGTTCTAGGCAAATATTGCCCTGCAGGAATATGGGCCCAGAATTTATATACAGTTCCATTCCTTAGGCCCAAAATCTGAATTTATTTTTTTGAAATTTCATGATTTTTAAAGCACCATGTACACCTAACAAAATATGACCACAGGCTGGATTTGATACATAAGCTTCAAGTGTGCCCATCTGCCCTTAGTGGTTTTCTGACTTCAAGTCTAAGTTAGCAGGTAGAACATTTCTAGATGTATACCCAGAAGCTATTTATGTCACTATGCCTTGGAAATGTAGCCAGGTAGAGGGCTGTCTGCTTCCAAGAGGAAAAAAAAAAAAAAAAGACCACATCAGTGCCATGATCATTCATCACTGTTAATGTGGCTGATGATGTCTATTTCTTCTCTAGGTTTTTGCTGTAGTGATCTTGCCCTGGATGCACCACTTGGAGTCACTGGTGACATAATTCCAATAGAAATCTCATCAAAACCAGCCACCCAATTCATCCACAAATTCAAATACACTCATTATCAAGTGAGGCGAAAGAACATCAAGACCCATCCCTTGCCCTTCTCCACTCCTTTTTTAACCAGAGACCACTCCACCCCAAGATGTGTCACAGGAAGCTGGGGCAAGAGAAGCTGTCAAAAATAACTTCTGAGAGAATTATGGACATTTTTTCCAATGACAAAGATACAGGAAGGGCTATTATGTTTAATATATGTATTAGATAGAAATAAAATGCTCAAATCCAATCTTATTCCAGAAAGCTTCCCTGGTTCTCCCACTTCTGAACACTCAGGTCAATTCATACTTTCTATCTTGAGTTATGATTACTTAGGCATATGTCTAATTTCCAAATTATAGCAGGGTTGCTTTTAGAGCAGAATCCATTTCTAGTTTATCTCTCTGTTCCACAAAGCAGTTAATATGTACCTAGTACATAGTAGCTATTATTCAAATGTTTGGTAAGTTAATGGGGGGGAGTGGATGGAAAAATGGAAGGAAAGAGGAAGGACAGATGGGAAAATCTCTATCTTGACTGAGAGAACAATATCACAAGTGTAACTAGTAGAAATATTTACTGAGCAAAAACAAACAAACAAATAAGCAAACAAACCTTATAAATTGATTTGTGACCAACAAGGCAGATAACAAATACTGGATATTCATTACCCAATAGCCATATGCCCTCTTTTTCCTTGTTGAGAGAACCCTTTATCTTAGGGAACAGGGATCCCTCTCCTTACCATAGTCCAATCCTGGTAATTTTATTGCTTATTAGTCATTTGTTTGGGGGAGGAGAGGATCAAGTGGACCAGTTCTGATCAATGAAATTTAAGATGAAGATGGCAGAGGTTGAGGGAGGAGCTTCCTCTCTATGGAAAAAAAAAGATACAAACTTACAACACTTGACTGTGCCTGTCCCTTTCTGCTTGCAACACTTAGTGTAAAGACGTGATACTTGGAGCTGTGGCAGCTATCTTGAGACCATGTGGCAACAGGCATGAAGAAAAAGCTGAGAGCGGGCTTCCCTGGTGGTGCAGTGGTTGAGAATCTGCCTGCCAATGTAGGGGACACAGGTTCGAGCCCTGGTCTGGGAAGATCCTGCATGTCACGGAGCAACTGGGCCCATGAGCCACAATTACTGAGCCTGCGCATCTGGAGCCTGTGCTCCGCAACAAGAGAGGCCGCGATAGTGAGAAGCCCACGCACCGCGATGAAGAGCAGCCCCCGCTTGCCACAACTAGAGAAAGCCCTCGCACAGAAACGAAGACCCAACACAGTCATAAATCAATAAATAAATAAATCTAAATCATATGGGCTTTGAAGAAGACCTCTGCTTAAAAAAACCAAAAAAAAACTAAAAAAAGAAAAAGAAAAAGCTGAGAGCTTTCGAGAAGAGGGATGGAAAGAACCTGTCTTTATAATACTGCTGAGCTAATGAACAAACCCTGAGACCACCTATCTCTCCTATTAAGTAAATAATAGATATGAAGTAGATACTTAATATCATAAACGACTATCAGTTGGGTTTTCTGAATTTTACAGTAGAAATTATTCCTAACTGATACAGCCTTTGACTCAAAGACAGATGACAATAAACAACCACAGCCAGGATGGTAACGGAGCAGAGAAATGAGTGGCTAGGTCTGAACAATTTCCACTAACCTACCCTGCAACAAGGCAAAGTCTTCGGGAAAAAAGAGCAGAATTTTAACTATAATAGTCGAGCACCTCCTTACTCCATCCCATCAGGCAACCACACACACCAAATGAGTTTCATTCCTGAGACTGACAACTCAGGGACTCATTCTTTTGTTCCCATTTGCCTCAAATCCCCAAGTCCTTTGGCATGCCTCCTGGACACTATTTATGTAGGCTTGAATATATGGCTCACATTAGAACAAATAGAACTTCCTAAATTGGGCAATTTGTGACTTTGCACCCCAAGTTTCACTCACTCATCCCTGATTTGAAATGCACTAAAAGCACATTATTCCTGTTTAAGATGCAAACTACTGCCCTGAAAAATATCACTTTTTACCTGAGGTGAAACCAGTTATAAGTGAATGGTTGGGCAAGGGTAAGCTGCGTTGATAAATAGAAATTCCTTAGAACCATGTGTAGGCCATTCTGCTAATATGATGAGGCTACACTTGCTAGTGGATTAATTACTCTTTTCTTCTAACTTATTTATTTCATACTTTAAGAAACCAAAATGTCCAGTAGCCACTATGCTTGTGACAAAGAAACACAATAAAAGCAATTTCTCCAGTACAAAAAAATAAAGCATTCCCGGTAATGCATTTTGGAATCCAGCATACCTTCCCCTAATGAGGTTTCAGCATGCTATAAATAACACTAATGAGACTTTGTCTTGCCCGTGTAATATATTTCCTTGATATAGCCTTAGATTCTCCATGTTGTGTGGAAAACTAACAGCCTCAGAAAGAAACGTCGTCTAATAGCACATTAAAACCAAAAGCACAATTAAATATAAATGAAGTCAGTAATTTAATTGCACAATTGTCGCTTTAAAAAATTCAAAAGAAAAGTAATGATGTCATTTTTTTTCAATCGGTAAATAATAAAAGTGCTTGTGGGGATGGTACAATATTTAAATAAACATTTTTCTGGTAAAAGGTAGGTAGCAAAGACAGTCAGACGTGCTTAGGAAAACCCTGGGGCTTGCAAAAAAAAAAAAATGGAGTATCTTGGCGTACATCATTCTGCCCATGTGACACATGGAGACAAACATCTCAATTTCAATATTTTTTGAAAGTGTATCCCATATTTGGAGGGTCTTCTGATTCTGAGCATTAGCAACCAGGATTCACATTATTCCAATTAAAATGAAATGCCAAGTGCCAATGCATCTAAGAGGCTCTCTAAACAGCTCCTGGTGAAATGAGAACACTGTGTTATCAGAAAGGCTATCGTTTTCATAGACCAACGATGGAGCACTTTCATGCTGACCAAGTATTCGAAAATCATTAAGGGCTATTCTTGAGCTCCTTTTTATCCAAAGACTGACCCAACACATCCTCCCTTTGATTGTCCTCCCTGATAAGACCAGAGATATGGAACTTTGTCTACAGGAAAATCTAAAGGAAGGCTTCGGGCTTCACTTTACATTGATTTTTATTCAATTCCAATCAAGAACATACCCAAGAAATTTACTTACTCAATTCCAGCATTATGATAAGGAGAGTGGGGGGAAGAGGCTTTTTAATTTTAAGTTAGCTATTATCTTGCCTTCCAGTTCCTGGAACTGACACAAGCAGGTCACCTGAGCACATTCTCTGATGGAGCACCTAGCTGCATGTAAATATCCTAAGCAGATCTGCCCCTTTGTTGTCACTGGCTTTGTGCTTGATATTTACAGCAATTTGTATACAGGACTTTCGTTTACTTTATCCCAAATAACTCTCCAACAAGTAACTCATTTAGTCATCTGCTCATTCCTTCTTTCAACAAATATTTATTGAGTGCCCTCTCTGCTCCAGGCACAGTACTGGGCACTGGACTTACGTTGTTAACAAGATGGGCACATCCTTACTTTCAGGGGCTGACACTAGAGCACTTGGGGTCACAGATGATCAACAAGTTAGCAAATAAAAAGATCATTTCTAAAAGCAGTAAGTATACTAAGAATATAATAAGAATAATAAAAATATGAAAGAAAATAATACAATAGGAGCTCGAGGGTAGAGGGCTGCCACTTGAGCATTGTGGTCAAGGAAGAATTTTCCAGAAGCTGACGTGTGATGAGGGACAGCTAGACAATGCAAAGATCTGAGAAGGGCACTCCTGGCAGAAGGAACAGCACACGCAAAGGCTTGGAGGGGAGAATGACTCGGCAGGTCCAGGAACATAATGAAACAGGCAAGATGAGTAGGATGGTCCCGATTTCACAAGGGATGAAACGAAAGCCCAGACAGGATTTTGCAAAAACTCACTGGAGTCTCAAACTCAGACCTCCTCAACCTCTCCCCGACGCCACAGCCCTGCACTTCTCAGGTTAAAACATTCTGTCACATGCTTTGGTACAGAGTTCTGAGTGGCCCTTGGGGAACCCAGCCTCAGAAACTGTGCTGCATTTCCCACTGGCTTCTCTTCTAGACTTCACCAAGTTTTTTTTTTTTAAAAAAATGATGACTACACAGCGAAGTAGGTAAATTATCATTGGAAAGAAATTGTTTTAGATTCCTCTGAAAGGATTACATCTGGACTGAGCAGGGGAATTCTCAGAAAGCTTTTTGAAACCATAAAGTAATAACATCCCCATAAACAGAGAGCTTTATACTTTTCCAAGAAGACCAAATGGCCTGGATTCGAATTCTGCCAATGCCTTTACCAGCTGCGTGGCCTTGGGCTCATTCTGTGCTGCGGTTTCCTCTTCAGTAAAACAAAACTAATAGCAAGACCAATGCTGTCCGGTTGCTGTGAGCATTAAGTGAGGGAATCCACGCGAGGTGCCAGCGAGGACAGGGCCAAGTGCATACTAATGTCTTTGGATGTTGTTGTTGTTTATCAACATTATTTCTCTAGGAACAAGTCCACCAAGGCGAGAAACAGACCAAAAACAAAAAACAAAAAAAAAATCCTTTTCACCCCTTATTTTCTTATTTGTAGAGGGCTTTTTGGAGAACAGCTATGACATGTTTAGCATTTGCGGTTTTCTCGTCTCTTTTGCCTAGAAGTGCCTAGTGGGCAAAGAATGTGTCTTTTTAATTAACTTACAACAGCTCCTGGCACATAACAGGAGCCGGGTGGCTCCCCCGAAAAGAACACCACCCCCTCTATAAATATCTGCCACTTGGTATGAGGATAAAATGAGATGACAGAGAAGAGCACACTGTGAAACTGAAGTCCCTTGTAGGAACAAGACATGATTGCTATTAATAATAAACAGTCATAATAAGAAAGAGCAATACATGTTGGATGAGTTATCCCCACGTCCACTGCCGTAATGGAAAAATAACATAAAAGTTCTAAGCATCTCTTACGGCGTCATCACAAAAGTCCCTGCTCTGTGACACAAGTTGGACCTCATTTCTAATTCCCACATCTCCCCGGCACCATCTCTTTTTATGTGTCCTTTGGAATTCCTCACGACGGGAGCAACAGCTGTGTCAGGCCAACCCATCATTCATCTTGGTGCCCCTCGCCGTAACTCAAAAAGCCTGTAATCACTTGGAAACCAGCTCTGACGGTAGGAGGCAGCCGGGCAGACTGAATTTACAACAAAGCCCTGCCTGCAGAAATCTTCCTGTCACCTACAGGCCACATAAACCATTAGCATCCCAGCCATCGTGCGTGGTCAATGAGCTACACAGGCATTTCAAAACCAAACACTTTGCCGCTATTTATGGGCCAAGTCAGGGATTCCAGCAGCTCTCTGATTTTCTTGTCGGCCTGCCAGAAGAGAAGCTACAAAGAACAGCTGTGTTACCCACCCTCCTACAGTTGGAACGTTTGAAGAAAATTAAAAGAAAAATCCCCAAACGTTAAAAGGTGCTGCTCCCCGATGCCGGCTTCTCCTTGCAGCGGCCCTGCAAACACTTTTAGCTCCACTGCCAGCCCCTGCCTTCTGCTAAAGAGGAAATTGACAACAGAATATCATTTTTGTCTAATTGCCCTACGCAGAGCTCTCACCAAAGGCAAGCCACAGTGGAATATTATTATTTTTAGAACACTACCCGGTTTTAACATTTTAGCAGCCACATGATCTCTTAGAACCACAATGGTCCTAAATGAACCATTTTACCCTATTCTCAGAAACAGATAAATATAGACACACACATATATATATATTTTTAAATAAGCCCTTTACCCTTACACAAGCTGATAAAAATATACTCCAAAGCCATACCTACATCTATTTATAAGTACAACATATACACATGGGATATTTAAAGCGTGGACTGGTCCTGGAATAGGTTTTTTTCATTTGCATAGAAAATTAAGTAAAGGTCAACACAATGAAACGTTTTCTAAGTCACTACTCCTCTTTATTAGGAAGTTCAGGATAATAGGCTCCAACCCGAAAAAAAAAAAAAGTCAGTGCAATCTAAAAATAACAAAAGGTGCATAACAAATCTGTCCTCATTTTGTTCTTAATAGAAGGTGTTTCTAGTGCATTGGTGAGAATGACCTAGCAAACGCATCACCTTGTACAGTCAATTTATTCCTTTATCAGACAGTCATCAGGGAGGGATTTTGTTTTGCATTGTCTCAACATAAAATGGAATGCCAAGCCTGCTTTCCCCGCTGCCGTGAAGGAGGCTCTTTTGTCAGGAAACCTTTCAAAAAGACGACTGATCAAAACCAAGAAGATGAGACCCGGACATGTTCCTCCTGCTGCCCTCAAGCGCTGCTCCCGCTGCTGGGTATGAGAACCTCTCAGTCGAAGCGCTAAGTCCAAAGTAGGACCCCTTTTGGCTTTCAATGCCACTGCTTCACCAGAAACACACAGAATGTTCCCCCCAAATTGTTTCCCGAGACGTGAAAGCCCTGGGCTCAGAAGGCAGGAACGTGCCCTCTCAATTTTTCGGTTGTAAAACTGAAGGGAGGAAAGATACAGGGGCTGCTCTGTGGCCACCGAGCAAACCATCAGGAGATCAAAGGAGCGTGTAGAGCCATCCACAAGGGTCACCTCTTCATCTGCACCTCGTTATCTGAACAAGCCAAATGAAAAGCTGAAGACCTGCCCAACTTTACAATAATATAGTATACATACTTGGCAAAAGAAAATCACAGAATAGAAACCTGTTGGAGGATTTTAATTTGGGTAATATGGTGCATGTTTTCATAGGGAGAGCAAGAAACGAAGAAGTGGATGCTTTGATCCATTTTTCTGTGTCTTGGATAAGTTCAGGAGATGTGAATTCCATGTAAGCCATCCTTTTGGCCCAACAAATCCATCCCACCAAAACCCTCCCCCCTCTTCACTCACTCAAACACCCCCAAAATCATCTTATACTTATAAAAGGGGCCTGAACTTCCTCCACCGAAAACATATCCTTTGAGTCTCAAACACTTTCCTGGTCCTCACAAGTCTCCTTCGTAGGTTATAAGAATACCCAGACGGATGACACTGTAAAAGGCCCGAGAGCAATGTAAGTAACAGAGGAAGGCAGCTGAGAGCAGGAGAGGGAAAAATGTACCAGCGTAGAATACCTGCTATGCGCCAGCAACATTACATTATATTGTTTCATGTCACCTTTGCAAAAAACTCTTAAAAGTAGACACCTAACACCACCATCTGGTCCTACCCCAGCCAGGCGGGCCGACAGGGATAAGGGTAGGGGTGGCTCAGACACAGCAGGCACAGAGTGTCCCTCCACGGACCTTGGCAGAGGCAACAGCATGATATTCACAACCAAGATTTAATGTGCGCTGACTCTGTCCTGATTCTTGTCCATATGTGCAATCTCTCATTTAATTCCCGTAAGAATTTTGAGATAAGCTTTGTTCCCATTTTACAGATGAGAAAATCAAGACTTAGAATAAGCCCAAGGTCTCACAGCTACTAATGGCAAAACCAGGCTGCAAAACAGCTCATTAGACCCCTCTGCTTCACGCTCTCCAGCAGTAACAAGCAGGAAATAATTCAGATTGCTGGTCTCATTCCGGCAAGCGACTTAACCTCTCTGGTTCTCAGTTTCTTCACCTAAAAAACAGAGGTGGTAATAACCACCAGTCAGAGTTACTGTGAGGACTTAGGATTACTCATCCGGGCCCTCCAGTGTGGCTGCATCAGAGCCCAAGCACCTGGGTGGCTGAGGTTCACGGTCACGGGACAAAGGTCTGCGGCCCCTTCAGAGAGCTAGCTTTGGCCAGGAAAAGGCCAGTGAGAAAGAACACAGGCTTCTGGCTACTGGAATGAAGGCTTCTTCCGCCATCCCTCTGTTTCGAACAAGTGAGAACACCAACTAACTCTGTCCTCAGGAACCTCTGAGCCTGACCACCAGTCTCAGGGGTCCCACTCACTAGAGTTTACCTCCGGTCCCCTTCCTTCTCCTTGTCATCATTACAGCAGTTGCCTAAGCACAACTGCTGGCAACCAAGGAAGCATCACTAAGGACTCAGACAACTGCCACTGAAGGAGAGAAGCAGATCCAGCCAGAGACCCCACCAGCACCACGCCAGGCTTGGGCACCCTGATCTTCCCCCTACTCCTGGACCACCCGCACGGGTGACCAGAGGTGAGGACTACAGAGAAAACCACAAGCCCCATCCACAGCTACATATTTTAAATAGCATCTCCTCTCTGCAGTCCTACGTGGGAGGGAAACATATGGTCCTACATTCATTATACTCCTGAGTTTAGGTTTGAAACATCATATTTTCATTACAAATAAGCTTTGATGACACTGCCTATTGCAATAATTTCAATGCATGGTTAATTTCATCTGCAGCAGTGGTGAGCGTGGCATACCAATTTACTGCCAGATGAGAACAATCTGATTTTAGCATCTTAACCCTGAACTTGAATTCCCTTTCTTCCTGAGAACCTCATTTTAGCAAGACTTGAAGTGACGGGTAAAAGCACGTCACTGACGGTGACTCAAGGAGTGGAAAAGTTGAAGGGGGAGGAAATCTGCCGAGGAACTTTAATTCTCGAGTTGGGGGAGGAGGGGAAGAAAGTGGCAGAAAGTTTGGGGTCGGTTGTGACAGTGTGCTTAGAACTTCAACGAGCGTGTCAAGTCTTCGCAGTTTGGCTGGCAACCTGGCAAGAGCAGATCTATTTGTAAGGTTCCTTTCTGCCGCATCTGACTTCAGGCCAAGCCAGGAAGCAGCAAGAAAGGCTTCACTCATGGAGACCTTCGTTCTGGGCCAGGAAGTTCAGAGTGAAACTAAAATGTGGAATAATGTGGCTGGTGGACGGGATGGAGAGAAAGGTATGCTCACTTCTTAGCTCCTCTGTAGGAGCCAGAATATAATATATACATATTATATATAATTTATAATTATATAAATTATATATAATTTGTAATATTATATATATAATTTGCAATTATACATAATTAATATAATCTATAATCAATTCTATATTGATTACCTGTTTCTATATTAATTATATATTATTAATAATTACATATATTTATAATGTGTGATTATATTTAAAATTAAATATTACTATATATTATATTACTTTTTTTTTTCTTTTTTTTTGCGGTACGCGGGCCTCTCACTGCTGTGGCCCCTCCCGCTGCGAAGCACAGGACCCGGACGCGCAGGCTCAGCGGCCATGGCCCACGGGCCCAGCCGCTCCACGGCATGTGGGATCCTCCCGGACCGGGCACGAACCCGTGTCCCCTGCATCGGCAGGCGGGCCCCCAACCACTGCGCCACCAGGGAAGCCCCTATATTATATTACTATACACTGTACATATTATTATATGAAATATATTCTATAAAATATATATACTAATATATATTATGTTTTCAACCAAACTGCTTCATTCTTACTTGGCAAACTTTTCTGTAGCCATTTGGCTACACTTCATTTCCATTCTTCTGTCATTCGACAAACACTGAGCATGTGCTAGGTACTGGGAAAAGAAAAGGGTACTGAGAATATGGTCCCTGTCCCCGAGCAACCCAGAACTAGCCTGGGACACAGAGTAGAAGGAACCAATTACAGAGATGTGATAAGTTGTTCAGATGTACCAAGAATTCTGAAGAGGAAGTAAGTGACTCCTCACAGGGACTCGGAGAGGTCTTCAAAGAGGTGGTTAAATAGAAATTGAATCCCCCCCCAAATTAAGAGGAGTTAACCAGAATGATGCCACCAGACACAGCAGCCCTTACAGAGGCCCAGAGGCTAAACACAGCTTAGCGCTGACATTTGAGGAACTACAGGTATAGGAAAACCCCAGGATAACATGTCGTGCAATAATGTGAATTTGAATACAAGATTCGGCTCCTGCCCTCTCTCCAGTCCCAGTTCTCAAATGGGGACAGCTAAAGTTCTTTGCTGTGTGTGTGTGTGTGTTTGTGTGTGCACACGCACTTCTGCCTGTATGCGTGCACGTGCAAATGGCGCTCATGCACATAAAGGAAGGCTGATGCTGGATCCCACATGTCAAGTAACCTCCCATCCCAATTGCTCCAGAGTGGGCCAAAGAAATAGATGACAACCAGCTAAGATTCCCAGAATCACTGCTGCTATCCTGACCAGAATGGTTCCCATCAAGAACTAAGCCAGAGTAGATGTCCACCACCAGGCTGTACCAAACCACAGGTGGAACTAGGATGGATTTGGGTCTTACAGCAAAATCCCTGAAACCTGTGTGCCTCACTGCACTGGCTCTCCCGGTCATTCCGTCCACCTCATAGCTCCCACCCCCCTCATTCTGCACAGTTGACTTTTGGGAATCCACTGATTGCACTGTGGAAGGTTTTACTATAGTGGGTTCAGTGTGAGTAGCATTGGGACTGGTGGGAATGGAGTGCAGGGTAGAAGATAAGCATAGAAACAAAGCCCTGATTATTAAGAGTTGCATATCCCATGCCGAAGAGTTTGGAGTTATCTTAAGGTCCAAGGGGGGGACCAGTGAGTGACTATAAGCCAGGGATTCAAAAGCTGTGCACAGATGCAATTTGTTTGGCCTGTACAAAGTTTTAAAAATCAAGACATTCTGCATAAACCTCGATCTTTCCTTAAGAAGCTGGGCTGACTTTCTCATTAGCCGGAATAGCAGTGCTCTCTTTGTTAGGAGACACTCCCTTAGTCACCATAGGCCCCATCATACTTAATCAGATTCATGCCTTTGGTAAACCTGATCCCTTCAGGAACCTGGGTTTTCTTTCAAAAAAAAAAAAAAAAAAAAAAAAAAAGAAGAAGAAGAAGAAGAAGAAGAAGCTTTAAAAGAATCAAAATTTGCATGTTACAAAACTCACTCAAGCATCAGTGTCCAGAATAGGTGACAGGAATGGGGAGGGACTGGAGGCAGAAGAAACTGTCAGAGGGTTACAGTGATCATCAAGGTTTCACATGCAGAACCCAAGGAAAAAATGTCAGAAATGGCTCTGACTACACCTTCAATAAGCACGCTGTAGCTGCATATACCATCTTACAATGCTAACCCATAACCCCATAATCTAAATGCAAATGTCGAGGTGTCAGAGCGGCACCACAGTTTGACAATACTGATGGGAAACACAATAAATACCGAAGCAAATACACCAGTCAGAAGTAAAGTAAATTGATAGTACAGCTTAGCTGGGATCACAAATGAATCACTCTAAAAGCAATCTTGTCCTGTTGTAAAATGAGATAAACACCTACTTCCCAGTTATTTCAGGAATAACACAAATCAGCCCATCTGTCTTAATTCAGTGGTACTCATCATACATTTTTTAAAGTTATCACTTCCTCAAGAGTCATCCTATTGGATGCTAACAGACACCTTACGATGACAGTCTGTGGCATGACCTGCAGTCTGGGTGTCACTTCAAAGCAGCATGGAAACCCTGAGCTACACATCTCTACCGGAAGTGACTCGTTTTCTAGAAAGCCGGGGAGGGGGAGCCCTCAGGCGTTAGCCAGATACAGTCTTCAAATGACATTGGAGAGGTAGCTGAAGGTAGAAACACATTTTTTTAGGAAGGAAATGCAAATGTTAGTACAGGCAACAATTGACTGCAAACTAAATTACTAATCAATATCTGATAGTGGGACAGACTGTCCACCAAGGTTGTAAGAGTCATATTCAGCATATAACGGGAGATGCTAGAAAGGGAGCCTGCCCTGTTTAAATTGTATTCGTGTTTTGTACTCAAATATAAATAAGCTTGCTGATCGTATCACTGTCTCAGATTTATGGTAAACACAGGAGAGCACAAGAATTGCAGAAAACCTCCCTGGGTCTTGCAATGTCTCAGAGTAAATACTTTCCTCTCCCTCCTTGAATGAAAGAAAACATGGGATGAGAGTCTGAAAAACTCCTGAAATTCACAATTAGAAACTTAAGGCTCCATAGAAAATATTGGGTTAGACAGCCTGAGGTTAGGGCAGCACTATGGAAAGCTCAAAATATGTGTTATGACCAACACAAACTGCATGCAGAATAACGATCCCCTGCTCTGTAGAGGCCAACAATGGTATTTCACACATCTTAATCATGATGTGGATCACATAATTAACCCCCTCTTATCATTATCATTCTGGGCTCTCGAGAAACTTGTCAGGTTCTCCCTCCATGAGAGTGCCAACAAAATGCCTGTAAATAGGGCTTCCCTGGTGGCGCAGTGGTTGAGAGTCCGCCTGCCGATGCAGGGGACATGGGTTCGTGCCCCTGTCTGGGAGGATCCCACATGCTGCGGAGCAGCTGGGCCCATGAGCCATGGCCGCTGGGCATGTGCGTCTGGAGCCTGTGCTCCGCAACGGGAGAGGCCACAAGAGTGGGAGGCCCGCGTACCGCAAAGAAAAATAAAAGCCTGTATATATATTTTCTTGTCACAGACAGCAAGCACGCAGAAAAGCTTCCTCCCCATCCCCTTCCCCAAGGTGGTCTCCAGGCAAATATTCACTGCCTTTCTGATTATATAATATATAATATGGAGCTGTGGATTCCTGGCCTCTGAGTCTTCCAGAGGAGCCACACACACCCCAAAGCATCTGCCATTAGTTTTGAAGATACCACAATGCTGAGCACCCACTCTTCTCATAGAAGTGGTTCTGCAAGTCCAGCTCCTGGTCTACTTTGGTGATGCTACCAGACTTCGGTGGAAAATTCCACTCCTGCCCTCCTCCTTTCTCCTTCCCTACTCCCTCATATGCTTTATTTGTAATTATCTCTATAGGAGAGACCAGCAATTTATAAATAATGGCATCAAACCCACAAAGTTGCCAAAAAGTTTTCTAGATTATTAGAAGTTCATGTAAGAAGAATTGAGAGAGAAAGACTTCACACCCCAAATTTATTCAATGTGATCTTATTTCTACAGAGGGCAACTGGCTCCTTGGTTCCTTGAGGTGAGGCAAAGGGTTATGTCTCATATATGTCACCTGCCCACCTCCCTTGAGGGGTGGCACAGGGCTCCTTGAATCAATCAGTGAATAGTTTTCCTTGCCTCTATGAGAGTGAGACCAAAACAAGAAGAGGGTAAGCTCCGAACTGTAATTTTCTAAACCCTCGGCTATGAAATGAATGTTGCTCTTTAATCTTCACGATGACCTTGTGAAGAGTCATCATTACCCTCAGTTTCACAGGTAAGGAGAAAGAATGTTGAGAATCAGAGAGATTAAGTGACATGCCCAGTGTCGTGACTGCCCATTGTAAGTGACAGAACAAGACTCCAATCCAGATCTCGCTGGCTCTACAGCCCAGTGTAGATGCCAACAGTGCATCATTCGACAATGACTAATTTCTCCTCCCTCGGTGAATGTTGACACAGTAATTTAAATCATTGACTGGGCCTGGCTTCTCACCACACACAGACACAGTCATTTTTCACATGGGTAAACTGACCCAAAAGGTCTTCTAAGTTAACTAAGCAGTAATGTCCTTTGCACTCTAAAGTTACACGAGGGACAGAGTCCTTTCTGTAGTTCCTCGGATGAAACATATCTTAAAGGGACCAAGAAATGGTGAGTGTTTTATTTGGGATGTGTGACATCAAGAGGACTGAGTAGAAGCCTGGTAGCAAGAAGAGATGGGTACTCTCCTTCGGCAGCCCAGGACAAGTGCATCTCAGAGGCAGTGAGGCAGGAACCAGGTGAGTTTTCCTGGCTTTTTTCCCCTTCCTGAAGATGATGTCTAGGGGCGGCCTAGCCATGAAAGCAGGAAGCCCCAAAGGTTACCCCATGTGGATAAAATCATCAGCAGAGGTGGGGAAAAGGTGGAGTGCATGCAGTGCTGATGATAATGATGACTTCCCAAGGGCTTCGTTCCAGGTATATTACCTGAAAATTTCAATCCTGGTGCTCTCTCTGTTCAAGTGAAGGAGCTGCCACAGAAGCTGGCTGACCAGCCAATTTCTTGGATACAATTACATTTTTATGTTGACGTTCAAGAAAACTCAGGACATCAAGAGGACTGCTGGGCACCACACATCACACCCAGAGCCCCTCTCTTCAGGTTCCATTTGTAAAAGGACGAATCAGCCGGTGTGGCCATTTTCCATGCCTGAACCGAACGGTGGGTCAATAGCAACCATGCTTTTCCTCACACTGTGGTCACCTCCCAAAGTCCTGGGTCACAGCTGACTAAATGAGCTGGATAATTAAAAGAGGGGATGAGCCATGCCTGAGATTTTTCCTGCCTCATCAAGAACACCATGCCCTTTTTATCAATCTACTTGGTTTTTTCTTTTTTTTTTCCCCCTTTGAAAAATGATTAGCCTTGAGAAACTTCCAAACCATGGCACCCTCCACCATTAGCTGTCATGGCCAGAATATTTGAAAAGTTTCAAATGTGCCCTGTGCTTCGAAAATTCAACTAATAAATCCTGGGGTGGGTGTGGGAGATCAGGAGCCTTTCCTGGGTTGTTGTTGTTTTTTTTTTTTTTTTACACATCAAAAACCAAAACCTCAAAACCTCAACATGTTCTTCCAAATTTGAAGATTTTCTATCACAACAAAGTCTTTGTTTAAAAACATTTTTATCTGGTGGGGAAGAGGATGGAGTTGGGGGTGGATCATTCTTTGGCAATTAAAATTTCAAGACAGCAATTCTCAAGGATCATATGAGATATATATTTTTTTAAATATATATAATATTATGTATATATACACACACATATGGTGCATGTATATGGATATATATATAATATTATGTAACATATACAGATAGAGATAAAGATACAACTTCATAAAAACTTAAGTTCTATGACAACTTTCCACTACATTCAGGCTTTTAACAAAAAACATTCGTATTTCTCCAGCATGTCACTCTCTCAGAGGCCTTCACGTGCAGTGGCTCACCTGAGCCCCACAGCAATACCTGTCTACCCACCTGCATGGCAGGTAAAATTACCATCTCCATTTTAAAGATGGAGAAACTGAGGTTCAGAGAGTCTGAGCGACTTGTTCAATGAAATGCAATCCCATAAGATGGCCAGATCCAATTTGGACCGTGAACTCGCCCACCTAGAAATCTCTTTCATCTTCCTGTTATGCACCATGACCTCCAAATTACTTCACATCTCCAGACCTGAATTTCCTCATCTGTAAATATCTTAAATATTTATTCTAAATCTATTCTAAATCTACCACTAGCTCTAACATTTGATGCTTCTATAAATGAAAATCAACTCATGCCACAAACTACTCAAGACTCATCGGCAGCCACTCACAACCTACGAGACACAGTCCAGCCTCCTTTGTATAGGGGACAGGCCTCACTCATCTCTCTGGGCTCATCTCCCAAGCATGACCCCATTTCTTTGCCCAGATCCAGCCTGTTGAGCCAGGTGGCCTGTACTTTTATTCCCTCAGCCAGGAACATTCTCCTCACCATCACTACCACCACCACTCTTTTTTCCCAGCAAAATCTGCTGAGATTTCCCCACCCACTTCCAGCAAGAAGTGTTTCCTGTCCCTTTCAGATAGAACTGACCATTTCCTCACCTCGGACCCTTTACCACCCTTCTGTCACAACCCCTCTCCCGCTTTATTGCACTTCCTTACTTATATGCCCACCCCCCTTGACTGTACCCAGGGGCCATGTCTACCTTTAGAACCTAGCACAGTGTCAGGTACACAGAGCTTGGGGGAGAAATATATGTTGAATGAGCAGACAAAAAACTTGTCATCTGAAGTACTGAAAATGGTTTTAACCTGAGTACAAAGGTTCTGTCTAGCACCCAAAACATAATCCATTGGTTGCGCTGAAAGCATTAAGAACTGACTTCACTAATTCTGTTTCCACTCTATTATTACGACTATAATCAGTCAACAAAAGATAAACGAGGTCTACAAATGCCAAGCATTGTTCTGGGAGTATACATCATACCGATAAATAAGGCGTAGTCCCTGCCCTGGTAGAAATCAGATGCTAGCTGAGAAACCAGCTATGTAACGTACATCAGTAACTACTGAAATAGGACACATGGTGTGAGAGGGAAATTTTATGCTGGACCACAAAAAAGAGAAGGTTAAACATACTTCTATTTCCCCAACCAATTAGATTGGACAAATGGAAAAGAAGCCACTTACTTTGATTTTATATGTATTCCCTTTTGCAATTTATATGGTTTGCCAAACAAAAATAAAACCACATTAGTTAAAACACCACTACTTAAAATAATAAACAGAATGTGAGGTATTCTAAAGGTGACCTTGATTCTATTCTTTAAAAAGGAGCTTAATATGCCAATTAATGCTGAAAACAAGATCAGAAAGGATGCCCACTCTTCTGAGCACTTGAGAAGGAACCACTTTGTATACAAACACACCTCTCACGATATAAGCAGAGGCCAGAAGCCCTGATACGTAAATTTTGAAACATACCACCAAATCACTAAGGCACAACTCTCTAGACAGCATGGCATGATTCTTATACACACTTGAAAATAACAAACCCACATTTATGTTAAAGCACAGCACATGATTCACTTTGCTATAAAGCAGAAAACTAACACACCATTTTAAAGCAATTATACCCCAATAAACATGTTAATAAATAAATAAATAAATAAAAATTAAAAAAAAGAAAACATAGCACAGTTTAGGCTTTTCACTAATTCACACTGGCCTCCCTCTGAATTTGTCTGGAGCATTCACTGAGTGCTGAGAAAGGCACTTCTCATGCATCAGCTGTCGAATCCTTCCAACAACCCAATGTAGGTGGTGTTATTATCAAACCCATTTTGAAAAAGAAGAAACTGAGGCAGAGACATTAAACACTAAACACATCCAATGTTGCAATTTTGCAAGGGGTGAAACCAAAGTTCATTTTCAGTCCTTTCGGACTCCCTACACTCCCTAGTCATCAGTAAGCTATGGTACCTTCATGGGGCTTTACCAGACCAGAAAAAATAAAAGCCATTATCAAAATAAATTACCAAACCTCTTATTGTTTTTTGAAGAAAGTGAAAACTGCTGTAAAGCTCATTTTGAAGATGGCTTGGAGTCCCCATGACTTTGCTGGGACAATATGCAGTGTTTCCCCTCTACGTAGCTAAATGGCACAGAATTCTCAAGTAATCCAGCAGCTGCTAACCACCATTACATCGTTTAGTCAGCGACTGTACCTCAATGACTTTTTTCTCTTGATATGTGCTTAGGTTACCAAGAAAAATCTGAGAACTTGCTAATGCAAAATTCATCTAGTGCAAAGTGTTTTCCGTCTAAACTCTGCTCTCCCAAAACTGACCTTATGCTTGGGATCCTGATAAACATTTCTTGATTTAAAGCTTGATTTAAAATCAGGTGGAGGGGGTTTCCCAGGTATTCACGTATTAACATTTGCAGTTCAGGTTTTGTTTTGTTTTGTTTTTCTCCCAGACAAACAACATCCTTTCAAAGGGCTCCTCTGGTACCTTCCTCACCTGACCTACCTAATTTAGAGCTGTCCCTGGTGCCATCATGGTGGCGACATGGCTCTGTGATAGCTAATACACACGCATACTTACTGCTGACATTTAAAAACATTCCTAACAGTTTGTGTGAGTACATGGTAAACAGATGCTGTGGGATTTTTTACCCATTATCAGTCATCTCCGAAGACTGCAGTCAAGTGACAGGCTTTTGAGGCTTTTCGGTCTAACAGAAAGAGATTTATTTTTAATAGAATATTGATATTATGGTACAAAATGGCATTTGATGTTTATTCGTGCCCCTTTAGCAATGCAGTTCAGCTTGGTGGGCTATTTTGAAGCCCTAGCACCCTCTATGCTATCTGTTACTCTGTTCTTTTTTTCCTTGGTCGGGGGGAAAGTTGCAGACTTTTATGAACTCTGATTAAAGTACCTCCATCTGAATGCAGATTAAAAGTTCCAACACCTGAGAGCTCAAAACCAATGAATATTTATACCAAAAACCAGCAGATGAATACACTCTAAATCTTCAAATGCAAGTCTAGTCATGGGTTTTATCTTATTTTAGGACTTACTTTTTATTAAAATGAACTCTTGCATATTTACACTACAGAAATAAATGTTATTTGGAAGTACAATACAGTGGAGACCTTACAAATGCATTGCCTCTGGGGAAGGCAACTTCTTTCCTCAAGCAGATTTTTATTTCTTTATCAGGTCTTCATTGAAGAAAGGTTTCATTGTATATGATTGACATAATCTGGGAACCCGAAAACATACTCACTGGGGAGAGATTATTCATTTCGTGGTCAAGAAATTGTGAGTCCCTCCATACATGGTGGATTTCATCGATTTAACAAGTTTCTCCCTTTCATTGGAAACTTCGTTCTGGACTGCTTCTCTAGAATGTAGAGATTGTATAAACAAGCACAAAGGAACATTGTTTCAGAAACAAGTTTACCTGCCTTCTCTGTGAGGTGGCCTAACACATTTTGGTTTTGAGGTATACCCTTAAATCATGATCTGTCTTCAGTATGTAATCAGAGTAAACAAACACTGGCCTTCAGGACAGCTAGCTCTAAGAAGTGGTAGTGGTGGCACAGCCAGGCCAAACCAGAACCAGAGGTTCCCTACCAAGCTTATGCAGTAACACAAGTGAAAGTAACCACTGTCACCTACCAACATCACAGGATAAGTAAATGACTCCAAAATGCATTAAAAAGTGATTATTTCAAAGATAGAGAAATCTTCTGTCTTAAAATAACTAAGCTGGAGGTGAAAAAGAAAGCCATTCCTTTCTCAATCCCCTTGCAACCTCTTGCTGTTCATTAAAGCGCAGTAAACCTCACATAAAAAGTCAAGTGGGCTTATCAGAGTTTGGGGAAATACAAATTTTGATTGAACCCACCAGGCATCTTGAGACTTCTATGCCCTCACGACACTGGGGACTGAGAATGTGCAAATTTGCCATCATGTTCCCAAACTTATTCCTTCTTTTTCATAAAGTAAGCTTAGAGATAAATGTTTACAAATCAATCCAGTCATCATTTCTTCATTTTAATGCTGAAACGCTTCATTTTGATTGCCGCCTTTTTGACATTTCACTAAGGAAATATGTTTGCGTGTTCGCAATGCCATTGAATCAGCAATTAGATCTCCATATTCCAGATGTCATGAGAGTTTTCAATGCATCGCCCAATAAAATTTATTTCTGAACTTTGAAAAACAAAACAAACAAATGTACTTTGTATAAATTAAACACATTATCCTTATTTTTCTAATTGCTACATTTAACACAGTCAGGGCTTGAACTTATGAATTCAAGAATTTCACATCATTCTATATAATATTTTTTCTTGCAAGGAAGACAATTTTGGATTATTTATGGGAATGACTTAGGCATTTTGATTCACTAATTTTTTTACCCCTGTTGGAACAAGAGACATGGAGACAAAGTCATGCCATTAGCAGCATGCTGCACTCTCCATCCTTACCAGCCTCTCTTGAGCCTTGGCAGTCTGGCTGAAGCAGGAAGTTTATTGTCAAAAGTGGACAAAGAAAAATGTAATTCTGGTCTCATGCATGCCTTCATTAAGATTTTTTTTAACTTCTTAACTCCCTTCCAGCAGACCTCACAATGCTCTCATTCTCCTTTAGCTCACAGGGCTAGCTCCAAAATACCGTTTCTGTGACTGCTTGGCTATCGTGTGTCACAGCAGAGCAATCCGGCGCCAAACCTTTCCTCTTTCACTCCTTGGTGAACTGAATATACAGCTTCCCAGCTCTTTTCAACACACTCTAACTATTAAAAAAATACAGTAGGGCTTCCCTGGTGGCACAGTGGTTGAGAGTCCACCTGCCGATGCAGGGGACACGGGTTCGTGTCCCGGTCCGGGAGGATCCCACATGCCACGGAGCGGCTGGGCCCGTGAGCCATGGCCGCTGAGCCTGCGTGCCCGGAGCCTGTGCTCCGCAACGGGAGAGGCCCACGTACCGCAAAAAAAATAAATAAATAAATAAAATAAACTAAGATGACTATACAATGTGCAATTTGGCACCACCAGAACATTTAAATGGCAGGGCAGAGGTACCATGGTAAGGAGCCACCCTGGGTGACTTCAAGCATAGCTGTGTCAGGGAGAAACAAGTTTGCTCCAGGACTCTGTTCACCTGAAATGGAGATACACACCAGCTCTTCATCTTCATGAATGGAGGAGCATGGCTAAGTGAGTAGAGAAATCCTTCCCTAAAACCCCCTTTTCAGGGCATGCCCATTACCACAGAGGACCCTGGCAGACAACAGAGGGTCTACTCCTTCCATTATTCCCAAGACAACTCATTGGCATTTTCTTCTTGAATAAGAAAAATGACACAATCCAGTGCTCCTTCTGATGGAAGGATTTTGCTTGGTATTTACCCAGTTCCAAAGGGTAACACAAGAAGAGCTTGACTTCCTGTTCTCTTCCCATCTATAAAATGTTTTGTAGATGTCTCCATCTAGCCCATCCTACCTCCTGAAAAATGTGCCTGAGCAAAAACTCATCTGTTGGTAATAGAACTGGAAAATGCCTCATTCCAGCTAGAGGTGGTACGAGAGCTGCTCCTGCTCCAGCAAATTTATTTTGCCTTTCAAGGGTGTAATTGCACACAACATAGTGCAGTTTTGATGAATCCTTCAGAACTTAACACATACTCGGGGGTGGGGGTCCAATATGTTGATTCTTCATGCATCGCTATCATGGGAGTAACCAGAACGCATTTAAACACCACAGGAGGTACACTTCAACTTACCTGGTCCTGCCAAGGGGAAAAAGTGCTCATTAATGACTCAGTCCAGGAGAGGAGCCAGCAGAGGGGGTGCTTCCTCTCTGACAATATTTCTGGTTTGCTTGGCAGTCACGTTTCCCTTGGGGAGGTCCCAGGTGAGAGGCACACTGGAATCTTCCAGGCTTATGCCCTGATCATTTTAATGAGAAAGCAGTACCAAAATATTGGCACCTTGCATCCCACCAACATATGGAGCCACTGTACAGGCACTTAATTGAACTCCTTCAAGATTATGAAGGGTAGAGTCAACCGGGTCGATGAGTGTTTATTCTGTGAACTTGGGCTCTGAAGAGGTGATGCACAGGTAATAACAAGTCCATTTGCCATTTTCACAGAGAATGATCTTTTAAAGTCTAGATTCTATGTTCCTGTAGTTGGATTTCTGATGAAGCACATGGGAAGTCTACGAGTTACGGTGCATTAGTAAACATGTGGACGGGTGTCATAAGACCCTATGGTTTGAGTGTAACACAAGCAGACTCTAAGTTACCAACCCTCCCCAGAAAGTCAGAATCAGAGGTGAAGAACCACAAGAACAGTGCTATGGAAACGCTGCACTTGCTTTTTTGTTTGTTTTTTGTGTGTGTGTGGTATGCGGGCCTCTCACTATTGTGGCCTCTCCCGTTGTGGAGCACAGGCTCCGGACACGCAGGCCCAGCGGCCATGGCTCACGGGCCCAGCCGCTCCGCGGCATGTGGGATCTTCCCGGACCGGGGCACGAACCTGTGTCCCCTGCATTGGCAGGCGGACTCTCAACAACTGCGCCACCAGGGAAGCCCAAGGAAATGCTGCACTTGTGAAGTCATTGTACCAACTATCTCTGGGAGGGAGGTCTGCTTCAACAGAAATAGAGAAACGAAATAGAGCACAGAATGTAGAACCAGAGAAGGATTCAAGCCTTGGCCCTGCTTCTCTCTGTGTAATGTTAAACAGCCTTTTCCAGCCTGTTTTCTCACCTAAAAATTGTGACGTTGAACCGATGCACAGGGGCTGTGTTACGGGCTGCACTGTGTCCCACCCCAAAATCCCTATGTTGAAGTCCTAACCGCCAGGACCTCAGAATGTGACTGTATTGGGAGATAAAGCCTATAAAGAGGTTATGAAGGTAAAATGAGGACAGATGGGTGGACCCTAATGCAATATGACTGGTGTCCTTATAATAAGAGAAGTATTAGATACAGATCCACACAGAGGAAAGACCATGAGAAGACAAAAGAAGAAGAGAGCCATTTGCAAGCCAAGGAGAGAGGCCTCAGAATGAACCCTGCTGACACCTTGATCTTGGACTTCTAACCTCCAGAACTGTGAGAAAATAAACTTCTGTTGTTTAAGCCAACCAGTCTGTGGTGTTTTGTTATGGCAGCCCAAGCAAACTCATACAGGCTGTTCTGAGTCTCCAGTGCAATCAGATGTAATAGGTGCTCAGCATGGCACAGGCCTTCAGAGAATGTTAGTTCCCATTCCAGTCTCTCCAGTCCGATTACACTACACAAGATGCACAAACAGAAACAGATCAATTAGGATGAGTTGCCTTAATGTGATATAGTAAGGACAGAAGGAGGAAGTCACCTTCCAAAATTCAGAGGCCAAGCCTCACGGTCCATGCCTCATCTACTGGACCATTCTGCCTCTGCAAGAAATGGAAGCACAGTGGGCATAGGGAAGCACATTAAACAAAACCCTAGATGACATTCCTGGCTTCTAGCCAATGGCAGATTCATATCTCAATGTAGCTTCAATATTTCTAAGCCACAAACAAGGGGTCAGAGGGAGATCACTGTGTACAAGCAAACAGCTTTTTCAAAAATCCCTTCTCCAAAGTGCTAGCCAAATAATCAAGCAATGTCTAACCCATTTTTTCCCCTTCTATCTAGACAAAACTGCCTGACAAGCCTAAGATGAAATTAACCCAATTCTTAACTACCGCCCCCCAAAAAAGCCATCTCCCATGATTGTGGAAAACGTTCCAGTCATATTCACAGACTGTCATGCAAGCATTTGAAGAGCTTCATGCCAAAGAGAAAACCGGGGCCCCAGAAGGCCAAGGTTATTGTGGAACCCAAGATTCTGAGTATAAACTCTCCACACCCACGGTCTGTGTGCTCACCAGATTAAACTAGCTATGAGACATTTAAAAGTTAGAACAACAAACACCCTGCCAGGTTTGCAGTGAAACTGCAGTCAGACAGGGCCACCTAGTCATGTGTGCCCCTCTTAATCCCCCCCTGAGGGTCAGGTAACACACCGAGAACCTGAGAAATATGCATATCCACCCACAGCCTGTTCCAAGTCAGTTTCTCTCGTTAAGTCAGGTCTCTCTCAACCTCCAATTCTTGGCAGTTTTCAGAACCAGAACCAAAGGGACAATTGGACACAGTCCAATTGCAGTGAAATTCAAAGTTGCCTTAGATATGCCAGGGTATACAGAGCAGGGACTTGCTTACTCAACATATAAGTTAAGGTCAACAAGGGAAGGAACACTTCCTGTTCACAAATCCTTTAGGGCTGTTTGTTTTGGGGCCTCTGGTTGTTCCTGGTGAAATCCCAAAGTATATGCCTGGGACTAACCAGCTTGGTCACATGAAATGCATTCTCCTTTGCAAATCACTGAAGTCTTACCAGGCCTAACAGCATGCAGTTCCTGCTTGTTCTCGCTAGGAAGCGAAAGAATAGAATTATCTCTCTTCTCAGAACAGCCAAGGCCTTTGACCATTGGAATGGTCAGCTTTCCCGTTAGCCTGCCAACTCAATTCAACTGGAAACATCAGGAGAAATCCGTGTAAATGCAAAGATCCTAGTGTGTGCATATGAATACGTTTCATCCTGCCTGGAAACACAGCGGGGACCATCTATTAAGTGAGAGTATTGATTTTGAGACTTGCTTCTTTAACCTACAAGACACTCCGTGGCTTCATATCCAGTACCTCTTTTAACTTCTGTGTTTTGGGCCCTATATTGTGATCCACCAAGGGAAGCTTGTTTCCATCAGCAATATCTCCGTGTGAACTCCGTGCAGTTCTCCAGTACAGTTTTTCTTCCTCTGAATCGATGGTGGATGCAAAGTGGGTTAAGCTATTTCAAAAGAATCGGGTTACTAAATTGTTTTTCTCTACCATCAGAAACTTTTAATTACATATATTTACTAGTGAATTTTTGCTAGATGATTATTTAAAAAATCAACTGACATTAATGGCTCCAAGTGTGAAATACAAATTGCTTGAGTAAACACTGCTTTCTTTTTTTTTTTTTACAGTGTTTAAGTGGAGAGAAAAACAGACTTGTGCTATTAATTGATGCAAATTCACCCAAATGATCCTGTTTAGTGAGAAATAAACACAATCCCAACATGAAGATTATTGTTTGCTGTCACCCTGACTTGTTTCCTGTGCTCATGGCCCTGAGGATACCTTAGGATTCTTGACGGTGCATGAAAGGATCTTGTGTGTGTCCCACACAAGGGTGCCCGCCCTTCCTTCCTTCCCACATATTAATAAGCATTTGAGCAAAAGCATCAGGCAATCTGCACCCTCAGTGGCTCACAAGGGAAGTGCTCATTTGTGGGCTTAAATGCTGGAAATGAGCACACCAAAAAGGAGGTGTGTAAAACTCTGGTCCATTACGGCTCAATTATCCACAGGATTAAACCTGAAAGGCAGCATCTCTGAAACAAGTTCATCTGAAAACCCAACGGGAAGCCTCTCCAAAAAACAAACAAACAAAAACAGGCTGGCTCCTTCCCAGCAGAGAATGGGGAAGAGCTGGGGTATCTCCAGGTACCAAGCAGAGGTGAACCCATCTTCTGCCCCATCACTCCAGAGGTTATGAGGAGATCATCACTCAGCCAGGGGCCAAAAACTGCCCGAGATGCCTGCCTGACACCTGGCTGTGTAGACACTAGACCACAAAGGCACAGGTGAGGGAATGATTCACCCTCAGCATGGCATCAAGGGTAAACACCATGGTGGAGGGCAGAACTGGAAATAAATCCAACAGGCATGTCATCTTCAAATGCAAAGGACGCGCTCAGAGATAAAGGTGGGGACAGTACAGATAAACCTGAGTCACATTCAGGAAGGCATCCATCTTGGGTCATGTATCTGATCACGGGCCCTGTAATCACATTGCCTGGCGACAGGAACAAGAAATTTCTTTTGTTCACAACAATGCCCAGGATCTGTGATTTCTTGGCCTGATCGTTGGACAATGCTACACTGGCAACTTGCTGAAAATAGCACTCTCCTCAAATGTACGTATTGCCAGGAGAGAACTGAGATAATACACTCTGCCCTAACTTAGTCACATACCATGAATGGCTCTAAAAATTCCTAAAAGGAATGCCAGGACCTGGTTGTAAGGGAAGCTGAATTATATGCCAATGACTTAAAAATAGGATTCTGCTGACGAAAAGGGAGACAAAGAAAGGTGAATTTCTTTCTTTGTGTTCACATAGCTGAGAGAAACGTGACTTAGGATCCTTTCAAACCATCAGTCCCTGATGAATATACATCTTCAAAAACCACTGAGCAACACCAGCTTTTCAGGCTAGTAGGAGACATTGCCCCCAACCCATCCCACCTGGAACCAACCCCAGAAGAAACCAAAGATAGATAGTCCCATCCAAAAATGATGAAGGGTGTTCTTGGCAACACAGATTTATCTGTTTTTCTTCTCCTCCAAACCATATTGAATGATTCTCCAGATAACAGAAGAACTAATAGGAGGTGGGAGAACTCTAGGGGAGGCTAATCACTAAACACAGGCTTCAGACAGCCATTAGAGGTTACAGAAGATGCTGAGCCAGGATCCTTAGAGCAATGACTTAGGGAGAGAAGTAGGGAAAAGCCACTTCTTTTGCCTGGAGCAGGCAAAAGCCCTCACTGCAGAAGAATTTCAACGAAACTCTGGCAAAATGCCTTCTATGGTTCACAAGATGGCAGGCACATCAAAGAGGTCCAGAGAGCGACTGGCCTCCAAGTCCACACATTCAGTCCCCTGCCTATCGTGAGCTTGCCCACCCCTCAAGGAATGCATTGCTAGAAGCATCTACACAGCTATCTCCAGCAGCTGTGAAGTCCTTCCATCTTCAGTGTTGCCCCTGTGCTCAAGTATTGCTGGGCTGATAGAGTTTGACCCCAGATCTGGGTTTTACTAACCAGCTATGTCAAATTATGCATTTCTCAGAGGAACCAGCAGGGTCTCCAAGTAAAGAGGATAGAGGTAAAGACCGTGGACTCCAAGGAATTACGTTATTAAGCAAAAGCAGGAGGCCCTGAGGGAAATGGTGTATGTATTCCCCCTTCCAATGCAGAGACTTTCTTATAACCAGCTATCATCTCCAACTGACCACCGAGGCATCAAAAATTCAAATGAGAGACAGGCTGGTAAGGAAAGTTGCTCGTTTTTATGGCATATCTTACTTGCTTAGAGGCAAAATCTGTTGCTGCATTTGGACTCCTGAGAGAATGGGCCGCGGCTCTTGCTTCAGGATCTAAAGATGTGACCATCTGAAGCAAAGAAAGAAACACTCAGTTTCCTCCAGTGAAAATAAGACACTGCAGGTTGATAGGTTCTAAGAACAGTTACCAGGGAAAAGGGACCACACTTCTAATCAGGGCACAAAATCTGCTACCAAACAGTGGCTCAAAAAGTTTGGCGTCGTGCTAAAAATGATCACCCATAAGACAAAGTTATGACCCTTTCCTAAGGAGCTCAAAGAACTATTTAACTTTCAAAATATTATTCTATTATAAGAGAGTCAGCACGTAGTGTTACATTCACTCAAAATTAAATCGTCATGGCCCATACAGTACAACCACCTAATATAACCGTGTTGAGGGGTAATCCCTTCAGCAAAGATTTATTGAAACCAACCTCAATAAAGTATTCCAGGCACTGATCTAGGCCCTCGGGATCAGCAAAAAAGAAAAGAGACAAAATGCCCTGCTCTCATGGAGCTCACATTTGAAGAGGGGTGGAAATGGAGCAGTAAGAAATAAGCAAAATATATATTGTCAAACAGTGGTAAATACCACGGAGAAAAACAAAGCAGGCAAAAGAGAAAGAAGAGTGTTGGTATTACAATTTAAAAGGGGAGAGAGTGGTCAGGATCTCCTAAAGGAGATGAGGGCATTGGTCATGTAGATATTTAAAGTAAGAGTTTCCTAGACGTGTGTAAAGGCCCTGAGGCAGGAAAGAGGCCTGTTTGAGTAACCAAAGGTATAGTAAAGGTATGGTAAGTGAGGATATGTAAATTAGAATAGCATGAGACAGCGTGAATATGAATAGATTATATGTGTGTATATATATATATGTATATACACAAAAGATGTATATTATAATGTGTATGTATTATAACGCATAGGTATATAGGTATACATATACAACGTGTATATATATATATATGTGTGTGTATACATATAGTCTTACATAGTTATATGACTGTGCCAAGTATTTTGATCACTCATTTATTGAACATCTATTATACGCAAGCAACTGTGCTAGGAATAAGGTTGTAAATAAAACAGACGCTGGTCCCTGCTCTCAGGAAGGCTTAAATCAAATCAGAGGCAAAACCAAGATCTCAGAACTCCCACTTGGCACTACAGCAAATTGGGAAAGAGCCAGCAATGAATTTCAGGAACCGGGCAGTCTTACCCCAAGTTTTCCACAAGCGTTAAGCAAAAATAGCAGGTAAACTGGTTTTCTTTAGCACACTCTTGACTGAACAAGAAGTCTATGTGCTTTTCACTTATTTGCATTCATATTCATCAATACATTCAACCAGCCTTACTGACCACAGGCCCTATGCTGACCCAGTACTAAGAGGTAAAGGTGTAGAGGTGAAGAAAGTTTCCCCTTAAGGAGCTTCCTATTTAATGAGATAGACTGCAAAGAATTACAAGTATACAGTGTCCCAAGAAAGTGCCTGCACAATTTAGTCATGTGATGATTAACTTGTAGCAAATAGGATAGATAGAGGTTAACTGTTTTGATTACCTTAAAGTCACAAATATTCAGAGCCCTCCCCCAGTGCCATCGCATACGATTTATGATGTTAACTTCAGAAAGGTGAATATGGTCCAAGAAAACTCTGGGGTAGGAATATGCAGGTCTGTGAGTAAGAAATAGGGAAATACCTGTTCGATAGCTTTAAGGATAACTTCCCAGGGGAATTGATGGTGGAGGTGACTTTTAAAAGAAAGTGAGAGTGAATTGGAGCCTTGGAATTACAACAGACAGTCGTCCCTGGGTATCCACAGGGTATTGGTTCCAGGAAAACACACACACACACACACACACACACACACACACACACACACCCCACAGATACCAAAATCCGGTTGCTCATATCACGTTAAAAAAATGGCATAGTACAGTCAGGTCTCCGTATCTGCAGCTTCCGCATTCACAGAAATTCTACCCTCAGTCGGTTGAATTCCTGGATGCAGAACCCGCAGATATGAAGGGCTGACCGCAGGAATCTGCAAGCTGGCACTCGCATGCATGGAGGGGAATTCTGAGCTCCTGGCAGATGGTGAGACGGAGGCAGAATGAGAGTTCCTGGGAAAGGGCACCAGTCTTCCTCCTGTGGCCCCTCTGGTCTGTCTCCTCTCCCTCCACTTTCTCCCTGGTTGTCGGTCCTCCTTTGAACCTTCATTGTCACCTCATCCAGACAGTAAAAGAATAGAGCCAGCCTCCCCACAAAATGGATGCACTGTTCGAATAAATGTTAGTCCTCCTCTGATGTTGACATTTGGCAAAATAACCGAAGTGTTATTTTGTTTCTCAGCCAGGGGCAAGCGTGCTTTCACGCCCATGCTCTGTGAGGGCAATAAGCATGTTTCAGGGTCTTTTTACTTTTGGTCTCTGGATCCTTGCCAGCCAGGGATAATTAATATCTTGGATGACTCCCCACTTTCCCATGCATCCAAGGGCATCTGTTTTATGTAAAAGCTAGTGTTTGTTGAATATATAGATTTCATACCTATATTTATATAAGTTATATATTACATTATACCAATATATATTTATATAACCAATTATAATATATATTACATAATATATTCATATACATATATTAGTGTTTGTTGAGGAGATATATATATATATATACATGTGTATACGCCAAGCACTTTACAAGTATTTACACACTTAATCCTCACAATTTCCCTATAATTACCTCCACTTTTAGAGGAAGGAGGAGACGAAGTACGTTGCCCAAAGTCCCTCAGCCTATACCAGCAGGTACAACCAGCCAACTCCATTCTGCATTTGTGAGAGCAGGGTGCTTCACGCCATCCTCCTGGTGGATCATGCTCTAAGCATCTCTACCAACAGATAATGGCACAAGGATTCCGCAAGTCTCAGTGCCTTGCCAAGGTCACACCATCAGACCCTTAACTTCCCTGAATCTACTGCTGGTTTTTTCTGTGAAATCATGGTACTCTGAAAAGCTTTATGACCAGAATGGCAGACATCACCATGGAAAAGCCAAAAACTGCCCTTCCCAGCCTTGGTCATCCCCTGTGTGGGAGAGGAGATGTTAAAAAATCAACTCACTCACAGAAAAACAAAGTAATACTACATTCTACGTAGGTTTATAAACACCCAGTATGAGACAGCTAGAGACAGGAGGATAATTCCAGATGCATAATGAACAAACAGTAAATTTCATAGTGTGGGCCTTGTTTATACTTCTGCCATCAACTTTAATGATGAGCCTATTTATGCTAAACTTTACAACATTATCAGAGTCATTAGTGCCTGTAAGTGAGTGATAATGTGCTTGAAACTTCCACAAGTACGTGGGGCTTTCTCTGAGCCTACATTTCAATGTTGGGAGATGCAGGGTCAATGAGTATTTGCATACGAACACCTAGCACAACTATTAGGTATCGTGCCCCAGAAAGCAGCGCACTGTCCAAACAAGTTTGGGAATGTGAGTTAAAGAGAGCAAAACAGATGTATTTAACCTCAAATCTGTAACATAGTATAAAACGTTAATATGTCCTTTCTCCAAGATGGAACACATCATGTCACATTTTCTGAACACTGACCAAAGAAATTTGCTTCAAAAGAGGACCTATCTGATTATCAGTCTATTGAAACGCCAGTGTAATGGATGTTGAATCAAAAAACTGTAGCAAAGCCAGTATTTAAGTATAGCAAAGAATAAACAGAATATGCATTGGTTCATCACTTAGCATTAGCCATGTGTATATTTGGGCCTGGCCAAGTTATCTGTCCTCATGTGCAGGTCTTCCTAAGCATGTACATGTTACCAAGAATGCACATTCCTGCAAATGTAAAGTCCTAAAGGAAAAGGACTCAATAAAGTTAAAATCAAAGCTTCAGCAAAGAACCTCAAAACTTTGCATGAGTGTTTCCCCTCTGCCAATATGAGCCAGAAGTTTCACATAACCTCAAGTATCCCTACACCTTTACCCCCTGACTAGGAAAGCACCGCAACATTAGACCCTAAAAGGAAGTACACATTAAAGATTCCAGTCACCATCAGCATTTTCCCCAGAGATGAACCACGTTATTAGCAGACAAGCTACATGCAACCTCAATGAGGCCTGAAAGATAATCAATACAACAGCCAACACTGGACCTTACGAGCAGCTCAGAATGGGGCCGGTTGGAATGGGGCACTAGGACATTCTCACACGACAGCCCTAAGCACCTTCTGACAGTGTCCCCACATCAGAGAGGTCCTCTCCAACCACCTACGTGAGGTTACCCTCCCAGTGGCTCTCCAGCCCATCTCCCTGTTGCTGTCTTCTACAGCACTTACTGTCTAATATTGTCTTATTATTTTTCTTTTTTATTGCCTGTCTCCTCCCACTAGACTATATGTTCCATGAGGTCAGGGACATATCTGTCACATTCATCACCATAGCCCCCATGGGGCTATGACAATACTTGCCACAGAGCAATCACTCAGCAAATACCTGCTGCACACTGAATGAATGTTCTGCTTTCAGGAAACCTTGATTCAGGGGACCAGATCCCCTGCCTTGGGGAATGACAGTCCTGTTTTAATTTCCTGTCCCGCCTTGACACAATTATCATGCCTCCTTACACTCCTCTCAGCTCCAACCTAACCCAGGGCAAAAGAAGTAAAGAAAAAAGGGGGCAGGGTAAAGGAGGCAGAGCTCTGGTGTAGACATGAGATCACACGTATCCTTGAGCTCATACTCTATGCAGAAGGTCATGCGCTTCAAGATGGACCCAGTGGTAACACACCCTATGAAAGGAGCTCTTTCCTAGCTTCTTACATCAGAGCAGACAATGCCTAGCATTTGTACCAGCCCTCTGGCCACAAGGAGTTTGTCAAACCCTTTAAACATTGGAGAGGACCCCTCTCTGTGCCTTTTCTTGCATTGGGCATATTTTATTGCCATGCCGGCCCAAAGCCCCTTCTACAGAATGTGAATCGCTCAAACACCCTGTAAGGTCTGACTGCCCCCTCACCCAGTCTTGGCCAGCTGAGTAAAGAAATGGCCACAAGGTCACAGACAGCCAACCTGCTGACTGACCAGTGGCCAATCAGCTCATATTCTCCTGAGAGAGTATTTAAGGGCCACAGAGACCATCATCCACAGGTTGTGGGCAATAGAACTGTGAGGTCTTAACAAATCAGGACGTGCAATATTGGCTGATAAATAAGCAGAAGCAAACCAATCCAAATACAATGGAGACGGAGAAAGCAGGAATGAGATACTGTGTGTGGCTTCTGTAGTTAAGGAACTTGCAAAGCCAGGCCCCACCCTTGTAGACATGACAAGAGATGTTCTCCACTCCTAGCAGATGCCTAACTCCAACTCACCTGAGGTCTGAGCAGATTTCATTTCCTGTATCTGTGAGTTTGCTCCTCATCCAGCCACATATACCCTCTTCACCTCAAGTAGCCTGTGTGGCCTTTCCTACCTCACAATCAAATCCTGGATGGAACACATGCTTTGGGGCTAAGATGCATTTGACATCTTGTTCCTTTATCTGTGTTCTCAGGACTATTCTCATAAATTCTGTTTTCCACCCTTCCTTCATGGCCCTGCTATAATCCTACCTGTTGTTTTTTAAATTTTATTTTATTGAATTATAGTTGATATACAATGTTGTGTTCATTTATACTATACAGCAAAGTGAGTCAGTTATATATATATATGTATTCTTATTCATATTCTTTTCCATTATGGTTTATTACAGGATATTGAATATAGCTCTCCATGTTATGTGGTAGGACCTTGTTGTTTATCCACCTTATATATAATTGTTTGCACCTGCTAATGCCACACTCCCAATCCATACCTCCCCCACCCCTTCCCCCTTAGCAACCACAAGTCTCTTCTCTTTGTCTGTGAGTCTGTTTCTGTTTGGTAGATAAGTTCATCTGTGCCATATTTTAGATTCCACATGTAAGTGATATCATATGGTATTTGTCTTCCTCTTTCTGATGTCACTTAGTATAATAATCTCTAGGTCTATCCATGTTGCTGTAAATGGCATTATTTCATTCTTTTTTATGGCTGAGTAATATTCCATTGTGTGTATGTGTGTGTGTGTGTATATATATATATTCCACTGTGTGTGTGTGTATATATATATATATTTCATTCTGTGTGTGATAATATATCACATCTTCTTTATGCATTCATCTGTTGATGGACACGTTTCCATGTCTTGGCTATTGTAAATAGTGCTGCTGTGAACAACGTAGGGGTGCATGTATCTTTTCGAATTATAGTTTTGTCTGGTTATATGCCCAGTAGTGGGACTGCAGGATCATATGGTACCTCTATTTTTTAGTTTTTGTTTTCCATGGTGGCTGCACCAACTTACGTTTCCTCCAACAGTGTAGGAGGGTCTCCTTTTCTCCACACCCTCTCCAGCACTTGTTATTTCCTAACTGCTCTTTAACGTTTTTTTTGAGCCGTAGTAGAAGGAACACAACCCCTTACAAACTCAGGCATGATCTCTGACTCCATGTGATACCCACTGAAATTCCTCCCCTATTTGTTGAGCATCTACTATGTGCTCTGTCAGGTTCTGGGAATATGAAGAGGAAGGAGACACAGTCTCTGACCACAAGGAGCTCCTAGGAGGATGAAAAGGAACCAGCACATCAACATAAATTAAAGCACACAGTGTGAAGAACTAAACAGAGCAACAGGGCTGAGAGCCCTGAGATTGCTTGTGTAGGTTCAGGGTCAGAACTGGTGCCTTGGAGTTTCAAGATGGCAGAAGAGTAAGACGTGGAGATCAACTTCCTCCCCACAAATACATCAGAAATACATCTACGTGTGGAACAACTCCTACAGAACACCTACTGAACGCTGGCAGAAGACCTCAGACCTCCCAAAAGGCAAGAAACTCCCCACGTACCTGGGTAGGGCAAAAGAAAAAAGAAAAAACAGAGACAAAAGAATAGGGATGGGACCTGCACCAGTGGGAGGGAGCTGTGAAGGAGGAAAGGTTTCCACACACTGGAAGCCCCTTCACTGGCGGAGACAGGGGGTGGGCAGGGAGGAAGCTTCAGAGCCACAGAGGAGAGCGCAGCCACTGGGGTGCGGAGGGCAAAGCGGGGAGATTCCCGCATGGAAGATCGGTGCCGACCAGCACTCACCAGCCAGACAGGCTCGTCTGCTCACCCACCGGGATGGGAGGGGCAGGGAGCTGAGGCTCGGGCTTCGGAGGTCGGATCCCAGGGAGAGGACTGGGGTTGGCGGCGGGAACTCAGCCTTAAGGGGCTAGTGCGCCACTGCTAGCCAGGAGGGAGTCCGGGAAAAAGTTTGGAGCTGCTGAAGAGGCAAGAGATGTTTTCTTACCTCTTTGTTTCCTGGTGCACGAGGAGAGGGGATTCAGAGAGCTGCTTAAAGGAGCTCCAGAGACGGGCGTGAGCCGCGGCTATCAGCGCGAACCCCAGACACGGGCATGAGACACTAAGGCTACTGCTGCCGCCACCAAGAAGCCTGTGTGCGAGCATAGGTCACTGTCCACACCTCCCTTCCGGGGAGGCTGTGCAGCTCGCCACTGCCAGGGTCCCGTGATCCAGGCACAACTTCCCCGGGAGAACGCACGGCGAGCCTCGGGCTGGTGCAACGTCACGCCGGCCTCTGCCGCCGCAGGCTCGCCGTGCACGCCGTGCCCCTCCCTCCCCACAGCCTGAGTGAGCCAGAGCCCCCGAATCAGCGGCTCCTTTAACCCCGTCCTGTCTGAGCGAAGAACAGACACCCTCACGCGACCAACACGCAGAGGCGGGGCCAAATCCAAAGCTGAACCCCTGGAGCTGTGTGAACAAAGAAGAGAAAGGGAAATCTCTCCCAGCAGCCTCAGGAGCAACGGATTAAATCTCCACGAGCAACTTGATGAACCCTGCATCTGTGGAATACCTGAATAGACAACGAATCATCCCAAATTGAGGAGGTGGACTTTGGAGCAATGATATCTATATATTTTTCCCTTTTTCTCTTTTTGTGAGTGTGTATGTGTATGCTTCTGTGTGTGATATTGTCTGTATAGCTTTCTTTTACCATTTGTCCTAGGGTTCTCTCTGTCCGTTTTTTTTTGTTGTTGTTGTTGTTGTTGTTGTTGCAGTACGCGGGCCTCTCACTGTTGTGGCTTCTCCCATTGAGGAGCACAGGCTCCGGACATGCAGGCCCAGCGGCCATGGCTCACGGGCCCAGCCACTCCGTGGCATGTGGGATCTTCTCGGACAGGGGCACGAACCCGTGTCCCCTGCATCAGCAGGCGGACTCTCAACCACTGCACCATCAGGGAAGCCCTCTTGTTGTTTTTTTTTAGTATACTTTTTAGCACTTGTTATCATTGGTGGATTTGTTTTTTGGTTTGGTTGCTCTCTTCCTTCTTTCTCTCTTTTTTTTTATTACTTAAAAAATTTTTTTTAATAGTTATTTTAATAACTTTATTTTATCTTCTTTCTTTCTTTCTTTTTCTCCCTTTTATTCTGAGCCATGTGGATGACAGGCTCTTGGTACTCCAGCCAGGTGTAAGGGCTGTGCCTCTGAGGTCGGAGAGCCAAGTTCAGGACACTGGCCCACAAGAGACCTCCCAGCTCCACGTAATATCAAACGGCGAAAATCTCCCAGAGATCTCCATCTCAACGCTAAGACCCAGCTCCACTCAATGACCAGGAAGCTACAGTGCTGGACACCCTATGCCAAACAACTAGCAAGACAGGAACACAACCCCATCCATTAGAAGAGAGGCTGCCTAAAATCATAATTAGGCCCCAGACACCCCAACAAACACCACCAGACGTGGACCTGCCCACCAGAAAGACAAGATCCAGCCTCAT
The DNA here is from genome assembly GCF_949752795.1 of Hyperoodon ampullatus. NCBI lineage: Eukaryota > Metazoa > Chordata > Mammalia > Artiodactyla > Ziphiidae > Hyperoodon > Hyperoodon ampullatus. The sequence continues at coordinate 176,028,620 of NC_136914.1, forward strand.
CCACTAGAACACAGGCACTAGTCCCCTCCACCAGGAAGCCAACACAACTCACTGAACCAACTTTAGCCACTGGGGACAGACACCAAAAACAACGGGAACTACAAACCTGCAGCCTGTGAAAAGGAGACCCCAAACACAGTAAGTTAAGCAGAAGTAAGTTAAGAAGACAGAGAAACACACAGCAGATGAAGGAGCAAGGCAAAAACCCACCAGACCTAACAAATGAAGAGGAAATAGGCAGTGTACCTGAAAAACAATTCAAAATAATGATAGTAAAATGATCCAAAATCTTGGAAATAGAATGGAGAAATATAAGAAACATTTAACAAGGACCTAGAAGAACTAAAGAGAAAACAAACAGTGATGAACAACACAATAAATGAAATTTAAAATTATCTAGAAGGGATCAATAGCAGAATAACTGACGCAGAAGAATGGATAAGTGACCTGGAAGATAAAATAGTGGAAATAACTACTGCAGAGCAGAATAAAGAAAAAAGAATGAAAAGAATTGAGGACAGTCTCAGAGACGTCTGGGACAACATTAAACGCACCAACATTCTAATTATAGGGGTCCCAGAAGAAGATGAGTAAAAGAAAGGGACTGAGAAAATATTTGAAGAGATTATAGTTGAAAACTTCCCTAATATGGGAAAGGAAATACTTAATCAAGTCCAGGAAGCACAGAATCCCATACAGGATAAATTCAAGGAGAAACATGCCAAGACACATATTAATCAAACTATCAAAAATTAAATACAAAGAAAAAATATTAAAAGCGGCAAGGGAAAAATGACAACACACAAGGGAATCCCCATAAGGTTAACAGCTGATCTTTCAGCAGAAACTCTGCAAGCCAGAAGGGGGTGGCAGGACATATTTAAAGTGATGAAAGAGAAAAACCTTCAGCCAAGATTACTCTACCCAGCAAGGATCTCATTCAGATTTGATGGAGAAATTAAAACCTTTACAGAGAAGTAAAAGCTAATAGAATTCAGCACCACCAAACCAGCTTTACAAGAAATGGTAAAGGAACTTCTCCAGGCAGGAAACACAAGAGAAGGAAAAGCTGGTACAATAACAAACCCAAAACAATTAAGAAAATGGTAATAGGAACATACATATCGATAATTACCTTAAATGTAAATGGATTAAATGCTCCAACCAAAAGACATAGACTGGCTAAATGGATACAAAAAGAAGACCCATATATATGCTGTCTATAAGAGACCCACTTCAGACCTAGGGACACATAAGACTGAAAGTGAGGGGATGGAAAAAGATATTCCATGCAAATGGAAATCAAAAGAAAGCTGGAGTAGCAATTCTCATATCAGACACAATAGGCTTTAAAACAAAGACTATTACAAGAGACAAAGAAGGACACTACATAATGATCAAGGGATCAGTCCACGAAGAAGATATAACTATTGTAAATATTTATGAACCCAGCATAGGAGCACCTCAATACATAAGGCAAACACTAACAGCCATAAAAGGGGAAATCGACAGTAACACAGTCATAATAGGGGACTTTAACAGCCCACTTTCACCAATGGACAGATCATCCAAAATGAAAATAAGGAAACACAAGCTTTAACTGGGTACATTAAACAAGATGGACATAATTGATATTTATAGGACATTCCATTCATAACAACAAAATACACATTCTTCTCAAATGTTCATGGAACATTCTCCAGGGTATATCAAAACTTGGGTCACAAATCAAGCCTTGGTAAATTTAAGAAAATTGAAATCATATCAAGTATCTTTTCCGACCACAACACTATGAGACTAGGTATCAATTACAGGAAAAAATCTGTAAAAAATACAAACACATGAAAGATAAACAGTACACTACTTAATAACCAGGAGATCACTGAGAAAATCAAAAAATACCTAGAAACAAATGACAATGAAAACACGACGACCCAAAACCTATGGGATACAGCAAAAGCAGTTCTAAGAGAGAAGTTTCTAGCAATACATTCCTACCTTAAGAAACAAGAAACTTCTCAAATAAACAACCTAACCTTACACCTAAATCAATTAGAGAAAGAAGAACAAAAAACCCCCAAAGTTAGCAGAAGGAAAGAAATCATAAAGATCAGATCAGAAATAAATGAAAAAGAAATGAAGGAAACGATAGCAAAGGTCAATAAAACTAAAAGCTGGTTCTTTGAGAAGATAAACAAAATGGATAAACCATTAGCCCGACTCATCAAGAAAAAGAGGGAGAAGACTCAAAACAATAGAATTAGAAGTGAAAGAGGAGAAGTAACAACTGACACTGCAGAAATACAAAGGATCATGAGAGATCACTACAAGCAACTATATGCCAATACAATGGACAACCTGGAAGAAATGGACAAATTCTTAGAAATGCACAACTTTCTGAGACTGAACCAGGAAGAAATAGAAAATATGAACAGACCAATCACAAGCTCTGAATTTGAAACTGTGATTAAAAATCTTCCAACAAACAAAAGCCCAGGACCAGATGGCTTCACAGGCGAATTCTCTCAAACATTTAGAGAAGAGCTAACACCTATCCTTCCCAAACTCTTCAAAAATATAGCAGAGGGAGGAAGACTCCCAAACTCATTCTACGAGGCCACCATCACCCTGTCATCAAAACCAGAAAAAGATGTCACAAAGAAAGAAAACTAAAGGCCAATATCACTGATGAATATGGATGCAAAATTCCTCAAAAAAAATACTTTCAAACAGAATCCAACAGCACATTAAAAGGATCATACACCATGATCAAGTGGGGTTTATCCCAGTAATGCAAGGATTCTTCCATATACACAAATCAATCAATGTGATACACCGTATTAACAAATTGAAGGAGAAAAACCATATGATCATCTCAATAGATGCAGAGAAAGCTTTTGAGAAAATTCAACACCCATTTATGATAAATACCCTCCAGAAAGTAGGCATAGAGGGAACTTTCCTCAACATAATAAAGGCCATACATGACAAACTCACAGCAAACCTCGTCCTCAATGTTGAAAAACTGTAACCATTTCCACTAAGATCAGGAACAAGACAAGGTTGCCCACTCTCACCACTATTATTCAACATTCTTTTGGAAGTTTTAGCCACAGCAATCAGAGAGGAAAAAGAAATAAAAGGAACCCAAATCGGAAAAGAAGAAGTAAAGCTGTCACTGTTTGCAGATGACATGATACTATACATAGAGAATCCTAAAGATGCTACCAGAAAACTACTAGAGCTAATCAATGAATTTGGTAAAGTAGCAGGATACAAAATTAATGCACAGAAATCTCTTGCATTCCTATACACTAATGATAAAAAATCTGAAAGAGAAATTAAGAAAACACTCCCATTTACCATTGCAACAAAAAGAATAAAATATCTAGGAATAAACCTACCTAAGGAGACAAAAGACCTGTATGCAGAAAGCTATAAGACACTGATTAAAGAAATTAAAGATGATACAAATGGAGAGATATACCATGTTCTTGGATTGGAAGAATCAACATTGTGAAAATAACTCTAGTACCCAAAACAATCTACAGATTTAATGCAATCCCTATCAAACTACCAATGGCATTTTTCACAGAACTAGAACAAAAAATTTCACAATTTGTATGGAAACACAAAAGACCCCGAATAGCCAAAGCAATCTTGAGAAAGAAAAATGGACCTGAAGGAATCAGGCTCCCTGACTTCAGACTATACTACAAAGCTACAGTGATCAAGACAGTATGGTACTGGCACAAAAAATAGAAATATAGATCAATGGAACAGGATAGAAAGCCCAGAGGTAAACCCACGCACATATGGTCACCTTATCTTTGATAAAGGAGGCAAGAATATACAGTGGAGAAAAGACAGACTCTTCAATAAGTGGTGCTGGGAAACTGGACAGGTACATGTAAAAGAATGCAATTAGAACATTCCCTAACACCATACACAAAAATGAACTCAAAATAGATTAAAGCCCTAAATGTAAGGCCAGACACTATCAAACTCTTAGAGGAAAATATAGGCAGAACACTCTATGACATAAATCACAGCAAGATCCTTTTTGACTCACCTCCTAGAGAAATGGAAATAAAAACAAAAATAAACAAATGGGACCTAATGAAACTTCAAAGCTTTTGCACAGCAAAGGAAACCATGAACAAGGCGAAAAGACAACCCTCAGAATGGGAGAAAATGTTTGCAAATGAAGCAACTGACAAAGGATTCATCTCCAAAATTACAAGCAGCTCATGCAGCTCAATATCAAAAAAACAAACAACCCAATCCAAAACTGGGCAGAAGACATAGATAGACATTTCTCCAAAGAAGATATACAGATTACCAACACACACATGAAAGAATGCTCAACATCATTAATCATTAGAGAAATGCAAATCAAAACTACAATGAGATATCATCTCACACCGCTCAGAATGGCCATCATCAAAAAAATCTACAAACATTAAATGCTGGAGAGGGTGTGGAGAAAAGGGAACCTTCTTGCACTGTTGGTGGGAATGTAAATTGACACAGCCACTATGGAGAACAGTATGGAGGTTCCTTAAAAAACTAAAAATAGAACTACCATACGACCCAGCAATCCCACTACTGGGCATGCACCCTGAGAAAACCATAATTCAAAAAGAGTCACGTACTAAAATATTCATTGTAGCTCTACTTACAATAACCAGGACATGGAATCAACCTAAGTGTCCATCGACAGATGAATGGATAAAGAAGATGTGGCACATATATACAATGGAATATTACTCAGCCATAAAACGCAACGAAATTGAGTTATTTGTAGTGAGGTGGTTGGACCTAGAATCTGTCATACAGAGTGAAGTTAAGTCAGAAAGAGAAAAACAAATACCGTATGCTAACACATATATATAACACATATATATGGAATCTAAAAGAAAAAAAAAAGGTCATGAAGAACCTAGGGGCAAGATGGGAATAAAGACACAGACCTACTAGAGAATGGACTTGAGGATATGGGGAGGGAGAAGGGTAAACTGGGACAAAGTGAGAGAGTGGCATCGACATATATACACTAGCAAACGTTAAATAGATAGCTAGTGGGAAGCAGCCACATAGCACAGGGAGATCAGCTCTGTGCTTTGTGACCACCTAGAGGGGTGGGATAGGGAGGGTGGGAGGGAGGGAGGCACAAGAGGGAAGAGATATGGGGACATACGTATATGTATAACTGATTCACTTTGTTGTAAAGCAGAAACTAACACACCATTGTAAAGCAATTATATGGCAATAAAGATGTTTAAAAAAAAAAAAGAAAAGAAAAGAAATACAGGCTGAAAGGGATATCCAGATCCATGAAACTAAAAAATCCTAAAGAGGATCAACCCAAAGATACACTACACTCATACATATTACAAACAAACAAACAAGCAAACAAATTGATGCCTCTGTGTCTGTAATGAATCCCACATTCAAATGGGGCAAATCCAGGGAAAGGATTAGTTGCTCATCATATCAAAGCTAAAAGTATATGCCCAACACAGAAATAAATACACTTAGAAGTGCTGCTGTCATGTAGACATGGACATGATACATGTTTGTCAAGGCAGATGAAAAATATTTCCCTCCATGAGTAAGGACATTCACAAACAGGATCTGAGACAACCCATTAATGACACAAGACTAAATGCTGCTCTAAATGCAATGTAAACACATGTGCTTGATTTATCAGTCAAATCTCTTAACATGCTCAGTGGCATCAAAGGCTGTATTCAAATCATGCTGTGCCCCAAATTTAATCTCTGAATGGTCTTCCCTTTCACCATGCCCATTAAAATTATTGTTGTATTTATCTTTAAATGAGGAAGCACACTTAAATGAATGACAAAAATAAAATTGGCAAAATACAAAGAGAATGCTCATAACTGCATGGAATTAAAGGATACAGTAGTTCTGATCAAGAGTTTTCTATATGAGTACAGTTATTATTAGCACTATCTGTCTCACATGGTAAATCAAGAATAATGAAGATATGCTACCTATATAGAGTTCCATAATTCATTATTTGTTCCTAAAGCCAATATTCCTAAAAGGAAAAACCAAGGTAAGCAGTGTTAATGAATTGTTGGATTTAGAAGTTTTAAGAAGATTTTAATATCTAGCATATTTTATGACAAGCTGCTAATAAAAAAAATAAGTTGGCAGTGAAAAGACAGAAGCTGGGTCTAGAGAATTAGCCTGGAGTTAAAGCAAAAAGGCCTATTGGGTTACCATTTGTATTACTAATTTGCTTTGTTCATTTAGGGAATCAATTTGTTGCCATTAAAGGCTTGGGTTTCATATACTTTACAATTTACACACATTTCCTGATGTGAAAGAGCTATGCAGTTTGTAGGAGCTCAGACAAGCTGTCCTCTAATGGTCCAATAGATGCACATGTTCTTAAAATGCACTTGCAAAAGAATGGAAATGCCACCATGCCTACCATTCTCCATAAATGGGAAAAAATCCTGAGCAGTGTTGAAACTTGGTTCAGCAGGTATATATTAAATAAACCAGATGTTAAATAATAGAAATTAAGAGGGTCCTTCCTAGCCTGAACTATTTTCATCTAAATCTAATTTTTCCTTAACTTACAGCAAACCCCATGGGAGAATTTGAAATTCATTGATTTGGAATAGGATGGATGACTATCCTTCAGGAAGGTGGAGTATCCCCAACTTTTGGGACAAAAGAGTTTTTACAGATCATAGTAAATCAATAACTCATAGACAGTATGACTTACACCGAATATCCTTACTTAAGATGAAAAACAAATTGTGCATTGCGATCGTTAATCAATAAAGAGCTAACAAATCAGCAGTGTAAACAGGATGAGAGAATCTTATTTCATCTTCAGTCACGAACTGAAGAGATATACCGGGCTGTATTCTGTGGATAAAAATTGCTCCCGGGATGGTGTGCTCGCAAACTATTGAGTAAGAAGGTCAATGGAAACCAACTCCCTCTGGGATCTGCAATGCAGAAAGGACAAGTGGGTGGAACATAAAAGGGCACACTACATACATATCAGTTAATGTATTATTCTTCTACAAACTTCCTTTAGCAAGTATTTTGGTGGCTTTAAAGCCTCTGTTCTTCTCGTGAGAGCAAGAGGGAGACTTCTTGCTTTAGCTTTTCATTAAACGATGTTCAGAAGAAAACCTATCAACATAGACTAAACACTTCACATTAAAACTGGAAGGCTTGACCCACCCCATTTAGCCCAAATCCTTTGAAATTTTACAACGAAGAGGTCCTTTCTTTTCTGTTGCCAGTTAACTCTAAAAGATTGCTTTTGGAGTGTAACTCTTCAATTGCAAAAACTCCAGTGTGCACTGCACACAGGAGATACACTAATTGGAGCCATCCTTTGAGTACTTGGAGCATTAGCACTTATGTAAATGATGCTCATTTTATAGATGAGGTCTCTGACACTCAGAAAGGTACACTGACATGCCCAAGGTTGTACAACTGAAAGAGGCAAAGCTGGGACTCATATCAAGCTAGTCTGAATCCAAAGTCCATTCTCTTACGCATGACACTGCTATAGCCGTAACGGGCTCAACCTAATTTTCCACTGCCTCCCCACATACCCCCCTCTTCTCTATTCTCACACATCTCCTTTATGTCCCAAATATGCCTTGTACTTTCCCACTTTTATAGTTTGCCACATGTAATTCCCTGTTCTGGGGTCCCCTCCATTTTTTAAAGTCTACCATTCCTCAAGGTTCTGCTGTAAGCACTGTCTCCCCTAAATTCCTATTGCCTCTGGTTGCTGCCAACAAAGCATTTCTACTGCCATCTAATTCTCATTTCTCTACATCACCTCTCCTTCTGGCCCCCCACATTATATGTTGCCTGGGGGCAAAAACTGTGTGCCTAGTGTTTTAATCAGCTCAGGCTGCTGTAACAAAATACCACAGACTGGGTGGCTTAAACCACAGACATTCTCTCACAATTTTGTAGGCTGGGAGGTCCAAGATCAAGGTGCTGGCAGATTCAGTTCTTGGTGAGGGCCTGCCTCCTAGTTTACAGATGGCAGCCTTCTTGCTGTGACCTCACATGGTGGAGAGAGAGAGGGCTCTAGTCTCCTCCTCTTCTTAGAGGACACTAATCCAATCATGGGGGCTCCACCCTCATGACCTTATCTAAACCTAATCACCTCCCAAAGGTCTCACATCCAAATACTGTCACACTGGAGATATGACTTCAAAATATGAATCTTGGAAGAACACAAACATTCAGTCCATAGCACCTAACTAATATCTATTGAATGTGCATATTTTTGTGCTAAGCACTGTTCCAGGCTCTTTATATTATTAGATGTTTTCATTCATTTATTCACCACAATTACCCTATGAATAGGGTAATTCTATCACTACCCCTATCCTACAGATGGGAATACAAAGGCACAAAGTGTTTAGTAACAGATCCCATACATCATGGAGTTAATGAATGTACACAGGCCTGTGGTCCCAGAGGTCATACTCCCAACTTTGACACTGTAGCATCCCCATATATGTCTATGCTAAAAGAGCACCTAGATAAGTGCCTCAGACATAGGCAAAACCAAATCATTGCAGAGCGGTTGGAACAATCAAGTTCAGAGTTTGTGGTCTCAGGAAGCATCTGGTTCATATGTTTAAACAGTAAGGCACAGAGAGGGGAAATGCATGGCTAGAGCTGGTCTTTTGTTATGGAAATTGAAGAAGAAAAGCATTGCTCCTCAACTGAGGGACTTGTTAGCTACTTCAAGGTTTTTCTTTCTTCTTTTTAAACCACATCCCCCCAAAACATAAAGGTAAATTTTAAAAGAAGCTTTTTCTTAACTACAAAGGCCTTGTAACTATGTCTCTTTTCTATCTGTACTTACATATTTAAAAAGAAGCTGCTCTAAGGGCAAACTAGTTCCTTGATTGGTATTAAAATCAATGAAACGCTGAAAGTCAGCCTTCCATTCATGCAAACATTTACGCAGCACCTGAAATGTGTACAACACAGTGAGTGATCATGGACACCATGATGTAAGTCAACACCTGCGGAGAGAGAGGGTAGATTTTCACACAATGCGAAGTATACCACCACATGAAATATAGAAATAAGGAGTTATGGGAGCACACAAATGAATCAGAGATGGAATTGGGACTTTGAGGCTGAGAATAATCAGTAGCTACCTTCTTCCAATACCACAGCATGAAATGTGAAGAAGCCTTTGTCGAAATATTTGAATAGTTTGCCATTTATTATTATTATTATTACTATTATTATTATTATTAGTTATAGCTATGAAGTACCTTCCAATGATTGCAACAGGCATTAGCTAAGTTCATTCATTAACTCTTTATTAAGCATTCCCAAAGTTAACTGTTGAGATTGAAGCACTCCTAACCTAACTCTAGGTCTTCAACAAATAAATATCTATTTACATCTCACAAATAAGTTGGAATTTCTCAAATCCCACCTTGTTTGCCACTCAGCAACACTTCCATGTGCTAACACTGCTGTTCAAGACAGAAGATGTTAATTAAATGATTAGCCTGAGCTCAGACATGTAAACAAACACAATTCATGAATTTGTTAATTGTTCTTCCCTGCTGTGGACATGAGCTATTGTTAGCAACAGTAATAATAGTGCTGACTGATTTCCAAGAGACACTTTGGATACAGAAGGCGAAATGAGCTCAGGGGTGGCCAAGGTGCTGAAGAGGAGCACAGAGTATTCTCTGAAGATGCCAATTGTACGATCGCTCTGTTTATACAGACACGTGGAATACTGGTCAAACAAAACTAACCTAGTCAATGGATATGAGAATTTGCACAAAACAATGACAATTCAATTGTTTTTGCCAGGCTCCCAGCACTCAGAAATAAAATAATTTAGATAATATCTCCAAAAAAATGCTATGCTTTGAAAAAAATATCAAGCATTAGCCCCTCCTCTCCTTTCAGCAACAGGAAGATTTGATCTGAATAAAAATGAAACTAGACAGTGCAGATTGATGTTCCAACATTTCCCAGGATTTCTTTATAAATTAACTATAAGTAGCAATTATCAGCAGACATGTGTACACTCGACATGGAAGACATATGCTGGTTGACAACAGGTTTCCAATAGGAAATATGAGGATAACTAGAAAGCAAACCAAAGTATCTTTTCTGCTGTTTATTAACATGTCAATTACTGCTTGGTCCATAAAAATTTCATAAAATCCTGTAAACATTTCCCCATGTTCTTCATTCACATGAAAACCTAATGATACTATTTCCTGTACCGTGTTAATGGGGGTTGATGGTGACTCTGTTGATGAATGAAGTGGTGTGATCTGATTTTTATGGGCTGGGCTGTAGGTTTTCTATCACTATAAGCCTGGAAATAAGATCAAATTGAAATCATACTGGGCCATTGGCCCAAGAGAGGGATACTCTCTGCCAAGCAAAGACAGACTCCTCCAAATGACAGACGGGGTGGGGAGGGGAGAAATAGTAGGGAACGTACATACTTGAAAAGGAGGGAAGGGAGAAGTGAATACAGGACAAAAGATCCCAGAAACGCCAGAGTTTCTTACAAAGAAATACAGAGGACCATGGGGCAAAGACAGGAACCCACAAATTCAAACTCAGGAGCCACGTTTCCCATTAAGACACTTGAGATTGATAATCGCTGTTACTTTTAATGTTTTACATACTTCAAGGCCCAGTTTAAATCCCATCTCCTCTAGGAATTCGTCCAGTGTCACCTCCTGCATGATGTGTTTCCCTCCATCTTGTGAATTCATAAGCTGAATTCTACCACAGTGATTCTTGTGCTGTCTTGGCTCTCCAGCCAGACTGTGAAATTCTGGAGGGCAGGAGCTGGGCTTCACACCCTTCATATTCCCCACAGGACCTGCACATGGCATCCCTCACACTGCAGATGCTCAAAGACACACTTGTCAAATAAATTAATCAAGCAAATGACTTTCTTCTTTTTTTATTGAAGTATAGTTCATTTACAGTGTTGTGTTAGTTTGAAGTATACAGCAAAGTGAATCAGTTATATATATATATATAGATATTCTTTTTCAGATTCTTTTCTATTACAGGTTATTACAGGATATTGAATATAGCTCCTTGTGCTACATAGTAGGTCCTTGTTTACCTATTTTATATATGGTAGTATGTATCTATTAATCCCATACTCCTAATTTCTCTCTCCCCCACTTGCCCCTTTGGTAACCATAAGTTTGTTTTCCATGTCTGTGAGTCTATTTCTGTTTTGTATATAAGTTCATTTGTATCACTTTTTTTAGATTCCTCAAATAAGTGATATCATATGATATTTGTCTTTCTCTCTCTGACTTACTTCACTTAGTATGATCATCTCTAGGTCCATCCATGTTGCTGCAAATTGCATTAGTTCATTTTTTATGGCTGAGTAATATTCTATTTTATATATGTACCTCATCTTCTTTATCCATTCATCTATTGATGGACATTAAGGTTGCTTCCATGAATTTCTTCTAATAGTCATAGAATCTGAACACTTTTATTGTCTGAATGGCAGAACTTAAAATATTATGAGAAAACTTGGGGAAAATACTATGGGAAGGGTATTCTGCAAGTCGTGGTGGTCGACACTTAAATAAAACTCAAAATATATGGCCAGCCAACTTGCTTAAAGAACTTCCTCTCTGCTTTCTACTATCAGATTTTCCCACTGACATCAAACAATGTGAAGTGCATGTCCTTTTCCCTTCACAATGGAAATGTAAAGGGTCATCAAACCTTGAATGAATGAGTGAATGAATGAATAAGCAGGCACTTGGGAGCTGGGAATTCAAAACTGAATGAAGCTCTCATCTCTGCCTTCATGAAGCACACAATCACCCAGAAAATATAAAGTAAGACACAGATATGAAAACCAATATTGTGAAAGGCAGGGTAAGATTAAGTTCCAAAGCAAAAAACAACAATGTTGATTCAAATAAAACAGGTAAGGGCATGAGGGAAAGCCTCTTGGAGTAGTTGCTAAGTCTTGAGACATGTACCAGAATCCACCCACCAAATGAGGGGCAAGGGTGTTCCAGGCCGCAAAAGCAAGAACCAGCACAATGTAATGAAAAATGTCCAGGCTTTGTTCAGTGAAGATCTGGGTTCTAGTCTGATATCAGCCTCTTACAAGATGGATGGCCTTGTGTGAATCACTCTCTTCTCTGGACCCCAGTTTGTTGATCTTGAAGTAGGAAGGTTCACTGCCAACCTCAGTGGATTCTTGTAATAAACTTGATGATGAGAAATTGCCTGGCAAAATATTTTGCAGAAGGCAAAGGCTAAAGATCTCAGGGTGTATTTGGGAAACAAATCAATCAATGAAGTATTTGCAAGAGGGACATACTATGGACCCAACACCCACCACCAAAACACAAGGAGAATATGAGCAATCAGTATATTTCACTTCCTGTGAAAGCCCTCATGAAGCTTGTAGTCTAGTTGCCAACACAAAAACACCAAGGCAAGTGTGACCCAGGGCTCAGTGGAAACTAGGGTGACCAATTGTCCAGGTTTGACCCAGACAGAGTGTGCTACCAAGACCTGGGATTTTCCATGCTAAAACCGGGGGAGTCCTGGGCAAAGCATCATGAGTTGGTGACCCTACAAGAGACACGCAAGTTACAAGTTCTGCAAGAGCTCCAAGAAAGGAACTGGTACTAGAATTTATATAATTGGGGGACTTTGTAAAATTGGGACTTTTTAGACCCCTACACTCAGCTATTTCTCCATCTTTCTGTTCGCAGAATTCTGAACATTTTTTTGGAAAGAACATCCACTCACCTTAAAACTCAAATTCAGACAGGACCCTGAGCTTTGAATATGAAACCTGGTTTTCAGGTTCTGTTGGATATAGGCAAACACTGTTTTTCTCATTTTGAAGATGGATAAACTGAGCTCCACAGACAGGTTAAACTACCTGTTCAAATCAACGACACAGCTGGAAATAAAACCCAGTTTCTTTACCTCCTGGTTCAGTATGTATTTTGGGATATATAACATAGGCTTCAAACAGTGTTTAAGTTCTATTTAACCTTAGTGGGGAATATTCCAATTAACATATCCACCCCTAGGGTGTTTCTCCCAGTTGAAATTTTCTTCCTTTTTTTTTCATAAAGTGGAGACACTCTCCCACCAACCCCCCATCTCTTTTTTTTCTCCTTACTAAAGCTGGCAAGTGTCTGTGCCTTTTTGGCTTTCTGCTCAATTCAACTCAAGAGAAGCTTGAAATGTATTCCATTTTTTGTAACAGTTAGGAGAGAACTGTTAAGGGGTGGGGAAGATCAATCACTTGTGAAAAATGCTAGGTGTCCCATTATGGTGTGATAAGTTCAGCTGCATAGCATATGCATTTTTTTTTGCTCTCTGAATAAATGGCAGAAGTCAGTTCCTCATAAATTCAAAATGTATATTAGAACATGAAATCATATTTTAAGTGGATTTCACATATTGCTTCTCTTCATCATTCTAAATACCAAAGATTAAGCTTGCCACTTGCTCTGGAGGTCTTTTCTCTCTCTCTCTTTTTTTTTAACTTTTGTTTAATCAAATGTGAAGAGTGGTTGGTGGCCTTTATTGCTCAGAACTACCTGAAGAGGAAAGGGAGGGAATGAGTTCTGCTTGTTGTCTCCATTCCAAACGAGATTTATTTTCATTATGACTGTTTCTAGCCTCTTTCAAAATGGCACCATCACCCAAATGGTGAAGCTGACCAAAATATCTTTTCACTAAGCCAATTCCACTCCTCTGATTCAGAACATTCTTTTTTTTCCCCCCTCATTTATTTTAAACTCTTTCAAGGATCCCACATAGAGGGAGTATAGTACAGTGGTAAAGAATCCAGATGCTGGAGCCAAGATCTTTGAATTTAAATCCCAGCTCTGTCGCTTCTTAGCTCTGTCACCTTGGTCAAGACACTTAACCTTTCTGTGTTTCAGTTTCTGTAAAATGAAAGGTAGCCACTCCTTTGATCATCATCAATATTGCTCCCAGGAAAACTCTCTCTACCAGACTCCTAGCCCAAAATGGGTCCATTAGTCTGGAGCTATGATCCAGCTGTCAGTGTCTTTCATCTTTTTAAAATTTTTCTCCTCTTAATTGATCTGCAAAACTCACCATCTTCTCCTAGCAACACCCCCTGTGGGCTCCTTCTCCTCTTCCTCTAAACATCTCAACTCTATCTCCTTTCTCTCCTAGAAAACCTTACCTGAGCTTTAAATAATATCCTAAATGTATACCTTTTTTTTTTTTTTTTTGGCTGCGTTGGGTCTTCGTTGCTGCGCACAGGCTTTCTCTAGCTGCGGCAAGCAGGGGCTACTCTTCCTTGTGGGTGCGCAGGCTTCTCATTGCGGTGGCTTCTCTTGTTGTGGAGCATGGGCTCTAGGCACGTGGGTTCCAGTAGTTGCAGCACATTGGCTCAGTAGTTGCAGCATGCAGGCCCTAGAGCAGGTGGGTTTCAGTAGTTGTGGCTCACGGGCTCAGTAGTTGTGGCGCATAGGCTTAGTTGCTCCGCGGCGTGTGGGATCTTCCTGGACCAGGGATTGAGCCTGTGTCCCCTGCATTGGCAGGTGGATTCTTAACCACTGAGCCACCAGGGGAGTCCTCTAAATGTATACCTTTAACAGTGATTGCTCCTCTGAATGCTTGGCTCACACACCTTCCTCCTGTCCCCCTCCACTTGGACGACTAACAAACGTCTCAGTGGTAACCTGACCTTAGATATCTCCCTGAATGCACTCCTCCAGGCTCCTTCCGACCTCGGTAAGTGGCATGACCATCCATTCTGTGGCCTGGTTCCAAAGCCTAGGAGTCAGCTTTGATTTTTCTCTTCTCTTCACCCTCCCAAATCCTTACCCCAAGACCTCCACCTCTCAAATCTGCCCCTATCTGACCACATCTCTCCATTTTTATCGCTGCCATTTTAGATTTGGTCTGGATCTTTGTGGTGTCTTCTTACTTCAATTTTTGTCCCTGTACCCCACCCCACAATTTTCTCTCTACTCTGCAGCCACAGAATTCAGAAAAAAATTAAAAGCAAATTAGATCTTATCAGTTCCTAGTCTCATGACCTGCCCTTGTCCACTGGTCTGCTTTTAGATTTAGAATAACTCCTGTCTCTTTACCCTGACCTTGTCAATGACCACCATGAGTGAGCCTCTGCAGACCTCTCCACTTTTCTTCCCCTGCTCCCCCTACATTTACATTTTTCACTTCTTTCTCTTTTGTAAATAGTCCAAGCCCATTTCTACCTTAGGAGGTCTTTGCAATAGCGGTCTCTGACCAGAATATTCTCCTCGGCCGCACCTCCCCCCCACCCAACGCCAGAATCATTCAGGTCTCTATTCATAGTAACATCTCCAAAGAATTTCCTTGCTGTTCTACCTACAATAGCCTCAGCAGCAGTCACTTTATGAGTCATTATCCAGTTTTATTTTTGTCATAAACTTCATCACTATCTGAAATATTATTTCTCTGTTATTCATGTATTACCTGTTATCCCCCCAAATTCCATGAAAGTGGGCATCTTGTCTAGTTCACAATCCTATTTCCAATATTTAAAAAAGACCAAGTACGTGTTATGCTCTCCATGTCTTGGTTGAATGAATGAATGAATGAATGAACTTTTTAAATCTCTTAATTCCCTGAACTCATCCACATTACACTGGTGAGATGTTTTGCAGGCCTAGATAATTATATTGTAATTAGACTGAAAGAAAGGCATTTAAGTTGTAAATTAACAAGCAGATGAATGAGTGTTCTGAGGACACTGGCCACTTGTATATTGTCTGCAGAGTGAAATAAACAAGTCAAATCTGGCTGAAATTGTTGTGGGACAACTTGACTTGATGTAAGAAAAATCTTTTTGATTTTGAGGGTCATGAATAATTGAGAGAGGAAATGAAGAAAGGTGCTGGCATTCAATTCCTAAAGCACTTGACAAACAATAGCCCATGATTTGCCTTCAATGCTTTGGTAATTTGTTAATGTACTGTCATTATCAGTAGGCTACGTAACCTATAACATAAACATATTTCATCCATTCTAAGGTGCACATTTTTCCATCTCTGATATCAGAATGTATCTTACAATTGATAGTGCATGATAGTTAAACTGGCAGCATCTTTTCTTAGTGGTATATAAAACGATGGTACTTAACATATGGCATCTTAGACTCAATAAAGTATAGTGATTTATTATAAGTTACATTCATTGAATGCTGGCTTTGGGCAAGCACTTGCAAGTGTTATCTTATTAATCTTCCCAAGAAGCCTATAGAATAGGTAACATTAGACTTATTTTATAACTAACAAACTAAGGAACATGGAGATTAAGTAACTTCTCTAAAATCATACAGCTTCTAAGTGCTAGAGCCTAGAATCTAATCCAGATCTATCCAACCCTCAAGCCAATTCTCATCACCACTCTACTATGATAACTATTAATTGTTAAATTAGGTTCTGTACCTAAAATACAAACTCACAAATGAGTCACAAAGCAGGTATTCAATTCATGTTAGTTCCCTTCCTCCCTGCTCTTTTACATTTGCCTGAATGTGAGAGCACGAACTGTGCTCTGATTCCATGATTTACGAAAACCTCTTAGAGGGCAAGCTTTGGCAGTCAGAGCCTGAGGTCCAGTTTTTTGAAAAGATCTGAACCCATATCAAAGGCAGGAAGTTAGCTTGGAAATCAGTGGGACCATATAATGATTGGGCTGCTGAAGGACCACTCCCTGATGAACAGGGCTGAGCAGAACAGCCAAATTAACCCCCTGCCTCAGTCTTGACTCAGTGGGATGCTAAAAAGATTAGACTTTGGAAGCAGGTGAGTCAGATGTACTAGAACAAGCATAGGAGGTACAGCACAGTAGGAAATGCATTGGTTTTTGAGTCTGACAGTCTTGGGCTCAAATCCTAACTCTTCTTCTTAATGTCTCTGGGCCTTAGTCTTCTAATCTCTAAATGAGAGGAGGTGCTATTTCCGCTACAGGATTGCAGTAAGGATTTGTTTAGCTCGCAAGTGTTTATTGAGCATTTTCTATGTGCATGTGAGATATATCATTGAGCAGTACAGATAAATATCCTTGCCTTCATTTGGCTTACATTTTAGCAGTTAGTGCTAATGGATACAGAGCGTCCAGCATATTACTTGGTGATTCGTAAATAAAAGTTATTGTTAAAACTATTATATAGGAGTATTCACACCCGATATTATGATTAGAACAGCTGTGCAGTTGAAGTTCGCCCAAGAATTCTTAATGAAGCAGCAAACTGATCCCATCTTGGGGCCCTTTGTGCCTAGGTGTCCTCTGCCAATAGCCTTCTTCCCCAAGATCACCACACATCTGCCTCCTCATCATGCCATATCTGGTCCAAGGTCACCTCTCAGAGGAGACGCTGCCTAAACCAGCCTCTTCTTCCTGGCCCAGCCCCATGTGTCTATCACCTCACCTTAGTTATTTGCTTCAGAGCCCTCACCGCAATCTGAAATTCTCATTTTTAAACGTGTTTGCTTGTTTACGTATTTACTGTCCTATCTCCAACTAGAATGTGAGCTCCCTGAGCACAGAGACCCATGCTCTTTGCACCTAGAACAGGCCCTGGCACTTAACATTTGTATGAATTAGCATCAGTTATACACCTTGCCTTGCTAGAAAAGAGCTGTAATGTATATACATGGTGAGTCAAGGATAAAGCTGGTGACCTCAGGAGCAAACACTCAAACTTTACTACCAGCAGCCAAAGCAATACAGAGTTAGCAGAATGCTACAGAGGCTGGCTTCCAGACCCTGAAAAGACAAATCCCTTCATTTCATTCCGAGACCTGCAAATTCTTAGAATCAAGGTGTTCAAATCATTGCACACTGAAGACAACAAAACCAATGGGAGCATAGGAATGGGATTGAGGTAGGAGATGATGAATTCAGGTCTGCTTGATCATGGAACTCCTCTGAGAAGGCAAGCGTGGCAACTAGGAGAAACGAACGTCTATCGTTTATGTAGCCTCAAAAAAAAACCCTGCTGACAATATTTCAAGTCCAGGGCCATTAAAACACTGAGTCATCCTGGGATTCCGGGAACTAGCCTGACAAGGAAAGGGGATCAATGAATCAACAAGAAATTTATTGAACATGTACTACATACCTAACCTGCATCAAGTGAATTGGCTTAAAGACAGAATGCAACAAGAGAGAGCCCCAGAGGCTACACTGATGTTAGCCTTCTTTAATATTTTTATAAATGATCTAATATAGTAGTATGCACCCAATTCTCCAGCTCTGCTGAACAAACAAACTCTTCAGGTTAATGAAATACTGAGCTGATTGAATAAAGGGGCAGAAAGAGTTCACAATGCTACCTGATGCACAAAAGAATAGCAAAGGAGGAGCTTTGTGAGTGTAGAAAACTGTCTTGAACAGGCACGAGTCCTGCCCCCCTAGGGAGAGTAAACTGAAAGGTTATGGAGGCCAAGGGCCTTATCTATCTTCTTTGTCACTGCATCCAGAACCTAAGACATAACAGGGGCTAATTTGGTGAAATCGAGGGGGAAAGGCACTAGACAGCTAAGATATGCCTTCCATTGGATTTCAAGGCATAGGTGGGGTAGAGGCACTGGATAGGAGGAGGAGAAGCTAAAACTGTGCTCATAGCCAGCCTTGTTTCTTCATTCCTGAGACCTGAGCAGACAATGGGTTGACCATGCAACCATCAAGACCCCTGACTCTCCTGACAAGGGGGAAGAAGTGGGACAGAGAGAAGAAGGTGGGTAATTTTCAGCCTGAACAAAATGGCCAACACAAGAAACCTCTGTCAGATGAGAACATTTGGAAAATCAAGACTCTCCTGCTCCCCTCGGTCTAGCAATGCAAGATCTGAACAGCTAAGGATTTTCCTTTGTTGCATGATCTAAAATAAACATTTGACAAGTTTGATATCGCTGGGCTTTCAAATTATACCACATTGTCACTGGAGCTCAGCAGTGACACTGTCTATGGTCTAATTTCCTAATTTCAAGAGTCTCCCCAGACAGAAACCTGAAACTTAAACAACAGCACAAGAGGAGAAAAATTGAAACCGTTTCATCAGGAATGGGCTTTTTTGAGAATCTCTGGCTCTGTCAAATGTTCTCCCTCCTGATGCCAAAAACCAGGTGTTTGCTGGGAAGAGTAACCATGGACGACGTGATGGGAGACGGCGGAGATGTTTTAACCTGTGCACCTTGTTGTGCCTTTAGAATGAAAAGCCAAATGGAGACAGAGCCAAATCTTCCTCTGGGCCTGGAGGAAGGCAATCACAGAAAAGGTACAGCGTGGATTCCTCAAAACATGAGGGAGGTGGCTGCTGGCTGCAGGATGAGTGATTAGAAAAGGAGTTTGTCAAAGAGCCAGAGCTACCCTCCAACTAAATGCTTCCCAAGTTCTACTGGCTGGTCTGCAATAAGGAAGAGCATGATTGAGGATTACAATGGTCAAGAAGCAAGAACACAGCATTGTTAAATGGCCCAGGCCCTCCCTTAGCAAACAAATCTAAAACACCAGAATCCTGACAACTTTATGCAAGGGTCTCTCTTCTCGGGACCAGCCACATGCTCTCACACCTTTGAGCTTTTGCTCGTACTTCTTAATTCTAGCCTGTTCCCACCTAGAATGTCCAACTTAAAAACACAATTCTATCCTTTCCTTCAAGACCCAGCTCAGATTCCATGCAAAGGAACCCAGGCTTTGGAACAGGGCACATGAGGAATCTGACACCAGGTCCATCCCACATGAGATCTGTGCCTATGGGAAGTCACTTAACTCCCCCAAGCCATTCTCCTCACCTGGAAAATGGAGCTGACATGATCTATTTCATTCATAGGGTTACAGATACCATGGGAGAATTAGAGAGGAGAACAGAGGCGGACAGGTAGCAAATTCTAAATCAGCACTACAAGGGGGTTTTAACTGAGAGTAAAATATGAAGGAGTAGCTAAGGGAAAGAGGCAGTTTGCAGAGGTTTAGATGGTAAATTTGGAGGCCAGGGAAGGGATTGGCAGGGAGCTATCATGTCCCTGAGGACCAGCCATTGCATAGGGCACTGGGAGATACAGAGGTGAGCAAAAATATGACCCATTCACTCAAGAGCCTTCAATTGAATGAAAAAGAAGTGGCCTTTGGAGCCAGGCCCACTTGGGAGTGAATTCCAGGTCAGCCATATTCTAACAATTGGTCCTGGGCAAGTGATTCAAATTCACCCAAGCTACTTCCTTAGCTGTAAGATGAGGTTAATATTAGCTACCTCACAGTGTTCTTCTAAAGATTAAGTGGGATACCTCCGTAAGAGCCAGTCCTACAGGAGAAGGCATAGACTCTCCTTATTTCCTTCGTATTGGAGTTTTCTGCCATGCCAGAAACATCCGAGTGTTTTGTTTTCATAAAGGTAATAATATAAGATTTGTGGAAAACAGACACCAAATGTATTTTTTTCCAACTCCCTTTCTAAAAAACTACCAGTATACAAACTATTGCCCTATGTGTATTGGTTTGGATGAGCATTGTGGCCTTCATACAATATTCTTTACTTCTTCCTGAAAAATAAAGGATCTAATGATTTGAATGCTTCCCCCACCCTCATGATCAACAGCAATGCTGATCTGTGTATGTTTCCACTAAATTATGTGCCATGCTAGATAAAAGATTTGTTTTGAAAAACAGCCACTTCCAAAAATAAGAGAGTTTATCAATTCCAATCATTCTTATCCAAAATTAGTTGTCAAGTTTCAATGGCTGAAATGAATTTAACCACATAAATTTGGTACCGCTGCTGAATGACTAATGCAACCCTGTAGAGCAGGCCTGAATACACAGCCCTGCTGGGGTTCACCAGCTACGTTTAAAATATCAGCACTTTTGTGTTATGATAGAGCCTATTAACAACACTTGACTGACATTAGATGTGGTCAAACTAAGCATCAATTAAAAAAATATGCTGACCTCCCCCAAACTTAAGAAGCCATTGTCCCACACTCACCAAAGGGAAATCGGAATAATTACTGTGGTGTTATGAAACCAACTTATTTGACCAATAGACAGCAATATTTTTTCACTGCCACAAAAAGCCAGCAAATACATTATGATGCTGTAGCAATATTGATATTCATAAAATCTCATTAGGCCAACTGGAAGTCAAACATTAGCCAATCATGCTCCTGACTCCTACTTACAGATCAAAGTTAAAGACGTGCTTTAGCCAGTTAGAAACAAAATTGAATTTGAGATCCGCATGGCTCTCATTAAGTAGCACTCTGTTAGGCTGTGTTTAAGATGAACAGCCCATAGGGAGCTTTTCCCAAACCAACAAGAAGACCTCCTTCCCACATCAGACTAGAAATACCATGACTGTTCATTCATTTAAATAAACACATTTTCAAGCAGGCTGGATTTCCATTGCCCTGCCTTCTCTCTTGCTCAGTCATTTCACCTTAAGCTGATTTATTTACAGCAAAATGAAAATCCTGTTTGAACAAAATAATTCTCATTTTCCAAATACGCATCTCTGTATTGTGTCCAGAGTACAATAGGCAACTATCTTCCTTGTGTGTTTCTTTCTTTCCTCTTACATTAGTGCTTAATGAAAAGGAAAGGCAAATAAACTGATTTAAACAGGTGTCATGAGTGAGCTGAGCTTCATGCAGAGGAAAACGAAGTTGAGTCAGGCAGTAGCGGAGCTGAGCTGGCACCCGGTGCAGAAGCAAAATCTCAGAATCCTCAGTTGTGGGGACAGAGCAGGGACTCCTTTTCCTAGATGAGACCACGTTTTGAAATTCCAATAAGCAGCACATGCCAGCAAAATGCGTCTCCCTCATGCCGAGATGGTTCACTGCTTCTTCTACATCATTTATAGCCCACAGCTGGGGGTTATTCCACAGGGTCGCCAGGCCAGGGAGCAATACCCAGAGACTGACAGCTTTGAGCTGAGCCTCAGGTCCTCAAACACTGACTGTATCTCATGGTGCCATTTTATATATGTGTGTGTTTGTGTGTGAATCCCATCTAGTTGGTTTATACAAGGGACATCAAACAGAAAGAGGTTGATGTGATTTTCTTTTCTTTTCTTTTCTTTTTTTGTGGTACGCGGGCCTCTCACTGCTGTGGCCTCTCCCGTTGCAGAGCACAGGCTCCGGACGTGCAGGCTCAGCGGCCATGGCTCACGGGCCCAGCTGCTCTGCGGCATGAGGGATCCTCCCAGACCGGGGCACGAACCCGTGTCCCCTGCATCGGCAGGCGGACTCCCAACGACTGCACCACCAGGGAAGCCCTGATGTGATTTTCTTGTACCCTTTCAAATGAGTTGCTTTGGAGGATCTGTTTTAAAATAACTGAGAGCTTCACCACATTACCTACAAGGCACAGCCTTCATTGCTTGCAGTGCATGGGGAAAGCATGAGTTAGTCTATGCCTTGTTCCCAGTGCACAGATTGGAAGGTAAATAAACCTTCTGACTCTGCACATTGGCAGACCCAGAATTTCTATTGGGGGGGCAGAGGTTGGGCAAGCAGGTTGAAATGGGGGCTGAGGGAACCTGTCTCAATGTGACATTTTGCATGGCAAGTGCACTGTTTTGACATAGCAGATTCATTTGGTGCGCGAGGGGAGCCTGCCGAGGGGAAGTCTCCAAGTCTCTCCAAGCTACTCTGATATACCTACTAGGAGTAACTACAGTTGTCTCTTGGTTAGTATCTGACTTGACTCCTTTTTAAACCTCTTAAAACATGGAAGCATTTGAGGAAAGGAAAATAATTTAACCAAAATATTAGAAGCTTTCCTTTTTTACAACAGAAATTTCCAATGGACATATTACCAAATAAATTCTAAGATTAAAAATTATAAATTATTTTTCATTTAAAAAATAACTGGATGCTGGTGTTTAGGATCCTGTACTTGAAAATGCATGAAATTTGATCAAACTAAAATTACGACAACAGGCGCAACTTATGCAAAAGTATTACGATGAAAATTTTAAAAACCTTTGTATAGAAACTTCCAATTCACGAAGTGAATTATTATTATTTTCAAATAATATGAACTCTCTGGATCTTTGTTGAAATTCTGTAAATGAGGTGGACAAGATACCAATATGCCCATGCTGTACATCACAGAGGAAACTGAGGCTCACAAGTGAAGTGGATTCCTTGCATTCAAACACACAGTAACATGAACGAGTGCATCCCAGTGCCCCAAAGAGCAGTTTCAAGTTCGCAGCCTCTTCTACCATACCACAACTTTGTCTCCTCAAAAAAATGTTTGTGTTAAAGATAACCCCTCTGGGTGTAGAACAATTATATCCCAGTAACAATGAGAACCCCTAGAACCTAGTTTTTGGTTTCCAATACCATTCTTCAATAAAAGAAACCAGAGATCCTTACATAAATGCCTGATTCTCAGACTGGGGCAAGAAATAAACTCTGGAGTATCTTGCAATGCCAGAAAGTAAGGACATTCTCAAACACACATACACACGTACACACACACATACACAATGATGGGAGTATGTCAAAGGAACCCAAGAGCCAACCAAAAGAGTTACCAATTGCCAAAGCTGAAACAAAATAAATAACACAGATTACTTATTTCTTAGAACTCAGAGTATAAAATAAATATCCATGAATCCCTACTGATATAAGTAAATAATGGAAATAAATAAGTAAATGAAAGAGAGGAGACAAATATCCCACGCAGCAAAATTCCAAATAATTTCTGCACATACGCCACCCTCAAAGAGGTGGAGTGTAACTCCAACTTTTTAAGTGTGGGCAGTGCAATGAGAATCCCTTTCTTCCAAAGAGTACAGTATGGGAAAAGGAAAAATAAAAGAATAACTTTACAGTGGAGAAACCTGACAAACATTCCTTCAGATCAAGTTCAACCTCAGCAGTGATAAGTCATGTTAATAGTATACACCCTTGACATGATGTGATATACCTCTGTCACCTTCCTCCCAAAATCCCATAAGCCTAATCTAATCATGAGAAAAAAACATCAGACAAACCCCAATTGAGGGACATCCTGCAAAATGCCTGACCAATCCTCTTCAAAACTGTCAAGGTCATCAAAAACAAGGCAAGTCTGAGAAACGGTCACAGCCAAGAGGAACCTAAGGAGCCGTGACAACTAATGTAATGTGGTGTCCTGGATGGAATCCTGCTGCAGAAAAAGGACATCAGGTAAAGAATTAAGGAAATATGAATAAAGCATGGACTTAATAGTAAAGTATCAATAATGGTGCATTAATTGTAACAAATGTACCATACTAACATCAGATGTTAATTATAGGAGAAACTGGGGGTGGGTGGGATTATATGGGAACTCTGTATTACCTTTGCAATGTTTCTATAAACCTAAAACTGTTCTAAAATTAAATGTTTATTAAAAAATGATGTGTGTGTTGTCTCTGCAACAAAGCCACATACATGACACACAAACCATTCTACATGATGGGATTTAATTCAGGGTAAACAAGGAAACTTAACTATGCTTTCTGTACACTGGCCCTAATGGCAGCCCTAAGCCTTCAGGCATCTAAATGTTTTATAATGAATATTTTAAAGCTATAAGATCCTCCATAACCTGTGGGTCATCCTTCTTTACCACTGAGCAAACTAGTAAAAGATCAGAGGCAACAGCTGCTAAGGAAACAAGGGTAGCTTGGGAAAAAAAATGTGTTGCAGGTTGGTCCCAACTGTGCTCCCTGATTCCAGCCCCAACAGTACTCTACTGAGTGGTGGTGAAAGATGAAAAATCAGTGTGTCACTCACAGCTGGGGGAGTAAAAGTAAACAACTTCAGCTGGAGTGTGTGTGTACCCGGTGTGAGAGATCGGAAAATTGTAACTCTAAATGTCTTGGGTATTGACAGAGCAATCCATGTGGTGGCTAAGTGGACATTAATGTACTATACAGTACCTGTCAGAACCTCACAAACTAAGTTATTTTCCCTCCTACCTATACACCAAGAGCATATAATCTACTGAGGGGAAAAAAGAATTCTTCATTTTTAAATTGAGCTAAATTGCAATGCCCAGGCAGGGAGTGGGGCCCAAGTAAGACTCTAGTCAGTGAAATGAGATGTTGTGCTGAGCTCCTCCAAGCCTGGTCACTTCAGATCACCCACCTCCAGCAAATGCCAGGCAATACCCCATCAGCTCGTTGATGGAGTGGAGGCCCTCTGACATCTGCTCTGATAGCCCATCTTTTTAGTACCGAACAGCATTTTCCTGTCTCAAAGAATTATGGTGCGGTCTCAGTTTTGCAAGAAACCTGAAAAACTCTTGTATTCAGCAGATCATTTGATACCTGATGCATCACCATAGGATGTCTGCCAAAGGATCCTTCAGCCTCTCTTTGGGACGAGAACCTTACTGCCTTTCAGGGCATGTCCCGAGGTCATCATTGTCCTTTCTTGATCCCATTTCTCTGACTTCCTCTCTTACTCTTGCTCCCCCACTCCAGCCATCTGATCTTCTCACTGTTGCTTGTGCACTCCATGCACACTCCTGCCACAGGGCCTTTGCACTTGCCTCTTCCTCTACCTGGAATGCAATACTGCCATATACTCACATGACTTACTCCCTCACCTTCTTCATATCTGTGCCCAAGTGTCACCTTCTCAATGAAGCTTTCCTTGACCACCTCATTTTAAATTGTCCCATTCCCACCTTCATCCCCAACACTCTTTAATGGCTTAATTTTTCTCTACAGCATTTATCTATCTATCTAATCTAACCTACTATATATTTTCCTGTTTATTTCTTTATCATCCTAGTCTCCCCTCTAGAATATAAGTTCCCTGAGGTCAGGGTTCTTTGTTCACTGTTGTACCCCCAGCACTCAGAACTGTGGTTTGCATATGTCACTAAGTTCATACAAATTCATGAATGAATAAATGCTTAACTCTCAGCAAAACTTTCTTTCTGTTTGAGCAGCTCACATTTATAGAAACCTTATCCACCACCCCTATTTAAAAACTTAATCCATAATATGCATATATATGACATTCCACTTTAATGGTATTATAAACTTTTTATCAACATGTCTTTTAAGGGCTTCCCTGGTGGCACAGTGGTTGAGAATCTGCCTGCTAATGCAGGGGACACGGGTTCGAGCCCTGGTCCGGGAGGATCCCACATGCCGCGGAGCAGCTAGGCCCGTGAGCCACAACTACTGAGCCTGCGCGTCTGGAGTCTGTGCTCCACAACAAGAGAGGCCGCGAAGGTGAGAGGCCCGTGCACCGCGATGAAGAGTGGCCCCCGCTTGCTACAACTAGAGAAAGCACTCGCACAGAAACGAAGACCCAACACAGCAAAAATAAATAAATTAATTAATAAACATATCTTTTAAGACTAACTTTCGGTGTAGAAAATACAATCACCTTATGTATTAAAAGTGATGTTAAAACCGTTTTCCTTTGTTTCTTACTTAGGTAGTGAGTGGGGTAATTCACAAATACATGTGAAATCCACTTCTCATCTCTGTACTCCTCTCTTTTACACAGAGCCCAGCCCACTGCTTTCCACATATGTCCACACTATAACTTGTACATGAATGTTCATAGCAGCATACGAATCAAAAGAAAAAAGAAAAAAATACAAATGTCCATCAACTAGTAAATGGAAAAACAAAGTATGATGGGTCTATACAAAGGAAAACTATTAAGCAATAAAAAGAAATAATCTACTGATACACACTGCAACATGGATGAACCTTCAAGACATTATGATACATGAAAGAAGCAAAATTCACATAGTATATGATTCTCTTATATAAAAAATGCCAAAAAGGCAAACCTACAGAGACATAAAGTAAATGAGTGGTTGCCTGGGGTTAAAGGTGGGATTGGAGCTTGAGGGCAAATGGACATAAAGATTCTTTCTGAGGTGACAGAAATATTCTAAATGTGGATTGTGGCAATGGTTGTACAGTTATGTAATTTACTAAAAATCATTGAGTTGTATGCTGAAAACAGATGAGTTTTATTTTATTGAGTGTTAAGTGTACTTCAAGATATTAAAAAAAAAAACAAAAACTGTTCAGGAACGAGCCAGGCGCTGTCTCACCATTACCATTGTGTCACAAGTCAATACATTGGACAGAGACTGAGGAAGAACAGCCCCAAACAGTGGTTCTCTACAAGGGCAAAAACTAACTCTAGTTTTATCAGAGTGAGAAAATACTGATGACACTGAACCCCAAGATATATTACAGTATCACAGAGGAGCATTGAAAAAGAAGTTTAAAAGTGGTCTCTGCCCTTCTGGGTATTTTTCAACGGAAAGAAATGAGATGTTCAGATAAACTCCCAATTTAAGAATATCTTAATTCCTGAGCCCCCAAAGAGAAAGCAATTCATCAAGCATTTATTCGTTCAATTTTCAAGACATATCATGAACATTTACTTTGTGCAATCACTTGCTAGGTGTCGGCGACACACAGATGCATCAGACACAATGAAGCACAGAATAGCTCTGATACTGTCACTCAAGGCTCAGGAAGATCCAAAAGAAAACCCCCAGTTCTCTCTCCCTACAGCTGAGACTTCCTGGGAGGATAGAAGAGAGGGCTTTGGCAAGCTCACAGATATATCTCTCTCCAGGATTCTAAGAGAAGGATTAAAGCCCTAGAATGTGCTCCTGGGTTGACCAAGAAAGAAGAGAGGGCCTGGGGTGTTTTATATGTAATTCCCTCCCTCCCTCGAAGGCATGGCCTTCTGGGTTTCTGCTTCCCTGTCAGTCTCTTTTTCTCAGGCAGACAGTTCATCTGTTGAAATCAATAGGTAGGAAATCAATAAAATGCAAACATGGCACTTTACCCTTGCTGGTTTAGACTCTCTCCTTTGAATCCTGAAAACACCGCAGCGTTTCCTTCACGTCAGCCCCCTTGGTGACTTAAAAGCCTCTTCAGTTTTTGCCATCTTACCGTTCTCCTCCACTCTGATGAAGTCACCTTGTTGTTTATCCAAGGAAGGTGACTATTCTAAAATCCAGGGACTCTGTGTCCTGGACTCAGTCAACCACTATGAACTGCCCATTGTATTTTAGTCCCTTGAAACTTTCCCATCAGCCCAACAGAAGATGGAAGTAAATGTAGACAGATTGTGTTGTATGCCGAGTGGTCAGAGACAGCCTATGATCATAGAAATTTCTCTGTCCTGGGAGCCATTCAGATGGAGGGCTCAGGATGTGTCAGAGATCCTGGAGTCAACATTCTGACAATGTTCAAGGTTGGCCTACACGACCATTAAAGTCCTTCTGATTCTGAGATTTTGTTATTCTAAATGGGTGTGATAGATCCATATATTATGAAAGCAAAATAGCCTTGATCGATATTGGGCTGGACAAAGAAGCCCCCTCCCCACAGAAATTTCTAGAAACATCCGAAGAGAAGCAGATTGTCAAAGACCAGAGAAACAAGTCAAGGAGGTGGGGCCTGGGTGCCTTAATATCAGTGGGACTACATCTGTACAGAGCAGCTGGAAAAGTCAGAAATATTGGGATACATTATGAGAATAATACAGTATGATGGTCAAGGTTTGAGGCTGAACTGGGTTGCCGTTTCACTTCTGCCATTCCCTACGGTAGCTCAGCAACCTCATGCAAGTTATATAACGTCTTCTGGACACTCTCAATTAATAGGTCAGTTGGGGGACCTGGGAATCTGCATTTAACAGAGGACAGAATACTTGTCTTAGTGCCAAACCATTTCTTGTTGGATTTGTTCCTTGATAAGCACTCATCATCGAGGTCCTGGAACATACCAGAACCTTACTATAGTAATGCATGTGAGACATGCCTCTCAGTCCTCTCAATTTCCATGTGACACAGTGACAGTTGTCCCCATTTTAAAGACAGACACTGAAGCTCAGCCAGGTAAGTGACTTGCCCCATTAAGCATCAGAGCTGGGGTTCCAACTCACATCTTATGACTGCCGCCCAGGGCTTTTTTGCCATGATCTCATGGTGCCTCAGTAACCTAAATCGCTCCTCTATCAACAACTCCAAGACCGATGATCCGGGCAGCCATATGGGACTAGTCATGGGATCTTCCCAGACTAATTCTGACATGTCTTTCATAGCAACAAAGAGCAGCTGCATTTCAAATACGATGTCACTGGCTGGAAATGGCACGCCGCCCAATGCATGGCCTCTTTAGACATGCTGTGAAAATGTCCTAAGAATGCTCTTGCAAAGTGTTTATTTTCTCTGGTAATACTAAATACAAATGTTGTCTCCCTGGAATCTGGTAGCTTGGGGCCTATGTATAACTTTATGAAAGTAACTAATGCCTCTACACAGTTCCCTACAGAAGCCTCACTATATATATCATTAGTTCACACTATATATATCATTAGTTCACAAGCTTCACTGTTGGGTAAAAATGCTATTAGAAAATATATCATTTACCCAGTAGCCTGAAATGGATCCCAAGGAGCTCTTCCAGTCTATCAGGTAATTATGGAGGAAACCCTTTATTATCTACCGGAGAAAAAGGAATGCCGCTCCGGGGGGCATGAAGGTCCTTCCTCGTTCTTCGTAATAAATAGATGATCTCATTTGTGATAACAACCATTGAACCGACTCTGATTTCTGGGGCTTTTTTCAAACATCCTTTTGTTGCTTTTCTTTTATATATATATATATATATATATATATATATATATATATATATATATATATATATATATATATATATATATGTATATATATATGGCTAATAGCTCCAAGCCAACCATAAATAATAAAATACCTAAAAATGTCATTGTAATCCCATTCATAGCTCTATTTAGCAAAAGGGAGTACAAAATCCTCTGGAATCTCATTTATTTCACAACTGTGGTAATGACCACTTAAACAGGCAGCATATGGCATCCTCTTATCTCCCAGGGCCTTTGGAAGCTTAGAAGCCACAGGCTCAGAGTCAGCTGACTCTTCAAATGCAACCACTCTGGGGACTCCAACTAGAAACACAGTGAATAACAAGGACTTAACCTTCACTCTCATCATCTCAAATCTTGAGGATCACTGGGCTAGGACTTTGTTTCCTCCCAAAAAAGCCACTCTTCAGAGTCTTAGACTGGAGTACGGCTGTATCCCCTGGACCTACCATGGTCCCTGGCATTCTGAGGCTCTGAGATAAAGGTATATTGCATGAGAAAGTCCTTTCTTCCGGCTCTAACATCCTATAACTCAGTCACTATATTCACTGCTTTGTTCCAGCACCTAGAACAGTGCTGACACAGAACAGAATTACCTTTTTAGCTGGTGATGTTTCTTTCCTTTTTGCAACATGCCTCAACTGCAGTATTAATATGGCCTTTACTTCCTGAGCCTCCATCATCCCCCACTGTCCCACCCATGGTGAAAAACTGTAATGGAAGGAGGCAAATGGGGACATGACACGAGACTCATCCTTGAAAACAGAATGGGGAAAAGGAGAGCAAAGAGATGTTCAAAGGCAGAAGAGGATAGTGAAGATTACAATAAGGAGGGCTAGTGAGGAACCAGAAAAGAGACACAAACAGAAGATGGAACCTGTATATTTCCCGACCATGCAGAGTGTGCAAAGCACCGTGCTAAAGACACCCCTGAGAGGCATGAAGAACAGCTATTGCTTCTTAGTCAAAGACCCACAGCACTCATCAGAGAAGAGTCAACCTCCTCAGAGAAGCATAACCCAGGTTAAGACAATAATAATAATAGTAATGCCAACTCAGAGAACCACGTGGAAAAGATAGAACTAGAGACAAGAAGGCAGTGCCAAGGAGGAAAGGTCAAAGGCGAAGAGTGCAAGCAACATACCTCAAACCACGGGTAGAGTGCCCGTTTGCTCTATTTTTCACATTCTGCACAAAAGTCAGTCAAAAGTCCTCACAATTTTTGGAAAGAGGTCTTAAAACTCAGTCTTTATGGCTCTCTGCTGTCTTAACACTAGACGGGAAGCTCCTTGAGGGCAGGGCTTGGGCAGTGTCTTCAAGCCGTGGAAGAATTCTTGGGCTTCTTAGTGCCTAGTAGATGCCAGGCATTCTCAGGGGTGACAGGCATTCAAGTGACAAAACACAGTTGCTCTGTCTTCAAGGAGTTTACCATCAAAAGAAGGGAACCAATAGGAAACATGGTGCTTTCATTACATCTGGGATATCTTAGGGTAGACACGTGTCATGAGTCAACCACCACTTATATGTAATAATGCAGATTCCATTTCTAGGAAATCATCTGCAATCTTGAAGGTTAGCTTACAAGGGAACAGGTTTCTCTTTATGCCATACACAGGTTATCTTACAGTAGTATATGCAAATAGCATGGGGGGAACAGCACAACTGAAAGCATCTTTAGTGGGATGTCTCATGTCTTTAATCAACTATATGAGATTTCAGTTAAAAGATAGCCTTCAGGAAATGAGATTCCCCCTTAATCCTCTTTGCCCCTCCCTTCCAGAAAAAGGAAAAAAAAAATGAGATAGAACTCCATAAACTACCATTATTTTTTTCTTGAACTGAAATGCATCTCTTTATTCATTAGGCTCTCTTGTTGGAAGCCAAAGTAGGATTGGATCAAAAAGGGTGGCGAAATGTGAGAGAATGCCCTCAGGATGGCACCCAAATATTCATTTTAATATACAATTATTTAGCAGCTAGTATTTGCAACTCACTGAGATTTAAGTAAATTCCAACCTATACCTTCCAGAGTCATACAATCTAGTGCTGGAACACTTTTGCTAGAGGGGTTACCTGCTATTATGATATCTAGCTGTCTGTACTTTAAAGCAATGCCTGTGGGCTTCCCTGGTGGCGCAGTGGTTGAGAGTCCGCCTGCCGATGCAGGGGACGCGGGTTCGTGCCCCAGTCCGGGAAGATCCCACGTGCCGCGAAGCGGCTGGGCCCGTGAGCCATGGCCGCTGAGCCGGCGCATCCAGAGCCTGTGCTCCGCAATGGGAGAGGCCACAACAGTGAGAGGCCCGTGTACGGAGAAAAAAAAAAAAAAAGCAATGCCTGTAATGAATAAGGGCCACAAGTACTAAATGGCATGTTGTTGCTAGTGGTTTTTTAGAAGCATCACTCAAATAACATCATAAACACACGTGAGACTGCACAGCAGAAGAAAAGAAACAGCAAATGTACAGAGAGTCCTTTCTTGGAAGAGCTAACAATAAGACCTTCATTATTGTTTTTTTTAAAATCTGACTTTGTACAACATCACAGCATGTTCTACAATCTTACTTGAAGCAGTTAACTGTGGGGTGGGGGGGAGTTGAATATTCCTCAGAAAAGACTGTCCATTTCTACCTGCTAATGGGCCAGCTAAAATGACCGTTTATATGCACAATCATTTACCTGATGCATAATACTTAACTCGAAAATTATCACTAAGAGGTATTGCCAGCGCCAGCATTTGAGCACAGGGTTTTGGTGCAAATGCTAAAACATTTCTACAGATGATGAAGCACTCAACAAAGTGCCCTTTGTTAGACAATAAAAATAAATGACTTCAAAAGCCATCAACGGGTGATGAAAAAAATATATTTTATAGTAAAGCAGTTGGAGATTTGGGGGTCAGCTCATATTTCACTATAATGGGTTTGTTTTGTCTTTTGTTTTTCTTTCTTTTTTAATCACAACCTACTCGGTATTCTCCACCTATAGCTTATCTTCGTTTTTTTATTAATAATAAAAAGAGCCACTGTCATTTATGGACTCTTTCTTTGTGCCAAGACTGGGCTAAGCAGTTTGCAGTCACTATCTTATTGACTCTTTGCATCTCTTTATGAGGCAAGTTCTGTTATGACGTCCTGTTCTACAGAGGAATTTGTGCAAAGTCAGCACAAAATCATACCTTTTTAAGAAACTTTGTAGCTTTCAAAGTGTTTTGACATAGTTGGTCTGATTCATGTGGCCTGGTTGTAACTTTGAGCACTGAAGGGCTAGTGTGTGTGTGTGTGTGTGTGTGTGTGTGTGTGTGTGTATGCACATATCTTTTCTTAGATTTTTTTTTAGATACAAGAATACCACAACCTAGAGAAGTGAAGTAACCTGTCCAAGGTGATATGTTTGCCAAGTGGTTGTAGTAGACTACACCAAATGGCCACTTGCTGTAACTGTAATGCTGTAATGCTTCACTTCCCTGTAACTACTCCCTTTTGCAATGTAATTTTGCTGTTCCTCCCACCAAGAGGAGGAGTCTCTTTCCCCTTGAATCTGAACTAGCCTTGGAATTTGCTTTGACCAATCTAATGTGTTAGAAGCAGCAACATGCCAGTTCTCAGGCTCAAGAGGTCTTACACTTTTTTGTGCTCTATTCGCCAAGAGAAGGAGCTGTGCTAGCCTGATGGATGGTGAGAGACATATGGCCTAGCCACCACCCTCATTCCAGGTAACGAGCCCCAAATCAAAGTGCCTAGCTAACCATCAACTCACTGCAGACACATGCATGAACTCAGAGGAGACAAACCCAAATTACAAAACCACAGAACTGTGAGCAAAAAAAAAAGATCATTATATTTAACCATTAAATCTTGGGGTGGTTTGTTACATAGTAAGAGCTGACTGACACAGTGGCAGTGCTGAAAACAGAGTTCAGAAGTCAGTGTTTTTTATTTGCTACAGAAAAACTAGATTACTTTCTAATTAAAAAATAAATATCAGGTGTGGGAGGGTTAAAGCAGCAATAAAAGATAAAAACATGGAATTATTTTATTTAAACAAAAGGTAGGGGTTAATTAATCCTCCGTGTGTGTTTCATTACCAGATCATACCCACCATGCTACCAAGGAATGATGTCTCCCTAGGATTTACCATAGCTATGTCCTTACATCTCCAATCTATCTGTGCTTCTTCCTGCCATGAGAGACTGTAACCACAGTGACTACATGCTCAATTTGAGCTCTGAAAATATAATGAGCATGAAAAACTTTTAGCAGTATTTACACACATAAAATTACCTTTTTAATTAACATTGCATTAGCTCAATATTCTCCAAATCTTATTCATTTACATATCACTTTCACAATCTTTACTAATCTGCAAACTACCAATATTGTTATTTACTGAATATTTTTCTTTAAATGAAATTCAAATTGACTCACGTTTTTTACTTTGCTTAATCCTGAGATAATAACCATGAGATCACTTGTTTTGTAAACTAATGACATATTTTTCTACATAACTGTTAAAATTAAAATGCATACATTCATCTGTGTACCATCTAAAATCATCCTGCTTGCCATACTCTGAGAAATATTGCATGACCCATATTTGATTGACTTCAACTCTTTGATTGACTTCATACCTTCGACTATTAGCTATAGGGGAAGGGCAACTTACAAGGCTTTTCTAGGCCCAAGGGAACTCTGATGGGGATGACAATTCCATTGGTTACTTACTTGACCAACACCCTGCCATCTGAAGAACCATGAACAAATGTTCTAGCCCTGGGCCCAGCAAGCAAATGCTATTTCATTGGTCTCAACTGAGTTTTTGACTCTTTTAGGCACTCTTGATCTGAATAAGCTATCAACAGGCCCCCAGATGGCTTTGAGGCCATGAAACTGTTCATTCCCATCCATGAGGACTAGAAGATGGGTTTGCAAAAGTATTAGAATGTTCCCAATGCCCTGCATCATTTTTTTAATACTTTGGATCCTCAACATAAACCTTTAAGTAGAAGCATTTAAAGTCGTGGTTCCTGTGTCATTTACAAAATCAAGACTCGAAAAATGACCTCTCTGGGACTAAACGAGTTGCCTCTGATTCATCCAGGTAGGCACCTGCCAGTCCACAATAAACCAGCTCCAGCCCTGGGAGCATATTTTTGCCCCTTCAATTATTGCCCACAAACAATATCAAGGAAATGCCATAAAATGGAGTAAACCTTAACTTAATCAAAACATTAAGTAAAAGCCTCCATGGTTTCTTTGAGAATAAGATGGTGGACTTAAGTGAATTACTAACAGCCAAAAATCACTGTAATCAGGAAGTATGGACTAATGGATTAGTATCTACAGGAAGGATCATAGGGTAAGGTGTTAGAATGAAAAACACAGGCTCAAATCCTCTCTGGGTTGAATCCTGTCTAAATATCATGGGGTAAATTATTTAGTTTCTCTCTTATTAGTTATTTATTTCCTCCATGTATGCATGGTGATAATAATGGTCATTACCTTGTAGGGTTCTTGTGAAGATTAAATGAGCTAATTCATTTGAAACCCTTAGAACAAGACCTTATACGAGTTAAGTACTTAACACTGGCTATTGCTGTAAGTAATTCTGATAGTTTCCTTTTTATGTCAATATGGGATAGCTACTTTGGGTGTCACAGGCTCTATCCAGCTCCACATGTTTGCCAGCTCCTTGAAGGAGTGTGTATAGATCATGTTGATTAACTACGTATGGGTACCTGAAGATAAGAAAGAGAGCTCATACAATAGATGTCAGAACGAAAGTTCTAAGATACCTTGACAAACAGAACCTTGAGCATGGAGCCAAGAAAACTCAACAAGGATAAAAGTAAAGTCCCGCATGGTCCACTATAATAGTTGAAGCAACTCTAAGGAAAACCTTGCTTCATAAAGTCTGGTTGGCCAGTAGCTGACGTGTGCTCCCCGACTGAGGCAGAAATGAAAAGAGCCATTGATGTCTCCCCCGACAAAACAATACGGAGGCCCATTTTCCTGAGAAGAAACGTTTCTGCAAGCCCTCGGGTCAACAAGATCACATCTGGTATAAGGTGCTTTGTTCTTGGTGCCACATTTTAAGAGGAATAAAATGGATAGCAGGCTGGATAAAGTATTGAAACCAAGTCACCTGCGGAATAGCTAATGGCCTCAGGGGTATCTCCACTTGGGCAAGAGAATCAAGTCAGTCAATATTTATGAGCACCTACTATGTGCCAGGCCAGGGCACCAGGAATCACATGGTGAACAAGACAGCATCTCTGCCCTCAATAAGCTTACAACCAGTGCAGAGAGTGACACAATAAACATGTAATTAAAGAAATAGCAAAAATTACTTGAGGCCCTGAAAAGTGCTGCAAAGAAGATAAAATAGCTTATGCAATGCCTTTCTAAGGAAATGGCTCCAAGTGGAAATAATATAAAGACAACCAGATGGGAATAAGGAGAAAACGATATTTTAGATGTAAAGCATTTATCAAAGTGCCTGGCACATGGTACAAGACTCCATCTCCGGTAGTAGCATCAACAATAACAACAGGAAATATTTCTGCAGCACTTACTGAATGCCAGACACTGCTCTAAGCTCTTTACATGCATTAAGTCATCTCTGTTGGGTAGGAATCCTTATTACCCCATTTTATAGGTAAAGACACTGAGGCACAGGGCACTTAGTAAGTTGTCTATGATCACACTAGTTACAAGCTAATGAGATCCGGGCTCTGGAGCAGGCAGCCTGACTCCAAAGCCTAGGCTCTTGGTTACTATGCCTTCCAAATACTGAAGGATCATCTCATAATCTCATTGAAAGGAATTGTCTAGGTACTGAGTTGGAACAGAGGGCAGAAATAGAACCAAAGTGAAGGAATTTCTTTAAGGTCTTGAAAAATAACCTTGTGAATATGAATCAACAAACGGTCCTTGCACACTGGCATGTTTCCTTCACCCTGGTAGGCATGAGACTGGTGAAAACCACGTTTATATTCAGAATAGACTTGTAGCAAGTGGATTGGCATTCCTGTAATATAAAATCATCTTCTCATGGGCAATGGTTTCCCTTCCTCCCTCTGTTCTTTCATTCTCCCTTCGATGACCTTGTTATCTATATCAGGAACATCTGATCTTGAAAAGGATCTGCTAGTGATAAAAGGAAAAATGCAAGATTCGACTTAGTGCCTTGCCTGGTGGAGATGTTTCTTTAATGAAATGTTACAGGAGTCTCGTTTCTGGGAAATAATCAGTTTGCAAGTTGAAGAAAAAACATAAAACTCCATGGACACAAAGACTGGTGTGAAAAATACTTGCTTACCCCCCAAAAAAAGATTGCCTACTGAATCTTCCTTGGCTGCATTCCTAAAATAATGCACTGCCTTGACATCCTGTGTCCAAGTTTCTTAGTTGCACTTCTGTCCTCGGCCATCATTAGAGGACGTGCAGAGTTGTAAAAGTATTGCTGAGCCACCTGGAATTGGGGATACAAATTCTAGGAAGCCAATGGATGATAACAACAACAATAATAGTAGCTAACAATTATTGAACAGAATAATGTATTTGGCACTGTTCTAAGTATTACACCTGGAGTTCAGTACTTTTATTATCCCCAATTTGGAAATTAGAAAACTGGCTTCTTAGGGAGAATATGTAAATTTACCAAAAGAAAAAAAAAGAATATTCTATTTTCTGGTGAGACAACAGATGGTCCAGTGGTGAGCACTGAACTATATTTTTCTTTCTCACCTCCCATGGGTCTTTAAAGAACTCTGAAACTAACATTGAAGAGGTATTTGAGAAATTAATCAGCCAGTTCTTACCAGGTGTTTAGTCCATACCTGGTATGTGGGCAGTCTCTTAGTTTTGCAACCACCAACCCCATCAGGTCGCCAAGGGCAGATAGGGTGCCTCCCAAGGACCTAGCTGAATACCTTGCACATAGTAGGTGCTCAGGAAATACCTGCTGGTTGACTAGTTTCCTCCTCTAGGCCCAGCCTCTGCCTGGGGCCAATGATACTGAGGATGCTGTTCTTGGTGCTGGTGATGGCTTTCTCTCCTTATCCACCATTACTTTTTTGCTCTTTTTTTGTCCTTCAGGGTCCAACTGAAGTTCCATTTGGCTCAAGAAACATAGAAGGAGGGGCTGAATCCCAGTCTGACTCAGAGATAGCCCAGCTAAAATAATTTTCTAGAGTCAAGAAACTTTTCCCTAGGAAAGAAATGATGAGGAAGAGGGAGAGGGTGAT
This sequence comes from Hyperoodon ampullatus, assembly GCF_949752795.1. Classification (NCBI taxonomy): domain Eukaryota; kingdom Metazoa; phylum Chordata; class Mammalia; order Artiodactyla; family Ziphiidae; genus Hyperoodon; species Hyperoodon ampullatus. The sequence continues at coordinate 176,066,597 of NC_136914.1, forward strand.
AAGAAGAGGCAGAAGGAGAAGGAAAAAGATGAGAGGAAAGAAAGAAAAATGAATAGGATGGGAAAAAGGGAAAGAGACAAGAGAGCTATGTACCTCTCCTGTCCTTGTCTCAGTGATACTATGAGCTTCTTGAAAGGCCCTGTGTTCTGAGAAGAGGATTTTTTTCACAGTCTAACAGGTGTGGAGGCTTAATTATTATTTTAACAGTGTGTTCGAGAAAAGTACAGACACTGATCTATACAATTACTCTCCTCAAATACAGGCATTTGCCTCTGTTTTCACACATATAAAATGAAATCATCAGATGTACCAAATGTTGACATTTTCCCTCATGAAATACCAGATATTTCATGAAACTTGGGTAATTATGTCCTTCATCACCCTCCACAAAAAAAAAAAAAAAAAAACTCAGCCTGTCACAATATAATTTCAAAATCATTAAAATTGTTAAGTTCTGTACTTGAGAAACCAAGAGAAATTGAGAAAAACCAAGAGGTGGATGATTTTCTCATCTTAAAACTGAAAACTAGATCAGTCACATATTGACAAAGCAAACCTTGGAATTCTCCAAAAGAGCTAGGATGAGCATGCCTCCAGAACCCCGGAAATGCTCATCAATGAAATTGCAGCATTTAAAAAAATATTTATTTATTTATTTTTGCCTGTGTTGGGTCTTCGTTGCTGCGCACAGGCTTTCTCCAGTTGTGGCGAGAGGGGGCTACTCTTTGTTGCGGTGCACGGGCTTCTCATTGTGGTGGCTTCTCTTGTTGCGGAGCACAGGCTCTAGGTGCATGGGCTTCAGTAGTTGTGGCACGTGGGCTCAGCAGTTGTGGCTGGCAGGCTCTAGAGCACAGGCTCAATAGCTGTGGTGCACTGGCTAAGTTGCTCTGCGGCATGTGGGATCTTCCTCGCCAGGGCTCGAACCCATGTCCCCTGCATTGGCAGACTGATTCTTAACCGCTGTGCCACCAGGGAAGTCCCTGCAGCATTTAAAATGTACACAATCACATGTAACCCCCGGTCCTCTCAAAGGCAGTGACATTAGTGTAGTAGTTCTCCCCATGCCAGCCTAAGAAGCAAGGTAGAGCAGCCGCCAACTTTCAGTTCAAAGATTAGGCTCTTTGTATGGGTGATTTATTACATGTTTATAGCTGGAGAGAACAAAGGTTTTTTTAGTTGAGAGTATTACTTTCTTTCAGGGCTTCGGGATTTTTACCTTCTTCCTCTCCTTTAAAGCAGCAAAAGCATTATATGTATGAGGAATCATCCCTGGGCCAGATTCTATTTACAGATATTTGGGGGAGGGGGGAAAAGGAAAACATTTCTTAAAGCAATCTTTGGTTACTCGTACAGCAAGTTCGATTTGAACGTTCATGAATTTGTGGCATGTTAATACCTCTGCTGAACATGTCAATTATCAGGCTGCGGGCAGATTGGAGCCTTTAGCCCTGCATGAGGCAGAGAGAAGGTAGGAGAAAGAAGACAGAGAGGGGGAGAGAGGGCAAGGCACAGCAAGAGACAGATAAGAGAGACACATAAACGAGAGACAGACAGACAGATGGAGATGGAGACACATACAGTGCCAAATGCCTCAGAATGCAAAGAGGACCCTTCTGTGCAACCATTAAGTTACAGTCAAACAACCTCAGAGTGAGTATTTGGGCTTCAAACAACCCCGCCTGTCACCTCCTACATCTGTGCCTCATGAGGCAGGATCACCCAGTTATTAAGAGTGTGGGCGCTTCTGAATCAGACACCTGGGTTCAGGCCCATCATGTGCCACATGCTTATGTCGCATGCGACCTTGGGTAGTTTATTCACACTCTCTGTGTCACAGTGCCCTCAGTCTACAAATGGAGCCCAACAGCAGGGCTATTGGAACAATTAAATGAGTGTGAATGCAGGTAAAGAACCTAGAACACTGCCTGGCATGTGGGAGGGAAGGACTCAGTACACTATTTGCTGCTGCTACTCACACCTTATCATCACATTATCATCTCTGAAGGTAGGTAGCAGAGAGGTTGCTACCCAGTTCGAGCCACTTGGAGCATGTGCTCCTTTGCGTGGGGGCATGATGGCTCTTCTAACCCATTTAGTGCCACTGGTCACCAGAACCATGGGTGGGACCACCAAGGAAAGACAGCCACTAATTGCCAGCAAAAACTTGTGTACCTGCTTGACCACTGAAACTGCTTCTGCATGTGCAGCCAGAGGTGTTTTCCAAATGAGCATCTACTTGTGAAAAACTTAATGTGCTTTCCTTTACATACACCTATTTTTTCATTGCCAAACACTGCACCACCTAGAAAGAAGACAGTGCAACTGCAGCTCCCATCGCCTCCAGGGACTTTGGGGTTTTAGCGCAATACAATTCCATGAATATTAGTCCTCTTGGCTATGCACCTTAAAATGATGTCACTTGTCATCTGGAAATGCCCTCCTTGACTCAAGATGATGATAATGGCAGTGATGATGGTGGTGGTGATGGTGGTGGTGGTGGTGATGGTAGTGGTGGTGATGGTAGTGGTGGTGGTGATGATGGTGGTGGTGGTGATAATGGTGATGATGGTGGTGGTGGTGGTGATGGTGGTGATGATGGTGGTGACGATGGTGGTGATGATAGTGGTGGTGGTAGTGATGGTGGTGATGATGGTGATGGTGGTGACGATGGTGGTGGTGATGATGGTGGTGGTGATGATGATGATGGTGGTGGTGGTGATGATGATGGTGGTAGTGGTGACGGTGGTGATGATGGTGGTGGTGGTGGTGATGATGGTGGTGACGATGGTGGTGGTGATGATGATGGTGGTGGTGGTGATGGTGGTGATGATGGTGATGGTGGTGATGATGGTGGTGGTGGTGGTGACGGTGGTGGCGGTGATGGTGGTGGTGGTGGTGATGGTGGTGATGATGGTGATGATGGTGGTGGTGATGATGACAGGTAACATTTATTGAGCACTCTCCATGAGCTGGCACTTCTCTACATGCTTTACCTAGATTATCTCATTTACCTCTCATGAGTACCCTAGGAGATGGGTAGCCTTTTATACCCATTTATATAGATAAGGAAACTTAGGTGCTGAAGAGTTAGGTATCTTGCCCATGGTCATACAGCAGATGACTCCAGAATCTTCACTCTTAATCACCATATTAGGCTACCTCTAAAATTATCTAATAGAAAAATCACTGGTTTGGGAAATCCAATTGCGAGTTCTGGTTCTGCCCAACTACTTTTTCACCTATTTAACTAACCTGGCTTAAGTCACTTTGCATCTTTGGTTTCAGTATCTTCTTCTAAAAATGAGTAGCTTTGACATTAAATGCCTGTTAAGGTCTCTTCCAGATCATCAGTTGTATGATTTATTCATTCATCTAGTAAATAATAATTGGGGATTAAGCATCTATTGTGTTATAGGCACTGTATTGGTCCTTATGCAACAGGGGTGTAAAAACAGATATGTTCCCTACCTTTCTGGAGCTCATGGTCTAGAAGAGGAGATGATGTTAAGTAAGCAGACAAGGAAATATATAATGACAAATTTTTATAGGTGCCCTAAAGGGCAAGTACCAGGGTCCCATGAAAGAGGATAATATGAAGAACCTGATTTAGACTGAGGGATCTTTTGAGGAAGTGATATTTAAAATAAGGACTTCAAGGTAGTAGAAGCTGATTAGTTTAAGAGTCCAAGAAAGGTATTCCAGGTTGAGGCACCAACATATGCAAAGGCCTGAGATAGGAAAGAATATGGTGTATTCCAGGAACTGAGAAAAGGCAACTGTAGCTAAGACATAGTGAATAGGGGAGAAAAGTGGTACCAGACAGATCTGGTAAAGCAGGCAGGTGGCAGACCATTGGTGTCTTTGTCCATCCATGTCCTGTATCCTAAGACTACATCAGAATGCTAATAATTGCCACAGTAGAGAATTCTTCCCCATTCCCATCTCCAAGCCTTCCATCTCAATATCAGGCTTTCCTCAAGGAAATGGATATTGAGCTTAGGGATCAGGCAGAACTCCCAGGCACCATTAGTGCTTTGACAACATTTACCTATATTATTCTCTTTACCAACAGGAATGGTCCTGGGGGAAATAGAGTAAGGAAGGAAAAAATGGACAACTACCTGGATAATTCAAGTTTCCAATATTGCCTCAAAAACTGACCTGAGTGATCCAAATAGCTACTTGGATTCTCCATTTCACTCCATATATGTAGATACAACTGTAAACCCATCAAGAAGCTCTGCTGTGCCCTGAGAAAGCCCTACCTAAACACTTCAGCCTACCCTCTGGCAAGACTATGAAATAGGAAGCATTTGGGAATTGTCCTCTTAGACTTCCAGGTCCTTCTAACGTCACCCTTTCCAGGGAGCCTTCTCTAATTGCCCCTCTGAACCCACTCCTTTGACTACTATAATTCTTGCATCATACCTGCATAAGTGGTTATCTTACTCTGACTTGTACTCACAAGTTGTTCACTAGGTAGTGAGCACCTTGAGAACAGAGCCTGACTTAGTCAAAGGTCTCCTTGCTGGAACCTGGCACAGTGGCTGCACAGAGAAGACCCTCATGCTCCATGCATTTAGTTTAATGGACTTAACCATCTGTAGCCCTAAATCTTTCATTGCCTCCTACACCCCATCCCTACCAGCCTGCCCTGAGCACCCCACCAAATTATTTCACCTGGCAACTCTGTTCCTTCCACCATTTCTCAGCACCCTCTTCCCAAGCACACCTGCTCTGTGTCCCATTTCTGCAAGGCCCTGCCACTGCCTGCTAGGTTACAAGGGATGGAAATTGGTTGATCCAATACATAAATATGGTACTCAGCTAAGGAGGTTCCCTCCCAGGCAATCTCATACCATAACCCAATCAAGATGGCCAGAGTTACAGAAAACTTGTAAGAATTGTGGACCTTTGGGTGATAATGGGGGTTCTCTGCTGCAGGCCAGTCTCTGGTAAAATCACAACACAGGGGTGGCTACCAACTCCACTCATGGTTACAACTGAGCTGTAAGTAATCTCATGAAAACAATAAAAATAATTATCTGCATTATTTCCCGAACCCCTACTAACTCTCAGGTTCTAATCCTCTCCAAGCCCTATAAATTAGGTTTTATTAGCCCCACATTACAAAGCGGGAAACTTAGCCTCAAAGAGATGAAGTGACTTCTGCATACCATGCAGCTGAAATCCCAAGGCAGGTTTCAGCTGCACTCTCCATCACCTGGGCTTTCTACTCTGCCTCCTCATGCCTCTAGAAATAAAGGAAAACTACAGCCAGTGGCCAACCCCCACTCTCTTCTCAAGCTCAGCATATTTCCTGCTGCTGGAGGAAAGTGATGAACAGCTGCAGCATCCTCCAGAGGAAGATCAGTCTGCCTTTCATTGGAAAAAGAGCTTCCCAGAGAAGAGCGCAGAAGGAGCTATGTGGAGCCCAGCACTGCCTGCTTCCGTGAAACAGGGCAGCACAGCCAATCTCCCAGATGCCATGAGAGGAACAGATCCCACCGCTGCTGGGTGAAGAAAGCTGCAGCCCCTCTATTTGTGCTCACAGTGGACAACAGGCAGGTCTCCATAGTTCTCAACACCAACCTGGGACATTAACAAGGCATGAAACTGTCACGTGATCCAACATCCAGGAACGAAGAATTGAGCTCCATGTGTTCTTTGAGCAGAAGTTACAACTCATCAAAACGGGGTCAATGTCAGCCTGAACATGAACGAGGGAAGGGAAATAATATCCAGTAGGCACCAGGTACTGGGATGGGCATTTGATATACCTTATCTCTGAACTGCCTCCAGAGAAGAAGTATTAACTAGAGTCCCACTGTGCAGAAAAGGAGACTGAGGCTCAGGGAGGTGATTTACAAAGGCTGACATGGCTAGCAAATGGTAGATTTTGGTTCCATGCCCACGTCTGCTTCACTCCCAGGCTGATGCTTTTTCCATTATACCATAACGTCTCGCCTTTGCATGCTTTCTGAACTCCATTTGTTGTGATTTTCAGCTGCTTGGATGGATTGCACACTTGGAAATCCACCAAAAGCAGATCCTACATCTTTAGCAATCCACATAAATGCTAGGCCAAATTCCAACCATCTTTTTCACAAGAGAACTCTCCACCCTGAGTAACGGGGCTTTAAAAAAAGAAAAGAAAAGAAAGGAGAAAGGCAAAAAGTAATTTGCAGAGGAGGCCTGTGTGATTCAGATGGGTGTGGGTGGCCGAAGCTGGCACAGATATAATCACAGCCCATCATCAGAACAATGAAGCCATAAGTCCAACTTCTGAAGAATGCCATTCGTTCACTCCACAATGATTTCTGAGTGCCTCATTTCAATAGAGCAAAGCACTGTGGGAGTGACAAAGGAGCAAAAAGCTTGGGCCCAACCCACAGGGAGTACACAGTACTCCCATTCAGGTTCTCGGACATGAAAATGGGCATCTATACTGAGGAACATTACATTTTTCAGACATACCTAGATAGACACCTCTGATATGAACCTCTTCCCTTGTCTCTAAGCTTATATGTTTGGTCCATGGCTCCAGTAGGATTTCTTCCTTATTTTCCTTTCTTTCTTTCATACTCCTCTAGTTCTATTTCCTTACCTCTCTGGTGGAATGTGTAGTGCAGGAAAAAACGTTGTCCTGGAGATAAAAAGTGTCCATCCAGCTCTGTCATCTTCTAGCTAATGTGACCTTGGGCCAGTCTTTATGTCTCCTGAACCTCTATTTGCTCATCAGTAAAGGAAATGTAATAATCCCTATTTCAAGGGTTATGTGAGGATTAATTGAGATGATAATAGGTAAAAGTCCTTTGGAAAATAGCAAACTGCTAGAAAAAAATGTCCACTTTTACCACCAATGCTAAGATTTATTAGATTATTTATGTTAATGGTTAATATTCAGCTGAACAGAAAGCCCTGCCAATTGGCCGTCATTCTTTCTGGTTTTCCTTGGGCAAAGGCTGGCTAAGCAAAAAAGAAAAGCCAGACAAAGAACGTTATTTTGTGAATTCTTCCCCAGAAGGACAGCATTGTAAGTCTGCCGTGAATAAAGAGTGTAAATTATATTCAGCATGATATAAGTAATGACATATCAATTAACTGTGTCAACAAGGTCTAAAAATATGCAAATTACTGTACTTCAATTAGAAAAATCTACATCCTTAGAGAATATTGTAAATCAGGAAATTTGGGAGACATTAAGAGTAATCAGTGAGGGAAAGCATGTACTTTTTGCCGTACCCTATTTTTATACCTACATAATGAAATAATTATAGCTACACTGTATTTATGCTTCAGCAAAAATATTAAAATCTTAATATCTTTACAATGATAAGTTAAATCTGTATTATGTTTTCAGACAACATTAATTATAAGGAAAAGAAATCTATTATCATTCAATATAAGTAAGTTGAAACTAATTTGGACATGTAAATTAGAAATGCTGTTTTTTCTCAGTACCAGAACGTTAGAAAAGAAGAAGCAAGAAGACATATCTAGATCAATTACTGAGTCTATAAATGCAAAAGCTTTAGTATATTTAAGTTGTAATGCAAATTTAAGAATGTTTAGTAACTTTTCTCAAAAATATCAAACTATTTGGTTTTTGCATTTTAGAGGTTCTCCTTGTTTTCTTTGTTTAAAATGCATTAATCTATCTGTTTGGGATGTATTTGCTCTTACCTAAGTGGGTCCCTAGCTGTAACTCCCAAAGAAACTGCAAGAGACAAGGCTGGGATTGTATAAGGTGATGCCAGTTTTCAATGACAGGGATATTCACCACAGTAACAGAGGAGTGCTACCTTTGCTTTGAAATTCAATTAGCGTCAATTACAGAGATGCCAGAGGAATGCAAGGGAAAGAGACAGAGGACTTCATCAAAAGCAGCTCACCTCTCACCAGCCTTCCAGGGAAGTACATCCCTTCGGAAAGTCCTGCAATAAGCCTCCTTGGCAACTGATGGGTTTTACCCTAACTAATTACAAGCTATATGAGGCTTCATCAGGATCTGAAAATTCTGACCCCATAATGTTTTTTTCTCACGAAGTTTCCATGCTCTGCCTCTTTTCCACCTGTAGGGATGCCATTTACATGTCAAGACCCAGGGTTCAACATTATCTTTCATAAAATCTACCCCAGCAGTTGCAAGCAGAGTCACTCCCTGCCTTAGCTTTATGAAGCCTAGGGCATTGTGACTCTTAGTGTGTCCATTCCCCAGGCTAGGAGCAGCGTGAGAACAGGTACGGTGCGTTTTCTCTGTTCATGCTCTAGGGAGGCACAGCAACTCTTACAAAGCAGACACTGGATCAAGAGTACACCAATAAACAAAAGGAAGGAAGAAGACTGGGCAACTCTCTACCTGGAAGAATGTACTCTATCAGCGCTAAGTGTGGAAACTTTCATTAAAGCACCCAGTACTGATTCAACTCTTTCCTTGGTTAAAACAACTAAATAACCAGAATTCGAGCTGGTTTAATGAAAAATGGGGAAGAAGGTGAAGTTTACCTTCACCCTTAGCATCCCTTTTCTATTCTTCAACCCCACTTCTCCCAGTAACTCCCATGAGACTTCCATTCTCTGCATGCTTTCTTTACCTGCCCTCATCTAAGTCTGCTTCTCTAGAAAACATCTGATCAAATTGCTCACAATAAGTGGCAGGGTTTACTATAGCAACCCTTCCAGGAGTTTTGTTCTGAACATGGAATAAAATGTTACGTCAAAAGAATCAAAAAATATAGCAGAGAGAGGAATACTCCCAAACTCATTTTATGAGGCCACCAACACCCTGATACCAAAACCAGACAAAGATGTCACAAACAAAGAAAACTAAAGGCCAATATCACTGATGAACATAGATGCAAAAATCCTCAACACAATACTAGCAAACAGAATCCAACAGCACATTAAAAGGATCATACACCATGATCAGGTGGGGTTTATCCCAGGAATACAAGGATTCTTAAATACATGCAAATTAATCAATGTGATACACCATATTAACAAATTGAAGAATAGAAATCATATGATCATCTCAATTGATGCAGAAAAAGCTTTCAAAAAAATTCAACACCCATTTAGGATAAAAACCCTCTAGAAAGTAGGCATAGAGGGAATTTACCTCAACATAATAAAGGTCATATATGACAAACCCACATTCAATATTGTCCTCAATGGTGAAAAAATGAAACCATTTCCACTAAGTTCAGAAACAGGACAAGGTTGCTCACCCTCACCACTATTATTCAACATTCTTTTGGAAGTTTTAGCCACAGAAATCAGAGAAGAAAAAGAAAGAAAAGGAATCCAAATTGGAAAAGAAGAAGTAAAGCTGTCACTGTTTGCAGATGACATGATACTATACGTAGAGAATCCTAAATATGCTACCAGAAAACTACTAGAGCTAATCAATGAATTTGGTAAAGTGTTAGGATACAAAATTAATGCACAGAAATCTCTTGCATTCCTATACATTAATGATGAAAAATCTGAAAGTGAAATTAGGGAAACACTCCCATTTACCATTGCAACAAAAAGAATAAAATACTTAGGAATAAACCTACCTAAGGAGACAAAAAACCTGTATGCAGAAAACTATAAGACACTGATGAAAGAAATTAAAGATGATACAAACACATGGAGAGATATACCATGTTCTTGGATTGGAAGAATCAACATTGTGAAAATGACTATCCTACCCAAAGCAATCTACAGATTTAATGCAATCCCTATCAAACTACCACTGGCATTTTTCACAGAACTAGAACAAAAAAATTTACAATTTGTACTGAAACACAAAAGACCCTGAATAGCCAAAGCAATCTTGAGAACAAAAAACGGAGCTGGAGGAATCAGGCTCCCTGACTTCAGACTATACAACAAAGCTACAGTAATCAAGACAGTATGGTACTGGCACAAAAACAGAAATATAGATCAATGGAACAGGATAGAAAGCCCAGAGATAAACCCACACACATATGGTCACCTTATCTTTGATAAAAGAGGCAAGAATATACAGTGGAGAAAAGACAGCCTCTTCAATAAGTGGTGCTGGGAAAACTGGACAGCTACATGTAAAAGAATGAAATTAGAACACTTCCTAACAGCAGACACAAAAATAAACTCAAAATGGATTAAAGACCTAAATGTAAGGCCAGACAGTATAAAACGCTTAGAGGAAAACATAGGCAGAACACTGTGTGACATAAATCACAGCAAGATCCTTTTTGACCCACTTCCTAGAGAAATGGAAATGAAAACAAAAATAAACAAATGGGACCTAATGAAACTTAAAAGCTTTTGCACAGCAAAGGAAACCATAAACAAGTCAAAGAGACAACCCTCAGAATGGGAGGAAATATTTTCAAATGAAGCAACTGACAAAGGATTAATCTCCAAAATTTACAAGCAGCCCGTGCAGCTCAATATCAAAAAAACAAACAACCCAATCCAAAAATGGGCAGAAGACCTAAATAGACATTTCTCCAAAGAAATAATACAGATTGCTAACAAACATGTGAAAGAATGCTCAACGACATTAATCATTAGAGAAATGCAAATCAAAAATACAATGAGATATCACCTCACACCTCTCAGAATGGTCATCATCTAAAAATCTACAAACAATAAATGTTAGAGAGAGTGTGGAGAAAAGGGAACCCTCTTGCACTGTTGGTGGGAATGTAAATTGATACAGCCACTATGGAGAACAGTATGGAGGTTCCTTAAAAAACTAAAAATAGAACTACCATACGACCCAGCAATCCAACTACTGGGCATATACCTTGAGAAAACCATAATTCAAAAAGAGTCATGTACCAAAATGTTCATTGCAGCTCTATTTACAATAGCCAGGACATGAAAGCAACCTAAGTGTCCATCGACAGATGAATGGATAAAGACGGTGTGGCACATATATACAATGGAATATTACTCAGCCATAAAAAAGAAATGAAATTGAGGTATTTGTAGTGAGGTGGATGGACCTAGAGTCTGTCATACAGAGTGAAGCAAGTCAGAAAGAGAAAAACAAATACCATATGCTAACAGATATATGTGGAATCTAAAAAAAAAAAAAGGGCATGAGGAACCTAGGGGCAGGACAGGAATAAAGACACAGACCTACTAGAGAATGGACTTGAGGGCACGGTGGGGGGAAGGGTCAGCTGGGACGAAGTGAGAGAGTGGCATGTGCATATATACACTAGTAAACGTAAAATAGCTAGCTAGTGGGAAGCAGCCGCATAGCACAGGGAGATCAGCTTGGTGATTTGTGACCACATAGAGGGGTGGAATAGGGAGGGTGGGACAGAGGGAGAGGCAAGAGGAAAGAGATATGGGAACATATATATATGTATAACTGATTCACTTTGTTATAAGGCAGAAACTAACACACCGTTGTAAAGCAATTATACTCCAATAAAGATGTTAAATAAATAAATAAATAAGAAGAACCAAGATGTAGCAGAGGAATTTCAGACACTGGTGGGGCAGGGAGTAAGGCACATTTCTAGTCCCCCTTAAAACACACACGCACACATGCATGCACAATCAGGGAGCTACATGGTTTGCCTGTGTTAACGTCAGCTTTGATGGGTACAGATATTTCTTAAAATGGGACTACACGAAATATTTTTTAAATGACTGCTTAATTGGTGGTGGGAATGGAGCAAGAGAAAGGATGCTCTTTCAACTGGGAGAAGCTAATATTCAGCCTAATAAATAAATACCACCACATCAAAATCTTTTCCAGCATACTTTCTCCAGTGGAATGGAGAATATGGCTAGCAGTTGAGATTTAAAAACTAGCATCCTTCTTGGTTCACCCAGTGTAAATCCTGGCTTATAACAGGTGAGTTTGGGGACCAATGGTATTTGACAAGCTAGTACTTACCCCCAATTTTGCAGGCATATGGTACCTACTCCTTGAATCCACATGGCTCAAAGTAATTCATCTGCCTTACTTGTTTAAGAATTTAGAGAGGTAAATATTTGGGCCAGATTTGCTTAATCAAATTTCCAGGAAAACGGGAATGTCAAAGATCAAAGAAGCAGGATTTAAAATAGCAATTTTAAAACCGTTAATTCGATACTGTTCCTTATGCAAAACCATCACATTATCATGCTTTTTTCTCTGTGTTATCAATTAATCCATATTTTTCTGCTCATTGTCTTCATTTTCCTCATTCTCTGAATTTTTATCCCTCACCATCCATAGTTTTGTGTCTTAGATACTCTAGGGTTTATAGCAAAAGTACCAAGTTCACACGCAGCTAAGGTTCTGCTGCTTGATCATGCTAATAAAGAAATACACTTGGGGCTTCCCTGGTGGCGCAGTGGTTGAGAATCTATCTGCCGATACAGGGAACACGGGTTTGTGCCCCAGTCCGGGAGGATCCCACATGCCGCGGAGCTGCTGGGCCCGTGAGCCATGGCCGCTGAGTCTGCACGTCCGGAGCCTGTGCTCCATAACGGGAGAGGCCACAACAGTGAGAGGCCCGCGTACCGCAAAAAAACAAAAACAAAAACAAAAAAACAAAAAACAAAAAAATAAAGACAAAGAAATACACTCAAGGTTTAATCACCAAGTGTAGCCCGAACTTCAGAGCATCAAGGATCACAAAGAAAGGAGTTCCAATCTTTTATTTAAAAGTTGAGGAGTCAGGATGAGATGACACCAAATCTGCCTGTCTGATCCAAAAGAGGCCAGGGGACTTTTCTCTAATTCATCTCATCTGTTTTCTCACTTTCGGTCCTCAGAAATAGAGAGAGCATTTACCCATCATAACTTCTGACTATCAAAAGTTAATTTTATTGAATGCCACAATCTATATCCTGGTGGTTGCGCCGGATAGATAACAGATTGGGGTAAGGATAAATTCTATAACATTGACCGAGTCATCAGTCTTTGTAAAAATAAAGGGAGCGCTAGGGAGGAAAATCAGTCACCCCTCTACCACTCCCAGAGAAAGAAAAAATAAAAATAAAAACAAGAGAGAGAAACATGTGGTAAACACAGCCCACCTTTCATTGCAGAGCTCCTGCTCGGTATCCAAAGGCTTTGCAATTATTTGGCTATTACTTATCTTTAAATATCAGCTAAAGAGATCTAGTGTTTTGGAAAGGTAATTATACCGTAATGCAGATGGTAGTAATAACAATTACCCAAGATAAGCCCTTGCAATGATCTTTACAAAGCAAAGCAAAGCAGAAGTAGTACTGACTCATGAAGGACCTCCAGTGGAGAAGGTTGCAATGCAGGAGCCGGGCTCTAAGCACTTCCTAAGTTTAAACAATTTTTGATGGAGAGATAATTTCTGATAGCGGCTATTTGCCATGAATCCTACCCATCTCAAATGGAAAAGGTTTCTTCCCCAGCCTCGTGCATGCCAAATTTGTCCCTGATTCCTATATCAGAAACTGTCTGCCACACACATTTCTGTGGGGAAAGAGTTATCCTACAACATGATAGTTGTTGAAACAGGGGGATCTAATTGCTTAGAAATCATTAATTGCTATAAATAGATGACTTCTGGGAGTCAATGAACTATAAGCAGAAGACACAACGTGTTTGAATGTCACGCCTGAGCTCTGGATATTTTTATGACTTGTCAGTGGTTCCGTCAAGAACTCGCACAGCAAAAGGTGCCTAGTCAACCTGGACTGATTGAAATTGCCAGTTAGAAATAGATCGTCCCTCTTTTAAACCTTGACCACCCTTCTAACAAATCAGGATGTGCATTTATGATGCATTACTAAGGAAAGTTAGCATCAGCCATCCAAGAAGGAAAAAAAGGAGGCACTATCTGATCTTTGCTATTTTCCAGGGCATAAAATAACAACCCATCATCTCCCTTTTGCAGGTCATTTTTATCACATTGCAGGCCAAAATGAAATTTGACCTCCATTTCCCAGCTATGCTGGTGAGGATAAATTTAATGCATGCAGAGCAAACGAACGGGAGGCCCAGAGAGAGTCAGATTAGTGGGATTATTCATTTCCGAGTTTCCACAAGGGAAAGGGGCATTTCTCCCCTTAGAACTTTTGTCATCTTCTTTCTTCTGGGTCCTCACTCAGTGCCCACATCTTGACCACTTGGCCTGAGTAATTCCACACAAAGCCCTTCTGCCTTCCTACACCACTAGGCCCTTTGCTCCTAAGACTTAAAGAGGAAGGGCCATCATTTCTCTGAGTCATCTCATTTTGTGTTCTGATCAGGTGCTCATTTTTTCAACAAAGCAGTAAATAAATCCCATAAACACCTCTTTCAAAAACCCCAGCATTGAAGCAGAAAGGTGCCGCCTTGAAGAAGAGAAACTACTATGGAACCCCACAATCCCGCATGGCTTCGCCGCAGGGAACGCAAAAGTAATTGAGCTGCCGGGTAGCAGTTTCTTACAAACCTGATGAATTAGCTAACATCCCCCTTAGCTGTAGAACTGGATTTTATGAAGGAGGCTTACCTTTCCTTGCAGCTCACCTGCTAGAAAACATGGTTAAGCAGAGGGCATTCTGACTTAAAGCCACCCCCGTCACAAAGCAACAAAGAGTCTGTGACCTCGAACATCATTTTCAAAATCCTCAGTGCCCAGGGGAATTCTAAACGGCCTCAGATTCCTGTTGTTCCCTTCTTACTTTCTCCCTCCCCCACAGACTTACCAAAGCCAAGCAACTTTTCACCATAGCTAACTTCAGCACTATCGAAGTGTGGAATCCAACTGGTGCTCACTAGAAGAGCTGGTTGTGATGCAATACTGTCTTGTGAAATACAATTGCCCTTCAGATCTGCATGAATTGGGATCTCTGAACAACCAAATTATTTGTGAGGTCTGCTTCAATCCTAAGTACACATGCATGCATTCATTTAAAACCTCAGTTTTATCCTACCTCTCCTCTGTTCAAAGGCATCCAATTCATTCATCGAGAATGAGTGACAAACCCCATACCTTGGCTTACAGCGTCCCCGCTCCTACTCCGATATCATCTCCTGATCCCTCCCCAGCTCACATCTGCTCCAGCTGTTTCTCTTGGCTGTTCCTCAAAAAAATGCCAAGCACACGCCCACCTCAAGGTTAGGGTTGGGGTTAGACTTGCTGTTCCTTCTGCTGAGACACCTTTCCTCCAGGTGTCCACAACGTACTCTCTTTACACTCAGGTCCCACATTCAAAGAGTCCTCTCCTAACTCCCCGTTATTGATTCGAAACCTCTCTAGCATTCTCTGTCTTAGTTTGGGGCAAGGACTTGTGAGCAGAATGTTTATCTGAAAGGTGATGCTGGGAAGCTGGAGTGAAGGAGTGGCAGGAGAGAAAGCCAGTGCAGGGCGAAGAGGAAGCTGGTGACCGCTGTGGGTAACCGGAGCTCAATCCTGCTGGAGGGAAGGCTGCTCCTCCCAAGGGGTGCTGGCTCCTCAGCTTTGGAGAAATTGCCGCAGGTAGGGGGCTGTCATTAGCAAAGGAATCTCGCTCAGTGGCAGCTGAAGTCAGAGGTGGGCTGAAAGGCCGTGATGCAAGGCAACGTCAGCCTCCACTCCCTCTCCCTCGCCTTACTTGGATTTCTTTCGCTGCAATTTTCATCCCCTGATGTAGTATACATCGATTTGGTGATTTATTTATTGTCTATCCCTTTTCCATCCCTGCTCCCATCCCAACAAACACATCCATGTGAACAGACAGTTCACAGGTTGGTTCTCTGCTACATCTCCAATGCCTAGACAAGTGCTTAGCAGATTTTGTTGGATGAATTAATTTATTAATTTATTTGTTCATGCATTTATATAATAACCATTGACTGGGCTGTACCTGGGCTAAGTGTTAGTGTGTCAGAAGTGACAGGAGCTCAGTTCTACTACACAGCTGGGGCCCTAACAGCATTCACACAACAGTCGGGAGGGAGAGACGATGCCAAGTAGTTTTTTTGTGTGGTTGTGGTTCTACGGAACCTAGCACAGGCCAGGCACAAGCAAGGTACTCAAGAGATGCTCGGGCTTCCCTGGTGGCGCAGTGGTTAAGAATCTTCCTGCCAATGCAGGGGACATGGGTTCGAGCCCTGGTCTGGGAAGATCCCACATGCCGCAGAGCAACTAAGGCCATGAGCTACAACTACTGAACCTGTGCTCTAGAGCCCGTGAGCCACAACTACTGAGCCCATGTGCTACAACTACTGAAGCCTGCGTGCCTAGAGCCCATGCTCCGCAACAAAGAGAAGCCACCGCAATGAGAAGCCTGCACACTGCAATGAAGAGTAGTCCCCGCTCACCGCAACTAGAGAAAGCCTGCACGCAGCAACGAACACCCAATGCAGCCAAAAATAAATAATTAATTTTTTTAAAAAAAGAGAGAGATGCTCATGAATTGAGTTGCCTGCCTATCATCCCTTCCCTGGAAAATCTCACAGTCCAGCCATGGAAACAGCCACAGAAAATAATAATAATATAACATCGTAAGTGCAACAAGTGAGATCTATACAGAGAGCCATGAGAACAAAAAGAGGGAACAACAAAGAATCTGGGAGAATCAGAGAAAGTGTCCCAGGGGCAGGGATATTTTAATTGGGACTTGAAAAATCAGTAAGAGTTTGCCACTCAAAGGCAATAAACGCATTCCTGGCAAAGGGGATGGCTTTTACGATGTTCAGATAGCATGTGACATTACACAAATCTGGAACATGAAGCAAGTTGGCAGGGGTTGAACTTGTAACATAGCCTTCATCAGCCAGAAATAAATTCCCTTAAAAAATCAAAAGTGAAAGACTCTGATACCAAGTGTTAGTGAAAATGTGCAGAAGCAGGCATTTTCTTACACTGCTGGTGGGAATGTCAATTAGTACAACCTTTTTGGAGGACAATTTATTGATATCTAGCAAAGCTGAAAATACAATTCCCTCACTGTTGAGCCATTTTACTTCCCGGTATTTGCCCAAGAGGGACGTGCTCACAAACAAAAGGAGGAACATCTGTGAGGATGTCATTAACAGCGCCATTGATAACTGTGAAAAACTGGGGGCAAATCTAGGTCTCCATCTATAGGAGAACAGATATCTTACCTATGAATAAGCAATAAATACACCACAAAATTTGTGTATAGGGGCTTCCCTGGTGGCGCAGTGGTTGGGAGTCCGCCTGCCGATGCAGCGGACACAGGTTCATGCCCCGGTCCGGGAAGATCCCACACGCCGCAGAGCGGCTGGGCCCGTGAGCCATGGCCGCTGAGCCTGTGTGTCCGGAGCCTTTGCTCTGCAATGGGAGAGGCCACAACAGTAAGAGGCCCGCGTGCCGCAAAAAAAAAAAAAAGAAAAAAAAAATTTGTGTATAGCGGAGTTAAATGAATGAACTAGATCTACATCATCAACACAGAGAAATCTCCATTATAATATTGAGAAAAGAAAGCAAGTCAGAGAAGGATACATGCATCATAATACCATTACGTAGATTTTAAAATTCACAAAACTCTAGGCTGTTGGTGGAGCCTATGCTCACATAAAAAATCAAAGGATAAAAACATGTATAGATCCTGTAGACTTAGTGGTTACCTCTGAGACTTGAGAGAGGCTAATGGGATTAGACAGGAGGCAAATGGAGCTTTAATGTATCTGAAATATGTTATTTATTAAGAAAAAAAATCTGATGCAAACGTGTCAAACTGTGAGCATTTGTTAAATATGGATTTTGGACACACGGATGTTTTTAGGCGTTTGTTACGTTCATCTCTGTGCTTTTCTTATTGTTCAGAAAGATTTCATAGTTTTTAAAATGGCCAAAGGAATTTCACTTGAAAGATAGACTTATTTTATATAGTTTTCATTCCTTGGCCTCATTTTTATTGTGTTGACTCTGTTTTCTATATGAAAACAAAAAGTCAGGGACTATTTACTCTATTCATAAATTCAACCATTCACTCCAACAACAAGCATTTATTCAGTGTCCATTATGTAAAAAGCTACCATTTTCCATTATTATAGGGGCTTCCTGTGACCCAAAAGACAAAAATCCTCAACTTCAACATGTATATAATCTGTCTAGAGTCAAAAGACATATACATTCAAATAGCTCCCAAACACCTCAGTATATAGAAATTATATGCCAGAAAACTACATCACCATAATGCACTTTATTTTTTATTAGTATGTGGCTGGTATCAGTGTAAAACAAACTTGGAGCCATAAATACAATATCATGTCTTGGCAGTTGTCAAGATCTAAAAAAGCAATGGCAGAAAAGGACCTTACACACTCATAAGGACCTTATGCCCTTCTTGAGGACAAAGAGTCAAAAGTTACATTGTCAGCCCTCACCCCCACTAGCACAAACATGCTGGCAAAGAGAAAAGGAAGACAAATGGTGCGTCCCCCCAACCTGCATTGTGTTCAGAAGCGGAGTCAGCCATTTTTAAAGTCATATAGATTATTGCGGCTACTTTCTAGGCCTGGTCCTGGGAAGAAGCAACTCCAGCCAGGCCCCTGGTCTTTTGCTCAAATAAGACCGCGGCTCAATATTCCAGGGTCAAGAGGAGAGGGCACTCACTGTGTCCCTGCTCTCTTCTGATCTCATATAATCTAGCACTTACTTCCTTATTAACTTTAATTATATAAGTAATATATAACTACATTATCCTTATGAAACAGAAAAAATAGTTCACATGTAAATATCATGGAAGTCTCTCTTCAATGCATTTATCTACATCCACGAATATATATTTTTTTAATATAAATGGCTTATAGGGAAAGTAAAAATTTTTTTTCACTCGACAATAGTCTTGGCAGTTTTTCAACGTCATTGCCTTCCTTTAAACAGGTGCAGAATACTCTACGGTATGGTTATAGCATCATTGGTAAGCATTCCCATACTGATCGACATCAAGAACGCTTCTAATTTCATTGCACTTTCAAATAACGCTGCAATTCATTTCCTTGTAAAGCTCAATTCTACACAGCCAGGCACTGTTTTCTAGCCGCTTCATATATCTCTGCCTCGGGCCCCAGTATGACTCAAACTACAGTTGGGAGGGAGAGACTATGTCACGTTGTTTTTGTTATGGTTCCTCTGAATGTCATGCAGAGCCAGGCCTGTGCATGTTCTCGAGAGATGCTCATGAACTGAGTGCATTTGTGACCTTGGTGCCCTCACTATCTCTAAGTGGAGTGTACCAGGGTGAAAGCTGACAACTGGCACCTTATGCAGAGTAGACACTTTAATAAATATTAAATGACCCCAACAACTTGAATAAACCAAAGGATTGTGCCAGAAAGTTGAAAACTGTCCATGTGGGTCAACTCTCTTCCTCTTTGGCCTTTTAGGAGCAGAGAGGACACAGCCCTCTCCGCCTTGGACAGAGAGTGGGCCCGTTCATCATTGTGCCAGGCCCCTCCAGACAAGATGCCTGCAGGTTCCTCTCTCAACTGGGTCCAGGCAAGGTCATTACCTGGCAACATGAACTCTCCTTATCTCCCTGGCCCTGTTTCAGAAAAGAGTCATTGACAGCAGGGATTCGATCTCCCTTCTAAAGCCCTTTTGCAGATAAATAAACTTTAAAGAATCCACCGTGTGCACGACCTTTTGTGAAGCCAAGTCATCAAATGGACAGGGAGGGGCTGAGGAGTAGACTGCCCCTCAGCAGGAAAAGGTTCTCTCTCCAAAACAGGGTTGTGGCCCACGAAAGGACGTACAACAGAGAATGCGCATCCGTAACCGCAGAGGCAGCTCTGAAAATGAACCATTATCAATTTAACAGGGCACGGCTTTTAAAATCCAACCCATGGTCCACACGCAGGAAGACTTTATGATGGAAGGGAGCAGACCGCCGGCCAGTGGAAGCATAGAAATCCCTCCCAGGACTGTTTTCCACTAAGAATGGACAGTACTTGAGATTCATCCCTTCAATACAGAAATAATGAATCATTCAAAGAAAGTGAAGGAAGAAATAACTAGAGAAAGATAGACAAGAGAAAGAAAAAGAAAGAGAAAACAGAGAAAGAATAAAGAAGTATTTACAAGTTTGGCTTTAAAATACAAAAGCATAAAACATCTTTGAATATGAAAATCTATCTTTTTGCCTGCAGACTCACAGAGGGCGAGGCAATGATGAAACCCCGTCGTGAACGTCTGATGGATAATGTGAGGATCAAGGAGATAAAGCAGGCAAGTTGCTCTGAGCTCTTTGAAAGGAAGGGAATAAGCCAAAGTACTGACTTAGGAGTGGTTTAAATTCTGGATAACTTAAATATGGTGAGCTTGACTCTGTCTATGCTTATGGGTACTTCTGAAGTGTTCACTGGAGTATGTATTGTTCATTGTTACTGTGAAATTAAGTTGCTGGAGTAGAGCATTACCTCTAAAAATAAATGCTTTAGGGATCTGCTTATTATAGATGTCGAACCAAAACCATCCTTGAGTCAACTCCTGCAGAGACTCTGCCTGGAAATGAGATAAGTCAAGGATGTAGGAAACTGAATTTTAAAAGGAAAAAAATGGCATATAATTAGGAAACTGGCAGAATCAGCCAAGTACTGATCAACAAGCACATCATGAGGGCCTACCATGAGCACAGCATGATGTGGATAAAACTCACACAGGGCCAGCAAAGAGTTAAAGGGCTCAGGGAGACTTAAAGGACTCAGGGAGCCAGCAGGAGCTTTTCTGCTAAGACAGCATGGTTTGATAGCAGCAGAAACATCTGCATATGGAGCACTGTAATTTGGTCCTTTAATCAGTGCCAATAGGCTGACCCACTGGAACATAAGCTTTTTGAGGCCAAGAATTTTGCCTATATTCATCATCACTGTATCTCCATGCTGGTAAATAGCAGCTGCTTAAGAAATATCTGTTGAGTAAATTAAATAATAAATGACAGGAAGGAAGGAAGGAAGGGAGAGAGGGAGGGAGGAAGGACTCGAAGAAAAGAAGATAGAGAAGGCTATATTCCTCGGTGAACAGCCTTCCTAGGATAATTCTCCTAGAAACTATCCCTTCCTATATCCACATACCCCACAGCATCCTGCAAGACAGAAGCAGAGAATAAGAGCCAGCAGGAGAGCTGTGAATGTCAGTGTATGTATGAGCACCAAATTCATCTTTTGCAATGCCATAATGTTTTGTTCACAACTCCTCTCCGGCACTTACCACCACTCTGCCTTAATTGTTTGAGTTTGTTTACCTGATCCTGCCCATTGAGAAAATGGGCCTGACAGAGGCATACACAGGGGGCTCTCAAGTCCAAAACTGAATATTGACCACAGAAAATGCCGAGCAGCAGACACCATGTTTTCTCTTATTTTTCGATGGGGTTAGCCATGTATACACCTTAGTGATGATGATCCAAAGCCTCACCCAGCCCGTATATCCCATACTAAATTTTCTTGCTCATATTTCTAGTCCCTTAGAACATAGGAAGAGCTCAACATGTACCTTTTAAATGCATGAAAACTTCCTTTCAGACCAGACTAGCAGTGGTTATCACCAGTGTTATCAAAAGAGTTGACCAAACCAGAAGGAAGACATAAGTAGTGAGACCCTAAGCTGAAAACGTAGAATTACCAACCAAAAGGAGAGACTTCAAGTTTACAGATAGAGTTTTATTTTTATTATTTTTATTTATTTATTTTTATTATTTTTAATATTTTATTATTATTATTATTATTTTTGTGTGTGTGTGTGGTACGCGGGCCTCTCACTGTTGTGGCCTCTACCGTTGCGGAGCACAGGCTCCGGATGCGCAGGCTCAGCGGCCATGGCTCACGGGCCCAGCCGCCCCGCAGCATGTGGGACCTTCCCGGACCGGGGCACGAACCCGTGTCCCCTGCATCGGCAGGCGGACTCTCAACCACTGCGCCACCAGGGAAGCCCTATTTTTGTTTTTTTAGCATCTTTATTGGAGTATAATTGCTTTACAATGGTGTGTTAGTTTCTGCTTTATAACAAAGTGAATCAGTTATACATATACATATGTTCCCATATCTCTTCCCTCTTGCGTCTCCCTCCCTATCCCACCCCTCTAGGTGGTCACAAAGCACTGAGATAATCTCCCTGTGCTATGCGGCTGCTTTCCAGTAGCTATCTATTTTACGTTTGCTAGTGTATATATATGTCCATGTCCATATATGTCCATGCCACTCTCTCACTTTGTCCCAGCTTACCCTTCCCCTTCCCCATAACCTGAAGTCCATTCTCTAGTAGGTCTGTGTCTTTATTCCCGTCCTACCCCTAGGTTCTTCATGACCATTTTTTCTTTTTTTTAAGATTCCATATATATGTGTTAGCATATGGTATTTGTTTTTCTCTTTCTGACTTAACTTCACTCTGTATGACAGACTCTAGGTCCATCCACCTCACTACAAATAACTCAATTTCGTTTCTTTTTATGGTTGAGTAATATTCCATTGTATATATGTGCCACACCTTCTTTATCCATTCATCTATTGATGGACACTTAGGTTGCTTCCATGTCCTGGCTATTGTAAATAGACCTGCAATGAACACTGTGGTACATGACTCTTCTTGAATTATGGTTTTTTTCAGGGTATATGCCCAGTAGTGGGATTGCTGGGTCGTATGGTAGTTCTATTTTTAGTTTTTTAAGGAACCTCCATACTGTTCTCCATAGTGGCTGTATCAACTTACATTCCCACCAACAGTGCAAGAGGGTTCCCTTTTCTCCACACCCTCTCCAACATTTATTGTTTCTAGATTTTTTGATGATGGTCAATCTGAGCGGTGTGAGATGATATCTCATTGTAGTTTCGATTTGCATTTCTCTAATGATTAATGATGTTGAGCATTCTTTCATGTGTTTGTTGGCAATCTGTATAACTTCTTTTGAGAAATGTCTATTTAGGTCTTCTGCCCATTTTTGGATTGGGTTGTTTGTTTTTTTGATATTGAGTTGCATGAGCTGCTTGTAAATTTTGGAGATTAATCCTTTGTCAGTAGCTTCATTTGCAAATATTTTCTCCCATTCTTATTATTGCAACAAAAAGAATAAAATATCTAGGAATAAACCTACCTAAGGAAACAAAAGACCTGTATACAGAAAATTATAAGACACTGATGAAAGAAATTTAAGATGATATAAATAGATGGAGAGATATAGCTTGTTCTTGGATTGGAAGAATCAACATTGTGAAAATGACTCTACTACCCAAAGCAATCTACAGATTCAATGCAATCCCTATCAAACTACCAATGGCATTTTTCATAGAACTAGAACAAAAAATTTCACAATTTGTATGGAAACACAAAAGACCCCGAATAGCCAAAGCAATCTTGAGAAAGAAAAATGGACATGGAGGAATTAGGCTCCCTGACTTCAGACTATACTACAAAGCTACAGTAATCAAGACAGTATGGTACTGGCACAAAAACAGAAATACAGATCAATGGAACAGGATAGGAAGCCCAGAGGTAAACTCACGCACATATGGTCACCTTATCTTTGATAAAGGAGGCAAAAATATACAGTGGAGAAAAGACAGCCTCTTCAATAAGTGGTGCTGGGAAAACTGGACAGGTACATGTAAAAGAATGCAATTAGAACACTCCCTAACACCATACACAAAAAGAAACTCAAAATGGATTAAAAACCTAAATGTAAGGCCAGACACTATCAAACTCTTAGAGAAAAACTTAGGCAGAACACTCTATGACATACATCACAGCAAGATTCTTTTTGACCCACCTCCTACAGAAATGGAAATAAAAACAAAAATAAACAAATGGAACCTAATGAAACTTCAAAGCTTTTGCACAGCAAAGGAAACCATAAACGAGACAGATAGAGATTTAGTATAACCTACAGACATTTAGCAAATGATATCTGTCATGAAAATTATAATGTGAAATTAGCAAAAGAAGTAACTTGAAGCAGATGTTCAAAATGTTTACCCTTGACCTCTCCACATGGTAGATCAGCACACACATGTCCAGATTCTATGCTTCCAACACGAATAAGAGCAATCGAGGCTTTTCTTCATGAAAACATGATAAATGGATGGTACAATTTTTGCTCTAAACACAATCCTCATGTAGAAAACACTGAAGTCAGAGTCAAGATATTTGGGAATCCTTCTGCTGCAGGTTCATATTGGAAAGTCTGTTACTATGGTTAATAAACCATGCATTTGTGGTATAAAGTAACCCATGTTCAATAAGAACAATATATGGCTAAACACAATAAACTTCTGACAATTCGAGATTTAAAGTAGGTTTCGGGGGAAGCTAACCTTGAATTATTAAAACTCAGCTTTAAAAGTCAAGGCCAAGTTCAGCCAAGTTTCTCTCTTGGCTGAAGGCAACTATAGCTCCATTCTTTGGGCTCAGGGCAATAACATTTCCACACTGGAGGCAAGATTTGGAAGTCAATTACAGGAAATCACCAGGGTCCTTTATGCCTGAAACCATCCCCTGGTAAAGATGTGGAAATTTTATTAAAAAGATAGAAGGCCATTTGGCCTAGTAAAAAAGCCAAGTTAAGATACCACTGAAGGAGGTATAAGCAAATCACAAAAGTATGAGAATGAGAATATATATCTGGGCCAGACCACTCTCACCTAATTAATAGATCCACAGTTTTGTGTAACAAAAATAATGGTAACTTAAATATCTAATAATAGAAGAACAGTTGAGTCAAATATGGTTTACTCACCAATGAAGATATTAAACTGCTATAAATTTACAGTAACACAAAAGTATGGCTATAAGTTACATGAAAGAAAAATTCGGATACAAAAATGTATGTGCAACAGGGAACTATATTCCATATCCTGAGATAAACCATAATGGAAAAGAATATGAGAAAGAATACATATATGTATAACAGAATCACTTTGCTGTACAGCAGAAATTAACACAACATTGTAAATCAACTATATTTCAATAAGATTTTTTTAAAATTTATGTGCAATATTATCTCTACTCTTTTATTTGAACCCGTCTATAGAGAAAAGCCTGAGACCATATTTTTAAAAATGCTAACAGTAGTTGCAATTAGATGACAGAACTTTATGTAACTTTTAAATATTTTCTTTTGGCTTTAAAAAAATTTTTCTGCATTTTTCACATATTTTCATAATTGGGGAGAAAAAAATTGAAACCCCCAGTTCCTCAGTTGTTTACTTCCTTTGAATCTCAACAGCCTTTCCTAGACACAGTGGGAATAAAAAGGCTGGCTGCTCTTGCTTTCAATTTTTTTTTAATATTTTGATGTGGCTAGGCAATTACATATAATTTAACATAAAATCAGCCTTTGAATGATACCAGACAAGGCAAAATGGAAGCTTCTATTCACTCATTCCATTAATAGCTAAAGAGAGGTTACTCAATGAAGTTGAGAGGCAATATGTTTTTGAATACATGCTTTTCGAACAAAAGGAACATTCCAATTTCATATCTCGTTTAGGTTAAATGTGAAAAGCCACAGGCCTACTTACATACACACCTCTCTAACACACTCCCAATACCCATACAAACACAAAAACAAGCCTATACTGTTAATTTTGCTTTTATAAAACATATTCCGAAAATTATAGGTTTGAGGTGCTGAAAATTTGAAGAACATAAAACATCAACGAGTCAGAAAATGGTGGAAAATTTTCCCCTTTTTTAATGTTAAGATCCAGATCATCAACAGTCATTTGCTGAAAAGAAACTTGCTCATTTTTAAACAAGACAGAAATTAAAACTGATGTAGCTCCTGTGTTTGTTTGCAGGCATTAGTTTAAGTCAGCTATCGCTGCTGCAATCAATTTTCTCTTAAATTTATCAAGCATTGTTATGCCTGGCTTATTGATGATTTTTGATGTATTCCCAATAAAAAAAAAACTTCCTCAACCTCATAAGTTATCTTTTTTTCATAAAGCCACAAAAGAACTCTAATCTTTCTAAAACTAGCCAGAGGAAACAAAGAATAAATCAAAAACCTGAAACCAGATAAGCAAACTTGCATTATGAAATGGAATTCAGGAAAATATCATGACAGCAAGCATCTCAGTCAATTCCAAGGGAACAATTAGACAATCCTGATGATTAAATTTCTGCATTTCCATTGACTAGATCAAATTATGATGAATTCCCTTTCCTTAAGCTTCAGGTCCTTAAGAAGAGTTTGAGCTCCCTTTCCTCCCTTTTTTCCATGGTAGAGCCAAACATACGCAGTCACACTGAGCTGCAGAAGGTGAAGGGGGAAGGAGAATTTCTGGGAGTGTTACCTGGCCAGGACCATTAGGTATGATTCTAAAGCAGACCAAAAAAGATAATGATCCCACATTTTTGATGGCTTAAAAGGAAGAACACATGCATTAATGGTTTCACAACAAACAATTATTGACCACCTATTACATGTCAGGCTGAACTAGGCAATGATGATCAAGTGATAAATAAGACAGGTCTTGTCTCTATTTCATGGAATCCCTAGTCAAACTCACCAAACATATACATATACATACACAGAAATATCTATACTTACAGTATACATTATGATAATATGTATCATTCATTGAGTGCTTACTATGTGCCAGGCAAGAGTCTGAATGTTTTATACAATCATCATCATAATCAAAATAACAGCTACTACTGTTTATTAAGAGCCAGTAACAGTCATTGTGCTAAATTCTTCATTCTTATGATACAAGAGTTCTCCTCCCTTGTATGTCTTATCATGATGAGGAAAGAGTGGCCTAGGGAGGTCGAAGGAATTGCTCAAGGTCACAGATAATAATGGCAGAAGACAGATTTGAACACAGGTCTACCTGATTCCACCTCACACTGGACCACCACGGTCTTCCACACTGGGCTTTGTCAAAGTCCATTGGCAGTGAAGCGCAAGACGTTAAAATTAGACGTGATATGCCTGGGGACAGGAGACATCCCAAGTCTGATAACATCACTGAACAGCTGGACCTCTGTTCTGGCTGGCCAGTCTCAGGAGCTGCTGGACACAGGCTAAAACCAAGCCCAAGGGTCCTCTGGATGAATTTCAAAGGGCAAGAAAAAACATCTTCCAAACTGGTGCTGCCAGATGCCTTCTTCTTTGACATTAGCAAGGAGGAGAACATTCCTAATGATTACCCTAAAACAGTGGTTCTCAACTGGGGCGGATTTTGCTCCCCCTTCCCCCAACAAGGGACATTTGGCAATGTTTGGAGACATTTTTCTTTGTCACTCTGGGGAGGGTGTGCTACTGGCATCTAGTGGATAAAGGCCAGGGATGCCACTAAATATTCATAATGAACAGCCCCTCACAACAAAGAATTACCTGGTCCTGGGCTTCCTTGGTGGCGCAGTGGTTGAGAGTCCGCCTGCTGATGCAGGGGACACGGGTTCGTGCTCCGGTCTGGGAAGATCCCACGTGCCGCAGAGCGGCTGGGCCCGTGAGCCATGGCCGCTGAGCCTGCACATCTGGAGCCTGTGCTCCACAACGGGAGGGGCCACAACAGTGAGAGGCCCGCGTACCGCAAAAAAAAAAAAAAAAAAAAAAAAAAATCACCTGGTCCAAAATGCCAATAGTGCCTCTGCTGAGGAACCCCACCCTAAAGTATCCCTATGCTGCCTAGTGGATTTTTCTAAGAAAATGAGCCATAGGAATGAACTTTGCGCCCCTAAATTGCCAAGAAAGGAGTATAGACTAGATGGCAGTCTTCAAAATGGAGTGTAGCAAGAAAATAGTATGTCTTCCATTCATCGGTATGCATCTTTATGTTTTTATTTCCTGTGTATGTTTTATAATGTTCCTAAAATAGTAGTACAACAGTACATGCAAATAATTTGTGTATAAATAAATACATATTTATTGGAGGTAAATGCCCAGAACAGTAAAACCACATAATCAACAAGTTGGAAATGTAGAAAAAGAGCTATAGATTTGGAATCAAGGAGATATGGGATCCAATTCCCAATTCAACCTCTAAATATTAAATGTATGACTTTGGTTTAACTGTCTGTAAAATAGTTATAAGAATACTCATCCCCCCACCCCAGGATTGTGTGATGAATTAAATTCAACTGTGTATTGAACACCTAGCACATAGTAGCTTCTTAATGAATATTCATTTCCTTTACCCTCTTTTCCCTCCCCTGTGTTTTAGGTATAAAAGCCTGGGACAGGTCACAAATTCCCTGTCCTGAGTGTCTTCATCTATAACCAAATTATGAATATTCCATCTACTTGACAGAGTTGGCACGAAGGATTAAATTAGAAAATTGGTATTAAAGTGCCACCAAAAATACAAAGGATTTATAAATATAAAGTTGTTTTCCTAAATTGTGATCGTACAACCTTTTATCAAGGGTATCCCTGATAATTACTCCTTTGCCCAATTTGGAAACTCAAAGATCAACATTCAAAAAGGAAACGGCTTGATGCTAATAACTCCATGCGGCTTTTTCTTTTCTGCTTACACTATTTCACCATCTTAGCTGAGAGAGTGCTTAAATATTGCAAAATCAGGAATTTCAACAGTGGTATATTCAGTTCAACAGCATGGTGTTTGTTGGTTTTTTGTTTTTTGGTTTTTTTTTTCTTCTTCTAGAGGGAATTGATTCACAGGCTGTGAAAGCACATTGCATCACCAACTGACCACGCAGAAGGGCCCAGAGGCTGTGTACCTCCCGGATGGTGCTGACGTCAAATCGCAGGGCACGTGGCCCTGTGCACTCCCAGCTCAGCACAATTCTCCCACACGCCTACGGCCTGGGATTCGTGCTCCATCACCTACAATTCCAAGTGCGTATTTTTAAACTTTTGAAGGTGAAGTGCGTTCAGGCAAGCACTCTTCACAAAGGTCAAAAGCAGGCGGGAGCCATGGCGTCCTCATTTGGAGGAGACTGAGCTCTTGGAATCTCTCCCAGTGGGAGCCTCGGAGATGCTGAGAACTCAACCCCAACCTGGATCTTGCTGGCATTTTCTGACTTTCTCCCCCCACACTCCCTAACAGAGTTAATAACAATAATAGCACACCATTTCAAAGCACTTTAGATTTTAAAAACCTGTAATGAATATTATCTCCTCGATTCTTTGAATTGCAATGGCTTATTTACTTACTTAACAGCCACTAGACTCGGAACCCCTAAGAGCATGTCCTATGACTTGCTTCTGTCTTGGTATCTCCAGGGCCTACCTAGCATGTGTGTGGCTCATAGTAGGTGCTCAATAGCCATTCCTTGAAAGCACAACTAGATGAATGAATATTATAATCCTTACCTTAACCATAAGAAACCTGAAACCCAGGGACCATAAGTCGTCATGTGCTCAAAAACATGCTTTTCTAAGTTACAGAGACAGTCCTAAACCCAGGTCTTCTGACCTCATTTTCACCAGACGTCAATATAGAAGGTAATTCCTACCTTAGGGAGGTAAATAGAAAGAAACGTGAATGTTGCTCTCCTGAGTACAGCCTTGAACGAGCTGCCAGGATATAGGAGGGGGCACAAACAGAATCATTGAACTCACTATGTCAATTCTCTTCCCATGTGCCCTACATGCATTTTGTCCTAGGGAGATAGGGGTATATGGCCCTGGGTGCATGCATGGCTGGCACGTCTAGGAAATGATGAGTTGGACCCTAATACCCCGCCTCAGTTCAAGGTCTGACACCATGCTGGCCAGATCTCAAGCTCTGGAGTGAAAGGGGCTGAGATTGAATCCAGGCTCAGCCACTTACACATGGTGTCACCTTGAGCACTCTTTGTCTCTCCATCCCCTCATCTGTAAAACGAGGAAAGTAATATAACTTACTTCATAGGGATGTTCTAAGGATTAAGTGAGTTCCTTTTTTTTTTTTTTTTTTTTTCGCGGTACGCGGGCCTCTCACTGTTGTGGCCTCTCCCGTTGTGGAGCACAGGCTCCAGATGTGCAGGCTCAGCAGCCATGGCTCACAGGCCCAGCCGCTCCGTGGCATGTGGGATCTTCCCGGACCGGGGCACGAACCCGTTTCCCCTGCATCGGCAGGTGACTCTCAACCACTGCACCACCAGGGAAGCCCAATGAGTTCCATTTGTTTAAATGCTTAATACAACGAGAGGCACACAGTCATAGGATAAGAAATACTAGCTATTGCTATGCTTGCACTGGCATATTCTACCTCTGTGACCCTCTTTCCTACTTGTTTCATCACCTATGCCAGCCTACACCTTGGTGTTACTCGACTGCCTGCCTATGGCCCCACCTTTCCCTGAATCATCTTCTTTCTAAGCTCTTTCTGAAAATCTCCTCTGATCATGTGACTCACTTGCCTGAACACCAATGGCTAAGATGCTGCCCAGATTCCTTCATATGACTGTCAAGACCTTTCCCAATCCAACTCCAAGCCTGCATTCAAGCCACATCTTCCATGCCTTTCTCATGTTCTACTTCCTTGATACATGCACAGAACTATAAAAACATTCTAGGTGATTTAAACATACGTTCATGGAATTAACTTCATAAAATAACCGAATACTGAGTAATGTCATGATTAAGAGCCTGGGCATTGGTGGCAGGCAGATTAGAGTTTCAATCTCAACTCTGGCACTTATTAGCTCTGTGACCTTAAACAAGTTACTTAACGTCTCTGAGCTTCTATCTCTTCTTTGGTGAACTACAGCTATTGTGTGTTGTATAGAATATTGTGAGAATTCAATGGAATAATGTAATTCAAATTAGTTCCCACAGTGCCTGGTGCATAGTAGACTCTCAAAAAATGGCAGCTAAAACTAAAAGTTTCTAGTGTAAATCAAGAGTAAAAAGGCTTATGGTGATAATTGGGCAACTTGTTGAGAATCCTGGAGCCTACTTGCATATCAAACTAAGCCCCCTAATGCGTAAGCCCCCGGCGAGAACCACAAGGCCTGCTTCTAGAAAAGCCAGTGAACATATGCTCTGAGACAGCTTTAAATAAGCACAAAGCACTCAGCAGCCCACACACATTCTCCAAGCCTGTTCTCACCCACGGAAAGCAGAGAAAACACTGGTCACCATCATTTCCTATTCTCTTAGCAGAAATGACTATGGCCTTGGGCAGGTTAGAGTGTGGTCATTCCAAGTCTACGACAATGGCCTGTCCAGAGCTTCTCCAGGCCAGCGGTGATTCAGAGATGACAGCAGCTGAAGGCAGAGCCCTTGCTGGTGGCCCACTGCTAGCCTGACCTAGAGCAAAGATCTATCAGAGGTCCCCAGAGAGGCTCCATGTCACACTTACATCCTGCTCTGGGTGACACACAGCCTCTTCTCCATGGCCCAACCATCTTCAGCTGACCAGAGCACAAATGAATATTTAAATCAAACTCCCATGACCTATTGTGTATATAACCTTGTGTACATAACACTTATATAACTCCAGCCTACTTAAGAGCGACAACTCCTGATGCATAGCTGCACAGAGAGAAATGCATGACACTGCAGTCTGTCTCCTGAGAACTAGAAATGATCCCTTTTTTAATCAGGTAGCTTGAAAAAAATATGATGCAACTAGACAAGAGCGTGTGTGTGTGTATACGTGCACGAGTGTGTGTGTATGACACAGAAGGAGAAAGAAAAAGGAAGAGATTCCTCTGTTTCCAAAAATTCTTAACTGATTATCTAACATGGCATGTTGGCTCAGGTAATTTAGGAAATTGAAATATATGTTTGTACAGAGATAATCTATGCTTAAAAATATCTGGCATGGTAGGAGGAACACTGATGAAAAGTTTAAAAACTTGCTTCGTGCGGGCTTAATATGGGGCTAATTCAGACTTACAGAGTTGGAGAGTTATGGGACTCAACATAAAATGTACCAGTTCACTGAGCACCGTAGTGGTCAAGAAAACACACATAAAAATTCCGATAAGAATGGAATGTGAGGTAAAAGCACAATTTACTCCCAATCTGGAATATCAGCAGGATTTGCACTCGTTGTTTGTGGTTTTCGGGGGTAGATGGTACATTCCAGTGGAGCATCAGCAGTAATGCTGCATGACAGCTCCTCGGAATACCATCTGCTTCCCTGGGAACTGTTAGTATCGTTGTAATTATCTACTTCTAAGCACTTTATTGAGAATATCATTTGCAAATTAATCAACTACAGACCAGTAAAACAAATGACACGCCTCCCCGAAAACAACAGCATTATTTCACATTATTTTCCAAAGGATTTAGGAAAGCTGAAGGGGGTGTTAAACATGCCTCTAAACCTCACCCTGTGTACATAAGTTGAGCTGAAAGACTTACAGAATTGGGTGTTCTAGAAAGGTCTTTGGAGGATTTGGGCAATGGAGAAGAGGAGGAGAGCAGCAAAACCTAAGAGATGGGTCACATTACCACATGAGACAAGAGGCGTGAGAGAGACTCCAGCTGACAGCTACATGATGGTGAAGACAAAGATTTCCAGACTCTTCTGCAATCGCTCCCTTGACTACAGTGTGTTGCCTTCTCAGTCTTGCCCTCCAAACCTTCCAGCTGTCCATAGCGTGTGGATGGCCCCTCCATCCCAGGCCATTTCTTTTTTTTTCTCTTTGTGAAAAATTAATTTCTATTTATTTGAAGCCAATATCTTTCTGAAATTTGAATTGTAACTAAATTTTAATAATGCAAAAAAATACTAGTTAAGTAATATAAATACGGCAGGAAATATATATCAGAAATTCAGCCAAGGTCATTTCTGTTGGCTACAGGACAAGAAGCAGGGAGTACAGGAGGAGAGAGAGGAAGCACTGGAACTCTAATCCTTAATTCTCCTGCCATAACTGACCAAGAAGGTAAAGCTTTGAAAGCAGAAAAGCAAAGAGGGGAAAAGGCAAAGTATCTAAATGGCAGAAATGACCCAGGAGTCAGGGTACTCAGGATTGAGACAAACCCCAGGCAGGCTGTCCCTCACTCTGAGTAAGCAGCATACTTGAATGGGTCTGAACCATGAGTCTTCAAGTCTGTGGCTTCAACCTGGAGGCCCAGAGGAGAAAAAGAATCCCAGTCACCATCACAGAAAACTCTAAGTGCACCTTCTGTTAGCAGCAAATCCGAGAGCTGAGGGAGAAGGAAATATTCACTGCCCTGGCCCTCCCCCACAGAGGCACTGGCTCTAGTCTGGGAATAGAGGGGGTCGGTCTCCCCAGGACATGCCCAGGCTCTCAATAAACAAATGGCTTCAGACCCTCCTGTGATTTCCCCACCATCTTGTCAGTTCAGATGTCACAGAGCAACAGAGAGCCAGAGCCACACCCAGAGAGAACGGTTTGTCCACACTTGTATGGCACATGGATGATACTGGTACCTGATCAGAGGATGCTGGTACCTGGTCAGTTTAAGAAGACCCAAGCTGAATTTCACTGATGGAAATAATGGTTTGTTGGCCTCATTAAACAATTTTTACAAGAATGTACGAGGGTCTTTCTTAAGAGGGAAAAAAAAAGTGTTTAGAATCAGACAATCCTGGTAGTAAATCTTACCTTTGTTAATGACCAGTTACTTAATCTTGAGTAACTGGTCCTTTAGTTTACTTTTTTATTCATGGGAGTTTGATGTCTTCTTGAAGGAGTTTATGTGCAACTTTAAAATAATGCTACATGTGCAGCGACATGGATGGACCTAGAGATTGTCATACTGAGTGAAGTAAGTCACTTATATGCTTATATGTGGAATCTTAAAAAATGGTACAAATGAATATATTTACAAAAAAGAAATTGAGTCACAGATGTAGAAAACAAACTTATGGTTACCAAGGGGGATGGGGGGGCAGATAAATTGGGAGACTGGGATTGACATATACACACTACTATATGTAAAATAGATAACTAATAAGAACCTACTGTATAGCACAGGGAACTCTATTCAATACTCTGTAATGACCTATATGGGAAAAGAATCTAAAAAAGAGTGGAAATATGTATATGTATAACTGACTCACTTTGCTGTACAACAGAAACTAACACAACATTGTTAATCAACTACACTCCAGTTAAAAATTAATTTAAAAGAATAAAAAATAAAATAATGCTACACTTACTATGGAAGAAAAAGGAGACACAAATGAAGACTTTTCAAACAAACAGAGAGGTTTGTCAGGGAAGAGGTGGGAGAGAAAAATGAAATAACACCACATGGTGGTCCATGGTTCTCCTGTAGGTCCAGAGGGAATGACCAAGATGGCCATAGTAGGGAAGTGCCCACATCGAATTAATGTAAGAAACATGTATTGAGCATTTACTGGGCTAAACAGATTGGACTGTCATACATTGGATATCTCTGTAAAAATGTGCTTTCCTATGGAAAGGACAAAGCCCATGTCCTGTTTGTTCTCATAGCCCACCCCAGAATAGACAGTGAGATAAACAAATGTCATAGGCATGGGGTTAGGTGCTGTGGAGAGTACACCTCAATCAACTATTTCCAGCTCCTGTTAAAATACCTGTGAGGCTGGTATTTTCACCAGTTATATTTCAGGTGGGTATCATTTATCCAATCTGACCAGACCTCCCTACTGTATGGCACCACCTCACACAAGA
Source organism: Hyperoodon ampullatus (assembly GCF_949752795.1). Classification (NCBI taxonomy): domain Eukaryota; kingdom Metazoa; phylum Chordata; class Mammalia; order Artiodactyla; family Ziphiidae; genus Hyperoodon; species Hyperoodon ampullatus. The sequence goes on from NC_136914.1 coordinate 176,101,033, forward strand.
AGGCTTATCCATTTTGCAGCTAACTTCTTATAAGATGGTACATCATGGGGCTGACTTACTCAAAATCAGCTCTTCTGATTTTTCTGAGGAGATAATGAAGTTCTTCAAGAGTTGAAAAGATCCACTGAGAATTATGTTGCCCTTCAGTTTCTTTTCTGGACCAAATTATTTCTTCCATGAAACATAGCTTTAAATAAAAAACACTCAGAGGCCCCAGCCTCTTCATTATTCGAATATTTGAGTGGATTTAAAGGGACAGTTTCCAGAAGCTACAAATGAAACTTACTACCAAAAAAAGGGTAGAAAGAAAATCTTACCCAGGAAGGGATTATGTTAGGAGCACCCCTTGGACTTTCTGATCATCCGAGATTCTTCCCAACCCAGAGAGTTTGTCAGGCATCAAGACTTGGTTTTGAAACTGTGACCTTGGGTACATTAAGCTCTTTGTGTTTATTCCTCATCTTTTTTTTTTAATTTAATTTTTATTTTATATTGGAGTATACTTGATTTACAATGTTGTGTTAGTTTCAGGTGTACAGCAAAGTGATTCAGTCATACATATACATATATCTATTCTTTTTCAGATTCTTTTCTCATATAGGTTACTATAGAATATTGTGTAGAGTTTCCTGTGTTATACAGTAGGTCCTTACTGATTATCTATTTTACATATAGTAGTGTGTATACGTTAATCCTAAACTCCTAATTTATACCTCCCCCCCAACTTTCCTCTTTTTATCCCTCATTTTAATACAGAACTAAGTAATATAACTACCACCATTGTAAAGACTACATAAGAGATAATGCATGCAATGTGCCCAACACACAGTAGGTCCTCACATTAGGGCTCCATCCCACAGAGTCTGGGGCAACCCTTGGCAGACTCTGGAACGGAGGTAACGTGTGTGAATATACGCATATGATATTTTGAAGCTGGGAGAAACATAAGTTAGGGATCTGAGGGAATGAAGAATTTATTTGTCCCTTAGGTATTTCCTCCCAGAGATCTCAAGCAAAACTTCAACTGGCATGTAGCACATCCATGTCCATAAGAAATAGTAGATCATTAAATTGATTAAAGAACTGTAGTACTGCCTTAACTACCAGAGATGTAAAGGTAGTATTAACAGTTTGTTGATAAAATGTAGGAACCTAACCTTCATTCTTGATCATATTCTCTTCTCTAGACCATTCCACACCTTCACAGAAGTAGGCCTTGGGGACACTGAAATGTGTCAACCTAGAGAGACCTAGGTGGAGGCTATTGCCATTGTTCAGGTGTGAGAACTTGAGCCATGGTGGGTGTTAGATGGTGTTCATGGGGACAAGAGAAGGGGCCCCATATGAGGAAACAGGGAAAGACAGAAACATCAGAGCCTGGCAACTGATTTGAAATGGTGAGTAAATTTTTTTCCATTTTTAGCTAACGTGTGTTCTTCTAATGTTTCTAGAAGGAATGTGTAACATTTATTTTAAAAATTGTTAAAGTCAATGACATATTCAAAAAAAAGAAGGCATTAGTGGTTACTAGAAGGCTTTAATCTTGAGTGCCTGGGAGAAAATGCTACTGCCACTGATACAAACTTAGAAAATCACCATAAATAAGGTTTCCAGAGTATGGATTGGAGAATGGTGAGAAATTTATCCAGAGACATCTTGAATCTAAAATGTTGGTAGAGCATACAGCAGCAACTGACATACAGCATATGCCCAATAAATGCTTCTCAAATGAATAAATAAATGACATAGACCATCTGCTCTGGGAATTAAGGAACAGCTAGAGCAAACTCTTACCAAGCCTGGTACACAAAAGACTAAGTCGTAATTGTTGTCACAGAAAAAGAGATTCCATGATGAGTTTGGAATATCCTAGACATAACCATTCACACCAGTTTTTTCCCACTTTGGAGGGTACAGAGAAACTGGCAGTGCAAGGAAAGAAGGAGGAGGTCCCTGTCACCTCGGCCAGGATGCAGGGCTGAAACAAGTCATGTGGGTCCCCCAAGAAGCTGACAATGCATCATATTTTCCAAAAGGCATTGAAGTGTTGGTTAAATATTTCTTTAGAAGAGTGGCAGAGGGCTTCAGATAGGAAGAGGGCAAGAGGTAGCAGTTCTCAATCCTTTCTGTAACATCCCCAGCAATTCAGCTCTGGCCCAAACTTCCCCATCCTACTCAGCACACCAGTTAATTGCTTCCATCCTTCTTGGAAGGCAGGTTAGGGAACATCCATTGTCCCCCAATCTACCTCTTGAGATGATGAGCCCCAAGCAGCACAATCATGGCACTCTTTCCAGCCACATTTTAACCTCTGTCCAGAGTGGAGTTCTGGCAGCTAGACATCATCTTCCCTTCACCCCCAGTGCTGTTTAAATGTCCCTTCAAGATTGGTGTCCCAATGACCTGCCCTGCTGCCCACCCTTGACTCCACTCTAAGGAGACACATATGCATAGTCTCAGTCCTCTTCTAGGACAATCACCAAGTCCAAGATGGGGAACACACAATCCTCTTCCAATTAAAACAACTACAGTGTTGTTTGGGTGGAGTGAGAGAGGGGGTACTTAATTTCCCCTTAGAGTTCAAATTTCAGCTGATTCAGAAGTAGTGATGGCAGAAAAGTGAACAAACAGGGTGACTGGTACCAGTCCAAACGTCCTGGTGATGTTTCACAGCCCCGTGCCCCTTGGAAATGGAGCCAGGGAGACCGCTATGCTTTTCTGCAAGTGCCAGCACACTGCTGGGGGTAGTCACACCTGGGCCAGCATGCTCTGAACTCTTGTTATCTGGCAGCAACCATCCAGAATCTCTCTACGACGCTGAGAGTAGCTGTCAGACCAACACCTGCAGGCTGGAATTGCTGCATTCCCAGGCAGAATCTTACAAACAACAGCAACCAGGTTATCTGCTCCATCATACTGGGCTCTTGCTTCCTTTGAATTGTTCAAGGATGGAGTCAATTTTCTGTCACCATCTGCATTGCTGCCTCTACCCCATGAGAGCAACCATCAAGATAAAGTCTCAGGGAAAGGGTCCTGCTCAGTTAACGATCAATCAATCAGTGAGTTGTCTCTATTATTCCTTTAACACTTACCTATCTTCACTAAACACCTGCAGCCACTGGCTGGACTCCAGAGGCTCATCTCCCCTCCCCCAAATATGGGCATTCTGGAGACTAGTTAAAAATGTGTGGATAGGAATGGTGTTTGGATATTTGATGCTCTGTGAGTGGTGCCTTGGACCTGGTATTGGAGGCCATTCAGACATGAGCCAACATAAAGGTCACTGCCACACTCTGGTGCTAACCATCCACCATCCAATCCCTTCTGTTGAGAAGCCCCTTGGAGGGGCCCTTCCTAATGATAACATCAAGTAACAGGGTCCTACCTTTAAGAAGGGATTTCTCTCTTTGAACCAATTTTAGACAAGGAGTTTAAAATTTTCACTTCTTAGAAATAAGTCCACTTACTTTACAGTTCCTTTGTAGAACTCCAGAAACTACCATAAGAAATAGCACATCCTATCCCCAGATGGGGAAAAGAAAATGAGGATGTCTCCAACATTTACCAAAATACTGTGACATTATTCTTTTTAATCCATAGACAAATTAAATCTTAATTTATTCTACTTTCCAAAGGAAAATTTTAGAGGGGAGATATCACAAAATTAAACAGTGAGAGAGGCTGGGAGTCATTGATTTGGAGAACGGGAAACAGGAAAAAGATGGAACAACTTCCCAAAAAAGTTTCTGAGTTTGGGCTTTACCTAAATGTTTATTACATTTTATTAAAATTTTATTACATGGGCTTCCCTGGTGGCACAGTGGTTGAGAGTCCACCTGCCGATGCAGGGGACACGGGTTCGTGCCCCGGTCCGGGAAGATCCCACATGCCGCTGAGCGGCTAGGCCCGTGAGCTATGGCCGCTGGGCCTGCGCATCCGGAGCCTGTGCTCTGCAACGGGAGAGGCCACAACAGTGAGAGGCCTGCGTACCACAAAAAAAAAAAAAAGAAAAGAAAAATTTATTACATATGTAGTTCTAGTAGTCGCTAATTTATTGAACACTTAGTATGCACCAAGTACTGATGTGCATTTTATAAGCATTTGTTCATTAATTTTATTTAATCTGTACAGCAAATCTATGTGGTAGAGTGGTATTATCCTCATTTTGTACCTGAGAAAATCGGACAACCTGTCTAAGTGATAGCATAGCTAGGATTTTATCCAGGTCTTTCTGACACTGAAACCTGTGCTCTTAATCACTGGGCAAAATTATCTTCCAAACAAGAGTAAAATTTCATATAAATAAAACATAATACTAATTCTTGACAACAAAACACAGAGGAGGTATTTGCCTGTGATGTAGAAGCACAGAGGAAATACATAAAATGGTAAAGTTGGAGGAGCAATGGAACAAGTGTAATTAAATTAGCTAGTTGAAATGATTTGTTTGTTCCAATAACAGTAAGACCTTTCTTTGCTCAAAGTTCACCATTCTGGGCGAAGAGAAACAAAATGTTCTAGAAACATCCCAGATGCTGCGGCATTTGGAACATTTGCATTAATTTTAGCAAGTCCCAGTGTTTCGAACATCTGCCTCACTGAGAGACACCCATTGATAACACTGGGGAGATGGTAAAGGGTACCATCTCCAAGGGCAATATCATCGGGGTGTTTGGCTCAGGACTTGAGTCAAAAGGCAGAGGTGGCTGGAAAATGTGCTTTCAGTTGGCAAGAGAGTAAATCTCATCCTCCCATGTGAGATGTGGAAAGTGAACTCATTAGCATAGAGTAGAAAATCCTCCAAGCCCTAACATCTCCATCAACCTCTGCAACCTCCTGTACATTGCAGTGTGTTACACTGGTAGTAGGAAGTAACTTGAGGTAGTTAACAAAATATGCTGTAAGACAGACTGCTTGGCTTGGTATCCCAGTGTTTTTACTTACTAGATACAACAGCTTCTCTGTGCCTCAATTTCCACATCCATCAGTGTGAATAATAATACCTATCTCATGGGGTCATTGTGAGAATTCAATGAATATACAAAGTGATTGGATCTTTTTCCAGCAAATGGTAAATGCTATACACGAGTGTTTGCTGCTATTATTATCATGTGTTCAAAGTGATTAAACTGAATCCTTCCTAAAATATCTAGAGGCAGTAGATTAGTGATCGCCTGCAGCTGGAGGTGGGAGCAGGGATTTATTCAAATGGGCACAAGGGAACTGGTGGAGGAAATGTAAATGTTCTAAAACTGGGTTATGGTGGTGGTTGCACAACTGTAGAAATTTACTAAAAAAAACAAAAAATCCTTGACTTGCACACTTACAAGGCTTGAATGTTATGGCATATGTTATACTTCAATAAAACTGTTGGGGGGAGTTGGGGGAGGAGGGGTAGATTGAGAATTTGGGATTAGTAGATGCCAACTATTAAATATAGAATGGATAAACAACAAAGTCCTACTGTGTAGCATAGGGAACTATATTCAGTACCCTGTGATAAACTTTAATGGAAAAGAATATGACAAAGAATATATATGTATAACTGAATCACATCGCTGTACACTAGAAATTAACACATTGTAAATCAACTATACTTCAACAAAATATTTTTTAAAATAAAACATAAATAAAACTGTTTATCAAATTTAAAAAAAATCTTCCTTACATAGTCTGTGACAGAAACAAGCAGTGTCAAAGTTCCCAACAGAAATTCTTGAAAATTTCAAGGTTAGACTGTAATACCTTTTTTAAAAAATCCTTGGGAAATGGCAAAAGTCAATTAGATTTGTCCTTAGAAACAAAAATTGTTTTTCTTTTTCAATAATTCTATTAACTCAATCTTCTCCTTCACTCCAGCTAAAGATCAGAATTTGAAGAACAATTCCAGTCTCTGTCACCTGAGTAAGATAATCTTACATCACTTTGTCAATAGCAACATGTTTTACTAGCAGTTTAGACACATCACTCAATTTGCTACTAATGTAATTTATACCACCTTCTAAATAATCAAAACAATGCAAATATAAACCTGCTATGCATATAAAATTAGCAAAACCCAAAACCTAACAAAAATTAATAAAACCTAATGCTGGCAGAGCTGCAATTAAGAACAGATACTCAAGCATATATTTTGGGTAACAGCCTAAGATATTTTAATCCTTTTAAAAAACATAGCAATATGCTTCAAAAGCTTTTAACTGTCTGTCTGTATCCCAATGAATTTATACCAAGGAAACAAGTCAAAAGATAAAAGTTATAGGCACAAAGATGTTCACAGCAGGGTTATTTGTAGTAAAGTAAATTATGTAAATATAAATGTAAAGTAAATGTAAGTGTAAAACAAATATACATACTATGAACTATTTTATTTTTCTCAATTTTAAGATACCTTTTTTGGTAAATTTTCAACATTTCTGAAATTAGACTGCATCTTACATTCACTGTATACATTTAAAGTGGTAATATTTCTTCTCTTCCTTGAAAAGCTGTTATGAAAGCAATGGTGCATCTTAAAATCAGTAGCATCTTATGATCAAGAAAATACAGTAGCCTGCAGTCATTAAAAATAGTAACTATAGGGCTTCCCTGGTGGTACAGTGGTTGAGAGTCCGCCTGCCGATGCAGGGGACACGGGTTTGTGCCCTGGTCCGGGAAGATCCCACATGCCACGGAGCGGCTGGGCCCGTGAGCCATAGCCGCTGAGCCTGCGCATCTGGAGCCTGTGCTCCACAATGGGAGAGGCCATAACAGTGAGAGGCCCTCATACCGCAAAAAAAAAAAAAAAAAAAGTAACTATAGATGTTGTTTAAAAACATGAAAATATCGAATACAACCATATTAAATTTTGTATGATTGGGGGTTAGAGTAGAAAGCAAGTAGACAAATGCAGGTTGACTTACAAGTAATATTTTCCTTCCTTTCACTTAGAGTTGCATGAATGTCACTATGATATTATGCATGTGTTAACATTTCTTCTTCATTTTTTTAAGAAAAAAACATGCCTTCACTGATATTCACTTCCCATGAAATCCTGGGTAGAAATATTATGAACAAGATAGGAGTAAAAGCCACCTAAATGCCCTATTCATTGTAGAAACAGAAACTTAAGAGTTTTTAGAGACTTCTCTGGTGGTTCAGTGGTTAAGAATCTGCCTGCCAATGCAAGGCACATGGGTTCGAGCCCTGGTCTGGGAAGATCCCACATGCTGCGGAGCAACTAAGCCTGTGAACCACAACTACTGAAGCCCACATGCCCACGCTCAGCAACAAGAGAAGCCACCACAGTGAGAAGCCTGCGTGCTGCAATGAAGAGTAGCCCCTGCTTGGTGCAACTAGAGAAAGCCCGCGCACAGCAACAAAGACACAATGCAGCCATAAATAAATAAATAAATAAATAAATATTTTTTAAAATCCTATTTTAAAAAAAGAGTTTTTAATCCTTATCTCCTACTTCCATTCCAGGAGGGGTTGTGTAGGAGCAGGCTGGGGAGAAGAGCGAGATGATCCCTGAGGACATTTACCCCTGCAAGCTACAGTGGGTTGTCAGGAAGCCTAAAACAAAACCAAACTCCCTAAGGTAGATTATGGGACCTGTTCAGACTGCACACCTACTGCCACATTGGACCAAAGAGAATTGGGCTCCATAGCTAGAGGAGGAGAATGAAGATAAGGCAGTAGGAACACAACTGTTATTGAAAAATGAGAAAGATGTCAGGAAGTTGATGTGGAGGCAGGAAAAAAGAGAGCCCTGGAAGGAGAAATAAGTTAGGAAGAAAAGAGAGAATGAACTAGAACATCCTCAAAGACACATGGTGTAAGTCCTCACCAAGTATTTGGTAAAGGAATAAATAAGGGAATGAATGACTTCTATATGCCTACATGCTAATGCCATGCCTGGCCCATAGTAGTTGCTCAATAATTCATTCAACCACTATTCATTCATTCATTTAACAAATATTTACTAAGCATCTGTTATGTGGCAGGCAATTATCTAGGCAAGGTAGACAAAGCACTGAACAAAACAGATAAAAATCCATGCCCTCAGAGAGCTAACACTCTGGTGGGGATGGAGCAAGGTAGAAAGGTTGGTAGAGAAGACTGACTATAATAAACAAGACTGTAAAACATACAAAACACTAGATCGTGATATGTGCTGTGGAGGAAAGGCAAGAGTCCAGGTGGATGAGAGTGCCTGAGAGTGAGGGAGAAGCTTACAACTTTAAATAGAGTATTCAGGGAAGACCTCACTGAGATGGTAACATTGGAGAAAAGACCTGAAGGAACTATAAGAGGAAGCCATGTGGATACCTGAGGGAGAGGAAATAGCACAGGCAAAGGCCCTGAGGTGGGAATGTGTAAAGCCTGTTCAATGATCAGCAAGGAGGTCAGTGTGGGTGGAGCAGAGTGATGAGCTCAGAGAAGGAATGAACAGGTTGGGGCCTCCGAGACCATCTTAAGACCAAAGCTTTTACTCTGAGTGAAGTGGATAGCCAGTGAAGAGTCTGGACCAGAAGGGTGACATGATCTGACCAATTTTAACAGGATCCATTGCTGTGCTGAGAATAGTCCATAAGGGAAAGGAGAGAAGCAGGGAGGCCAGTTTGAAGCCTATTTTAATAACTCAGCTAAGAGTCTTGGACCAAAATGATAATTGAAATGTACTAAAAAGTGATTGGATCTGGGAATATTTTGAATATGGATCCCAAGAGGTTTGCAAATGGATTGGATGTGGTGTGTGATAGAAAGAGAGAGGTCAAGGGTGACCCCAGGTTTTTTGGTCTGAACAGATGGAAAATGGAACTTCTGTGTGCTGAGATGGGAAAAGTGGTGAGAGGAATAGGTTTGGATGGAGAAGGCCAAGAGTCCACTTTGGGGACACTGTAAGTTTGCAAAATTATTAGATAGTCCAGCAAAGTTGTCCTGTTGACTGGTGTTTAGGTTGAACCAATATCTGAACAAATGCTCAAAAAACAGAAAAGTGAAAAATGAAAACAGAAAGAAAGGAGAGAGAAAGGTAAAAAATATAATGCTGTTAATAAAATAAAAGAACTTCGAAAGCAAACTTACGGTTACGAAAGGGGAAATGCGGTGGGGGGAGGGATAAGTGAGGAGTTTGGGATTAACATATACACGCTACTATATATAAAACAGATAATCAACAAGGACCTACTGGATAGCACAGGAAACTCTATTCAACATTTGGTAATAACCTCTCTGGGGAAAGAATCTGAAAAAGAATGGATATATGTATATGTATAACTGAAGCACTTTGCCGTATACCTGAAATTAACACAACATTGTAAATCAACTATACTCCAATATAAAATAAAAATTAAATTTAAAAATAAATGAAAATAAAAAACAAAATAATAAAACAAAATGAAAGAGAGGGAGGCAAAGAGAAGGAACAGCCTCTGAAACAGGGAAGAGAACAAGTGAGGAGAGGTGAGCGCTGGTGCTGAGCCCATGCTGACAGGGGTCTCTAACCCTCCATCCCCTGTCAGTGGAGGTCTGAGTTTCCTCCCAGCCCCACTTTCTCCACTCTTGCTAAACTAAGAGCCTGCATCCTAATCTGCTGTTTTCTGACACCGTAAAGACCAGTGACAAGATGATTTCTCGCACGTTTGTCTAAAATGTGCTCATTCCGCCTGGGCTGTAGGATGGTTGGAAATTGGAAATCTGGGAGCAGGGCAGAGGCACCTGGCCCTCTGCATCACACGCTGTCAACCCTGCCTGGGTCTTCTTAAAACTCGTTTGCCATGGAATAGGAATTGTTCCAGGCCCTTCCTCTGCACTCCTGACTTGGGCAGGCTGGGAAAGGCGGTTCACCGTGAATAAGGAGGGTTAGGAAGACACGGGCAGAGGGAAGATGACGAGGCAGGAACTCACTGGCCAGCAGCTCTGTCTTCAGAGTCAAGGGGAAATGCTGATGTAAAACAAAGAATTAGCTCCTCTGGAATAATCCTGGGAAAACTGTCTCCCAGCCTTTCCTTCTGAGTTGATTTCTTTGGCTCCGTGTTTGGAGAGAGCTGAAGTCACCCCCAGAGGTCCTGGGGCCCAGGTCTCAGCTAACACTCACTGTGTCATCTTGGGCGAGTCACACAACTTCCCAGGACTCGGTAGCTCATTTGGAAAAATAAAGATAATTAGCGTTTGCCTGCCAGAAGGCAGGATGACGGGCCAGATGATCTGGCTCAGGCCCTTCCAGCTCTAAGGTCTATGATTGTGTGATGGTTATAGAAAGTGAAATGCACAAGGGCAGGAGTTTAGAGATGTGTGCAGGGAACAGATGTGCTCGGTCACCCTCCTTCTCACAGTAGAACTTCTTATGGCATCTTCAGCAGAAAGCGAAAACCCCTATCCTGGCTCTTTATTCTGTGAGAAAACCATATATTTTGTATTCAACCAGAACTGCGTTTAAATTCTTGGTTCCTACACTTCTAGAATTATAACCTGGGGAAAAGTATTTAACCTTTGCACGTCTCTGTGGACTCTTCTGTAAAATGAATATAGGAGAAGGCAAAGATTTCTGGGTTGCTGAGAGGATTAAATATGATGATAAATGTAAAACACTAACTCTATCAGTCATGGTCCAGTCATAACAACAGAGATCACTCTAGGTATTTAAAGGATTGAATACAGAGGGTTGGTTACTGCAGTGATGGAAGAAAGCCCAATATGCCTTCACTTCCAACCTCATTTTCAGCCTCCAGACCTCCAAACCCCAGCCTTGATCCTATACTCCAGGGTCCCCTGTATCTGGAAGAGAAAACTGGGCATGAATAAAAAAAAATCTAAGGGCAGATTCCAAAGAGGAGGGCAGTGAGCACCTAAACCGTGGAAGTACAAATGGAGGTGGGAGGCCAAAAATAATGTATAGGGTTGCCTAATGAGAGAGAAGCAACTTTTCTTTTCTCTGTTTCCATGCACGAAAGATTGCCCTAGGAAACAGCTGCCTTTCCCCATCCTGTTACAATGGGGCAGTGGAATGATCCACTTAACTTGAATTTAGGGAAAACAACTGAGTACGCTGAGCTCAGCTCCACTCTTCTCATCCTCAGCATGAGCTACCCTCAGGGAGCTGGCATATTCCAGCTGGTTATTCCACCAAGTGCCAGAGGTGAGGGGAGCCTATCCTTCAGTGACCAGGTAGATCAGTCTACTTCACCCTGAGTGATAGTGATGGGCCATTTGCCTCTCTTGGCCAAGCCTGGTATCAGCAGCAGTGGAAATGAAGATGGCCTCCATTTTGACTCCTTTATTTCTCAATTTGTTCAAAACCCAGGGAGGGAATAAAGGTAGGACTTCTCAGAAGCCCCCAACAATGAAGATGAGCCCTGGTCTTTGATTTAATGCTCTAGCTGCACACATCACTATTACCACTAACTAATTAAGGCTATAATTATTCATGTCATCAAAAGTAGATATTTATCACCACAGTTCATTTCTTTGTTTGCCAGCGGATTTATCTTTCAACTCCTGTCATTGTCACGGTCACCTAGGAAATTTGTTTAAAATACAGATGCCCAGGCTCCAACCTTTGGGATTCTGAGTCAGTAACTGTGTCTTTTATAAGCACTCCCAAGGTATTCCCACACTTTGAGAAGCAAGGTGTATAACCAGTGGTCTTCAATCTTGGCTTCACTTTGAAATAACCTGAAAAGCTGTTTTTTGTTTGTTTGTTTGTTTGTTTTGTGGTATGCGGGCCTCTCACCGTTGTGGCCTCTCCCATTGCGGAGCGCAGGCTCAGCGGCCATGGCTCACGGGCCCAGCCGCTCCGCGGCATGTGGGATCTTCCCGGACCAGGGCACGAACCCATGTCCCCTGCATCGGCAGGTGGACCCCCAACCACTGAGCCACCAGGGAAGCCCGAAAAGCTTTTAAAAATAATGATTACCTAAATCCCAATCCTAGAAATTCAGATTTAATTGGTTAGGGATGACACCTGGCTCTGTGGACTTTTAAAAGTTCTCTAGGTGATTCTAACATGCAACCTGGGTAAGACCCACTGGTACAGCCCCCCTCAAAAGAAATCTTTCTTTAAGGTTGTTGTTGTTTTTAAAGATCTTTGATGTTGTTGATGGGAGGAAAGGCTTTCTGTTCACTGAATGCCTCTTGGTATCTGGAGTTCCTCTTCCTCTGCAGACACAACATGGTAGCTGAATCCCCAAAGTCCACACCAGCATCAAAGCGTAATACCACTCTGTGGCAGCCCAGCTCCTCATCCCATCTTGCTCCACTGTGGTTCTAACTTGCTTTCAGATGAAATGCAATTTACATCTCTTTAACTAGATGTATTGGTGTTATTACCATTGCAATCCTATTGATTGCAGTGCAGCTCTTAGCTACACATTCCAATTTTATCATCCTTAGTCATTCTTACATGAGTATATGTGTAGAAACAAGCTCTGGTATTTAAACTAGCACACAGTTGGGGATGAAAAGGATCAACTGCAAATCTCTAACCTGCCTGTGAAATGAACCCAAAACAATAAATGTCCCCACTTCAGGGACTTTTCTCTTGGTCCTCTAGATTTTCCTTCTGGGGAGAAGCATGGGTAGGTCAAGGATCTGAGACCAAGTTTAATGGGAGTCAGTTCCCATTTTATGAACTGTTTCATTTTATAGATGAAGGATGCAAGGACAAGAGATATAAATTAATTAACTTAAGGTCATCAGCTGGTTAACTGTGGAGCGGTGAGCAGAACATACTCTTTCTTAATTCCCATCTGGTACTCTTGGACCCAGCCCACATGGCACCTTTCTTTGCCTCAATATTGGGTCTGTAACTTCAGCCATGAGTCCTCCAAGAGAAGAGAGGAAATCTGGGGACCATAGGATGGGTTCCAGGGTAGAATGACTCTGGGCAGTGTGAGAAGAGAAAGGAAACTCAAGCTAGAAGTTAGGAAAGAACTAAAAGTAGAAGAAAACAAAGAAGGCCACTTGCATCTTGCTGTCTTGAGACAAATGTGGGTAGGATGACAGAGATAACTGCCAACTGTACATGTCAAGTAAAATTAGCTCTACTAGTATGGATTTCAAGATATGATATAGAGGGCTTCCCTGGTGGTGCAGTGGTTGAGAGTCCACCTGCCGATGCAGGGGACACGGGTTCATGCCCCGGTCTGGGAAGATCCCACATGCCGCGGAGTGGCTGGGCCCATGAGCCATGGTCACTGAACCTGCGTGTCCAGAGCCTGTGCTCGGCAACGGGAGAGGCCACAACAGTGAGAGGCCCGCGTACCACACACACACACACAAAAAGATATGATATAGAAACAAGGGTCAGGGGGAGGAGGGGTGACAATCAAAGGGCTATACCTCTCGGTGAGAGGCACAGGAGAGTAAGGAACCAGACAGATGATCAAATTTATAGAAAAGAAGAAAAGGTTTTATTGTTTGACAAGAGATGATGTCACTGCAACTTTATAATTGGAAAGCTCTCATCAGATATGGAAGAGGAACAGAGAACAAATAGCAAACGATCCAAAGCAAGATGTAGATGAGCAGTTGTAGGAAAAAAGGGCTCCAAAGCGCTTCCAAGAGAAAGTTCAAGTCCACAGCCTAAATCCCAAGTCCCTGTCTGACTCAGCCACTGTCTGTGTCCTTAGTCTCAGGTGCTGACACTCCACAACCAAAGACCTCTCTGCAGCTGTGGGCTGTACTAGTAAAATAAGGCCAAGAGTCTGGAGCAAAAGCCCCGAGCTCAAAACCCAGTTCCACCATTCACTCATTTTGTGACACCAGGGTGGTGACTTTATTTCCCTATCCATCATATCTCTTGGGATATTGACCTATAAATTCCACTAAAAATTCTGGACCATTCAGAGCCCTGAGAGCCAACATTTCAAAGAGATGTAAGGCCTTCTCCAGTCTGGTCCGGTCTCTCTCCTAAGGGTTCTCAGTACAAAGGATTTGCCATGCTCCCCAGAGGGGTACACCCCAAAGGGCTCAGTCCCAGAAATCTTAGGAGATGGAGCTCACATGGGGGGACATTACCCAGGCTCAGAGGCTTCTGGAGAGGGAACTGCAATCCTCCCCAAATTAGCTGTCAAACGGCAATTTGTAAGGGAGTTCACATACCTATTTCCAGAAACTTCCACTCAGGAAGAAATCACATTTCCATAAGGGAACACAAAGAATGAGGGTGCCACTAAACATTATTTGGATATTTGGGACATGTGCTTTTTATTTTTTATTTTTTTCCAACTCAAAATCCAGTCCTTTTCTTGTCAAATATAATACTGCCAGAGTGAAAGTGACAAGACATACAATAAAGTTGAGGAAGAGAAACACAAAGACCTAGATAGTAACCTATTTATTTTCCAGAGGAAAAAAAGTAACAACTATTCTGGCAAAGAAAATAGCCCTGCATTTGGTCTCTTTATTTATTTATTTTTTTCCTGTTTTCCCCTCAATTTAAGAGAAAAACTTTTCAAATTCACACAAAATGGTATACCCTGTCTGCTTTTCTGTGGCTATCTTCAAATACATAACCTTTCAGGTCACCACAAAACACTTTTCTGAAATATGTCTCAATCTGTCTTTCAGTGTGACAATGAAATTACCAGTCAGTTCAGCATGTGACGTGACTGAATTAGGCTGTAGCTGACCAACTGCTATCATCATCATACTTCATTCTTTACTTCCTGGCCCGGGGGAGCGGGGGGCAATCACTGAAAAATCCTGGAACAGAATCACAGCTGATTATTTGTACAAGGGAAGTGACCCTGTGGAATTACACTGTTCCCTTCTCCTAGAGATCTCGGGTCTGGAGTATTACTGATGCAGAAGCAGGTTTGCTTAAAGTCTTCTGTCACCACCTTGCCAGCCTCCAATTTGTGACTCCATTAGTTACATACCTGTCCAACTCCCTTTGGACTGGTAGCGAACACCTTGGAATGTCTTCAGATGAAAGTTATATAGAAGTACTTGACCTTTTTTAAGAAACACTGATCAAGTTTGCCTTGACTATTTCACTGTATCACGGGAACAATGATAAATGGCATAGAAAAATTCAACAGCTGCTGGGATCAATAAGCTGTTCACTCAGAAAAAAAAAAAAATATATATATATATAACATATATAATACACAAATGCACTTAAAAAAATTCACAAAGACTTGTTGCTACTCCAAGTAGAATTGGTTTAGTTCTTATGCTAGTACAGAGAAGCTGGCTTCCAGCCGGGCCTGACTGAGGAATACCCACAGGATCAAATGAAATTCCTACAATGTACACCATCTTTTTGACTTAGGGCATTTTCTCTAGAAATATTCTGTTAAAATACAACTATTTGATCTAGAAGGGATAACATACTGAGTAATTAATAGGTTCTAACACATTTGCATGGATGTGTTTATTAACATAGATGGCAGAAAGCAAATCCCTAAGGATAGGGATCAAAGACAGACAGTGTGATGAAGAGATGGGCGGAGAAAGAACCCAGGGCATGACTGAGAATGTCCAGTAGAATAGCCACAAAATGTGCCCCAAGGCTGCATCAGGGCCCTGGTGCTGGAGAGTCGTAGCATTGTCTGCTTTTTCATATTGCCCTGGGCCCCCTTTCTTCTTGAGAAAAGCCTAGAAACAATGTATCTCCAGTGTATCTTTGGAATTTGTAGGAACAGCTCAAAAGGTCTCACTTAGAGGTATGTGCAAATAAGATGCATTGGAGAATTTCCTCTCCAAGGCAAAACAAAGAAACAAAAATATTCTGACAAGTCACCCAATAACCAAGCAAATATGATATGTTGGCCTGTTCATGTGTCATAAGCCTTTCACATACACATTGTACTAAAGATCACCTCATGCCCCCCTTCTCCCTCTCTCTCTCATTCCCCACACACACACAACCCCCTCCTCTCTCCTTCTTTCTCTCAACTGGATTCAGAGGAAATGAACACATTGTCCCAATGGTCCCAGTGAAATTCCAACCCAAAGTGGCTGGAGGAAATGCATAGACGGAGAATACCCTACATGTGCCAACTCAAGAGGCTCTAATAGCTGGAGACTCCCTCAGTGACCTGCAGTGAGGACACACACACACACACACAGTTTGGCAAATACACCCATTTGAAGACCTTCCAAACATTTCTCTTCTCTCTCCCGAATGAAGCTACCTCGTTGTCAATGAGATTTTAAATAAAATTGAAGCATATATTTGCTTTAACGGTCACATAGGTTAAAAAAAAAAAAAAAAAGAATTAATAGCCTAAGAAGCTGGGGCAAAAGACCAAAAAGCTAAAGCGCTTACAAGGCAAATAATTTGAAGAGGCAGGATAAAATCAAAAGCAGAATTTAAATGATCCCAGCCTAAGAATTTATAAAAGCCCAAGTCTTGACCTATGACAGAAATGAGAACTTTATTGGGCACGTAATTCAGAAAGGCAGGAAAGGCTGATACACAGAACACAATGAATGTCAGGTTAAGGATTTAAATCTCAGTCTGACAGGGTCGGGAAAACCAATACAATAATGCCAACGAGAAGAAGAGGCGAAGGAGAGACGTGCTGTGCAAATCTAGTGTGGTTTAGAACTTGGACGTCATAATTAGCCCACGTTGTAATTAAGAATCTAGAGGGCCTATTGAAATGAAAGCACAATGGGCAGATTTGGATTTTGCTGCATGGAGCCAGAATACTTAACGCAGTAAGAGTTTTCCCTGATTTTGGCTAGATCCTTTCATAGCTGACAGCCAGCAAGGCTTATAAACATCCTTGTGCTACCTGTTTCATAACAATCGCGACTGACAGAAGGGAAATATTTTAAAAGTCCTTACATGATGGTTTCATCTTTGAGTTTTCTATCTCACTTCAGGAAAACACTTTTTTGGGTTATGTTTTCACCATCTGATCACAGGAAACTGAGTTCATTACAGGCATGAGGTCAAGGCTGAGTTGATCTCTAAGCCAATGATAAACTGGCATTACAGGCTCATTTTATTTATAGAGACCCATGATATCAAATTAGATGGAAAGGAGGAGAGGGAAGAATTTAGCTTTATTTAGAATAAGTGTCTCTGGAAGGCATCCACAACCAGTTATCTAAAGATATAAGACAATGCCATGGGTTCTGCCTTTGCCTTTAGGAAAATCGGAAGAGGAAAGCAAAACGCTTACACACTACTGTGATTATGAGCGAATTCAAAGGACCCATCTTCATATGAAGGTAAAGTAACCTGAGGAAAATAATGCATTTTGTCCATTTCTACTGCTCTTTCATACAATCCAATAAATAGACCCTAGGGGTCACTGACTCAGCTTGCCACACTAATTGGGGAAAATGAAACAAAGAAAGATAGGATATTTTTCCTGTTTTTCTTGTTTTTTTTTTTTTTTAAGGATAGGCCTTTATTACAACTAGTTGCAACGTGAAAATAAAACATCACATGCTAGAGAACTCATGAAGAAATGTAAGCCTTCACAAGAGCCCCACAGCACAAATTCTTGGTTCCTGCAGTTTCTGCAATGCTCATTTAGGGAAGATTTTTTAAGACAATATAAGAGCCCTTCAGTAATCTCATTAGGAAATTAGGAATCTCCATCAAGAAAAACTCCACTGGCTACTTGACACCCATCAAGGTGTCAAGAATAAAAAGAAAGGATGTCAGAGAAGCATCCACTTTTGAGTTCAGAGTTCTTAATCCAAGGGAGGCGGTGACTTTAAGAAACTCTTTGGTGAAACTGACATTTATAAGAATGAAGAAAGGAAGCCTTCAGTAAAATGTGGTGAGCAGAAGCTCTTGGGCCCTTAATATAGTTTATCTTTCACATAAAGGTATCTTGAAAACCTTTACACAAGTCCTTTATGAGGGAATAATTTCTGAGCTAGGGCAGACAATGGTCTTTCAAATCCATTCTCAGTTTAGAAGGCATTTGTAAGGAGGATTTTTTTCCCAGCCACATGAGAAGTGTGTGATGCCCTTGGAAATCCCTGTAATTAACAATAAGCCTCTTTCACAATTGAAAGTGGACCCTCATACCCTAAAGTAGCACTGATGCTTCTATTTCTGACCTACACCCTTCATTTTATGCAGTGTCTTTGTAAAAACCAAGGGCAAGAACAACCTGGAGAGAAATTTTCAAATTTTGGACCAGAGCCACCAAATCAATAATGGTGGAACAAAATGAATTATCAACCTCCACTGCTTCAATCACAGGGAAAGGCAAGGAGTTAGCCAAAAGAGAAACTGCGGTCAATGTTAAGAAACAGAATGAATTGACTTTGAGGTAAGCTTATATCTAATTAAATGAGACTGGGGGCAAAGGCAAGGTAGACTCATCCGCAGCTGATAAGGAAATGATCAGAGGCAGGTGACTCAACTCAACTGAACCGCATTTTCCAAACTGGAAAGGAGAGCAGAGAGTGTGATGGGAGGAGGTGGGGCGCACAGGGAGGAAACGGCAAGTTTTTCAGAAGGTATTTTCCCTCATCCTGGTACTGTACGTAGTAAACATCTCAAACTCTCACCACTAGCAATTCATGTCCCAAGGTTCAACAGGAGTAAAAAGGAGCAAAACCACTGCTGTGTGGGACTGGCATATCAACTGAATGCAGCAGGCAAAGAGAACCAGTGAGGTATACCTACCATTGATTTCTAGTAGTGAACCTAGGTTTTAGTGGTGAACCCTTTGTCATGCTCGTGGAAGCTTGTCATGAAACTACGGTTCCCAGACTCCTGGATTATACCATCACCAGCCACCCACGTGGTGCCATGTGAGTCTGGGAGAAAAAGAACAAAATAATGCCATTTGCTTCAACATGGCTGCAACTAGAGGTGATCATACCAAGTGCATTTAAGTCTGAGAGAGAAAGACAAATACCATATGATATCATGTATATATGGAATCGAAAATAGGGCACAGGGCTTCCCTGGTGGCGCAGTGGTTGAGAGTCCACCTGTCGATGCAGGGGACACGGGTTCGTGCCCTGGTCCGGGAGGATCCCACATGCCACGGAGTGGCTGGGCCCGTGGGCCATGGCCGCTGAGCCTGTGCTCCGCAATGGGAGAGGCCACAACAGTGAGAGGCCCACGTACTGCAAAAAAAAAAAAAAATAGGGCACAAATGAACCTATCTACGAAACAGAAACAGACTCAAGGACGTAGAGAACGGATTGTGGTTTTCAGGGGGAAGGGGTGGGGGAGGGATGGAGTGAGAGGTCTGGGTTAGAAGATGTGAGCTTTTATATACAGGACAGATAAACAACAAGGTCCTACAGTACAGCACAGAGAACTATATTCAGTATCCTATCATAAGCCATAATGGAAAAGACTATACTAAAAAATGAATGCATATATATGTATAACTGAATCACTGTGCTCTACAGCAGAAATTAACACATCGCAAATCAACTCTACTTCCATTAAAAATAAATAAATAAATAAATAATAAAGGCTGAAGATACTCCTAGTGGTTTCTTCACGTATTCTCTGTGGACTTGGCACTAGTAGAGTCATAAAATGAGATCCAACTGTCCACCAATGATGACACCCTTTTTTTTAGAAGAAAGGGGGTTTCCAAGGATTCCATGCAGTACCCTGAGTTGTACATGGAGATGCTGTGTCTGACAGCCCAATTAACACCTGCTTTTAGCTTAAAGGCCTTGTCAGGACCAAGAGCCTGAGCAAAGAAATGAAATCCCATCTTTCTTACCCCACTCACCACGTCCACATTGACCTCTAGTGAGCCCTGTAACTTGCACTAAGGAAAACTGCACTCAACTTTCACGCAGACACTCAGATCAGAAAAGCTACAGCCTTTTCCCACTGTGCCCTGAGCTTTACCAACATATATTAACACTTCCTGATGCACTTGCAAACACACAGTGTTCTTTAAATGTGTATAAGTGACACTCAGTGCTTTTGAAACACTCTTAAATAAGCCCAAGATGACTCACCATTTTCTGGTCCTATACTGCTAATTATATGTTCAAAAATCCCTTTAAAAGTCACAAAATCTATCTTGGTACTCTCAATGCTTTTAAATGGCAAAAGGGTTGGCCATGAAGGAGTAGGCCTAGCAAGGCCAGTAAGAAATTAACATGAACACTGAGACAGACTTGGGCCCTTCTATAGATTCACAAGAGTGCTGCACGCCCTTATCAGGAAATTATAGATCTTATTATTGGGGAACTGGGTGGCAGGTGCCAAAAACATTTAAATTCGCTCCATTTCTAATTCATGAAGCCCATTGTAGCTTGGTATTATGGTTTTATTAGATTTGTGCATTTAGCCGGGAACCTATTATTATAATAAAATACAAAATGCAATTATTGTTTTCTTGCAGTGAGAACCTCAGAATTATCTACCAGTTTATTGTTTCCCCATCAAAAGAAATCCCGAGTTTAGATTTTTTTTTTTAGACTTTTAAAGAAACGTTGCTTCCTCTATCTATTTCCATTATAGTTCTTGCTTTGTGCTGCTTAACAGGAAAAGAAAGAAAAAGGAATTGAGATGGAGGCCATAAGTCACAACGGTTTTCCTTTAATTACAGTATTATACTTATATTTCTCATATTTTCTACCGTTATCTCTGCCCAGCCAAATCTCCATTCCTCATTCAGCGCTCATTAATTGAGATGGTGCTTGGGGAAAGCTGATATATAGATGCGAGTTTCATATGGCCAAGTGCTCACCTACTATTACACACCAAATGGAGTTCAATACCCATAATGGTCAATTTAGCTACTTGTCATACGATACCCACTCTTCATCCATCCCTCACCGATGCTCTTACAATTCCTCTTTTCTCCTCTCTCTTTCCACTTCACATTATTATTTTCTCTCTTCATGAGAGAATGAAAACGTTTTAGAAATACTGAAGGGAATCACATCAGTTGTGAGACACCACAAAATCATTCTCAGATCACTGATTTTAGAGTTGGAAGGGGCCTTATAAATTGTGTCGTCCAAACTCTCATTTTCCAGACGAGGGTAGCGTGACCCAGGAAGATCACACTGCAGTTAGTTAAGGACAGAAGTCAGGACGTGTCTCCTACTTCTTAGGTCACTACCAGTGAGTCCTGGCTCTGTGCCAAATAGCCAAGGCATCATCTCCCATAATCTTCAAGACAACCTCATGAAGTAAATGTGAATACTGCCTCCATTTTGGAGATGAGGAAACTGATGCACAGAAAGGTTAGGTATTTGCTCAAAGACACACAGAGAATAAGTGGCAGACTCAAGATTCGAACCCAAATTTGTCTAATTATAGAGACTTACCTCTAAACACTACACAGGGCTATCTTCTCAAAATTACCATGGACTGCCCTTATCCTTAGTTGTTATATATCCACATAAATAAAAACATCATTAGTGGTGCTATTTTACAGTAAATAAAATAAAGCACAGACTTCGGAATGAAAAGTTGTGGGTTTGACTCTTGGCTCTGTCATTGATTAGCTAGGGAACTTTCATCAGGATTATCAACCTCCTGAGAGTAAGTACTTCATTGACCAAATAGAGATAATGACAATAACCTCCTTGAAGGGTTATGGTGAAAGCCAAATAACGTCATTCAGTCACTCATCAAACATATACTGAGCACCAACTCTATGTCAGGCACTGTTAAAGGGCTGGGTATGCAGCATCACCACTCCTGGGCCCCATCTCAAACCCAAACCCAAAGCAGCAAAATGGGTGCTTGACAGCAATGGAGGAGGGGAAGGGAGCAAGTGGTTGGTCTGTGTTAGCTAGAGACAGAGGTGGTCTCTGTCTGTCTTGTTTTTTTCTCTCTGACTCTCCATGTCTCTGTTTCTCTGCATTATGTGAAATACAAGAGCTTTACAAACATAAGTCATTATATTAGTCATGGAGTGATTATATAGTACAAGAAGCTCTCCATTTCTTAGGAACCTTGTACCTGTCCACCACTGGGCATTTTCCCTCTTCAGAAGATCTCTTAAGTGAATCCAGTCACACCAAGGGTGTGTGTGTGTACGTGTGTGTCTCTGATTACTGATTCCCCCTACTTTCAGATTTAGATACTCTTTGGAAATTTTTATTGTACTTTCTATACATACTTTTCCTCTAATTTACTAAAGTTGAGGAAAAACTAAGAGTTAACATTTGAGCCCTGACTACGTTTCAGGCACTGTACCAACACAGCACATGTAGTATTTGTAGAAGACAATTACTAGTAAAAGGAGTTGAATATCAAGCACTTCATCAGAAATTGAGACTCCTGACTCTAAAGAAGTTTGCACTGGAAAGTCAGATTCCACTTACACAATTGTTTTACCCACACAATCATTTTTTTATTGAGCATCTACCATGGACCGGGTACCTAACTGTCCCAAAGACATTCTGCTTTCACAGAGCTCACAGTCTGGAGAGGGGAACAAACATGCAAATGAACCATGATGAGAAAACTGGGCTTGTGCTATCATCGAGGTGAGGTGTTGTAGGGCGCACAGAGAAAAGACTGGTGAGCTCTCTCGTAGAAAATAAGGTGAGGCTTCCCAAGCCTTCTCTATGAAAGCAGACCTCAGATATTTAAGGGCTGGGTGTGATCCTACTTGTCTCTTCACCACTAACTTTCTGTGTGATCTTGGGCAAGTCACCTGACTTTCTTGCCCTTAGTGTCCCTACATCTAAAGCAAGGTTAGGGATAGAAAAGAAGGCTAAGGCTACCCACCCTTGCACAGTGATAAGGAGGACCCCCTTCTGAAGGAGTTAGAACACCTACACACATAAGGGGGAAAGCGTTCTATAGGCAGAATTCAGGCTCCATAGTAAGTAGTTGCCTTGCCTTTGGGAGTAAAAAATGTGGTGCAAAAAACAAACCACTTGGGCTTCCCTGGTGGCGCAGTGGTTGAGAGTCCGCCTGCCGATGCAGGGGACACGGGTTCGTGCCCCGGTCCGGGAAGATCCCACGTGCCCCAGAGCGGCTGGGCCCGTGAGCCACGGCCACTGGGCCTGTGTGTCTGGAGCCTGTGCTCCGCAACGGGAGAGGCCACAACAGTGAGAGGCCTGTGTACCGCAAAAAAAAACAAACAAAAAAACACTTTTCTTTGAACTCTGGACTCTCCCTCAGGGTGGCCATTGGCTGCACCCCCTGAAATGGGGCACCAGGGGCATGCTTGAGTCTGCTGGCCCCTTACTACATCTCCATTTCCACCATCCTCTCCACGTGCAGCCTTCTTGCAGCTCCTGTGCCCCTTCCTCTAACCCAAACCCAAAGCAGCAAAAGAGGTGCTGGTTGACGATGGAGGAGTAGAAAGGGGCAGATCGCAGGTCTGGCTAAGATGTTTAGGGAAAGGTTGTCTGTCTGTCTTGCTTTTTCTCCCTCTGACTCTCAATGTCTTCGTTTCTCTGCATCATCTCCCCAGACTCTCTCCCTCATCCCCTGCACCCTCCTCTCCCCAGTTTTATACTTGAATCCCAGTAAGTTCAACGAATGGAAGGTGAACGTCACTCTATGTTAAAATGCTTTGCATCAATGGAAAGTGGAGTCCAAATGCTGGTGACTATTATTAGTTCACGTTAATGCCGTTAAAAGCCTCCCGGTAATTTTCCAGGAAGGTATGTCTTATGCTGAGGTCCACAAGAAGATATAATAGACTTCAGAAGAACTAGAAGCCAAGGAGAAGGAGTCTTAAATCAGAGGCTTAGAGACACAGAAGTCCTTAGGAAGTTCTGTGTGTCAGGTGAGAGGAGGACTTGAAAGCTTACTTCTCTTTTAATTATCTGATGCTCACACCCCCCTCCTTTGTTGCCTTCAGCCTGAGCTGATAAGGAAAGACACCAATAAATATCCTGCGGTCTGAAGGGAGAAGCTATGTTTCATGGGACTCCCTGCTTCTACAGCTGTTGTTAAAATATTACTGCTAATTAGCTGGCTAGTTATATATAAACCCTTACAAAGGAGTATTTTTACACAATCATAAAATAAATTAAACTACCAAAAATTCACGCTGTTAATTAAAATAACCCCTGTAGGAGGGGGAAAATCGCTACAAGGCTGAGGTAAACAGGAGGCAATTTCACAAGCACAAACTGATTAATTTTATTTCCCATTACATGTATTTGCTAATATCATCAAAATTAGAAAATAAAGCAATTTTGCCTTGACAGTAGTTCAAAAGGAGTCACTTCCTAGCAGAGGAATGTAGCTATTCAGATACACCCTTGGCCGGAGAGCAGCTCTCAAAGACACCTCTCTGGAGAGACACACACCAGGTAGGGTGAGAGAGAAAGGGGACCCCTCCCCAGTCCCCAGAAGCAGCCTCATCCAGCTCATGGAATATCCATGGCATGACCTGTCATAGTCACATCCCCCTCCCAACCAAAGAAAAAACCATGAGCATACACGAGAAACTAGGATGCTGAGGGGTGGCGGGAGAAGGATGTAGAAAATGAACTCATCTACCCCTAGTTCCAGAATGGCCGAGATAGTTTCTTCACAATTTATTAACACTGTTTGTGTATTCTCTCTTGCATGTTTCTCCTGCCCCAGATATTGTAATGGGGTTGCACTATTCTAAAGTTTGTGTATAATTCCTATATATAAGTAATTGCCCAAACCCTTTGTGGATCATTCCTTTATAAAAGATTACAAGAGGTTAATCAAAAAGTCTAGAAAATACTTTTGTAGCCCCTCAAAATATGCTATTTAGGAAAGAATGATCTCAACCTTCAAGTTCTTGCCTCTTTGTCTGCCAGCCAAGTTAAATGATAGACTTTAATTCAGCTGGGGAACCCCTCCAGACACATAACATTTTATCACCCCTGATCTCTCTACCCCAAGTTGTTTCAAGCAAACATTCACCTGAAAATATATTCCTAAAAAGCCTAGATACACTACTTTATATCCCTTTTTGTCAACCAGAAATATTCTCAATTCCCTTGGACCTGTAATTTGCTTGGTTATTTTATAGCACCTTGAAGCAGGGTTTATTCACTCTTATACCCCTTAAAATTCATCTACAAGCTCAAGCCTTGGGTAGCACCTAGTTTTATGGATGGCTCTTCACAAAGATTCCCAGGCTTTGTCAACAGGACACCAAATAGCTGGAAGAAGAGGTAAAACTTCAGGCCTAACTCCAGATGTTTCATCTGTGCAGCTCCAAGTATCCAGATGTTTAGAGGGAAAAAAGAACCGCATTTTATAAACGCTGCCTTTGACAAAGAAAATGAACAGGTACATGAACAATCCAAAAGAGCAGATAAAATGGGAACTCATGGTTGCCTCTGTACGTGTTGAAATATTTTATTCCTGTCCTTTTGTTCTGCTGTAAGGTTTTCTTCCAAGCAGCATTTTTTATAGATTCACGATACCATTAGCCAGTATTTCCCCAGCTATTAAGGAAGCAATAGTCAGGATGTCTGAAATGCCAAAGCCCCAACACAAAATCCTGTTGATGCTCTCTCCTTAAAAGCTCCAGCTCACTGCTGCTGCCCTGATGAAAGATCTCTTTATTCCTCATCCTGACCAGTGCACAGCCCTTCAGTCAGATGTTCTGGCTTCCGATCTTCACCTCTACACAGCAGCCAAGTGACTGTTCTAAAACTGCAGCTGAGATTCTCTGTCTTCCCCAAGGCCTCATTTCAGGATGAAGCCCAACACCTCTGCAGAGTCTACAGGGCTCTTGGCCAGTGATGCTCACCACTGACACCAGCCCTGTGCTCCAGCCCGTGAAGGATAACTTTGCTGTGTTTTGGAAGATTCCTGTAAATCTTCATGCCTGCCTGTCTGTGTAGTTGCAGTTGTCCTACTGGAACACCAGCTTGGAAGACGGCCACTCTTATTTCATAAGGATTCAGAAGTTGCCTTCTCCATAAAGCTTGCTATGGCCTCACCAGCAGGGTCGCTCACTCCATCCTCGGCACTTAAGAAGCATTTATCTCAGTGTGTTCTCTCCATCCACTGATCTGATCTGGTCCATATCTAACCATGGCCAAGTCTGTCCATTTACCCCCTAAATAGCTCTTAACGTCCCTTCAACAGCCTTGATCTTAAGACAAAGACCAAAATCGATAGCCCCTGAAGCCCTGTGGATTGCATCCACATCTGCTGTCTGGACTCCAGTCCTGCTGGCCTTCATCACTCCCTGGGGCCCCATGTTTCCTCCTGTTTCAACACTTGCCATCCCCCTGATTGGGATACTAACCCTACTCCTCCCTTTCCAACCTCAGAACATTTAATTCCCACTCATCCTTCACAGCTCAGAGAAAACAGTCTGTTTCATGTAGAAACACTTTCTGATCCCCCTTTTCCACCCAATTTGAGTCAGCTTTTGTGGTTATATACACACAAAACCGTGTCCCTTTCCATCAGTACACTTAAGTTAGTGCAATCGTCTTATATATTTGTTAAGGTGAAATTTTGATTAATGTCTTTCTCTTCCATTAGGCTGCAAGCTCCATTGAGAGTAGAGATGGTATTCTTGCTCCACTGCATCCCCAGCTCCTGGCAAGGTACCTGGTTCATCATAACTGCTCATGTTTGTTGAATGAATAAATGAATGATTTATATCCATGAAACATATCACTATGACCATAATTCGCTCCTTGAGGGCAGAAGCTATCTTTTATTCATATTTGGGTCCCAGCACAGGTGGATCCTCAGAATGCACTTGTTGAAGGAATACGGGGTGAAGATATAGGGAGGCAGATTCTATGCCCGTAACAATCAGAGAGAGTGGACCAGCAGTTAAGCATCCTCCATCACTTAACCGTGAACTCCCCGTCTCTAGAATCATTCAAGGATAGGACAGATGGACCACGTCAAAATGATCTAGAAGCAATTCAACCAAGGGACTTGATGATCTCTCAAATCCTTTCCAACCCTCATGTTCTATGGTGCAACTAGAAAGAACTAGAAAGAGGGTAGGTGTAAGGAAGAGAGATCCGCAAAACATGAGTGAAATTGCAACTCCCTCCCTCCCAGAAAAGAGAGTTTCAGAACAAATGGGAAGAGCAGGTTTTTGCCAAGGTTTTCTTAATTGCTGGCAGGGAGCAGATATGAGAGGCTCTGTTAAAATATGCGTGTGATGGCTGGAAGGGAGATGTCAAAGATTACAGTCTCAACTCCCTGTCTGATGTCTACTCCTTCATTCTTAACCCGGCCCTTATTTCTAGATTTAGATATAGCTCAAAAGAGACTCAGACTTTGAAGACCCAGGCAGAAAACTGTGCTAGTCACATGGAATCATTTTGACTGTTTTCTCAGCTGTTTCCTAAGAAAACAGATTTAACATTTGTCACCTTCATTCCGGAATAAGGAAAGAGATTTCACTTCCTCCTGAAGCAAAAACCACAAGGTGGATTTGGCATTTGTTGAGTATGGAGTGGGGTTCACATTAATGGTGTGTTGAGGGTTTCTTTGTTTTTACAATCTTTCTATATTTTCACATTCAAGAAGCTAAATGAATTGCCCACACCTTTTCATGGGGCTCCCTAATAGAAAGATCCCACTGGGAAACTGTTCTCCTCACCTCACCATTTCTCTTTCCATTCTCCCTGTTTCACATCTTTGGCCATAATTAGTCAGTTTCTGGAATATAAGAATGGCTGGGGGGAAAAAAAAAAAAAGAATGCCTGGGGGATGGAAGGGGAGAGGAAAAAGAAAAGGATGAAAGCAGAATTGAGCAACACATGATGAAAGGGGCCCACAGGACTGCCTTTTATTTCTCTGCGTGTCTAAATTGACAGTCATAATATTTCCTATGTCAGGTCATATAATCAGATCATCAGTTTTTGAGCATGTATATATGCCATATTCTTCATACATATTAGTTCACTGATTTTCAATTACCTTATAAGTTAAGTGGTATTATTGTTATTTAACAGGTGGAGAATTTTAGGCTTCAATAAGCTAAATATCTTGCCCAGAGTCACATTAATTAGTGACAGTTAGAGTTGGAGCCAGGATTCAAATCCAGGTTTTCTGCCTCCAAATCCAGGTCTGATACCTATATCTGTACATCTCAGAGAGAGTCAGTGAAATTTTTCATTAACAAAGACCCAGTTAGCTGTCATACTAGATCAACCAGGGGTAGTTTTGCTCTGAGGGGACATTCAGGAATGTCTTGAGACACTTTTTGGCTGTCACAATGGGTAGGTGCTGCTGGCATCTAGTGAACAGAGGCTAGAAATGCTCCCAACATCTTACAATCCACAGGACAGCCGCCCACCACAGAAAAAATGATCAGGTCTGAAATATTAATAGCACCGAAGCTGAGAAACTCTGTGCTAGATGCTCCCATTATTATGTAAAATGGTTCTCTGCCACCAACTCATGACTTTCTGTGTTAAACAGGGGAACAGTTTGTAACTTCTTGATATACATGTTTAACGATGTCTGGAATTGGCCAAGGTTCTTTTTAAGAATGTTAAAAAAAAAAATGAGGAAGAAGTAACAAAAAGAAAGAGAAAAAGAAAATGAACAAGAAAAAGAGAAGGAGACAAGTAACATTAGACACCTACACTGCAGCATTCAACAGCTGGATCACATTACATGGAAATCTGCCGCAGCAACAGCACAACAGGCTGCTTTTGTGTCTTCATGAATAACGCCATGTGCTGGGTAAATGCTTTTCCTCATTTAGAAACAGGTAGTTAATGGGAATTGAAGTGATCAAATGCTGTGTACCCCAAGGTTACTTACATCTCAGGCCTGGGTGGCCCAGAGCTCATAAATAAAGCATTGGAGCATCTTATTTTAGGCCCCAGTCAGATAAGCAAAAGCTTGCATCATGTGAGCCGAGCCCACAGCGTGATATGACACTGAGCCTGCTAATTCCAGGACCTCTTGGAATGTGACATTTCGAGCACAGTACACCGAGTTCATGCCCTGTGGAAGCTCCGTGGCCCACCAGGCCTTAACGTTCCATCACCTCCTTGATTCAGCTGCCACGAGAGACTCTGTCACCGAGCTAGATTTTCAGTGATGCCTAGCTCCTTCCCTACTCTGCAGAAGTTAACGTGAGGTATATTTGCAGCTTATAACTCTGATTTACTCACTTGCTGGGACGAGGACCACAGACAGCTTAACAGCCCGCCAGCTCACACAGACCATTCCCTCAGAAAAAGTTTGGCCCAACTCATGACACAGCTTGGGAGCTCAAAAAAACAGCTGCCGGACCATGGAGGAATGGGGAGTTGAATATAAGAAAAGAAAAATGTCTATTCTTTCCCTCAAAGTTTTACATGTAATTATGTAATCATATCCCTATTCAGATACTTTGACATAAATTGTGCTTAATTAAATTGTTGCTAATTTGTTGTTTTATTGTTAGTTCATGGCTTGTTTGTTGACATCTACCCACAAGCCGTGTGCAACACACACACACACACAGACACACACACACACTCACACTGACGCTCAGCCATACTAGTGTTGTTGCTTTGAAAATAATGAAAATGTTCTCTGTGAATAATTCCTCTATTTGACAGAAACACAAAATTTTTCCAAGAGTGCTTATTCACATGGTATACAAATGGCTGTATGAATAACTCTAATGTGATAATTTGCTGGTGTTACTGTTTCTTTTCTCACAGACTTCCTATAATCTGATCCTATCAATCAAATAATATATTCTCTGTATGAAATAAATTCTCCTTACTATAAAAAACCAGCTCCTGTAATAAATATATTTCCCAGTGATCAGTATTAACACTGTTTCTCATTCAGATCCTGGCTCCAAGAAATTATCTTCAATATATGTTTGTACACTTGAATCTGGGGTAAGATACATGCTCTGAATTTCCTACAAGGTTGTATAATTAGTCATTGACTAAAAGCCACCACCCAACTACCATGAAACCATCTTCTGGGAGAAGGGACACTTCTGTCCAGCACACATCACCTCTCCCATTCCACTTGGAATCTGTCTAGGTACCAACTCCTCTGTCTCTATCACTGTTTCTCAAAGTGTGGACCTCAGAACACCTGCCTGTTAGAAGTAAAGATTGTTATCAGCTTTTTAGGGTGCGTTTTAGAAACGGTGATTCCTAGATGCCATGCCAAACCGATTAGATCTGACCCTCTAGGGGAATCTGGATTTTCAACAGTATGTGCAGGTGAAATTGGCTTTCTTCTTTGAGTCTTGAGGAATATGGACTGAGGGGTAGAGGAGAGGAAGCAAAAGCATATTACTAAACAATTTTCCCCGGAACAAGGGATGCAAATGAGATTGTGGAAAATGTGCTCATTAACTCACTGCATTTGAAGTAAACTAATGTCAAAAATTTCATAGTAAAAATCATCAGTTGGCTAATGCCCTACATCCTCTCAACCTACCGAAAAAAAAAAAATCTGGTCTTCAGAAAGATAACCCTGAGGTTCCACAAAAAGAAAGAGGCACGAAAACAGAGATATAAGCATTTTTCCATGATATCCTTTAGAATGAATTTTCAACTGCAAAGGTTTAAAAAAAAGTTTTCCTAGCTAAAACTCCACTTACCCCCAAGGCTTCTAGTTCTAGCTCTATTTTTTGCCAGATAATCAATCATCTCTTTGGTTTTCTATCCCAGATCATCATCATTGTGATGACAGAGTAAAGTGACTTTAATTCAAAGCTCCAGAAGAGGCTCAAAAGTAAGACAATAACCTAATTTACACCAAAGAGATCAGCTCTACCTTCGGAATTAGACCTGCACCCACACAGCACACCCAGGGGTTGCTGACTTCAAACATCTTTGTTAACTTTATTCCAGGTAGTTGCTGAGACTGGCTGAGTAAGTGTATGCAAAGTGTTCACGTAGCAACAGTGCAATCACTGCAATCATTATTAATATCACTTATTAATATTGTGCTGTGGTCCTGTGAGTGGAGTCACAGGGCCTGTTTCACCCACCAGCCCACAAATGAAGGTATCTGAGGATACAAACTGGCATTCAACCATTCTCATCAACTCAAATGTACACACTTGGGGGGAAGAACTGTGTTTTCTGTTTCTCTCTCCCCCTAAATCACCTAAAAACTAGTTGGGCATATAGCTGCCCCTGAAAGATACATGTGTCATGATAAGAACCATCGCATGAGGATTGTCATCCAACCTTGGTCTGTGGTTACAAAGACCAAATAAAGCAGATTTTGAACCTTCTGCTTCCAACACAGCGACCTGGATTTCTTCCCCCAGAAAGTCAGAGATAAGATGGCAGCCTTACTACACCTGGGCAGAAAGTATATCACGCGCAAGCTCCTTGCAAATTCAGATCCTTTTACTCCAGAAGAACAGAAAGGGAAAGTGCCCTACCCTCTCCCAGGAACCATGACACCTCTGCCTGGATCCCAGCTGTATTCGAGATTTACTGTGTGGCCTTGGGCAGCTCATTTAACCACTCAGTGTCTTAATTTCTTCATCTGGAAAATGAAGATGCTACCTACAGCATAGGCACAGCATTTCAAGGTTAATGCGTGAGGCTGACATTGAAACACAACCTTGCAGGGGAATGTCTAATTTGGGGGAAGAAGTCAGGCACAGCAGTGCACTCCTGGTGGTTATAACATATGCAGGATCGCAAAACTGGGCCCTAAGGTTAGCAGCGCACATGACGAGTGCAATAAGCCATTCACAACACACCACCTGGAGTCTTTTATTGTTATTGCCAAGTGCAGTTGATAAGCAAACAAAGCACAGGGGCGGGAGCCCTTATCTATCAAATGTGTTGATGCAGATCTGATATTGACAGGCAACGGGCCACTTTTATATTCAGATCAATAAATCCATTTCATAATACAGTACAATCCCAACACTTCGTTCCCAAATCCATCCATCTAGATATTAGAAATCCATCCTGCTTTGCCTGCAGTCTGTCAAGTGTCACCACAGAGTGCAGAAGCCACCCTGCCAAGTCTATATCCTGAACTAAATCCCAATGGAAACTTCCCAGATATAAATAACCACTATGAACATACAGGGAAGAAAAATAGCTATGAAGTTTCACTCTTACTTTTTTTTTTCCTTTTAGCCTGTGACAAGTAAAAAATCATAGAGTTACTCACTCTCCAAAAACAATCTAAAACCAGAAGGTTTAACCAATTCAATTTTCTAGTCACTGTGACAACTATTTTCATCCGTGGAACAGCATCTGGGGCACGTATACAGGACTAATCCCAGGGTGCTTTCATGGGCAGGCCCCACTGGAAACTCTGAGGGAAGCTTCCGTTCCTGGACTCACTGTGGGCAGTGGCATTTGATGACACTCAGAGTCTCAGGCCATGAAGAAAGATTCTTTATTTACAGTCAGAGAGGGAAAAACTTTCCTTCTACTTGGGAGTTGATTATTGAGATCCTGGGGAGTCAGTTGTGAGGAGAGTCCAGTTTAATAGGCAGTGGGGAAACCCACTCAATGCTTGCAAGGCCCAGGGGAGTAGCATAAAGAAAACAGAAAACTGAGCTTGAAAATCGGAATATCCAGCCTTGAATCGTGCAGAGCTAAGAATGTGTGGTCTTGTTTAAATCATTTGGCCTCTCTGAGCCTCGATCTCCCATTGTCAACAGGTGAAGGGGGCTGTGAGAGAATCAAGGGTATGAAAGCCCCTGGCACAATGCCTACACATAGTAAGTGCTCAGTAAATATGTGCTGAAACACAATCTGAAACAAGAAATACTGGATTACTGATATCACTCCTTAACCAATGGGCATAAGCTTAATGTACTGAATGCACACCATAGGCCAAGCACTAAATGATGGGAATAGAGAGGTAAGAAGACCAGATTATGATGTTTGTCCTCAGGGTAAGACAGAGGAAGTACACAGGACTGGATTAGGAGACCAGTCATCTCTAAATATGAGACCCAGATCTGGAGCCTGAGGGGCAGCCATTCTACCCACACCCAGGTTTGGGGGGCTGTGAATTATCCAAAAATGCATTGCCTAAAAATAACTGGTTACACTCTGGTTTCTTGCAACTTACAGACTTAATTCCTGTGCTCATTTGCCCAGGATATGCAAACTCATTTTAGTATTAGCCTCACACAGGTTGTTAGGAAGATAACTCTGCTGCAAATATAAACACCTAGGCATGGATTGGTTTAGGATTATCTAAATATCCAACAGAAAGAAAGATTCAGGGGCAGACACAAGTGCCATCCTGGAAAGCTGAAGGTAAATTAAAATGCCATATAGAGATAGCACAGGGAGATCAGCTCGGTGCTTTGTGACCACCTAGAGGGGTGGGATAGGGAGGGTGGGAGGGAGACGCAAGAGGGAGGGGATATGGTGATATATGTATACCTATAGCTGATTCACTTTGTTAAACAGCAGAAACTCACACAGCATTGTAAAGCAATTATACTCCAATAAAGATGATTTTTTAAAAAGCCATACAGAGGATTCAACTCTTTTTCTATTGAATTGCATTACGCATTTGCATTCTTGGGGTATGGGCTCTTTGAAATGTGTCTCATGCACAATAAAAAGAAGAAGTGGAAGAGGTAGAAAAGAGGAGAAAAGAAGACGGAAGAGGAAGAAGAGGAGGAAAAACTAAAAATCTCCCAAACAGCCCAGATCTCAGTCCGGCCACTCCACATTCGGCGGCGGGTTGGGGGTGGAGCAGACTTTTTTCCCCTTCCCAAAGGAGCTGTCGGAAATGGGAGTAAACTCAGCAAGCTACAAGGACTTCCTTCTCCA
This sequence comes from Hyperoodon ampullatus, assembly GCF_949752795.1. Lineage (NCBI taxonomy): Eukaryota > Metazoa > Chordata > Mammalia > Artiodactyla > Ziphiidae > Hyperoodon > Hyperoodon ampullatus. The sequence goes on from NC_136914.1 coordinate 176,134,618, forward strand.
AGCTTCCTTTCCGAGGGTAAAGAGACTTGCTTCTTCCCCAGAACTTAACTGTTGTTGTTTTACACAAGAATGATTTAGAGGCAACAGTCTCCTGTCGTAGCCCCAATCTCTCCTTGCCCCAGAATTTCCCAGGCCAAAATCATCTGGGAACCAGACACAGGATTTTCGTCACATTAGATGTCACCCCTACTATTATTTGCTTCATATGACTCATTTAAATCAAGTTACTTTAACACATTTTACTATTGTTCTAGGCAGGAATATCTATAAAGCCATGGTTTTTATTGTGCTAGTTATATTTTCCTCATACACACTGAGATAAATCATTATTGTTAAAATAGCATAGCATAGTGGTTAGAAGTACAGATGCTGACTGCATTCAAATCCTGGCTCTGCCACTACTAGTTGTGTGATCCTGGGCAAGTGACTTAACCTCTCTGTGCTCCAGCTTTATGGTCTGTTAAATAATAATACCTACTTCACAGAGTCACTCTGAGGATTCAATTAGTTAATATTTGTAAAATACTGGTATTGTCTAGAACATTCTACATGAAGAACACTACTGGGAACCCTGAAGGCATTCAAGTATACGCCATCTCTTACCTCAGGATTTGCCTATGTTGCTCCTCTTCTTGAGGATATTCTATTGCTTCCTCTCCCCATCCCATCCCAAAGCCAAAAACAAAAGCAGTAGACAACACACCCTCATTCCTGCCTTCTTAAAAGCCTACCCATTTTAAGGTCCATTTTGAATAGACACAATAGTAATTACAAACACTTATTGAGCATCTATTACTTTGCAAGCCCTGTGCTCAGTCCTTTGAATATATCACCTAATTTAATTTTCATTTTTTACGCTATGAGGAGGGCCCAAGCTTAAAGAGCTTAGGTAAATTTTCCTAAGGTCCTACACCCGGTGAATAGGAGAGTCAGGATTCAAACCCTGGTCCATCTGACTCCACAGCCTACACTTATCCCATTAAGCCATGAGGCCCCACCATGAAGTTCTCTCTTCCAAGAACCCACCACAGCTTTCAGACAGACATGAACTTTCTTTCCTCTCCCACTGGACTTAGTAAAGTCCACTTTATAGTATAATTATTTACTTGTTTGTCTTTCCCCCTCTGTTATTCAAGATAATCTTTTCTATTTTAAGCATTTTGGAAAGAAATCATCTTAAAATGTCCCTGAATTTGAAAAAGGGCTACATTATACTGGGCTGAATGTAACATTTTCTTGACAACTCCAGTCATCTTCATCAATGACAAGCCCTATGATATCCTATGCTATAGACGTGACTTTAGGGCAATTTTTATCTGTGTGGTACAGGGTGACTGTTAAAAAAAATCAGACTCATGAGCCCCTCCCTGGATCTATTGAATCAAAATCTCTGGGTTAAAGACCAGGAGTCACTCAAGTTTCAGAATCACTGCCTTAGGCTATGTATGGGCATTTGACCCTGCTTTATACTCCTAGACACCAACTGTATCTTAGATCTTGTGTCTGTTTTTCATGGCTTTTCCGACCTCTTCCACCCTGCAAGTTGACAGCTATCGTTTCTCACTGCCAACCAACATTGCAGCCTAAATTTTTCCTATTTTATCTTCTAGCTGCCAGTGCTATGGTTTCCAAGCTCTTTCTTTTTACTTTTAGCACACTTTCCTGAAAACTGATTCTTAGGCAGATGCCAGTGTAAAGCACATAATATCAGAGTTATTCTGATGCAACAGGGGTGAGTGGCTTAGATTCCAATGCTGGTCCCACTCCCTTTCCTCTGCCCTCCCCCTTTGTCACCATCCATCGTGGTCCTGAGTCCCCTCCCAGATTCCCTATGCTTCACAGAAAGCACTTCCAAAACCACTGAAACAATGCAACCTTCTGGGGCATCCTGCCACACACTTATAGTGACGGATACCTTATTTTTTATAAATATTCAAGATTATCAGAAAAGGTTTTTTTTCCTGAAAGTTTGTCAGTATAATCTAAAGTCAAGTGTGTATTCTTTTTTATTTGAGATCATACCACCAAATTTATAAATAGCCTCTATATTATATTTACAAAGTCACCCCTTACAGTGAATATTCTTAACGTGGGTAACGATGATCACCCTGTATTAGTATTTGGACTATCGTCTACTTTTGAAAGACTCTCAGAAAAATAATGGTCAAGGAAATTTGCCTTTTCAAGAAAATCTCTCCTCTGTGAAAGAGAACGTAAGAGCATCCAGAAAAACTTTCTAACCTTTTAAAATTTTAGGCATCTTATATTGGCCGTGTTCTAAATAAGTTAGTAGTATAAATAGTCTAAAAATAAGTTTCAAGCAGCAGTTTCTAAACTTGAAAAAATATTTAGGCGAAGTTCTCTTATGCTCTTTTGGGATTTTTCCTCCAAAATTTATAATGTTAGATGTAGAATTTAGGAAGTCAATTTAACATTATGTGCATTATAAGCAGGGGCACATGGAGGGTACAGGATTTCTCTGGTGAATTAGCATGAGGTTCAAAGACATGTCTAGAGAGAGAGATATTATCACTGTGGCCAAAGTTTGACACTTAATGAATACAGGGAAAAGGTGTACAGTGTTCCTTTTACTATTCTTTCAACTTTTCTGTAGCTTTGAAATTTTTCAAAATAAAATTGGGGGGAATGTTCAAACACACGTACAAATGAAGCACAGTCATTGGGGCCTGGACTAGGGTGAGGAAATTGAGGCATCTAAGGAAGCACCTGCAGGACTCTCAGAGGGTGAATGTCTCCTTGGCACTGGTACAACTCCGAGAGTGAGCGCCTCCTTCAATTTTGTACCATAGGTGCTCACTTGTATCACCCTAGTGTTGGCCCTAGTACTCAACCTTAGCAAATACACCTGCTTTCTCAAACTGACTGTAGTAATCCTAAAGAGAAGAAGTTTACAGTCAATGTTATCCATGCACTGATTCCTTCATTTATTCACCAAGCATGTATTGCACCCCAGCTATATGCTAAGTGACCGCTCAGCTAGGAACCTATTCTGTGCTAGTAAACAATTTTGACACTCGAACAAAAGAATCTTAAACCACATTCCTGCCACTCGTTTATTCATCCATGTGTTAGGTGCCAGAGACACTGTGATGACAGATCGGTCCCTACTAAAATGTCTTACTATCTGCCAGACACTGTTTTAATGCTATTATTTTCATCATCATCATCATCGATTGGCATGTCTATTTTCTCAATTCCATGGAACTATTTCAAGGTAGGGAATGAATATTAATCATCTTTGTTTTTTTGACACCCAGGATGGTGATAGATAAAGTATTCAGTAAATATTTCTTGAATGGATGAAACCATAAATCTACTTATTTGTTCTTCCTCAAAGATTTGCCACATTTAGATGACTATGAAACTTCTTCCCAGATTGCCTAATATTGTAATACTAGCTAACATGTACTGGGTGCTTACAAACGGCCTCATATTTTCTAAGCTCTTTCCATATATGAACTCAATTAAGCCTTGCAGCAAGGCTAAGAGTCTCCTTTTACCAATAAGCACACAGGAGAGACTTTGTATCCTTCCAAGGGCCACACAGCAGGTAAGAGGCTGTACCAGGGTTTGAACCCAGGACCCCAGCTCTGGAGCCTGCCCACTCAGTGACTCTTTTAAGTCATCTCACAATTCTGACCCAAAGAGATGCTCCCCTACCCCAAAGAGCACTCATCTTCAGCTTACTTTTCACCAACTATTTCCTAGGAAGATCTAGAGGGCACCAGGGACCCTTTTACTGAAATGATCCTCAACTCCCATGGCCAAGTCAGACTTTGGGGGACTTCCTGCTTAATTTCACCTTGTCTAAATATAACCAGCTAAAAATAACCCGAAAGGGAAGTGTCTCAGAACCGCCAGAGGAGCCGCAGTACACTGCAGAAGACGTGATGTGAAAGAATGATCCAGCCTCCCTAAAACACTGAGATGCTTCCCAACCCCAGCCAGTGGCATATTGGGATGAAAAAACAGAGTCTCCAATTATTGAAATACCACAGTGTATTTAATTATGCAATTGTCTTATTGTATTAACAAGAGCTAAGGCACAACAGCAATTGCTGAGATTTTTGCAATTTGGAACTGCAGGATTTAGTCTTCTCCTCAGCTGACTACTTCTCATGAGTCTGTCCATTTTTCTGGGATTATGGAAATGATCTTATTTTTGAACTGTTTCATTCAGAAATCGAAAGTAAATCAGACCTCCATTTTTGCCACTCCTTAAAATATGACCCCGCTACTGACTGAGCATATTTCAAGGGAAAAGATCTGCAAATTCACATCATTTTTGTTTTCACCAATCACTTCAGGCTCTTTCCTCCTTTGAAATTCAAGTAAATATAATGTAAAATATAAATTTAAAAGCAGTTATACAAATTACATATTTTCAATGATGCGAATACATTCACAAATACATTCCTATTCATCTGCTTAATAAGGACCTATCCCAAAGGGTTCCTGTATCAGACTGTAAAACCCAGAGTATTTCATCAAAACATCTAATATAAGTATGCTGTGATATTATCATGCACTTCTATTTGCCACCATCACCTCAGCAAATATGAAATATAATCATGCAAAATTAAACATTCCATACATTTTCTATTCATTCTCTAACACTCTCCCTATACTCCAAAATAGGCTATCACACTTTCAAGTTTACAGGGACAAAAGGTAAATCAAATTTCTTGTTTCTGAAAGCATTCCAAGTAATAGGTCTTTTCACTTTAGGCTTTTCATCTAAGTATCACCAGGCTCTTTACACATAAAATATAATTAATCCATACCATTGGCTATATCCCTATCCAATGGGAGTCCTCCTTGCTGATATTCACTCATGGAGAAGCATACCTGCATTTTCTCAAGCTAAATTTGGTCCAGGCTATTAGGAATGATGTTTCATTTACTTGAGCATGACTGGGAGGCATAATCTTATGTAGGAAAACCTGGCCCCTTCTCCCAAATAAGTGATAGCTAAGAACACAAACGCGGGCCCCCAGTTGCCTGGTGTTTGAATCCCAGTTTGCAATCATTTAGCTGTGAGATGATGGAGCAAGTCCCTTTTGCTTTCCTGAGCTCCATTTTTTGCAGTAGTAAAATTGGGATAATCACAGTACCTTTCCCATAGCTTTGTCAGGCAGATGAAAAGAGTCACTCTATGTAAGTCACCTAAAACATTAGCCTTGTCCTGCCCAAATATGACACCTGATACCTTTCAAAGCCATTTCCGAAAGATGACATCACTGGGGTCTCACCGTCTTCCTGGGAAACAATGGGAGCAGATGCTATGATGCCCATTCTACAGGGGAAGAAAGTGAGTTTCAGACAGAGCTCCTGGTGGTCAGGACTAGAACCCCTGAACCTAGCCTAGGATTCTTCCACTATTTCTCTTTACATTCAGAACACACTGACTCAGTGTCCCAGACATGTCCCTGCTTATGTTTCTTTGGGGTGGTGGCAGAAGCGCAGGGGAGAGAGTCTTGTTTCAAACCCTTGTTTCTGTTGCCAGGCTTGTCTTGCATAGCAAAAGAGCCCCCGATCGGCAGAAGACACATCAACAAGACTGCCTTAATCATGCTTTCTGCTAACTACGAAATGAAAGTTAATTTCATGCCTTTCATTCACAGACAAAAAGGTTCAGAGCTGTTTAAATTCTCTTCAGCCCAATGACAGTTAGTAAACAGGAGGCTTCGTGTTCTAATGCTTGAAATCACCCTTCTTATCTCAATATATTATTTATGCACTCGGCTTAAAATAAACAGCAACTTGCAAGTAGGTGAGTGGTCTCATCCAGGATGAACCTTTTCTTTTTTTTCACTCTGACAGTTACTTTAAAACGTCAGTAAACAGCCTTAATTCACTTCTAAAGAATTAGTAGGCGACTGCTGAATATCCAGGAGGCAAGCAGATTGGATTATTAACCAGAACAACGGCCTCCCTGTCAGTCATCTGCACCTCACAGAGGGACGTGGGTTTTGCTGTGTCCTTACACAAATCAATCCATGGGCGCATGGGATTCCAGACGATTCCTTCGAGGTCATTCTCTTCCAGACCTCTGATTAGATCTCTTGACTCTGAAATGCAGAATGAGGCCAGCAGAAGGGAGATTCTCAGTGCTGCTTGTTAAGAAAGATGTAGACAATGAGAAACTTCCAGAGGGGTAAAGAGTCAGGAAGTCAAAGCAGACAAGCTCTGCTTGTGGAGGGAACTGATGCAGGGGGACCCGATAAGTACCACCAAATACTTGAAAAAGGGTGTCAATTTGGAGGAGGAAGACTGGTTCTTTGTAGGGATGGATAGTAAAATTAGGACCCGAGCGTGGAAGATACATAGAAGGTGGATTTGGGTTCAACTCAAGAAAGAATGCTCTAACAGAAAAGAGTTGCCTTTCGGGGTAGCAGGTCAGCCTCTGGGGGTGCTCGGGCACCCATCAGATGGAATACTTAGAACTGGCCAAGAAATAGGACTAGAGATGAGACATGCATGGACCCTTCCAGATATAAGATCTTACAGCCTTGGAAATCCCAGGGGGACTCACTAAAATGGGCTTTGCTAAGCAGTCACAACCCTTTTAAAATTTCTCTCTGTTTGGAGTTTTTAAAGGGTGATAGCTACCCTTTAAAACATATATATACCATGAGTTAAGCTGGGCATGTCTCTGGCCAATCTACAGTTGTTCACACAATGCCAGAGCACTGGTTGACCTAACAAGATAAAAATATGTCCCATTTAGCAGGGAAAATCAGTTGAAGCAGCTGCTGTAGGATTATACAGTTTCTGCCTGCTCTTGGGTTTTGTGGCTTGCAGGCCTCGGCCATTCCATGGACAGGAGTCCACTCCCAAGTCACCTGGGCTGTCACAAGGTCGCAAAGGGGTGATCCACACTTAGCTCACCACTGTAGCCTCCTCCCCCAAACCCAAGTCTGAAAACACAATACTTAGCAACTTAAGGAATGTCTTGTTCAGTTTCATCATTAACAAAACATAGCTGACCTCAGTGAAACATGCAGCATCTCCCTGAAACCAATCATTTCTTCGAGACACAAATGGACTGATCACAGAGTTAAACGCAAATCAAAAAGAAAGTGAGAGAGAGGTGGGGGAAGATAAATACAGATACCTTGCATTCATATCCAGGGTTGATATCAACATTTTTACACAATATGCAGACATGTATTCTTCCAAATTGTCTAGTAAACATTAACCAAATATTTTGAGGGGTGGGTCAGGCTCTTCTACATCCAACATATTGACAAACCATTAGAGAGTTCAGAAAAGTTAAAGTCTTCAAAAGAGGTCAGATTCTCAATATTTGGGTGTGAAACTTGATGTTACTGATTCCCTAATATGGCAAAAAAACAGACATCTGATATTTGCACTTTGGAGTAACAGAACATAACATGACAATAACGTGGTTATACTTACAAAGTACCCTTCATCCATGGGGCTCCAATTTTACCAATATTAGTTCACTGATTTTCGCAAAAAACCTGAAAGGCAGAGGGTAAGTTTGTGTTACCCCCACTTTGCAGATGGGGATATAGAAATGCAATAGGAGAATAAATTATTGGTCTGTTATAGTGAGAGAATTCAGTAACAGGAGGACAAGAATTACAACTTTCATCTTCCGTGTCAGAAGGCAATTTGACCACCCATCTTTTCCTTGGGGACTGATATTTCCCATGGAATTTCCACCACGATCTCAAAGTATTAAACACATTCTACCCAGAGTAAGGCAGTGCTGACCGGCACTAGGTCCAAAGAGCCCAGAGACCAATATGCCTTTAATACCAGAGAAAAGGTTAAAAAAAACTCCCAGATCCGTCTAAACAGGAGGAAAAATTAGATTGACAAAATACAATCATCCAAGTAAAATCTGGCCTGAAAATAATGTTACTACTGTACAATTTGTTACATACATACTTATGTTCCCATGTCAGCATATGGACCTGTCTTTAAAAATTATTCCAAGGAAGTCAGAAGCTTCAGAAGTAATCTTGCTAACAACATTTTTAGAAGGGTGTATTTTTAACAACCCTTTCTAGGACACCCCATCCTTTCTACCACTCTCAGGCCATTTATTCACGCATTGACCAAATAATCAGTATTTACTGAGCTCCATGTTTAAGTTTAGCACTCCATGTGGTTTCTTGGAGGACACAAAAATGTGTATGACACAGGTCCCATCATCAAGATACTTATAATCTTATGGTTCAATGATTCGAATACAGTAACAATCTCTCTGATCTAAAACACTCTGGAAAGATTTGATGGTTTCTGGACACTCCTGGTGAGTCATGAACACCAGTCCCAGAAGGATGGTTCCTTTGGAGAATGTGTTCCAACAAGATGAGTTTGGGATCTGTTTATGAGCCATACTACTTGGGATTACAGAAATGCTAAAAACTGTGTCTCCTTAAAAATGTCTGACCCAGAGTCTTTCCAAAGCCCATGATTTGAGGGTCATGATCTCTCCTACTATCTTCACGTCCGCAGCCACACTGACCTCTTTGCCTGTCCCCAAATACTTAATCACAGGTCTTTTGCCCCTCCAATGGTTTCCTTCTCTTGGGAAAAGCTTCCTGCAGGTATTTCCATGATCTCTGTTCGTATCCCTGCTCAGTGATTTCTCCCCTGAACACTCATCTAAAATAGCTGCATTGCTATCAAAAAGTATGCTAATAAAGACTGTTTTATTTCTTCTTTTCCAATCTAGTCTAGTGCCTTTAAATTCTTTTTCTCACCTCCAGTACTCTGTTGAAGAGAAATGGTGAGAGCAGATATCCTTGTCTTATTCCAAAACTTAGAGGGAAACATTCTTTCACCATGAAGCTAAACTTAACCACCCGACAATTCCACTGTTACCATTTATTTCTATGAAATTTCCCGAAAAGGCGCATCCATAGAGACGGAAAGCAGATCAGTGGTTGTCTGGCCCTAAGGGAGAGAGCCAAGATTGACTGCAAATGGATTGTGGTGATGGTTGCAGAACTTTGTACATTGACTAAAAAATCATGGAACTGTACACTTACAATGAATGAATTTTCTTTCATGTTAATCATAATAAAGCTGTTATGAAATGCTAAAACAAAAAACCAAAAATAAAATAAAACAGCTGCAACTCACCAGGCTCCATCCCCTTACTGTTCTTTCTCTTTCTCCACGAGGCTCCTGACAACCTAACATTATCGGTCTTTACCTGTTTTTGTTACCCTATGCCTCACCCACTAGGATATAAGCTCCACGAGAGTGGGGACTTTTTTGTTTACCACTAAATCAATCCTAAGGTCAAGGCACCCCATAAATACTGGTTGAATGAATGAATCACAGGGCTGAAATGTGTGCTCTGCCTTCCTCCTGCATCTTGTTTTACTCTCACTGGGATACTGTTATAATTACTAACAAATACATCTCGAAATTGGCTCATAATAGGTTTTTCCACCTAAAGGGAAAAAAATTCACAGTCAATGAAGTGTTTCTGAAAAATATAATGAACACCCATTTTTAGCATTTTCCCTTCACTTGATTGTTTGAGCACTGGGCCAAGAGTCAGGTAACCCTGCTCTCTGACCAGCATCACTGTGGGCTGCTCTGTGGCCCTGAGCTCTTCACCCTCCAGGGTCTTTGTTTCCCAATGGTAAAATAAGAAAGCTTAAGAAGCTTATTTCCAGGCTGCCTTCCGGTTTGGAAACTATGGAGATCAACATACAGGTGATGGGCCAAATTATATTTTTACATCTTCTGATTTCATACCACTTTCTAAGTATAAGCTTATCTTAAAGGTAGCGAGGTCATTTCAACGAAGCAAGAGGAAATCCCAGAGGGAAGGAGTTGATTATCTAACCATATCTACAAGCATGCCAATTTTGGAGAAACACCACAGATATCACCAAAAGCTTGTTCCCCACCACCATGCATGATCACACCACCAACACACAACAGACATGCAAAGAAAGATGCCACATCAGCTGATTATGACATCCTGAGTTACAGACACTTCAGTGGGGCCTCTAAACAGATTTCTTATTTACTTGCACATTAATAAAACTCGTACCTTTGCCAGTCAGACTTTTTTCCCCAAGCATCTGAACATCCACAGAGATTTAGAAGCAATTAACATTCACGAGTAACAGAGTAATCAACAAGGGAATCGCTAATGGGACTGGACAGAATCCAAAAGCAGATATTAGGATAATAGTGAGTCCCTGACATAGGTTATAGTGTTAATTCTGGAGGGCAGACTCGTGGTATGTTTTCAATAGCTTTGTGGGGCCTGCTGTCAAAGCCACATATGCCTCTCTCTATATGGTTCCTAGCCCCCCCACGACATACTTTTTTTTTAACTGCTATCGAAAAGAAGGCATTTTTGCATTGTTATAACACAACCTCTAGCATTAATGGTATATATTGAATTCAAGTTTATTTTTAAATTGCCTACCTGACAAAAATGTTAAAATGTCATTTTTTCCCACTTTGGGTCTCTAGACTATCTTCACCTGTTAGCTCTTTTAGCTAGAGGCCACAAAAATAATAGCTATGAATATCCACCTAGACGCTTCCCCAATAAATTTTGCCACTTACTTGCGTGCACACGGGTTGATACGTCCCAAGTACACAGAAAGACATGGGCACTCCCATTCCAACGAGCTCTATGCCTGCCTCCCTGTCAGTTTTTCTGACCTGTTTTCATAAATATCACACCAAAATCAGCACACACACACCCTTTATCTTACCCTACCAGGAGGGTCTCTGGGTAATAGAGAATGTTTCCACTGTTACTCTTCCTGCTTCCGTTTCCTTCATATCTCATCACTACCATCCATCTAAAATGCCAATGCCAGGCAAATCGATCTTTACCTCCCTTTGGACCACATTCCTGAATCCTTGCCCTGGCGCTCCTTCTCCCTCAGCCTAAAGTGTGAACGGCTCAACCTTTCGGAGGCTGGACCTCTCCAGACCCACACATGCCTCTCAATCCTCAACTCCCCTGCTAGCCTTCCTGCGGGGTCGTCTTGTCACTCTCATGACCACGACATTCATGTCTAATCATGGGACATCTTCCCGTACGTAAGGACTCTGGGCCCCAAGTGGGCAGAAAACCTAGTTTATTCCCATTTTTCAGTTTGGGTGTAATTCATCACTGCTTATTATGGTTTGCTTTATTCTGTGTGGCCTAAGAAAATAAATTCCTTCTAAGGTTGGGCTTTTAAATTTTTTCAAATACTTTAACATTAGATACGAGTATATAATTGGATAAACACCATTCATTTTGACAGTAGTAATATTTTTCTGGTGGTTCTACAGCATTCATGCTCTATTCCATTTCTTTCTCCTTCTACTTTGCTGTTTCTAGCTACGAAAGGATCCCTTCTTAACAATTCAGCTTTTTTTTCCCTTCACCTCCCCATCCCAGCACACACCCATTATGAAAATGTATCCCTATTTAAAGCTTTGGTTTATTCCCTGAATACAATCAGCCACTGATACACAATCTGCCACCACCAGGCTGTGCGTGCTAAAAGCCTGTTTTGACAAATATTTTATACAACAGAATCCAAATTAAAGGGAAGTTATCAACAGACCCATACTTGAGAATCCCTCACTTTATCTCTGTGGCAAGTAGTTTCATATTCCCAGCACCAGCCCCAAGGCTGGGAGACTCAAGCTTCTGAGGGCCTCCATGGCACACACACAGCTCAATCACCCAGTCATCACCTCACCTCCCCCAGCTCCCTCCCCACCCCAAGTAGCAGCAGTTGAGATTAAAGTGCTTCTGGGGCTGTGGTAATCCAGTCAGGGCTGGGCGTGCTTCAATCTCTACCATTCCATTCAGCTGGAAAACATTTTGGCAGGATGCCTTTCAGCTGCACTCTGCATTCCGCACTGGTCCCGTGTTTATTTTTGACCGCTCTGCTCTGCAGAAGTGAACGTAGCCAAGGGCCATCCTGCCCCGGGAACAGGGCTTCACCTGCCTTCTTAAACCGCAGGGTATCAGAAGCACTCCTGGCATCAAGGAGTGGAGTGTGTGTGTGTGTGTGTGTGTGTGTGTGTGTGTGTGTGTGTGTGTGTGTGAGAGAGAGAGAGAGAGAGAGAGAGAGATTCTAATGCACCCACCTACAGGTGGGGAGCAGGGACAGCAGGGGCAAATACTGCACAAACACATAGTTTTTTTTAACTTTAAAGATTAAAGGAAACCCATTTTTCAACGCTTTGCCTTACCTAAGCACAACCAAAAATATTCCCCCCATTCTATATTAGTCAAGGCTTTTCAGGGGTCCTTATCCTTTCTAGATCCCTTTGGCTATCAGTTGAAATCTATGGACCCCTTCTAAGAAGAACGGTTTTCAAAGGATTACAAAGGAGATTAATTACATTGAAACATTTTCCATCCTGAGTTAAGAAGCCCAGTGGGGTGTGGTTTTAGTGGATGGGAAGTAGAGATGCTCTTTGGATTTTTATTTTTTGAACTTGGGACTTCTGCCCTGGAGACTTGTGCTGGGAGAGTGATGGGCGATGGCAGAAAGCAGAAAGTGGCCTTTGCATACTGTCCCCGTGACTGTACACCTTCCTGTACACAGGCTTTGCAGCTGTTTCTGTCTTGCAAACAACCCAGACCCATGAACCCAGAGCCCTTCAGTATTTGATCCACTGAAATAGCTAAGAATGTAGACTTTTATTTACAGCCCTGAGTAGGTTTTAACTACTCGTGAGAAAGAAGCAGAGGAATAAAGAAAGCAATTTGAGAAATTTTGGAAAAGTAGAACTAATGGTAAAAAAAACCTTTATTCAACCATTTATTCTTTCACCAAATATTTACTGAGCACCTTCCTTAGATTCACAGTGGTGAATAAATGACCTATAGAAATTTCCAAGGAATTTACATCCAAATGTAGGGAGACAACCTGTAAGTAAATACATAAGTAAATGTAAAACAAGTAAACATATGTCTAGTGGTGATGAATGCTTCAGAGAAAAACAAAGCAGAGGAGGTTAGGGAGTGTAAGGACATGAACTCATACTTCATTATAGCATTTATTTCCCCATTTCATGTCACTAAATATTTGTTGCTAAGCTCCTACTATGTTTCAGGCCCGGAAATGGGCTCTGAGGAAGCCATATATATATGTGTGTGTATGTGTGTGTGTGTGTGTGTGTAGATGGATGGATGGATGGTTGGGTGGATAAATAGATATGGATATGGATATATACACATCACACACTTAATTTCCAGTTATTTGCATGTGGAGGGTATACAGTCTTCACCAAGAGGGGTCTGTGTGTAATGGTGCAATCTGACTGCAGTTTCTTTTAAAGGGCAACTGATGAATGCCTCTAAAGGGTACCCGAAGTCAGAAGGGTGCACTGGGGTCTGTGTCTGCTGTGCTGAAGGACATGGGTGTCGGAACCGTTGAGAACCCTGGTTCGGGGTCCGCAACCATGATCCTCCCTCAGCTCCACCACCTGCCTCACTGAGTGGCTGTAAGCAAGTTACATCACCGCTTTGAGCTTTAGGATCCTCGTCTACAAAGTGAGGATCCCAGGTGCTGTGGAGTTCAAATGCAGTCAGGCAAGGAGAGTGGCCAGCACAGTGCCTGGCACGAGGAAATTGACAGATGAGTCCATGCCTCCCTCATCTTCTCATCCAGGAAGAACATGCACACCAGAAATGCAAAAGCCCCCAACAAAGGGCTGTGTGCCCAGAGTAAGGATACAGTAAACGCTTTTGCTTATTTGTTTTCTTTGTTTTTTGACCCAAATAGTTCTATGGAATATCAGATGGTACTTTAAAAAAAAAAGTCCACAATCAAATAAGTTTTAGAAACAACAAATGAACTGAAGCAACATGGGTCTTTACTTCAGGTTTTCCTGTTCTGTAATACGTGGATGTGAATCACATAGCTCCAAGAAATGTGAACAGTGGCATGAGTGTTTCCCACCTTATATGACCCTGGAAGCCTTTGGCAAATCCTATATGACAGTCATTCAATGGAACCGACTTCGGGAAATATAGATTTGCTCTAAGAATAAATGAATCAAAAGATAAGGATTCTATACCGTCTTTGGTTCCGATGGCCTTCTTTGAAAAGGCAGACTTGGGCATATTTTCTGCAAACCAAGAAAGCCTGGTGGCAGTGTTTCCTATCCACTGGACCACAGCAACTTCTTTTCCTAGAAAAGAAGTCGTTATTCTGGAACCACACCGCATTCGGGGGAAGTGTTGGCAACATCTGAACACGTCTCATTCCCCAGGACAGGTAATTCCCCTATTTTCTTCAATAAATGGGCTCAGACTGTCATACAGAGTGAAATAAGTCAGGAGGAGAAAAACAAATATCGTATATTAATGCATATATGTGGAAACCAGAAAAATGGTACAGATGAACCGATATGCAGGGCAGAAATTGAGACACAGATGTAGAGAACAAACGTATGGACACCAAGAGGGGAAAGCAGGGTGGGGGGGCGGAGGTGTGTGATGAATTGGGCGATTGGGATTGACATGTATACACTGATGTATATAAAATTGATGACTATTAAGGACCTGCTGTATAAAAAAATAAATAAAATTAAATTAAAAAATTTTTAAAAAATGAGTTTTGTTAATTATTCTCTTGAAAGCCAAATCCTCTTCTGACTACACGGGGAATCCCATTATTTAAAGTCACCCGGGGTTTTCTTTAACATATGAATGCTTCACCGTGAGTGTGCATTACTTTCATAAACAGAAGATCAATGCTGGGGAAAAAAAGAAAAGAAATTCTGTAGATATGTGTTGATACACCAGTGATTAGTCCAAAAATTACCTACCTGCACATGAAGATTTTTATATATGGGGTTTTCCTGAAGATCTTACTTAATATTAGTACACTTGATAAAACTGAAGCAGAAGGGGGAGGCAAGGAGGAAACTGGGCCAAGATTGTTCCTCACATGCTTAGAATTCAATCTCAGGAGGAAGGAATCACCCACATTCTCCCATTCTCCAAGGCAAAGATAGAGGGAGAGAGGGAAGGAGGGAGGGAGACAAGGCAGGAGGAAGGCAGGAAGGGAGGTGGGGATGGAGAGAGAGAGAGAGAGGGAGAGGGAGGGAGGGAGGGGAGGAAGAAAGAAATAGAGAGAGAGAGAGAAAGCAAATGAGAGAAAAAAAGCAAGAGCTGTTGATAAGCCTAAAGTGGGGGGAGGGGAACACAAACCCACAGATGAAGTTGACCCAAGTCAATACAAAAGGCTTTGTGCAAGGGCTCTGGCATTAATGGGATTTGGACCGCTAAAGACCTGCAAATCAAGTACAGAACATAACCAAGATGCAGGAGTTATTTGTGAAATTAATGTCTTAAGTAACATGAAGCTCAGACTTCCAGGGTGGCGCAGTGGTTAAGAATCCTCCTGCCAATGCAGGGGACACGGGTTCGAGCCCTGGTCCGGGAAGATCCCACATGCCGCGGAGCAACTAAGCCCGTGCGCCGCAACTACTGAGCCTGCACTCTGGAGCCCACAGGCCACAACTACTGAAGCCCGCCGCCTAGAGCCCGTGCTCCACAACAAGAGAAGCCACGACAATGAGAAGCCCGCACACCACAACGAAGAGTAGCCCCCGCTCGCCGCAATGAAGACCCAACCCAGCCAAAAATAAATAAATTTATTAATAAATTTAAATCTTAAAAAAAAAAGTAACATGACGCTTAACTAGCAGGGACAGTCGCAGCATTTTGTGTGACTGCTGGCGGCTGGTGGCCCGGCTGGGAACCGGAGCTGCCCAGTCAGCAGCAGCCTCCCACCTGGGGCAGGACCAACTAGGTAAGCCTTCACCCAGAGGTGAGCTCAGGAGGAGCTGGTGTGTGTGTTGGCAGGGAGACTGCGCTGCTCCCTGAATCCATCAGTAATGCAAATGGTATACCTGGTGGGAGACCTTCTGAGCCTGAATCCTGGGGCCCTGGGTTTAGAATGGAGCTTTCACTCTTTCAATCAGTCTTGCATCAATGTCTCCAGGGTGTCTGCAGCCATTTGGGGCCTTGAAGATAGGGGGATGGACCACACAAAGCCCCTGCTCTCAAGGAGCTTACATTCTCCTGGAAGAGGGAAAGCCAACAAGTAAATAAGAATTTCTATTGCTTATAAGACACAAGAAGAAAATCAAAAATAAAAGAGGAAGAGAGAGGACTCCTGGGGGCGGGGAAATGTGCTCAGAGAAGACAGCTCCGAAGAAGAAACATTTAAGTGAAGACTCGAATAACAAGGTAGACCCCACCCTGCCAAGACCTGGAAAGCACAGTGGAGGAGGGAGCGGGCAAATCCTCCCTCAGACTAAGCAGAGGCCACCATCACCCCTCACTTCTAACCAACTCAGCTTTCGGCAATACTAAATTCAAAAGCTCACAGACGTGTTTAATTTAAAACTCTTAAACTGCGTACCATGCCTGCTAGGAAAATCTATCCTGAATCAGGATATTTTTAGAATGGTCCACTTCAGTTTCTTGAAGTACATTTTTCCCTGTTCAACCAGAAGACCCAAATAGTCCAGGTAACATCAGCCTCCTCTAAATACCTGAAACTGCATTCATCAGACACTTTTAAAAAATTGGATCTTACTTCAAAGCTGAGTGACTTGATTACTCCCATAACAGCATATATTACACTGATTACGGGATTATTCACATGCCATTTCGAAGAGGTTGGGCAACATTTCTCAACATCGCACCCACCAACAAACGGCGTGGTAAACGTGATAAATGCGATGCCAAGATTCAAATGCCTTCTATGTCCTGATACCATGATAAAATGCCTCTGCACTCTTTTTCTTTTAACTGATGTTTTTTAAAAAGAGGGAGAGAGGAGTAATTATTTTGGTACAATACAGCTCAGAGAGAAGAAAAGAAAAAAGCACCAACAGGGTCCCAAATATGAGGCTATTTCTAGGATGTGACACACACCAGGCACTCAGTAAACATAGGTTCCCCTCCCCATACTCCTTGCCTGAGTATACCCTGCACATTTATTTTTATATCAATAATTTGCCAATAGCATATTCACTGGCTCATTTTTTTTCTAACTGCCAGTCTAGTGCCATGTTTTCAACATGCTGGCAATTGGTTCAGCTTCATCAATTCATAAGAATGGCTTAGGGTGAGAACGGGGGTGAGGAGGTGGAAGTTTTATAGACATGATTCACTGCTGATCGATGATTAGCATTTTATGCTCAAGACAATCAAATTCATATTACTTTACACTTTAAAAGTTTTTAAAGGAACAGTTATTAAAAGCCAAAATGAAAACAGGGCATCACAAGTTCAAATAAACCATAAATTAGACAAAGAAGCATAATTCTACTGAAAACCATTTTATTAGCTAATCAACGTGTCATTTTTTTTTTCTATTGGCATCTACTTACTGTCATACAATTTCCATAAGGGCACCATCTGTATCTATAAAACGAATTATCTTTGTGGTGATCTAGCAATCTACAAAAAATGGTGATATTTAACTTTTCTTAAGGGATCAATTTTAGAATTGGGTTAAAGGATTTATAAGACTCTTTTTCATGATGAACCTTAAAAGGACTTATCCATACATTTCTGTGATGTTAGAAGCACTTGAAGTAAAGAAACAAACAAAAAAACAACAAAATGTAATTTTGATTTATTAAGATGTAAAGTTCTGGATATTGACATGTACATATTTTTAATCAAGCATAATGGGTCCCTACTATAAAGTCCAGTAAAACAATCATAAACAAAATATTTTATTTTTTTCCATTTTGGCTGAAAGGGCAGGTAAATTTTCAATGTGATCTGATTTGATGCCGCATGCTAAGACAGAACCCAGTATTTGCCAAGGTCACTGCTTAGAGTTGAATCAGCATCCGGCTAGTTCACTCATTTATGACACACGATCAAACCATGCCTTGTCCAGTTCTTAACGCTAGCCTTGCAAGGGCAAGGCACTGGCCTAATGATGGCTAGTCAAGCTGGTGGGAATGAGCCAGCAAACCCCTTACCATTAATGGAATAGAAACTCATAATAGAAGCCCTTCTGTTGGACACAGACCTCATACATAGATGACAAAACATGGGTGCAGGGAGAGATTTGTTTAAAGAGTTTTTATGGCTATCAAGTAGGACCTCAGAGAGAAGAGTTTTTAGTTTTACAAAGGTACATTAACTTCAGCTTTGAGTCAATCCAAAGAGCAAGATACAGTTTGAGAGAAACAACAAAAGACAAAAGGCTCACTCTTGGTTAGGATGCAAATTTCTCCACTAGTAATCAATTACTTTATAAATTTAATTTTAAACAAGATTTAGAAGGATTATGATTAAAAATCTATATGACATACTAACCAACAAAATAAAAAGGCAAAAAAC
This sequence comes from Hyperoodon ampullatus, assembly GCF_949752795.1. Lineage (NCBI taxonomy): Eukaryota > Metazoa > Chordata > Mammalia > Artiodactyla > Ziphiidae > Hyperoodon > Hyperoodon ampullatus. Next base: position 176,152,994 of record NC_136914.1, read on the forward strand.
AAACTAATATTTATACTTCATTGATTGATTCCTTAATTTGTATGGGTTCATGGATTTCTATCAAATATCAAGGACCATATTAAGGATCAGGCACAGTGAACAAAACAGACATAGTCTTTGCCCTCCTGGAGCTTACTGTCTTCAAAAAAAAGTATGTGTGAATTGAGTGGAAATTCACCAAATCATATTAGTGATTTAATTAAGATATGTAACTACTCTGTTTCCTCTCTTGAATATAGTTTTATTGCTTTTAAAATCTGAAGCATTTATTTTAAGTATTTTGATTATGTACTGGGACCAGGAAGTAATCTTTCTGGACCTGTTTTCTGTTTGTTTCTTGAAATGTTAACTTTTGAAGAAACTTTGACCATTGAATATTTGAAATATGTTAATAAAATAGAGAATGTTTAGGGAAATGTAACAAAAAACATATTCAGGAGTGGAAAATGGGTCTTCTTGGGGAAGGATAAGGAATTGGGCTCATTTCTCCCAAGAAATAACTTGATTATTATCTCTGTGGGGAATGAACATGTAAGAGAATGAACTCTGGGATCTAACAAGTTCTCTCTTCAAATCCTGGCTCTCCCACTATGTAGGAGAAGCTCTCCACATCTCTCCACATTTCCTTATCCATAAAAGTGGTATATCACAAGAACTACATGAGTATAATAAATGTAAATAGCTTAGCAGGTAATCCTTAGCTGCCTTCATCATAACACATCATCATCATCATCATCATCACCATCATCACAAAAGAACTTAAGATCTGTTGTAATAAAGAGCAGCTTTAGACTATCCTGGTGGTAATCACAAAGGAAGCAGGTAACAATCTATCCCGAGAAAACACTAGAACTTAAATCACAAGTCCCTGTCTCAAATCCTAGCTCTTCTCATGCTAACTTTGCAAACTTGGATAAAACTCTTAAACTTCTGAGTCTCAGTTTCCCCAGCCCTAAAACGGGCCTAATAGAACTTATTTAATGAGATAATATGTAAGGAAGGATCACATACATCATCTCATTTTATACAGGACACTGCTAATTTTACAGGAAAGCACATTCTGACAATAACATATCATAAAGTGATCTCTTTTATAACCACCCAGGTTAAAAATTCCCAGAAAGGTCATGAACTTGAATTTCAGCTGCACTATTCACTAGATGAATAACATCTCTTAAATTCTCTGAGCACTGGTTTCTGGTCAGGAAAATAGCATACTCATTGTGAGGATTAGAAATTAGATGTGCAAAGTGCCCAGGAGGGTCTGGCACATCACACATATTCACTGATAGGTAACTTCCACCCCTCTCTGTTAAACCGTGATTCATTTCATTTTTAATATGTATATTCCCACACTCTAAAACTCCTTAAATGAAAAGCATTATAAATAACCTTGGATGATCTTTAAATAATTCTTTATAGTTTAGATGGGGGAAAAAAATCTATAGAAACATAAAATATCCAGGGTGTCAAATATACAGTATAATCATTTTGTATGATCACTGCTAATACAGTTCAATCTAAATTGCAGTCTCATATTTGACATAATTATACATAACCAAACACTAATAAAAATTGCTGCCTTATATTTCAAATTAGTAATTATGGTAGTAAAAATTAACAACATGTCAGATATAAGATGGTGATTTGTTCTGAAATGTATTAGAAATCATTATACTGTATGATAATTTTAATTACAGTTGGGTAGCAAGAGAGCAGGCAGCGCTTAGGGCTCTAAGTGCATTATGGGAATCAGCAGCTCTTCAATTCAGTCCTAACTCTGACTCCCTTGGTTTGAGTTCAGGAAATGCACAGTTCTTTCTCCACCTTTAAATAGTGAACACAATTCCCTCTGCAGAATCAGTACTATCACGAGGTTTGAAGCCATTTTTCCAGGGTTTTAGAATCCTTATTCTATCACTTTCTAGCCATACAAATTGGACTGACAGGAATTTCTCTGTGCCTCTATTTCCTCATCTTAAAAATGGAAAACATAGCAGTACCTAACTCAGAGAGTGATAATAGCAGCTAAATTAGATCATTCTGTGGGCAATGCTTAGACTGGCACCTGGAACATAGTAAGTCTTCAATATATAATAGTGGTTGTTATTATCATTTTATATTAATATCCAGATCAATCATTTTTCTAAACTTAATAATAGTGACCAAAGGCCCTATGTAGAGTAGAAATATGCTGAATGTTAGCTTCTTTCTCTCAGGACACTGCAGTCTTCAAAATTTAGTCATTCTCTTTTCCTCTCTCCTTCCATGTTTTCCCCATTTCTTTTTACTCACTCTGTTTTGTGAGTCAATGGGAAGACCCCATTCTTTATATTTTCACCTCTCAGGAATGTCTGGCTTTGGCTTATCCTTTCATGGCATCTGTTTCCATGTTGTCCTTAACATTGACCTCTAAACAAAGCCATGGCCTCTAAGCATGGTCCAGTGTCCAGACTCCACGCTCCATTAATGATGACGGTGGAGAGACTCAGAAACTCCACCGCCTGCCACGAGATGGGCAAGTATATGAGCCATAAGACTCACAACCCCACTCATATTACATACAAGTTGCCACACCTGACATCTGATCACTAGGCTCTAATTTAGGAATTTAATGCCCCTCCCACCCTGCCTATGCAACCCCCCCAAAATAAGTGAAATTCATTATTCTAACATTAAAACCATTTGTTTATTCAGAGTTACCGATTTCTACCACTTTTAAAGATCCGTTGATTTATGCAATTTAAGAAAAAAAAAAAAGATCTCGGGGTCTTGCCACGTCTGTGCAGACTTACCCGCCTCCAAAATCTCCATGCATTTACATGGTTTCCTACAAAGTTGGGAAGAACTCCCAGCATTATGATAAAGCACCTTTCCTGTCTACATTTCCATACTGTTTCAGGGAAAATATTCAGGGGAACAGACTGGACTGCTAATTAGAGAACTGTCTGAAACCACCAAGAACCACATTTCCATAGGTGCAATAAGCAAAGACTCTTCATTAAAATCACTGTCCTCTGCAAGGGAAAGCTGTTTCAAGCGCAATAGATCTAATTCACAGGAGTGATCATGCAGACCCAGGTACAGTATTCATTATTAACTTAAAAAGTATGCCAAAACAATTAAAAACCATTTTAAAAGGAAGGAGTAAAATTTAGTTCTACCTAACTGCAGCTCAGCTCTAATTTATCTTCCAGCCACTTTCAAGGGATTTTACTTGGTCCTTAATCTAACATTCACTGGAAAGGGTAATTCTCATGAAATTACAATGGCATCTCTTGCATCATTTAATGCAAATGTTCCCATTCTTAGGAAATGGAGAGCAGCTTCTCCAATAAAGACCTCCTTCAAGGTGTAAAGTGAAATAACTCTGGGATCTGCTTGAGAAGAATAAAACATCCCATTTCAGAAGCTACTCAAATTTAAAACTCTGTTTGCACCCCTATGACAAACTGTATTCCAAATATAAGTTATTCACAACATGTTTGTTATAAGGCAAGGCATATGAATTCCTGCCGTGTCTTTCTTTACAAACATGTCAAGACTTGTGAACCCTTAATGAAATGCAGCATTTTAGAGGCACAGAGGAAGCTACAAAGATGCCAGAAAGAAGAGGCTCCTTTCCTGGGACTGGGGCTTTCTTATGCTAGTGATAGTTCTCATTATCAGAGATATTATATCATCTCAAAACCTATTATATCATCTCAAAACCAAATGGGGCTTTAGAGGTCACTGAGATGAGCCACTTCTGCTCACAGATGAAGAAACTGAAGCCTGAGAGAAAACAAGATTCGTCCAAAGTGTTAGGGCTAGTGAGGGGCAGAGACAACTGGGCCCAGGTCTGGCCTGGCCACCCCACGGCTGCCTTCCACTAGTGCCATAGGGTTGACAAGACTCTAAAATAGACTTTGCCCTCCTGGGGCACTTTCATAAGTCCCATGGGGTGCCAACCTCCTGGTGTTCAGATAAAAGTTCCAAAAACTTGGAAGTGAGCTTATCCCAGTAGGATATTTTTAGTCATGCTATTGAAACTGAGTCCCCCTAAAATTGATTTCCCCTGCCGAACTCATCATTAACTTCTCTATCCAAAATTTTATTCTCTTTCTTGTACCACCCCCTGCTCCCCTCGGGATTATGGAGTAGCAAAGAAAAGGGGGGATTAAAATAGAACAAGACCCTGTAGTAAAAAAAGCCCCTCTGTGTCCCCCATTTCTTACTTGTAGAAAAATGCTTTAGTCGCCCAGCCTTCCCTGAGCTCCGAAGAGCAGATTCAAGAAGGTACTAATTAGGGAAGTGAAGGATGCAGGAACAAAGGAAAAGGAGTCAAGAAACAATAGTTCAGTGATAAAACAGAGTCCTAGCTCCTCCTCAAGGGATATACTTAATAGTCTGAAACATATTCTTGAGCTCTTCTGCAGGAACGAAGACTCGCACCCAGGTGGAAGATGGTGACTACAAGCATGTAGACCTCAAACTGGTTGGAACCAGAAGGTTGATGATTAAGATACCTGAAACACCACCCTGTTACTTCACCACCAACCAATCAGAAGAAAGTCATGCCCCCTGCAACCCTCAATCCAAATGTTGCCTTTAAAAGCCCTTCCCTGAAAGCCATCGGGGATTTGCTGTCTTTTGAGCATGAGCTGCCCATTCTCCTTGCTTGGAACCTGCAATAAATGCTGTACTTTCCTTCGCCACAGTCTGGTGTCAGTAACTTGGTTTTGCTGCACAGCAGGCAAGCAGATCCAAGTTCGGTCTGGTAACCCTACAGAAGTTAGTTGGATTGATTTTATATTTGACATTTTTTTAACTAAGGCCCAGGAGTACAATCTTTCTCATTGTTAACTCCTTTTCTCCCTTACACCACTGTTCACTAGTAACCAGAGGTTCCAGGCAGAAGATATCCACTTCCTACTCAATCCCCAGTCTGGGGCTTTCTGAGTTGGTGAGAACACAGTCATCTACCCTGGTTTAGTTTAAAGCAGGGCTCAGCAAACTTTTCCTGTAAAGGGCCAGATAGTGACTATTTTAGTCTTTGCAGGCCATTTGGTCTTTGTCTGAACTACTCAGGTCAGCCACTGTACTGCAAAAGCAGTCACAGACATTATGTAAGCAAATGAGCATGGCTGTGTTCTGATGAAACTTTATGTATCTATGTTGAAACTGAATTTCATATGACTTTCACGTATCATGAAGCATTATTCATCTTTTTGATTTTTATTCAACCATTTAAAAATGTAAACACCAGCCTTAGCTCGTGAGCTGTACGAAAACAGGCAGCAGACCAGATTTGCCTCGTCCCTGCTATAGTTTGCCAACTCCTGGTTTAGAGTTATGAAAGCACCCGCTGCAAAGAAAACTTCCTTTTCCTACCCAGATGCTGTCTTTATAATTTGCTATCAGTACTCACCTGGCTCATCCACATTTTCTATTAAATGTGCACGTTCTTCCATTGGTGTGTGATAGGTATGATTTCAGTAAGGTTTTATCCCACTTGCTAGTAACTTCAGTTATCACACAGTATTCCTGAGTGGGGTATCTTCCTTGATGGGAAATACAACTGAAAAGACTAACTTGATCACCAAGAAACAGTTGTGAAATTATGTCACTATGATACCAATCAGATGAAAGAGAAAAATCCAGCCATGGGACAGTTGATATATGTTCTACTACTGGATTTTTAGCCTTCATACATAAATATTGCTTTAATTTCAGAAAGAAATATTTTAGTTTCACCTATGGCCAATATTAGCACCAACGAATCAATCACTGAACTCATTATCAATCTTTTGTCTGTTCAATGAAGTAAGTAGAAATCTTCCATTTAAATACTTTTACACACAGCACAGCTCTACTGGCATCAGCATATTACAAAAACCAATTTTCTTACATCAACTTCTATCTACTTCTAATTCTGTAGCATAGCTCTGGGGAGTTGCTACAAGGTCTGTGTAAACTGAAAATCTAAATAACATTATGACGCCTATTACAGAACTAATTTATAATCTAATACCCCAGTTGAATTTAATATCCTATTTATTTATTCAAGCAAAATATCTGGAAAAAATATGTCACATCATAATGTAGTTGTTATGAAAATGGAAAAATAAAACAGAATTTTAGAGAAGGCATGATAATTGCTAGGGGCAGGTATGAGCAAGAATTTCCAAGCCCCTCACACAAAGGAGAGGCAGAGACGGGAGCCCTTTAATAAATAGAATTTTTGCTTTATAATGCAATTATTGTCAAATTTAGTATTTTACATCAAATTTACAACTTTCAAATGTGATTCCTATTAATGTTATCCGCTCAGAGCTACTGCCGCATAAAACTGTTGGCCAACAGATGCCACCTCATCAACTGTCTTTAACAACTCCTTTCCCATCCGAGATGGAAGAACCAAGTTTATGGCAGCGTTTATAAGCACACCCTGCCAATACAAATGCACAAGTGATGCCCATATATATTATAATACATACAGGCTGATGGAAATAACTCTACAGAGGCTTCTAAGAACATTAAGTTTCTTGTTGATTTTTTTATCTTAAGATAAATGGGGGCTTCCCTGGTGGCACAGTGGTTGAGAGTCCGCCTGCCGATGCAGGGGACACGGGTTCATGCCCCGGTCGGGAAGATCCCACATTGCCACGGAGCGGCTAGGCCCGTGAGCCATGGCCGCTGAGCCTGCGCATCCGGAGCCTGTGCTCCGCAACGGGAGAGGCCACAACAGTGAGAGGCCCGCGTACCGAAAAAAAAAAAAAAAAAGATAAATGGAAGGAAGGAATCAAGGAAGGAAGGAAAAGAAGCAGGGAGGAAGGAAGGAAGAAAAGGAAATAAGAGAAGAATGAAGAACAAAAGGAAAGAAGAGAAGGAGGGTATTATGACATTAGAATAAGAAAAGCTATGGAAAGCATAAGTATAAAAACATTGGGTGGTGATAATGACATCCTACCACGGATGCTCCTAGCCATCCAGGAAGCTGGGGATGGTTTGATGAACGTTTAGTGAGGCTCCACAGTACATTTACAGGGGAGTTGCTAAGACTCAGAGAAAGGGCAGCAGTGCTGGAATCATAGTCAATAAGGAAAATGCCTACTGCTCATTTTTTCTTGAGATAGGAGCCATGGTTTTAGTAAGTAGCAGCCCCAAGTTACGCTGGTCTAGGTCCCGAAGAATGCACGCACCCAGGTGCACCCCTATGCTCACACTGATGACTTCCAATCCTCACAAAAAGCCAGAAGCAGCAGCCGTCTACATTGCAGGCTCTCAAACCCTGAGGTCCTTGAGTCCTGTTCCAAACCTGCATGTCTGGATTACGAGCCCTACACTAGACCTCCTAGTGATTCTGATGCACTTCAAAGTTTAAGAACAAGTGGCCTCTGTGATCATACTTGAAAAGCATCTGGGAAGAACACTTTGCCCTGGAAATTATAACACTGCTCTCTCAGTATCCTCGAATTCCATAATTAGCAATTCATTCTTTTGCCTTTTAAAGATTTTTCTGGTCTCCACGGGTACTGAAACTGAACTCAAATATAACAATACCTAGAAAAAAGAGCTTAAGTCCTTGTACCAGATGATGCCTTGCTGGATACTTAGGCCCTGCAGAAATTAAACAAGGCATCACAAACAGGCAAGAAAATGCCCCATAAAAGGAGGATATCAACAATACAGGATTAGACTCAGTTCTGCACACATAAACACACATGGGTTGTGTGATCACATATAACCTCTGAGCAAAATTCGTGGGTGTCAAGGGTCAGGCATCCCAGCTTCATTCTAGTTCTGCTGTATACAGTCTGACATCAAAAGCAATTCACATTCAGGTCCCTCATGTGTTCCAGAATGTACCCACGTCCAAACGGGCCTTCCTTCATGGGTATCCATTTTCAACAACATACACATGGAGATTCTGGTGTGAGAGTTAACACTCTCTCCTGACAGATGGGCCTCCTCTGATGGTTTGCCTTCTCCAGATATAGAGCTGGCCCCCCACTATTTCCCAAGCATCCCTCCTAGGGTAGGTTCTGTCTCCCTCCTCCTCCTGCCATTAGTGTCAGCTCAGTGAGGCTGCCTGAGAACTATGAAGACCACCTCTTCCCTGAACAATCCTACCTGCTCTTTGTGAAAGGTACACACATGCAACAGAAACCCAGCTCAGCATTCTATTGATTATTACCTATAAATCTCCCTACTCGTAAAAAGGCTCCATGAAATACAATCCAGGGACATAAATCTCTCTGAGAGAGATGAAATCTGATGGGAAATAAAATTCCCTCATTTCATTTATTCCCTTGTTTAAAAGACTGACTTTCCAATCAGCTGGGAACATTAACATGAGATGGTTGGGGGATGGGGACAAAGCACAGGTGGGGGGCTCAGACCAACAGGAGAGCAAACACTCCCTGTGCCAGCCCCTCAGTATGTGTCACCAGCAAGTGACATTTTCTCTGAGCCTCAGTTTTGTCACTCTACAATAAGTGGGATAAACTCCCTTGCACGGCTGCCATGAGATCAAATTCAATAGACTATAATGTACCACGCATACATCAGGCACTCAAGATGGTAGCTGTTACACACAGCACATCTCCATCTTTAAAATTCTTTTTAATACAAAAAAGAGAAAGAAAAAAATTACCTACCCCCCCAAAATCCATACTTTCTTTCCACAAGAACAAGTGATGGGCCGTAAGACGGTTTTATTCATTTAACAGACATTAAATAAGCATCAACTATGTATCAGGCTTTGTCCTAGATCCTGGGAGTTGTTCAGGCTTGACCTCCAATTTTAAAAGGTGTACAGGACCAACAATTAAGGTGACACACAAGGAAAAAACAGGTGGTGGGAAAATCATAATTTTTGGCAAAAATTCTTATACTGTACACAGGCCCGGTCCCCTGTGTCCTTCGTGAATCTTGAAGAGTGCATCTGCCCTTTCAGAAGCTTTCAGAGACCTCCAGCCCAGTTCCTCCCCCTGGGTTCTCTTAGTTCCTGAGTGAAGGTCAGTCTCTGAATTTCCACATCGTGTTGCCACTGTGATTCAACAAAGTGACAAATCCCTACATTGTGAGCTTTATAAGGACAGGGACAACGTTGTGTTAACGTCTTATTTCCTCCCTCATGAGAAGAGTGTCTGCACATAGTACTCAAACTGCACCTCTGAGCTTCTGCTTCCAGAACCGAAAGCCTCACCATCAATATCCTTCCCTTCATCACTCCTAGTGACCAGAAAGTCAGTCCCTGAGTTTAAGTGGCTGCGTTCCAGATACATTTTCGCACAACAACAAAAAATGACAAATAGAAACCGTTTGTTTCTAGAAGAAGAAGAAAAGCTTACAAGGCTGAGAAAAATGTTGGCATTAGCACTCACTTCAACTGTCCAGCAAAATTTGCCATGGTTTTTTCCCAGCTGATCTTCTGGGCCTTCTAATCCTATATTTCCGTGATCTGAGCACAAGGCAAAAACCACATTCTGCTCTTTTCCACTTTGCTTGAACAATAAAATGGTCTTTGGTTTGAGTGAGTCAAGAGCCTATTGGTTTCACTTTTTTCTCTATAAATACAGTATATGGTGCAAACGAACAAGAAGTCTTGAATTGACTAAATGTCGGGCAAAGATCAAAGCAAGGTTGAATGATTTCACAGGCATCTTGAGAAAGAAAGAATATGAATCTATTGAGTGGTCTTTGTAATCCCATTCTTAGGTCACACTGAGGGAAGTTTGGAGATGGAGAAAGAACATGGAAGAACAAGATGATGGGGAAAGAGGTAACAGGGAGAAAAAAAAAAACTCCTTCTATCCTGTAGAGTCAGGCCAAGCATTTGTTACCGTTGTGTCTAGCTCTCTAAACCAAAAAAAGTAAAATCAAAACAAAGAATGCACCAGCCAGAGCCAGGCAGACTCTCCCGCCTTGATTCACACATGGTCTCCTCACTCCACACTCCCACCACAGATGGTGACAAAGCTCTGACACATGCGGCGCCCTCAGGCACTGAAACTTCCTCTGAGTCCCTCTGCAAGGGTGGCTGGCGGGTCCAGCTCTCAGCTGCCGTGGGGCAATCTCTGCCCCCCATTCTCTCTGCATCCCATCAAAATGGCACACTGTTAGAAATGTGCTTGGGATGTGTGATTTGGGGCAGATAGTTGTTGGAGTCCCATATGCTTAAGGTACATAACTGGGCCACTGAGAAAAAGGAATTTAAGCATTCTAGAAAACAGCAGGAGAGCAAATTGGCCTTTCCCTCTGAGAGCTATTATTAGAGAGGCCCAGCCCAATTCAACCAGAAAGCCAATATCTAGCCCATCCATTCTTCCCCTGCAACAATGCCCCCAACATCCCACCCCCTTTCAAATAGGCCTGTCCTGATGCATCCCAGCTAGACGCACAAGTCATCTTTAATGCTGACCACTGGCTGACAGAGATCAGTGGAAGCATCCCTTCTCATATAGCAACTTCATGGTCCAGAGGTTAATTTCACATAATACCGAGAACTCCCGGAATGTGGCAGTGCATTTGATGTGTACTCGTGGAATTTGGCAACCAGCTTGCTCTTCTCTTTGTGTACCTCCTGAAGTCGCAGCTGCTGCCTAAACTTTGTAAATAAATGCTAAACAAATGCCAAATAAAGAAACCAACTTCCCAGGAAGCGGAAAGGGCAGGAGATCACAGTTTTTGTTCTCAGAAATATGCTGTGACCTGCTTCAGAGCTGCATCTTGGCAGCCTGGGTGTATCTCTGTTCTCCTGTGTCTTGAATGCTGTTTTACCTCCGAGAGAGAGAGAGAGAGAGAGAGAGAGAGAGAGAGAGAGAGAGAGAGAGAGAGAGAGAGAGAGAAGGGGTGGAGGAGGAAAGAAGATTTGAGGGAGGGAGGAACAGAAGAGTAAGGAAAGGAATAAGCGAGGGAAAAAAGCCTTTAGAGAATGCTGGCTGGGAAGACAAAAAACAGTCTTACTATTTCTTATAACACATATTTCTATGGAAATTAGAGATTTTAGAGTTAATTTTTTCAATGGACTTCATCTCCAATCGTGCAATGAGAAAATAGGTTTCATTTCACTTGACTCTCAACTTTTCAGGCATGGGCCCATTGCACATATGAAGACATTGCTGGGTGGGCCTTCTTATTGCTCCTGGTCCTTTGGCCTCATGGGACATGTTTCTCAACATCAACTCCTTGCCAAAACGGGTGGAGTTAATCACTCAACATACTCTGGTATGTCACAGTCTGCGTTCTCTTGGGCACAGGTAATGCACAACAGAATCAACCAACCAAAGATGGAGAAGCCCAACATTTCTCATCACGGAGGAAAATATACTTTACAAGTGGGCTGTCGGGCAGCCACCTCTATTTCCCTGCCTATCTCAAAGGATACATCCATCCCAGATGCAAGATGAGAAACCAAAAGGAGGTGCAGGCATGATATATAGACTAGATGTGAATTACAGCTCCTCTCTGCCTTTCAGATTCTGGCTGCTAGTGACTCAGGCCAAGTAATTTGGGTAACAATGATGTTACTTATAGCTACCATCTACTGAACACTTAAATGCCAGGCTCTGTGCTGTAGCACTTTATGTGTCTTGTCTTCTCCCAATAAACCTGGAGTTCTATAAATGGCAAAGATCTTGTCTCTGTTGTTTTTCTTTTGCTTTGCCAGTGTCCCCACCACACAGTAATGACTAACACTTACAGAGCGCTAAGTAGGTGCCAGGCACCGTTCTAAGGGCGGCAAATACAGAAACTCATCAAATCCTCACAACAACCCTATGAGGTAGATACTCTTGTTATCCTCATTTTTTACAGATGCTCAGAGAACTTTAGTACCTTGTCTAAGTAAGTGGTAAAAACCAGAATTCAAACACATATATTCTGCTTTTAACCTCTATGCTATTGCAGGATGTTTACTGTACCAATAAGTAATTTTTAAATGAACGAAGCCTCTAAGGTAAGCATTACAACAATCTTAAGGGGAAAATATGACTACCCTTATCTACAAAGTTGGCAGCTGAGACTCAGAGTGGTTAAGTAACTTGCCCAAGGTCACACAGCTATGTGTGCAGAATGAGGACTCAGCTTGGGTCTTTCTGACATGGAGGCCTATGGTCTTGAAACAACTGTAATATTTTAAACCATGCGACCCAGCAACTCCCTCTTCAGTGCTTCCATTCAGTGACTCCATTTCCCCCATCTTATCAATAAGAGTATCTATATTTGCAACCCCCAAAAAAAGTTGTCTATGATAAAGCAGATACATCTCTTTATGGGTCTGCATCTGTTTTTTGTTTTCCCCAATAAGTTGTATAACAAAAGAAAGACTGATATTATAGGTGACAAGTGAGAAGTGGGTCAGGCAGCTCTTTGATTTCAAGGGAGCCTGTCCATCAGAATTTGTCACTGATGAGGACCTTCTCTGTGTGGTTCCTTCCGTAAGGAATGTCTCCACGTCAGGCTCTGTACATTGCTTACTCAGTATTGGAAAGACTTGATGTCAGGAAGACAGAACCAAATGGTGCTGATGACTCACCTTGGCTAAGCAAGGACCTCATCCCTCTCTCTCATCCAGGCTCAGGTCTGGGAGGCAGGGAGGTCTTCCTGAGCCACGGAAAACCTCTACCTTCGTCCAGCACTTGCTCCAACTGCTTGCTCCTAAATGACTGCTCTTCCATCTGATTATTTTTCTTCCATACACACCTGTCATCGAACTTTTCATTTTTTAAAAAGTTTTAAAAATTTATTACTCCTGAAGTGAGAACCTGAGAATGAGCCAGTGATTAACGGAATCATTTGACTGACCTTCAGGAGACCCAACCAGTGGGTGATTGATGAAATGGCTACAGGTTTAAGCAGAAGGTCAGCTTCAATAATATGGCTGTTACTTCCCATGGTCCTTACAAACCAGCTCAGTTGATGGCCTTCACTTCTCCTTCGCAACAATTTTAAGGCCAAGGCATTTGACTGACTCCACCACATTCCTCCCTCTTGTGAGACTTGTTATGTAGTGACAAAGACGCAGTGTTGGTATCGCGTCCAAAACACTCATGATCTAACATCAGATAAGACTGTTCTCAACCACTGAGGGTCCCTGTTAGTTGCCTTCCCACCATATCCAATCGACCTCCCACGGAGGCCCGGCAGGAGGTTACCTGGACGGCAGTCCTTGCTGCACCATCTAACGAGCCCTGCCGTCTATAACTGCTTCCCCTTTCTTAAAACGGGGGTCAAAAATCCTACCTGCCCATCTTCGGATAATTAAAACATTAAAGTTTTCCTTCTAGCTGGTAGCATTTGAACTTGAAAGAGGGGAAAAACGAAGTGAAAATACTTCATTAAAATCTTTTTCTGGCAACTTCTAAGGGTTAGATAACTCTTTAACCTTATCAACATTTAAGAATGCACTTCAGATTTTCTCTACAAGGTAACCCAATAAGTAGGAAATAGCAACAGCAGGAACCAAGAGACCACTGTATCACTTTGCCTGCAACATCTCAAGGAGTCCTCAAAGGTTTCCTAGGAAACCAGGTTAGGAACAGAGGCTCTGGTCCCATACTACTCAGGATGAAATCCTCGTTCTTCCACTGACTATCTGTGTGACCTCGGGCAAGGCACTTCACCTAACCCTGCCTCAGCCCTGTGCACACAGAATGGGGATAATGATACTCAGCTCTTAAGACTGCTGTAAGGATTAAATGAATCAATGCATATAAAGTGTTAGACCAGGTCTGGGCATTTGGTACATGCTCAGGTAAGCACTGTATATTATTACTATCATTAATCCAGTTTTACAGATGAGGAAACCAAGGCTTTGGGAGACTAATTAAGTGACATGCTCAAGGTCGTGCCTACTGAGGGGAAGCATGGGGATTTGAACCAGGCAGTCTAACTCCAAAGCCCAAGTTCTTAATCACTCCCTTAGTTTCTTCATGGGGACAGTTTTTAGCTGTGAGTTTCTGGGCCCATAGCCTTCCTTCTTCGCCTTGTGATATCAATTGAAGATGGATATTTAAAGGGGAAAAGATCACAAGGGCAGCCCGAAGCCTCGACCAGAATGGAGGGAGGTACTTCCCGGAGCCTTGGTCAGCAGTGCAGGGCTGCCTGCAGAAGCTACAGACTTAGGGACGCTCTGTAGCTCTGCTCTGTAGCTCTGCTCTGTAGCTCTGCTCCATCTCCTCCACCCTCTACAAAGAAGGAGTGAACCCTCCCGGTCTGTCCATGCCTCGAAGCAGGAAGGTGTCAGAATAGTTTTCACCCGTTAGAACGGAAAGAAGAAAGTAACAGATCATCCACGGAGGTAAAGAGGGCATAATCGGTGTAGTAGGCAGCCCTTTCTATTAACAGGAACTTATATTTGTAAGGTCACTCTTAGGCAGAGGAGGAGAGTCTGATGCCTAAATAGGGTGGCTTAGATGTCATAGAAAGACACCTAAGGCATCTTCCCCAAAGAAATGTTTACCCACTGATGTCCTGCTATTCGTGATTTATGCTTTCGCATTTAGCCTGTATCCATTCAGTCCTCCTCTTTCAAAATGCAAATATGTCTGTGATGGGTAAGAAATTAAATTCCTGCCCGCAGAGGTGCCTGTGTTCCTCGGATCCCCTTTCCACGTGGCAAAATACACAAGCACATGGATGTCCTCAGGGAGGAATGAGGAATAAAATAGTGAGGGGGGCTGTGAAAAAGAGGCTTGGAGAAGGGAAACAAAAACCAACATCAAGATTCTACCCAACAGAAACAACCTGATTTGACTTTTCATAATAGAGAAGGAAATACAGTCCTTACTATATTGGGTGCTTTCATGTACCACAGATTACAGCCTTGAGCCTGAGAGAGGTTAAATGACTTGGCCAAGATCACACAGCTAATAAGGGGCAGAGCTGAGATTTGAACACGTTTATCTCTGAATCCCATGATCCTACCCCTGTCCTCTCTGTATTAAACTACCGGGTGCAACTCAGAAATGGCTGTGGGTCTCTTATTTCTAAACCAGAATTTGTGCTCAATCATTCTTTTGCAGGCCATCGTGTTTACAAACTTGTCCCTCATCATATGTATTCTTCATCTCTCCACCACTTCCAATGCAGTCATGAGGATAAAATATGTGATTTTGTTCCTCTCCATAATTTCTCCTCCAGAAGGCTATGGTCATAGTATGAAGCAGCAGGGATTGCACTGAAGCTTAAGGAAAAGCAAAACTATTAAACCACAGTCCATCCCTCCTCAAGAACTCTGCCCAAACTTTCGGAGGAAACAATGATTCCTATTACAGCAGCAGCAGTCCCCTGAGAGTCAACCAGCAGCCAAGAACAAAATACCTGAGCCAACCATGCCTTCTCACCCTCCTTACTAATTCCCTGCATGCAAGGATATCTCAGTGGGAAAACATCTGCTACAGAAAGGGTAAAGGTGAATGGGACATGTAATTGCTCAAGCAGTCAGTACCCAGAGACCTAACTAGAGTCTCAGGCTCACTGCCTCCACAGGAAAGTTACCCAAAGCTACAGGTTTCTACTCACAGAGGGAAAGATGTGGAATTGTCTCTTCTTCAGCCTTGCTCTTCTTTTTTTGTTGATAGAGACCATTTCCCATCACAGAGGCAAGAAGGCTTAATATTTACTTTCCTAGCCTGCCTAACAACTAGGACATCAGTATACATCCTAATCATGTCCACGAGGATGTAAGGGGAAAGTCTTATAAGCGGCTCCTGAGAAAAGTTTTCAATTCTAATAAAAAGAGATGCCCAAGAAGAAACTCTCTTTCTTGCTTTTGGAATTGAGTGTATGATACCTAGGGTATCCATCTTAGGATTATAAAGGGAAAGCCCAGGGACCAGCAAATGCACAGAAGATGGCTGAGTGAAGGCACAAAGACAACCTGGGCCTGGATGATATTACTGAATCTCTGATCCACTTCTGGAACCACCTCGCTTCCAGACTTCTTATGTATTGGTTACCAACTGCTGTGTAACAAACAGCCCTAAAGTTTAGCAACTTAAAATAACAAACATTATCTCACAACTCCAGTGGATCAGGAATCCAAGAGTGGCATAGGTGAGTGATACTGGCTTGGAGTCTTCCACAGGCTACAGTCAAGGTGCTGGTCAGGGCCAGTCATCTCAAGGCTCAAGTGGAGGAGGATTTGCTTCCAAACTCATTCATATGGCAGTTGGCAAGCCTCAGAAGATCCATTTTCAAGCTCATTCACACAGGCCACACCACACGGCTGCCTCACACCATGGCAGCTGGCTTCTCCCAGAAGAAGCAATGAAAGAGAAAATGAGGGAGAGTACCCAATATGGAAGCCATGGTCTTTTTTATAACCTATTATTAGAAGTAGCATCCTAGGGCTTCCCTGGTGGCGTAGTGGTTAAGAATCCGCCTGCCAATGCAGGGGACGCAGGTTCAAGTCCTGGTCCAGGAAGATCCCACATGCCATGGAGCAGCTAAGCCCATGCACCACAACTACTGAGCCTGCGCTCTAGAGCCCGCAAGCCACAACTACTGAGCCTGAGCATCACAACTACTGAAGCCTGCACACCTAGAGTCCATGTTCTGCAACAAGAGAAGCCACCGCAATGAGAAGCCTGCATACTGCAATGAAGAGTAGCTCCCGCTCGCCACAACTAGAGAAAGCCCGCGCACAGCAATGAAGACCCAATGCAGCCAAAAATAAAATAAATTTAAAAATAAAAAAAATAATAAATTTTAAAAAAGAAAGAAAGAAGTAGCGTCCTATTACTCCATGCTATATTCTATTCTTTTAATGCAGAGGTTCTCAACCTTGGCACCACTGACATTTTGGGTTGGATAAGTCTTGGCTCAGGAGGTTGTCCTGTGCTTTGTAGGATGTTGAGCAGCATCCCTGGTCTCTACTAGATGCCAGTGTTGCCATCACCACCCCCAGTTATAACAAAAAAAGCCACCAGACATTGTCAAATGTTCCATGGGAAACAATCGCCCCCAGATGAGAACCACTGATTTATAATGAGTCACAAAATCAAGGGGAGAGGATTACACAAGAGCATGAAGGACCAGAAGCCAGGAATCACTCACTGGAAGCCATGTGGATCCTGAATACCACATCTTGCTTTATAAGATAATCAACTTCTTGAAAGTTTAAGCCACTTAATGTTGACTCTTTGGTTATTTGAAGCCAAGAGCTCCCTAACCTATACAGAGGGACTAGCCACTTATTTTCTCTATTAATAATGCTATTACTTAGTGCTGGAGAGGGTGTGGAGAAAAGGGAGTTCTCCTACACTGTTGGTTGGAATGTAAATTGGTGCAGCCACTATGGAAAACAGTATGGCGGTTCCTCACAAAACTGAAAATAGAGTTGCCATATCATCCAGCAATCCCACTCCTGGGCATATATCCAGAACAAACTCTAATTCAAAAAGATACATACACCCCAATGTTCATAGCAGCATTACTTACAATAGCCAAGACATGGAAGCAACCTAAATGGCCATCGACAGATGAATGGATAAAGAAGATGTGGTATACATTCACAAGGGAATATTACTCAGCCATAAAAAAATGAAATAATTCCATTTGCAGCAACATGGATGGACTTAGAGATTATCATACCAAGTGAAATAAATTGGAAAGAGAAAGACAAATACCATATGATACCATTTATATGTGGAATCTAAAACATGACACAAATGAATTTATTTACAAAACAGAAACAGACTCACAGACATAGAAAACAAACTCATGGTTACCAAAGGAGAAAGGAGGCGGGGAGGGGATAAATAAGGAGTTTGGGATTAGCAGATACAAATTACTATATATAAAATAGATAAACAACGAGGTCCTAATATATAGCACATATTCAATATCCTGTAATAAATCATAATGGAAAAGAATATGAAAAAGAATATGTATACATATAAATATGTATGTATGTATAACTGAATCACTTTGCTGTATGCCAGAAACTAACACAACATTGTAAATCAACTATATTTCAATTAAAAAAAATAATAATACTGTTACTTTTCCCATCTTTCAAGAGTCTAAGTAAATATCAGGCAAAGCATCATGCTTACCAATGAAGTGACTCAGCACTAGTGTTCTAGGAAAGAACCATTATCTTCCATTTCGGACCAATAAAATGTTCAACACCACACACACATGCACACACAAGTTTCTAAAGGAAAGACATCAACTGCCCCCATCTTATGCATTTTCACTACATGACGAAGACCTGAAAGTCAGAATACAAAGGACAACAATTGTTTTAAATGGTACCTCTTCAAAAAAGGAATGACCCGTATCATACCAATCGGGTTTTTTTTTAAGCATTTAGTAAATGCCACACACTCAGCAAAAGACTACTCCTGATTTGCCTGGGTATACAGTTGAAATGGACAATGACCTACCATTCAGAAGACATAGGCATGGACTATATAGCAAAGGAGAATGACAGCCAGCTGATCCTGCAGCACCTTCTCTCATATTTGTGTCCTTTCACCACATCCCGCATCTTTTTTGGGTGCCCTTCAAGTTAAATCCTCTTTAGGGACCTAGCAACTCTCGGATGCTTCCTCAACCCATTCCAGTTCTTTGGCTAACCTCACTGTTACCTCCTCAAACATGCACTATATTCAATTTACCAACAACCCTGGTTTTCATCCTATAGATCCTTCAGGAGCTGTCCAGTCTTTACAGTCTCCCAGGAGCAAAGAGCTCCTTTTGTACCTTATGATGACCCTGGCTGGGTTTCTTAAGCCCCAGGCTGTGAACAAATGGTCCTAAGGAAAGACCATATGGTGATTTTTATTTAAAAACTAAGGGTCGAGCCGGAGGAAGATGGCGGAAGAGTAAGACGCGGAGATCACCTTCCTCCCCACAGATACATCAGAAATTCATCTACACGTGGAACAACTCCAACAGAACACCTACTGAACGCTGACAGAAGACCTCAGACCCCCCAAAAGGCAAGAAACTCCCCACATACCTGGGTAGGTCAAAAGAAAAAAAGAATAAACAGAGACAATAGGATATGGACGGGACCTGCACCAGTGGGAGGGAGCCGTGAAGGAGGGAAGGTTTCTACACACTACAAGCCCCTTCGAGGGCGGAGATTGCAGGTGGCGGAGGGGGAAAGCTTCGGAGTAGCGGAGGAGAGCACAGCAACAGGGGTGTGGAGGGCAAAGCAGAGAGATTTTGGCACAGAGGATCGGTGCCCTCAGGCACACACCAGCCCGAGAGACTTGTCTGCTCGGCCGCCAGGGCGGGCGGGGCTGGGAGCTGAGGCTCGGGTATCGGCTTTCAGTCGGAGCGCAGGGAGAGGTCTGGGGCTGGCGGCAGGAAGAGACCCTGAAGGGGTTAGTGCTAGCCCGGAGGGAGTCCGCGGAAAGGGTCTGGAGCTACCGGAGAGGCAAGAGACTTTTTTCCCTTTTGTTGCCTGGTGCGCGAGGAGAGGGCATTCCCCTCCCTCCCCTCTGCCTGAGTGAGCCAGAGCCCCCGAATCAGCGGCTCCTTTAAACCCGTCCTGTCTGAGCGAAGAACGGACGCCCTCCGGCGACCTACGCGCAGAGGCGGGGCCAGGTCCAAGGCTGAGACCCGGGAGCTGTGAGAGCAGAGACAGGGAAATCTCTCTGTGCAGCCTCCAAGGCAGCGGATTAAAGCTCCACGGTCCATTTGATGTGCCCTGCGTCTGTGGAGTGCATGAATGGACAGCGAATCATCCCAAATTGAGGAAGTGGACCTTGAGGACAAGATTTAAGACTTCCCCCCCCCCTTTTTTTCCCTCTTTTTACAACGAATTATCTCAAATTAAGGAGGTGGACTTAGCAAGATTTCAGACTTTTCGCCCTTTTCCTCTTTTTACAACGAATTATCCCAAATCGAGGAGGTGGACTTGGAGAGCAAGATTTTTGATTTTTCCCCCTGCTCTCTTTTTGTGAATGTGTATGTGTAATCTTCTGTGTAAGATTCTCTCTGTATAGCTTTGCTTCCACCATATGTCCCAGGGTTCTTTCGGTCCGTGTTTTTTTTTCAATAATTACTTTTTAATTTTAATAACGCTACTATATTTCATACTTTATTCTATTTTACTTTACCTGCTCTTTCTTTTTTTCCTCCCTTCCCTTCCTCCCTCCCTCCCTCCGCTCCTCCTTTCCTTCTTTCTTTTTCTTTCCTCCATCCCTCCCTCCCTCCCACCCTTCTTCTTTCCACTTTCTTTTTCTTTCCTTCCTCCCTCCCTCCTGTCTTTCTTTCTTTCTTTCCTTCCTCCCTCCCTCCCTCTCTTCTTCCATTCACTCTTCCTTTTGCTTTCATTCCTCCCTCCCTCCCTCCTTTCTTTCCTTTCTTTCCATCCTTCCTCCCTCCCTCCTTTCTTTCTTTCTTCCTTCCTTCCTTCCTTACTTCCCTTCTTCCTTTCTTTCAATCTCTCTTTCTTTCTTCTACTAATTATTTCTTTCTACTTTTTCTCACTGTTATTCTGAGCCGGGTGGATGAAAGGCTCTTGGTGCTGCAGCCAGGAGTTAGTGCTGTGCCTCTGAAGTGGGAGAGCCAACTTCAGGACACGGGTCCACAAGAGACCTCCCAGCTCCACATAATATCAAGCAGCGAAAATCTCCCAGGGATCTCCATCTCAACACCAGCACCCAGCTTCAGTCAACGACCAGCAAGCTACAGTGCTGGTCACCCTATGCCAAGGAACTAGCAAGGCAGGAACACAACCCCACCCATTAGCAGAGAGGATACCTAAAAACATAATAAGGCCACAGGCACCCCAAAACACACCACCAGACGTGGACCTGTCCACCAGAAAGACAAGATCGAGCTTCAACCACCAGAACACAGGCATTAGTCCCCCCCACCAGGAAGCCTACACAACCTACTGAAACAACCTTAGCCACGGGGGACAGACACCAAAAACAACGGGAACTACGAATCTGCAGCCTGCAAAAAGGAGACCCCAAACACAGTAACATAAGCAAAATGAGAAAGCAGAAAAACACACAGCAGGTGAAGGAGCAAGATAAAAACCTACCAGACCTAACAAATGAAGAGGTAATAGGCAGTCTACCTGAAAAAGAATTCAGAATAATGATAGTAAAGCTGATCCAAGATTCTATTTCCCAGATCCAAAATCTTGGAAATAGAATAGACAATATGCAAGAAACAGTTAACAAGGACCTAGAAGAACTAAAGATGAATCAAGCATCGATTAAAAACACAATAAATGAAATGAAAAATACTCTAGATGGGATCAATAGCAGAATAACTGAGGCAGAAGAACGGATAAGTGAGGTGGAAGATAAAATAGTGGAAATAACTGATGCAGAGAAAAATAAAGAAAAAAGAATGAAAAGAACAGAGGACAGTCTCAGAGACCTCTGGGACAACATTAAACGCACCAACATTCGAATTATAGGGGTTCCAGAAGAAGAAGAGAAAAAGAAAGGGACTGAGAAAATATTTGAAGAGATTATAGTTGAAAACTTCCCTAATATGGGAAAGGAAATAGTTAATCAAGTCCAGGAGGCACAGAGAGTCCCATACAGAATAAATCCAAGAAGAAATACGCCAAGACACATATTAATCAAACTGTCAAAAATTAAACACAAAGAAATCATATTAAAAGCAGCAAGGGAAAAACAACAAATAACACACAAGGGAATCCCCATCAGGTTAACAGCTGATCTCTCAGCAGAAACTCTACAAGCCAGAAGGGAGTGGCAGGACATAATTAAAGTGATGAAGGAGAGAAACCTGCAACCAAGATGACTCTACCCAGCAAGGATCTCATTCAGATTTGATGGAGAAATTAAAACCTTTACAGACAAGCAAAAGCTGAGAGAGTTCAGCACCACCAAACCAGCTTTACAACAAATGCTAAAGGAACTTCTCTAGGCAAGAAATACAACAGAAGGACTATACCTACAATAACGAACCCAAAGCCATTAAGGAAATGGGAATAGGAACATACATATCAATAATTACCTTAAATGTAAATGGACTAAATGCTTCCACCAAAAGACACAGAGTGGCTGAATGGATACAAAAACAAGACCCATATATATGCTGTCTACAAGAGACCCACTTCAGACCTAGAGACACATACAGATTGAAAGTAAGGGGATGGAAAAAGATATTCCATGCAAATGGAAATCAAAAGAAAGCTGGAGTAGCAATTCTTATATCAGACAAAATAGACTTTAAAATAAAGACTATTAGAAGAGACAAAGAAGGACACTACATAACGATAAAGGGATCGATCCAAGAAGAAGATATAACAATTGTAAATATTTATGCACCCAACATAGGAGCACCTCAATACATAAGGCAAATACTAACAGCCATAAAAGGGGAAATCGACAGTAACACAATCATAGTAGGGGACTTTAACACCCCACTTTCACCAATGGACAGATCATCCAAAATGAAAATAAATAAGGAAACACAAGCTTTAAATGATACATTAAACAAGATGGACTTAATTGATATTTATAGGACATTCCACCCAAAAACAACAGAATACACATTTTTCTCAAGTGCTCATGGAACATTCTCCAGGATAGATCATATCTTGGGTCACAAATCAAGCCTTGGTAAATTTAAGAAAATTGAAATTGTATCAAGTATCTTTTCCGACCACAATGCTATGAGACTAGACATCAATTACAGGAAAAGATCTGTAAAAAATACAAACACATGGAGGCTAAACAATACACTACTCAATAATGAAGTGATCACTGAAGAAATCAAAGAGGAAATTAAGAAATACTTAGAAACAAATGACAATGGAGACACGACGACCCAAAACCTATGGGACGCAGCAAAAGCAGTTCTAAGGGGGAAGTTTATAGCAATACAATCCCACCTTAAGAAACAGGAAACATTTCGAGTAAACAACCTGACCCTGCACCTAAAGCAATTAGAGAAAGAAGAACAAAAAAACCCCAAAGTTAGCAGAAGGAAAGAAATCATAAAGATCAGATCAGAAATAAATGAAAAAGAAATGAAGGAAACGATAGCAAAGATCAACCAAACTAAAAGCTGGTTCTTTGAGAAGATAAACAAAATTGACAAACCATTAGCCAGACTCATCAAGAAAAGAAGGGAGAAGACTCAAATCAGTAGAATTAGAAATGAAAAAGGAGAAGTAACAACTGACACTGCAGAAATACAAAAGATCATGAGAGATTACTATAAGCAACTCTATGCCAATAAAATGGACAACCTGGAAGAAATGGACAAATTCTTAGAAATGCACAACCTACCAAGACTGACTCAGGAAGAAACAGAAAATATGAATAGACCAATCACAAGCACTGAAATTGAAACTGTGATTAAAAATCTTCCATCAAACAAAAGCCCAGGACCAGATGGCTTCACAGGCGAATTCTATCAAACATTTAGAGAAGAGCTAACACCCATCCTTCTCAAACTCTTCCAAACAATATCAGAGGAAGGAACACTCCCAAACTCATTCTACGAGGCCACCATCACCTTGATACCAAAACCAGGCAAGGATGTCACAAAGAAAGAAAACTACAGGCCAATATCACTGATGAACATAGATGCAAAAATCCTCAACAAAATACTAGCAAACAGAATCCAACAGCACATTAAAAGGATCATACACCATGATCAAGTGGGGTTTATTCCAGGAATGCAAGGATTCTTCAATATACGCAAATCAATCAATGTGATACACCATATTAACAAGTTGAAGGAGAAAAACCATATGATCATCTCAATAGATGCAGAGAAAGCTTTCGACAAAATTCAACACCCATTTATGATAAAAACCCTGCAGAAAGTAGGCATAGAGGGAACTTTCCTCAACATAATAAAGGCCATATATGACAAACCCACAGCCAACATTGTCCTCAATGGTGAAAAACTGAAACCATTTCCACTAAGATCAGGAACAAGACAAGGCTGCCCACTCTCACCACTCTTATTCAACATAGTTTTGGAAGTTTTAGCCACAGCAATCAGAGAAGAAAAGGAAATAAAAGGAATCCAAATTGGAAAAGAAGAAGTAAAGCTGTCACTGTTTGCAGATGACATGATACTATACATAGAGAATCCTAAAGATGCTACCGAAAA
The DNA here is from genome assembly GCF_949752795.1 of Hyperoodon ampullatus. Classification (NCBI taxonomy): domain Eukaryota; kingdom Metazoa; phylum Chordata; class Mammalia; order Artiodactyla; family Ziphiidae; genus Hyperoodon; species Hyperoodon ampullatus. Next base: position 176,177,063 of record NC_136914.1, read on the forward strand.
ACTACTAGAGCTAATCAATGAATTTGGTAAAGTAGCAGGATACAAAATTAATGCACAGAAATCTCTGGCATTCCTGTACACTAATGATGAAAAATCTGAAAATGAAATCAAGAAAACACTCCCATTTACCATTGCAACAAAAAGAATAAAATATCTAGGAATAAACCTACCTAAGGAGACAAAAGACCTGTATGCAGAAAATTATAAGACACTGATGAAAGAAATTAAAGATGATATAAATAGATGGAGAGATATACCATGCTCCTGGATTGGAAGAATCAATATTGTGAAAATGACTCTACTACCCAAAGCAATCTACAGATTCAATGCAATCCCTATCAAACTACCACTGGCATTTTTCACAGAAGTAGAACAAAAAATTTCAAAATTTGTTTGGAAAAACAAAAGACCCCGAATAGCCAAAGCAATCTTGAGAACGAAAAACGGAGCTGGAGGAATCAGGCTGCCTGACTTCAGACTATACTACAAAGCTACAGTAATTAAGACAGTGTGGTACTGGCATAAAAACAGAAAGATAGATCAGTGGATCAGGATAGAAAGCCCAGAGATAAACCCACGCACATATGGCCAACTTATCTTTGATAAAGGAGGCAGGAATGTACAGTGGAGAAAGGACAGCCTCTTCAATAAGTGGTGCTGGGAAAACTGGACAGGGACATGTAAAAGTATGAGATTAGATCATTCCCTAACACCATACACAAAAATAAGCTCAAAATGGATTAAAGACCTAAATGTAAGGCCAGAAACTATCAAACTCTTAGAGGAAAACATAGGCAGAACACTCTATGACATAAATCACAGCAAGATCCTTTTGGACCCACCTCCTAGAGAAATGGAAATAAAAACAAAGATAAACAAATGGGACCTAATGAAACTTCAAAGCTTTTGCACAGCAAAGGAAACCATAAACAAGACCAAAAGACAACCCTCAGAATGGGAGAAAATATTTGCAAATGAAGCAACTGACAAAGGATTAATCTCCAAAATTTATAAGCAGCTCATGCAGCTCAATAGCAAAAAAACAAACAACCCAATCCAAAAATGGGCAGAAGACTTAAATAGGCATTTCTCCAAAGAAGATATACAGACTGCCAACAAACACATGAAAGAATGCTCAACATCATTAATCATTAGAGAAATGCAAATCAAAACTACAATTAGATATCATCTCACACCAGTCAGAATGGCCATCATCAAGAAATCTAGAAACAATAAATGCTGGAGAGGGTGTGGAGAAAAGGGAACACTCTTGCACTGCTGGTGGGAATGTGAATTGGTACAGCCACTATGGAGAACAGTATGGAGGTTCCTTAAAAAACTAAAAATAGAACTACCATATGACCCAGCAATCCCACTACTAGGCATATACCCTGAGAAAACCATAATTCAAAAAGAGACATGTACCAAAATGTTCATTGCAGCTCTATTCACAATAGCCCGGAGCTGGAAACAACCTAAGTGTCCATCATCGGATGAATGGATAAAGAAGATGTGGCACATATATACAATGGAATATTACTCAGCCATAAAAAGGAACGAAACTGAGCTATTTGTAATGAGGTGGATAGACCTAGAGTCTGTCATACAGAGTGAAGTAAGTCAGAAAGAGAAAGACAAATACCGTATGCTAACACATATATATGGAATTTAAAAAAAAAAAAAATGTCATGAAGAACCTAGGGGTAAAACGGGAATAAAGACACAGACCTACTAGAGAATGGACTTGAGGATATGGGGAAGGGGAAGGGTAAGCTGTGACAAAGGGAAAGAGAGGCATGGACATATATACACTACCAAACGTAAGGTAGATAGATAGTGGGAAGCAGCCGCAGAGCACAGGGAGATCAGCTCGGTGCTTTGTGACCGCCTGGAGGGGTGGGATGGGGAGGGTGGGAGGGAGGGAGATGCATGAGGGAGGGGATGTGGGAACAGATGTATATGTATGACTGATTCACTTTGTTATAAAGCAGAAACTAATAAAAAAAAAAAAAAGGGAAAAAAAAAAAAAAAAAAAAAAAAACTAAGGGTCTTTTTTACTGGTCTAACCCATCCCTTTCCAGAGCTCCCTCCAGAGATTACAGTCTGTAACAGACATCTGAAACCAATTATCAACTAAGGGGCAGTGGTTCCAGGAATAACTATGGAGTTCAAGATGAAAGGCTCAAAATGAAACCTATTTCCAACACAAATATCTCTTAGAATGGTAGAAATCAACCTGGGGGGTGAAATAACATTATTGTAAAATATGTTCTATGACACTGTAATGATTAACGGCGTTTCACACTAATAAAGCTGACAGGAAAAGGATGTGAAAGACTCATGAAAGTGCAAATACAAATTTCCTTTTAATATCACCAGCATTTTTGTACAAGAACAAGACATGCACCAACAGGACAAGAGGAAGAGCTGTTTTAAAAATCCAAAATAAATAAATAAACAGCAGTAGACATCAACGGTACAAGCAACTGAATAGCAAGTCCCGTTTGATAAATTCCCCAGAGAGATACTGAAACTATGGAAAATATTCCTTCCTCCTTTTAGTCGCCAGTCCTTTCTGCTGACCAAGACTTTACCTGATAACATGGAATCTTACTAGTTTGCAGAAAAAGTTGTCTGAATCAAGAGTCCCACCTGTCTGTCACATTGGTCCATTTCAGCAAATCCACACCCTACATCTCCTTTCTCATCCTTGCCGGCATCCTTTAAGAGCTGAGCCCTCCCCTCCACCATTGCTCCCATCTCCTCCAGCCACCTGGACCCTTCCTTTTCGTGACCTCGCCTACCCTACCCTCTGCAACTTCTGTACCTTCCCCACATAGAAAATAACTTTACGTGGTTGCGTTTGTTAACTGCTATTTTATTTCACTTCTTTCTCTCTCTAACTCCTGGGATGAGTGATCTATGCCCATCTTCTCACTAGACATTCCTCAATCTGGGGAGGCATCTGATATGCATCATCTACTTATACTTACTACTTGGGGAGACTGACCACTGGGAAGTCATCAGTAGCATCTTTCCAGCCAAATCCCTGAAGTCTTTTCTCATTTCTTATTCTGCTTAACTTCCCAGGGCATTTGACATTGATCACTGCCACCAGCCGCTTCTGATTTCTCTCCCACTTCTCTGAGCCCTTCTTTACCTTCTTCCTTACTCTTCCTTTCTCCCTCCCAGCTTGACTGGTCGACAGCCTGCAAAGCTCAGTCTTAACTCTTCTGTTTCTCCTCCTGAATTAGCCTCCCTATGCCTCCATTTCTTTATCTATATAATGGAGATTATAGTCGTATCTATCTCACTGAGTTGACCTGAGAAAAAAATAACATAATTAAACCAAGTAAAGTGCTGAGAATGGTGCCATCCCAAAGTCAATGTGATTTACCAACCGGATTTCCTTGAATCCCCATTCTGTTCTCACACTGGAATGGAAGCTCTAGGAGGGCAGGGACTTGGTTTGCCTTACTCCTATATCTCTGGCTCATAGAATCATGCCTGCACATAGTAGGCACTTAATAACTATGTACTGAAATAATGAAGTGAAAGAACATTTCAAGTAATGACTCAATGCTGGTGACTCCCAAATACAGCCCCTTATTTCTGACTCTATTTGATTCCAACTTTGAGACACATTTGATATGACACTAGAGCCACAGTCTGCCTAAACTTTAACTCAATATCTTTTTTCCATCTGATTCCTCTTTGCAAAGTCCTCATTTTTATTAATTTGAAACAACCATTTTCACCATATCCTACAGACAAAATTTTGGTTCACATGTTACTCTCTCCTCCCCTCCATTGCACCCTCACTCTTTCATGGACCCCCCTCCATTGCACCCTCACTGTTTCATGGATCCCCCTCCATTGCACCCTTACTGTTTCATGGATCCCATTCATCCTTCTCCACTGTCACTTTAATCTGGGTCTTTACCCCCCTTTCTGTCTCTCAAATCATCACTGTGATCTCCTACATGGTTTACCTACCTCCAATCTCCCTAAAGTAGCCCACCCATTTGCTAGGTAAATCCCCTGGAAATGGGTGCCCAGAATCACTCTTTTGTTTAAGAAGTTTGTCTCCTTTGCTTTTTCTAACATGTCCAAACCCTTGAGCCTGACAAAACTGCCTACTTAAAGTTCTCTCTCTCTCTCAGTATCTCTTAATGATATAATAAATTAACTTCTTCCCACCATTTCCCCCAACTCGGTTTTGTAGTGGACAAGAGGGCATGTGCAGCCATTCTATGTCAATGTGTATATGATGTCAATGTTAAAGAGTACTTCTTGAACTTGAACTAGGATGGCTTCAAACAGTGAATGATAGCTGTGGCTGCTAGTCACTGGGCTCCTGCTCTCTGCCAGGCATGATGCTGAGCCTCACACACAGCCTGCAGTATTGCATTTAATCCTCACAAAACCCTAGGTGGCAGGGAGTTTTATCCCCAGGTACAAGAATCCTTAGGCTCAGCGAGCTAACAACTTGTCTCCAAACATGCAGTGACTGAGGCAGCAGAACTGGCTTCTGTCCCAAGGCCAGCTGATCCCAAGACCCACGCACTTGAACAGCCTGAACATTTAAGCTGAACTCAGGGACCAGGGTGCCTGGGGTGGAGATCAGCGGAGGTGAAGAATAAATAAATTAGTTAAAAGAGAAAAGGAGCAGGAAGCAAGTAGTAAGTCAGAGAGAAACATCTGGCATGAAATCAGTGAAGAGGGGAAGAGTTGGAGAGAATTCTTCGGAGAACGTGAGAAATGAAGACATAAGTGAAACTGAGGAGGAAACGGCTAGGGCAGCTGGAAGACACTAAGAAGGGCTCCTGCAGAGGTAGAACAAAATGGGTATCACTTTGGAGGCTGGGCAACAGCAGCACGGAAGTCTGGTGAGAGGGCCTGGCTTCCTCAGAGATGGAGAAAAGTGGGTGAAGAAGAAGGAGAGAGAGAAGGCAGGGAGACAGACCAAAAGGAGGACACAGGCCGAGATGGCTAGACAGCTACATCACCACACAGGTTTCTCTGAGACTTACTTCCTACACAGGGATGTTTCATGGAGAATAGAGGTCAAGGGTTTGACCTCTATTCTCACCCCTGCCTAGAGATGAAGCCCAGGAGGACACATATAAATCTCCAAGTACAAAATACCCACTCAAAAAATACTTCCTGCCCTGAAAGAAGGAACTGTTATGAGTTGCTTTGAATGCCCTGATTATGTCCATACTGGTTACTATTGAGAACGGAGGCGTTAAGAAGAGATAAGAGGTCAGGACTTCTGTCCACTATTCTACGGAAAATGTCAATTACAAATAAGCAGGTGGCCAAGACCTGATGTTCCATCTCCCAGACATGCCCTTTCCCCGAGAAGCTGCAGAAATGTCACCCAGCCATGCCTGCCTTGCTTCCTCACCAAGTCGCCCTCCATCACCTCCACCCCCTCCCTGTCTACCCGGTGCCCATGCTCCTCCTGTATCCTTGCTACCACTTCAAAGCCCAACCTTTCTTCAAGGCCTAACTCAGGGATTATAGTTTTCCTTCAGGCTTTCTAGAACACTCTTGTTCCCCAAGTACCTACCTCTTGCTCTGAACTCAGGTATTACAAGCCACCCTAAATTGTTTTCTGATTGTTACAGGTACCATACCTTCTCTTTTGAACTTAAACCCAGATCTCTGAGTAGAGAAATTGTATTTTCTCTTATTTCTTCCCTACTGCCTTTTCTTAGAGAAGGCCTGGGCCAAAACTGAGGCTCCTTTTATAGTATGAATGAGGAGATAAATATATAAATGCATAAAACTTTTAGAAAAAACTTGGCAGGTGGAAAACCCATATAAGCACTAATTGTTGTTGTTGTTGTTGTTGTTGTTGTTATTATCATTATTATTATGGCTACAGTGCCATGACTTGTACATAGTTGATGCTCAGAAAATATGTCTTGAATGATGCCTCAGTGTCCATTAATATACGGTCTCTAAAATGTATACTATATCTTCTCTGTGGAAGGCTTAATTTTTATGAGCTTTTATCTCTAAAGTCACTCTTTGGGAATAAATATTGCATATCGACTGCTACAAATTTTCTTTTCTAAAATAAATACGAAGCAATTCAGAGGTATAGTTAGATCACAAGTTAAAGAATAAGTGACAGTGAGCATAAACCAGCTGAGTTGCCACCAAGAAAGCCCACTGAGGTCTAAACCTTCCCCCACCACCCCCAGACAAGCTTTCTGTGGATAGATCCTCATTGGCCTTTGGAGATTTCTAACAAGAGTCAGCATTTCCATGGGTCTCTTCACCCATGGACGCCAAATCACTATGTCGTCCAAGTTCAATTTCTCTCTGTGAAAGATAAGAAACCAAGGAAAGGATGTCTTTTTATTCTTTTTCCCCATGATCCCACAAAGATGCAATGACAAGGCAATAGGAGCTCCCAGTTCTCTGGCACCAATCACATCTGGAACTCTGTGATGACTACCATCAGGCTTTTTGAAGGCGGCAGCTCTAGCTACAAAGGCTATGCAGAAACACAGCACAATCCCAGGCCCCTTGTCCTTCCTGGGCCCCGCCTGCTCCATCAAGCCCCTGGGAAGGCTTCTGAGGAGGCAGTTTCATGGGCGACTGGCCATGCCGTGGTCAATCAGAGGCATCAATCACTACTTTCAAGCCAGCTGCCTCTCCAATTAATGCAAAACTGTTTAGTTAGTACCTTGAGAGTTGGGACTGAGAAGCAGCCTCAAAGAATATTCTTTAAGGATAAAAGCAAAACCTCTTTCTATACCTTATCATGAGATGTTTTTGTGTATTTGTTTTCACTTTTTAAGTTTATCTGAAAAGGAAGAGGATCATAATAATCTCCTTCCCACCATTACAACTTTTAGAGATGTTTACCGAAGCCAAACCTCTCTTGACGTTTGCCAGTTGCTAAATAGAAGTTGTTTCTCCTGCCAAATATACCCTCTCTTTTTTAGTGCTTATAAATAGATTATATATAAATAGGATGAGTTAATGCTGTTCATCTGATGAAACAGATTAAAATAGATGAACACAAAATTAAGGTAAAACAGGGTTCTATTGGAGTTTGTGGGAAAAGCATCAGAGAGAGCCTTGTGCTAGAGGCACCAGAAAGTGGAGAGAGAAACCCAAATTTATCCTGAAAGGACTATTCTTGACTTTACCAGCAAGATTCACAGGAGTGGCTGCTATACAGTCCCACATAGGGTGGCCAGCTTTAGAAAATACAAATATAGAACATCCAGTTGAATTTGAATGCCAAATAAATAACAAATAATTTCTTAGTGTAAGTAGGTCCCATATATTGCACGGGACCTACTTATACTAAAAATTATTCATTGTTTATCTGAAATTTCATTTAACTCATTGTCCTGTATTTCATCTGTCAACCCTCACCCCAAAGAATTTAAGTTGATCCTCAGAAGCCAAGGAGTTAATCCTTTTGGCAAATTCAATCAAAGGCCAGACGCTTTTGTCTAAATCAGTTAGGTTGGCAGAAAATTTGCTTGAATGATTCACAAATTCAGGACCTAGCAGCCTTCATGGCAACATGGTCAGTGGCCATCACTATTCTGAATTTTACCACTTCAGCAGTCCTAGCTGTGTGTACCTGTGATACATGCTTTAAAGTAGTAACCCATTCATATTTCAAACAGCAAATAATGTTATCATCAAAAGCATCTTCATGGTTGTACCCAGGCTCTATGCTAGGTGTTTATAGTTCTAGCTAATTTAATCCTCACAACTCTGTGAAGTTGGTATTATTCATTACTTGGCAAGTTGCAGAAACCTGTCCAGGGTCACACAGCTGGTAAATGGAGATCCCAGGATGGACATCAAGGTCTGTCCCACCCCCAAGCATATGTTCTCCTATCTCACCAATCAAATCAACACATTATTTTTTTTCAATTGCAAATGTGCAATGCGTGGAGGACTGCCTTAAATACTAGGGATTGACTCTGGTTGATGGCAAGGGAAAAAGACAGAAGACAAGAGACTGGAGTATTGTTAAGAAGACAAGACAAATGTATTGAAGTACAATTAATGAAAGACAGTAAAGAACTGTCAAAGTGACTCTCACTTGAAACTAGAAGGGTCCTGGGGATCAAATCAATATTACTAATAATGAGCATCATTTAATAAACACCTCTTAAATACCAGGCACAAGGTAGGCATTACAACTTTACCAGTATAGATGGGAAAGTGAGGCAAAGGCTGCATAGCTTTCCCAGAGATGCCAAGTAGTAGAGCTAAAAGAATTAAACCCACATCCCTATGATCACTCTCCCACAAAGCCCATACTCTAAACCACTAGGCTGTGATGCTTTGATATAATTCTTCTCAGAAATGTACTTTTAAAAGCCTCTCCTTTCTTTCCATGAGCTTCTCACAGCTTTCAGCTCACTGCAAAACACAAACATACAATTTACCCTCATGGGCCATAAAGGGAATGTAAATACTCCATAAAAGCCAATGAACAGATTTCAATCATCCATATGTAATCTTTGTATCTAGAAGGAAAGGGTCACTGCAAAAAAACGATTCATTACCATAAGGTCAACAAAAGCCAGCCTCAAGCATTTGTTTCCATCTCAGGAATCATAAAATAACTAACACCTGGAGCTCATCATGAGCTTTGAGGGAAGTAAAGGAAGTGAGCCCCCCCTCATATTTTGATTCCATTCAGTCACCATCGAATGAGTATCCCATTTGTACACAGGAAAAAAAGTGGCCCAAACAGCCTAGTTTGCCTGCATCCAAAGCCTCTACTGCTCCATGCCCAAAGACATGGAGACAAAAGAGAAATGTGTCACTAAGATGTAACCACTCTACTGTCAGCTATGTTCCGGGTCAATCAGGGTCCTTTGGTTGTAAGCAACAGAAACCAGCTTTGGCTAATGTAAGCCCAGATAATTTTTTACAAAGAGAGAATAAGAGGACGTATGACAACCCACAGGACCAACTGAAAGACTACAGAGTCAGGCTTCAGAATGAACACAGACCTAGATAACAGGGGACCCAGAGAGCAGAGAGCCACCTCCATGGAGACATATTTTAGCTCCAATTATAGTCAATATTCCAATTCCTGGGAGAGAAAAAAGCAAAATCCATGTGCTGTTACCAAAAAGAAAAGGAGAGGTGGTCAGGGAAAACATAATGTTTCTGCTTTGGAAGGCAAAAACATCAAATGGTTACAAAAGTATTGTGTAGCGGTTACAGGTGCACACAATGAAATCAGACTCCCCAAAGTAAGAATCCTGGCTCCGAGATTTACTGTGTAACCTTGGATAAGTTGTTTAACCATGTTGTGCCTCTGTCTTCTTGACTATAAAATGCTAATGATAATAGAACATATCTCATTTAGTTGTGAGGATTCAAAGAGTTACTCCAAGTAAACTATTTGGAATAGTGTTTACTATGTTGTAACTACTCAATAAATGTTGGTCATCATTCTTATCATTGATCTACATGACTGCTCTTGACCACCATGATTTGAGGACTGTTTGTTAATGCAGCTTCACCTACCTTATCCTGACTAATATGGGATTCCACCTTCATAATGGTTTAGTCCATTTCAACCAACACCTACTAAGCACCTACACATATCAGATTCTGAGTTTGGCATTAACACTCAGAAAAAGGAACTGTCTGCGCTTAAAAATGTAGCAGGAAATGTATAGTGTCTCTATAAAACATGGCTTTTACTATGCTCAATTCCACACCAAAAACAAAACCTAGAAACAGATGTCCAAGAGACACAGTTCCTATAAAGTTCTGGGTTTTACTGGTATCTCGCATACAAATTTACTCTTCTCAAAATGTAAACATCTAGGGCCTCCCTGGTGGCGCAGTGGTTGAGAGTCCGCCTGCTGATGCAGGGGATACGGGTTCGTGCCCCGGTCTGGGAGGATCCCATATGCCGCGGAGCGGCTGGGCCCGTGAGCCATGGCCGCTGAGCCTGGGCATCCAGAGCCTGTGCTCCGCAACGGGAGAGGCCACAACAGTGAGAGGCCCGCGTACCGCAAAAAAAAAAAAAAAAAAAAAAAAAAAAAAAAAAAAAAAAAAAAAAATGTAAACATCTAGAAGCACCTATGCCTCCCTTCTGTGAAACAGCATTTATACTACATATGTGTTTAATAAATGTGCTTACTAAATGTTTAATGATAAGAACCTAAGCAACTCCTCTCGCTACAGTAATAGAACAGCTAATAGGCCACTGGTGGACTGAACAGTAAAAAGAAGTACAGAATTGAGTCAACTAAATCCATAGGTCTCATTACCAAGAAGGGGATAAAATATTCTATACCAAAACCAATGCACAAATGCTGCCAAAAGTCACAGCCAAATATACAGACTGAACACAAAGAACAGCTGTGGTGAAAATTTTATGCTCTTTATTACACAACTTCTCTAAGGACCTGATTTTAAATTCAGTCACTGATTTCCTCATTTGTCAGCATGGATTGCCACAGCTGACCACAGAACCTAGTTGACAAATGGGACTTTTGCTATTAAAAATTATTCACTCAAGCCATAATTTCCAGTGGAATAAAAAATATATGGACATTACCATGTTAAAAGCCTATGTCTTGTGCATGAGCATTATTGCCTAAGCAGTTGTAACAGAAGGGACTTAGCTCTATGTGGGGTGTAGGCTTGTTCACAGAAGTATATGGGATTTTTTAAGGTTCCACAGTGCCCTGGAGCAGTATTTTAAATAAAGCCCCTTCAGGGGGCCAAAATGGTTAACCACCTTGCTCAACCCTGGCGAGGTTAAAGAGCTAGCTCACTGTTTGGAAAACATGGGCTACAATTTGGTCTTCCTTCTCCAGATAAGTCTGAATATGACTCTTATTTATGATCATGAATATGGACTGCCAATCAAGTCTCTGTGGCACAGAGCAAGACAAACAAAGGACATCCCAACCCAACACAGAAGTAATTTCAGTCCTAGGGACTATCACAAGCCTATTTAACTAGGCTGTTTTCATCCTTCAGGAAAGACACATCTTACACTAGAATATGAATAGCGTCACTAGAGGCAAGATCCAGGCCAGAAATTCCTTTTTGAGAAATATAAATCGTTGTAGGTTAATTGTATATCAGTTAACCTCCTCTATAAGAACCATGTGTGTTGAAATTAGAGTCTGCATCAGAAATCATGTGGCTTTTTATCTGTGATGTGCAAATTAAACATTTTCATATTTGCAATTTAAGCTTTTACTTAATTCATCATTTCCAATCTGATGAGGGTCCCATGCATCAAGGCCTTCTAAAGGTCACGTCTGATTAGGTGGGAGCAGCATGAAATAAATGTGAGGACTCTGGAGTTCCTGCCTTCAGTATCTACTCCCAGCTCCTTCTTCAGGAACAGTTTACATCAGTTATTTGAATCTTCCATATATATATATATATATATATTTTTTTTTTTTTTTTTTTTTTTTTTTTTTTTCGGTACGCAGGCCTCTCACTGTTGTGGCCTCTCCCGTTGCGGAGCACAGGCTCCAGACGCGCAGGCTCAGCGACCATGGCTCATGGGCCCAGCCGTGCCACGGCACGTGGGATCTTCCCGGACCGGGGCATGAACCCATGTCCCCTGCATCGGCAGGCGGACTCTCAACCACTGCGCCACCAGGGAAGCCCTCTTCCTCCTATTTTTATACCACTGTTTAATTTGCCACATTTTGCTATATAGGACCTCATTATCTAGAAATAAGGCAACACTGCCTTACTACTGCTTTTATGTTTTTTTTCTCCTTTAAGCAATGGTAGTTTTCTAAACAATAGCATTTTTTACATAAGTTAAAAACACAGGATATAGGCATATTGGCATATATACGTACTCATGTGAAACATGACATAAGCATATATCAAAATACATGATTGTATAAAAATAAGTATGTATATACACACAAACACATAACTACAAATGCACAATATAAATTTCCAGCTAGATAAATTTATTTACCTTTGGCATCTGGCAGTAACCTGACATCTGCAATAAACTGGTTATTAAATGGACCCATCAGCTTATAAACTGGTATATATATGCCACAGAGAATGTCTACCTAAAATCTGTTAGGGAGGCTGCCTAACCTAAAATTCATTCTCCCATCCTGCTTAAAGCCCCAGTTTCATTTGGAGGACCAAGGTGCCCAGTTGAGTCTACATTTCATAGCTTCCCTTGTAGCTACGTGTGGAGAGGTAAGTTCTGGCCAATGAAACACAAGCAGAGGTCATTGACTGAGATGTCCAAGAAACTCCTTAAAAGAAGTTTAAAGAGTTTTAAACTGGAACACACCCCTTTTTTGCCCTTGCCCTTGCCCTTGCTTTTCTGTCTGAAACATGGAAGTAATCATCATCATCATCATCATTATCATGGAATAATAATTCAGCCACTGTCTTTCATCTTGAAGATGAAAACCCATGCACTACTACTGAAAGAACAGAAAGACAGAAAGACCTGGGTCCCTAATACATTTTTGGAGCTACCATGTCAGTGTTAAAGGGCCTATTTCTGGTCTTCATTCATTAAAAGAAAAATCCCACCCTTAATTTCTTTATTTATGACAATTCAGTACGTATAAAGGATACCACACTAAAAGTTAAAATAATAATTTATGAGCTGATTAATGGCAAATGAATAAATACAATTCAGATTTTACCTTAATAAAAGCTGGTTTATTTTTCAATATTTATCATTAAAAAGAAGCATAAGATCTTTCAGACCCCATAATTTGGAAGGATTTTATCTGGCAAAACCATCCAAGTCCAGGGTTAACGAGGTTCACGTTGATGAGAACTGAACTCTAGCTGTTAAGTAAATAATAACACCAGTGGTGAGTTAGAGCTTTTCATCCCTAAAATTTGTAGCAAATTGCAAATAGCCCTATGGGGTAGGTAAAATTACTGACATAATTTTATTGACAGAGAAACTGAGTCATCAAGTCATAAAATAGCCTGGGGTCTATTTAGTAAATAAGCAACATCAGTTGAGAGAGACTGCAGTTAGTTTCTAAGGCCATCAAAGAGGATTCTTTAAGGGTCAGCATTTAATGAAACATTGAAAATGCACCCTCCCCATACCCATCATTATCCGAAAAAAAAAAAGTATGTGCATGTGTTCAAAGCAGGCAGCCAAGATTTCTTGGTTCTTAGAACCAGTGACTGCCTCAAATGCAAAGATCCTGAAGTCTTTTTATCATTTCTTGTCCCCTTAACCTAGCACAGGGCTGGGCACATGATAGGTGCCCCCAAAATGCTTACTGAATGAATTGCCATTTTCTAAAATCATCCTGTGGGCCATGCTACTTGTGAAATTCAGCCTTCACTTTGAATCAATGCTATTCCTACATTAGAGGCAGCCCTCCCTATTCTCATCATGCCCCCTGCCCCCAAGTTGTCCCTCTCAAGGCAGACACAGCATTCTCATGGGTCCCTCACCACTCTAAATTCAGGCCACCTCCGAAAATCCATCTTCCTTCTTGATTCATTCTTCAGCATGAACAGTGCAATGGTTTGATTATAGAGTAATAATTGATGGTTATGATATCTGATGTTGTATAAAAGGTTTGATTTCACGGCTGCATAACTTTCTACAAAACATCATATACAAAAAAAAATGTATATATATATATATATATATATATATATATATATATATATATATATATATATATATATATATATCCTGAGTAATGTCCTTGCTGGAATACTTTATTTCTAGAGGAGAGCTGCACTGCCCACAGAGACTGATGGGCCACTTTTAAATTAGCAGGAGCTGAAACGTCTGTTCTCCCCTTCCAGGCCATTGTTATGAACGGTCACATCTGGCCAATCTCTTCTTTGCCCCTGCCCTACAGGCCATCTTGGCTACTTGTCTTAAACTTGAGCAATTTGACAGGGTGTTTGATGGAGGTGGCCCTGAGGCAGAAGGCTGGTCATATTGAATCAAAATGCTGTAGCTTCGCTGAAGACCTTTCATCCAACCACTGTTGAAGGGCTTTGAGGCCCTCATTTACAGCAGGTGGATGAAGTGAACTTCCCATGGTCACTTAACAAGCCAAAGGCCAGGCAGGGCATTCCATAATCAAGTCCAGCGGCTGTGAAACCTCCACTTCTGCCATTTGTCATGCACACTCAGTGTTTCTTAAATAGCAGTCAGGAATTATCTATCCAAAGGGGTTTCTGGGAAAACAGGAGGTCGGAGGAATACAGTTATGGCGAGAGAAATGTATCTCTGCCTGGGGACACAGGCTCAAGATCGGATTCCAACTTCTCCAAATGAAGAAGAAAACCATCTTAATAAACATTATTTCCCATTTTCAGTCTACTTCAGAAGTCATTATATTCTTGTACCTCTCGGTCTAGACTCAGATAAAGAGAAAGAGTAATAACATCAAGTCAAAGGAAGGTTCCCTTTCCCTGCCATGAAAACCCAGACCCCTGGGTTGAACTCCTGCCACATTTGAAAGTCACCCTTCCTCCACAACTTCCATCTCCCGTCCACCAGACACCCAGAAATGTCAGCTAGACTGAGCAGTTGCAATCCTCTTGGAGAATCGTCACTCTATTTCCAAGACAGAAGTTATTTTTGCACAAAAGGGAGGGGGAGAAGACAGAGGAGAGGTTATTTACAGAAATTAGTTGCAGAGAAAAAAAAATGGGACTCTAAATGGAGAGATGATCAACATAGAAATATGTGTTAGAGCCTAATAAGAAACACATGCTTCACGCAGTACAACTGAATATAACCATTAGCAGCCTGGAAGAGAGGCTGTTTACTGTATTAAAGCTACCTTTACTGGTTGTATAAAAACAAAAAAGGATTGTATTGGGTCCATCACACTCCCATCTTTTCAATTACAGAGATAGAACAATCTCAGATTCCAAAGCTAACTACAAATCAAAATTGTGTTATGTTATCTGCTGAGACACAAATGGAAAATAAATACTGTTAACTGTCACTTTCCATTAGGTAACAGAAATTCAATTACATTTCAAACAAGCCTCCATGTCAACAGAATAAATCTGTTTCATAAATGAGCAGGTAACCATTTTTGATTCCAACTTCCCAAAGGGAAAAAATCAATTTTAATCACAATTCTTCAATTTTTTTCCATATGAATGTTTTGGAGTCGAGTACATCATCTGGTCTAATAAACAGTGTTGTACAGAAGAAGGGAAAAAAGCTGAAATTGGTTGTTGTTTGTTTCTGGTGCCTTTTAAACCAGAGACTCTTCATGTCCAGCTTAATTGAACTCTGTATTGTTCTGATGCTTTCACTTTAAAAGCAAATGTCAGAAAGCGGGGAAATGCACAAGCGAGATGCTGTCTGCGGTGGCGTTAGTTCCAATAAGAAATGTACATAGGGAATATGAATCAGTTTTAGTGGCAGACCTTGAGAGGGGACACCCTTCCACAAGCCCCACCCCAACTCCCCTTGAAATGTAAGGAGAATCAGGAAAGACAAGTTTCTGTTCTGGAAGATTCAGTCAACCAGAGGACAAGCTGATGAACCTGGGATGACTGAGAGAGCTTGAAGTAAATTGCTCACTCAGTACAAGGGTATTTTGATCTATAAACGCTTGCTTTATAGTTACCGGCTTGTGTTGCAATGGGACAGGCTTTTGGAGGGGAGCTTTTTATATTTTACTTGGCTCCTAATAAATGCCGAAGGGTATGATTACCAGTAATGGGCCCCCAAACTTATTATAGCTTGTTACAGGGCAAAGTACCCCAACAGCTACTACTTAGAGTCCGAACTATGACGCAGGCACTGCTGCAAGTACTCTGCGTAATTATTTCATTTAATCCTCACCAGCAACCCTGTAAGATAGGTCTCAGTCTTATCTCCATAAGTGGATGGAGGCACCGAGAGGTTAAGTACCTGTCCGACTTGCACAGCAAGAATATGGCTGGGCTGGGATTCAAGCCCAGGTAGTCTGACTCCAGAGTCGGTCCTTACAACCATCTCCCTGCCAGACTTCCAAATTCAACCCTCCTGGGCTCAGCAATGTTTTAAGTGTTCTAAGTGGATGACCATATGACTCATCGACCAAATCAGAACACTTTTAAAAGCGAAAAGGGATTCTATTAATAATTGTGCCAAAACAGAAGCAAGCTGGAACTGTCCTTGGCAAATAGGTGAACACAGCCCCCTTAATTATGAAGAAGGTACATGTTATAAAGAGAGTTTGAATGATAAAGGAAGACCTTAGCAAAAGTCATGTGTTACTGGCTTTTAAGAAAGGGGGATAGTGAGCTGACCCACTCATTCTAGAAACTACTAAGCCCCTGCTCTATGTCAAGCACTGTGCTAGGTGCTAAGATTATGGCTGAGAATAAGTCAGACAAGGTCATTGTCCCCTTGAAGTTTACATTCTAGTAGGATGTTGTGAGGTTCAAAATCAATTAAATGAGATAATACGCACAAGAACAGTGGTTTGAGGGCACACTAAAGTGGAATATATAGTAGACCCTTGAACAACATGGGTTTGAACTGGGCAGGTCCACTTACACGTGGATTGTTTTCAATAAATACATACTACATTTCTACACTATCTGCAGTTGGTTGAATCCACGGATGCAGAACTGAGGATACAGAGGGCTAACTGTAAAACTATACTCGGATTTTCAACTGCCCGGGAAAGGGGGAGGGAGTCAGAGCCCTTAACTTCTATGTTGTTCAAAGATCAACTGGACACCCAGCTATCACTAAGAAGCAGGGCATTAAGGTGGAAAGAATAAGAATTGGGGAGTAAAATAGACCTGGATTCTAATTTGGCCTTTACCACTTAACTGTCTGTGTGACCTTGGGCACATTAACAAACCACTCTGAGTCTCCATTTCTCTACCTATAAAATATAAATAGCAATATCTTCATCGCAAAGTGGCAGTAAGAACTGTATTTAATGTATGGTACATGCCTTCCACAATGTTTGCCACCACTTAAAACATGGTAGCCATCATCATTACTGGGATGTCTTCTGGGTCCTTGGACACTGGAGTAGATTCAAAATGCAACAAGCATATAGAATTTAAAGGATATTTAGCTGGCTGAATTTGTACAACATTTGAAGGGCCTAAAGGAGATAAGCATGGTGAAATCAGGGATATGTCCTCAACCTATGGAAGAAATCCGAATGACACAAAAATGGAAGAGGTGAAGAATAATCAGTACCCATAAGTTAAGAGAACTCCTGTCATCACAGGAGCAGACGACCAAGAAGGGGACAGGGGCAGTATGCTTGCTGGGTTCTTGACTGGGTCACAGATTTACCCCAAGACCTCGGTCAACACAGGGAACATCCATATTCTAGCTACCTTATCTGCAACTTCTGAGTGATGATCTAGGCCAGAGGATGGCAAACTTCTTCTAAAAAGGGCTTGAGGGCTTCCCTGGTGGTGCAGTGGTTGAGAATCTGCCTGCTAACGCAGGGGACACGGGTTCGAGCCCTGGTCTGGGAGGATCCCACATGACGCGGAGCAACTAGGCCTGTGAGCCACAACTACTGAGCCTGCGCGTCTGGAGCCTGTGCTCCGCAACGAGAGGCCGTGATAGTGAGAGGCCCGCGCACCGCAATGAAGAGTGGCCCCCGCTTGCTACAACTAGAGAAAGCCCTCGCATAGAAACGAGAACCCAACACAGCAAAAATAAATAAATAAATTACTAAAAAGGGCTTGATAGTAAGTAGTTTAGGCTTTACAGGCTACACAGTCTCTGCTGCAACTACTCAAATCTGTCATTGTAGCGGAAAAGCAGTCAAAGACAATACATTTAAAATCTGGCTGCAGGATCTCTGAAAACTAGGACTATGTCTTATCATCATTATATCCCCAACATCTCACTCAGTACTTAATAAAACTCATTGAATGAATGAATAAGTGAGTAAATAAATGAATCATAAAGCAAAGTTGAAGCTCTCAGTAACACTATTTTGAGTAGTGTTGGTATTTTCAGGTTAATGATGGAGAAAAGAGCAAGAGAGAAGAGTCAGCAGGACTTGGCACTAGCAATAAAAAGGTAAGTATGAGCCACATAGGGAGTGGGAAGCCAGCAAATGCTTTTGAGGAGGGGTGTGATACGATCAGGTCAATATTAAGGAAAGAATACTCTTAAGTATTGATATATTATAAGAGGGAAGCACGCTTAAAGACAGGGAGACTATTTATCCAGGCAAAAAGGAACCAGGGCCTATACTAGGGTGGTGGCAGTGATGTTGAAGAGTACAAAGTAAAAACATTTTAGAAATAGAATCGACAGGATTGAACACAGACAATAAGAAGGAAGTTTACACTAAAGATACCCTGAGTGTTATGTGTTAACGTCTTGAAGGACAATGATGATAGTAACAAGAGAAGGCTTATGGGGTGGGAGTGATAACACGGTGACCATGTTAAATTTGACATGTCAAAATCTGGAACAGAGGAGAATTTATCACTGATCAACAACTAAGTGTCACCCTCCCCACCCCCACCCAGTTCTCCAGCTTAGCTACCATCTCCCAACAGAAGAAAAATAACCTTCAGAGTCTTAGTCAAACACACTGATGAAATCAGTATTCACACTATCTACACATGTGCTGATTTATTAGTCTAATAGTCCACCAGAAAAGAGGTTAGCTTGGCTTCTTTTTCATTGACTTTAGTGATCTTTCTTTTTTCTCTATGTTCAATAATCAGCTATTTACTTCTCTTGAACTGCACTAGAATTTCTCTGAAGATTGGTAGTCACTGGCTTGGAGGATGTCTAAAATCCATCTAATTCTTTCTTAAAATTTAAGTCATCTATAACTTTCCAATCCTCTGGCCTGGCTCCCTTTCTGTGGGATATGCATACAACCACCAACAGTGGTCCTGTGATATATACCCAAGTCCCTGCAGTACTGCAGGTGGCTTGGGGCTGGGTCACCCCTATGACTCACCCCAACTTTGAAACCACTGAGCACCCAGTTTCAGTTTGAAGGTCATTGCCTTTGATGGCAAAATAAATAAATAAATAGAAATGAGGGGACTGGCTTCCTCTTTGCCCATACCTGCCCCAAGCAATAAGTTTATCTTTTCATCATCATCCAGAGGCAGATCAGGAAGTTGGCCCAGAGTTCAACTTCTCTTGCTTTTCCCTTTAAGAACAACCTCCTTCCCCCAACTGAGGCTCACTGGTCATAGCATGCTGTAGCTTCTGGTTTTTGTAGCATCCAAGCCAGGTCCCTCAGAGTCTTGCTCAACAGCTGTGACTATGGCTATGGTGGCAGAAAAGTGGTCCCCCAAAGATGTCAACGTACTAATGCCCAGAACATGTGAATATGCGAGGTTACACAGCAGAGGGAAATGAAGGCTTCAGAGGGAATTCAGAGTACGAATCAGCTAACCTTAAAATAAAGAGATTATATTGGTTATATATAATGGTTATATATATATGGTTGTGGTTAATCACTCACCACAGTGGAAGAGGTATTCAGAAGAGAGAACCAGAGAAATGGCAGCATGAGAAGGACTCAGCTGGATGTCACTGGATTTAAAGACAGAAGGAGGTCACAAACCAAGGAATGCAGACAGCCTCCAGAAACTTGAAAAGGCAAGGGAATAGATTCTGATCTAGAGCCTTCAAAAGGAACACAGTCCCACCAAAACCTTGATTTTAGCCCCATGAGACCCATCTCAGACTTCTGACCTACACAACTGTAAGATAATACATTTGTGTTGTCCTAAACCATCAAGTTTATGGTAATTTGTACAAGAGCAATAGGAAACTAATACAGTAGCACGTGCTGAATGATTTTCAGGCTTATGCCATCATTTTTTCTACCCAGTTACACATCTTATCAAATCAAAAGCTGCTTTCAAGCACTGCCTTATTCATTTTTCCATACTGTAAAACAAATATGATGCACACATGTTAGGTGCTTAAAATTTTTGTTGCTTTTACTTAAAAAAATAAAAGTTATAGGACTAAAAAAGATCTATGCCAAAATGTTAGTAGCTATTCAAGTGGTGATACTCTGTGAGGGTTTTATTTTCTTCTGTAGCAAGGTAGAAAAAAATATTTTCAAGATTCCTTTTAGAAATAGTCCTGTTTTCATTTGGGACTATTTCTAGATAAGTCTCTTGGGATGGAGAGGAGACATGGAGGGTTTGCACAAGCAAGACCCCAAAAATCAAAAGGACCAGTTAATAACAGCTCTGTGCGGCTAGCCTCGGGTCTGACATTCATGGCTTCCCTCTTCCCACCTTTGTAAATAGTCTCTCTATTAAACCTTGCTCAAATTAGTCTAACTCAAGTGTGACTTCTGTTTCCTCTTGGGAGTCTGACCAGTACAGTGACCTAGTACACACACACACACACACACACACACCTGAAAGTTGTTTCTTGAAAGTTTCAAGAAAACTTTTATCTGGCCATGCCTTATGCTGCCTCACCAAATAATCAAAATTTATTTCATGACCCTCATTTTGAAAGACCCCTTTTAGATTACATCCATGGTAGGAAACACAGGGGGAAAAAACCTAGTTAAGTGTGCTCTGTATTGGAAAAATAAAAGAGAGAAATTTGGGACATAGGAAAGAGAAAAAGGGGTGGTGGTAGAGAAGAATAAAGAAAATGGCCAAATAATATGGCAAGGCTGTCAAATGGCTGATAAGAATAGGCGTTTCTATCTTCAATTTGAGGTGATTTGTTTTGCTCTAACTTAAGCATCTTCCATCTCCCAAACCCTTAAGTAAAGTTTGCTATATATACAAATGCCTTGCATGCATGGATGTGGGTTTATTTGTTTGTTTATTTATTGAAAAGGGGAGAGAAAATTGAGTCAAGGAACAAAAGGTTCACTTCCAGGTCTATATAGTTAAAGTAGGAAGACACCCATGAGGCATCTCCATGGTCCAGAGGCAGTGGTACCATGAAAAGGGTGTCAAGTTCCCACAAGTTGTATAGTGGGGTTTCACCCAATCTGTCAAGACACTGGAGGCAGCTCTCCCCATTTGACACTTGGATACAATTCTTTCTTTCTGCTTATATTAAATTTTCTACAATAAATATATATTACTTTCATAAAGAGGAAAAGTGTCTTCTCCAAACATTTGTTTGAACTGAATGATGTCAAAAGCACATGCTATATGCCTGGCATTGGGGTAGGCACTCTTGTGAATTTGAGGCAATTAATTCTAATACCTGTCCTTGGTTTCAAGAAGCTTATACCCACCCCAAAATAAGGGGAAGCAAGGAAGAAGCTGAAAACAATTCTATTTTGCTACTGGACATGGTTCAAAAAAAAAAAATCAGGAGAGTTAAGAGTCATTGAGAAACACAAGACTAAAAGGAGCATGAGTTGATAAAGGCAGATTCTCTGAGGAGCCCAGGTACAGAAGAGGAAAAGGAAGTCTTGATTTAATACCAGCAAAGGAGCTGGTTCAGAAGATGAAGTTGTTGGAGCCATTAATTAACAGTGACCAGAGCCCCAGCTGACTCATGAGCCCACCTTCATTTCCAGTGCTGGGTTTTTCATTAGCCTGCCCTGCCTGTTTTAACAAATAGCCAAGACAGTACTATAGCAGTGCTATCCCCTGCCTCATCCTTTAGAGAGTGGATAAGACACAGACCCTGGTTCCAGAGCTCCAATGCCCAAATTCCCTGCTTTTCCCAACTAACAGGGAGTACAGCTATTCCCTCAGGAAAAAAAACAAAGAAAAGTAACTTTGAAAGCATGTCTTCTCTAAGGTACATTTAAATCAGGTTAACTAAACACATGAAAGAATGCTCAACATAACTAGAGAAATGCAAATCAAAACTACAGTGAGGGGGCTTCCCTGGTGGCGCAGTGGTTGAGAGTCTGCCTGCCGATGCAGGGGACACGGGTTCGTGCTCCGGTCCGGGAGGATCCCACATGCCGCGGAGCGGCTGGGCCTGTGAGCCATGGCCGCTGAGCCTGTGCGTCCAGAGCCTGTGCTCCGCAACTGGAGAGGCCACCACAGTGAGAGGCCCGCGTACCGCAAAAAAAAAAAAAAAAACTACAGTGAGGTATCACCTCACACCAGTCAGAATGGCCATCATCAAAATATCTATAAACAATAAATGCTGGAGAGGCTGTGGAGAAAAGGGAACCCTCTTGCACTGTTGGTGGGAATGTAAATTGATACAGCCACTATGGAGACAGTATGGAGGATCCTTAAAAAACTAAAAATAGAATGGCCATATGACCCAGCAATCCCACTACTGGGCATATACCCTGAGAAACCCATAATTCAAAAAGAATCATGTACCACAGTGTTCATTGCAGCTCTATTTACAATAGCCAGGACATGGAAGCAACCTAAGTGTCCATCGACAGATGAATGGATAAAGAAGATGTGGCACATATATACAATGGAACATTACTCAGCCATAAAAAGAAACAAAATTGAGTTATTTGTAGTGAGGTAGATGGATCTAGAGTCTGTCATACAGAGTGAAGTAAGTCAGAAAGAGAAAAACAAATACCATATGCTAACACATATATATGGAATCTAAAAAAAAAAAAAAGGCTCTGAAGAACCTAGGGGGAGGACAGGAATAAAGACGCAGACGTAGAGAATGGACTTGAGGACACGGGGAGGGGAAAGGGTAAGCTGGGACGAAGCGAGAGAGTGGCATGGACATATATACACTACCAAATGTAAAACAGATAGCTAGTGGGAAGCAGCCACATAGCACAGGGAGATCAGCTCAGTGCTTTGTGTCCACCTAGAGGGGTGGGGTAGGGAGGGTGGGAGGGAGGGAGATACAAGAGGGAGGAGATATGGGGATATATGTATATGTATATATATAGATGATTCACTTTGTTATAAAGCGGAAGCTAACACACCATTGTAAAGCAATTATACTCCAATAAAGATGTAAAAAAATAAAATAAAATAAAATAAATCAGGTTAATTTTTTTCAATTTTCTAGGTTTAGGGTCATATTCTCTTGCCTTAATTTTTTAACAAGCACAAATGTTTTTTGATTTATGTAGTATGTAGGGATTAATTATACTCTTTACCACATGGACAGTATGGGATTTGTTTGACATCTATTTGCCTTGGAGTTCATCTCAGAAAAATTGACTGTGTTAGTAAAAGCCTGCTTGAGCTGAACAGACAATGGCTTGCAAGCTGCATCCAAAGACCTCGGGTTCTACCAAGGTGTCTCAGGGGTCAAGTGTGAGAGCGAGAGGCAGGGCTGTAGACCATCTCACTTTAAATAGAGCTATTTGAGGTTCTGCATAATATTTCATTGGAAATAAAACAGGGGAAGGTTTCCTGTAGCTTAAAAAACATTGTAAACCACTGATTCTCGTTCTATTTGCTCATTTCATAGATGGAATAAAAGGGGTCCCAAGAAAATGGGAGACTTACCCAGGATCACCCAGCTAGCTGGTAATGGAATGAAGGTGAAATCTCTAAGAGGACTGATACAAACAGAGAAAATCACAGTCATATCAGGGATTTCTTTCAACTTTTCAGCATGAGGTATCAGAAAATGGAAAACACTTGAGGAGTTAGTATATTAAAGAAGAAAAAAGCCCAGTACTCCTGGTTTCATTCATTTATTCAACAAATATTATTGAGTACCTTCTATATATCAGATACTGTGCCAAGCAGTGAGGAAGAACCACATTCAAGATAGAAAAGGATGTCTTCTAGGAGCTCACACTCCAGTGTGAAAGAAAAAGAAAAGATTACAAACCAATAAATAAACAAAATAATTACAGATGTGATACATGCCACAAGGGAAATAAACAAGACGAGGTAGTACGTAAGTCTACAGATTGGTTAAGAAAGGTCACTTTAAGGAGCTGATAACCTGAATTTAAGCAGAAGGAAAAGAAGGAGCCAGTAATGCAAAAGGGTTAGAGAGAACATTCCAGATAAAAAGAACTCTAAGTGAAAAATCCCGGAAGTGAGAAAGACTGGGACTCATTCAAGAAACAGGTAAGGGGACAGTGTGGCTGGAACCTGGTGGAGACAGTGGCCAACATGAGGTTGGAGAGGTGAACAGAAAGCAGATCACATATGACCAGGTGGACCATGGTGCAATACTTAGATTTTATGCTAAGAACAAAGAATCTAAATCACTGAAGAGTTTTTAGACAAAGAGTCATATAATCTGACTTATATCTGAAGAATACTCTGGCTGGTGTGTGATGCCTAGTTTGTAGGAGATATAGGATAAATGCAAGGAAGACTAATAATGAGAGGCTATTGCATTAGTCAAGGAAAGAGATAATGGTGGTAAAGGTAAAGGTAAAGGTGGTAATATTAAAGACAGAGAGAACTGTATGAATTCAAACGATATGTTCCATATAAAGCCAATAGGATTTGCTGATGAACTGAATGGGGAGGAGTAGCGAGGAAAAGTGTGCTGAGTGGCTCCCAGCTGAACATCAGGGGGGATGGTATTTCCATTTATTGAGATTGAGGGGAGGGATATTTTGCATAGAGAAGTCAAAGTATTCATTTCAGGTATATTGTATTTGAGATGTATACTGGATATCCAAATGGAGATGATGAGTAGGATTTTGGCTATACACATACAGAGCTCAAGAGAGTGTTGAGGGATGAAGTTGAAAATGTGGCATCTGTAACTTGGAGATGGTATTTAAAAACTTGAAGTTGGGGAGATTCACCTCCAGTATGGCTGAAAATGCTCCTGTCAGACTGACCATCCCACAGATAAGAGCTATAAACTCCAGACAAAATACCAAAAACAACTACATAAGGCTCTGCAAAGTAAACAAAAGTAGACAGATTCTAGAAAGGAATTGTTAGATTTTAGAAAGGAATTGATATTTGGAAAAAGATATTGTCATAGATGAGTTTCTCATTTTTATGGTTTTTAGATTATTTGGGGCTGGGGGGGTGGGTGGGGAACCTGTCTTTCTGGCCTGAGGAATCAGAGGACAGCAAATCTCTGTGACCCTGAACCACAACTGATGAGGCCAACTGAAAGCTCCTCAGCTAAAGATAAAATACCTGAACTGAGATTTCAGCTGCTGCTATCCAAGAAATAGAGTTTTCTATCTGAGTTCAGACAAATTAACTGCCTATTAAAACAAAACAAAAAAAATCAACTCTTTGAAAACTATAACAGAATCCAGAATCTCCATGACAAAATCTGCAATATCTGGGGTACAATCTAAAATTACTCAACAGATGAAAGAGGGAAGAGATACGGGGACATATATATATGTATAACTGATTCACTTGGTTATAAAGCAGAAACTGACACACCATTGTAAAGCAATTATACTCTAATAAAGATGTTTAAAAAAATAGAAATAAAAAAATAGTATATGTATAACTGATTCACTTTGTTATAAAGCAGAAACTAACACACCATTCTAAAGCAATTATACTCCAATAAAGATGTAAAAAAAAAAAAAAAAAAAAAAATTTGGGCTTCCCTGGTGGCGCAGTGGTTGAGAGTCCGCCCGCCGATGCAGGGGACACGGGTTCGTGCCCCGGTCCGGGAGGATCCCACATGCCACGGAGCGGCTGGGCCCGTGAGCCATGGCCGCTGAGCCTGCGTGTCCGGAGCCTGTGCTCTGCAACGGGAGAGGCCACAACAGTGAGAGGCCCGCGTAACGCTAAAAAAAAAAAAATAGTATATGTATAACTGATTCACTTTGTTATAAAGCGGAAACTAACACACCATTCTAAAGCAATTATACTCCAATAAAGATGTAAAAAAAAAATAAATAAATAAATAAATAATAAAATTACTCAACATACCAAAATCTAGGCAACTGTGACCAGTATTAAAAGAAAAACAATCAAAGGAGAATAACCACAAGATAACCCAGATGTTAGAATTAGCAGACTATGTTTTTAGAACAACTATTAGAAATTTGAAGTGGATAATGTGGGGAGGGATAAATTGGGAGACTGAGATTGACATATACACACTACTATATATAAAATAGATAACTAATAACAACCTGCTATATAGCACAGGGAACTCTACTCAATACTCTGTAATGGCCTTTATGGGAAAAGATTCTAAAAAAAAAAAAAGAGTGGCTATATGTATTTGTACAACTGATTCACTTTGCTGTACACCTGAAACTAACACAACACTGTAAATCAACTATACTCCAAAATTAATTTTTAAAAAGAAAGAAATTTGACCAATGATGTAAAAGAGAGCATATTTGTAACGAATGAGTAGATAGGAATCTAAAAAAAATCAAATGGAGATGAGAAACGAAGATGGCAGAGTAGAAGGACGTGCTCTCACTCCCTCTTGTGAGAACACCAGAATCACAACTAGCTGCTGGACAATCATCAACAGGAAGACATTGGAACTCACCAAAAAAGATGCCCCACATCCAAAGATAAAGGAGAAGCCACAATGAGATGGTAGGAGGGGCACAATCACAGTAAAAACAAACCCCATAACTGCTGGGTGGGTGACTCACAGACTGGAGAACACTTATACCATGGAAGTCCACCCACTGGAGTGAAGGTTCTGAGCCCCATGTCAGGTTCCCAACCTGGGGGTCCGGAAACAGGAGGAGGAATTCCTAGAGAATCAGACTTTGAAGGCTAGTGGGATTTGACTACAGGACTTCGACAGAACTGGGGAAAACAGAGATTCCACTCTTGGAGGGCACACACAAAGTACTGTGCACATTGGAACCCAGAGGAAGGAGCAGTGACCCCAGGGGAGACTGAACCAGACTTACCTGCTAGTGCTGGAGGGTTTCCTGCACAAGCTGGTGGTGACTGTATCTCACTGTGGGGACAAGGACACTGGCAGCAGAAGTTCTGGGAAGTACTCCTTGGCGTGAGCCCTCCCAGAGTCTGCCATTAGCCCCACCAAAGAGCCCAGGTAGGCTCCAGTGTTGGGTTGCCTCAGGCCAAACAACCAACAGGGAGGGAACCCAGACCCACCCATCAGCAGTCAAGCGGATTAAAGTTTTACTGAGCTCTGCCCACCAGAGCAACACCCAGATCTACCCACCACCAGTCCCTCCCATCAGGAAACTTGCACAAGCCTCTTAGATAGCTTCATCCACCAGAGGGCAGACAGCAGAAGCAAGAAGAACTACAATCTTGCAGCCTGTGGAACAAAAACCACATTCACAGAAAGATAGGCAAGATGAAAAGGCAGAGGGCTATGTACCAGATGAAGAAACAAGATAAAACCCCAGAAAAACAATTAAATGAAGTGGAGATAGGCAACCTTCTAGAAAAAGAATTCAGAATAATGATAGTGAAGATAATCCAGGACCTTGGAAAAAGAATGGAGGCAAAGATCGAGAAGATGCAAGAAATGTTTAACGAAGACCTAGAAGAATTAAAGAACAAACAAACAGAAATGAACAATACAATAACTGAAATGAAAACTACACTCGAAGGAATCAATAGCAGAATAACTGAGGCAGAAGAACGGATAAGTGACCTGGAAGACAGAATGGTGGAATTCACAGCTGAGGAACAGAATAAAGAAAAAAGAATGAAAAGAAAGGAAGACAGCCTAAGAGGCCTCTGGGACAACAGTAAACGCAACAACATTCGCATTATAGGGGTCCCAGAACGAGAAGAGAGTGAGAAAGGACCTGAGAAAATATTTGAAGAGATTATAGTCGAAAACTTCCCTAACATGGGAAACGAAATAGCCACCCAAGTCCAGGAAGCACAGAGAGTTCCATACAGGATAAACCCAAGGAGAAACATGCCAAGACACATAGTAATCAAACTATCAAAAATTAAAGACAAAGAAAAATTATTGAAAGCAGCAAGGGAAAAATGACAAATAACATACAAGGGAACTCTCATAAGGTTAACAGCTGATTTCTCAGCAGAAACTCTGTAAGCTAGAAGGGAGTGGCATGATATACTTAAAGTGATGAAAGGGAAGAACCTACAACGAAGATTACTCTACCCAGCAAGGATCTCATTCAGGTTCGATGGAGAAATCAAAAGTTTTACAGACAAGCAAAAGCTAAGATAATTCAGCACCACCAAACCAGCTCTACAACAAATGCTAAAGGAACTTCTCTAAGTGGGAAACACAAGAGAAGAAAAGGACCTACAAAAACAAACCCAAAACAATTAAGAAAATGGTCTTAGGAACATACATAGCGACACTTACCTTAAACGTGAATGGATTAAATGCTCCATCCAAAAGACACAGGCTTGCTGAATTGATACAAAAACAAGAGCCATCTATATGCTGTCAACAAGAGACCCACTTCAGACCTAGGGACACATACAGACTGAAAGTGAGGGGATGGAAACAGATGTTCCATGTAAATGGATATCAAAAGAAAGCTGGAGTAGCAATACTCATATCAGGTAAATTAGACTTTAAAATAAAGAATGTTACAAGAGACACGGAAAGACACTACAAAATGATCAAGGGATCAATCCAAGAAGAAGATATAACAATTATAAATATATATGCACCCAACAAAGGAGCACCTCAATACATAAGGCAACTGCTAACAGCTATAAAAGAGGAAATCTACAGTAACACAGTAATAGTGGGGGACTTTTAACACCTCACTTACACCAATGGACAGATCATCCAAAATGAAAATAAATAAGGAAACAGAAGCTTTAAATGACACAATAGACCACATAGATTTAATTGATATTTATAGGACATTCCATCCCAAAACAGCAGATTACACTTTCTTCTCAAATGCGCATAGAACATTCTCCAGGATAGATCACATCTTGGGTCACAAATCAAGCCTCAGTAAATTTAAGAAAATTGAAATCATATCAAGCATCTTTTCTGACCACAACGCTATGAGATTAGAAATGAATTACAGGGCAAAAAATGTAAATAACACAAACACATGGAAGCTAAACAATACGTTACTAAATAACTAAGAGATCACTGAAGAAATCAAAGAGGAAATCAGAAATACTTAGAGACAAAGGACAATGAAAGCACGACGATCCAAAACCTATGGGCTGCAGCAAAAGCAGTTCTAAGAGGGACGTTTACAGCTGTACAAGCCTACCTCAGGAAACAAGAAAAATCTCAAATAAACAATCTAAACTTACACCTAAAGGAACTAGAGAAAGAAGAACAAAAAAACCCAAAGTTAGCAGAAGGACAGAAATCATAAACATCAGAGCAGAAATAAATGAAATAGAAACAAAGAAAACAATAGCAAAGATCAATAAAACTAAAAGCTGGTTCTTTGAGAAGATAAACAAAATTGATAAACCATTAGCCAGACTCATCAAGAAAAAGAGGGAGAGGACTCAAATCAATAAAATTAGAAATGAAAAAGGAGAAGTTACAACAGACACAGCAGAAATACAAAGCATACTAAGAGACTACTACAAGCAAGTCTATGCCAATAAAATGGACAACCTGGAAGAAATGGACAAATTCTTAAAAAGATATAACCTTCTAAGACTGAACCAGGAAGAAATAGAAAATATGAACAGACGAATCACAAATAATGAACTTGAAACTGTGATTAAGAATCTTCCAACTGGGCTTCCCTGGTGGCACAGTGGTTGAGAGTCCGCCTGCCAATGCAGGGGACACGGGTTTGTGCCCTGGTCCGGGAAGATCCCACATACCGTGGAGCGGCTGGGCCCGTGAGCCATGGCTGCTGAGACTGCACGTCCAGAGCCTGTGCTCTGCAACGGGAGGGGCCACAACAGTGAAAGGCTCACGTACTGCAAAAAAAAAAAAAAAAAAAAAAAATCTTCCAACAAACAAAAGTCCAGGACAAGATGGCTTCACAGGTGACTTCTATCAAACATTTAGAGAAGAAATAACACCCATCCTTCTCAAACTCTTCCAAAAAATTGCAGAGGAAGGAACACTCTCAAACTCATTCTAAGAGGCCACCGTCACCCTGATCCCAAAACCAGACAAAGGTACTACAAAAAAAGAAAATTACAGACCAATATCACTGATGAATATAGATGCAAAAATCCTCAACAAAATACTAGCAAACAGAATCCAGCAACACATTAAAAGGATCATACACCATGATCAAGCGGGATTTATCCCAGGGATGCAAGGATTCTTCAGTGTACGTAAATCAATCAGTGTGGTAAACCATATTAACAAATTGAAGAATAAAAACTATATGATCATCTCAATAGATGCAAAAAAGCTTTTGACAAAATTCAACACCCATTTATGATAAAAATTCTCCAGAAAGTGGAGAGTTACCTCAACATAATAAAGGCCATATATGACAAACCCATAGCAAACATCATTCTCAATGGTGAAAAACTGAAAGCATTTCCTCTAAGATCAGGAACAAGACAAGGATGTCCACTCTCACCATTATTATCCAACATAGTTTTGGAAGTCCTAGCCACGGCAATCAGAGAAGAAAAAGAAATAAAAGGAATACAGATTGGAAAAGAAGGAGTAAAACTGTCACTGTTTGCAGATGACATGATACTATACATTGAGAATCCTAAAGATGCCACCAGAAAACTACTAGAGCTAATCAATGAATTTCGTAAAGTTGCAGGATACAAAATTAATGCACAGAAATCTCTTGCATTCCTATACACTAATGATGAAAAATATGGAAGAGAAATTAAGGAAACACTCCCATTTACCACTGCAACAAGAATAAAAAAATACCTAGGAATAAACCTACCTAGGGAGACAAAAGACCTGTATGCAGAAAACTATAAGACACTGATGAAAGAAATTAAAGATGATACCAACAGATGGAGAGATATACCATGTTCCTGGATTGGAAGAATCAATATTGTGAAAATGACTCTACTACCCAAAGCAATCTACAGATTCAATGCAATTCCTATCAAATTACCAATGGTGTTTTTTACAGAACTAGAACAAAAAAATCTTAAAATTTGTATGGAGACACAAAAGACCCCGAATATCCAAAGCAGTCTTGAGGGAAAAAAACAGAGCTGGAGGAATCAGACTCCCTGACTTCAGACTATACTACAAAGTTACAGTAATCAAGACAATATGGTACTACCAAGCTACAGTAATCAAGACAATATGGTACAGTAATCAACACAATATGGTACAATCAAGACAAACTGGCACAAAAACAGAAACATAGATCAATGGAACAAGATAGAAAGCCCAGAGATAAACCCACACACCTATGGTCAACTAATCTATAACAAAGGTGGCAAGGATATACAATGGAGAAAAGACAGTCTCTTCAATAAGTGGTGCTGGGAGATCTGGACAGCTATATGTAAAAGAATGAAATTAGAACACTCCCTAACACCATACACAAAAATAAACTCAAAATGGATTAGAGACCTAAATGTAAGACCGGACACTATAAAACTCTTAGAGGAAAACATAGGAAGAACACTCTTTGACATAAATCACAGCAAGGTCTTTTTTGATCCACCTCCTAGAGTAATGGAAATAAAAACAAAAATAAACAAATGGGACCTAATGAAACTTCAAACCTTTGGCACAGCAAAGGAAACCATAAACAAAACATAAAGACAACCCTCAGAATGGGAGAAAATATTTGCAAACGAATCAACAAAGGATTAGTCTCCAAAATATATAAACAGCTCATGCAGCTCAATATTAAAGAAACAAACAACCCAATCCAAAAATAGGCAGAAGACCTAGATAGACATTTCTCCAAAGAAGACATACAGATGGCCAAGAAGCACATGAAAAGCTGCTCAGTATCACTAATTATTAGAGACATTCAAATCAAAACTACAATGAGGTATCACCTCACAGCAGTTAGAATGGGTATCATCAGAAAATCTACAAACAACAAATGCTGGAGAGGGTGTGGAGAAAAGGGAACCCTCTTGCACTGTTGGTGAGAATGTAAATTGATACAGGCACTATGGAGAACAGTATGGAGGTTCCTTAAAAAACTAAAAATAGAATTACCATATGATCCAGCAATCCCACTACTGGGCATATACCCAGAGAAAATCATGATTCAAAATGACACATGCACCCCAATGTTCATTGCAGCACTCTTTACAATAGCCAGGTCATGGAAGCAACCTAAATGCCCAACAACAGACAAATGGATAAAGAAGATGTGGTACCTATATACAATGGAATAATAACTCAGCCATAAAAAGGAACGAAATTGGGTCATTTTTAGGGACGTGGATGGATCTAGAGACTGTCATACAGAGTGAAGCAAGTCAGATAGAGAAAAACAAATATTGTATATTAACGCATATCTGTGGAATCTAGAAAAATGGTACAGATGAACCGGTTTGCAGGACAGAAATGGAGACACAGATGTAGAGAACAAATATATGAACACCAAGGGGGAAAGCGGTGGGGTGGCAGTGGTGGTGGTGTGATGAACTGGGAGATTGGGATTGACATGTATACACTGATGTGTATAAAATGGATGACTAATAAGAACCTGCTGTATAAAAAAATTAATTAAATTTTTAAAAAATCAAATGGAATTTCTAGAACTAAAAATGCATATCTGAAATTATTTTTTAAAAAATCATTAGATGGGCTTAACAGACCAGACGAATGATTCAATGAACTTGAATATATATAAATAGGTACTATACAATCTGAGGAACAGAGGGGGAAAAATTTTTTTTTAATGAACAGAGCCTCAATGGGGCAATATCAAAAGCTCTAACATATGTATAAATAGAAATGTTAAATAATATCACCTAGGAGGACAGAGAAGAGAAGAGGGTCCAAGGAAAATGCCCTGAGGGGGTTCCATCCCAGAAAGAATCAACAAAGAAGATGGAGAAGAAATGCTTTAATTTTCTTATCTATCAGAAAATCCACTTTGATGTTTTGCTTTTCTCTTTGTCTTATATCTACAAATACAGCAACCAAAACAAGTCAGATGCGGGGATGGACTTTCATCTACTAAAGTTGCAACTTACTGACACTATCAATACTTCTGTCTCTACTCTGTTACTAAGACCTAACCAGTAGTGTAAACTACAGAGATTTGTTAAAGCACAAAGGAATTTACTTTCCTAGAAGTTTTTTTTTTTTTTAGCTTGTTTACTGCTTCATCGCACAATAAAACTGTGGATAACATTCATCCAGGAATTCTACCATGAAAAATCCCCTGAAAAATAGATTCCAAATTTTAATCCATAATCAGAACCAAATTCACACCAGACAAAAGTTAAAACAGTAACCAAAAAAAAAAAAAAAAAAAAAATCAGAAAACCAGCAAGGTTCAGAAGCTTATTGAGACCAAAGAAAACGGATATTTCAAGAAATTGAAATCCATTCCAGTGTGAGGCTTACAGAAGAACAAACTTTAGCAGGTGAGATGTAAAGTGAAGATTAGAGAGGATTAAAAATGGTGTTTGAAAACAAACAGCCAGTGATAACAACAAATAATATTAAATTCTTTAAGTACATCAGAAATAAGACTGCTGCAAAGGGATCAGTGAATTGGCTAGACAAGCAGTGCACAAAGGAGATATTCAAAAGGATAAGGAGATTGCAGAGAAACTAAATAATGAATTTGCATCTGTTTTCACACTGGAGAATAAAGCAATAGAGGAAAGGGAGGAAAAACATTATGTGAAAGAGAGGCCCAGCTTAGATTGAGACATCAAAGAGAACCATGAGTCAATGAAACGGTAAAAGAAGGTATTGCCATGTTCCAGCCAATGCAGGAGGCATTCACCAGAGAATCCAGAAGTGCAAAATGTTTGTAATCTCTGATTCCTTATAGCTTTACCATTTAACATTTAAAAGGCTTCATACTGCAGTGAACTGGAAGGCAAGTTACACTCTACCATGGTTGGAAAATATACTTGATTTCTATGGTAGAGTGATCTCCAAACAGTAAAATACCCAGCCAGTATATTATAACTCACCTGGCTGGCTGATCAGAAGTTAAACAAGATTCTGGAGCTTTAATCCAGCCCATCTCAGAATGTATGGAAATGGAAATTGTCATATATGTCTAGTAGGAGGATAAACTGGTACCACCAGCTTTGGAGAACATTTGTAATATCTAATAAAGTTTAAAAAGTATATGTGAAATGAAGCACCGATTTCATATTAGGTGCAAATGCTAAAGAAACTCTAGGAGAAATTACAAGATTACTCACTGCAAGATTATTTTAGAGGTGAAAAATTGGTAACAATATAAATGTTCATAAATGGAAGAATGGATAAACAAAGTATATTCATACAATGAAATACAAAAGGAAGTTTTCAACTCCTAATTAACTAGATCTATATGTATCTGCTTACATACTTCAAAATCACAACATTGAGTGAAAAAAGTAAGTCAGTAACACCTAAAATTATAGAATACATTTTTTACATATTCATATTTTAGATAAGTAAACAAATATACTAGTAAGATATTCAACAAATTCATATTATGGGATGCCTCTGGAAAGATTGGGAGGGTCATGGAACTAGGGATGGATTGAATATTTCACTTTATCTTTTGAAGATCTATTTCTTTAATAAAAAATTTGAGAAAAATATGACAAAATATTAGCAATTATCAATTCTGGGTGGTGATAATAGAATTTTTGTCATAGTACTTTTTTTCTTTTCTTTCTTTCTTTTTAATTTTCAAGAAAAAAAAAAGTGTTTTGTCTATCACCGGGGTACAAAGCTTAACTTTATTAAATTGCTTGCTACTGAATGTACTGAGAGATATTACTAACCTAAACTCAAAATTTGCCTTGGAAATCTAAGGTGAAGGCAGAAACATTCTCTTCTGCTAACTTAGATCATGATACTATAGTCAGCATCTCTTCAGTCCCTAAGGCTGCCTGCTTTCCACCATCCAAGAATTCATGAAGAATAATTAACAGCTCTATGGTATTCCATTTTTGCCAGAAAGTTTGACTCCATTTTACAGAGTAATCAACAGAGGCCTTAGGTGTTAAGGAAAGAAAAGAAATCAAAACAAACTAGAACTCAGGGGTCCAGACCCCCTTATGTCCAAAAGACTTTCTTCCCACCACTATGTTTAATATTTGGCAGTTCTCTTTGAATTGAGTTCACAGAGTCAAGCCCAGAGATGACAAACAGCTGACATCTTGCATACTACTTCTGAACAATGATAGGTTCTTGGACCTTATGTTGAAAGGATGCTGACGCCACTAAGGTCAGTAGGGAAGTGTCATAATGGATTTGCAATGTCTGCATGAGCACAGGAGTGGGGGAAGAGGGGTTGTAAACCAAGCATCTGCTCTCCCAGGTTTAGCCACTTGAAGAAAATGGCCTTGGATAGGCTAAAACTGAAAATGCATGGTGTTTTATGGTATTAGGCCCCAAACATCTTACAGAATTCCATCCAAGAGTGCATAAGCTGCTGAACATTCAAAAGTACACCTGGGATACGAGATACATCAATAAACCAAGGCTTTCTTCACTGACCAGCTGGGCTCAGGCCAAGCCTTCACATGCCAATGACCCTGCAGCAGTGGTTCTCAACCAGGGCCAATTTTACTGCACTCCCAGGGGACATTTAACAATGTCTGCAGACACTGTGGTTGTCACAACTAGGACAATGCAACTGGCATCTAGTGGGTAGAGGTTAAGGATTCTGGAAAACATCATACAGTGCAATGCACAGGACAGTCCCCAAAGGAATTATCCAGCCCAACTTGTCAATAGTGCCACAGTTGAGAAACTCTTCCCTGAAGGTCAGAACATTTGCAGGTTACACTGCCAGGGCCTTGCTGGGCATTCAAAGCCAGACAAAACTGGGGCATTCTAAACGTTCCATCCTGGACCTGCTCTTCAGAAAGGACACTACATATCCACGGGCTCTGGCCTGCATGAAGAGCCATAGGCCAGCATGCACCCAATGCCCCAGAGGCCAGGCCAAGGGAGCAGCTTCTGAAACCAGCACTTTTTATTCCGACCCTTGAGGTTGGGGGCTCTGCTCCATTTGTCTCTTCTGTTGGATCCAGAATGATTTTCAGGATCATTAATGCTCTCATCTGTCTTGGTCTAACTCGAAGATCACAATTTCTTCCGAAGCAAGGGTCAACCAAGGTGATGTTGCATTTGTCAAGACCAAATGTTTCTGCCACAGGGGTTTCCATCTTGGATGGGCAGAGACACCTATAGCAGGGCTAAGGAGACACAGATACCAGGGCCAAATGAACCAACCACATCTCTGTAGCTGCTGAGTCAGCTTAGCATCCATGTCAAGATTCTAAACCAGTTAGCACAAAGTCCCAATGCTTTACTTTCAATGGTTATTTAGTGGACTATAATTCAATAACCTGTAGTCCTGTCACCCTCTTGAAGCAAAAGGAAAGAGGCATGATTATGCTGCTGAGGGGCCTTCGCTGCAAATGAGCTTGTTCCACAAACACCAATCTGAGAATAATTTTCAGAAACCCTCCATGTCAGTTTCTGTAACGGTGTCTTCCCACAGGGGCAGTGGCAAGACTCAAAGTCCATACATGGCTCTGCCATTTACTCATGCAAGATCTTGCCTTTGACATCTCTGAGCTTCCATTTCATCTTCTGCAAAATGGGAATAACAGTGCCTACCTTTAAGGACCGGCTTTGAGAGTGAAATGAGATCACATGAGATCACATATATACCTTGCCTGACACACTGTAAGAACTCTGAAAATGGAAATTAATTTTTAAAAGTCTTCTGGAAAGGTAGGCTTTTATTAAGCTACCATGTCTTGGGCTAATTCAGTACAGTTATGACTGCAAACATTCCTACCATTTTCATAACCCTCCAGCAGAACCCACGTTCATTTCTGCTATGTGTGGGGGGAGAAGAAAGTTACTTTATTTTGATTCAGAAAAAAAAAAGAAATAGAGGTATCAAGCTGTAACTGAGGACTGTTCCAAGCACTTTGTGGCTTAATCCTCACCATCACCCTATAGATAAGTAATATTATCCCCATTTTACAGATGAGGAAGATGTGGCCTAAAAAGGTTATGTAAGTAGCTCACCCATGGTCACTCAGCTAGTTGGTTAGCCTTTAACCACAGCTGCTTACCTCTATACATTCATTTATTTGTTGATTAATAAGCATGTACTGAATCTAGCTATATTCCAACCCTATTCTAGGCTCTGGGGATACAGAAGTCATTCATTCAGTGGGTATTGATTGAGCAAGGCCCTGACATTCAGCAGGAAAGTATGGCCAGTCTGGTGGAGTGAAATCAAATGTCCAGAAGTGCTGTGGTTCCATGATAGAAGGGAAAGGGATGAAAGAATAGTGGTCCAGAAAGGCTTCATAGCAGAGGGGACTTTGAGAAGTCCAGCTTTAGCAGGACTTAAGCAGGAAGAGGAAACAACAAACACCAAAAGAATTATCCCTGAAAAACCTGCAGGTAGATGGCTACTTGGCACCCTGTAGACAGAGAAACCAGTTGTTTGGCTGGACTTTTCCCTTCAGAGCTGGCTGCCACACTCCACAGCCCCCAGCCCAGCCCCGGACAAGCATCCATCTTTACCCAAGTACAAGAAAAGAATAAATTCCACAGGACGGCATTTCAAAGCACCTACCAAGACGAACGTGCACTCTGGCCTGGTTTTTTGTTTGGGAAAATTGTGTGCTAAAAACAGCAGATAAAAAGGAATCCGTGGGCATAATTTATTTAGACTTTCTAAAGACTGTGAAGAAGGTATCTCTCATAGGAGGCTATTAAGGCCAGGCAGGCAAGTCTGTAACTACAGGGTGAAAGGTAAAGTTCTGTTGTGATTAAAGGCTTCTTAAGCTAGGGGAAACAAAGAGCAGGAATAAATAGCCAATTCTCCACATGGGATGCTAAAAATAATGGGGCTGCTCAAAGATTAGTCCTGGGGCCAGCGTTGTGCTATCTATTTTTAATGATTTGTCAAATGAAGTACAGTAAATAGAAAAATGCAGGTAGCTAATAACAAGAGAGTGCACGGTAGATTGGAGAAAGCACCCAGCTTGTAAAGTATTAGGGAGCCTGGCCCAGCCTGGACCTCTTAATACTATTCTCTGGGCCTCAAATTTCTTTATCTGTGAAATGATGAGATTACACATGATATGGCCTAAGGGCTCTTAGACCTGTGAAAATAGTTAAAACCCTTCAACTTGAAGTTAAGGTCGAACCAGAAGGAAAAAAGAGAATTAAAAAAAATTGAGCAATCCATGATCAAAAGGAGCATCAGAAAAGGCAAAGGAAACATTTTCGCCCTGCTATTTTTGTGTCTTGATTGGTCCAGAATAAGTGATAACTTCTTCACAGAAGGCTGTGCGCATCCCAGTGGACAGCTTCATGAGAATGCCTATTCTTAGTCTGGCATCATCAAAAGTGCCAATAAACTGTATGCAGCATCTTTTTTAAAGCACTGATAGATACACAGAAAAGTATTATTAGGCTATGGCCTAAATCAGCCCAAACAACAACTACTGGTTAAACCGAGGATGTGTAATTTGGAGAGCCTCTGAATCCCTTCTCTCCAGAAACTGCAATCTGATTGATGAATTTACAAACACAAAAGAGATGACTCAGAAGTTATCACTAGCTGTGCCACATTGATAATCCAGCCAATAAAAGTTTGAAGAACTTCCCAGATAAGGTAGGATGTGAGCATCACCTTCAAGGATAAATACTATTTCTGAGAATGGAGAGGAACGGGGAGATCATTCCAGATTTAAGAAAAAAAAAAAAAAATCTGGAGCAGAGAAGTAAAAAGAAGAGATCAGAAATAAAGTCACTGATTTGAGAAAAGACTTAGTTTGTCCTGAGATAAGAGTTAACATCGTTGTGAAAATACAGAAGTGTCAGGAAAGATAAAAAGTACAAATGAAGGGACTTACCTGGTGGCGCAGTGGTTAAGAATCCACCTGCCAATGCAGGGGACATGGGTTCCATCCCTGGTCTGGGAAGATCCCACATGCCACGGAGCAGCCAAGCCCATGCACCACAACTACTGAGCCTGCGCTCTAGAGCCCACAAGCCACAACTACTGAGCCCACACACCACAATTACTGAAGCCCAAGTGCCTAGACCCCATGCTCCACAACAACGGAAGCCACAGCAATGAGAAGCCCACGCACCGCAATGAAGAGTAGCCCCCGCTCGCCACAACTAGAGAAAGCCCACGCACAGCAACGAAGACCGAATGCAGCCAAAAATTTTTTAAAAAATAGTACAAATGAAGTAATTAATAGATGAGGGTTCATGAATATGCCAGATGGGCATTCTTAGTTACCTTGTGCCACAATGCAAGACCAAGGAAACACTCCATGAAATTAAAGAGAAAAAATAATTAATGGGTTGAGGAAGTGCTTTTAACATCACACAATTAGCTCTGGGGATTCACTGCTATAGGAACTTTCTTCCCCAAGTAGCTTAGTGAGCTTTATTTTTAATAGAATTATATGTTCATACCAGTAAGAGTTCTATCTGCAGTTATGGCTAATGTTATTAATACTCATAACTCAAGGCAGACATTTGGGTTCAAGAAGAAATTTTTCCCTCCCATTAAATTGTTGCCGAATGAGTTGAATGCACTCCAAGAAGGATAGGTTACGTTTCTCTAAAATACCTGTTTCTATCCACAGGGCTATCTCTGATTTCATAACGATTCTTTTTTTTTTTTCTTTTCTCAGTTACTTTTTCATGTTTGTTGCCCCAAAAGCTGGCTCATCAAAAAGAGAGACAATTGCTCTCTAAGAGTCAATCTGGACCCAGGTGTGTCTCACATGTAAGGCAAGGCCTCCAGAAAATACCTACACAAGACATGTGGAATGATTAATGCTGAATGGCAGGAGGACCAGGAAAAGGCATCAGAACACTAGAGTGGACTTCTCTTCATTTAGTTGGTAAACTTAAATTTCTAAATGATGGCTTTCCTTAGAAAATGTTTACTTGCTGTGAACCACTGCCACTAGCTCTCTCCAGCCTTCTTGAGACATCCTGTTTCTGGCAAGTTTAAGCAATGTTCTCTAAAATTATCCTCTATCTTCAATATCATAAAAAGGAAGAAAACATTGCATTCTTTTTACATTCTAGAATGAATAATATAGTTTTCACAAAAAATAAATACAACACTATAACTAATATGCCTCCTAGATTCTATTCTACTCAATTTACCTTTCCTTAGTTCTGACGGAAAATAGACAACCTTAGCATTCAATATTTGTCACAATATATACACTCCTTCCCTTTCTCCCTTTCTTTTTACCATAAAGCAATGCATTTAAAATGAAGACTTGGTTTTACTCTTTTTGACATTCCTGAAGTATATTTAAGCATTAGGAACTTGAAAATATTTTGCCGGGTAATGAACATCCTTTGAAAGCTATAGGCCTTCTCATATAAAAACAGAGATGGGGTTTGATGCTCAAGCTGGTAAACATGTGTCTCCATTGCAAAAAGCTCAGAGAAGCTCCTGGAAATATGTGTAAAGGCTTTACATAAGAATGTGTCTCAGCATGTAGTGGAGATCATCCAGATTTTACAGATTGCAGCCAAGAGAAACATGCATAGACAACTATAGAAGCTAGGTAATAAACTTCTGAATACCTGTTTGCTATTTTGACAAAAATTGCACTTGGGCAAACAATATCAGTAGCCAGAAAATGACTTCCAGTAAGCCAACCCTTATAGTCCTCTAAAATTACAACGCTATTCCAGCAGTTTCCAGAAATCAGCCTTACAAGGCCACCAAGACATCCGGGCCCCCATTTTCTCTCCCCTAGTCCCAGCTGTACCAACAAAGAGTTGCCAAATGTAGGGCCTGACTCCTCTTTGTGCAAGCCTGAATTATCTAAGCAAGCTCTGAAGAAGAGGAAATTCATTTCTCTGCTAAGTCATCATGTAAAGCCTCCAAAATAGAGGTGCCCTTCGAAATAAACTTGCTGGTGTCGATTCCCTCATCCTAAACGATACTGTGTAAGAAGGATCAAGTGATTAAAATGAAGCAAAAAGAAACAGAGGTCACCCAACACCAGGCTTTTAAAAACTGGGGAGATTCCAGGCCTCAGAATGCTTGGAAAACTAAAATGTGTGTGATGCAACCATCAAACCCAAAGGCCTTCTTCGAACTCGTGTCCAATTAAAATGCATAATCCTATAATGACGAAACTGGCAGCCCCTCAGTAGTTTGACTCATGTTCCTGCTAAATATAACTGAAGATAGTTTTTCCACTAGGAACTACTGTATTATTTTCTCCCAAATGGGAAACAGAAACTAATCTCAATATATAAAGAAGTCAAAGCAAAAAGGATGACACAAGTACATCTCTGACTTTACTTTTTTCACAGCAGTACCCTGCTGGAACCACTATTCCAGAACCCAGAGAGGCACCAATAAAGATGTTTATGGACGGATAGGGAAATATTTGTCAGAAGCTGTACAATGTAAAAATCACCTCTATCTGCTACATACAACTTGACTGAAATGATTTAGTCTTAATGTATGATGATGGACGTTGGTTTGTATTGTTTAGCTCTGCAAAGGCCACTGCCAAAGAGACCAGTATTTCAACTGACTGCTATTTCTCTCCAATTCAAATGAAAAGAGACTTCAGAACAGACAACACTCAGCAGGAAGCCTATTAGAATTCTTTGTAAGGAGCAACTCTGGACTTGTCCATAAAAGAAAGAGCAACAAAGTGCTCAAATCAAAAATTTCACGGCCTGCACGGGATTGTTTCTGCTTCTAAAATAGATGGTGGATTAATGGAGAACGATGACCTAATAGGAGCATCAACCACTTTTAGAACATAGCTGCCCCAAG
This sequence comes from Hyperoodon ampullatus, assembly GCF_949752795.1. NCBI lineage: Eukaryota > Metazoa > Chordata > Mammalia > Artiodactyla > Ziphiidae > Hyperoodon > Hyperoodon ampullatus. The sequence continues at coordinate 176,218,735 of NC_136914.1, forward strand.
AAGCCTTACAAGGAATTATTCCAACTATAATGCTGTAGAACTCCTTACCCACTGAGTTAAAATCAGCTCAAATCCATTTGCTCTTAATGCAGAATTTCCTGATTATAGCCTCCGCTTATTTTGTCCACATACCAAATCTGCAAATGGTTCTTTAAATTGGTGACTTTGGAGCTTGCTTCACCAGTGGCCGGGGTACAAAATTATTTTCTCCCCTCAGGTGAAGCGTATTAGAAAAAAAAAAAAAAAAAACATTTGGTGAGAAATGCATTTTGAAAATGAAGCTTGAGTGGTAGCTTCACTACAATGGAGAAGCAGAAAATAATCGAACTGCAGCTTTCCTCTTGACAACCCTGATGGCTCATCTGGTGACACTTCAGACACTTTATTCCCAGCTGACTTGTTCTTATACATCATTTTTAACTTCACATTTTTTTGGAGGGAGAAAAGGATCTCTTGGATGCATGTGTAACTGTGTGTGTGTGGGGGGGTGAGTGTGTGTGTGCACACGCGTGTGCAGAGATAATATTAAACTGGCATGCACTTGCTTCAGGCTGTGGTATACTGGCTTATGTTCGCTTTTGCAAGAGCAGATTGTTAAATTTGCAGGAATTCTGCAAGTCCCTTGACATCATATGGGTGGCTTGAAATTGACTGTGGTGGGAGTATTTACACTACAGAAATCGACATGCACTATGAGTCAGCACTTAGTCAGGGCTCCCTCCAAAAACTTCCAAAAGCCTGGGAGTTTTTGGAGGGACAGTCAGTTGTTAAACATGTACCAGCCCACCTCTGACCACTGCTATGCCCGTTGTTTACATAGGCGTCCATCCTGACCCACTACAGTGTCCACTTGGGTCACACCCAGCATGTTTAATATCACCCTCATACACGTGTAACCAAATAAGGTAGTTGCAATGACTACTTTTTCTTTGGATGTAATCATTGAAAAGCAGCTCATACTATCACAGCATCCATTATCAGAAATATACACATATGTATATATTTGATCATGGAGTTAGACCTCAGGTAATCCATGGAATAAATTCTGGACGGCTTAACTGCTGGTAGATCCCAAACATATCATTTGGGAAGGAAGAAACCATGCTGGGCCTTAGAGAAAAACAAAATGAGTCAGTTCTCACTGCTACCTTTGGCCAGCCCAAACCCTGGAGTCATCCAGCATGGGGGAGATTTTCTAGTCAACGAATGCAGCACTCATCTGCTCAAGCACATAGAAAGATAAATGATGGGAGGTTACTGACAACACTGAAGACTCCCCCTCCCCACAAAATGGAAATTAGCAGGCCCCCAAATCAGAGCATTAAAGCAAAGATCCGCCAACATGTGATTTTAGTAAACAGAGTAATTTGGGCTTTTGGAGAGCATGAAAATTCTGTCAGGATTACAATGTCTTCTACCACAGACCTTAATTTCCTCTGTCATGGAGAATATGATTAGGTTCAGTCCCATTTGATTGTAGGAAACGTCAGTTCCCATTAACAAAAGAGGCACAAGGAAACATGGTGCACATTTTTAACCCCTTTGGGCAAGGAGGAATTTTTTCAGCCCAAACTTCTCATTAGCAATATTCAAAGCTTTTAAACCCTAGCTAGGAGTTTACAGGAGTTTACCTACTAAAATCACCTCCCTTCCCAGGGGAGGCTATTTTTGTCCCAGCGTTGACAAAAGAAAAAGTGAAGGTCATGTATAGGCTCTTTTGTTTGGTTTTATTTTGTAATTTGAGGGATTTTTTTTTTCCACACCACCCACCCCAATCTATGAGAAATCCTGCTCCTTGCATGAATGGAGCTTATTTTAAATGGTCTGATTCTTTGAGGGCAGTCGGGGGGGAGGAATATCCTTTTGGCTACCTGCATTGCTTGGCCATTCGGCCCATGAACTGGTTAGAGCAGGTGGTTTTCACATGCACCACATGCACCAGGAAATTACAGTCCAAGACCCAAACCTGTTTCAGTAAACACCACCACCTCGGCTGTTCGCTACAATTCCACTGGACCCTCGGCAGTTCAAACAGGGCACCTGGGTCAGGCTGCGAGCTTAGCAGGCACAGCTAACCCCAGCTGCCCAGCAAACAGTTTATGTTGGGGAGCAATCTAGAGATTTCCTAAGATAAGGATGCTATTACAGGCTGACAAATGTGGAAAGGAACAGAGTGGGCAGCTTTTGTCCAGACTGACCCCGGGGTGAGCATGCTAGGATTACTGCTGATTGGGGATAAATGGCAACCGGTGATTTATTTGTTCAAGTGAAACCAGCGAAGTTCATCCTTCAACACCATCTCCCATCTCTCTTTAAGATATTTTTTTTCCTTCTTCTTCAGGCAAAAAGACTTTGCAATTTTGGGAACTCTTCAAATACCATCATTCCAGTGAACCCCATTACCCATAGGATAAAATCTGCAGTCCTTAACCAGACTTTGACGCCCTGCACGACGGGATCCTACCCACCTCACCAGCTCCAACTCCTTCCACTGGTCCCCGCAACCTACTGCATCAACCACAAGGGCCGCCACTCAGGTTTCTGAGTGACCCGAGCTCCGCTCCACTTCCTGCCTTAGCTGATGCTGGGCCTTCCTCCTGGGGCTCTTACCTGGCAATTTCTCCTTATCCTTCTTGTTCCAGATTGAATGTTATCTGCAGAGACTTGGCTAGGTCCCCCATTATGATCTCCTGGGGCCCTTAGCCCAATCACAAATTATTAATTATTGGTGACTATCAGTTTGAAATTTTGCTCCTCCATTGGAAAGGACTGTGTCCTATTCACCTAGCACTCAGTGCAACACAGAAAATTGAAGGCTCAAGTTTTGAATGCTCGCCAAGGTCAAATGAATGAATGAATGGAGTAGTTGTGCAAGAGCTACTGATTGCCTATGAGAGAACCTAGCAAAAAAATCAGCCGAACAAAATCTTCATCTTAAGTGTGCACAAGCTACGGAGTGAGTTTTCTCTCCAAGCCCTCCTCCTCCCACCATTTCAACACAAGAATTTCAGATGACCCCGCCGTTCCATCAGGGTTGTCCTATCAAATCTCCTGCCTGGCTTTCAAGACCCTCCTTTACCACCATCACCACAACAGTTAACATTGAGCGTGTTCTATGTGCCACGTGCATTGATAAGCACTCTCTCCTAACCTAGTCACTCCTCACCACAGTCCATAAAATAGTGTGGCAGGGGGGCTTCCCTGGGGGCGCAGTGGTTGAGAGTCCGCCTGCCGATGCAGGGGACACGGGTTCGTGCCCCGGTCCGGGAAGATCCCACATGCCGCGGAGTGGCTGGGCCCATGAGCCATGGCCACTGAGCCTGCGCATCCGGAGCCTGTGCTCCGCGACGGGAGAGGCCACAGCAGTGAGAGGCCCGCGTAACACACACACACAAAAATAGTGTAGCAGTTGAAAGATGACTCCAGATGGCTACAGATTCTTTAACATTCCTCCCATTGAGAGGTGGGGTCTTTGTCCCCTTACAGCTGAGCTGGCATGTGACTGTTTCGACCAATAGAGTGCACTGGAAATGACGTCATGCATCTTTCCAGTTCCTGTCTTGGAATGCTCACTCTGGGGGAAGCTAGCTGTCATGTGAGAAGTTTGAGTCCCCTGAGAATTGTCATGCAGGGAGGAAACCCTAGCGGGTCACAGGAAGAGGTCCTGGGGAGAGAATGCCCAGCCAGCCATCCGCTGTTGCATTCATCCCAGTGCAGGTGCCAGACATCCAGATGAAGATGACATCTTGCACACTCAACTCAGTGGAGCCTTCACTTGACTCCTGCCTCAGCAGATTCCACTGAGCCCACAGAATTGTGAGAGGGAATAATTATTTGATGTTTTAAGCCACCACGTTTAGGGGAAGACTGCCATACAGAAATAGATAACCAGAACACATGAATACTATTATGACCCTTCCTTGACAAATGAGGAAAGTGAGACACACAAAGCCTACAACCACACCGTTGGTAAGGAGTGGGGCTGGGAGTCCAAGCCGGGCAGCCTGGCTTCAGACCCTGGGTGCCCTTCCATGATGCCACACCACTCCACAGCGATCCACCTTCTCCACTTGACTGCTAGACATAGTCTCCAGCTGCCCTCCCCTCTATAAGGGTCCCCTTGCCTTTTCTTCTGCCCACCTATCTAATCCCCTTCCTCCGTCAGGATCCCCTCTCTGAATCCTCCACTGATGTTCGCTTCCTCCAAGTTCTTTGGCACATTTCAAGACATCATGTAGCCTCATCTTTCATTGCTCTGGTACTACACTTCATGCTACATACTCTCCTTGAAGGCCGAGACCAAATCTTTCATTTTTGCCCATCTTTCAACAGAACCTTGCCCATCCTCACACTGCCCAACACAATGTACATACGATAGGACATTCTTCAGCCACACTGCCCAAGCCCATTGCCTTCTGGTAGCCTCTGCATTTACAATTCGCTTTACTTGGAACGTTCTTTCTTAGCTGTCAGCCTGAGCTGCTCCTTTACAGCATTCCCATCTTGGCTCCTATCTCCCCTCCTCCTCAAGAGGCCTCCCCTGACACCCGTATCTAAACGAGTCACCTTTCCCCACTCCCAGACGGTCACGCGCCATCTCCTAACCCTGCAGTGTATTATGTAGTTGTGTATTCCTTTTCTTATGTAGAGAACAAGTTCCAGAAGGACAATGAACTTGCCCATCTTGCTCGTTGCTGTAGTCCCGACACTAGGACAGCATCTCAAAAAAATATTTGCTGAATAAATGAATAAATATTTGTTTACTTAATCTTCATTTCTTAGGAAGTTCCATCAGGAAGCAGGCTTCCTAATGTATATAAAGCATTTTCCCCTAACATTTCAGTTGCATCTCTACTATAACATACATCCTTCCATTTCTCATTTAAGAAACACCTCCATGTGGCCCTAAGGTAAACTCCACGTTTAGCCAGATGTTGACTTTGGGCAGTAGCTCACATGATGCTTTGTTATCCAAGCCACCACTGACCATCCTGTATGACTGAGGCTCTCTGGGGATCAGTGGCTTTAAAGCCGGTCCTCAGAGGTGTCTCTAGGATGATTCCAAAGAGAGAGGGAGGCTGAGCAGACCTACTTCACATCACTTCATGCATTAGTAAAGGCCACATAACTGGAGATGATGGCATGACAATATTAAACCCAGTGGAGGTTGGCTGTGCTTATGACTGTAAACACAGAGATTCAACCCAGTATCGTCAGCAGAGTAAACTCTCAGTAAACTCTCAATAAACACTTGCTGAATGAACGAATGAATGAAATATTTTTGCCTTGTATTTTATCGCTTACCACTTATTATTTCAATATGTACAAGAACCGAGAGTGCATCTCTTATTTTGTGTATGTGAAACCTACCAAAGAATAGTAGCTAAACAGTTGTAAAATTATTTACACTAATTGGCACAAGGCAAAACTGAAATATAAATTATCATCTATACTACCCAAAAGACATAACGTGCAGACGGTGAAGTCTATAGAAGACAGGCTGTAGCCTGGGGGGGCTAGTAGATGTGACACTCTGTTAACATCAATTAATTTTCTCAAGTGTAAACTTCAGAAATTAGCCTAGTTTCACTGAGCCTCAGTTTCCTCATCTGTACACTGAAGACAATCTCTTGCCTATCTACCAACCTGAAATATTCATAATGAGTCTAACATAAAATAATAGATAAGCAAATACTTTGCAGAGTTAAAAGTGTGGTAGGGATATGAGCTTATGACGTGTCCTGTCTCCCCATCTTCCTGACTTTTCAAAGACTTCAAATACCTTTGAAATATTAAACATCTATTTAGTGTATTATTTGCTTTCTCTAAGTTTCACGATCCATTCACAAATGACAATTACACGTTTGTTCCAAATGTTCCATCAGCAAAATTTTTCCTAATCCTTTTATAAGTCTTCACAAATACTTTGATTCTGTTTTCCCCATTTTTCTGCAAAGGATCCTATGATATAGAGAGCTTCTCAATCTTACCAGAGGCTGAGGATAATTGAGAATAGCAAAACAAAAGTCAAAATTCTTGAGCATCTAGTCTGTGGGTTGCATTATAGAGCTGAAAGCCACTGGGCCTACCAAATAGTCACCAGGAGAGAAGTCAGCACAAAAGAAACTGGCTTAGTGGTCCTCAAGGCGGTGGCGGGGGGTGGGGGGTGGTAGGTGCAGGGGGAATCAAAATCACCTGGAGGACTTGTTAAAACACAGATCACTGCACTTCACCCCCAGAGTCTCTGATTCACGATGTCTGGGATGAGGTCCAGGATTTTGCATCACTAACAAGCTCCCAGATGATGCTGATGATGCTGGTCCAAGGTAAATGTAATTATACCCATTTTCTGTATTAGGAAACCGAGGCCCCAAGTATAAGCTTGGCCCTAATTCCAGCATGTTGATTAACCAAATCAGTGTAGTCTTCAGAAGGTCAATTAACCTCTCCATGGCCCATATTTTTCAATTACTGAAAAAATATTACCTGAGATCTTGTGAAGATTAAAAAGACATGATGTCTAAGAAGTGTTTAGCAAAGTCAAAAGCAAGTGCAGTTCCCGAAAGCTCCTCTATCACAGGACTCAACCTGCTGGAGAATAACTAAGGTAGAATTCCAGGAATCTCAGCGAATACTCATCTTTTTGTCCTTTTTCTATCTGCGTGGGAAATTTTTAACCACCATCTTGACAAAGTACTCCACCATCCAAGCATTACCATCCACAGGGTTTTTTTTTTTTTTTTTAATCACTGAATTTGTTTTTCCAAGAAATTTCTTTATCTGCTGTAATGGGTGTCGGGGTGGGGGGACATGGATGGCAGGTTAGTTATTATATATTATATGTACATTATATATTATATAATATAATTTGTATATATTATATATACAAATTGGACACTTCCCCAAGACACTTCTTAACTGAACAGCCAATGTTTCCTGGGTTGTGACATGCAGTTATGTTGAAGAATAGTATGAGCATATCCTCCTTTTGTATAAGGTTTCCTGATTTGGCTTTCAGAGGATTCAAGGTATTTGATTTCTATATTTAGAAATCCAGGGCTTTTTGGTATGCTGCAAATCACGCTGAGGCAAGATTAATTGTAAGCACTTGTACTTAAAAATTAGTTTCAAGAATAAGAACCTTCAGAGATTTCCATATTGTATTCCACTAGAGTATCATTAAGGGAAGCAATTACTTATCAGGATATACTCAAAACAACTTTATTGCGTTCGGAGGAAATAATGGGAGCTGTCTGTCTAAATTACTAGACAGGGGCCCTGGAAATCACTTAGCATAATTCTTGGCATAAGGTAGGCAGTCAATAAATGGAACAGAAGTCACGTAAATGACCACCTAGTATGTGTTAGGTGTTTGTACATGTTATGTCATGTGGTCTTCATCATGGCCCCTGAATTTGGTATGACTATGTTCATGTGTAGATGAGGAAACTGAGATTCATAAGAGTTAACTGATATCACCTGTTCATTAGGTAAGTAGGTGAGTTAAGCTGCCAGCCCACAGGTGCTTGAAGCCAAAAGCAAGTTTCTTTCCACTACACTCAGCCATTTCCTTCCTTGCTTCTATCCTTCTTTCCTTTTTGTCTCCTGCCCTCTATCAAGTTCCTCTCACAGAGACCAGAAGTCTTTGTAAATGCCAGCCAGTGACAAATGCTAGCAAGCCATTCCCATTTCATGGATTGGTTCATAGTAGGAAAAAGCGGTCCCTCAAAGCCATCCCTGAAAGCTCTCAGAATAAAATATGGAATGCATTTCTGAATCTTATCCCTCAGTGCTCAGCCATAAGCACTAGGGTAACTTTCAGAGGATCCTGTATTTAGGAAAACAAAGTGTCTGTCTGTAGACAACAGTCACACGATAGTCCATCACCCAGGGCCGAGATTCCCAGCTCAGTATGAACAAGCTGCTCAAGGTGACAGAGATGCATGGGAGGAAAAACTGGTCTTCTTTCCAATTTGAATCACAAGTATTTCCTGGAGAAAGAAGTCAGGTGGATATGCCCATTTATTTATTGCCTAATGATACCATGCTATATAAAAATAAGTAAATAAATAAAAGTAAAGTACCTACTGATTTATTAGTTGATCAGAATACATGTAGGTCCAGAGCAATACAGGGACTAATTGAGGACTTGCTCTATATTCCCCCCAAAACACCAGTTGTCTTTCTCTTCTATTTTTTTCCCTTTTTTTTTTTTCCATTCCTATACCACCATCCCTCTTGCCTCTTAATGGTTTCTGTTTTCCACAATCTGTCTTTCTCTCAATCTGTCCTTTTGGCCCTCTCTACGAGGACTCTTTTGTCCTCATCTCCTGAGTGCCTTTTCCCTGGTATTTTGTGCCTGGTTCCAAGAGGAGATATCCGAGTGGCAGCATTTCCACCCCCCTGTTGGCAAGAGCTTTGTGTCACTGTGTCATTTCAGACGCATTGATCTATCAGCTTCTCCTGCTTCCAGGAGAAGGGGATGGTCCAGGTGTAAGCTATTTCCTCCTGAAAATCATGCTGAAAATTGTGCCCAGTGTCTCTCTTTAAATGGATTATGGAAACTAGATATTTTTAGGGGTTCTGTCTTTCTAATTATAAAATTAATAAACATTTATTCAAAGTACAGAAAAGTATGGAGAAAGTAATCACTCAGCATTATTGCAGTATGGAAGCAATTATCGTTAAACGTGCATATATTTTATTTCTGCATTTCAACACATATCATAAATTTGCATATATCACTAATTTTACTTATATGCCTACATTGTCCATGCTATTACAATTCTCAACATTATTTTTAATGGCTACATCTTATTCCAATATATGTTTATACCAAAATATACTGAATCATACTCCTTTGATGACTAAATAACTTAATCATCAAAGAAAAATAGTTGGCTTTTTTTTTCAATTTTCTGCTGTTTTAAATAAATGCTCCCATGAACAACTTTGTGCAAAAAGTTCTTTCTGAACATTTCAATTATTACCTTAGGAAATAATTTAAAAAGTAAAATTGTTGGATCAAAGGTTATGAGCATTTTTAAGGTTCTTTATGTTGTTTAACTGCAGTCCAAAAAATCTGTGCTCTCTCCAAATTCCTTTTTATAAATGTTAGAAAGAAGTTTTACAAAGAAAATAATCACCTCCTGATTTGTCATCTGGGAGAAGGCCCAAAACATCGAGGTCCATCTTCATTCTGACTCACCAGCTGCTCTCCGCCCACCACCTACAGAGGGTCAACAGCTTCTGCCCTCTAGGTTTTTTGCAAGACAAGTCAAATGAAGCCACTCTCTTATTCATTCATCCGACCAACAGTTGAACAGTAGTTGAGCCATTATTTGCCAGACACTGTGCCAGGTGCTGAGGACATAAAGAGGAACAGAACTTCATCCCTAACCTATAGGAACAGTGGTGTTTTGGGGCAGACAGACATGTAAATGAATGACAGCACCACGAGACGAGGGCCCCACAGAGGTGGGCCTGGGCGCCCCAGTGCTCCCACAAGGGCATCTGTAGGGGGCGGGGGAGAGGGGGAGTCAGAAAGACCTCCTGGTGGGGATGACACCTGACCATTCCCCCAACAACGTAATAATAGTTACTCTTTCTGAGCACTTCCTTTTGTACTTACAAGCATTTCCTCATTTATCCTCAGATCACCTCCATTAAAGAGATACTACTGCTCTTTCACAAACTTCACAAATGTGATCTTGGACAAATAACTTGTCCAAGATCACAGAGCTAATAAAGGGTGAAGCCAAATGTGACCCCAGATATAACTTCAAAGCTTTACATCAAATGCAAACTATTAAATATAGAAGAGATAAACAACAAGGTCCTACTGTATAGCACAGGGAACTATATTCAATCTCCTGTGATAAATCATAATGGAAAAGGATATGAAAATAATATATATATGTATAGCTGAATCATTTTGCTGTACAACAGAAATTAACCCAACATTGTAAATCAACTATACGTCAGTTTTTAAAAAGAAATGAAAGTTGTACTCAAAGTTCACATAAAAAAGTAAACAAGTTAAAATAAATTTGGAGTGATCAAAAAAAAAAAAAAAGCTCTACATCAAGCTGATCCATGGCTCACTACAAGCTCTCCATCAGCCCAAATAAAGCTCCTGAGACGTGACCTCCAACTGCGTGGTTCCATCTGTGAAGACAGATTGAGGTGCCTTCCCCACAACTTGACTTCTCCCAGGCAACCTCCCTTGCTCTGTCCTCTCCTTAGCTCTCTTATCACCCAGGAGGACTTTCATTTCCTTTTAAGCTGGGTGCAACTAAAATTCTGCTCTTTTCCCAGCCTGGCCATTAGGGTATAAATTTGTTCTAACTGCAGAAAACGGATAGAATGAGAAAAGGATCAGTGATGACCCTCTGGACCCCAGCTTCTCTGTCTCTAAAGAAAGGAGATCAAAAATGATGATGTGACCACAAGCACTGAAATTGACACTGTGATTAAAAATCTTCCAACGAAAAAAAGCCCAGGACCAGAAGGCTTCACAGGCGAATTCTATCAAACATTTAGAGAAGAGCTAACACCTATCTGTCTCAAATTCTTCCAAAATATAGCAGAGGGAGGAACACTCCCAAACTCATTCTATGAGGCCACCATCACCCTGATACCAAAAACAGGAAAATATGTCACAAAGAAAGAAAACTACAGGCCAATATCACTGACTAACATAGATGCAAAAATCCTCAACAAAATACTTGCAAACAGAATCCAACAGCACATGAAAAGGATCATACACCATGATCAAGTGGGGTTTATCCCAGGAATGCAAGAATTCTTAAATATATGCAAATCAATCAATGTGACACAACATATTAACAAATTGAAGGAGAAAAACCATATGATTATCTCAGTAGATGCAGAAAAAGCCTTTGACAAAACTCAACACCCATTTATGATAAAAACCCTCCAGAACGTAGGCATAGAGGGAACTTACCTCAACATAATAAAGGTCATATATGACAAACCCACAGCCAACATCGTTCTCAATGGTGAAAAACTGAAACCATTTCCTCTAAGATCAGGAACAAGACAAGGTTGTCCACTGTCACCAATATTATTCAAATTGTTTTGGAAGTTTTAGCCACAGCAATCAAACAAGAAAAAGAAATAAAAGGAATCTAAACTGGAAAAGAAGAAGTAAAGCTGTCACTGTTTGCAGATGACATGATACTATACATAGAGAATCCTAAAGATGCCACCAGAAAACTACTAGAGCTAATCAATGAACTTGGTAAAGTAGCAGGATACAAAATTAATGCACAGAAATCACTTGCATTCCTATACACTAATAATGAAAAATCTGAAAGAGAAATTAAGGAAACCCTCCCATTTACCACTGCAACAAAAAGAATAAAATACCTAGGAATAGGGGGGTTGGGGGGGTGCTGTGATGAATTGGGCGATTGGGATTGACCTGTATACACTGATGTGTATAAAATTGATGACTAATAAGAACTGCTGTATAAAAAAATTAAAAATAAAACTTAAAAAAAAAAACCTAGGAATAAACCTACCTAAGGAGACAAAAGACCTGTATGCAAAAAACTACAAGACACTGATGAAAGAAATTAAAGATGATACAAAGAGATGAAGAGAAATACCATGTTCTTGGATTGGAAGAATCAACATTGTGAAAATGACTCTACTACCCAAAGCAATCTACAGATTCAATGCAATCCCTATCAAACTACCACTGGCATTTTTCACAGAACTAGAACAAAAAATTTCACAATTTGTAGGGAAACACAAAAGACCCTGAATAGCCAAAGCAATCTTGAGAAAGAAAAATGGAGCTGGAGGAATCAGACTCCCTGACTTCAAACTATACTACAAAGCTACAGTAATCAAGACAGTAGGGTACTGGCACAAAAACAGAAATATAGATCAATGGAACAGGATAGAAAGCCCAGAGATAAACCCACACACATATGGTCACCTTATTTTTGATAAAGGTGGCAAGAATATACAATGAAGAAAAGACAGCCTCTTCAACAAGTGGTGCTGGGAAAACTGGACAGCTACATGTAAAAGAGTGAAATTAGAATACTCCCTACACCATACACAAAAATAAACTCAAAATGGATTAAAGACTTAAATGTAAGGCCAGACACTATAAACCTCTTAGAGGAAAACAGGCAGAACACTCTATGACATAAATCACAGCAATATCCTTTTTGACCCACCTCCTAGAGAAAGGAAATGAAAACAAAAATAAACAAATGGGACCTAATGAAACTTCAAAGCTTTTGCACAGCAAAGGAAACCATAAACAAGAAAAAAAGACAACCCTCAGAATAGGAGAAAATATTTGCAAATGAAGCAGCTGTCAAAGGATTAATCTCCAATCTACAAGCAGCTCATGCAGTTCAATATCAAAGAAACAAACAACCCAATCCAAAAATGGGCAGAAGACCTAAATAGACATTTCTCCAAAGAAGATATACAGATTGCCAACAAACACATGAAAGGATGCTCAACATCACTAATCATTAGAGAAATGCAAATCAAAGCTACAATGAGGTATCACCTCACACCAGTCAGAATGGCCATCATCAAAAAATCTAGAAACAATAAATGCTGGAGAGGGTGTGGAGAAAAGGGAACCCTCTTGCTCTGTTGGTGGGAATGTAAATTGGTACAGCCACTATGGAGAATGGTATGGAGGTTCCTTAAAAAACTAAAAATAGAACTACCATACAACCCAGCAATCCCACTACTGGGCATATACCCTGAGAAAACCATAATTCAAAAAGGGCCATGTAGCTAGTCGGAAGCAGCTGCATAGCACAGGGAGATCAGCTCGGCACTTTGTGACCACCTAGAGGGGTGGGATAGGGAGGGTGGGAGGGAGACGCAAGAGGGAGGAGATATGGGGATATATGTATATGTAAAGCTGATTCACTTTGTTATACAGCAGAAACTAACACACCATTGTAAAGTAATTATACTCCAATAAAGATGTTTTTTAAAAAATGATGATGAGTGGGGCTTCCCTGGTGGCACAGTGGTTAACAATCCACCTGCAAATGCAGGGGACACGGGTTCGAGCCCTGGTCCGGGAAGATCCCACATGCCAGGGAGCAACTAAGCCCGTGCACCACAACTACAGAGCCTGCGCTCTATAGCCTGTGAGCCACAACTACTGAGCCCGCGTGCCACAATTACTGAAGCCTGTGCGCCTAGAGCCTATGCTCCGCAACAAGAGAAGCCACTGCAGTGAGAAGCCCGAGCACCACAACGAAGAGTAGCCCCCACTCACCGCAACTAGAGAAAGCCCGCACTCAGTAACGAAGACCCAACACAGCCAAAACAAAAATGATAATAAATAAAATAAATTTTAAAAAAATCTTATCTATAAAATATAAAAAATGATGATGTGTGAGCCCCTTTGCTAGTCTCATGGTGTAAAATTCCACGAGCCACTGAACCACACCATCAGCATTTAGAGTCACTATTAGAATGCAAAAGCGAGGGTTTGGTTCAAATTGAAAAGGCAGACACTTGTGGCCTCTTCCAATGAAGAAGAAAGGAAGAGAAGTGTTTTAATGATTTTTTAAATCATTTCCTCCCAAGCACAACAATGAGAATATATTTGCCGGAGAATGAAAAGAACACAACATCAATTTAGTGCGCAAAACTGCTCTCAAACCTAAGGGCTGGTCTCACATTTTTCATTAATTCCAGGCTGATAACTTTCAGCATTAGGCCCCGGTGCTTCATCCAACTCAAGCTTCCTAGAAGCACACAGGCAAATCAAAATTTCTTTGGGTTTGCCAAGAAGTCTTTCAAATATGGAGTACAACTCCGGCTGCAAGTCATTTATTGCTGCCTTAATTTCACTGTCAACCATACATTCTCCATTAGAAACTTCCATCCATCAACACTGTTAGTTTTCTCATGAAATTATAGAGACTCAATACTCATCTTCCTATGTGATGGCAACAAAAATGGTCTCAAACATAGCTTGTCAACAAAAGTACAAAGCTTAAAACAAAAAGAGCCAATAGCTTAATTCCAAAGATGCCACTTGGATCATATCCTCCCATCCACAAGAACCTTCAATGCCTCCCATTGTTTACAAAATTCAATCCAGTACTTGTAAATTTTTTCTTATTATAGTAAAACATATATAGAAATAATATACATAACTTAAAATTTACCATTTTTACCAAAGTGTGCAGCTCAGTGGCATTAAATGCATGCACATTGTTGTGCACCCATCACCACTATCCTGCACCCACGAAAAAATAACCCCTCATTCCCCCTCCTCCCAGCCCCTGGAAACTTCCATTCTCCTTTCTGTCTCTAGGCATTTTACTATTGCAGGTCCCTCATATAAGTGGAACCACACAGTATTTATCCTTCTGGGTCTGGCTTATTCCCGTAGCTTAATATTTTCAAGGTTTATCCATGCTATGTATGTATCAGAATTTCTTTCCTTTTTAAGGCTAAATAATATACCATGTATTCAGTCCAGTATTTTTTGCATGCCATTTTAAGCCTCCACATTCTGGCCTGATTTTTTTTTCTTCTTTTTCTTCTTCGTACTTATTTTCCATTACATAGCTCTGTGCACTCTGGGGTAGAAGAGATTAGTCAGGAGTTCCTTGCCTCTTCCCCAGGAATTTCAAGTCTCTTCCCCTTTGCTCACACTGGTCCCCCATCCCAGCACACCCCACACCCTGCTTTCTCTACTCTAAATCCTGGTGGTTGCATGAGCTTGATTCAACACCGGCTCCACCACAAAGATTCACGGGAGCACGGATCAAGAGAGATCTATTAAGCACCCACTAAGCTCAAGGACCCTTCAATTACAGTCAGACCAGCTGTAAAATGTGTGCTTTCACAACAGCAAATGGAAGTTCAAGTACCTTCCTGAATACATGTGTCAATTCTTTGGTAGTCCCCCTTTTTGTTAAAAAATTTTTTAATGTTTCTTACTTATGCCAGGTAATAATATGGCTAATGTGTACTGAATACACATATAGAATAAAATATATTGCATGTATAGTCTCAATTTTTCAATGTAGTCCTGAATAGTCTTTGGGGGCAGTAGACTATTTCTAATGTAACCAGTTTGAACTGAAGACAGATATCACTTTTGTTCAAAGAATAGTACAAATATGTTCTCCTCTTGATTTCCCTTCCAAGTTATAGATTAAAATATATTAAGTGGTATCAATAAACTGACAAAAAAAGAAGTCACAACTGCACCTCTTTTTTTTTTAACAACTGCACCTCTATTATTTAAACTGCTTCCTGAAAATTCTGACCGTATATTTCTCTTTAAGATTTACAATGGGGCCTCCCTGGTGGCGCAGTGGTTGAGAGTCCGCCTGCCGATGCAGGGGATACGGGTTCGTGCCCCGGTCTGGGAGGATCCCATATGCCGCGGAGCGGCTGGGCCCGTGAGCCATGGCTGCTGAGCCTGCGCATCCGGAGCCTGTGCTCCGCAACGGGAGAGGCCACAACAGTGAGAGGCCCGCATACCACAAAAAAAAAAAAAAAAAAAAAAAAAAAAAAAAAAAAAAAAAAAAAAAAAGATTTACAATGGCGCAGATTTTATATATCATTTTTTGTGGTCATATTAGTAATAACAGCATTAAAATCTTAAGAACTGTACAGTACTATATTTAATTATCTTCTGCCATAATTATACTGATTAAACACAGCATAAGAGACCATAAAGATAGATAAAACATTATGGCTACAAAACTGTTTTTTAATGTCCATAAAATGAGTATTAAGCCCTAGGTGACTAAATTAATATCACCCATACAATTTTATGGGATTTCTGTCCACATCCAACAGTATCATTTGCTGTGATGGCAGACTTTTTTTTTTTGTAGCAGTGTTGAAACTTGAACTAACACTTTTCAAATAGATGAGAACATGGTGGGCTGACTTAGTCAACTTTACCGGAAGAAGAGGTTTCTGTTTGACCAACGCTTCAGGCTAATATCAACTGCAGACATTTAAACCCAGTGACCACCCCACTTCCTTTCCCATTTACTCCTCACCCCAGCAGGCAAACAAAGAGGTAACATTTGTTTGATGCATTATCCATTTCTTCATTTCCTTCTAAACATTATCTCCAGAGATTTGGGCTTACACTGACAGCACAGGCAATCAAGGGAGCAGATTTACATTTTCCATCTGAAGAATGAGCCTCTGGAACACCCAAGGACGTTCATACTGAGTGACCCGTGCTATTACAGAGATTAAAGAACATGACAAAATCCCAAGAAAAATTCACTCTAAAAGCTAATCCTGTGGGGAGGAAAAGAAAACTATTTGAAAGCTTTTCAAATATAAAGAATAGCTCCCAGGATAATAATTTAGCAATTAAAAAATTATATATACATACATACATACAATCAGCAGAACTAAAATAAGCCTACTGATCTAAATGCATTATCACCGCTAAAAATCTGCACAGATTTTTCTAACAGTGCTTGAAAAATGAAAATAGAGTTGAATACTAAGATGATTCTTTTATTAAATCAACAAATATATTTTAAGAACCTATTGTGAACCAGCTAAGTCCTAGATGTGGTAGATAAAACAGTAAACAAAATCAACACAGACTGTAGAGACAGACTTGTGGTTGCCAAGGGGGAGGAGGGAAGAGGGGGAGGAAAGGATTGGGAGTGTGGGATTAGCAGATGCAAACTATTATATATAGGATGGATAAACAACACGGTCCTACTGAATAGCACAGGGAACTATATTCAATCTCCTGTGATAAACCACAATGGAAAAGATTATGAAAAAGAATATATATATATATATATGTATAACAGAATCACTTTGCTGTACAGAAGAAATTAACACAGCTTTGTAAATCAACTATACTTCAATAAATTTTTTTTAAAAATCAACACAGGGCTTCCCTGGTGGCACAGTGGTTGAGAGTCCACCTGCCAATGCAGGGGACACGGGTTTGTCCCCCAGTCCGGGAAGATCCCACATGCCGCAGAGCGGCTGGGCCCGTGATCCATGGCCACTGAGCCTGCGTGTCCGGAGCCTGTGTTCCGCAACGGGAGAGGCCCACGTATGGCAAAAAAAAAAAGAATGAAATAAAAAATCAACACAGTCTCTGGGACCTTATGAAGCTTACAGTCTAGTGAATGAGGCAGTAAACAAACAGTGACACAAATAAACTGTGATAAGCGTTTTGAAATAAAAGTTAAGAGTACGTTGAGAAAAAATAACAGCAGTATTTACTTTAGATTGGATTGGACACAGATCAGCTTGTCCAAGGAAGCAAAATTTAAGACATGAGGACATATAGAAGTTAGGTTGAGGAAGGCATCAAAGAAACAACATTGTAGGTAGAAGAGACACATGATTAAAGTCCCTAAGGTGAGAAAGAGCTTAGTGTGTTTGACACACTGGCAGTACACATGTACCAGGAAAGCAGGGTTCAGATCCGTTTTAGTTACCACTTGCTCACAGAAGTGTCTTGTTCATAGAAGGCGCTCACAAACTATCTACTAAATGGTTGTTAAGTGAGTAGATGTGGCCAGTGTTCCTGGAGTTTAGTGAGCAAAAAGGGGAGCAGCCTGAGATGAGGCTGTTCACCCAGGCAGGAGCCACATCATGGAGGGCCCTGCCGCCACTTTGAAGACAGTTCCACTGCCTCACCACAACACCCAACAAACCCACAACCAACTTGTTTCCTCCTTTACTGATTAAACCCACAGACTTCCTATGCCTTGTAATATTCACTTATTGCATGGTTTTCAAAGGCAGAGGCCATTTCTTACTCATTTTTGTGGCCCCTGTGACTTGCATGGAATAAAATGCATGGAATAAAAGGCACCTGAGTACTTAAAGACTGAACGTCCATGCATGGAGCCTTGGTAGAGACCAGGTAGTGTCCTAAGCACTTCGTATGCATTAGCTCACTCAAGTTTCAAAAATATCTGCAATAAATGTGTGTGTGTGTGTGTATGTGTGTGTGCACGTGCATAAAAGAGAGAGAGGTTTTCCTTATTTTTGTTTCCAATTGCAAGTGAGAAAACTAAGGCTTAACAGAAGGTTAGGGAACTTGACCGGGATCATGTTGCTGATGATCTAGATCTTTCACCTCTAGAATCTGTTCTCTTATCTATTACCCTATGCTGCCTCCCTCAACCAAACTCTAGAGGTGAGAACCCTACTGATTTCTCCTTCAAAGAGAAATATACATAATGGCTACCAGATGATACATAAGGGAGTCTTTCCTTTATTATATTACCAAGATTTAAATTTGTGACGCAAAATGTATTTTCTTCATTTGGGCACAGTAAAATAAAGAGGATTGTTCTTTAAAGTAAATGGGTGAAGTAGATTTCTTCCAATTACACTAGGTTTGGGAACAATTCAAAAATTTTACAGACTCCGTGACTCAGAGCCTCGACTTCTTTGGGTTTCCTCATGGGCATCCAACCCAGTTTGATACACTGGGACGCCTTGCTTTGCTGGCTGCTACAGTAAGCCCCTGACTTCCTAAAGATCATTTTATGGTAGAACTCTGACATGCTTTCCTAAAAAACAACACTTCCCCCCATATTGGTGACAGAAAACTGGGCTAGAGAGACTAGGGCTCTGACCCACTGTGGCATTCTCATTTTCTGATGCTGTCAATGAACTTCAAACTGAGCTCTGAAGGTCAACTGGCTCCTGGGATTCACTTGGAGGAAGGGGGGCCAGGGAACCAGAATAGAAAGTTTCAAAATAGCAAAAACCACCATGAAAACACTCTGCTTCTAGAGTCTCCTGATTCAAACCAAACCTTTATTCACAGATGAATTATCCTGTATCTTTACCTCCCATGCAAGTTTCAATGATATGGCAGCAAACACAGAAAAAGTGATGCAAACCTAAAACTTATTTGACTGCCTGGATTAAAGATAACACCTTGTATGTATATGCAAATAGTTAGGGCTGAGGGTAGAGATTCGATGCTACTTTTTAGGAAAACTATTTAGTCTGTACATTCTGAACAAGCGAAGCTGTCCTGAAATCTGCCCTGTCTCTGAAAAAATAAAGAAAAAATAATAATAATGAAATGTTCCAAATGATTAAAACACCAATTTCAGGTTAAACCAAGAGCAAGGATATCTACACCTGAGATGTAAGGAAAAAAAGAGGAACGGGACAAAAACAGTTCCCTTATCTAAATCACCAATTCCCTCATGAGAAGGTGTAAAATAATAGTTCACACTTAGTAAGCACTTATTAAGTGCTGGAAAGCATGCTTTCATGAGAACATATTTAATCTTCCTATCAACCCTATAGGCAGGTCATATTATTATCCCATTTTACAGATGAGGAAACTGAAACAGGCAAGTTAAGCAACTTGCCAAAGTTTCACAGCTAATAGATATGACTTGAACCCAGAAACCCTGGCTCCAGGGCTTTTGTCACCAACTACAACACAGCCTCTAGTTCATTATGAGAAGAACATGGAGAAAGGACAACGAAAAGAGCTGTTAGAAAAGAACAGATCAGCTGGGGTCAGGAGCAAGTAGACCTGGAGACTCAGACGCTCAAATTTAGGTTAGAGGACAAAGAGTTTAGGAAAAAACCCAGAATTTCTGAGCAGAGTTGTGATGTGCTGAAAGCAGTATTTAAGGCAAATTATTCTGACTACAGATGTTTTGCTTGATATGGAGTGTTTATAAAAAGCCATCACAATGCACATTAAATAATCCAATATAAAAAATTAGTTAACAGAAATAAGCCCAGATATAATCCAAAACTCTTTCCAAAAAAAGACACTAACTACCCAATGTAAGAAGTGTTTAGTCTTAAGTATTTAAAATTATTTTATTGTAAGAATTGAGCTGAGAGGGGCAAAAAAAAAAAAAGCTTCCATGGTGCAGAAAACATACAGCATCCTGATTTAGGGCATAGTGTACTCTGAGACTATTTTCTCACCAAAAAATCACAGTTGTTTTTTTCTTTTTTTAATATGGTCTTCTTAAAAAAAGCCCTCCTGTAGTCAACAAAGAAGAAAGAGGTTTTCAATTTTTTTTATTTCAGTAAGGATTTTATTCTATCCTGGGAAGCAGTTTCTGTGCAGAGCTGCAGAGCTGGGTACCGTATTGGTTGGGCTCTAGGGTCGAAGTCAAAGCCTCAAAGGGTGTTATAAACCTGATGGGCATAAATCAAGGAGGCCCCAGAGGGATGAATTTGGGGTCCATTGTGTT
Source organism: Hyperoodon ampullatus (assembly GCF_949752795.1). Classification (NCBI taxonomy): domain Eukaryota; kingdom Metazoa; phylum Chordata; class Mammalia; order Artiodactyla; family Ziphiidae; genus Hyperoodon; species Hyperoodon ampullatus. Next base: position 176,238,966 of record NC_136914.1, read on the forward strand.
GCTATTCCAACTCCCAAATGAGGCACCCTGGGACTTTAACAATACAGAGTCACCAGAGAGTGGAGGGGAGAGGCTAGGAGAAGCCTGGGATATGAGGGACGGGGGGAGTGGAAGCTGACCCAGAGGCAGAACTGGGTAGGGGGAGAGAGCCTGGCATCTGCAGAGCAAGTTACAAGCTGGGGAAAATAACACAAAGACATCAATCCAATAGAAAGCAGAGAGATATCAGGCACTGGCCCTAACCAGGAACTAGGTGAGGGGGCAGCTAGGATAGGAATGGCCAACACGAGTGGGCAGAACTCCAGCAGGAGACAGAAGAGAAAGTTCTAGAAGCAAGCTCTAGGGAAGGGAATTCAGAAGAGTAACAGACTAGCTAGGATTCTACATCCTGTGGGCAGGGGTGATCAGAGGTGCCAGTTTCATCCCCCAGATCTCAGCAGCGGGTCTAGACAGGCACACACACGGAGCTGTAGCCCTCAAGATCTAAGGACTTGATTCTCAAACCGCAAAGGGTGCTGGGTATTCTCCCCGACCAACCCATAAGCAAATACATGTCACCAACATCCGACTGCCAGCCCCAAACCTGGGCATGTGCTCGGTGACCTTGGAGTTTCCCCCCTACTTATGGAGCACGGAACTGTTGTTTACCAAAACCTGTTCGTCTTTTTTTTGGCGGTACGCAGGCCTCTCACTGTTGTGGTCTCTCCCGTTGCGGAGCACAGGCTCCGGACGCACAGGCTCAGCGGCCATGGCTCACGGGCCCAGCTGCTCCGCGGCATGTGGGATCTTCCCGGACCGGGGCACGAACTCGTGTCCCCTGCATCGGCAGGCGGACTCTCAGCCACTGCACCACCAGGGAAGCCCCTGTTGGTCTTTTTAAACAGCCTCCTCCTCCCTCTAGACCGGATGCTCCTCAGAAGCAGGTAGCACTTTGTATGCTTCTTTCGTACTCTTGTGGAACTTAATGCTGCAGAGTGAGTGCTTTAAAACCACCCATTAAACAAATCCTGTCTGGAGGTCTCCACCAGCCTTAAGGCTGAATTGAAAGAAGCCGTCTCCCAGCACAGGTGGGGCAGGGGTTCATTAGCTGATAGTCAGTGTTCTCTCTGGACAACATGCAGGGCTCTTCAAAGGCTGGCAGAGGATCTTGGGATTTCAGGGCCATGTTGCACATGTCTAATCCTACCGGCATTGCCAGCAGTAGAACCAAAATCTGTCTTACTGCGGTAGGATCTGCAAAGCCAAGTGACTCTTTAACATAATCAATCATTTTTTCAAATCCTCTTTCGTCTTAAATACCAATCTGATTCCTTTGCTAAGAAACTAGGTGTGTATTCTGCAAGCCACAAAGCATTGCTGATTAGTAATCAGAGTAGCTAAGTATACAGATGGGAACCGGAGTGGAGATTGAGAGATGAGCCAATCGGTCTGGGTCCCCCCGTCCACTGTGGGTTTTTTTTTTTTAAGTCAGGGACGATGTCCTCCATCTTCATCAATATTGTATCAACCAAAGAAACAAGTGGTTCTATTCTCTTGTTTTCTAGAGCAGAAACTGGCCAAGTGATTCTATTCTCTCGTTCACTGGTGTAGAGGACGCAGCCACTACAATTTTGAGTTCCTGACTCGTGAGGCTTGCTAAGGACAAGGCAAGAGTGGGGCAGAAGATGAAAAAAAAATATTTTTTGGAGGTTCAGAACCTCACTATGTCACTTACTACTGCTTTAAGCTCAGAAAAGTTGCTGAACCTCTCTTATCTGTACAATATGATATTACCTACCGCACAGATTGAAATAAGTTTAAGTAGGTTAATCAATATCCTTGGAGCACTGGGGATGCTCCATTAATCTTCATTCACATTCTCTTGGCTCTCCATCACCCAAGTCTTCTGACATTCTAGAAACCCAGGACCACAGGTGGGAATTTGTTGAAACACTGGAGCTAGAGCATTTGATTTTGAAAAGAAATGATATGGCCCTTCCTGATTGGGTTCAGAAAGCACCTTATCATTAGGACAACTCTAGACCAGAGAAACTGAGATGTATTGGTCTGCTATTGCTGCTACAACAAATTACCTCAAACTCTGTGATTTAAAGTGATGCAAATGTATTACCTTACAGTTCTGTCCATCAGAATTCTGGTCTCGCCAGGCTAAAATCAAGGCACTGGCAGGTCTGACTTCCTTTCTGGAGGCTCTGGGGAGGACCGTTTCCTCATGCAGTGGGGTTGTTGGCAGAATTTAGTTCCTGGCACACAGACCCTGCACCTCGGGACCAGCACCGGGGCATCATATCCTTCTCATGCTGCCCTTTCTTTCCCTCTCACCACAGCTAGGAAAAGTTCTCCGATTTTAAAGACTCACATGATTAGACTGGGTCCACTCGGATAATCCAAGAGAATCTCTCCATCTCAAGGTCTGTAACCTTAATCATATCTGCAAAGTGCCTCTGGCCATGTCAGGTAACATTCACAGACTCTGGCGGGTCGGGACGTGAACATTTGGAGGGACGGGAGCCTTATTTTGCCTCCCAGGCTACTTGCTGAACATAATTCATTAAAGTGTGCACCAGTTTACACCTAGAATGCCGGGACCTGGGTCAGGGAAGGTTATTGGTGGGGTATTTCTACCACTGAGTTCTCTTCTAATTAGCTAAAATTACGTTTCCCCAGATAGTGTTAAGAAAAAACAACACTAACATATCATTTAGAAGCGTTCCTTTGTTGTTGACTTGGACTTTTCACAGTAGGCAGGTTCAGCTTAAACCAAAATGGGAAAAAGCGTTCAGGGAATCTGCCCCCAGCAAAGAAAAGCCAGGAACTGGCTTCGTCACCCAGGACCAGCTTCCCTCAGAAAGCTGCGGTGACTTACCAAAGCTACATTTGTCATGACCTCATCTCTGCTCCTATTTACAACAAACAGAAACAACTCACAATTCATGACTGATGGCATGGGAAACAGGAGGCAAACAGATTTTAAAAGCCTTGTCCATCATCCTTTCTATAGCTCCTGAGGCGTGGCCAAGCCTCCACCTTATTAGTCAAGGGACATTCTAAGTAACTTTCCAACCAAGCTAAATAGGCGTGGGTGCCGGAAAAAGGCAAGAAGGGTCGAGTGAGAAGACAAAACAGACACAATGAACCCTGTGCCTTTTATTGGCAAAAAAACAGGAGCTGCCTGCCACTCATATCTTCATCCACGGCAAGATGTCCCTTCAATCCATGCCCTCTCCCCTTCTCCAAATTGGATTTATAATCTCCAGCCCCTTATACAGAATCCCTGGTACGGGTCAATGACTGTCATTGTGAAATACAAGAAAGAGAAAAGCTTACCACTTCCTAATGCTTTTTAGCCCCAAAGCACAATAGTACCTTTTATATTTTTTTCAACAAATGCCTCATATGAAATGATAATGTTAATTTATCTGAGATTATTGGCTAGAGAAGAGCAAGCACTGGCACCCAGCAGTCACGCACCAGCAAAGCAGCACTTGACCAGCAGGGTGGGGTGGGGAAGAACTGATATTCCTATTGTTATATTAGGATCCTATTTACATTTTGGCCATCAACTTAAGGCCAGCTGAAGCAAGGCATCCTAAACTTATTGCAATCCTCACTACTATCTCTGTAAGAGATAATGAGTTTCCCGAGCATGTGTGAACTGTACTAGGCAAGCTACAGGGAGTCCCTCTCAGTCAATATTTTCATAGAAAGTCACTTCATGGGAAGGCCCAGGGTCTGACCTAAGCTAATAAATGATTATCCTTTGCTACTAAAATCAGGACCCTAATTAACTTGCTAATTGTTGGTCTCTGTTCACAGACATTAACCTGAGTTATCCTACCGTATACACCTGTAAGTAAATTACAGGCTCTATGCTGAAGATGAACCTTCTGTCCAAGAGGACAAATGTGACTTCAGTGTGTCAGCCACACCTAATTCTTTTAAGTGACCAAGTGTAAAAGATTCTATTAGGGGCATTTCTCCAAGCAAATTAAATGGACACAAACTGCCTCTAATAATTTATTTCCTCAGTAGAGTCTGTGGGCACCACTCTTTGAAAGGCACAGTTTCCTTGTTCATACATTTCTCCTTTATAACAGTAACAGCTACCCTTGCTGGCTTTCCAAGCAGTCTAAGCTAAACATTGTATGTTCATTATCACCCTGAATCCCCACAAAGAACTATGAGGTATACGGTATTATTATGCCCATTTTATAGAAGAGGAAACGAGGTATAGGGAGTTCAAGTGACTTGTCTTAGCCTATACTGTTAGTGTCCATCCATATCTGATCTGCAATGGACTGAATATTTGTGTTCCCCCTGCAAATACATATGTTGAAATCCTAACCTCCAAGGTAATGGAACTAGTAGGTGGGAGGGTGGTGCCCACATGAGTGGGATTAGTGCCCTTATAAAAGGGACCCTAGAGAGCTCTTCTGACCTCTTTCTACCATGTGAGGATACAAGAAGTCAGCAAGCGAGAAGAGGGCCCTCACCAGATCCTGACCGTGCTGGCACCCTGATCTCGGACTTCCAGCCTCCAGACCTGTGAGAAATAAATTTCCATTGTTTATAAGCCACCCAGTCTATGGTACTTTGTTATAGCAGCCAAGCTGACTAAGACACCCTCCATACTCACAGGTTAGCATCCTTAGCTTTTTCCTGAAGCCCAGACTCTGCCCCAGGGCTTTCTCTATTCACAAGAGCACCTGGGCTTATGAGTAGGGCAGTATGCAAGTGCCAAGGAGTTGATGTTCCCTGTCCCAGGAGCATCCCTCAAATAAAGACAAATGGGAGTTGGTGGGTAATACTTGAGCTTCCTTGCCCCTTGGGTGGGACAGGCTGAGGAAGGTCTGTATGGTTATCCAGAGGTCCCAGCAGAACTGGATTTCTGGTGCCCACAGCTGTCTCCTGGTCATTAACACACCTTGCACTGGCTTCCTGACCCTCTCCCCCAAGACAGTCGAGGGCCTCCAAATAAATGTGCACCCAGATAAGTAACTGCAACTCAAGTCTAAGACTTGGGGTCAGCTTCTGGGAGAAGCCAACCTACAATATTTGTCCAAGGCCATATCACCAGTAAATGGCGTGGCTGAAACCAAACCCAGGATAGCTGATGCCAAAGTCCAGACTCCTGCCCCCTAAATTATACCATCTCCTTTCATCACGGATGTCTGGTGTCTTTACAAAAATTTGCCATCCCATATCTGGCATCATATTTAATCAATGTATTCAAGTAATGAATTGAAATTAGACTTTTCCACATTTTTGTTATATATTTGTTCCTGCCCTTATTTCTACCAGCAGCTCTGCTTGCTAAATTAAATAGTCTGTGTTGAAGGCTGTAAAAGGCATTAACTCTGACCTCCCTTCTGATGCAACCATTTCATCTCTACATCCCTGACCTGACATATGGCCATCCTACCTGTCATCTGAGCTATCTCTAGAAATGGTTGAGTCCTTCCTGTTAGTAGAGGGCTAACATTTATGTGTACTCATGATATTTCAGAGGTGTCACTCATGTTATCTCACTAATCCTCACAACAGCCCTTTCGAGCAAGTGTGATTATTTCCATTTTACAGATGAGTAAATTGAGGCTGGTAACCTGTTAAGGTCATGCAGTTAGTATGTGGCAGAGTTAGAAGTGAAATCCAGGTCTCTCTGACCCCAAAGCCCAAGCTCTTTTTGTGTAACAAATAGTGTTTCCATGCGCCAGGTACTGCTCCAAGGTCTTAAAGTACTAACTTATTTAAAGTAACCCTATGAAATAGATCCTATCATTATCCCCATTTTATAGTTGTGATAAGTAAGGCACAGAGAAGTTAAGTAACTTGCACAGGTCACACAGTACATGGCAGAGGCCATATTCAAAACCAGGCACTCTGGCTTCTAGCCCATGTTTTTAAACATTATTTTTTGTTAACTCTCTTAACCATGATGCTCTTTATTGACACAAATCCTTATACTGCATTTAAGTGTCCTCAGTGTCACTTCTGCCCAATGTTCTTAGTTTTGCCTTCCAGAATACAAAACTAGTCTCCTCTCTTTCCCCTTGATAAAACTATAAATATTCAAAGATGGCGATCCTGTTTCTTCTCACAAGGTCTCCGTTCCCTAACAATGCCTTGACTTTGAAACCCTTCACTGTACCATCCAGGCCCTATGGAAACTCTCTATCCCTGTTGCCAACTTCTCTGAGCTGAGTTCCCCCAGGTGTGGCTGGACCACTTCACAGACCAATATGAAGATGACTTCCCATGCCCCAGTGCAGGACTCGGATTAGTGACGCCTGAGGGTGGCTTGGCCTTTTTTAGCATCTGGTTCCCATAAAGAATCTCAGCAAAGAAGATGTGTTCTCATCCTTTTCCACCCCCATTTTCACACACCCATCCTTCTACTATACCAGGCAGGCAGCACGGAAGAGCGGGGCCATTGCAAATATATTGGGTTGGCTACAGACAGGCCAACACCTTCATTTCCTTTGGTATTATTTTTCCACTGAAGTTGTGCATTTGTTTAAGGTTTAAAAACAGAGATTTACCTGCCCAGTTATGTAGCAAACATTTATGGAGAGCCTCTCTATGTCAGCGCCAGTGCCGGGAACTGGGAATATAACAATAGTTGCTGCTCTCCACAAGCTCAAACCTTGTAAGAAAGATAGGCATGACCAAATAAGCTTCATCCAGATTCCCCCTCCCCCTCTCCTCACCTCTAAACACTTCTTGAGTGTTTTAGGCTCAGTCCTTCCACCTTGTCCCTTCAGAACAAACACTCTTCTCCAGAGATCCTATCCGGTCCTGTAGCTTGACTACCATCTGCATGCCGATGCCACCCATTCTGTGCACCTCCAGCCCAGACTCTGCCCTAACTCCACACCACTGTGTCCATCTGCCCACACACCACCTCACCTTGGATATCAAAAGGTATCTTAAGTTCAACCTGACTAAAACCACATTTTTTTTTTTTTTTTTTTTTGCAGTACGCGGGCCTCTCACCGCTGTGGCCTCTTCCACTGTGGAGCACAGGCTCCAGACATGCAGGCTCAGCGGCCATGGCTCACGGGCCCAGCCGCTCCGTGGCACGTGGGGTCCTCCCAGACTGGGGCACGAACCCGCGTCCCCTGCATCAGCAGGCGAACTCTCAACTACTGCGCCACCAGGGAAGCCCTAAAACCACATTTTTGATCCTCACTGTTATGAGTTGAATTGTATCCTCCAAAATGGTATGTTCAAGTCCTAACACCCAGTACTTGGAAATGTGACCTTATTTGGAAATAAGATCTTTGCAGATGTGATCAAGTTAAGATGAGGTCATACTGGATTAGGATGGGCCTTACTCCAATGACTGGTGTCCTTATAAGAGGGAAATTGGACACAGACACAGGGAGAATGCCATGTGACTATGGAGGCCAAAACTGGAGGGATGTATCTACAAGCCAAGAAATGCCAAGGACTTTAAACACTAGAAGCTAGAAGAGGCAAGGGAGGATTCTTCCTTAGAGCCTTCAGAGAAAGGATGACCTTGCTGACACCTTAATTTTGGACTATAAGCCTCCAGAACTGGGAGACAATACACTTCTATTGTTTTAAGACATCCAAGTCTGTGGCAATTTGTTACAGTAGCCCTAGGAAATGAATACACACCCCCAAAACCCACACCTTCTATCTGAGTGGAAGGTAAATCCATTCCTCCCATTGATCAGGCCGATTCTCCACTTCTTTCACTCTCACAGCTCACATTCAATCCATCAGGAATGTCAACATTCAAATACATCCAGAATCTGACATCTCACTACCTGCACAGCTGCCACTCATTCAGGCCACCATCAACTCTCCCCTGGATCAGAGCAAAGACCACCTAACTGGCCTCCCTGCTGCCACCCTGAGGCAGCCACAGTCCATTCTCCACACTGGAATGTGTGCTGCTGGAATGCATTTCTAAAAACGTAGATCAGATTATTTCACTCCTTGCTCAACCATCCTATGACTCCAGAGTAAAATCCAAGCTCCTTTCTATAGCTCACAAGCACTCCTTGTGGTCCCATCATCCCCTCCTGGAACACGTCCCCACCTCTATCCATCCCTTCCTCTGCTCCAGCCACACTGATATCCTATCTGATCAGAGCCCATCTATATGGCACCCCTCTCACTCACTGTTCCTGCTTATTTGCCTTCTGAGCGCTGACCACCATCACCATCACCTGGCTGTTATGTATGTGCCTGTGTATTGTCTAGCTCCCTCCCTAGAAGAGGGGCGTGGTGTTTCAGCACGGCTCCTTTCCAGGCACTGGAACAGTACCCTGTGCATCAAAGACTTTCAGTACATCTGTTGAAGCAGGAAAGTGCTGGAGAGGGCATAGACCCAGCAGCTGTGGTGTCAAAGGGGCAGGACCTAGTTCCACCCTAGAGCTCAGTTTTTCTTTTCACCTCTAAAAGGGGAATAATAATATCTATCCCCTGGGATAATGCAATGCTTATATATAGCATAAGCCACAACATAGTTGAAATCAGCTATATTACATAGCTTAAATATGGATATATAAATATATATCTTATATAGAGCTTAAATACAGATAAGGAGTGTCTAGTGGGCAGTGCCTAGTGCAGGATAGGAATTCAATAGAATGCAAGGGCTTCACGAAGGAGGTAGCCCTCGAACTAGCTCTTGGTGGGTGAGGAGTGCGGGAATTGCGGGCAATGAGGCGGGGACCTGCATGAAGTGTGCAGGCAACCACCTGCCAGTGGTTAGTGTGGCTGGAACACAAGTGAAGCACGGCAGGCAGCTAGGGAGGAACAGGAAGAGAAGGAGGTGGGGGCAGGTGGCAGCTGATGAGAGATGCAGCCGGGGCCAGAGCCCAAAAGGCTTTCTAGGGGACAGGGAAAGACAAAATCTGATTTAAATGACAAACGGGAAAACGGTTAATACGAAATACGTCAGGGATTCAGAGACCCTAAAACTCCCCAGTTTACCTCTGAGAGTCGAACTGCTAAGTTCCCACAGCAATATAGTCACTAAGGCCTGAAAGGGAGAATTTTTTTTCCTTTCACGACCAGTATCAGCAAGAATCTCATGAACTTTCCCCAAAGGAGATTAATTCATTCTGTCTCTGTCTCTCTGGCTCTCTCTTTTTCTGTCTCTATCTATCTCTCTGTTTCAATATACTATTCTATAGATGGGTTGTGCACGTGACACCCTGAGTTTGATCATTTCCTGTTTGAATGCCTCTGTTCTGACTTTTAGGCTTAAAAGATCAAAGAGAAAAATCTAGTATTTTTTAGTGAAAGAAACCCAGGTGAAGGCTAGAGAAATGTATACCCAGGGCCCCAACAAAAAGAAAAAAGCAGAATCCAATCCAACGCCCACCTCCTGTTGTTAAGCGGGCAAAGACCACACCATCCGCTAGAGAAACCCTGTTCTGACCTGTTAGAAAGTCAAGACATCAGAAGAGGCAAAGGGGCAGGAGGCTCGCAGCAAGAACATGAAGCATGTCCCTCCCCTTGGACCAGTCTCCTCAAACACAAATGCGTTGTCCAGAAGATTTTCCCACGTGGGAATAAAGACAAAACAATAAGCTGGACTTCAGTCCAACCCTGACATTCTGAAGGAGTTTTTCTGTCATAATAAAACTTTAAGACTAACAAGACCAAGTCCCATGTGAAATTCACATTCCTTCAGGATTGCAATTTACCCAGAATATTCTTCACAGACCTATCCCTGGTATCGTATTCTGAAGAGACTCCAGTCATGGGTCCCCACCCACCAGTGCCTACCTTTGAGCTCACCCACTTCAGATACTGGATATGATCATCTTCCTTTTTTCTTTTTAGTATATATCTCCTACCATCTCCTTTGGCTGCTCCAGATTCCTATGCCAATTCCAGCTCAAGCACAATCCCTGAGACCTAGCAGGCAATCTATAAAAGTGTGCTGAACTGGTGAATGAATGAATGGATTCATTCATGATCCAAAGATCAAAGATCTGTTTTTCTTGGGGTAAAGAAGTAAAGAAGTAAATTCACTGAGCATTTTTTTCTTTTTTTTTTTTAAGCAGGGTGCAGAGGAAGATGAAATGATTAGGTTTTTTCCCTCCACAAATTAAATCCCACAGCCAAGAGGTAGCCAATTACAAGCTGCATTGCCTTAAAGTAAAGAGAAGTATTTATTGGTCCCTTTCTCCTCACTTTCAGAAAAGGATTGAGATCCTTGCTTCTAACTTTCTAAGAAATGTCTAGAGGTGGTTTGCAAGTCTCTTCATCTGAACAGTTATACTCATCTCCCTTAGCTGACATAGTCAGGCACAGTCTGTTCCCAAGAATCCTGGTTAAGCAACTACCGCTGACTTCCACGCTTGGATTTCAGTAGAATGATGCCCAGCATATGATGACCTTCCTTTTATGAGACAAAGTGAGGCACTAGAGAGCACACACAGAGGCCCCTTTGAAATATCATGCCTGCAAAAAAAAAAACCTCAAGATGTCTTAAAGCTCACTGAAAAAGAATCAATATAGGACCTTATTCCAAAAGACCCCAATAATCATTAGGAATTTCTATTCAGCCCACTGCCAAGTACAGATTCTAGGGCATCTCCTCACCTGGATGTCATTCTTTCCCACTCTCACTTCAAGCTTTTCTGAAACACTGGATTCTTTTCAGGAAATGTGCCCAGAGACAATGCCTTTATTTCCCACAGGAAACCCCTTCACAGAGTTTGAATGCCTTTTTGGTGAAAAGTGTGAAAGTCAATCTCATTCACGTACTCAGAGCATTTATAAACCTTTTGTACATTCCAATTATACAATACTTTTTGCCAAAGAAAAATTGGGTTGACTTATCTCGGCCCCAATCTTTTATTCAGAGGCTGGGCTCCCTTATATGTTGAGACCTAACACTCATGATGGTTCAATATAAATATTTGGTGCCAGCTTGAAGCAACTGTATCACTAATTACTATTGAATTATAGTGGAAATCATATAGAAGTACTTATAACATTCAGACTAGGACAAGAATGAGTCCATGTGACTGTTATTAACACAGCATTCAGTTCAGTAATATACCATAATGATCTGGCTATTATATTAAAGTGTTACTAAATATTCACTTAGCTCCAAAAAAACACAGTGGGTGTGACGTTCCTTGGTCAGATTTGGAATTGAAACAGTGCTCTTTGTCGGATTTGAGCCTGGTCTGAAGCCCCAACAGACAAAGTCTGCCTACTAAAGGAATGTTTACAGAGACACAGAAAATACCCACAGAAGGAAGCAGTTTATCATAAACAATACAAATATTTACTTGATTATTTAATGGGTGCCCAGCATGTCTGTCCTTAATGCAGCATTAGCTGACATCAGGAACACACCATATGTGCAAATAATTAATTCAAATTATGCTTTCCTTCCAGTGAGTTCTCTTATAAAGGAGGGGAATTAATGTGGAGGCATATTCAGGAGGAGGGAATTAGAGGCACTCTCTCCATGTCTGCCTTTATGGGTACCTAGTTTTTAATACTTCATCCTCACTGTCATCCTGCTGCCAAGAGCTGATGGCATTTGAAATGCTCCTACCGTGTTCCTTATGTAATCAGTAGGATGACTAACACAGCGATTAAAAACCTGACTTGGCTGGAGATTTTCTTATAAGATTAAGCTTTAGAGGCCCAAGATCGCCAGAATAAGTCCACCTCTTTTAACAACCACCACAACTGCAAAATAATCGGCTTGCAAATATCAACAGTGGATGATCCATCATTCCTAGCTTTCAGGAATGGAAAGGGAGGAAGGCCATTCAGATGAATATAAAGTGTTTCCAGTGAAGGTGCTTGAGGCTTATTTATAATAAAGACATTCATACTCTATGAAGGGGTTCCCTGTGGGCAATTACACCATCCCTTTTCTCTATGAATTAATACATGGCAAACTTTGGTTTGCATAACATTTCAAATGGCAAAACCCTTAGCAGAAGGGATGTTCAGACACAAAGTGCAACATTAAAAGTTGCAAGCACTTAAACCATATATTCTTGTGATGTTGCTTGCAGGGAGGTTAGGGTGCCTCAAGAGCCGCCCCCCACCACCACCCTCCAATTCTGCAAGAGGTGAAGGTCTCTGGCTTCTCCCCGACTCTTATGACATCATGTTCTTACATACTTTTTCTCTAATTGTTCAGGTGAATAATATTTGAGAGTTTTTTCTTTATAAGAATAATAAGAAAAGAAGACAGAAAAATCAAAGAAGAATTTTGAACATCCCTCTGATAAGGAAACTGATCCTTCCTGAGAGCAAAGCATTCCAGGCCTATTATGTAATTATTTACTTTTATATTTTGTATATATGTGCGTATGTATGTACCTATATACATGCACGTATTATAGAGTTGCTGTGAGGATTAGATAGTATACATGAAATAATTATCACAATATCCAATACCTAAGCTCTCAATAAATGTTAGCCACAATTACAATCCTTGGATTATATCCAGAGCACAATGCTTGGTACACTGTTAGTCCTCAAATATAGCAGATGAATGAATAATTACTAATCCTCATAATATGCCTCTACATAACAGAAGCCTAAGGCTCACAGAAGTTATGTAGCTTGTGCAGGGTCACACCTCTGACAAACACTAAATCTAGGATGTGAATCAGATTTGTTTGAGTCTAAAACCCTAGCCCTTTTCACTACATCCTGCTGATTCTCAAATACCTACAATAACAAACTAATGCAGAGATGGCATTGAATAATTGAAAAGTTCATTGATCTATTTCAGATTTCAATGGGACTTCAAACAAAATAAACCCTCCCACCAAAACAAAGAAAAGGGATCTTCTAATTTATTTTAAAATATTTCACAAGATTTCTCAATGTTATACAGATGACTACGAAAAATTTAACACTCAAAATCATAAACTTATTCCCTGCCCAGTGACATTTTCTTCTTTCTAATGAATCTGTATTTAAGAGGAAAATTCCAAAAGTGAAACAATGGCAATGACTGAGTAATTCATAGCTCAGTGCTATATTAGCAATTAATTAAATCTCTCCAGCAATACAGAGAAACCAGTCATCTGCCCTGTATTTATTTTATTTCATTTCATTTCCTGTATCTTGTATATTCCCCCAAAGCAATTCTTTGCAGTCATTTTACCTCCCATGCACAAATCTAATAATCCCTCTTGTTCTTAAGCATTGCGGGTACACAGCATTGTTATTATATTATTAAATGTACATCAGATAAATTCAGTTGTGCTGCATTCTCCAATAACTTTTTTTCCCCAATCACTTATTTTCTGTTTCTCATAAGTAAACACTGAGGTCTTTATTAGCGGTAGGGTTTTTTATTTTTTTAACCTATGCTTCAACTTTTTTTCTTATAAGTTTTGTTGCTAATCACAAGATTTAGTCAGTCTCTTATGCACATTCACGACTCTGTAATCTTAACAAGCTATATGCAGATGATTGACAGATAATACTTGACAGGTTCAAAATTAGGGAATATACAATGAAAAATTCAGAACAGCCAGATCACTTAGTATGCTACCCTTTTCCAATTTGGCTTCTCTCAAAATCATCAACTTGGGAGGGAGAGGGGGAAGGGAGAGAACAGGTCTGAGCATTTCCTCACTCTCTGATCTACTGGATGAAAACCACTGGGCTTGAACCAGTCTGAAAAGGCCATCAGTCAGAAATCACCTCACCAAGAGCTGAAATTCACACCATCAAAATATGAAGTTGAAAATATGATTCTTCGGCATTTAAACCAAAACACCAGCCCCTCCTTTCTAGAGCCAGCCAAAATATTCTTTTCCATATTTTATTCAGTTTCATTCATTGAAGAGAGTTATCATTTACGTAGCATTACTCCTTAAATCTTTAATGAGAAAAGAAATCATGTCATGTTTATTGAAATGATTAGCCCAATTTTTATTGACTCTGCACAATTTATGTGACAGCTGATATTTACCTGAAGGCTTTCTATCCCGGAAAGGATTGATTGATGAGTTCCCACTGTAACATTAGACTCAACTGCTAGAGATCGAGCTAAGAAAAGGAGTTTGTTTGTTCTATTTTGTTTTACTGCCCTTAACTTCTTTTTTAAGCCTCCTCACACCACAACCAACAGCACACATCTTTCTCCTGTTTTCAGGAAAACTGGGTGACACAAAGCTCCTATCAATTAAACCAGCAGCATTAAATGTTTGGGAAGTGCCAAAGGCCATGCCTACTCAAGCAGATGCTCCTCCAAAGACTTTGACCCTGATTCAAGGCAGTCTACTCTGCCCTCCCCCAGATCTAGTTTCAGTCAACATCCCATTGTGATGAATTAGGATCCCGCAAAACCTAACTTGGGCAGGCCTGTCTTAGAGGTCATTCACAGGAGAATTCCACTGGCACCAGCCATGGGCAGGACTTTCTGTCCTCTGAAATAAAAGTAAGTATTTTCCTCCCTTTTCTGTTACCTTCCAACTCTGGTCATGCTCACAAGGTGACAACTCTGTTGGGATTCCATCCAGGAACATTTTAGGTGGGGAGAAATCAGTGCCTGAGGGATCATTAGTTGATGTGCACACTTGTGGAAAAACAATAGGGTTGTAGGTGTTAGATCCCTGCTCTCTTCTGGTGTGGCCATTCAAAATAGGTCATAATGGATAAAATGGTTGAAATGTGGCTTTAGTCCTTTCAGAAAGCAATTGCTGTCCAGAGAACCATTTGGGTTAATGGTTGGTAATCACTGGTAAGAGCCCAAGGGTTAGTAGCTACTCCTGTGGAAGAAAAAGTGGGCATCTGAGGAAGAAATGGGGAGTCCTCAGGAAAATCACAAGGAAAGAGGAGAACCCTGAATTTCCATCATCAGAGAAATGTACACTGAATAATCAGGCCAACTTCGACTCAGCAGTCTGTTAAAGGGACAGTTTTGAAGTTCTGCGCAATTTGAGGGTAGCAATCCTGAAATACTGCTATGGGTGGGACAGCCACAGAAGGTTAACAGATACTTCCAATAAGTGATAAAGATATTTTGTAGTCATGGTAACCTGCATGCAAATTTAGAACATTTATTTTAAAAGACTTCTCTCCCCTTTCTCCCAATATCACTTCTAGTTTTCTTTTTTCTATATTCTTATCTGAAGCTGGGTAACTAAGATTCCAACAATAATGGAATCGAATTTTTGAGTTTCTCTCTTCAACATGGAACTTAGTAATTTTAAGGCAGATCCTCTGAACAAGGGCGTTTAAAATATCCATATATTACTCTATGCATTCGTATCATATAATCTACACCACACAAAATGTGAAAAAGACCTTTAAGTGTCCTGTTCCCAATAGGCTGTGCAATAAACTGATTCATATTATAGTGAATTTCTTAAACATTAAGCTAAAGGGAGGCAGTTGAAACTTAATATGTATGAAAGGAAGAACTTTTCCTGGAACAAAAATTATAAGGAAGCATATCCACCAGGAGATGCACAAGAAACAGAAAGGGAACAGTCAGATGGCTATTTTCTCGTGGCCGGTTAACTCGGTTTCTTTCAAACCGTTTTATTCTTTCCTTTGAAATGAGAAGCGGGGCAAACTCTCCCACGGTGGACTGGAGATGAGCCTTTATTCCTGGTCCTCACTCTGCCGTATCTTCAACCTCCCGCTAGCACCCCAGCTGGCTCGGACAAGCACAATTTCAGAAGAGGACTGAAGCCAGGCCAAGCTTATTACCTCTTCCTTAGGCCACTGAGTTTAAAGATATATGGTAATTTGATATCAGCATCGATGGAGAAAAAAGTCCGAAAGGGCATGGTCAGAGCACAGATAATCATCACTTCCTTCTTTTTGCATATTTCTGTTCTGTACATCTTTTAACTGAACACGCACATCCCTTTTACACTCAGACAAAAAGCCATCAAACTTTTTTTTTTTTTTTTTGCGGTAGGCGGGCCTCTCAACTGTTGTGGCCTCTCCCGTTGCGGAGCACAGGCTCCGGACGCGCAGGCCCAGCGGCCATGGCTCACGGGCCCAGCCGCTCCGCGGCATGTGGGATCTTCCCGGACCGGGGCACGAACCCGCATCCCCCGCATCGGCAGGCGGACTCTCAACCACTGCGCCACCAGGGAAGCCCATCAAACTTATTTTTAAAAAACAGAATGAAAATCTAACAGCACCCCACCTCCTGTTCAAACTCTGAGATAGGGATGGAGGAAACAGTTTCCCTCTAACAGTTCCTTTTCACTGATAAGGGCAGGCTGTGGGGGGAATATTGTCAGTGATATGAAAGTTACAAGTAAATTAATTTGAGTTAGATAATGCCAATACCTTACATCTTGGATGCACTTTTCAATCATTATCCCATTTGTCCGAATTATAATCCTAGGAAGTAGTTAAGAGAAGTTGTATCAGCCCCAAGTCATGTGTGAGAAAACTGAAGCTCAGAGGAAACAGAAAAACTGCTCAGGGTCACACAGAGAAAGAAATATAAAACATCCAACTCATTCACTTTTTAAAAACACCATAGCTGGTAGCACGCCATGCTTTTTTAACACCCTGCAAAGCTGTAGCTATAAATGCAGCAAGAATAATTTTGGCATATTTGCTGTCGCATAATTATTCAAGAAGGTACAAGTGCCCTGTCAACACCCTCGATCCAGTCACAATGAAGAAAGGCAGGCAAGACTTTGTCTTTTGTGCCCGCCCACCCACCGAATTAGCAGGGGCTTAGCGAGGCGTGACTGTGTGCTATGGCTCAAGGTACCCACTGTGAGAGATGGCTGATGTTGTTAGTTGGGCAAGCGCAGCATTAAACAAGGTGCTAGTTCCTTTTCGATCCTGTTTTCAATCACTGTGATTCCATCAAAGAGAAAGTCTTGGCTTGGAGATAATAAACCTTTACCACCTTCCTCAGCCCTCCCAGACTACTACCGCTTTTTAACAAAAGAAAAACAGGTTTCAGGCTCATAACCTTCATCGGGCAACAGTATCTAGCTAAATATATTAACTATTTGGTGTTCTCTTAACCTTTATTAGGTATCCTTCTATTTATAGCAAGTGATACTGGTTTTCCATATAAATGGTAACATAAAATTTCTTCTAGGAATAAATTTCTGGAGGTAAACAAAAAAGTGAGATAAGCATATTAGGTTAAACGAGGTGAAACCCCTGGTGGCATTTTTTTATATCAAAAATTGGTCCTTTCATATGATTTGGCCAAATGGATAGACTATGATAGTGAATGTTTATACATATGACAAATATATAGATATACTTAGAGAGAGATGACATATATATAGACATATTTAGATATGACTCCGAAAATTATAGTAGATGAATGACTTCAATTTGAGAAGCCTTGTTATTAGGACCATCATCGTATTATGTTGGAATCTCATTTTTCAATAGCAATACCCTTAATCCATGACAATGGGCCTTTGATCCAATCAAAGGCCTTCTGGTTTCACTTAGACTGGACCTCACTGTGGCCCAGGGCCAGCCACAATGGAGAGGCATGTGCTGCAGATGAGCCAAAGAGCAGAAACAAGACTACAGGACATCCCGGCTCACTCTCTCTCATCACCTTCCTCTTGCCTTCCCTCATCTCCAATATGGAAATTATGTTAAACCACCATGAAATAGACAGACCACCTTTCATCTATCAGAAACAATTTCATCCTGCCTCCACGCCTCACACACCTTTCTGTCCCTCCTATGCTTCCTCCAGAATAATCGAGTTGCTTAGAGTCCTGAAAAGAGTGTTGAGTGATGGTACCTACCCTTACCTGCACTGTCCCCAACCCCCATCCACTGCCTTCTCCAAAGGAGAAGCTATGGAACATCTCTGGAAGAAGGAATCTCAAATGTTCATGAGGAAAAGGAAAAGGAAGGGGAAGGGGGAGAATCCTTGAGTCAGGGGTGAACCCGGGAGCCTGCACCTTTCATATGGAGACCACGGAAAGTCAGTAGGATGGGCTCATTTTTACGAATGGCTGCCTCTCTTCAGAAACTCACTGGTGCTACTTATGAAACCTAAGAAAGATACATCTCTCTTTCAGCCTCCAGAGTTTGGGAGGAGCACATTTTAATGCAAAGCTCCAAGCTTGTTCCACTCACTGTGAGGCAGCAGCTACACTAAGGACACAAGCTACAGTCTCCTTCCCAGTCTTTTCCCCACCAACTTTGTGACCTTGGCCACGCCACTGAACCTGTCGGCTTTGGGTTTACTTAAGTGCCAAAGGTGACATGGCCAAGATCACAAAGTTGGTGGGGAAAAGACTGGGAAGGAGACTGTAGCTTGTGTCCTTAGTGTAGCTGCTGCCTCACAGTGAGTGGAACAAGCTTGGCACTTGAATCAGTGGTTCTCAAAGTTGGCTCCACATTAGAATCGAACCACCTGCAGAGCTTCATAAACAATGCCCAATCGGGCCCACACCTGGAAAGTGTTTAATGGGTTAGCACTGCGCCATACATTTGCATTTGTAAAGCTGCCCTGGGGGTTCTATTATACCGCCAGGTTTGAGGATTTCTGGCATGGAGCTTCCCTGAGGGCCGATCCCAGCTCTGACATTCTTGGAGTCCCTGAACCTCATTTAGGGGCTGGCGGCCTTTTCTGGTTTCCATTGGCACCACCTAGCCTTTTTTTTTTTTTTTTTTTTTTTTTTTGCGGTACGTGGGCCTCTCACCGTTGTGGCCTCTCCCGTTGCGCAGCACAGGCTCCGGACGCGCAGGCTCAGCGGCCATGGCTCACGGACCCAGCCGCTCCGTGGCATGTGGGATCTTCCCAGACCGGGGCACGAACCCGTGTCCCCTGCATCGGCAGGCAGACTCTCAACCACTGCGCCACCAGGGAAGCCTACCTAGGCTTTATCTATAAACACTTTTGCCTTTGCTATAACTGCAGTTCTTAACCTTATTGGGAAAACTGCCAACACCAAAGAGGTGAAGTTTATTCTTCTACCAAAAGGGACTTTGTACTTTGGTGGAAAACTGGCTTTGCAGCTATGCAGACTTGATTTTGAATCCTACTGTGGTGGCCTTGAGCAAGCTTCTTAATCTCACTAAGCCCCAGCTTTCTCATCTCCAAAATGGGGATGATAATACCTCTTTCATGGACGGTTGTGAGGAGTGAATGCATATATAAAAGTACACAGGATGTAAACACTGAATAAGTGTCAGTTACCCCTCCTTCCCTGAAATTTGGAGGTGACAGGAGGTTCTGTGCTCACAGAGGAAAGAGCTGGATGAAGGCCAGTCTGAATTTCCAGAACCCCAAGAGCAGTCTTTGGCTGAGCAGATCAACACCTGCCAGAGAGACACTTAGAGCTTCAAAGCCCGGCCTCCCATCATGAGCCGCAACGTCCTCCCACCATGAGCCGCAATGTCCTCCCTCCCATTAGCTGCAGAAAAGCAGAAACAATCCGGTTCATCGCCCTGGAAGGGGGAAGCTACAAGTGTGAACTAACAGAACTGCAGGCCATGAGATAAGTAGGCCAGTCCTGGACTCCTGCCGCCAAAAGCGCAGGAAGAGAGAGGCAACCGTCAAAGGAATGTAATGAGGAAACAGTGGAGTCTAGTGATACTGGGGCAAAGAGCCGTCCGCAACAGATGGAAGAGGAAAAAGATGAGAAAAAGAAAAGATAGTTGCCCTTTGCAGCACTGGCAGGGCCAGGGAATACATTTCCCAGATCCCTGAGAATAAACGGCTAGGGAAACGTTCGGCACTGCTGCAAGTAAGGTTGCTGTGAAAAATTAGCTTTACCCTCCCCATGAGTACATGGCAGAGGAAAAAGACTAGAAGGAAACACAAAAATGTTAGTAGGGTTTGTCTCGAAGTAGTAAACTTGTTGGTCATTTCTAGTCTCTTCCATATACATGTCTGCAGATTGCAAATCTGTAATGAATAGGAATGTCTTTTATTTTCAGGGAAACAAATGGAAGGCATAAATGAAGCATGTCATACAAGTTTATAATGACAGAGAGGGACAAAAATGTAAAGAGGCACGGGGTAGAGGTGGGGGAGGACATGAGATTATCAAAAAAGAGAGCTGTGTTTTTAACTAGCAAATATGACAGAAAAGAAGTGGACTCACAGATACAGAAAACTAACCAGTGGTTACCAGTGAGGAGTGGGGAGGGGCAATATAAGGGCTGGGGAGTGAGAGGTACCAACTTTGGGGTGTAAGAAAGCTCAAGGATGTATGGTACGACACGGGGAATATAGCCAATATTTTGTAATAACTGTAAATGGAAAGTAACCTTTAAAAAGTGTATAATTTTTTTTTAATTTTTTAAAAGAGCTGTGTTTTTAAGAAGAGAGCAAATGAAAATTTGGTGGGTTAACCATTCATGAGACCCTATTTCCTAGGAGACTGGGGTCAGAATTTGCCACTGCAAATAGCAAACAAGGCTGCAGTCTATATTTTAACCTTTTTTGCTTGCAGTGTTGACACTGGCTTTTCCAGTGTTTTGGAACCTGGGAATTGCTATGTGATAGCAAACACAAATAAATCACTAAGGAATGTTGAAGGAAATGTTCTAGCAAAAGAACCTAGCATTGAGCACAGACCTACAGAAACCAAAACAAAACCAAGGAGGTGCTTATATTTCATAAAACATCACTTGTCAGTATTTTTCCAATCTAAAAATACATGCAACCTCATACAGGATGTCATGGATTTCGAAGAGGCGATCCCAGATGTCAGAATTAAAATTTTCCTACAACGTTCAAAATGCTTCCTATGGCAAAACTATGACAGTTAACACCCCTGGGGAAGGACAGGTTTTCCATGCGGGAAAGCCTCTGCTTTCACTAGGCCAAGGTCAGTGTTTCTTTTCTTCTATCTGCCTCTACCTCTGGTCTGCTGGCATAGACCCACTCAGGGAATACAGAATAGCTATCGCACCCTGTTGCTTTATCCTTAGAGGTCTTCCCATGGGGTCTGGCTGCCACAAGAAACCTGTCATGAAGAAATCTATCATCAACTCTGTCCGGTAAGGGGATGTGGGACTTTTAGAGAAAACAGCTAAACAGCCACCATTAAAACTCCTTGTGAATATAACCAATATTTTATAATAACTATAAATAGAGTATAACCTTTAAAAATTGTGAACTACATTGTACACCTGTAACTTATACAACATTGTACAGCAACTGTACTTCAATAAAAAACTGTTAAGAGGTTAGATCTTGTGTTAAGTATTCTATTTTTTTAAAACAGTAACAAACTAAATATATATATATATATATATATATATATATATATATATATTTAGCAGCATATAGTTGGGTCTTGCTTTTTTTTTTTTTTTGCGGTACTCGGGCCTCTCACTGTTGTGGCCTCTCCCGTTGCGGAGCACAGGCTCCGGACGCACAGGCTTAGCGGCCACAGCTCACGGGCCCAGGCGCTCCACGGCATGTGGGATCTTCCCGGACTGAGGCATGAACCCGTGTCCCCTGCATCGGCAGGTGGACTCTCAACCACTGCACCACCAGGGTCTTGCTGGGTCTTGTTTTTAATCCAGTCTTACCATCTCTGTTTAGATCATTTACTTTTTAAAATTTTCCCATAAATCCCATAAATATGGGTTAATTTTTTTTCTTATTAGTTATTTTATACATATTAGTGTATACATGTCAATCCCAATCTCCCAATTCAGCACACCACACCCCGCACCCCCCACTGCTTTCCCCCCTTGGTGTCCATACGTTTGTTCTCTACATCTGTGTCTCTATTTCTGCCTTGCAAACCAGTTCATCTGTATCATTTTTCTAGGTTCCACATATATGTGTTATTATACGATATTTGTTTTTCTCTCTCTGACTTATTTCACTCTGCATGACAGTCTCTAGGTCCATCCACGTCTCTACAAATGACCCAATTTTCTTCCTTTTTATGGCTGCATAATACTCCATTGTATACATGTACCACGTCTTCTTTATCCATTTGTCTGTCGATGGGCATTTAGGTTGCTTCTGTGACCTGGCTATTGTAAATAGTGCTGCAATGAACATTAGGGTGCACGTGTCACTTTGAATCATGGTTTTCTCTGGGTGCATGCCCAGGAGTGGGACTGCTGGGTATTCTATTTTTAGTTTTTCAAGAAACCTCCATACTGTTCTCCATAGTGGCTGTATCAATTTACATTCCCACCAACAGTACAAGAGGGTTCCCTTTTCTCCACACCCTCTCCAGCATTTGTTGTTTGTAGATTTTCTGATGATGTCCATTCTAACTGGTGTGAGGTGATACCTCATTGTAGTTTTGATTTGCATTTCTCTAATAATTAGTGATGCTGAGCAGCTTTTCATGTGCCTCTTGGCCCTCCATATGTCTTCTTTGGAGAAATATTTAGGTCTTCTGCCCATTTTTTGACTGGGTTGCTTGTTTTTTTAATATTGAGCTGCATGAGCTGTTTATATATTTTGGAGACTAATCCTTTGTCCGTGGATTCATTTGCAAATATTTTCTTCCATTCTGAGGGTTCCCTTTTCATCTCGTTTATAGTTTCCTTTGCAGTGCAAAAGCTTTTTAAGTTTCATTAGGTCCCATTTGTTTACTTTTGTTTTTAGTTCCATTACGCTAGGAGGTGTGTCAAAAAAGATCTTGCTGTGATTTATGTCAAAGAGTGTTCTTCCTATGTTTTCCTCTAAGAGTTTTATAGAGTCCAGTCTTACATTTAGGTCTTTAATCCATTTTGAGTTTATTTTTGTGTATGGTGTTAGGGAGTGTTCTAACTTCATTCTTTTACATGTAGCTGTCCAGTTTTCCCAGCACCACTTATTGAAGAGACTGTCTTTTCTCCACTGTATGTCCTTGCCTCTGTTGTCATAGATTGGCTGACCGTAGGTGTATGGGTTTATGTCTGGGCTTTCTATCCTGTTCCACTGATCTGTATTTCTGTTTTTGTGCCAATACCATATTGTCTTGATTACTGTAGCTCTGTAGTATAGTCTGAGATCAGAGAGTCTGATTCCTCCAGCTCTGTTTTTTTCCCTCAAGATTGCTTTGGCTATTTGGGGTCTTTTGTGTCTCCATACAAATTTTAAGATTTTTTGTTCTAGTTCTGTAAAAAAAATGCCATTGGTAATTTGATAGGGATTGCACTGGATCTGTAGATTGCTTTATGTAGTATAGTCATTTTCAGAATATTGACTCTTCCAATCCAAGAACATGGTATTTCTCTCCATCTGTTTGTGTCATCTTTGATTTCCTTCATCAATGTCTTATAGTTTTCTGCATACAGGTCTTTTACCTCCTTAGGTAGGTTTATTCCTAGGTATTTTATTCTTTTTGTTGCAGTGGTGAATGGGATTGTTTCCTTAAATTCTAATTCTGATCTTTCGTTGTTACTGCATAGGAATGCAAGAGATTTCTGTGCATTAATTTTGGATCCTGCAACTTCACCAAATTCATTGATTAGTTCCCGTAGTTTTCTGGTGGCATCTTTAGGATTCTCTGTGTATAGTATCATGTCATCTGCAAACAGTGACAGCTTTACTTCTTCTTTTCCAATTTGTATTCCTTTTATTTCTTTTTCTTCTCTGGTTGCCATGGCTAGGACTTCCAAAACTACTTTGAATAAGAGTGGCGAGAGTGGACATCCTTGTCTTATTCCTAATCTTAGAGGAAATGCTTTCAGTTTTTCGCCATTGAGAATGATGTTTGCTGTGGGTTTGTCGTATATGGCCTTTATTATGTTGAGGAAGGTTCCCTCTGTGCCCACTTTCTGGAGAGTTTTTATCATAAATGGGCATTGAATTTTGTCAAAAAAATTTTCTGCATCTATTGAGATGATCATGTGGGGTTTTTTTTGTTTTTTTTTTGTAGTACGTGGGCCTCTCACTGTTGTGGCCTCTCCCATTGCGGAGCACAGGCTCTGGACGTGCAGGCTCAGCGGCCATGACTCACAGGCCCAGCCGCTCCATGGCATGTGGGATCTTCCCGGACCGGGACACGATCCTGTGTCCCCTGCATCGGCAGGTGGACTCTCAACCACTGCGCCACCAGGGAAACCCGATCATGTGGTTTTTATTCTTCAGTTTGTTAATATGGTGCATCACATTGATTGATTTGCATATATTGAAGAATCCTTGCATCCCTGGGATAAATCCCACTTGATCATGGTGAATGATCCTTTTAATGTGTTGTTGGATTCTGTTTGCTAGTATTTTGTTGAGGATTTTTGCATCTATGTTCATCAGTGATATTGCTTTATAATTTTCTTTCTTTGTAGGATCTTTGTCTGGTTTGGTATCAGGGTGATGGTGGTCTCTTAGAATGAATTTGGGAGTGTTCCTTCCTCTGCAAATTTTTGGAAGAGTTTGAGAAGGATGGGTGTTAGCTCTTCTCTAAATGTTTGATAGAATTCACCTGTGAAGCCATCTGGTCCTGAACTTTTGTTTGTTGGAAGATTTTTAATCAGTTTCAAGTTCATTACTTGTGATTGGTCTGTTCATATTTTCTATTTCTTCCTGGTTCAGTCTTGGAAGGTTATACCTTTCTAAGAATTTGTCCATTTCTTCCAGGTTGGCCATTTTATTCGCATACAGTTGCTTGTAGTAGTCCCTTATGATGCTTTGTATTTCTGTGGTGTCTATTATAACTTCCCCTTTTTCATTTCTAATATTACTGCTTTGAGTCCTCTCTTTTTCTTGATGAGTATGGCTAAAGGTTTATCAATTTTGTTTATCTTCTCAAAGAACCAGCTTTTAGTTTTATTGATCTTTGCTATTGTTTTGTTTCTATTTCATTTATTTCTGCTCTGATCTTTATGATTTCTTTCCTTCTGCTAACTTTGGGTTTTGTTTGTTCTTCTTTCTCTAGTTCCTTTAGGTGCAAGGTTAGATTGTTTATCTGATATTTTTCTTGTTTCTTCAGGTAGGCTTGTATAGCTATAAACTTCCCTCTTAGAACTGCTTTTGCTGCATCCCATACGTTTTGGATCGTCATGTTTTCATTCCCATTTGTCTCTAGGTATTTTTTTATTTCCTCTTTGATTTCTTCAGTGATCTCTTGGTTATTTAGTAATGTACTGTTTAGCTTCCATGTGTTTGTGTTTTTTACGTTTTTTCCCCTGCAATTGATTTCTATTCTCATAGCATTTTGGTCAGAAAAGATGCTTGATATAATTTCAGTTTTCTTAAAATTACCAAGGCTTGATTTGTGACCCAAGATGTGATCTATTCTGGAGAATGTTCCATGTGCACTTGAGAAGAAAGTGTAGTCTGTTGTTTTTGGATGGAATGTCCTATAAATATCAATTAAATCTATCTGGTCTATTGTGTCATTTAAGGCTTGTGTTTCCTTATTAATTTCTGTCTGGATGATCTGTCCATTGGTGTAAGTGAGGTGTTAAAATCCCTCATTATTATTGTGTTACTGTTGATTTCTTCTTTTACAGCTGTTAGCACTTGCCTTATGTATTGAGGTGCTCCTATGTTGGCTGCATATAATTGTTATATCTTCTTCTTGGATCGATCCCTTTATCGTTATGTAGTGTCCTTCTTTGTCTCTTCTAATAGTCTTTATTTTAAAGTCTATTTTGTCTGATATGAGAATTGCTACTCCAGCTTTCTTTTGATTTCCATTTGCATGGAAAATCTTTTTCCATCCCCTCACTTTCAGTCTGTATGTGTCCCTAGGTCTGAAGTGGGTCTCTTGTAGACAGCATATATATGGGTCTTGTTTTTGTATCCATCTGGTGAGCCTATGTGTTTTTCGTTGGAGCATTTAATCCATTCACATTTAAGGTAATTATAGATTAAGTATGTTCATTACTATTTCTTAATTGTTTTGGGTTTGTTTTTGCAGGTCCTTTTCTTCTCTTGTGCTTCCCACTTAGAGGAGTTCCTTTAGCATTTGTTGTAGACCTGGTTTGGTGGTGCTAAATTCTCTTAGCTTTTACTTGTCTGTAAAGCTTTTGATTTCTCTGTTGAATCTGAACGAGATACTTGTCAGGTAGAGTCATCTTGGTTGTAGTTTCTTCCCTTTCATCACTTTAAATATATTATGCCATTCCCTTCTGGTATATAGAGTTTCTGCTGAGAAATCAGCTGTTAACCTTATGGGAGTTCCCTTGTATGTTATTTGTCATTTTTCTCTTGTTGCTTTTAATAATTTTTCTTTGTCTTCAATTTCTGTCAATGATTACTATGTCTTAGGGTGTTTCTCCTTGGGTTTATCCTGCCTGGGACTCTCTGCGCTTCCTGGACTTGGGTGGCTATTTCCTTTCCCATATTAGGGAAGTTTTCAACTATAATCTCTTTAAATATTTTCTCAGTCCCTTTCTTTTTCTCTTCTTCTTCTGGAACCCCTATAATTTGAATGTTGGTGAGTTTAATGTTGTCCCAGAGGTCTCTTAGGCTGTCTTCATTTCTTTTCATTCTTTTTCCTTTATTCTGTCCCACAGCAGCGAATTCCACCATTCTGTCTTCCGGGTCACTTATCCGTTCTTCTGCGTCAGTTATTCTGCTATTGATTCCTTCTAGTGTATTTTTCATTTCAGTTATTGAATTGTGTCATCTCTATTTTTTTTCTTCTTTAATTCTTCTATGTGTTTGTTCTCTAATTCTTCTAGGTCTTTGTTAAACATTTCTTGCATCCTCTCAATCTTTGCCTCCATTCTTTTTCCGAGGTCCTGGATCATCTTCACTATCATTATTCTGAATTCTTTTTCTAGAAGGTTGCCTATCTCCACTTCATTTAATTGTTTTTCTGGGGTTTTATCTTGTTCCTTCATCTGGTACATAGTCTTCTGCCTTTTCATTTTATCTATCTTTCTGTGAATGTTGTTTTCGCTCCACAGGCTGCAGGATTGTAGTTCTTCTTGCTTCTGCTGTCTGCCCTCTGGTGGATGAGGCTATCTAAGAGGCTTGTGCAAGCTTCCTGATGGGAGGGTCTGGTGGTGGGTAGATCTGGGTGTTGCTCTGGTGGGCAGAGCTCAGTAAAACTTTAATCTGCTTGTCTGCTGATGGGTGAGGCTGAGTTCCCTCTCTGTTGGTTGTTTGGCCTAAGGCAACCTAGCACTGGGGGCTACAGGCTCTTTGGTGGGGCTAATGGCGGACTCCAGGAGGGCTCATGCCATGGAATACTTCCCAGAACTTCTGCTGCCAGTGTCCTTGTCCCCACAGTGAGCCACAGCCACCCCCTGCCTCTGCAGGAGACCCTCCAACACTAGCAGGTAAGTCTGGTTCAGTTTCCTATGGGGTCACTGCTCCTTCCTCCTGGGTCCTGATGCACACACTGCTTTGTGTGTGCCCTCCAAGAGTGGAGTCTCTCTTGTCTCCCAGACCTGTTGAAGTCCTGCAATCAAATCCCGCTAGCCTTCAGAGTCTGATTCTCTAGGAATTCCTCCTCCCGTTGCCGGACCCCCAGGTTGGGAAGCCTGATGTGGGGCTCAGAATCTTCACTCCAGTGGGTGGACTTCTGTGGTATAATTGTTCTCCAGTTTGTGAATCACTCACCCAGTGGTTATGAGATTTGATTTTATTGTGATTGCACCCTTCCTACCATCTCATTGTGGCTTCTCCTTTGGATGTGGGGTATCTTATTTGGTGAATTCCAGTGTCTTCCTGTCGAAAACTGTTCAGCAGTTAGTTGTGATTTGGTGCTCTCGCAAGAAGGAGTGAGTGCACATCCTTCTACTCTGCCATCTTGAACCAATCTCAATATATTTTAAAGTCTCATGTTAAGTATTCTTAACATGAATAAATTCTAACAGTGAAATAAAATTTTTAAATATGCCATGTTCATATTAACAGTATTATAAATAATTTGCTTACTACAGAAAACCAATAAGAAGAAAATAAAAATCACTCATAATTAGCCCCCCAAAAACAACAACAAAGACTCCTTGTGAATTTTCTCTCCCAAGACACTTCTAATCTAGCCTCATATGTTAGGTTTTGAAGAAAGCAGTATCATTAAAAAAGAAAATAGAGTTGGGGGAGGTTAAGGTTAGGCTTAAGGGTTCATGAAATTCAGACTCCTCACATTTCAATTAAATGGTACATTGACCCATGTACCACACTGTACTGAAATCTGCTCCAAGTCCCATTTGTCAACTTTTATCTGCCAGCATTTGGATTCAAGATGACAGACAGAGTTATAAATCCAATTCAAGATGACACTTATACTGAGCAGTACACCTAGTTTCATCAGAATCAGTTAGCATCCTTAACAGCTGAACACAGGATAGACCAAACAGACAGTTAAAAAGGAAAATGGCATGTCATCTAGTTGAAGCAGGAATTGTTCTTAAATTGTGCTTAAATTAAAATTCATTTGTGTGTCTACTCATTCATTTAGCAAATATTTATTGAGCACCTACTTTATGTCACATACTGCAGGAAAAGCCAGGGATATGCAAATCACAGGGCAAAATCTTTGCCCCTGTAGACCTTATATTATGGTGGGAGGTGAGAGAATAATTAAATAAGATCACTAAAAACTGAGATTAGAGCCATCATGGAACTAAAAAGGGAGGTATGATAGAGAAAAATAAGGAAAGCCTACTTAAGACAGGGTTGCAGGGAAGCCTCCTGCAAAGG
The DNA here is from genome assembly GCF_949752795.1 of Hyperoodon ampullatus. NCBI lineage: Eukaryota > Metazoa > Chordata > Mammalia > Artiodactyla > Ziphiidae > Hyperoodon > Hyperoodon ampullatus. The sequence goes on from NC_136914.1 coordinate 176,267,482, forward strand.
GACGTATTTAGGTTGACATGGAAAGATGGGATGGAAGCAGCCACGTTAAGAGCCCAGGAAGAGTGCTCCACACAAAAGAAAGAGCAAACCCCAAGGTCTTAAGTAGGACCTGTCGTAGTCATGGACAGACTAAAGATGGGAGGGTGAGGAGGAGAGGCAGAGCAACCCTACCATGACTCGCAATGTTAAATGGTTACTAGTGGTATTAAGAGTAACACTGTTTGGGAATTCCCTGGTGGTCCAGTGGTTAGGACTTGGCACTCTCACTGCCAGGAGCCCGGGTTTGAACCCTGGCTGGGGAACTAAGATCCCGCAGGTCGTGTGGCCAAAAAAGAAAAAACAACGTTAACACTGTCAGATTCATTTGTGTGGATTATGCAAAATGGGAGGCATTGTGCCTGAAAGGAAACTACGCATTTTGCCTCTCTTCTCTTTAAGGGTCTTCCATTCACACATTAAATAATACCTAACAGCTCATACATTTCACTTTTTTTGGAAAATTACCACTATTAAATATTATCATCAGCCTCACTACGGAACTTTTAAGTGTGATACATAGTCCTTTAATGCATTTAGCACCTAAGCACATAAACTTCCCACCACAGAAAATGGAAGAGTCCTCCATCAAATCAGTTAACTCCAAAAGCAGTCAGGTATTTACTGCATGGCCTATGGAGCAAATGGCTCTTGGGTACTTCAGCCCCGTAGGGCTACAGAAGCCATCGGATCTCCATGAAAGCTTGTCATATTCGAGATGTACCCAATCTGCTCTGTGGATACAGGTCAATCCTCAGAGAGACAAAAGGATGTGCCCGATTATACAAAGCACCTTCCATTTCCCAATCACCAGAAAAGTTGTAAATTTTATGAAATTCCAATCTTATAGTTCTCTTGATTGCTTTTAAGCCACTTGGAAAATAAAATGGATTGCAGGAGAGTTTTCCTAACTAGCTCAGTGATCTTTCCTTGTCATGTCAGGTTGAAAGAATTCACCATTTGACTAAAGGTCAATGTTCTAGAAGTATTTATCGGTGACTAAAAGGGGAAGACTATTAGGGAAATACTTTTTCATTACCCTCACTATTGCACAGTTAGTTACATGAGGTACTAGACACACCTGTGCTGCATCCTTACCCTCCCTACCATGTTCACGAACCCATGGGTTACGTTCTTAGGTAGGGGGGTTCTTCTTATAATGAATTTAAGGATACCCCTTTCAAAGAAATGACTAAATGTTGGTTACATTTTAAATTGTGCATGATTTTAGTTCTCTCTGAGCAATGTTTGATGGATATGTCTTTTAAAAATAGTCAAATGGCCTAACCTTTTATCAATAAAACTGTGTGCAATAAAAATGCTGGAGGGTACCCGTTACCAAACTGCCATAGGCTGGAGAATTATTAGACCCCATAATTCTGTTGTACAAAACCAAATTTGTTGATTTTTTTCAAGTAGAAAGAAATTCAGGAAATTAAATGGAAAGACCTGTAGTAATGAAATATTAAATGCAATTTCAAGGGCACAAAAATGTCAGAAGCCAAAAAAAAAAAAAAAAAAAAGATCTCAGGAACAACATTGCTTTTCTTATACCTCATGTATGCCTGAGCTTAAATTGCCCTAGAAACCAGCCAGACCCAGATGCAGGGAGTGGTGGGGATGCATGGGAAAGGTAGGAAGAAGCAGCCCAGAACAGGAGAAAGTAAGAACTAAGAGTAATGGAAAGAAGTCAGATAGAAAATATTTCATTTGTTTTCAATTTCCAAAGTTGAAGTCATACTGCATCAACACCAGCAGAAAGGCATAAAAGCAAAAGCAAAAGTATCGGACTTCAACCATGACATGCCTGTACTACCCAAAGTTCAGTCTGATTCTTAGTTCTTTGCACTGTTACAGTCCTGGGCTCCTGTTCTTAACCTCAGCATAATTGTACTTCAATTCTGGCCAAAGAGAACATGTCTCATAGGATGGTTTGGTGAGCATTTGGACTCAGTCAGTTGAGATGTGTCTACATGAAGAGGACTACTATTGGAAGCAGTCACTGGAAATCTACAGCTTCAGCTGCAGAACTGGCAGTAATAATTCATTTTAGTAATATGTATTTAGGAAGGGATAGGGAGATCCAGAGAAACTTTACAGACAATATTTTAAAATAAAAATAATTGTGTGAATAAAAGTGTCAAATGTTAATATCAGGACACCGTGAGTTTAGGCAGGACACGTTGTTCATGTGGAATATTGTTTCAAGATTCACACAGGGAAAATATTTATTTTCATACCTGGCTAACTCTCCAGGTCCAATTCTCACACAGTCTGTACACTCTATTTTTTTTAACTTTTTATTTTATGTTGGAGTACAGTTGATTAACAATGTTGTGTTAGTTTCAGGTGTATAACAAAGTGATTCAGTTATACATAAACATGTATCTATTCTTTTTCAAATTCTTTTCCCAATTAGGTTGTTACAGAATATTGAGCAGAGTTCCCTGTGCTATACAGTAGATCCTTCTTGCTATATCCAGTGTGTAGATTCTTTCTTTAAATAAGCTACAGGAATCAGATGATCTGTAATTTATGATCGTTACACCTTTAAAACCTTAACAACACGTGATGAAATCAATTTCTTTAGAATATCCATCTGTGTGGTTGCAATGCTGGATGGCAGAAAGAAAGATTTATATTTATGGCCAATTTTTATTTATTCTCACCTATTTATAAATTGGGCTACAACTTCAATAGCCATGGTTAAAAAGAATAATGTCATTCCTAACCACTGCCTTTTACTATAAAAACAATTTCACCATAACAGATAGCACTGAAATACTCCAAGAATAATCTATAAATGAATCCTGGATTACCAGTCTAAAGATGGTGGTTATAAATGATTACATGAAAGAGTTGATATTACTTTGAAATTCTTAAAGTATGTCTATGGATTTTTGTATTTTATATGTAATATTTTTATGAAGTGATTTTGCCATTACATAATAGCTTTCATCTTCAAAGCACTTCACAAATATGAACTAGTTACATAAAAAGCTATATTACTGCAAAATCAGAAAATGGAAAAGCTAAAGTTCTCCTAGTAACAGTCACTCTCACACATTCTATATGTTTAATCTACAACAAAGGTTATGTATTTAAAACATGTTTCATTATAAATACTGTTAACAAAACCATCTAAAGGGTTAACAGAGCTTTCACTATACCAGGCAGCTATTACTATCCATAAAAATCTCCCTTTTATGGAATTTATAAATTTGAAGAAATTAGACTTGTATTATGGTAGATCTTCTTTGTTCCCTTCTTCTAGTTCATGAAATCTGTTAAATATCAGTAAAAAGTGCTGTTCAACAAAGCTTTATCATGATAAAATTGAAAAAAAATTAAACACATCATGAAGAATGGTTAACTAAATTATGGTATGTTTATGTGATATAATATTATCAAATATAATATAGCCATTAAAAATTATGTTTCTGAAGAATATTTAAATACATGAGGAAATTTGTGCAATATATTAGTTTTTTAAGGGCTACAAGGTTATCTATATCCTATCATGCCAATTTTATAAAAGAAATAATTATATACAGACACCCAAGCAAATTGGATGAAATAAATATGGGTAATGGGGCATTGTGATTTTATTTCCTTCCTTGGACTTTATTATTTAAATTTTTGACAATAAGATATATATTTTAATGGGACATATATGTTATTTAAAGGAAAACAAAACCACAATCCTTGGCTTCAAGAACTCACACTCTACTGGAGAGGTAGAAAATGTCCATCAGTGTGATAATCTCTTTGAGAGTGAGAGCTCAGAGGACCATGGGAGTAGCCCAAGGCAGAGGTTCAGAATAGAAGGAGGAGAACTTTGAACTGGGTCTTGCAAGGTAAGCAGGTATTTAATAATAACAGAGAGAGCAGTCTAGACAGAACATATACAAAGGCCCATGTATGAGACACATGGAAACCACAAGAAAAATAAAGAGCTTTCCTGGGGCAAAGAATATGGACAGGAATCATAGAAGATGACGCCAGTGATGGCACATGCTAGATCATAGAAGACCTTGCATATTATGGAAAAGGATCTGACTTCAATCTTTACACACAATGGGTAGACCCTGCTGGAAAAGGGGATGTGGAGAGGGGTTAAGTCAAGAAAGCAATAAGAAGAGAGGAGTTCTTTAGGTCACTGGCTGCAGCAAGCAAATAATTGGAGGAAGGCAATACTAGAGCCAGGGATCCGGGGTAGGAGATTCTGATAGGCTTTTCCCTCGAAGAACAATGGAGAAGAAAGGAGAGAAGGGGTTCTACAGATAGTTAGGAAATAGGATCAATATAATTTAGTAGCCAGATAGATGTGAATGAATGAAAAAAATGTGTCCAAGGTAATTCCCAGGACTCTAGATGGAATAAGTGAGTGGTACCATTATCTTAATAAAGTGGATCTGGGCACAAAGCCAGTGAGTTTGATTTGGGACATGTGGAATTAAAGGAGACTCCAGATATTCAGATAAGAATACATAGAAGCCTCCATGGATTCGTACACAAGTCATAGGTGAAGGATAGAAGAACAGACTTGAGAACACTCAGCTTATAGCTCCATGCTTAAAAAATTAGTAATGGATGGAATCACCCTAGAAGACTGGGCAAAGTGAGGAGCCTGGAAATTGGGGAAAGATCATATACTTGGGGACAGGCACAAAGAGCCAGCAAAAATAACCAAGATGGAATGGTCATGGAAGCTGAGAAGCAGAGATTTTTATACTATGTATAAAATAGATAACCAACAAGGACCTACCTACTGTATTGCACAGGGAACTATACTCAATATTATGTAATAACCTATAAGGGAAAAGAATCTGAAAAAGAATATATATATATATATATAACTGAATCACTGTGCTGTACACCTGAAACTTACATGCTATTGTAAATCAACTATACATCAATAAAAATTTGTTTTAATAAATAAATAAATATATATATAGACATACAGCCACAAAACAAAGAAAGGCTATGGAGGTCAAACAGAAAAAGGCCAAAATGCATCATTTAGGTTTGACAATAGGAATGCTCATTTGACAACTGCTGCAGCAGTTTCAGTGGGTGGTATGAACAGAAGCTTATAAGAGATCATGGAATGATTCAGATTTAAGGGGAATATGAGCATAGGACTCCTTCCACAAACTTAGCTATGAACTGAAGAAGAAAGGGGGCACTAAAACTAGAGATGAACGTAGAACTAGAAAAGAAGGGCATTGATGATTTATGGATAGGTGACTAGCAACAATCGCAGTAATGATTACCCAGGAAATATAGTCACCTTTTTTCACCTAATAAACATATAGTCATACATATACAGATGGCCAAAAGACACATGAAAAGATACTCAACATGGCTAATTATTAGAGAAATGCAAATCAAAACCACAATGAGGTATCACCTCACACTGGTCAGAATGGCCAACATCAGAAAGTCTACAAATAATAAATGCTGGAGAGGGTGTGGAGAGAAAGGGACCCTCCTACGCTGTTGGTGGGAATGTAAATTTGTACAGCCACTATGAAGAACAGTATGGAGGTTCCTTAAAAACTAAAAATAGAGCTGCCATATGATCTAGCAATCCCACTCCTGGGCATGTATCTGGAGAAAATCATACTTTGAAAAGATACATGAACCCCAGTGTTCATTGCAGCTCTACAAGACATGGAAGCAACATAAACGTCCATGGACAGATGAATAGATAAAGAATATGCGGTACACTTTCACAACAGAATATTTCCCAGCCATAAAAAAGAATGAAATAATGCCATTTGTAGCAACATGGATAGACCTAGAGATCATCATACTAAGTGAAATAAATCAGAAAGAGAAAGACAAATATCATATGATATCACTTATATGTGGAATCTAAAAGGAAAAAAAAAAGACACAAATGAACTTATTTCCAAAACAGAAAGAGACTCACAGATGCAGAAAACAAATTTATGGTTACTAAAGGGGAAAGGGGAGTGAGGGGATGGATAAATTAGGAGGCTAGGATTAAGATATACACACTACTATGTATAAAATAGATAACCAACAAGGACCTACCTACTGTATTGCACAGGGCACTATACTCAATATTATGTAATAACCTATAAGGGAAAAGAATCTGAAAAAGAATATATATATATATATATATATATATATATATATAACTGAATCACTGTGCTGTACACCTGAAACTTACATGCTATTGTAAATCAACTATACATCAATAAAAATTTGTTTTAATAAATAAATAAATAAATATATAGACATACAGCCACAAAACAAAGATATGACAACACATGTCCAAATGTTTGCTCTAAAACATCAACATTATTCAGTTAAAATTCACACTGGCAAGATTTTTTGTCAGTGTGAGAAAATCCTGAGATGCCATTTCCAAAGTCTCACCTTAAATTTTTCTGTTACTCAGGTCATTGAAAGATTTTGCTAATATGAGGAATACAATTGATAGCTATAAATAATTTGGGACCAGCATTTGGGGCTAAATTATCTACTGAATGACAAAGATGTTTTGAATTAACTGAATAACGCTTTCAACACTAAGTAGACCTAAGGTTGATTAGGTAAAAATCCATTTGTGTAGTATAAACTAATTGAAGAAGTTTGCATAGAAATTTAAGAAACTTCATTTTTGTTGTGGTTCTTACTGGGCTAGTTAATTTAATGTTAGGAACTTTAACCCATATTTGGGTCAAAGTCTATACCATTCTTTCCTTCAATTCACCTAAAAATATCAAATTCACTCTATGTGTAAGATCCACAAAAAGATTCACGGTTCATTATTTCTAACCCAATAATTCTGCTCTTAGGAATTTATCGTATGATATAATAGGGGAAAAATGCTATTTGCACAGATGTGTTCACTACGATATTATCCAGAAGAACAAAAACATGGAAACAACCTAAAAATTCAACAATGGGGAGAAAACCACATCAATTACGGACATTTACTTAATGGAATCATATACAGTCATTAATTGCGTGAGACAAAGCTGAATAAGATTGTTCATTTTGACTGCAATCATATAATTGTAAATTATCTGTGCAAACAAAAAATTCTTAAAGGTAATATAATACACACACATACACATACACAGCTATGCAGTAGAAATAAGAAAGATTTTTGTTTCTTTTTTCAAACTTTCTTTTAATGTTCCTATAAGAACTTTCAGAAGTTAAGAGAAAGGAAGACAGGGGAGAGAGGGAGGGAGGAAAAAAGGAAGGAAGGAAGAAGGAAGAGGAGAACATAACTGAAGATCAAAACCAGTGTAAAGAAAAGTCCTAAAAGAGAAAAAAAGAATTCTAAAATGTATCTTGACATATTTGCAAACTATTTGTTGACTGTGACTCACTTGCAGATTCTGAAGTCCTGTCTAGAACTGATACAAGGTTAAACGGGGTTACCCACTTGCACGTATGAGTCATTTAAATGATACAGATGGGTACCCTGTCATCACTACAGTCAGAATCTATTAATGTTAAATATATATATTTTTGACCAATTTTACTGAAAACAAAGAAATAAAGATGGCAGACAGTTCCAGCATAAGTAAACTATTGGTGTAGTGCTAAAGTTTTCAGTTTTCTCTGCATCCTTAGTTGAATATTATTTACAACAAACTTAATTTTATTTTTAAAATATTTTCAGTAAAATTTTGAATATGCTCAAATAACAACACTAAGATAGAGTCGGGTTAGCCTGAAGTAGCTAACAGGCCTTGCTTCAATTTTAAGCAATTTAGATTAACGAAGGCTATTTCTCAACATTGCCATGAGAACTGAACTTCTTAACATCTATAATAATGCTTCAGAAAACAATTAGTTATTTTGCTTACAATTTCAAAGGCCCGTAATAGTTAGAAGGGGGACTCCAGAGTCAGAGGGGTTTGAATTCCAGCTCCAACATTATTAGCTTGGAGACCCTCAGTGAGTTACCAGAATGCTCTGTGCCACTGGTTCCTCATTTACAAAATGGGGATGAAAGTAGTATGTCTCTCATGAGGTCTTGTGAATATTAAGTGAGATTAATGTATGTAGAGTACTTAGAGATATGCCTGGAACATAATAAGCACACAGATAATGTTAGCTGTTATTATTATTAGATATTGTAATGATACACAGAAGCATCAACACTCTGGCCTTGAGGGAGCCTGCATTTATTAACATTAATAATAATGACATAAATAAGGATAATGGTAACTACTATTATATCTTTCGCAGGCATGTCATCATTTCCATGTATTAACTCTTCTGATTTCACTCTGACTCTGTAAGACAGGTTTTAGACACATTATATAGCTCAAGCAACTGAGGTCCAGGAGAGCAATGCAATTGATGGATTGCCCACAAATAGGACGTTAGTAAGGGCTGAGGTAGGTTTTGCTCTAAAGCTGCAGATTATAAGTGTCAACCCTCACAAAAGGACCCGGGGAGGGGGTGGGGTGTGGGGCTGGGGGTGGAGGATTGGTTAAGAGTTTATGGCCTTCCTTTTTGCTGACAAAGCAATTTGGATAGGTTTGGAGTTTTAAATGGTATAGTATAACTTGACTAATCATGACCCACAGTATGACTTACAAGTAACTTATTTTTTCAGAAAAATGAAAGAGCTGCCAAAAGTAGCACTACAAAAACTGTATTTTAGCAGCAATATCCTAAAAGTTCACAGAATATGATTATTCCTCAGACAAGTCCATGTTTACAACTTCAAAGTAAGATCAGAGTCACAAGACAGGAAGTAAGCACTCTTTTTCCCCTCAAATTCAAATTAAGAGAAGACTGCAGTTTGAAAACACCCATGCTTGCCACAAGAAGGTAGGATTTTTAGCAATTTATATAATAAATTCTGGCTCCTTTTATGCCTTACTTTACACAACCAGATGTATTTTTATTAGCTTTGGTCTCACATAAAAACATATGTTTACCATGGAGAATTATGAAAAAGAAAGTGAAAAAATCATCCTAAATTCCACAAACTTCAAAATAAATAATCTTACTGTTGTAATGTTTTGTAGATGTGTGATATGCGTATGTGTACAACCGCTTATTTGCATGCCCCCAATATAAAATTTTATTTCCAACTTCTTGCAGCTCATAACTTCTTAATATCACACAAAAATCACTTCTTCTGTTGTTGGGATACTATATATGCAGTTTTGTCTGGCTTGCTTTTCATTTAACATTATATCAAGAGCATTTCCCATGTTATTAAACATTGTTTGAAAAGGTATTTTTCCTGACTTTTTAGATTTGGATATCTCACCTTTTAAAAATAGCACATAGATTCAAGAATGTTCTGCAACTCAAAACTCTATGACATAATATAGAGATCTAAGTTTCATGACTCCCTGCTAACTCCAGTTAACACATGTTAAATTATCTAAAGCAACTTAGGAATTTAATAATTTTACCTTAAAATATCAGGGAAAAGCTTTTAGTTCGGGGTAACTCCTCATGTTTGCATTTTAACAGACCTCTTTGGGGTACTTCAAATCTTTTGGCTAGAGCAGCTTTCCTTAGCTTTACGATTTTCCCTGCCTAGAAAGTAAAGGTAAAAGTAAAATATTATTATGAAGTTCATATGCCCTTATCTATTGTGACTGGAAGCCTTGTTAAGGGCAGAGACCACTTCTCAATCCATCTCTATGTCTTCTTCAATGCCTTAAAAAATTAATTGCACCAGACTGTTACCACTTTTCTAAAGTACGTGTCCAGGTGAATATTGTCCATAATATTGTACTGTGAAACCAGTAAACAGGTATATACACAAAACAATGATCTCTCTAAACTCTGAGTTTGACTTGGCCATACCTCATCACAAGAGGGGCATTACACAGGTATTCAGTTCATATATATCTCCGACTACTCATCCAAATAAAGTTGGGTCATCTTCACCAAGAAATAGTTTCCCTGGTGGGGGTAAACACACATCGAAACCCACAAAAATTCTATTAGCACCAGTTATGTTGTAACACAATGATGAACACTTTTCTTCCAATTTGCTAGCTCCCCAACTAAAGAAAGGCTTTGCCGGTTCTGGTTGGCCTTCGAGCTGTGTGTAGTAGATATGCTGATTTTTAAAAAAGAAAGAAAAAGAACTACAATAATGATATGGTCTCCTGAGAATATATTTATTTGTGCAGTATAAAACAAAATTAAATTCTTCAATCTCAAAAACTATTAAAAGGTTGTATTTAAAATGCATGAAGCATTAAAAAGACATCAAAATTAAAATAATCTCATAAATCTCTTCATTTAAAAGACTTATTAGAATACAGATCGAGGCAGAAAACAGCTGCCCGGCACTCCGGAGTAGTAAATTATGACTGTTTTAACTTTTTTTCATTTTCATCATTGAAAATTCTTTTCCAGAATAATTGTATTGCTGTAGCAAGACCAACTGTCCCATATATTTAACGTGTGAATAGTAAATTGCTTTCAATGAACTCTGAAACAGATCTGCTGTAAATTCTTTGAAAGATCAGCAGGCCACAGGGTCGTACCCTGGCAAAGGATACAGAAGATACAAGCAGAAATTAGCTTTTAATGTAAAATTGATCAAATTAATTACTATTCCAATTCAGTTTGCCAGAGCACTAGGGATACCCTAGGAAAACCTGACAGCATAAGAGGGTTTTTTTGGCCGTTCCCTTCTTCCCTAGATCTGCCAGCTAAAACCCAAGAAAAAGTCAGCACAGGACAGTCAGATGTGTCCAATTGCCATTAATCATTAAAACCGGACTCTTTTGTAAATGACTGACAGCTAGATGAAGTTTTGATTTTTAATAAAGATTCTCACTCCACAGACCATTCTCACTCCACAGACCATCATGTGTCAGTCTTGATTGTACTAGAGCATTCCTTGGAGTACAATTAAACTATCATGTTGATTGCACCTCAATGCCATTGAAGCCTAAGGGGAGGAAAAGAAAAGCCAGATCGCTAACCAGGAGGCCTGTGATCCCCCTTGTGATACTCTTCAACAATATACTAGGAACTGAGCAGAGCTATTGTTGATGGAAACAGCCAGGTATGCTTTGAAAGTCTTAGAAGATAAAAGGTGTGTTGCCATAGAGCTGCCTCCCATTTTTATCGACCTTCCCTTCTCAGATGCACTCTGACCTCATTCCTCCTTCACAGAGACAAGATTAGTAAACAGTGGGCTTTATTAGGAGCTGTTCAGAACACCATTAATCCAACTTAATTGATGGTGCAGTGGTACCAGGTCTTTTTCTGCTTTCTCTTTCCAGAAGACAACATTGGTAGCAGAATTGGACTTCTTTCCAGAAACAGCACCAATCTTTGTAATTCTGTACACTTTCCCATTGCCTTGGCTCAAGCAGGCTGAGCAAAGCTTCTTATCTAAGACTCTGAAAAGGATAACAGGACTGCTCAAGTATAAAAACTGCAAGTACTTTATCTTTCTTTCTGCTTAGATTACCATTATCTCTGGTCACTGAATTTTGTCTTTTGGGCTTCAAATGGAGAGCGAAGTCAACCAGAAGGTACAGTTCTAAACCCAATGGAATACTGCTCCATCAGCACCCGTACACAGACAGACACATACACACAGAGGCTCACATACACAGACACACACACACAGAGGCACACACACACACATACACACACACACACAGGCACGCCTCCTTCCAGCCTTTCTTTGGCTTTACCCTAGGGTTAACTTCCTCATGAATAGTTTCAGATGATTCTATGATCTTCCTTGCAAAATATTTATGCTGAAAAACAATTCGGGTTCTACAAGTGCCTCAGTAACTACTACTTACAGTGAAGCTGAAAGGTAAGCCGAACAAATGAGCTGTCTAACCAGGCAAGGTTTCTGCAGAATGGGGAGGAAATTGCATAAAATAATTGCTAACCTGAATTTCAAATCCATCCATTCATTCTTTCCTAGAACCACATGTAAGGCATTGAAGATACCATGGAGATGAATTGAGAAGTGGTCCCTGCCCATAAGTCTTCCAGTTATAACAGAGATGGTCATGTGACTATCTATGACAAGATTAGAATAACAAAAATACTAAATCATGTTTTAAGCAAAGTCTTATGGGCATGCACAATTCATTCTGACTACAGAAATCAGGGAAGGCTTCAAAGAGGAGAAAGCAAAGGAGATCCATTATTAGAGAGTAGGGAAAAGAGCACTTACAATTAAGGAACAGCATGCACAGACTCACAGAGAAGTGAAGTCATCAGAAGAGATCGCTCCTGCGCACATTTTTGTCACGTGAGGACTGCATTCACAATTCTTGCTATAGCCACACACCATCTGTACTAGTATTTGCTTAACATTCTTTTTTTAATTGGCTCCATTTTTACTGAAATAAATTTATTTTTTCAAAGGAAAATTTTCTGTCACTACTGTAAATGGAAATCCAGTGTTGCTTGCCCCAAGCACCACATAACTATAAAAGCAAATAAATGAAAACAAAACAATGAAATTCTAGCTAAATACTGTTGGAGCCTGCCCTCTCATTATCACAAAGGGGAGCTAGTGGGGCAAGATGTTGAAGGCATCCCAACATCAAACAAAGACTTTCTCCTCAAGGTTCTCTGAAGGGTTGAGAGAGAACTCTAAACTCTTCAAAATCCTAAATTCTGAAAAAATCACTCATGGGGTAACTCAGGGTTTTCAAGGCCATGTTAGGGTACAACCTAAAGTCATTCTGAATCATTGTCCTACTCTGGGAAACACTGAAATAGATCAAAGACCTTACCCCACCCTAGTATGCACCGTGGTATTATATATATATTTCTCCTTACCACCCTATCCTTTATATAAACTAAGTCATTATTACAGCATTTCATCAAATCTAAGTTAATATCAATTGTGAGATGCACCATTATTTTATGTGCCACTAAGAAAGAAAAATGCTGCCAATTAAATGATGATACACCATCACTTATAAGAAGCATCCAATTTCAGAGATGTTAAAATGTGGCGGGGAGATGCTTGTTTTGGAATCAATGAGACACATTATTAATCACTGTTGCTTAGAAGCAAATAATATAGAGCTTGGAAGTTAACTGGTTTTCAGAAAACAATGAAAAAGCGTATCTGGTGCAATGTCCTACTTGATGTAACTAGAATAGTAAATTGTCATCTGTTTAGGACAAGACAATATAGAACAGTGATTCAGAGCAGAGCCTGGAAGACCCTGGGTTCAAATCCTGCTTCTGTCACTTACTAGAAGTGGCACATTAAATGACTAACAAACTCCGTTGGTTCATCTGTAAATTACTCCATGTATTTTCAATATTTAAACATTTCCCCAGTGGAAAACTAAAAAAGAACCCTGGGTATTTTTCTGCCCAGATCTGTCAGAACTGATTTTTAGTGAAAGCTAAGTATCATTGGTAACTACTAGTATCAGTGCAATATAGTTAGTAAAATTTTTTCCTCTTTTATTTTTTAGACCCAAAGAACCACAGTGCCAACTAGTTTTAGATCATCACTGCATGCTTTACTAATGCTCACTTACATAGGATAGTACCTGAAGACTAGTCAGTCACAAATAGAGTTGGACCCCGTAGAGGCGGGTTCCTTTGAGTTGGTCAATTTACCACCTCAGATTCCAGTTCCTTGTGACTTTCTGTTCCAAGGCTCCTACTGGACACTAACAAGTCTATAAATGTGAATTGTCCCGAAGATAAAATGATCTACCCCAGTGCAACCCCTGGGAACAGCAAGCTGCTTCTCCTGTTGTCAGAGGAGCATCTCCTTAGTTTGTGAGTTACTTGTACTAGGTGCTTTCACGCTACGATACAATCTGAGCCTTGTACCAAGCCTGGGCTTTAAACAGGACAGGCGTTATTGCTGCAAATCATGGAAGTCAAAATTGAGACTCAGAGAGGTCATGACAGGATTTGCCCAAGGTCACACCATTGTGAGTAATGGAGATGGAAGGAAGCCCAAATCTGGCTCCAAATGTTCCACTCACTCCATGCTTCCACATCATAAAAACATTTTTTTAAGTAATTACACCATTTTGCTGTTCATCCGCGTTCTATCTCCTCGTTTCTGGCTCAGGACTTGTTCTTCACCGGTCCTCCAAGCTCTCACAGTAGCCCTAAATCTCTTGCTGACCTCTTGTCAGTGTCGTTGAGATGAAACAAGTTTCTGGGAGACTCAACCCTTCATCGTGCCCCCACTTTCTGGGGCTGAGTCGGGCAGACACTGGGACCTTGGTCACCAGCGTGCAGGAGACTGCTGTTCTCAGGTAGAGCCACACGGGGGCAGGGTGACGCAGGATGCAGCCACGCCTGGAATTCCTGGGAGAGAACGAGGGTACAGTCCAAAGCCTTAGGGCAAGTGCAGGACGATGGTGAAGGCTCAGAGGCAGCTAGGCATGGAGAATGTGGTAGCTTATATGGGAATTGCAGCCACGAATTCTAGATTTGCTTCCTCAGCCAACAAACTGGGGAATGTTAGGCAACTTGCTTCCCCTGTTAGGTGATCTAGTAATCTCTAAGGGCAGACCCCTCTTTAAGAGTTGTTGACTCAGGACCTTTACAGTCCAGCGCTAAAGAGCCCTGATAGCGTTCTTACTAAGTGTTAAGTGCCTGTGCAGGTTTAAACCAGACAGTGTTTACAAAATGCTCTCAACTGATAGAGAGCCGAGATGGCTGTCTGTAGCGCGCCCTCTAATGGATAGGTGGTATCATCACATCCTTCTCTATCTTGAAATAACAAGAGAATACATATCTTAGTATAAGTCTCATATTTTTCCCTCTGAGTCCTGACACAGCAGGATTCAGGAAGCCCTGGCAATCGTTTTAGAGGTCAAAGAGCATTGCACTTCTCCCCACAGCTCATGCTTCAAACACTGCATGTGACTCTTATCTGTGTCACCCCTTTCTCCATGCCCTTTCTGGTTCTTCTGATTCCTTCATAGAAAGATACTCTAATCTCTGCAATTAAAACACTGCAGAAGAATGATATTAACTCAAACACGGAACTTGTGCAAATCCTAGTCCCCATATAGTATGATGAAGAGAGCTCTTGACTACCCACCACATGTACTCTCATATATCCCCTATTCCAGAACTGCCAGAAACATTATTTCTGCTTTATAATTAACATGAAAAAGGGCCAATAACTTAATATAAATGATTAATAAACAGTTAAAAAAACAACTAAATCACTCCTTGGACTTGGAACATGAACAAAAAGTTCAGGAAAGATAAAATATAAACAGCTAATAAATAATAAAATAAAATGCTAATCCACACTAGTTATCAAAGAAGAATAAATTAAAACATGACAACTGACTGCCAATATTATAAAATTCACTATTCCCAATGCTGATGAGGGTGACCTAAGATGGGCATTTCAGTACACTGTAATTGGTACAATCATCCTGAAAACAATATAGCAGAATATATCAAAAGTCTTGTTGGGACTCATATGTACAAAACATGAGGAAATTCTCAAGGTACAATGGTCCTCTGATATCCTTTCTCCCCTTCCTCTTTAAGAATGGAATCTCCAGTTTTTTTAGCTGTGCATATGTCCATTTATAATAAAGATTATATTTCCTAGCATCCCTTGCAGCTAGGTGTGGTCCTGCAAATATATTCTAGCCTAAGAAATGGAAGTGGAAATGACTGATGCAAATTCCAAGTAAAGGCTTACTTTCTTCCTCTCTTTTCCTTCTTTCCTACAGTCTGGAATGCAGCTGGATGGCTGGAACTCCAGCAGTCATTTTAGATATTACGGTGGTTTGAGAATGGAAGTCACATGTGGTGGAGCAACAAAATAGAAACAGCTGGACCAATCACTACCAAACTTTTTAAATTCAGAAGACAAATAAAATTCTATTTTGTTTAAGCCACTCTAATTTGGAGTTTTACTTGCAGCCAATCCTAATCCCAAATAATATATGCATTAATACTGAATGTACAGCAAAATATTTGATTGAAAAAAGATGCAGAACAGTGTGTACTATGCTACCATTGTATAAAAAAGGAAAGCAAAAACATTATGTATGTGGAACCTAGTTCCCTAATGAACCATGCCTCCCATTATCCATACCCTTACATAGACCCTTCCCACATTGAGTCTGAACTTGCCATATGACTCACTTAAACAAACAGAAAGTGGAGAAAGTGACACTGTGCCAGCTCCTTGCCTAAGCATTAAGAAAGCCTGGCAGCTTCTGCCAAGACGTTCTTTGCAAATAAATAAAAATAGGAAATAAATAAGTAAATCCCACTATAGGGGAACATCTACATTATGGCATTTCTTTACTCTCTGTATATATTATACAGCACAATGATTGAGAAAATGCTTATTATATAGAAAGAAAATGATAGCATAAAATTATACTCATATGGAATATGATGTCTACTTTGTAAAAATGCATAGAAAATAAGACTTGAATGAATTACATAAAGAGTACTAATATTACTTGCCCCTTACTGATTCAATAATGGTTAATTTATGGGGGCTCCTTTATTCTTTCCAAATTTCTTACAAAGAGCATGTTTTTCTTTTAATTTCAATAATTCTATTTTTATTTCTAGAAGTTCTACTTGGGCTTTTTTTGAATATTTCTAGGCTTTCCAATAAACTTTTGATACAGTAGTCCCTCCTTATCTGCAGTTTCACTTTCCATGGTTTTTGTTATCCACTGTCAAACATGCTCCAAAAATATTAAATGAAAATTTTCAGAAATAAACAATTCATAAGTTTTAAATCGCATGCCTTTCCAAGCAGCCTGATGAAATCCTGCACCATCCAGCTCCGTCCTGCTCAGAACATGAATCATCCCTTTGTCCAGCATATTCACACTGTATAGGACTCCTGCTCATTAGTATAGGAAAAACATAGTATATATAGGGTTCGGTACTATTTGCAGCTTCAGGCATTCACTGGGGGGTCTTAGAATGTATCCCCCATAGATAGGGGGGATAACTGTATATGATTTGGGATTAGTTGATTCTTTTGCTCATGTTTTCAGTTCTACTATTTCCTTGAACATTTTTAACTTATCTCTGTATCTTTTCTGTATCATCATAACTCCAATATTTGAAGCACTTGAGGGTATCATTCTGCCATTTGTTGCTTCCCTTGACTCTTAAATACAACTACATTCTTCATGTGTTTGTAATTCTGGATTGTGAGATCACATGAGACTAACCTGAAACTGTGACAATGCCACAGGGTCTGGGATGAAGGTCCATTTCTCCAGAGAGCATTTGTTCCACATCTTCCAGGCACTCTGAGCACCACCAGCCCAAGACCTCTAAAGTTAAAATCTCATCTAGATCACTCAGGGAGTCTAAATTCAACCCCCAAAGCCAAAGGAGGGCAGAACTGTTGTTAAAATTTGGGTAAGAAGACATTTTTCCCCCCAGTGAGAGCTAAGTCTAAGATATCTCTCTTGGCCAAAAGGATGATTTTTTTTTTTCCCTAAATCCCTTTTTCATGGAAAGTGTAGTCCTTTGAATGCCCTAGCTTTACAGTAGGGTCTCATTTTCAACTTCCCACATTGCACGGGCCCAAAGACTGGTTTCTGGTCCCCAGCACAGTAGTCAGAGCTTAAGAATCTAAGTTTCTGCTCTCAGCAAACACCCTCAGGGCAGAGTCTCAGCTTCTCCTTCGCACCCACTTTCCATTTCCCTCTTTATTTTTATGCCCTGGAAACTCCACTCCCTGTTTTGCAGATATCATTAAAAGATGTTAGTTATCCTTTATCCAGCATTCTTAGATTATTTGAGCAGGAAGGTTTATTAGAGTATCTGGTCTACCTGCCATGTAGTCAGAATTGGAAGTGTGGGCTGATATTACTTTTATAATCAAAAAAAAAATTTAAGTACAAAATAACCTATCCCTATAAAATGGGGAGAGTCTTGCCTATTGACTATCCTGGAAACTTCCCTTACAGGGGAAGTTGCTAAAAATTATTCAGCACTGAGATGCAGCTCTAGGAAAATCTCTGCACCTTGATGAGACTGAAATAAGCCATTGATTCATTACCAAAATAAAAGGACATTATATACAAGTCAAGAACTTCCACAGGTGAGCAGAGAAAGCAGGGTACAAGAGAACATCAAGGTGCCAGAATATAGTAGGTGCTCATTAAATAATTATGTTAATAAAATAAAAATACCCATGTCCACTAAGCAATATTTTAGAAGTGGGTACAAGCAAACTTTTGTCGATAATTTTATATTTATCATATCCCATTTTTTAAGCATATGAACATTTACATCAAAGGAATCTCTTCAAATATTCTATGGAGCAATTCTTAAATATTCAAAAAGCTGAGATACATTTCTCTCCCTTTCCTTCTATTGTAACCATCGCTAAGCAATGATATTTCCACAACATTTGCCTTAATTTGTAGGTACAGAAATCTTCATTTTATGTTCTAATGTGAGAATTAAATGAGATGATTCAGGCAAAGCGCACAGCACTTAGCACAAAGTAAGAGTTTGTTACAATGATGGTTGGGGGGATGATGATGGTGGTAATGATTTTAAAAAGCATCAATGTAAAATGTGAGGGAGATACACCAACTGACTAAAAACTAAAATCAATATAGAGCAAGTAGAACATTCTTTGTTTTGGTCTTAAAACTCCAATAAGGGCATGCCTCAGATTTGTTTACCTGTATCCAGAGCATCTGAAAATGAATCAGGTCTAAGTAGATACTTAATAAATATTCCGTCGTTATGGTAAATGTTAGTGTTGCTGTAAGGGTATCACTGTCTCATGAAGGCAACTCATGAGCATTAGGGTTCAAAATTCTAGCATGAGGCCAAGATGGACACATGTACCCATGAGTCTGAGATCTCTGAAGAATACCTCCCAACCAGTGTTCTAAGGCCCTGATCCTTACTGCTCCAGAAAGAGAGATCCATACTCACTTTCAGAGCTGAGAATGATGGTTATTACCTACTCTTCATATACGGTTACCAGGGAGTGGGGTAGGAGGGAAAGGGGAGTTGCTAATCAATGGGCATAAAGTTTCAGTCAAGCATGATGACTAAGCTCTAGAGATCTCCTCTACAGCATCGTACCTAGAGTCAACCAGAACATATTGCACACTTAAAAGTTTGTTAAGTGGGTAGATCTTAGGTTAAGTGTTCTTACTACTATAAAGTAACACATAAATAATTAAAATTTTAATATACTTTTTGTGGCCAAAATAATTAAATATAAATATTCAAATGATTTAAATATTAGGAAAAATGTTTTAATATAGCTGAAATGCAAAAGGGTGATGGATTTATAAGCTTAAATGATAGGAAAAAACTGTAAAGAAAGAAGTGCATACTTGCTAACACAAAATTTAAACTTTTCACTTGAAAAAAATATATTTACTAAGCACATACTATGTTCCGAGCTTGATGCTTCCTGTTAGGGAAGGAGACAGTAGAGTGGTTAGGAGCACAGATCTCTGGGATCTGTCTGCCTGGGCCTGAACCCCAGCTCTGTCATTTACCTTGAGCAAAGCTAGTTAATTAATCTCTCTAAGCCTCAGCCCCCTGGTCTTCAAACAGGCAAACAGCCTCCTAGTCTTCAAACAGCTCTATACCCATAGAGCTGGTGTGGGGATGGATGAATTGCTATATGGGAAGTGCCTAGAACATAGTAAATGTTATGTAAGTCTTAGTTATTATTATCCCTACTTTCCAGATGAAGAAACTGGGGTTGACATCTGTCAGATTACTTGGCTCGTAAGAGGAAGAGCTGGGACTTGAACCCAGGCAGCCTGACTTTAGACACTTGACAAAAAGCAGAAGCTTGATATATGCACCCTTTCCATGGCAGCTCTGAAGCCTTTTCCTCAAACATAAGTGGTCTCACCCCACTGCAGTCAAGGGCAGGACTGCCCAATACAACTCTATCTGGCTGAGAGGGAACAGAACAGACCAAGGGAAGGCCTGTCCCCCTGGCCTGCCCCACTCATGACTGGCCTCTGCCCAGCACAGTTTTAAAACGGACGATGTGGACAAACAGCTGAGAGGTGGAGAGAGAGCAGCCACAAGCCTCTCAAACTCAGCATCTGCTGCTGTGTTCTGATTCCCCAGCCACAGAAAGGGTGGCCAAGAATGAGAAGCGGGAGTGGGTATGTCTTCCCCACCAATGCATATGCTGTTTGAGAGTCCAGCCAACAATAACACCCACTTTAACAAACACTTCGGATGTGGCAGGTACCGAGCTGGGTACTTCCCAGGAACTTCATCTGATCCCCATGACAACCTCCTGAGGCAGGTGCTGTCATGTTGTCCCCTCTGCAGATGAGGAACTTGAGGATTCTTGAGATCAAGTAAATTGCCTGAGGGCACAGAGTTAAATAGCAGAGCCAGGCTCAGCCCAGAGCTGGGTCATAATCCATCTAACTACACTCTGCTGTAGACTGAATGTTTGTGACCCCACCCCTAAAATTCATATGTTGAAAAATGATGGTATTAGGAGGTGGGCCTTTGGGAGGTCATAAGGGTGGAGCCCTCATGAATGAGATTATAAAAGACCTCAGAGAGCTCCCTCATCCCTTCTGCGATGGGAGGACTCAGCCAGAAAGGCGTCTATGAACTAGGAAGTGGGCTCTTACGAAACATCCAATCTGCCAGCGCCTTGATCTTGGACTTCCCGGCTTCCAGAACTGGGAGAAGTAAATGTCTGTTGTTGAAGCCACCCACTCTAATGGTATTCTGTTATACCAGCCCAAACAGAGTAGGACACTCTGCTCCAACAGTGCACACCAGAGAGGTGACTGCAATAAAATGGCTCAGGCTGCAGCCACAACGAGCCTCCTTTCCCCGGAGGACTGGTGGATAGAGCCCACTAGTCAAAGACTTTGGAGCCAAAGACTCCAAAATCAGAGCTCAGCTCCTCCTCTGCTCTGCACTCACTAAGGAACTTTGGACCGACTGTTTGTAACCACCACCATTTATTGAGAAATTAGTATGTGCCCCACATTGTGCTCAGTGTTAGATTGTAAGCCCCGTGAGAGCAGGAATGGGGTCTGTAGCATTTACTAAAGTATCCCCAGAAACAGCACGATGCCTGGCTATCAGTAGGGGCCGGAAAAATATTTGTAGCATAAATAAATGATGTATGGATGGATGAAAATATTCTCTCTAATCCTTATAACCACTCTGTAAAGTAAAATTTTAATCCTCTGAATATAGGGAGAGAAATTAATTTCAGAGATGTCGTATTCCTGTTCAAGGCCACACAGTTTCTGAGTTATAGCTGAGACTCAAACCCAGCATCTCTAGCTCCCAAATCATAGTCTTTCCTCTGCATTTCTTTTTCCCCAAAGGAGACAATGCCACTCTCCTACCCCACAGGGCTATTGTGAAGGTCAAATGGATAAGGTGTATGAGTGTGTTTTGCAAACTCTGCACTTGAGAAGGTTGATAACTGTTAACACAGAATCAAAGCCTAAAGCCCAAACAGCACAATTTAAGTGGAATTTTAAGCAGTGAGAAGAAATGGGTGTATTTGAGAGACAAGAGAGCTGTCGCTAGGTTTAAAATCCAACCACACTGCATGCACACGGCCACCTTCTCAGGAGGTGGGCGGTGAGCAGAATGCCCAGATTTGGAATTGCAAGAGTTGCAAAATTATGCAAAGTGCACCCAAACAGCCTTCTACCCAATGCAGGACCCTCAACAGATTGTCACCTCAACTCTGACAGAACAAAAAAGTGACAGCATCACACCAGGAAGAGGTATACTGGGGGTGTGGCTCAGAAGCCAATGCATTTATTCAGCCTGCTGCATACAATCCCTTCCCAGAAGGTCTCATGCGCCAGAGATGTTTTTAGATTCCTGGGTGATCCATCTAACCTGTAACTTCCATGGTTAAATCAAATGATTTAATTACACTTCTGCAGTAAATTAGAATTTAACAACACCTTATATCTAAGGAGTGTACAACACCATGATCATGTCTTGATTTATATTTTACAGTAGCCTTATCCTCATTTCCCTAATAAGAAGAAACTATATTCAGCATAGAAATTTGCCCAAAAAAATTGAAGCCCACATGCAAAAGTGAAGGCTAGATAGACTTCTATCTTCACACTCTTTATCCCCCAAAAGGTGGCTTAAAACAGATCTGATCAGAAAATAGAACACAACTGAATCAAATAAGAGCCACAAAAGCCTTTTTAAGAACACAAGTAGAATATCAGCCTACACTGGTTAGCAGAGTAAAAATCTCTAGTGAGTCTCCAAATCCTAAATCATCAGGAATGGGGACCCACAGAAGACAATCTTTTTATAAAAGGCTGATAAATTGCCAACTTTTCTTTAAAAGCTGAGAAATTGAGGCAATGCAAAAATGAAAAGATTATTTTAAAACCAGGTGCAAGAATGATGCTCCCAGGGCAAAGCACCCACATCCTTAGTCTCTCCCAGATTCAGCAGAGGGGGCAACTCAAAGCTTTCTGGGCCCAAAGCCAGCAACTTACATGAGTGACTTGGGCATAAGGATGTGGGCTGTACCCAGTCTGATGGAGCGGTCTTACCTTGAGGGAATACAGGCTTAGTGTTGCCAGATTTTATTGATATTTTTAAAAAGAAGCTGGAAGTCCTTTCTTTTCGGGGGTGGGAGGAGCTGGAGCAAAACCTTCTGACTTTTCAATGACAAATTAAAAGTTTTGGCCAAGATTTGCAACTGCAACCTTTCCCCTCCTGAGTGACATCATGGTACCCCACAACAAGTCCAAACGAGACTCTGAAGACCTGTTCTTCACTTCCCAGTTACGCACTTTCAAAAGGTTACTGAAACTTCTCTGGGCCTCAGTTTCCTCATCTGCAAAATGGACCTAATAGACCTAAGGATGTCTCCCTTATTTATTTCACATAATTTTCCAATGAATCAAATAAAATAAGCTTTTCAAAAGCAAGGGCCATTTCATTTTTATGTCCCTGGGGCCTGTGCCCAATCGAAATAAAATATATATTAAAAGTTTGTTGGGGCTTCCCTGGTGGCGCAGTGGTTGATAGTCCGCCTGCCGATGCAGGGGACACGGGTTCGTGCCCCGGTCCGGGAAGATCCCACATGCCGCGGAGCGGCTGGGCCCGTGAGCCATGGCCGCTGAGCCTGCGCGTCCGGAGCCTGTGCTCCACAACAGGAGAGGCCACAGCAGTGAGAGGCCCGCGTACCACAAAAAAGAAAAAAAAAAAAAAAAAAGTTTGTTGAACTGAAAAGTACATTGAAAACTGTGAAGCATCTAACAAATGTCAAGTTTCACACTAAACACTAGTCATCAAAATCTTTTAAAATTGTATGGAAAGTTTATATGTGGCATTTTCCAAAGAAACAATGTATTTTCCCCTCCCTCCAAAAAAGCTCTCCTAACAAAAGTGACAGTACCTGTTTAGTAACTTGAGAGAGAGAGAGAGAGAGAGAGAGAGGGCTCTTTTATGCAAATTTGATTTCCCTATAATAATCTAGAGCTATTCTGCTAGAAGGAATTATCTCTGCAGCCTGGCAGCTGTGGTAGGAGTGAATTAAAAATGGCTCTGTATATGGGAAAATCTGTTCTATAATCAGTGCTATTCTTGGAGGGGACATCAATCTAGTCCAGCTCCCATGATGCTCCACTTGTGTGAATGACATACAAGTGTGAGGTAGAAACTCTCCTTACATCATGGCTGAGGATGCTGCCCCACCAGAGACTGGCACCACGACCCTGAGATGGATGGAGACAGACCTAATGGTGGCCTCCAACCAGCCAGTGTGGCCAATCCCCTTAGTTTGGGTAAAAAACATGAGTAGAAAAACAAATCTTTCAACAGTGATTTATTCAACTCAACTCTAAAGAACTGCCCAGTCTTAGGGTTACTGTAAGGTTTCTGCCTGTTTTCTTTTCCTTCCTTCCTTCCCTTCCTTCCCTCCTTCCTTCCTTCCTTCTTCCTTCCTTCCCTTCCTCTCTCCCTCCTTTTCTTCCTTCCTTCCGTCTTTCCTTTCCTTCATTCTTCTCTTCCTTTCTTCCCTTTCCTCCCTGCTGTTCTCATACAGAGTACAAGCCTCTATTCCTGAGTCATAAGTCACCAGGCAAGGAAATGCTATTCAAGGGCTCTTTGTCCATGGGAAAGGCACATGGACAGAAAAGTGTTTTAAAAATAAGCAACCACCACAGGGCTTTACATAACATGTCATCATGCTCTTAATGAGACAACTGCATGGTCATTAAAATTACCCTGGCCCTGAGTGGCTAATTTAACTGGAAGTTACCACACGGCAGCATCAGCCCTCACCCCACAAAAAGAAATTACGCTTCAGACGAGTAAAGCCATTATATTCCTCAAAATGAATCCTAGCTCCTACATCGGACCATAGAAACTTCTTGGAAATCTGCATCCCTGTGTTACATCTGAGGTGTCCTCCTTCTTTCTCTGAGTCAAACACACCATCATTGTGTCTGCTTGGGAAGATGTCAGGATATCAAAAAATTAAACTGTGGGTTTGTCTGCATGTGTGCCTGTGTCTCTTTATAACTGGGTGTGAACTTACCCTGATTTAAGTCGCTCAGGATCCTTTAAAATAACCAAGGGCAATGCCAGGAATGCCAAGAAATTGTATCTTCTAAATTGGAACCAGTTTCCCCCTTTCAAGCACTATTAAGAAATTGGCTTTGGGCTTCCCTGGTGGCGCAGTGGTTGAGAGTCCGCCTGCCGATGCAGGGCACACGGGTTCGTGTCCCGGTCCAGGAAGATCCCACATGCCGCAGAGCGGCTGGGCCCGTGAGCCATGGCCGCTGAGCCTGCACTCCGCAACGGGAGAGGCCACTGCAGTGAGAGGCCCGCGTCCCGCACAAAAAAAGAAAGAAAGAAAGAAAGAAATTGGCTTTGTCAGCGTGCATTGTCCATGAGCCTACAGACCCACACAGCTGGGTGCATACATGACCATAGGGGAGGGTCAGAGTCTTCGGAGTGTTGGGTCCTCCAGGGAGGACGGAGCGGGCTCCATTTAGCCTCCAGTAGAGCAGGGGTACCTGCTTGACATGGTGGAGGACAACCTCTCCAAGTCGATGGAGCGTGGAATCTGCTTTAGACTACATGAGGCTGAGCATCCACACCAAGACAGCTCTAAATAGCTCCACAGAGATGCAAGAAATGCTGCTGTGTCCTTCAGGAATGTTCCCAAACGGAAGCATTCCCGCTCCCCGACAGGGCTCCGTGGTCCAGCCCTTGCAGGTCATTCTCATGTAGCCATTTCTTTATGTTTTTCTTGGGTTCTGTACTTTTGAGGTCTTTCTCTTTTTTTCAGCTACAGCAGCCCTAGATACCGGGCATCTAGGCATGCACCTATCTTTTAGCCCAACTCCACTCCCTCTAAAGCTCTGGAAGGCTCCAAAGTCCCGACGAAAGGCACAAAAGCTGCCTACATGATCACTTCAGTTGGAAAGCAAATCGGGTGGCACTGCAGGGTTAATTTAAAAGACAGCTGCATCCATTTTGCTCATTACTCTTCATGTACAAACTGCAAATTGTATTTGAAAATATTTTCTTTAAAATAAAATTGTCATTTCTGAGCCTCCTGCAGGCATCCTGTGTCTGGATAAAGCAAGTAGCACAAATGAAGTGGGGTGTCATTCGGCATGGTTCACGGAGGCACGCCCTGCTGACCCTATTGCACAGTGAATAATGCAAAAGGGGGAAATGTTATTGTTCAATAAATCATTCTCCTACATTGGGAAGCTGGGTCAGAATTTGCCTCACAAGCTTCAGAATTCAGTCTGGTGACTCTGGGTTTTAAGAGGGAACAACTAAATGTGTGACTCCCTAATTTTGTCCTCCCATTGACCTCTTTCTCTTTCTCATTGATATAAGTTGGTTCCCCCCAGGAATCCTGAAAATGAGAATGAAATTAATCAGAAGGCATTCATTGTCTGGATGTCAGGTGTTGGTGGTATATGCCTCAGTTTCCATCTCTGGAAAACAGGGGTGCTCGTAATACCTCTTTTATAAGGTTGTTATGAAAAATAAATCAGTTGATTCATAGAAAGTATCTGATATGATGTCCAGCACATGGTTAGCACACGGTAAATGCAGACATAGATACAGAAACGTAGACGTTACATTTCCTGAGCCTGCAAAACAAGAGGCAACTATTTAAAAGCTTTTTCTAAAAAGGCTCAATTGGAGTAACATGCTCTGGACTTAACACCTGAACCCACAAGTTAATTTCAACACCACCAGAGAGAAACTGATTTTGCATCTCCTGGTGTGATGCAATAAGAAGTACACATCACCACCTATGAAGTGTTTCTACCAAATTGTAAACCTGAACTTGATCAAGCCTCTGGATCTAACAGTGTCCAAGAGAAAAATAAAAAAGACAGAGGAACATCAGGGTTGCAAGCAACAAAATCCAAACTGTAGTAAATTCAATAGGACAAATAAATTCAACAAATAAATTTCAAGCAAAGAATACAAAGAGAAGGAGTATCTTAAATTAAAAGAAACATAAAAGTCATATCCACCAAATGCAGTATGTGGACTTCATTTTGATCCTGCTTTGAACAAACCAAATGTAAAATACCAGTAGTTCAAATGGGGCAATCTGAACACTAACTGGATATTTCTGATATTCAGGAATTATTCTGAATTTTTTAGCGGCTCCTCCCATTGAGAGGTAGAGTCTAATTCCCCTCCATTGACCCTGGCCCTAGTGACTCCCTACTTCAATGGAACGTGATGGAAGCAATGGCAGTAAGCTCGGACAGTAGATCATAAGAAGCCTTACAGCTTCTACCCAAGTGTCTTGAAACTCTTGCTCTTGGGACATTCCTTCTTGGAACCCAGCAGCCATGCTAGGAGAAGCCCAAGCCACATGGAGAGACCATCTAAAGAAACTAAGGCATCAACAGCCCCACCTGAGTTCCCAGCTGACAGTCATATGAGTGAGCCACCCTGCATATCCAGCCCAGTTGGATCTTCAGACAACTGCAGCCAACTAAGATCTGATTATAATGGCATTAGAGACCCCAAATGAAAACTGCCCAGCTAAACCCAATGAGCCCACAGAATTGTGAGAGATAACAATAAACTATTGTTTTAAGACATCT
Source organism: Hyperoodon ampullatus (assembly GCF_949752795.1). NCBI lineage: Eukaryota > Metazoa > Chordata > Mammalia > Artiodactyla > Ziphiidae > Hyperoodon > Hyperoodon ampullatus. Next base: position 176,294,598 of record NC_136914.1, read on the forward strand.
AGTTTAGAAGTAGTTTGTTATGCAGACTATCAGAAAACTTTATCTCTTAGAGACGTACCCTTCAGTATTTACAGAAGAAATGATATGATACCTAGGATTTTCCATTTAATCCAGTTGAGGTGGGGGGAATAGTTGAAGTGAGCTTGCCCCATGTGCTGCTAATTATTAAAACTGAAAAATTGGATCATAGGGAATAATTATACTCTTCTTTCTACTTTTGAATTTTTTTGAAATGTTTTCTAATGAAACGTTTTTTTTTAAGAGCTCTGGATTTATCAAGACAGTTCCGAGACTACAGGGGGAAAGAATATTAGCTATTAGGTGATTCTATGTGGTAGGCATCACAGATGCCATTTAAATGTGTAGTGTTGATAAGTTCATTGTTACCTGTCCATCTACAGGACATCCATCTCTCAGAAGGCAGCAGATAGAGTTGAAATAACCTGGAGTCAAGAGTGGAATTCCAATCCCAGCTCCACCTCCTCTTGGGAGTCCTTGGGCATGCGCTTCAGTATTTCTGGGCTTCACTCTTTCATGTGCAAACACTTCTCCTAATGAAGTTGCCCAATTCTTAAACAGTTAAAGGGGCAATGTACCCTATAAAGTGCTATAAAAGTATAGATATTATTGTTGCCAGCTGTGATGGAAAAGAAATCATTTATTCTCGAGGTCCTGATAATATTACATTACTAGACATCATCTGCACACCAGTGTAAATGATATTAAATTTCTGTTCTTTTATCACACATTCAAGAGCCGAACAGACCTTTCTTCATGCTGGAGGATGCATTTGGTTAAAATAGAAGTCATGCAGAGTACGTAAGGTTCATTTTCGGGGTGGGGTACATCTTGAAGAGATATGCATTCATTGCCTAGGGCATCAGAAACGTGGTGCTATGCTTAGAGCAGAAAATCGGGTGTACAGCAAAAGAGAGGTCAACCAAATTGCTTCTTGCTATGGGCAACTCCACAGAGCATCCTGCAGATTGAGCAGTTCAGAAACGATTTTAGGACAGTTGGTTATTCTCCCAAACAACACGAAGGAAGCGAACAAGTCATTAACTTCACTAATAAATTAATCCACGAATATGTGTGCTGTTATCTTGAGATAGAATTCAATGTACATCTCTCTTTATGTAGTGAATATGGAGGAAACCAAATATTGTAACTGAAGCAGATTCCTCCGTTAACTTGGCTTTCCATTTCAATGATCTGTTGCTATTGAAATAAATTGTGAAAAAAATTAATGAAATCTAACTTTAAAAGGCAGCTTAAATCCACACATTTGCCAATGGCTCATAAATTGCTAATAAAATATAAACAACATGTTAGGTAATATAAAATAGCAATAAAACAAAAGTTACTATAAGACAACTCCTTGCCTTTTTTCTTCTACTAGATTTGAAGCTTTGTGAGGTAAATTTTTTGTGTATTTAGCTTTCCTATGGCATCAACTGAAATGCCTTAGACTAGCATTTCCCAAAGAATGTCTGCAGATCCCCACACCACTTAATTTTATTGGTGTTGGATTGGTTAATGGTCTCTGGAGTAGTGTGTGTGTTTGGGAAATGCTGGGTTGAACAACCTTAATCAGGTTTTGTATTTGGTGGCGGTTTTTGAATGACGAGCCTTGGGACAGTCCCTCTTGGAACCCAGCAGCCATGCTGGGAGAAGCCCAAGCCACCTTCTTAAATGGTTGTACCATCTTGCATTCTCATGAGTGAGAGCTCCTGTTGCCCCACATCCTCTCTAGCAGGTGGCATCATTTAACCTGATTATTTGTTTGTTTGTTTGTTTGTTTATCGGTACGCGGGCCTCTCACTGTTGTGGCCTCTCCCGTTGTGGAGCACAGGCCCCGGACGCGCAGGCTCAGTGGCCATGGCTCACGGGCCTAGCCGCTCCGCGGCATGTGGGATCTTCCCGGACCGGGGCACGAACCCGTGTCCCCTGCATCGGCAGGCGGACTCTCAATCACTGCGCCACCAGGGAAGCCCTTAACCTGATCTTTTAAATGAAGAAACTGAGTCTAGACTTCAAATGAAGTGACTGGAACCAAGCACAAGTACAATCATTGTGCTTTTTACAATTCATTGGAGCAGGAGTCTAAAAGCTAACCCCCAGGGCCAAATCCCACCCGCCACCTGTTGCTCTACAACCTCTGAGCTAAGAATAGTTTTCACATTTTCAAATAATTAGGGGAAAAAAGCCAAAAGAAGAATATCATGACCTGTGAAAATTACATGGAATTCAAATTTCAGCATCTATTTAATAAAGTTTTATTGGCACACAGCCACGCCTATTGTTTTCCCATATCTGTGGCTGCTTTTGTGCCTTGCCAGCAGAGCCAAGTAGTTGCCAGAGAGAGAATATGGCCTGCAGAGCCTAAAATATTTACTAGCTGGCTCTTTACAGAAAGAGCTTGCCAAGTTCTGCCCAGAAGAATCAGACCCAATTAGAAGTATCATCTCTATGAAGATAATCAGGCTTTGTACAGGTTTTCTATCAACAAACTCAAAAATGTATTCAAAAGTAGTTTCTTTTTTTAACTTTTTATTTTATATTGGAGCATGGTTGATCAACAATATTGTGTTAGTTTCAGGTGTACAACAAAGTGACTCAGTCATACGTATACATGTATGTGTTCCTTTTCAAATTCTTTTCCCAATTAGGTTGTTACAGAATATTGAGCAGAGTTCCCCGTGCTATACAGTAGATCCTTGTTGGTTATCCATTTTAAATACAGCAGTGTATACATGTCAATCCCAGACTCTCTAACTATCCCTCCCCTCCCCACCCTTCCCCCCTGGTAACCATACATTAGTTCTCTAAGTCTGTGAGTCTGTTTCTGTTTTGTAAATAAGTTCATTTGTATCATTTTTTTTCAAAAGTAGTTTCTATATGCAGCTCCCCACCTTATAGAACTCTCCTTGCTACTTTTTCCGGACATCTTAGCATTGTATAGGTGGTGATGCTCCAAGTAAAAAATATTGAATTTTGACTGCCAACAGTAAAGTGCACCGTCTCTAAGATTTAGACTCTTTCCCCTTCAAGAGAGCAACATTCTGGGGGCTTCCCTGGTGGCGCAGTAGTTAAGAATCCGCCTGCCAATGCAGGGGACACGGGTTCGAGCCCTGGTCCAGAAAGATTCTACATGCCACGGAGTAACTAAGCCCATGCTCCAAAACTACTGAGCCTGTGTGCCACAACTACCGAAGCTTAGAGCCCGTGCTCCACAACAAGAGAAGCCACCGCAATGAGAAGTGCGTGTACCGCGACAAAGAGTAGCCCCTGCTCACTGCAACTACAGAAAGCCCGCGTGCAGTAACGAAGACCCAATGCAGCCAAAAATTTTAAAATAAATAAATAAATTTATTAAAAAAAGAGAGAGAGAGAGCAACATCCTGCCCGGCCTCCCTTTTTTTTTTTTTTTTTTTTTGCCTTAAGGTTTGTTTACACTCAGCAGGAGGAAAGGTAAGGAGATAAAAGCAATGTAGAATGAATAAAGGAAGACAAGGCTACAGCAAAACACAGAGAAGGCAAGATTAGAGGAGTGAGCCCCAGGGAAGAAAGTTTACAAGTTAGCAACTGAGTGGATGGAAAGGGAGATTACACCTGGAACTCAGTGGCCAGAAGGAAGAATCACTGGAGACAAAATCGCCACAGGCAAAGGTTATTTCAAATGCACAAATCTCCCAACGTGTGGATCAAGTCACTGAAATAATGAATTTAATTCTGGCGATTAGCTTCTTTAGTCGGCTGGGAGCCCTGCTGGTATTTCAGCCCAGACCCTTGCTGGGGGGTCAGTTAGAACAGCAGAACACAGGGAGGGGAAAGACATTTTGCATCTGCAATTCCTTCTTTCTGTCGCTCACTTCCCAGACAGAGGAAAAGGGAGAAAGGACTCAGGGCCAGTGTCAGCCTGAAAACACCCCTGATACTTTAGGCTCTTGAAAGGCAGAAAACATGAGTTTCTTTTCTTTCCCCTTGCATCCCCAAAGTAATCTTATGAATAATAAAGGATAGTCAATTATTGAACGTTTACTATAAACCAGGCCCCAAATTGAATCCTTTCCACGTATTAACTTCTTTAATCCCTGTAACAACCCTTTGAGCTAAGTAATATTCTGGAGACTTTGAAGAGGTTTAGAGAAGTCAAATGACAAGGCTGGGAAGAAGCTGGGCTTCGAACCCACAGTGACTTTATCAGCCTCCAAAGTCCACACTCTAAAACCTCCATTAGGTACCTGCTCCCAGTGAGCTAAGAAAATTACCTTAGGCACTAAATCAATCAAACATGTTCTGAGCGCATCCAAACTGTTCCCTCTGGCCATCAGGCATACTTATTTGTACTAAATTATGAAAATGTTATTTATAAACACCTCTTTGAAACACTGTAGCTTACCAAGTGATTTTATGTACCTTTATCTCATTTAATTCTGCCCCAAAACTTGAGTACGAACAGAAGGAAACCCTGAGTGCCTTTAACCAATATCTTTTCTCCCCTTCTATTATCTCCTTCCAGATCAGCAGAAAACTTGGTGCCTAGCCACCTGACGGAGAGGAGTAGAGAATAAACTATAATATGCATCACTGTACCTCTGGGTTTGCCCAAGGCAGGCCCAGTTTAGGTCTGTTATCCCTCTTTCACTCTCAAGAGTGCCCATTTGAATTATCAATTATATAGTGACCCTAGCTCAGGGATCCTCAGCCTCAGCTATGCAACTGGATCACCTGAGATTATTTTAAAATACTGAGTCCTGACCCCAACCATGTAGATTCTGGTTTGATTTATTTGCAGTGAGGCCCTAGCATAGGTATGTTTTAAAAGTCCTCACGTGTTTCAAATATGCAGCTGCAGCCTAAAAGTACTGTACCAGCTCTAAACCAAAGTTGTTGGGTGTAAATTCTGGAAAAATTATTTTAAACTATGTAAAGGGAGCTTACTCAGCTAGGAGGAGGTGGCCTTGGGCCTTTCCTCCTTCTTGCTGGGAATGCTGACATGAGAGCTGGAGCTCAAGCAGCCATTTTGGTCTCTGAGGCTACCTTGAAGATGAAAACCACACACCAAGAGGGAAAACAAAGAGTAGAAGTTGGGGTCATCAACAGCTATAAAGCCATGGACTATCTATAGATTTTTATCAACAAGGAAGAAAAATCTTTCCTTTTTCAAGCCACCACACCAGATGTCTGTTACCAACAGCCAAATGCAATTCTTAAGTAATACAGTTGGCATCACTATGTTACAAATGAGAAAAGTTGCTCAGAGTCCCACAGTTTCTAAGTAACAGAAGTCAAATGTTCTGACTCCAATCCTATGACGTTTCTGCTAGAAGGAATGGGGCAGAGTATATTTTACAGACAGAGAAAAGGGTTCTCACTAACAAACAACTCTACTGACATTCTGACCACCTATTTTTGAATCCCTTTCATATGTATTGCCAGAACATTGAACAAGGAGAAGATATGATAAGTAGAAGCTCTTACAAATACATGTAAAGTTTATTTTGCTTTAAGAACAGCATGCCCTTAAAATTTCCTTTATACTGTGGTTGTATTCCTGATAAATTTATGTAAAATTTCTTAAATCCCAAATTCTTTTAATTTATTTACTCAACAAATACTTTCTGAGAACCTAGTATGGAAGAGACACTAATTTTACAGGAAAAGGGTTTGAGAAAGAGTTTGCAGGGTTTACAGAAAGACACATGTTCTTCCCCACGAGGAGGTGAAAATCTGAGTGGGATATAATATGTACACGAATAGCTATAGTGGATGCTCAGTGCTGCCCACAAAGGGTTGTGGTCAACCAAAGAAGGACAAGATCACCTTTGGCTTAAGGAACCAGGGAAGGCTTCATGGAAGAGGTGGCATTCCTGTTTTAAGATCTCAAAAGGCCAACGGGGACAGGCACTTCAGGTCCAGGAACTTGCTTGATCAAGGCTGAAAGGCAGTTATGAGGTGGGTGTCTTAACAAGGAGTCCAGTTGGACTGAAACACAATGTCTGTGCTAGAGAAAGAGGGTAGATGAGGCTGGGAAGGTAGTTTAGGGTCCAATTACAAAAAGTCTGGAAGGCCAGGCTAACAGTTTTGGATCTATTCAGTAGACAGTGTGGGTCAGAGCAGTGACCTCGGAAGATTAATTTGCCAAGCCCAAGCAAAAGGAATTAGCCAGGGAGAGAAGAGAGGAAGGGGGACCACGTAATATGTCACAGCCACAGTCCAGGCAAGAGGTAATGCACATCAGAATTAAGGCAGAGGTAGTGGGAATGCAGAGGGAGGCTAAGTGCCAGAAACAGAACTGACTAGACTTGGCAGGATGTGGGAAATTAGTCAAAGGCAAGGGAGGAATTGGATGGCTCAAGGTTCCAGGCTGAGGAAATGAGTGGCATTCATTAGAAGTACAGGTTCCAGGAATGCAAAGTTCTAACAGTCAGTAGGAAGTATAGAACTGGCCTGTGGGAGAGACATCAAGAGTGCAGTTTCAGATTTCTGAGTGATTTGTCTGGAAGCCATTAAAATAGGAAAATAGTAGAGAGAAAAGAAATGTGAAGATAGAAACTTGAGTAATATTGACAATTGGCAGATGGGGGTAAAGGAAGGAAAGAAGAAAGGAAGGGAGGAAGGAAGGGAGGGAGGGAGGGAGGGAGAGAGGAAGGGAGATCGAAGATTAGAGAAGAAGGAAAGAAACTAAGGGAATACAACATTACAGAAGAAAAGGAAGACAGGATTTAAAGAAAGAATTGTACTAACAGTGTTAAAGCAATAAAATAACATTATCTGTTGGTTTTTAATTTGACATTTTCTTTCTGGGGGTAGCTTAGCTCTGGTGCTGGATGACTCCCAGCACAAGCCACAGATTCCTCCCTTTCCACAGGAGGGTGTAGCCACAGATACCAGACAAGGTCAGTGGCCTCCACTGATGTAATAGGAAAACAGTTCCCCCTAGTCAGGGACCTAAAAGCCCTGAAATCTGATCCAAATTCTGCCTCTCAGATAAATTTCATAACTTCTCTGGGTCTCTGTAGATTCATCTATAAAATGATGAGTCAAGATCAATTGCACAAAGATATATAGTCAAGGGTATTCCTTGTAGTATTGCTTTGTAACGGTAAAAATTTGGAAACAACCCAAATGTCCAACAATAAGGAATTGGTTAAATAAATTATGGTCTGTTCATACAGACCATATTGTAGCCGTTAAAAGCTACGATATAGAAATAATTTATTGACACATAAAGATGTGTACAATATATTCAAAAGCAAATTATGAGGTTATGATGTCTTTTTAAAAAACATATGCATAGAAAAAGGTATAGATGACATAAATGTTTGTCTCTATCTCTAACGTAGAGAAATGATGGATGATTTTCACCATATTTCATTTTGCTTATCTGTATTTTCTAAGTTTTCTAGACTAAACATTTATTATAGATAAAAGTTTTTAAAAACATATTTTTTCAAGTGAAATGGGCTCTAATATGGCTATAACACTACCCCTCTCCCTCAGACTACTTACTTCAGGTTTTCTGTAGGAATGCTTACCATATATACATAATAAAAAAATAATAGAAATGTTATTCCTTATACTTGATTTAATTTATAATAAGTTATGTGGCCATCCGTTGAGTGTGCAGTTGCAGTCAAGATCCTTCAGTCTACAAGCAAAAAACCTGAACTCAAGAAGTTTTCTTAACCCCAAGGATCCAGCTTCTCCATCTTGTAAAATTTGATGATACTTCCTACCCCAGTGAACTCAGAGTCTGAGATTAGCTGAGCAACATAAAATATGTGCCAGGCTGTTGGAGGAGGTCATTGAGAGGATGTGTTGCTGGTTGACCCTGGAGCTGGACCCAGGCAATCAGAGATTCCTCATCCCCTCCCATGTCCTTGAAACATACGATCCACCCACCATTCCCACACTAGGAGATGTTTCAAGGATGCAGCCTTGAGAAGGTAAGGTACCATTGAGACCCTCTGGACTGGGTATGTGACAGAACCCCATTAAGGCCTGTTTGTAAACTTTTAAGATTCTGATGGGTGGGGGCCAGAAATCTACTCATCTTGTACTGCCCAAGACAAGCTTCGTTTGTAAGTTTCCTCGCTTATTAAACCCTCCACTCATCAATCTGGGGTGGGCTCCTCTTTCTTCAATCACTCCTTGCCCTCTGCATATAGGGCCAGTTTCAGATTTCACCACGGGAATCTCCCAAGGTTGTGAATCAACCCAGCCCTAAACTGTAAAGGGCTACCCAAATAGGAAGCTATTATTACATTCTGGACTTCAAGGGACACATAGTTTTCTAATTAAACACCATGGACTACTTTCAGTCCTCTGGCATTTATCTATTCATTGAGCAAATGTATTCCAAGGTCATACTATGTGCCAGGCACTGTGGCAGGTCCTGGGGATGCAATGGGAAGTGACATAGACATTCTGTCCACCTTTATGTGCCATTATCGAGTCATTCCCTAAACAACAAGACACAGTGCTGGAGCCCAGCAGATCTAATTCTAATTAGGGCTCTTAAAGGTGTTAGGACCCAAGTCAGGTACTTAACCTATCCACACCACCCTTTATGTGCCAAATAAGGGTGATAATATCCATCTCAAAAACCGATTCTAATATCCATTTCAAAAACCTATGCTAAAGATTAAGCGATTATACAAAAGTGTCTGACACAGGACCCAGCACATAGTAGGACCTCAGCAAACATAGCTATTATTTCATTATGAATCCCATTGTTTGCTGATTTAACTGCCAATATACCATGAGCAAATTTTATTTAAGTCATTCAATAGCAAATTTTATTTCACCAGACACACTTCAATTCTGATCAATACCACATCTTTTACTACTTAGGAAATAGTTTTGCTAATTCTTTGCCAGAATTCTTATATTTAGAGAGCATTGGGTTGTATTATTCAATTTTCACTCTTTGACATTCATCCAGGATTTCTTTTCTTCTTTGAGGCAGCCGTAGGGTGTCTAGATTTCAAATACTTGGCTTCTGTTGGAAAAGGAAAAACAAAAAAATATTCCTTTGGACAATGATTTCTTTTCCCCAGTGGTTAAAAACAGAGGGAAAAGAGCCAAAAGAGGAGGCTGGTATAAAAAGAGATGCCATGAGACTCGCCATCATCCAGAAGTGGGGTTGTCTCTGCTACGAGAACACTTCCCACGGCCCCCTTAAGGCAGATAAACACCAAAGAAAAGGGCATTCCTTCTCACTCAGGGACCATCAGTCAGGACACCATCTGTTGCTCAGCTGGAACAGACCATACTGCTTAGATTCCATGGAAGTGTGATATTTCCCTTCACTTCCTACTCCCCAGCCAACACCAATCTCTAACAAATCTTCAACTGTGTATATATATGTGTGTGTGTGTGTGTGTGTGTGTGTGTGTGTGTGTGTTACAACACAAACGCAGGAAACATTGCATCCTAATCAAAAAAAAAAAAATCCCTCTCCCCTTTCAGCAGCATCCTAGATACACAAAGTATGCAGTAGAACCTAAAGTGCCCTAAAACCCAGAGAAGCCAGAGGTACCAAGGCTGTTCTCTCCCACTTCCAGCCTCGGGGAACTTCCTTAATGCCACAGCCAAACTATGTAACTGTGACCACACTTCCTTATGGCTGCAGCGCCACCTAGTGGCCAGGTGAGCAAGGCGTACGCTCATTCTCATCAATGTGAAAAAGCAACTTCCATCCTTTCCAAAGAGAAACAAAAGTGGCTGCAACACACGACAGCTAGAATTAGGAATCACCACGGTTCTATCATATTCAAATTATTTCCTGATTATAATCACATCCAAATCACTGGGAAGAGACAAGAGGATAGAAAATTCCTGCTATCATTAGATTTTCATGTCCAAATGCATCCTCATACAAACTCACAAACTTACACAAATATTTAGTCTAAATCCAGGCATCTTTGTGGCCTGTAAAGTCTTCAAGGCCTGCAATTATATACATAAAATCTTTTTAAAACAAAAAGGAAGATGAAAAACAGGTCTCTAAAGACCTGTAATGAGATTCCTCTTTTCTATTTTCCACAAATTGCTCTGTCAACTTGCTGGCATTTTTGATGTCATCAGAAACTGACAACTGAATTGCAACTTTATCCTGCAGAGAACAACCAAAAACATGCCTGTACATTGTAAAGATGGCAGTTGAACTAACATAATTTGTTTAGGACTTAACCTGGGGGTATACAACCTAATTCAGTTCATTTTAAACCCAAATTATTCCAGTTAATAGCCTGGTGGAGCTCAGAACAGAATGTGTGCACTGCCACTAAGTATTCCATATTAAAAATAGCTTGTGATGGGATATGCTTTTTTTAATTAAAAATTTAATGTACATTAACATTTTTAGATGAAAAACTGACAATTCGAAAACAGTCCTAAATTCTCCTTTAATTATTTTTCCCGAGCACTGAAGGCATGATATAGTTACAGAAATAAGCTAACAGTAAAGTTCTTTGAAAGATTATTTTCTGTCGTATCTCACGTGTTCTTTGTTATAACCCTCCAGTGGTTTTCTGGTACAGGGATGAATCACGTAAAACTCTTAGCTGGGACTCCAACCCACAAGAACTTGATTTAATTTCTGACCCATACCTCCTGGTCAGGCCTACTCACTGTCCCCTGCTGAGACCTACAACAGACCAAATTCTAAGTAGGATGAGTTGCTGATTTCCTGCACTCTTTATGCATCCACCGGCACCTTCCATACCCCACCACTCACATGGCCTTGCACTGACTCCTTGCTTTGGACCAGAGTAGGGCTGTCAGATTCAGGAAAAAAAAAAAAAAAAAAAAGGAAAAGGAAAGAAGGGTAAGACATTCAGTTAAATTTGAATTTCAGATAAACAACAAGTAAATTTTAGCATCAGTATGACCCAAATATTGCATAGAGGCATACTTATACTAAAAACTTACGTGTTGTTTACCTGAAGTTCAGATGTAACAGGTGTTCTGTGTTTGATCCAAAAACTCCAGCTTAGGAACCCTCTTGGGGTGTCACATGGTGATCTGGTCTTCAATGCAAGAGTCTTTTTCCCATCTGTTTCTGAGCCACTGACTCCATAATGAAGCCTACCTGTCTACATTCTTTTAGGATGTCCAAGTGACCAGTCATCAAATCAGAGAGACTAATGTTAAGCTCTCTTTCTTGGTACTGACAACAGCCTTAATCAATAGTTCCCAAAACATGGTGTGTGCGCAATTAGTAGTACATGACTGAATTCTGTTGTTATTTTTTGTTGTTTTGTTTTCATTGTATTTTTTTTTTGGTGATCATTAATAACACTTTCTACTCATTAATAACACTACTGCTTTCCCATTGATGGTAGTGATATACATTTATTTTTAAATTTATTTTAAAATAAATTTAAGTGGTTTTTTTTTTAAAAAAAAAAGGTGAATCAATATAAGGGAGAAAAGTAAGTAAACAATAGCACAGATGCTACTCAGATAAAGTGATATCATGACAGTGGCACCAAAAGGACTGATGTTTAGGAAACAATGACCTAAAGCCCACAGGCCAAATCTGGCCCCCCGCCCATTTTTGTAAATAAAGTTTTATTGGGACATGGCCACAACCATGCGTTTATGTATTGCTTATGGTTGCTTTCATGCAACAACAGCAGAGCTGAGTAGCTGCAAAAGAGATCATATGACTCACAAGGGCTAAAATATTTACTCTCTGGCCCTTTACAAAAAAACAAGTTTTCTGACCCCAGACCTAAAGCATCACTCATCCAAGCTAGTCAAAGGAAAAGATAGAACTTTGAAAGTCCCCATGACAGAGATATTTTTGGACAACCCAGCCTAAAGCCGAAATGGTCCTCCATTTTCCATTTCAGATTCTTTTTGTTAACCTCCTTCCCATGCCTGAATCTGCTGAGGCTTTCATCCTTCATTCTCATGCTTAAGATTCAGAATAATATCTGCTTCTTCCAGTAAGCCTTCCCTTATTAACTCAGACCCACCTACACCCTGAACTAGGTGATAGTAAGTGAAATACACCAACATGCCTTTTATTGAGTTCTCTTTAAAAATACAAAAAGAAAAAAAAAATCTGTTCTTATAGAGAACTATGGCCATATAAGGCAAAACCTTTTTAATAACAAAACAACTCAATACTTTAGTACAGAATATATTAAAGTTAGCATAAATAGGTAACACAGTGACTTCCATAATCATGCACAAATTACTTTTGAAACAATGGTTAGGCTCTGGAAATAAAGCTTTAATCAGCCGCAAATGTCTGAGTAAGCATAATTGCACCCCGCTAGTTAAACATCCTTAAGCATGACAGCGTTCTGATCCCACAGGTCAGCAATATTGCAGCATCTCAAGCCAATTCACTAAGATGAGAAGACACAGACACCTTAGGTTTAAAATAAAATTAAAATACAGCCTCTATTGTGCTGTTACTACAGTCATTGAATATATCTAGAAATTTTCCCAGCCTTGGAAAACACCAGATAGATAGATAGATATGTGGATTCCAGCTCAGCATCATCTCCTTGATAAACCTTTCCAAGCTGGCCCAGACAAAATTTGTTGCCCTTCCCTCTGAATATCTATTGACTCTGGTTGCTCTTGAAAGTCCAGTAGTCACCAACATGCCATAATTGTGTACCTGGTGACAAGTCACTGACCTGGTTGCCTCTAAATCAAGGCCTATGTTTGACTTGCTCTCTCTAGCCTAACACATGATAGGGCTAGTTAAGTTTTGGTTAAAAGAAGGGATGAAACCCTCAAAGTTGTTCCAAATGAGATCCAAGGAGAATATGACAAGTTTCCAGTAAACTAGCAGAATAGAACAAAACTAAGTAAATGTTTCTGTACTAATCAAAGAAACATTCTGTTTGTAACCCAGTTTGGATAACAAGTTATGCCTATCACGGCAAGACACACAATGAGTAGTGTTGGGGGAGGGGTGGATCAATGACCTCTAGCCTTTCGCATTTTCTATGCTTTCTCTTCCTGTCAAGTTCTTATCATCTGCCTATTGCTGTTCTTTTTCTCTTAGAAAATAAGCCAGTATCAGTCATTTGCACATTAGTATGAATAAGATAATTAGTTACCTCTCCCAGTTACCTCTCTCAGTTCTAACAGAGGCAGTAAAGTCATTATCCCAAATTAAAGGAACCAGAAGGATGTGCAACAGGCCAAGGAAAATGTCAAACACAACCCAACTCTGCCTACAAGTCAAAACTGTTGGGATGGAAAGTTACCTTGGCTCAAATAGAGATGTACAAAATGGCGGCAGTAATGGTGGGGATTGAAATACATACAATGATTATTTTTAGCATCCTTTCCAGATCTTAGAGTCACTTTGTTTATTTCAGAACATAATAATATATTATTTGCAACTATGTGGTACATGTTTAAAAGTAGAGACCTTGAGCCGAAGTGAAAAACTTCAAGGAAAATTTTACTGTATTCATGAGAAAGACAAAAACATCCTAAAAAATGTTTGTTCTGTATGTGATTTTTTTAGCCTTTACATGTCTATAGCTGGTTTTTTTATTTGGGTATTTTGGGAGAAGCCTCACTGATTATGCCAAATAGGAAAGGAAGGAGAAAGAAAACTATGAAAGAGCTGTGCTGGCTGAGCAAACTGTTTAAGTAAACACCTAGTAATAGGGGAGCAGAAGAAATGTTAAATCCAGAGGGAACTATATGCCATGTGTTCCAGTATCTATCCCAGTTAGAATGCCACAATCCCAAAGGAGAAGTGCTATAAAAAGCATAATTTGAGTATCAGCTCTCATCATTCAATATAGTTTTTCAACCCTTTCAAAATTACATTGAAAAATCTATATAATGCACGTTTAGATTAATGAACTGTTTGAATCTGGATCAATAAGCACTCGAGGCTCTGTGCCGTTGACACCTGCTGGGAACATCTAGAAGAATGCTTCATGGAGGGCAGAGCCAGTCGGCACTTTGTAACTACAGGGGTTCCACTTAATAAACAAGCAATCTAATATATGACCTCTGCAGATTAATTTCCTGAGAGCAAGTAAATAATCTGGATTCAAAATTTCCCTGATTATGCATATAATTACAGTATCACTTACCAATTAACACACTGATTTAAACCTTCTTGGGATTATGTATTTAAGAGTATAAAAGAGATCATTCTGTCATCATCCAAACACTCAAAAATGCTCTAGTTTGGCAAAGAATCACAGAGAGCATAACTTTCCACCCATCTGATTTCTCTCATGGAAGAAAAAACTATGATGGTAAGATTATAAATGATACCTTAAAATATCATAGACCATAATTATTGTCTCAATAACTGGACCACAATGACACCCATTAGCAAAGGTTTGTACATGACATAATAACAAAGTCTTGGGGAAACTTCATCATCTCCTGAAATATTTCTGTAGAACCACAGATTTATAAAACTGCTTCTCTAGCTCGGATTATTACTATTTTTTAATTTACTGCAGCAACGAGGGTACAATTTATCCACCATTAGACAGTTACATAAATAGACAAAGATATATGGTAGAGATTCTTCTCCACTTTAGACAAGTATAATGATTAATGTTAGTTTGTTATTTCTTATTCCTACATAAAATTTCTCATTAAAAATGTTAATATATCCCTTCACAAGGCCACATAGTGATGGGGGAAAAAATACAGATGAAATTGCTACACAGCATGCATACATATGTAAAAGAAGTTAAAAATAATAAATCAACATGGCAAATATAATGAAGCCTGCTGTCGAACAGTAAAAGCTGTCAAAATGAGGTTTTATTATTAAGAACTTTATATCCAACTGTTTGGCTGAATAAAATCTTTCATGTCACTTGTGTACTTTCAGGGAGAGAATTCACATCTGGGATCAAATTGTCATGGTGTCGCATTCCTGATTCCTTCCCCTGGTATTACTTTCTGAATAATTATTTGAATCTCCACAGAAAATGAAAGTTGACTGAAGCTAACTGCAAAATAACAAGCTTTTACACGCAGAAAAGCCACTCTGTGGTGTTTTCTCTAACGGTAAATATTTCAAAAAGGAATGCTTAAGCATTGGAAAAATAAAGATGTCACTGGTTCAAACTCCAGTTTTCTCAGTAAGATCATAACACAAACAATCATAAATATGATTTAAAATTACGACTCTGGCATAAATACTTAAAGCACAGTCTTAGCATTTTGGCAATTCTACTACACATGACCATTGTATGATGTTGCACAAATGATTTAACTTTTTTGTACCCCATTTTCCTATCTAAAATAAAATTCTACCCCATAGATTCATCCAAAAAATAAAATAAAATAAAATAAAATTACAACTCTGGGGAAACACAGTCAGTGAACTTTGGACTCCATTCTTATGTCTTCTAGAGAAGTAAAGCCCCTAATATAATGCTTTATGATTCCAGAATATATAATATTGACATTGTGATTATTGTGGAGATATAATAACTAATTATTCAGAAAGAGCAAGAAAATAAACCAATCCAACTCCTCCTCCAACCTTAATCCCTAATTTAAAGGAGCAGAAATATGGCTTCATAGAATGGGAAGTCCCAAGTGCCATTCCAAAATAAAAGGAACACTTCAAATAAACTTCAATCCCCCTGACAGCATACAAACAAAAACAGCAGCTATATACCAGCTTCTACCCAAAAAAAACCCAGTGAAATGACTGAGAATTTCAGCTACCATAGTCCAACTCTGTGAAACTCTGGGGGTGTCAGCAGCTACTCAATAAAAAGGAAAACTGAAAATAGTACAAAAATGACTCCTAATAGCAATAATGTATACTTCTGCGGTCATTACCGGTCAGATAATAACCGGCAGTGACCTTCAAACCATACATTATGGTTTAAGTATGGTCTAGTGCTCATTGCAGATGTGTAGCTTAGAAATAAACAGTAAATGCTCAAACCGTTCCAAGGCTGCCTTGCATGCATGGATTTTTCCCTCCCCAGCATTATCACACCAGGAATCTTATAATGATCTGAAAAATATGTACCTAGGGTAATAGTGCTATACTGAAAAGATAAATACCCAGACCGATGTAATCGAAAACACACACAGAAAGCAGCTTTCCTGTAATGCAGGTGAATGTTTTATAACACGAAGGCTCGGAGAGAACATTCTGACCTTTTTAAACCTCAGCCGTCAGGAAAGCTGCAGGGATCTTGGTTAATTTATAAATCCCCTCTGCGAAATGGTATAATATTAATATTCCCATTCTGCAGGTCAAAACAGTGAGGCCCAGGTAAACCAAATGGCCTGTTATGGGAGGAAACAAGGTAATGGCTCTGAAAATTAACCTCTTTGTAGGGCAGGCCTGGGTTCCTACATTAAGGTAAATTTTTTTACAATTTTCAAATTCCTTCATCACAAATCTATTTGTATTTCTTTCCCATCTCCTGTAAACTAGGGGATTGCGCACATTAAAAAACTTTTTTTTCAAATGTACAGGAAATGTTGTATCTGTTTTCTTCTTTGTAATTTTTCTGCTCAACAATTTTTTTTAACATCAAATAATCTTTGCAAATGCATCTCTGGCCAACATGGAAGAAACTGTACAGTCTGGAAGCCATGCTTGGTCTAAAGCTTTCTTGGACATTCCATTCCAAGACTCGAGAAAAGAGTTCCACTGCTTTATCAAGAATTACCATTGGTTATTTCTTGGCAAAGCAGTAGTGGGGAGAGTACAGAAAATTGGGCACTTCCTAGAATACAGATGAAGTGAAACCAGTTACAGCTACTTTTTTTTTTCCAGTTGTTTAAAACACAAAAGAAGGAAAACAGTGACCCCAGCTTCCCTCCTCTTCTTCATTTACTCCAATGAGCTAGTTCCTCCAGAGTGGACATCTGCCTGGGTTCCTTTGGGCCACAGTTCTCACCCCTTGATCCCAAGTTCGTGCCTAAAGTTGAGAACCAGCTCACTAATTAAACACAGGAACTCTTCTGTTCCAAGTTTTCTTACTACCAGCATTCTCATCCTCTCCTTGCCCACCTGGAAAACAATCTCACTCAACTGATTTTTAGTGGGATCTTTACTGAAGAAGCTGAGAGTCAACTTTCTTTCGAAGATTTATTGGCTTCATCTTTCCAGGTGGAGAGCTCAGGATCTCCGCCGATGCCAGTGACGATCAGCCCAACACCATCGGAGCTGCCTCACAGCTGAACAGGCCATAGCTAGGTGGACAAATACCTGTCTAGGACAGTGGTTTTCAACAGGGGTGACTCTGTTCCCCAGGAACATTGATCAATGTCTAGAGACATTTTGAGTTGTCATAACTGGGGGGATGGGGGGGCTTGATTCTTGGCATCAAGTGGGTACAGCCCAAGAAACACATGGAAAACACACACACATACACACACACACACACAACAAAGAATCATCCAGCCCCAGGGACTTCCCTGCTGGTCCAGTGGTTAAGACTTTGGCTTCCAATGCAGGGGGTACAGGTTCAATCCCTGGTCGGGGAGCTAAGATCCCACATGCCTCAGAGCCAAAAAAAATACTAAAACATAAAACAGAAGCAATATTGTAACAAATTCAAAAAAGAGTTCAAAAATGGTCCGCATTTTTTTTTTTTTTTTTTTGCGGTACACGGGCCTCCCACTGTTGTGGCCTCTCCCGTTGTGGAGCACAGCCTCCGGACATGCAGGCTCAGTGGCCATGGCTCACGGGCCCAGCCGCTCCACGGCATGTGGGATCTTCCCGGACCGGGGCACAAACCCGTGTCTCCTGCATCAGCAGGCGGACTCTCAACCACTGCGCCACCAGGGAAGCCCAGCCCACATTTTTTTTTTTTAAATCTTAAAAAAAAAAAGAATTACCCAGCCCCAAATGTCAACAGTCCCGAGGTTGAGAAACCCAGGTCTAGATGCCTTGCTGTTTAGAACAGGTGTCCCCCTGACTCAACCCTGCATCCCCGGCACTTCCCCGGCATCGAGCACACAGAAGGCCCTCAATCCGTGCTGGTGGAAATGCAGGCAGTCCATGGTAAGAGAGCAGAGGGGTGGGCCTGTCTTCCCCATCCCACCTGATGTCCTAGTATCTTCCATTTTCTTTTTTCTGTCTCTTTCTCTTTTACTATTGCCCCATTCCCTCTCTCTTTTTCTACCCTCTGTTCTTTCTCTTTGCCTTCAAAAGGCTACATTTGAAGAGTGCTTCACAGTTTCCAAGGAGCTTAGCCTATGTGATCTCCAAAACAACACAACAAGGGAAATATTACATCCTTACTCAATACAGGGTGAAACTGAAGCTCACACAATATAAGCAATTTGTCCAATGTCACCCAAGTCACTACACTGTAAAGGAGAAACTGGATGTGTGTCCAGCTCCAGGGCCAAGAGTTCTCTCCTGGCAAAGGACGGGCTGGGATATTACCTGGTTGTGCTGCAAGGAGGTGGCTGACCCATGTTCTAAAATGACCTCCAAAATATTCCTAAGTAGTTGGCCAGTAAGAATGATGTAACAGGAAATAGACAAACTTCACTTTCAGACCAGCATCTCCCCCCTCTGTCCTGTGATGGCTGTAAGCCAAAGGCATTCAGGTGCTGAAAAATGAAAGTGTATCCTCCTTATCATTAGCTATACAAATGCCTTATTTTAGGAGCCTCGGGCCATGGGTAATCCCAGGCTTTATGAGATCCAAGCATAATTGACATGGGACCCAGTGCCACAAGCCACTGACCTCATCAGTGAGGAGAGGCCCAACACAAGGGCAGAGACTAGTGTCATACTGCTGCAGGACATGACAAAATGCACATGGAATTTCACTGCAAATCCCCAACTGTTGAGCCTGGATAAGCGGCACAGTACATCTTTGGTCGGTGTCTGGCCTCAGGGGCACTGGGCCGAGGTGGTAAATATAAAAAAAATAATAATAATCAAAGAACTGGAACGTCAGCTGTGGGCACGCACACACATGTATTCATAACTGCCGTAAAACTAATAAACACATGCGTTTTCCTCCATCTCCCAAGTTCTTCTGTGTCCCAGGCCCTGTGCTGGGTAGCAAAGAGACAAAGATGAATTGGCCTGACATTCATCCTCTACAGGGTCTAGTAAGGGAAGCAAGACATATCAACAGGTGAATCACATTCCCAAGAGACCAGTGCCACACTGGAAGGTCAGGAAGCTTGGGGATCGCCCCCACAGAGGAAGCAGTAAGTGGCCCTGCCTAGGGAAGGTGACACGGAAGCTGGGACAAAAAAACAAGGAGAGGTTTGCCTGTGGTAAAGGGGAGCAGCACAGGGACAGGTTGGGCAAAGGCATGGTATCAACAGAATCAGACCTGCTCAGCAATAGTGAGATGTATTTTTCCTTACATATGACTTGAGGAGGGTTTTCTTGTGACAGGCCCTGTGTGAGAACCTGTACAGGGAGACGGAAGTGGGACTGAGAAACGCTTTATATGCCAAGCGAAGGCGTTCGGATGATACTTCAGAAGCCTGCACTTCTTTTTAACTTTTCAGGGGCTACCCAGATAAGATATACAGTTTCCATTATAACCGAGCGCTTCCTGACCAGATTTGCAGCTGAAACAAATGTTTTACAAGACAACACTCACCTTTTCTACGTGAAATTCATTCTGTTCCTCTTCATATCTTTGAATGCTTGTTGCAAACAAACATAAAATGATTTCATGAGCCACATATCAGTTTTATCCTATAGTTTTTAAACCTTGCTACAAGCCACAGGGAAGCAAGAGAATTTTTTAAATTGGGAACTGACAAAATCAGGTATATTTAGGATGATAATTTGGGCAGCAAGGTGAGAGGTGGACTGGAGTTGGGCACCCTAGGATTAGGGAAGCCTGCTAGAAGCCAGAGTCCATAACAGACATGATCTGAGTCTGCATTAAGGTAATGACCCTGAAGATGGAAAGTAGGGCAAAGCTCTGAAGCATTTAAGTCACAGAATCAACCACCCTGGGTGACTTATTACAGCAGGAACGAGGGAAAATCTTCTAGATTGAAAGGTTGATGGGATGACCCCCCCAATGGAAGTGTCCAGTAAAGATGCCTCCAAATTTCAGAAGATATGTCTAAAGATGGAAACATGGATGGAGATGTAATTAGCAGAGATATGATCATTAAAGCCTTGGGGTAGATGCATTCTCCTAGAGGGTCATATAGAAACAGCAAAGAGGAGAAGAGACATGGAAACACCAAACTGAAGAATCAGACAGAAGAACCAGAGAGACTGTCAAAGGCAATGGAAGAGAGATCAGTGGCCACCAATGGAAGGCTGGCCATCATCATGGCCTCATCATTATCCAACATGATACTTTATGTTCATTTCCATATTTATTTATTACCTGCCTCTCCACTAGAATATGATACACTTCTGCATCTCCAGAACCTAGAAGAGTGCCCTCAGCACATAGTAGGACTGAAGAAATATTTGTTGAGTGAGTGAATGAATAAAGAAAGGAATGAAAGCCAAGGAAGGAAAGTATCTCAAAATATGAGAGTCGTCAACACAGGCAACTGCTTAAAAGAATCAAGAAAGAAGAAGACTGAAAATAGGTCATTAGTTTTGAAAATTAGGTCATTGGTAACCTTAGCAAGAGTCCTTTTAATAAAGTGTTGGGACAAAAGCTAAATTGGTATGACTTCAAAGAAATTGGGGGTGAGGGCACTAATTGCAAGGGAATAGGAGGCAATGTCAAGAGAAGGTTAATCTGGGAGAGGAGAGATGAATGCAATCTGAGATCACATATAGGCTTAGATGAATAAGCCTGAGGAAAGAAACGGAAGATAAAGAAGGGGAAAAGCAATGGAATAAGCCAGTGAAAAGGGTAGAAAGAGTTAAGGAGGTCGGCATACAAGTGAAGAGGTTGTCTTAGCTCATTCCAGCTGCTATAATAAAAGGCCATAATCTGGGTGGCTTATAAACAACAGAAATTTATTGCACACAGTGCTGAAGTCTTGAAGTTTCAGATTAAGGTACCAGCAGGTTCAGTGTGTGGTGAGAGCCCACTTTCTGGCTCACAGACAGCACCTTCTAGCTCTGACCTCACATGGTGGGAGAAGCGAGGGATCTCTCTGGGGTCTCAAGTACAAGGACTCCAATCCCATTCATGGGGGCCCCACCCTCCTGACCAAATCACCTCCCAAAGGCCCCCCCTCCTAATACTACAATAGCAGTTTTAGGATTTCAATATGTGAATTTTGAGGGGATACAAACATTCAGACCACAGCAAAAGTTGACTTTAATAATAAGCTTTGTGTGTTACAGAAAAGGAGAGAAGGAGTGGATTGTCATGGGTAAATGTTCTGATATATGCAAGGAAAATGAAGGAATCCCCAGCTTATGGATTCATTTTTCCTTTGTGAAAGATGAGGAAAAATTACCTGCATAACCTGCATAAGGTGAGGAATAGCTTGTTTTGAATTGGCTGCCATGGGGAATCCAAAGGTGGCTAATTAGGGGAAAGCAAAGAGATTTCAAGAAGTACTAAGGATCTAACCAAAACTGGAAACCATAATGTTATGGTGGTGTCCATCAGCGTGGTTATGGAGCTCCCTTTAGTGATGCTGAAAGCCCAGAGCAGAAGCAGAAAAAAAATTTGGGTTTACCATGCATCCACAGTGTGGTCTAATGAGGATTGTCCTGGAAGAAAGCCTACCCTCCTTCTCCACCAATAAGAGCAGGTAGTCCCTGTCTTAGCCCCACTGTCCCATCAAGGTTGCTGGGTCCTGAGTGTGTCATCATAACTCTATGAGCTTCTTACCAATAACTGTGGATCGTAATATTGTTCTAGTCTCACCGACTTATGCAGGGGCCCAAATAGGACAACTTATTTGAGCTACTTTTGCCAACTCCTAAGTACTACTGAGGTCACCCACCTTGCTCTTTTCCCAAACAAGTCTTGTACCATCTTTTTTAAATACAGTTGTGCCAGGATGTATTGAACACCTACTAGGCACCTGGCAGTCTCCTTCTCTCCAACTATTTCCCTTGCCCCATGAGAATCACATTTTTGACCTACAGAAAAAGGACAGTTTACATAGGAGACCCTTAATTCATTCAGTATCTATTTAAATTACTTCTCCATGAAAAGAACTTCTGCCAACTCTAATGCCTTAGAGATGGAACCAAGGAGAGAGAAATTTGCTTTTGTTAGTGGACTCCATAATTACATGGAGATATGTCCACCTAGGTAACAGCTTGTGGGATTTTTTTTTTTAACTTTTTATATAAATGTTTCAGGTTCTTACCTTGCTAGGTTGACTTTTTTTCAATATTAATTGCCTCCATAGTCTTAATCTATAGCAACATTTCTAAACAGTGTCCCTGTACATTTTTATTTCTTCCTCAGGAGGCTGCTACTGGATAACTTAATTTAAATTTTTTAATACCATGAATAACTATTATCTGCCTTCTCTCTAGAGGGGACAAGTGATTCTCTGGAGGGTTAGCGTCAACTCTTTGACAGTTTACTTCATGAAATAGGTTTCTGGGTTTCAGTGTGGCCCATAAGTTTCGTAAACTAGGAAAACCCACATCCCCTTTAACCAGTGTTAATTACCATCATCTGCAAAAGGGACCTATAAACCCTCACCTTAAATGCACCTATCTACAGGCACTGAGTTTATGAATGAGGTCTCTTGCCTAAAGGATTATTGGATAGTCTTTTATATAACGACTCTCCTCCTCTGTTGATTCACAGATCCCAGACAATGAGGTCACCTGGGATGCTAAGTTGCAGCCATAAATTATTCCTTTTTGCATTATTGGAGCAGCTGCTCTGGCCACACAGTCCAGCTCCCTCCTGTGCCAACGTAGAGGGTGATCTTAGACCCCTGTCACTTTTTTTTTTTTGCAGTACGTGGGCCTCTGACTGTTGTGGCCTCTCCCGTTGCAGAGCGCAGGCTCAGCGGCCATGGCTCACGGGCCCAGCCGCTCCGCGGCATGTGGAATCTTCCCGGACCGGGGCACGAACCCGCGTCCCCTGCATCAGCAGGCGGACTCTCAACCACTGCACCACCAAGGAAACCCCCCCCCTCCGTCACTTTTTAAATAAGCTCTAACTCCTCCCATTCCCGAGTATGTGTTCTGTTCCCTGGATAGCCCAATTTTTACTGCTGAAATTCAAGAAGCTATTAAAGTCTCCTCAACCTGGCAGAGCCCCGGGACCAGATGGTGTTCTCCTGGTTCTTATAAAGCCTGTATTAACAAATGACACCAAGCCTCACTGGCCTCCATAATGACTGCTTTTCCCACCCACGGAAGACCCTAGATGGGGAGGATGACCTGTTGATTGCTATTCTTTTTTTTTTTTTTTTTTTTTTTTTTGCGGTACGCGGGCCTCTCACTGTTGTGGCCTCTCCCATTGCGGAGCACAGGCTCCAGACGCGCAGGCTTAGCGGCCATGGCTCACGGGCCCAGCCACTCTGCAGCATGTGGGATCTTCCCGGACCGGGGCATGAACCCATGTCCCCTGCATCGGCAGGCGGACTCTCAACCACTGCACCACCAGGGAAGCCCTGATTGCTATTCTTGTCATCATTGTCAAAACATCTCTTGAACTCCGAATTTCTCTGAATCTTCACTTGGGTCCCTCCGATCCCTTGCAGGGCACCGATGAGAACTGCTCTCTCTCCCCAAAAAGGAAAGAAAGCCAAAGCAAGCGCTAAAGCTAATGAAAAGCATAAACAGCAGACTACAGAGGGGGTTTTGCTAGGAATTCACCGCCCCTGTCAGGATTTTGAACAGTTTGGCAATGAAGCTTTCGGCAGCCCCTCTCAGGAAAAGTCAGAGCTGTTAATTGCTAAGCTGGCCTCGTGGGATCTGCATGGAAGACTCACTTTCAATCGGTGTAGTTTTTCATCATGAGCCGATGCAGCATGCCACACGTAACTCTAAGTGTCGAGGCTACATCAGGGTGCCCGGGATTGCTGAGTGAGTCAGTAAAGGAATACAGAATTTCTCACCTCCAGGTCACTAGTTCAAATGCAAAAGGCCATGGAGAGCCATTATCTTCCCGTGGACTCTGGCAAAGTTTTCAGGCGCTATCAGCTGCCACAAATGATGCTCGCATGACAAACACTCACTGCACAGCATCTCAGGAAGAGCTTGGAAACTCACGCTCTCCGAGGTCATGACGGGCTTGGGAAAGCTGAGGCTATAGCAGCCCTTTTCCACCTGTTCTGTGATCTTTGCCAACACCACCAAAATGATCATAAATGCAAATTCCCCCTCAACACATTTTTGAAATTACTTTAAAGTTCAACAGTTTTACTCTCACCTAGATTTTGCCCACTCATAATAGGCTGGTGGAAACAGGTTAGCAGTTGAAACTTTTAAGATTCCCCCAAAATTCAACTCTGACGTGGGGGAAACGGGCAGAGCCCGTGAGAACTGCCTGTACATTCTGCTCAGAAATGTTAACTCACCAGGGAATTTTCTCAGCACAGGTGCTTTACAGCTCAGGACCTTTTCTTGCTGAATACTGAAGTTATTTCTGGAAAAACAATTCCTATTTCCAAAGTAATATGGCTGGTGACACAGAAACGTCCCTTCTTGTTTATCCACTGTCCATCCTAAGATTGGCTCTTTTGGGTTTAACTCTTTGCCCTCTTTCTTCACCCTCACTGAGAAGTCGTCCTCCTCCTGTCCCTTACTGGAACCTTCTCTAGAAGTACAGACTCAGACCCAGAACTCAATTCCTGCCTTTGTAGGCAGCACGGTCCTTTCTGCTGGTGGCATGAATAGGCCAGTGAATCTTCTGGATCCCATACTCCCTGTATCACCCAGAGCCAGCAGAGTGGCTGATACTGGTAAAAACGACAACATAAATTACATAAAGGAATGTTCTGTACTGCAGCAACCCTAGCATTTGTTCATTTCTGCATGCAGGCCAAGCCCTTCCCCACACTGGGTCTTTGGACGAGATGTTTCCTCTCCTTGGAAGCCCTTCCCACTTGCTATGTCTCCTGAACACCTGTGTTTTCCTCAGATCTCACCCACATCACCGCTTCTCCCCTACTCTCCCTGAGGAGGGCAACTAGCCCTGTCACAGCACGGGCACTGACATGTGCGCCCCGGGTTAAGGTCCACCTCTCCCTCTGGACCACAGACTCCCACGGGGGCAAGACAGCATACTTGTTCCTCTTCCTCGCCTCCATACCCAGCACTGAGCACAAAGCTGCCACATCGTGGGCACCTCAGAAGTTATTCACAACAACCCGATGAAGAGATGATCTTTTTTAAATCTCCATTTTACTAAGGAGGACGCTGAGGCTCTGAGCAGATAAATCACTTGACCCAAACCACACAGCTAATAACTTGGCAAAAGCAAGGTTGGAACCCAAGGCCATGAGGCTCCCAAGCCCTGCTCTTCCCCATCATTTTATATGACCTTGCTCCCAGGCCTCAGTCAATGCTGGGCTGTGAAAGAGTCCACGTGATTTCCTAGCTCCTGACGTGTCTGTTGTCAGTTTAGCAGGGTGGGCACCTGGGGTGCATCCACCCAACCCCATGCACACCACAGCCCATGGTACAAATCAATCACTCTTCTACTGAGCAAAATAAGGCCTTCGATTCCTTACCTACGCCTATATATTCATGAGTGATATGACATTCCCAGACAGGGCCAGGACTAGGGCAGGGCCAGTGAGGCACTTGCCTTGGGTGCCAAAGTTAAGGACACATCAAAATCTCATTAACCAAGATATTTTAATGCAATATGTTAAAAAAACTGACACAAAAAAATTGATGATGAGCAAAAAGTCAAAATCTTAAGTCGAGGCAGGATGGGTATTACTGATTTTTCTCCCACCTCAGGCCCTAGGGTGGCTTGGCAAGGCGTTGCTCACTGCAACTCTCACAGGTAAGCAGAGGTGGCAGACGAGTTGACACCTCTTTGCCACTCCAGTGTGTCTGCCCGGTGAGGAATGTCTGCCTGACTTGCTTTACGGAGAACTCAGCAGAGCAACGTGAACACATGGGTATTTTGTTTGCCAATAAGTGATGGTGTCTGTCTTCCCCATCAGATGTGGAACTACAAACCTGAAAGTTATAAGAGCTTCCTCTCTTAAAAGACTGGACTCCTTTTTAAAATTTATTTTATTTTTTTTAATTTTTTTATTTTTTGCAGTATGCGGGCCTCTCACTGTTGTGGCCTCTCCCGTTGCAGAGCACAGGCTCCAGACGCACAGGCTCAGCGGCCATAGCTCACGGGCCCAGCCGCTCCACGGCATGTGGGATCTTCCCGGACCGGGGCACGAACCCGCGTCCCCTGCATCGGCAGGCGGACTCTCAACCACTGCGCCACCAGGGAAGCCCTAAAATTTATTTTATTGAAGTATAGTTAATTTACAATGTTGTGTTAATTTCTACTATACAGCAAAGTGATTCAGTTATACATATATATATATATTTATAGATTCTTTTTCATATTTTTCTCCATTATGGTTTATCCCAGGATATTGAATATCGTTCCCTGTGCTGTACAGTAGGACCTTGTTGTTTATCCATCCTATATATAATAGTTTGCATCTGATAATCCCAAACTCCCAATCCTTCCCTCCCCTTCTCCCCCCTCCCCCTTGGCAACCACAAGTCTGTTCTCTCTGTCTGTGAGTCTGTTTCTGTTTTGTAGATCTGTTCATTTGTGTCATATTTTAGATTCCACATGTAAGTGATATCATATGGTATTTGTCTTTCTCTTTCTGACTTACTTCACTTAGTATGATAATCTCTAGGTCCAACCATGTTGCTGCAAATGGCATTATTTCATTCTTTTTTATGGCTGAGTAGTATTCCGTCATATATATGTACCACAGCTTTATCTATTCATCTGTTGATGGACATTTAGGTTGTTTCCATGTCTTGGCTATTGTAAATAGTGCTGCAATGAACACTGGAGTGCATGTATCTTTTTGAATTAGAGTTTTCTCCAGATATATGCCCAAGAGCGGGATTGCAGGATCATATGACAGCTCTATTTTTAGTTTTCTAAGGAACCTCCATACCCTTCTTCATAGTGGCTGTACCAATTTACTTTCCCACCAACAGCTCAGGAGTGTTCGCTTTTCTCCACACCCTCTCCAGGATTTGTTATTTGTAGACTTTTTAATGATGGCCATTCTGACTGATATGATGGTGGTACCTCATTGTAATTTTGATTTGCATTTCAAGACTGGGTTTTTGTTTAGCAAAGCAATAAACAAACATGAGAGATGATGTCAGATTGCCTCAATATCTGTGAAGGAAAGAAAGGAGATGAGGAAGGACCTTTTAGCTACACAGCTTCCGGGGCCACCTCTTGCCCCATGTTCTGTGTGAACAGTTCCCCCTGGAGGAGTGGAGGCCACAGCTCAGGTGTGCAGAGGGACAGTAACGGAGGCCCAGAGTGGACACTTTAGCTGGTGTGGTCAGGGAGGAGCTCTCCAATGAAGGGACATATAGAACCTGAAGAGTGCATGTAGTCAGCTCAGAGCAGAGGGAACTAAGGCCCCAGAGCTGGCAAGTGCTTGGTGTCTGTCTTAGCTCGGACTGCCATAACAAAATACCACAGACTGGCTGACTTCAACAACAGGCATGTACTTCTCAGTTCTGGAGGCTGAGAAGTCCAAAATCAAGGAGCTGGCTGACCGGTTCCTGATGAGGGCACTCTTCCTGGCTTTTAGCAGGCCATCTTCTTGCTGTGTCCTCACATGGCAGAGAGAGAAAGAAGCAGGCTCTCCGGTGTCTCTTTAAATAAGGACATTAATTCCATCATGAGGACCCCAGCCTCACGACTTCACCTAATCCTAATTACTTCCCAAAGGCCCCATCATATTTGGGGGTTTAGAGGTTCAACATATGAGTTTGGGCACGGGGCAGGGGGCCCAATTCAGTCCAGAGCAGCATCCAACAATTAGAAGAAAGACATGAGTAGCTAGACATAGTGACCCAGGGAGAAGACTGCAGGGGATGAGGCTGGACATCCTGTAGGACTTTGAAGACCATGGTAAGGACTTTGGATTGAAATCTGTAAATAAAGGAAAGCCACAAGAGGGAGTTAGCTGGAAGATGGTTGATCCAATGACCATATGGCAACGTTCACTCTGGTCCCAGGTAATGAGCTGGTTGGAAGGGAACAGCACAGAGGGTGGGTAGATTCAGTACGAGGTCCAAGATTGGATCAGGGGGAGGCAAAGATGGAGATGAACAAACTGACTCAGCGGTAGAACTGATAGCACTTGGTGATGGATTTGATGTGGAGGAACAGGGGAAGAGAGGACAATTCTTAGGTTTTGGCTTAAGCAACAGGATAGAATGACTGAGGTAATAAAAGACTGAGTAAGAAACAGACGTGAGTTGGAGTTGGAGTGAAGGGAGCATTATCCCATTCTCTATGGAGCAGGGATTTTCCACCAGAGATGAGGGTATGATACTGGAGAAAAAACCCTACATTCCTACTGATAATACCCATACCACTGGCTGAAAACAATCACCCAAGATTTTAGTCTCCATCAATTCTCCCACTTGTGCCTTACTCACGGCAGTAAAGTTTATTCCCAATAATACTGCTGCAATTTTTTAACTCATCATACTTGTGTTTTAGAATTATCATAGCAGTGAAATTTATATTCAAGAGCATTATTACAATTTTTGACTGCTAATGAAATTATTGTTTCTGCTTGTGATGTGTTTTGGAGCTATAATGATAAAAATTTCCTCTCAAAAATACCACTGCAATGTTGATGTCCTCAAAACCTGCCATAAATGACAAACTGCAGAGTGCCTGTGAGCAGTTAATCTCTCTTCTTGGAAAAGCTGGGCATCATGTTTGTATCACGGTAGGATCTACACCCTTTAGTAGAAGATAATTAAAATACTAATGGTTGAAACCCACAGTCCAGAACTGAGGTTGCCAAACATTTTTGATCCTGTACTTCATTAGTAAAATAAAACTGAGCACAAATCCCCAGAATGTTTTTTTAATGTATAATAAAATGTGATACGATTTAATTATATATTATTTCTATTGCACTAATATATTATATACATTATAGCCTATGAACCAAAAAGAACTTAAGAGGATGAGATACAAAATAAAAAGACATTGAAATTCTAACATCTTCTTCCCTTTCCCCACTGCCCTCAACACCTGGGTAAAAGCCCAGCAGTTTGGAAAGAATGGGCCTGGAATACCGTCCTCCCCCAAGCCCCCACCCCCGTCTCTGATTCATATGCATCCTTCTCATTCTTTGAGAGAACTGATCTGACCATGGATTTCCACCCGCTAGGGTTAAATGCGGCACCCTAAGGGAAGGCTTAGGTGCAGGGGATGTGGGAGAACCGTCTTCATCCATTTTAAATTGGCGGATTTTTGAGTGAGAAGTTTAACTGAACAAAGGGACTTGTTCATAAAATCAAGTTTGAGAAGCACCATTCCGCAGAGCAGCTAGGACTCCTTGGGCACACCAGTTAGAAGTTATCCGTATGCTCCTTTCCATTCTCTGTACTTGCTGTAATTTCTTCCTGTTTTCTTCTTGACTTCTTCCAAGTTCCAGGCTAGAAGTCATTAAAGCAGCCTCCAATGACGATTCAACTGGTATCGGTAGACACTCAAACCTAGAGACGATATGGCCACAATCTGGGTGTTCCCACAAATGCTTTCACATAAAAAAAAAAACCAACAAAAAAACAGATTTCCAGAAGAAAGTAGAAAACCTTCCAAGACAGGGTTAAATAGCTTCTCATCAGCAGGCACAAGGACCCTGCGGTCACTCTGTAGAGACTCCTGTTGTAATTGCTCTGATCTTTCCCATCAAAGGTCCAAGATGATCCCAATAAAATGACCCATTTACTCAAACAGACCCTGGAGTTCTAACCCTGGATTTGCCATGGATTTACCAACAAGTCATTGGCAAGTGACCCAACCCTCTGGGCCAAATCCCATACCTCATGGAGACTTTTTACCCAGAAGGAATTCTTCCAAAAGAGGAGCTGCTTCAGTATCTCACTCTGACTTTCTCTCCTCCTCATCCAGCCTGTTTTGAAGCATACTCCCAATCTTTTGATCCCTGTTCAAATTCCTTGCCCTATAGCAAACGCAAAGAGAGGTCTCTCTCCTCCTAGGAGTTCCTAGAACAACGATTATCTGTGAGATTCATTTGACAATTAATGCTGGGAGACCTTGTACTGTTGACCTAAATGGTTACTGTGATGGTGGTAAACTTCATATGTCCTTCCAGTATCCCAAGGTAGACCAGAAGTATCTGCAGGGCAGGAACTATTTTGCATCTTCCCACAGGGAACGACATGGCACTTGGCACACAGGAAGTGCCCAGGAGAGATTTGCTGAATTCCATGTGCTTCCAAGCTTACTGCCAGTTTCCTTTAAGTCCTGTGAAAAGGAAGAGCAGTACGCACCTGGAGGGGCCGGGCCGAGGAGTGAGTCGGCCAGCTCAAGCACAGCACAGGTCACAGGTCAGAAACTACCAGCCCCAGACACATTCACCTCATAGACACATTTATTTAAGAGTGTTAACTACCTTTAAATTGTAAAATTTTGTTGTCAACAGTCAAAAATCAGGAGATGTCACACAAACACACACATATATACACACACACACTAGCAATTAAACTTGGAACACCTACTTTTGTTGAAAAATCAGAGCTCATCACTCTACATTCATCCCTACCTGGCAACAATGGATGGGCCTTAGGGAGCAGCTGTCTCCTCTGGAGAAGCATAGATTTTTCTGGTTCACAGCGTCCTCACCATTCCCAAGCTATTTAACACAACATTAAGTGGAGATTTGAGACAACATAAAAATTCCTGTTTCTTAAAAACAGTCATCGCTTGTTTGTCAGAGCACTGTGGAATGGTAGGGACTGTGTGACAAGCTGACAAGGACACACCCAGTCACCACCCACCCAGCGCACTTCATTCATGTGCTTCCCTCCGTGGCACTGCCACGTGTGTGTCACCTCTAGTAGGTGCTTCGGAAACAGCAGTTCCCTGACCCACTTCCCCTGCCCTTATGCTCTTCTTCTAGCTCTGATTTATTCTTTCAACAACCTAATCGTTTCTCTGTGCCCTTTTATTTCCCTTTCAGATTTGTATTCCCCTGCCCCTTTCTGCCTGTGGGATCCTGCTGCTAGGACACTGGAATCAGACCTTACCTCATTCTTGGAGTCTAAGCTACTGCAGCCTGACTGCTGGAGCACAAGCAAATGAGCAGTCCAGTCAGGGAAGAGCTACACCACCCAGAAGAAAATTAATTCCCAAGGCTTGATGGACCTGGCAGAACCAGAGCCTTACTCAATCACAGGCCCAGGAGGCCGCGGAAAGGGGAGGAGGGATAGCCGCCCTGAATGTGGATTTTGCTGCCTCAGCCCAAGGCTGGCCTCACATCTGTCATGCCCACAGCCCTAGCTATTTGCCAAAGAAAAGAAGGAAGGAAAGAAGCGAAGAAGGAGGAAAGGAGGGAGGGAGGGAAGGAAGGAGGGAGGTGAGAGGTGAGGAAAGAGGAGGACAGGGGAGGGAGAAACTCTGAGATGCCAAAAACGTACTCATCATAGACACAGTTCTGAGCCCAGGAGTGTGGTGCTACCTGATCTTAGCAAAGCTACAAATGCAAAATTCAGCTGGTCCTTAAAATTCAGTAGCCCTAGAACAAAAAAGAACTGCTTGGCGGAGCTGTGACATTTAAGCGGTCATGCATTTTTCAACGTATCAGTTATGCAAAGATGTTTATATTCACTCTCTCCTCAGTCATGTTTCATGTAAATGGAGTGGCAAAAAAAAGTCTTCCAAAAGTTTAATTAAATAAAATAGAATCACGGAAGTCAACGTTAACAAAAACAGACTTTAGAGGTGAAAAAGAGTACAAACACATTACATAAATAATAAGGGAAAAATAAAAGCAGAAGAGTAAACTTAATACATATTCTTGTTATCTCTACCTCTTGTTGTTTCCCCTCCAAGTGAATTTTTATCTTGCATTATGTTTCTAAAAATCCAGAAAGAAAAATGTCAGTAGACGACAACATGAAAATGCTCATGGGAGGCTGAGTTCCTCTAAAAACGTGAGCGGTAAAGAAAAAAATTCTTTATTTAAAGGGGCAGTTTCTCTTTTTAAAAAATGTGGGGCTGCATGGATAGTTTTCATTCATAATCTTACGAGCATGCAAAATAAAGTTCAAAAAGGTCTAATGGAAACCCCAGACCAATTCAAGATCATCCGTTTCGTTCCTATGTTCAGCCATAACAGCTTTAATACGTAAGGCAATGACAGCAGTGATAATGACCTTAACTTAGGTAATCCGTTTGTTGACAGCAGGTGATAATTCCGGCCTTCCTGATAGTAATCTGTTTTTTGGCAAACAAGGGAGAGGGCTATTTGCCACATGCATTTATTTTTATGGGGAGGACATGTTTTATAAAGCTGGATACGGGACAGTACAGGTGTGGAATTAATTGTCTAAGCTGCAAAATATGTTAGTGATGGTATGTTAAATCTATGGCACACAGTGGCCCTGACATGATTAAATGTTCACTTCTATTAAGTAACCACAAGCCTGTATTTCCAATTATGGTGGTGAACTGCTTTCTGCTGAGTGGATTAGCTTAGTACTTCATTCTGCTGGTAGTTTTATGATCTGAGATCTTTCATTTTCCCAGTTCAACTCTTAGGGCTGCAAAGACAAGCTGCCTGACTTTTAAATAATATATTCCCCCTTTAAATTTCTGCCTCCTTCCATTTCCTAGGAGTGCCATTTCCTGTCACCATAATTATAATAATTTGTATGTAGTTCCTGGGATCACATTTCTAATTGAGTCCTAAATTGGTTAACCTCATGAAGTTATTAATATGCTTTTTTAACCTGCACAAATTATATATTTGTCTGGTTGGTCAAATAATGTTCATTATTACATATATTCTTTGCCTCTCTTCCTCAGCTTTAATGTCACTATTTTAGTTTGCAAAGTGCACTTCATTTTTTTATAATATGCTAAAAATTACAGAACAGTAAGAGTTGGAAAGGAAAGTCTGGGTTAGGGACTAGTAAAAGCAAAGGCTCAGTGGAATAAGAGATTGCATTGTACTGGAACAGTAAAAAAACAGCTCTGGCACTGGGGAAGAGCCAGTGCAGAAGTGGTGAGAGGTGGGAAGGGAAAGCTCAGGCCACCCAACCAGGTCCTGGGGGGCTGCACCAAGGCATGCAGGAGAACAGTCAGCTCAGCAAGCCTCCACGAAGAATCCCTCCAGAAAACGTCCCATGACCAAATGACCAGCTCTACACAAGAACCCCATACGTGCTGAGACATTCACCCCGATTATCTAGGCCCAAACCCTGTGCAGACAGTGGCAGTCACAGGTGTGAACATTAAATAAGATCTCAAGACTGAATGTCTCTCTGGCTTGAAGATTCATATAATCCCGTTTCTCTCACTAGCTTTTTATTTAAATGTCTCCTAAATCATGTGTCAGTAGGCCCATGCTGATATAAAATCAATATCTCCACAATTCCTTTTTGTCTCTGATAACACAACCAGACTGTCAGTACTGGATTACTGTGTTTTATGGGGACTCTGTTCAGAATACCAGCAGTGGGTTTTATTATTATAAAATCATAACAATTTGCATCCACAGGATTCAATTCTTCCAAACCTCTCAAGACATGTGTTGGTATTTGTTAAGCCTTGAACTTAAAGCATTTCAGAGGTAAAAGCGTATCTGTAGGTCTTCCAAATTCCTCAAATCTAGGTGAGCAAAAGGGACATGAAACTATCAGAAAATCCGCCATTCTGCATTTCTCAGTTTACTGGGCAGGAAAAGATTGCCTACCTTTGCCAAATATATTCTGATAATCTGGAGAACATTGCTGGTTAAAAGATATTAGTTCAATATCATTGAAATGATTCAGTCCATATCATTATGATATGAATGTGTGTCTCCCCAAAATTCATAGATTGAAATGCTAACCCCCAACATGATGTTGTTTGGAGCTCGGGTCTTTGGGAGGTGATTAGGTCATAAGGGTGGAGCCCTCATGAATGGGATTAGTGCCCTTATAAAAGAGACCCCAGAGAGCTCGCTCACTTTTTTCACCACATGAGGACATGTCAAGAGCATGGCCATCTATGAAACAGGAAGCTGACCCTCACCAGACACTGACCTGCCAGCACCTTGACCTTGGACTTTCAGCCTCCAAAATTGTAAGAAATAAATGTTTATTGTTTAAGCCCCCCTATCTGTGATATTTGTGTTATTGCAGCCTGAATGGACTAAGGCACTGATGAAACAGTTTTTTCTTACACACTTTCTATCACCCAACAACACCTGGTTCTGGAACCTGGCATAAACCAAAGACAGGATAAGGAAGGGAACAGTTGAATTTCTCCACATCCTCACCAACACTTTTTATTTTTTTTAAATAACAGTCATCCTACAAAGTGTGTTATAACATCTAATTGTTGTTTTGATTTGCATTTCTCTGACGATTAGTGACTTCGAGCCACTGATATACCTGTTAACCATTTGTATGTTTTCTTTGGAGAAATGTCAATTCAAGTCTTTAACCCATTTAAAAAAATCTGGTTATCAGTTTTTTGCTATTGAGTTGTAGGAGTCCCTTACATATTTTAATTCCCTCAAGAAGAGGGAAGAGACAAAGACGCTTTTAACATAATAATCACACAGAGGAGTGCTAAGGAGAGGGCGGTATTGCCAGAATCCAAGGTGAAACTCTCAGAATAGACAAGGTGGTGTTATGGACTGAATGTTTGTGTCCCCTCGAAATTCATCTGCTGAAATATAATACCCAGTGTGACTGTATGAGAAGTTGGGGCCTTTGGGAGGTAACTAGGTCATGAGGGTGAAGCCCCCCATGATGGGATTAGTGCTCTTATAACTAGAGGAAGAGACCAGAGGTCTATGTCTTTCAGGCATGTGAGGATACACTGAGAAGTCAGCTGTCTGCAACCAGAAGAGGCCTCTCACCAGAACCCAACCATGTGGCACCCTGATCTGGGACTTTTAGCCTCCAGAACTGTAAGAAATGAATTTCTGTCATTTATAAGTCATCCAGTGTATGGTACTTCATTATAGCAACCCAAACTCACTACAACAGGTGGGAGATGCTGAATTTACTAGAAAGCCATCTCACATCTTTGTCTTACTTTACAAGTGAAAATCTGACCAGTGCATGTAAAACA
The DNA here is from genome assembly GCF_949752795.1 of Hyperoodon ampullatus. Lineage (NCBI taxonomy): Eukaryota > Metazoa > Chordata > Mammalia > Artiodactyla > Ziphiidae > Hyperoodon > Hyperoodon ampullatus. The sequence continues at coordinate 176,329,781 of NC_136914.1, forward strand.
CCTCCTTCTAGAGCAGGTCCTTCAGCCACTGGCAGCGTCTCTTCTCTGCCTACAGCTACTACACCATAACCTTCCTCCAGCTCTCCCCTGGAGACAATCCCGAACCTCCACAGGCAGCCGCCCATCCCAGAACCAGGAGTGCCTTCTCACCTGCTCCATCCCATGACCAGAAACACTCTCCTCCCTCCACTGCCAAGTGGCCCAAGGCTGTGGAGAAACCAAAGATGGCTCTTCTTCACAAAAATGCTACACTGGACCCACCCGTCATTGTCCTGCCCAGCACTGCTGAGTGGATGGACGAGGGGCCATCTTAGCCAGACCCTGGCCACCACCACAAACCAGGACCAAGCAGGTGACTCCAGGGCCTGAGCCAAACAGAACTGCCCACTGGGAAACCAAACAAAGAGACAGAGAAGGAACATCAGTTGGGATGGGGCACTGGGGCTGAGCAGTGATGACGTGGAATCAGGACCAGCAGCCATTTAGGTTGAATCTTAGGCCACATAAGTCAGGAGCAAAGAGGCTCCTAAGACAGTGAGGGCACGTAGCCCTTGTCCCAACTCTACAGCAGCCAGTCCTACTTCACGTGACACATGGCTTCACTTCACTTTCTGACCTTGAATCCCATGTGTCTGGATCCTTGCCACACATCTGCTAACCACCAAAGCCGTGTGTGTGTTTGTGCGCGTGTGTGTGTGCTTTCTTAGTGAGCTTTCTTCCTTGCAAACAAAAGGAGGAAACATTGGCATGAAACAGCCCCAGAAGATATCCTTCCCCGCAGAATATCCGAGGCAATGACCAGCAGCTTCTAGAGACTTCAGCATCAAGCGCTTCTGCAAACTGGGCGATTGTTCTTTACAGAAACCAACAAAAGAGAGGGTTGCTCATTTAAACATTTTAAACACTTGTTTCTAAAAACCCCAGAGGGTTCACAAGGGTACAGAGTGTGCCCACTGGAGTTGTACCCTTCTCATCTCCCACTGGAATCCAGCCAATCACAGAGATCCACGGGCATCTGCCCTGAATGTGCTACTTAACCTTTGTATGCCATGTAATGTTTGAGGAGCCCACTTCAGGTTTGTCATTTGCACGAGTACCAGACACTCGGACATCCTTACAACGTTGGGAAACAGAGGCAGATGCCCAAACTCTTCTTTGTTTAAGGTAATGACTCTCCATCTTGAGTCCCTGCCTCCACCATCTCTCACATCTATTTTACACAAGAGCCCCCGACTATTCATTCTTCCCCTGATTCACCCCTGCCTCTGCCAGAGCCTATCCTCCCCCTCCTCGAAGAAGCCAGAGTGATCTTTTAAAAAACATAAATCACGCCATGTCCCTCCCCTGCTTACAAATTTCCAATGAATTCTCGTATCACTGAGGATGGATTCTAAGCTCTAAACTCCTCGCCTTTCAGCTGCAGTCTGGTGGGATCTGGGCTCCGCTACTTCTATCTTGATGTCCAGCCACATCCCCTCACTCACCCATCTGCAGCCACACCGTTAGCGCTGTCCACTTCCGGCCAGCCCACAGAAGCTCCAACAAGACCTACACAGGGTCTTCCTTTGACTACCCCAGCATGTACACCCCCTCCACACACCCCATCCTCATCACTGTCAATCCCATCACATCATCCTTTTTTATCATCTTCATAGCACTTAACACTTTCAGAAATTACCTTGTGCCTGCATTTAATTTTATTGTTTTTATTTTGTCTCCGCCTGCAAGACAATAAATGCCACCAAAGCCCGGGCCTTTTTTTCTTGCTCACTGCTGTCTATTCAGGTTCTAAAACAGTGTCTGGAACATGATCGAGCCTCCAAAAATATTTGTGGAAAGAACAGTCCTCTAACTTGAGATTGAAAGAATTAGTTTTTCAGGTAGTTTGGCTCAAAAGACTTTTTTCCCATTTATAAGCCCAAAATACTAATTTCTACCTTAACATTACTTTTTCCACTGATAATGGAAATAATAGTCACCATCTGGTTTTGAAATACCACTCTATGTTAAATACCTATGCAATCTGCATTTATTATAGGTCAACCGAAAAAGAACTGGCTATTACCTGTCTCCTATAATTTGATTGCATTTTCTGAAGAATCACATTATTCTGGAGTTTTACCTTCTAATTTTCGTTGGTATTACGTTTTTATTCCCTGCAAATAAATGGGCAATTTTTTCCATTTTGTTTGCAAACTGGAAAAAAAAAAATTAAAATCTGAAGCAGACAACAGAACTTCTAGAAATGACGTGACTAGTATGTATTAGGGCATACGGCTTCTCAACAAAAGACTAAACATGTTTGTTCCTAGAAAATATTTTATTGAAACTTACCTCATTACCAACATGTTCTGTGGGAACAAATACAGAAGGGGGCAGAGAAAATGGGGTCAAATAGATATTATGGTTTCCCCAAAATTGTGTCTTGTAAGCCTGGTTAGCTTCTTTTCACATATGCTGCACCTGTCTCCCTCTTTCTCCTTTTATACTAACATCATCATTAAAGCCTCTGTTTGCTTTCCACATGCCAAGCACTGCTCTAAGCTTTTCCCTTGTATTATCTCATTTAACTCCTAGAATAATAACCTCGGAAAGTAGGTGTTACAATGTCCATTTTACAGATCAGAAAACTGAAAGTTAGTAACTTGCAGAGCTGACTATAAAACACCAGACCTTCACCATCACACTATACGTGGATTTCCTTCTAGAACTTCTACATGGATAGATTTCAATTTGGAGAGGTCAAACCTTTGAAGCAACATAGAATTCTTATACAAATCTGCCTGAGAATATGTAAATGTTGCAGAGATTCTTTCCTTCCCAGTAAAAATGGAGAAATCTGAAGCCTGAATTATACTCACTAGTAAAAATGATGACAGAATTAATAACTGCTGTGTGGAATTCATCATTACAAGTAACCTTTCTCGCTTCCCTTGATTTCATAAACACTGCATATTAAGTCTGGGCCAGATGCCTACAGACATCTTTGAAGACAGTATTTTATCATCTGAATATTCGGCCATTTGAAGAAAAAAAATAGCTTGTTCCAAATTCCTCACCCTTGTAAATGTTTTTAAGTCTTAATAGAAATATAGCTTCGTACCTGTTACTACCTCTCAAATGACCACCCACAAGGCCTCTTCTGTTGTGAAAGACTTTCTCAGAATCCAAAAACTGTCTAAGAAAACAATTATTTCTTTTCATCACGCTTCTGAGTCTGCTTAAAGACAAGAAACTACAGGGAATTTAATTACAATACAAATAGATCTAAGAGTAACAGTAAAGGATGATAACTAAGCTATAATAATCAGCACTTCAGCTTGGCTTCCTAACCAAATAATTCTTTGATTTTCATGACTTTGTTTAATCTATAACACCCCTTCCCAGCATATACCATAAACTTTGATTTCATGTTTGCATAAAAATGAATACAGTACTCATATTTGTGTTGTGTCTTATCGACTGAAATTAAGTTCACCATAAAATAAGGATTTTAAAGTTTTCTTAAACACTCAGGGCTCATCATATTTTCTACTCGAGCTACAGAAAATCATATGACTATTCCTTTTTAGACTACAGAACATCTTTTTAAAATGCTGGCTAACATCTAAATCAGGCAAGACCCTAATGGCATTTTCAACAAAGAGTCCCTCCTACATATGTACATAGGTCAGTTACTTATTTATTTTCATCCATTCCTTCTGCCTACATTCCAGTCATTATATTCTATACCATGAAGTGCCTCATGGGACCACGAGGGTTGAACTGGGTGATGGTTAGTTTTATGTGTCAACTTGGCTGGGCCATGGTACCCAGATATTTGGTCAAACATTATTCTGGATGTTTCTGTGAAGGTGTTTTTTGGATGAGATTAACAATTAAATTGGTGACTGTGAGTAAAGCATAATGTGAGTAGGTCTTATCCAATCAATTGAAGGCCTTAATAGACAAAAACTGACCTTCCTGAGCAAGAATTCTGCCATCAGATGGCTTTGGGGCTCCAATGGCGACTCTTTACTGGGTCTACAGCCTGCTGACCTACTCTGCAATGTTTGGGCTTACCAGGCCTCTACACCTGCATGAACCATTTCTTAAAATACTTCTCTCTCTCTCTCTCTCAACACACACACACACGCACACGCACACAGTATGTCTGTTCTGTTTCTCTGGAAAACCCTAAAACACGCTGTTTCGGAAAAGTCTAACGTTGCTGTCATTTGTATCACAGTCTCAGCTTCTTTCTTTAGTTAACAGAATGTATTATAATTGCACACGTGGGTCTAACAAGTTCTATTCTCTCAACCACGTCCTTCAGTCATTCTGCACTAGTTATAACTAGGAATGAGTGAAGGCTAGAATTGTCTCACTTCCTTGCTCATGGTCAGCCAAAAGGCACTAAGGCCACATCATTCACCACTCTTTTCTAAATCACAAATCCTGAGATCACTGTTTCTGGAGGACCATTTCCCCAGGGCCTCAAGTAAAAAGATAATTTACTTATTTTTTTCATAAGTTGGAAGTCATACATTCAAATTAACCACTATTGATTGGGGGTCTACTGTTCCAAGTGCTGGACACACAAAGACAAAGTGTGCTGCCCTCACGAAGCTTACAGTCTAGGAAGGTAGACATGAAAAAATGACAAAAAATATACTATCACTTGGCACTAACAACACTAACAAAGGGCCTGAGATTTCAATCCTACCACTATCATAATGCTGTTTTAGGATGAGGTAGAGGATGCTGGGGGGAATCAACATGGGTTGAATTGTGTCCCCCCACCCCAAAAAAGTTCATGATGAAATCCTAACCCCCAGGACCTCAGAATGTGACCATCGTTGATGACAGGGTCTTTGCAGTGTGATTATGTTAAAATGAGGCCCTTAGGATGGGGCCTAACCCAATATGACTGGTGTCCTTATAAGAAGAGGAAAACCTGGACACAGACACAAACAGAGGGAAGACAATGTGAAGAGACACAGAGAGAAGACACTCATCTAGAAGCCTAGGAGAAAGGCCTGGAATAGGTCCTTCCCTCCTGGCCCTCAGAAGGAACCAAACCTGCTTGCAGCTTGACCTTGGACTTCTAAAACTGTGAGAAAGTAAGTTTCCATTGCTTAAGCCACCCAGCCCATGGTGCTTTGTTACAGCAGCCCTAGCAAACTCATACCGAGGTTAAGCTTACGAATTATGCAGACCAGTGGCTGATGACAGGAACAAATGAGAGAGTTCACATAAAGGCATAACCAGCCTAACTTGATGGCTGACTTGAAGTGAAAGGAGAAGGAAAGCAAGAGATACTGGCTGACTTGGGTCATGAGTATAGTTAATTATGAAAGTGGCCCCTAATTCCCTCCCACCTACCCCACCTCCCACACCCATCACATCACACATGCATGTCCTTGTGGTGTGGCCTTGCAGCTCCTCCCATCAAGAGGTAGAATATACTTCTCCACTCCCTGAATCTGGGCTGGCCTTCTGACTTGCTCTGACCAACAGAATAAGACAGAAGTAATGTTTTACAAGTTCTAAGCCTAGGCCTCAGGAGACCTTGCAGCTTCCTCTCTCTTGCTTTCCTTGAGAAGACTGTGGTCACTACTATGTGAATGAGCCTGGGTTAGCCTGCTGGATGATGGATGCATGGATACATGGCTCAGTTAACCCCATATCCCCAGCCAACAGCCAGCCATCTGCCAGACGTATGAGTGAGGCCATCCACGGCCAGCTGACTGCAGACATAAGTGAACCTAGTTGAACCAACCGGCAGAAGGACCACCCAGCTGACCTTAGCCCACATTCCTGATCCATATAATTATGTACTTATAAATGGTTGTTATTTGAAGCCACAAGGTTTTGGGTGGTTTGGTATACTGCAAATGTTAACTGATATGCAGGATGAGTATTGTTGCCTTTCATCCAGATAAGGAATTCAAGAGCAACGCATGAGGAATTCTGTCTTTTGACACACTGTGCTTAAAATATCGATGGGATCAATGTCAAGTAGCCAGTTGGTTAAATAGTTTTGGAATTCAGGAAGGGATCTTGCCTGGAAATACAAATTGAAAGACTGATTTCCATGTGTGAAGAGATTGCCACAGGAGAGCAGGAATACAGTAAAAGGAAAGGAGATCAGAGTGGGGACCCCAGGAACACACATTTAAGGTCAAGCAAAGCAAGAGTCAATGAGGGAGAGGAGAGGTGATGAAAGATAGGAAGATGCCACAGAAGTCAAAGCAATTCCTCAACAGAGTCACAGAAATACCTAAAGAAAAAAAAAAATACAACTAGTAAGAGTCTCAGCCTTTGGGTATTATGAAGCCATTGCCAGGAGAGTTTCAGTAAGGTGGTGATGGGTGAACCCTTCTTAGAGCTCATTAAAAAGTGAGTGGGAGGGGAGGATTTGTAAACAGTGAGTATCTACAAGTTTCCTGCTGAGGTTGGCACAGAGGTCACCTGCCTGGATCACTATCTGCCCCTTTGCTCCAGCAATCTTTGAGCCACTGAGAGAGACCATCCTCACAGTCATGCAGATTCTTGACTCTGAAATGTACAGTCACATCAGCTGGGCTTTTTCATGCCATCCAACTAAAGAAGGAGACAGGCACCCTCTAAAGGGAAGTAAAAGGTTGAAGGAGGAATTTTTCAAGATGGGAGTGGAACACTTATTCCTAAGTGTATGGAGTCACGAAGCCATAATGATAGATCAAAGTCCTGGAGAGGATGAGAGGGGACGATATTCACAGGTGCAAGAAAAAGCCGGAGGTGAAAAGATGGAGATTTCCAGATATGAGACAAAAGATTAAGGGAATTCACACTGGGTGACCATGAATCCTCACCTGGGAAGGGAGCCAGTGGTGGGCAGAGGAGTTGAGGACAGTGGGCAATGTCTGAAGTTGCAGATACGAACAGTGAGTGAGCTTGATGACCCATACAGAGCTTGGTGAATGGCACTGAGTTTGGGGACAATAAAATCACAGTGGCATTCCTTAGCGTGACTGGGTTTTTCCAACAGCAAGCAACAGCTTGCATGTAGAAGCAAACAAGGCAGTTGGTTGGACTGACCCAAGATTGGGATTCTGTGGACAGTTATTAAAGGGCAAAGGCTTAATAAGGGCTTTGAGGTTTTGGCAAGAGAGTGGTTAAAGTGATGTATTGGGTTCTGCACTGGCTAAAAAAGCAAGGAGGGAAGTATGACTGATGAGCTGCGAAAAAAGGGAGAGCAGTACAAGGACCAGGGATCTTGGAAATAAATAGGTGAGGGAGCAGAAAGGCTATAAGGCTGTAGTCATGTATGATGACACTGGAGTTTAAGGTTCCACGAGCAGAGCCATTCCAAACGATAAGGTCAGCTGGTGACTGGGCCACTGTGGGAGGTGAAACGTTGCAACTCGGAGACTAAGCCACTGGGTCCAACCTCCATGCACAAATGCTGAAGATCACCCTGGTGATGACAGTTGGGGGAGAGGGGAGACATAAGCCAAGTGTCTGGGCCCTCAGGGGAAAAGGGAAAGTGACAGGGAGCTGAGAAGATGACCAGGAGGAAGGGTAGGATACAGTCTCTGGGAATTTCACCGGGGGCTACAGGAATCACATGGTTTTGTGTGATAGTGGCCAAGTAATGTTCTGGAAGCTACAATGACCACAGCTCCTCTGGGCCTAAGGGGTGTGGACAAATGAACAGCCACTGCCCCACTGTATCTTCCTAAGGAGGAATCAAACTGCAGTAAAGGCAAGATTTGGGAAAAGGGAGTTTATATTGTTAATAAACCAAGGGTCCAAAGGCATTATGGAAAAAGCTGCGAGGAGGTCAACAGAGAAAGGAAGCGGGGCGAGCCAGTGAGAAAAGAGAATGCCCTTCATTGTGGAATTGAATCATTATTACTTTTGTATAAGTTTTTATTTGCACAAATATCTCTAAGATTTGTCAGATCTGGGTCCAGACCAGACCAGCAATAATGATGCCTTATTATATAGTTAACATTCCTCTTCCCTTGGAAGTATCTCAGGAATGACCAGAGATACTGCTTAGAGTCCAGACTTACTCCTTGTTTTGAAGTTTAAGTAGTTCTGTGAGTGGAACAAGAAACATTTTTCTCTCCATAGGTCTCAACAGAACATAAGCCAGGAGGTTTTGTAGAGATAATATGCCTTGGAAAGAGGGGAGAAAATGCTCATTTGATAACCAGAGTTAAACTCTTGACATAAACTATTTGCTTGGATCTAGCGTTTTATTCTAGCAGCCCAAAGAATTTGAAAAACTAAAGACGAAAGAAGGTCATAATTGATATAAGCATGACCTCTTGACTGACACGGTCCTTATAAAGGTTTATTTTGAAGTTTTCAAATGGACAAAGAAAAGACTGTAATACGAGGTTCGTCTCCTAATAGCCTCCATCTGACATGTAGCTGCTGGGAGTATAAGTTGGTGCATCTCTTCTAAGAAACAATTAACACAAAAGTCGTAAAAATTTGTATGCCCTTTAACTCAGCAGTTCTATTACTGGGTATGATCCTGAAGAAATAATCATAGATATGCCCCAGGTTTAGTCATAATTGGTGACAACCTAAACACCCAACATTTAGGAGGATGGTTAAATAAATGGTCCTATAATCATACAATGGAATACTGCAGAGACATTAAAAGGGATATAGAAGCATATGAAATATTATGTGGCAAGTTAGTTATGATTTATTGGGCTAAGATCAGGTTATAAAATTGCTTACACGTGATACCAATGTAAAAATGAAATATTATGTAGGCCTAAAACAAAGACCGGAAAGATATCCATTAGAATGGTATCTGTGATTATCTTTAGATATTTGCATTATGTATGGTTTTGATTTTCCTCTTTTTTCTGAACCTTTCTAAGAAAAATCTCCAAAATGAAAATGTATCATATTATAACAAGAAAAATTAATAATATGTTTTTATCAGTTTCCTAGTATATGATATTCCAAAACAGTACCTTAGAAAATCAGGCTTAAATATATTTTTTAAATTAAGTAGTAAAGTATAAAAGAAGAAAGTATTCCTTATTCTTGAAAATGCAGAACAAAAGAAGTATTTGTCCTAATTTTGAAGAGAAAACTCCCTTTTTAGCAAAAGTCCTTTTTGGGTTGGTGCTTAAAGGAATGTTCCTACCTCTATGTTCTGATCCTTTTTGAAACAGGGGCTGCTGATACCTGTATATTCCCAGAAGGAGTCAAAGCTTATTTTTCTTTTCAAATGATCAATAAAGATTTTAGCACCTATTTTGTGCCCTGCACTGTATTTAATGTGAGTCATGCAAATGATGTTTAAAAAAAAACTCAAGGCATTTATAAATCAACTAAGAAAAAGCTGTAACTATTTAAATACAGCAGATATAAAAGAACAAATAAGAACAACAGCATTCAAGGAGTGCTTCCTATTTATGAAGACTTCTTAAATACCATATATACCCAAATATAAGATTAGGCATTTTCCCAAAATTCTCCCAAAAAGAGGGATATTCAAGTATCTTCAAAGGCTCTCATATTACAGGACATTCTCTAATTATTTTATTTAAACAATTAAGTAATGCTTGGGGAAGACTCATTAGCCTAAAATGACCTCAGCCTATGTTTTTTTTTTTTTTTTATGCTTTTTTGAGATGCTCTCAGAGGTCACTTGACAGAATCAGTTACAGAGGAGGCAGAGATTTAATAAAGATTTTGTCATTGTTCCTGGAGTGAGACCCCACAATGCAAATGTTTAATATCACTGTAACAAGCATTTAAAAAAGAACTACCTAAATGAGTATAATGCATATTTATTTAACATTTACTTTATTTCCGGTGGGTATTCGATGCTACTATAGTAAAAAAAAAAAATGGTTTCAGAAGGCAAGCTCACTTTCCACCATAATGATAGTGACTAAGAGAGCACTTTATAAACATTCCCCAAAATATCATCATACTCGATTTTACTACTACAGTAAAAGAATGAATATGGCCAAAATTTGGGAGAAATGAACCAGTATTTATTTTAATGCACATAAACTGTAATCAACCTATTGGTTTTTGGAGGGGGTAGGGGTTGCTGTTTGGTTTTGTTTTGGTTTTTTTTAGAAACTTGTTCTTTACAGCCAGTTTAATTGGGGAAAATAATCCTAAAACTATTTCTAATGCATATATTACTAGCAGGGTCACAAAATCAGTTAGCAATGGAGTCCTACTTCCTAAAAAACAAGCATTCGACAAACATTGTAAAGATGATTCCATTCCCCTTTACAATTTTTTTTTGGCTCTTTTCCCAACGCTATGTAACCCTTTTAGCCTGACATCACGAAAAGAAAGAAGTAAATAATTTCATTAGCACTGCTGCACGGGCCTCAGAGTGTGTCCCCAACTTCAGAGGCTACGTCACTTTCTAGCTCGGATGACAAATTTTAATCCAGAAAATGTTTAGCAATCCATTAAAGTGCAATAAGATCCAAAATAAAACTTTACGTTTGATTTACTAATTAAACTGTTCTCTTGACATCGTCAACAGAGCAGGTTTTAAATGATGCAAAGATCTTAACTTTCAACTAAGTTTGAAAGCTTTCTTGCCTGCTTGTGACAGAACAGAATGGAAAGCAACTACCCTATTTAGATTACTAACTCACATGATCCTACCTCTGCTAGCTCTGTCCCTATGCTAAGCAAGAGAGAGGGAGGGGGACTGCTGGTGGGAGGACTGTAAACTCGTCCCTTGGAGGATCCTTTATAAACTTCCAAAGTTGAAACAATGAGTAGGCCAGACCCTGCCCCCTCACCTGTTCTTCTTTCTGTATAACATTTTTTATTTTTCTTTCTTGGTACTTCACAGTTTGAACAAGATGATGATGGATCGATGGATCGATGGATGGACGGATGGAAGGAAGGAAGGACAGACAAATAGATGATAGATTGACGATATGTATACACATATGGAGACAGATACAAAAGAATTTATATATAATATATATTATATATATGTCATGTGATCTATGTCTCCTACTAAATTAAAGCTCCTTGAGGGTGGGGATAAGCACAGTAAATTGTAGGTACTCAATAAATTTGGTTGATTGAAAAAAAATCAACAACAAAAAAAAGAACAATCCTTGACAACTACTCCTTGACAAATTCCTTCTGCGCTTTCCTTCTGCCTGGAATGCCCCCTCTGCCTCATTCTCATCTACCTGAATTCTCCCCATTTTCCAAAGCCCAAAGCAAATGTCACTGCCTCTTTAAAATCTGTGATTCTTCCAGCCAAAAGGAAACTCCCCATCATCCAAATGACCACTGCACTGTTATCCACTGCTTTCTTAAAGCACTACCCATTTTCTAACCTTCTCTGCATAGAGGTGAGGTTCCACTTGAAACCCACACCCATGTTGAAGGCAGCAGGTTTTATCCATCTTTGATTTCCCTGTCACCCATCGGTTCGTCCACCTGAAGGCAGCCTAGCATGGTGGTTAATATTAAAACATGGGCTCGGAAGCCAGACATGATAGATACAGATCCTGACTGTACCACTTGCTGACTGTGTGACCTTGGTTGTCACTTCACCTCTCTGTGCCTTGGCTCCCTCATTTGTAAAGAGTAATATGCAACACTGATAACAGTACCTATCTCTAGGGTTATTCTGATGACAAAATGAGTTGTTCTATGTAAAGCACTTTAAAAGGTTTCTGGAATGTTATAGTAAGTGTTCAATGCAAGAACTCTATTATTATCGACTCAATCTAATGTATTGAGACTACTATGTGCCAGGCACACTGCTGGACTGCCACATCAGTAGGTACTCTATAAATATTTGAGGATTGATGGAGAAGACCTAACACTGACTCAGCTCTTTACTAGTCAAGAGCAAAGGTCTTCCCAGGTCCAAGGTCTCACTTAATCTTAACAACCATTCTAGGGGATGGATGTCATCATTCCTACTTTTATGCAGAAGCAAATGGAGTCCCTTCTGCTCTGAACTGCACAAACACATATTTGATGGGTGGAAAGTCTCTATACTGTTCACCTCACAAGCCCTCCAACTTCTAGAGATTTTTTTCCATCCCCTCCTGCAGCTCCCTCAACTTCACCAGAAGCATCCTTTTTAGCATCTGTTCAGCCTGACTCCTGTCATTAGATACATTCTTGTGTGTTTATAATGCACCACTGATTTGTTTCAGACTAAATCGTGGGATCTAAAAATAAAGTGATGTTGAATATATTTCTTTGCATATTAACTTTAAAGAAATAGATTAATCTTTTAGAAATAATCAAAAATGAATGATCCACTCAGCATGTAGAAGTTACCAAAAAATAAAAAGTTAAAATTAAAATTACAACCCCTCAGATTCCCACTTTTCCTCCTTTATCCTTTCTGAATTTATTAATTTAAGTATATACTTCATAATTTTTCATTTTAAAAATTAAGAGGTCTAGTGAGCCTACAGTAAACCAATCATCTTCTTCCCTGGGGACACTTAAATGAAGGCAGGATTCATTTACTCTCCAAGTCAAATTCCCATTTTCAAAAATGACACTGTAGAATTGTCCTCATCATCCTAAGAGATGGAACAAATAAGAATAAATGAAGGGACACATATAACGGTATAAAAGTTTTCTGAAATTTCAGACATTTTCCAACACATCTCTCTGTCTACTACGGGCCAGGCATGATGAGGGATCTTGAACTGAAGAAGGCACTGTTCCTTCCCACAGGGAGCTTCCTAAGTGATAGGGGAGGTGAAACTCACACATTAACGATGACAACTCAGGATGGAAAGGATTATGGGAAAGACAGTGGTGGGAGTGGGACAGAGAAATGAATTCTTGCTGATGTAAAAATACGACTCATCTATTTGATAAATTATTTAAAATGTTTCCCCCTTCAACACACACTCACACACACCCATTTTGACAATATACTTCTTTTCTTTCTTTGCAACCTGAAAACACTCTCACTCATGAGCCCTTGGGTGTTTATCTTAAGCCACCAACCAGCCTTGGTGGCATCATTTTTGTCAATTTGATGTTTTCTTATTACTCAGAAAGGTTACATCAGCAAATAAATATACATTCTGGTTGCAACACTAAATAATGAGGCAACCTGCAGTTCATAAGATGCAGTCATTCCACGCCACATTTCATTTTGGAAGAGGGAGGGCTACAGTCGACTGTGAACAATTACCAAATCATCAATGGAATTCAATAAATGTTGTTTAAAAAAACAAATTATTTGTTACAATAACCAGCTACTACTGCCACTTTGTATTTGGAGGTTTGTAAACTACTTCCATTTGAAATGTAATTGATTCCATTTTTATCATTTGTTCAAGTTTATGGGGTTGTTCTCATCCTAAGAGATGATAACATCTATTTTCAGCAAATTATACATTATAATTCCTCATTCAAAAGCTGTAACAGAAAACAAAATGCTAATTTATGCTGTAAACAAAACTACAGAATCATAATCATTCATTGTTAACTTTAGGGACTGAACTGCTACTGGAAATAATAAATTGAAGCAAAATGTGGTAGGGGGTGATGGTTAAAGTCCTCTTTCTTTTTGTTTGTGCTTTTTTGGCTTGTTTGGTTTCGTTGTTACACAACTAACACACTTTCTAATACGCTTTCAGGCAAGAGATTACATGGATTTTTTGTCTTCTCCCAGATATAAGCCAGACGTTCTTTGCCCTATAGCTATTACCTGCAGCTGGATATTTCATATCTACAGGAAGATGTGCTCACAAAGCAATCAGAAGCGCACCAAATCAGAAGCGCACCCTAAAAAGGGGCAGTGTATTAGAACCGCACGCCTGCTTCTACGTATGTCATTAAGCTTCCACACCCACATTGCCCTTTACCCCAGCGATCGCCCCCCTTCTCCGTGCCTCTCCCATATAAGCATCCCTCTGCAGCACCTTCTTGTCAAGGTGAGCCTTGGCAAGCTTCCCCTCTGTGTCAGGGAATACATGGAATAAACAAACAAACAGAAGTCCGGATGTGGTTCCATATCCCAGACACTCTGCTTTCCTTAAGTAACTATCTTCAAGTGAAAAGACAGTAACAGCACCTAACGGTACTTTCTCTTCTCCTTTTTTTAAAAAAAATATAATCCAAAAGAAAGAAAGATGTTGATATAATTATGTCAAAAATCTGAATTCTTTGAAGGGACCAAAAAGTCACACTGCCGTCTTCAGTAAATCACTTTTCTGCTGCCCTTTCATTTAATGCCGTCTGCTGTCCACATTTACCTCTCCAGTGGCAAAGTGTGATCATTGATTTCCTATGGTCTCTCTCTCTCTGGAAGGAAGTTCTGCTTCCTTGATGATGACTACAAAGGGTAGGTGACCCCATTCTCATTCCAATGCAAACCCAGCACTTTTACTTTTCCACTAGGGCCGCAGGAACGTGCAACTAGACAGAGACTCTTTGCCCTCTTCGCTGAGACTGTCTTGCTGTAACTACTGACATTTAATGTTTTCCCTCCCCTTCCCACAACTATATTTTAGAAGAACACGATACAAGGGATGAACCACTAAAAGGCATTAGTTCATGATGGACATAAATGTTAGGTGCGTGATTTGGTACAGAAGACACATGCTATAATGTCACCATGACAAGAAAGGTAAATCTCAGTCTAAATCACAAACACAGCTATATACAGAACAAACCCAAAATGATATAAGCTTGCTTATAAAAGGAGAGTGAGTTATGCCTCAAATATATATATATATACACACATACACATACCTATACATGATATATATATATATATATACATAAGCTACAGTTTTGGTGCATCTGAATGATTATTTATAAAAATTATTCTATTCGTGTATCTTAAAATTACATTCCTTCTGTACAGTGTTATCTTCCTGATGCCCACATACATTTGGAATGAGCCCCCCGCTAAATCTTAATTATCTGATGTTGGGAGCTGGCAATCTGAAGACCCTCTCTATCTCTCAACCTGGATGAACCGAAAAGAATGGTAAACTCGAACATTTAGTCCATCACCAAGAAACAAAAAAAAAGCATCAGGTAGTTATGGCTGATTTCACCAAAACAAAAGACTTCAACTCATTCCCAAACAGAATTATACCTGGTTATATAAATAACCAGGAAAAAAAAAATGAGCAAACTTGGACAAGCAAAGGATTTATTCATTATTTCATGAAGCTGGCAAATGAATGACAGCATAACAAACTTGCTAGAAACGTACCTGTGGCCACACAGCATTTTTCTGTTGTACTGGAGAGCAAGTCTAGTGTGGAGAAAGAGTAAGTGGGACTCTGGGCTCTGAAACCAGACTGCCTGGAGGATGTCCCAGTTTGGCCCCTAATTAGCACTGAGGTATGAGGCAAGGTACTTACCCCTCTGTGCCTTATTTTCTTCATCTATAAAATGGGAACAATAATAAAGGTATCTAACTCATATGTTGTGGAGATTAAAGGAGTCACATACTTTTAATTTGGAACAGCATTAATAAATGGTAGCTATTGTCACTGTACTTTGGTTCCCAAGTTTTAGGGTAACAGCACTTTATACAGAAAAGGGAACAAGACTTTCAAGCTTGTACCTTAAAGAAGCTACCCTTGCTGGAAGATCCACAACAAACCCAAGTTATTACAAGTCTCTTACTTTTCCGTCTACCTAGGAGAAACCCAATGTTGGAAAAACTGGGATAAGGTGAGCTGGATTTAGAGGTAGATTTCTAAAATGTATTTGAAGTAAATATATAGAAATGCACCTAAAAACTACATACACTCATCTTCAGGGAAATTAAAATGTTTTTAAACAAAGAAGCCCAGTTTATATTTTTCCAGCTTTAAGATACTGGCTTCCTAACAACCTTGTAAATGGAGGACAGTCCCAAGTCTTGGCTCATTTCCGTGGATCCAAGCAGTGTTACCACTTTAAGAATTATGAAATACCCAGAAAAGAGGGGGGAAAAATATTGAATTCTTTACGGTACTTGGACTGGATGGAAAAGAAGTGCTCCTCAGCGGACTGTTTCTGCTTTGACTATCTATATTCATGGAAGGAGTGCCAAGCCCTACCCCTCACCTCCCCAAAAACAGGCAGTCAGCACAAGCGTTCAACAACTTACCCAAATCCATTAATGATTCTGCACTGAAACGTCTAGCCTGCTTGAAAAGATAGAGTGAGTACAAAGAATTATAGGTCTTGGCTAACAAAAGTCCAGGGCTGAATTCAAAACAGTCACTGTCTACTCTGAGAAGAGAGTGTGTGTCCTTATAAGGATGCCATTTTCCGTTTTGAGTCTGGCAAATTTGAGGGAGTGGCAGGGGGAGGGGGTTAGGAAAGAAAAAAAGTTAAAGGCAGAGTACAGTCTGCTGGTGATGCCTTTATCACGAACTCAGGTTTAAGCTACCCAGTAACCAAAGAACCGGTCAATTGGGTGAATAAAGTCAGATAGCTGGCCTTGTGGACACCCAAGCAGTCAGCTAATTGGCTTCATTTTTCACTTTCAGTTGATTGCTTCAATATCATACAGACCTGGCCTGCTTCAATTTGGGCTTACAGAGGGACAGCTAAGAAGGTGACCCAGGTCTCAGCTGCAAGCAGTAATGACCAGTGCACAGTCAGTTTCCTGATGGAGACAGAAAGCTTCAACAACTATAGGAGAGAGTCGCAGGTTGAAAAAGCACAACATAAAAAGATAGAGTTGGGTTCTGGAAGCTTGCACTACTGCCATCCCTAGGCGTGAAACTGTAAATTAAAGAATGGTCTGTTGTCTGCTGCGCTGAGCCAAATCAGAGACATTTCGTATACGCACTTTAATTGGGGTTTTCATTCTAATTGAAGAAATAAATTCCACCTAAGCAGATGCTCCCCGCCCCACTCTCACTATGGTATGTTTTGCACATTGGCAAGTGGGTGCAAAATTTCTGCAACATGGTCCCTTCAGATATAAGATGGAATTTCCCAGTTTTTAAATGGTAACATATTCGGCTCTAATACACACTGGGCTCTCTCCAAAAAAGTCACCCTAATCCATCCTCCCCCTGCTTTAATAATAAAATTTCACAGAATAACTAAAAACCTTCCAGTCAGCCATGATTCGTGTTTGGGTTTTTTGGGTCTGTTTTTGTGTTTAGTAAGGAATAAAGGCACCAGTCGTTTCCAAATTTCCAGGTCTCTATATAAAGAACCCCCATTTTCATTAGTTTTTTCACTTGCTTGTTTATCACCAGAGGTGTCATAATCATGTTTCTTGTGAAAATGAAAGTAATCAAAATGCCTTGTGATTCCAGGAAAAGAGCTTCTTAGGGAGACATGCCTGCGTTCTATTGATGTTGTAAAAAGGCTTCTTTTACATGGTATTAGATGTTGAGAGCATATCATATTGATCTAGAAATAAAAAGGTTGTTTGTTTTTTTTTTTGTACAGGGAACCCTTACCTTCATAAGCACTTTCTAACACTAGGAATAGGATTTTATTTTTAATTGAGGTGGAGTAAACAAATTATATTTGAAGAGCATTGCTATTTTTAGGGAATGGAAGATTTGTAAGCCTTTTGGCAGCGATTCAGGTAAAAATCATGAATAAGTTTCACTCTTTCAAATTTGGCCCAGGCCTCCCCCTAGCAGCCCTGCCCAGAGTCCAAGATGAGAGTTAGGGTTGCCTTTGTTTAATTAATGCTTTTTCTCCGAAGGAACAGTTAGGAGCAGGTTTCTTAGTCATTTAACCACGCTCAAATGCTGAAAATGCAAACTGGCGATCACTAAGAACCTAGGTCCTTATACCTATATATTCTTCATCCCTGAAAATGGTGATAAGGCCGCGATGGAAGCCGCAAGTCCTGGTAAGACTCACTGCCCGGCTGCATCTACCACCAGAGACTAAAGCCTCGGTAGCACTTTGAGGGCACCTTTCTCTAATGATGTACATCTCTCATTTGTTTCTGTACTTTATCTTAAAGTTCATACCGCACCAGTGGAAGAAGAAATCAATATTTCAAATAATCTCCCTTTCCCCACCATACAATGCCACTGCACTAAGAGTAGCACGCCACCCAGTACCGGCCTGTGAGCTAATCATCCTCCACAGAGCAGCGCCAGCTGCTTTGTCAGAAATTCTTTCCGATTTTCTTAGCAACATGAGTCTCCCTTTCTAGAAGAAAGATCTTGCCTTTTGGGAAAACGCTTTTCCAAATCAAGTTAAACTAACTTTACCCGAAGAAACCGATAGTTTTCCTCTTTTTAAAACGCCACCCCCGCCCCTTCTCTGGTTCTCTCCTTCCTTTACTCCAATCCTGCCCGCACCCCTCCCTCTCGCCCACCTCCTTCGGTTTCCAAGGAGTTTGCACGTGATTGCCAGTCTTGCAAAATCGGGCCGTAGCCCTTCGCTTTTAAAGGCTCTCGAACGACTTGCTTCCTATCTCGTTAAAAGATGTTGCCAGACCTCCCATCGCTGTAAAGCTGTATCGCTGAGAGCTGGTGTAAACCCAAATCTCCTTTCTCTCTCCCTTGGGAGGTAAACAAAGTGCTGGAGTTTCGCGGCCCAGAGGTGCAGGTCGGAGGTACGCGCCTGAAAACTTATCCTAACGCCTCTGACTCCCGGACTCGGGGTCGCGGCGCTGCCAAGGAATCCCTAATCCCGCCCCGGCTTGTGCGGGGTGAGTGGCTCAAGCCTTTCCTACACCTCTCTGTCCTCAAAGACCAGCTGGGGTTGGTTTCTGACTCATCGACAATCTCACACACACACGCGCACACACACACACACACGCGCGCGCGCAGGCGCGCGGACACCCGCTCCTGGAGAGCTGGAGTTTGCCGAGCCAGAGGGATTGTTGGCTCTCGGCAATCCGGAGCCGGCGCCGGGAGGCACGGAGAGCACCCGAGGCAGGGTGGTCTGGAGAAAGCCCCCAGCGCCTGCCTCGGGTAGCCGAAGTACCCCTCGAGTTCCCCAATCCCAGCGCCCGCCCGACCCCCTCGGCAGTTCCTGCAAGTTTCTACTCCCAGCGGGGCCTCCCGTTTCTCGGCTGCCTTGCCTGAACCCCCAGCTCAAGCCGCCAACCCGCCCCCCGTCGTCCCCCCTCCCCCCCACCGCGGCCCCCGCCTTCCAGAGCTCCGCACCCGGCGAGCTGCCGGCACGCTTCCGGGGAGCGGCCCAGACGCCCCCACCAGCGGCGGCAGCCGGCCGGTCTGGCCGGAGCTCGCCGCCGTCTCCCGCTGATGCTGTCTCGGCGGCAGGAGCCTCTCCGAGTCTCCCGGGCCGCCCTGCTGTATTATTCACTCGGATGGCCACGGCGCTTTCTGGAGAGCCCACGCCGGAGACGCGAGGTCTTCGCCCGGCGATTACTAGTTCGGCAGTCTCAGTTTCTTGGAAACTGGGGGTGTTGCGAGGGCGGCGGAGCGCATTTTTCTGTTGTTTCGCTTTGGGGTTTTGGCTCTTTTGCCGGGAGCTCGCAGGAGCGCGCTGCGCCCCGGGCCCGGGAAGGAGCGCGCCAAAGCCGGCGAGTGCAGCGGGCAGCCCGGCTAACGGCCGAGGCAGGCGGGCTAGCTGGGGAGGAGAGACGCCGCGGCGGCTGGGCAAGCCGGGCAGAACAGAGCTCTTTTCCTAGACGCCCCCCAAACCCCCCCGGCCCGCTCCCCCCGCGGCGCTGGCTCCGCCGGGCCCGGGAATCCCCCGCGCCCCGGACCGCCCACCGAGTTGCTGCTGCCTTTCACCATTGCTCCTTCGCCTCGCCTCCCGCCAACTTTCCCCAGCCTGGACTCGCGCGCGTACACACACACACACACACACACACACACACACACACACACACTCCCCTCCCTCGACTCCAGCTCCACTTCCCCGTGTAGTTTGGAGATGACAGATGCCTGTAGACTTTCACCAAACAAGCGGTGGGGGCAGCAGACTACAACAGTTATTTAATTAAAAGGCATTTTTCCTCTTTCTCGCTCTGGCTCCCGGAATAGCTTCTGCACGCCTAGACCCTGAGCACATGCCTGTCTCTCCAGGTTACCAGTGGCCCACTAACACCCATCTCCTTCCACGCCCCCCCTTCCGGCGTCTACCCCCAGCTCCTCCGCGCCCCCCGAGTCACACCGACAAGCACACCTCGAGGCCGGCGGTGGGGAGCGTCGAGGGCACGATGCAGCCGGACTGCATTGCACTGTCATCAAAGTTAAGTGTGTGTGTTTGTGGGGTGCTTGTGCGCGCCGGGGGAGGCTCGGGGTCATGGGCACCGGAGCATCCACTCTTCCCCCCTCCTCCTCGGGGTCAGGGGACGCCTCCACTTGAGACTGCAGCCATTTTAGGGAAAGAGGTGGCTCGGAGCCCGGGGGGGAGTGAAGGGGGAACAGCACGTCGCGGGGGACTCAGAGCTCCGCAGACCCTCGGCGCATCTGGAGGGAGGGCAGGCGCCAGGCGCACAGGGGCGCGGCGCCCGCGGCGACTTGGGGAAGGTTGCGCTCGAGTTCCCTGGTTTTGCCTGGAGTTGTTCGGGGTAACGTGCCGGCTCCTACCTCTCTCTCTCGGGTTCCCGCTGGGCTGGGAGGTTGGGGCGGGGGGTGGGGAGAAGTCTGGATGGTAGATTGGACAAGGGAGGGACGCAACAGACCCTGGAGACTGGAAAGCTAGTGCTGGGGGAAGGCGGACACCTCCTCTCGCCGGTTGGCACAGACCCAGACGGTGCGACCCACTTGGCCCCCCCAGCCTCCCCACCCCCTCCCGAGCCTCTGCTTCCCCGCCGAGTGCCAAGTGAGCGCACGGCTGGGGGCACGGGGCGCGACGCCGACCGGCACCGAGCCACCGCTTACCTGGTTGGAAGGGGTTTCCCAGGAGGAGCCGTAGTTGTAAAAGAAGGAAGAGAAGAAGGTGTCTTCCGACAGCCCGCAGCCCGCCATGCTCTGGATGCAAATAAAATGAGGAAAGAAAAAAAAAAAAGCACACACACAAAAGCAACCAAAAATTTTCAAAATCAAATTAAACCAATAAGCGAAGAAGAAATTCTCTCGAAAAATAAAGAAAAGGAGGGGGAAGGGAACGGCAAAGGGAACGGAAACTCTCGGCGGTGCTCCCTCTCCGGCTGAGGAGGGATGCTCGGGCTGCCGCTGCTGCCGCCGCCGCCGCCGCCGCCGCCGCCGCCGCCTTCTCAAGACGGTACCTAGAGAGGTTCGTCCTGACTTGAGCAGCCGCCGCCGCCGCCTGTGCCGGCTGCGTGTGTGCGCGCGTGTGTGTGCGTGTGCGTGTGTGTGGTGTGTGCGCGCAGAGCGAGAGACCGCAGGGGAAGCGAGAGGGCGAGAGAATGAGCGAGCCGGGATGGAGGGCGCAGAGGCAGAGCGGGCGGGCGTGTGCGCGCGGGGGTGCGTGCGTGTGTGTGTGCGCGCGTGTGGCTGGGTGTGCGTCTGTTTGGGGAGCTCACTGGAGAGCCGGGGCCGTCACGTGGGTGCGCTGACTCCGCCGGCTGCCGGGGACAGCCTGTACTACAGCCACGGCCACTAAATAAGCCCTCGCCGCCAGACCTTTGCAGTTCCCCCGAGGCCGGCGGCCAACCCTCCCCGCGGGTCTGTGCGGACCCCGGGACTGCAGGGGGCGCGGATGCAGCGGCGGGCAGGTGGGTGGGTGGGGAGGGGGTCGCCCCAAGCCTGGACTGGGAAAGAAAGATACCGGCTGGGAGGCACTTGTCCCCCGCTACGCCCCGCACCCTCCTGGCCAGCCTTCCTCCCACCCTCTTTGAAGATTTTTTTTTTTTTAATTCCTAAAATTGCTTTCCCGTGCAGGGACCCCTCTTACAGCCACGGGGAAATTATTTTCACACAGTTGCTACGTCTCAATGGGGTTTTTTTTTTCCTTTCCCGGTGCTCCACGTCTCCCGCGCGCGCGCGCGCACACGCCGACACACACACACACACACCCGTGGCCGCCTCCTCCCATCCCAAATGCAAACCCACTTCCTTTGGCTGTAGTTAAGCTAAGTCAATGCTACATCAAACTAGGCTAGGCTGAGAGAACTGGAAAGTGGATTTAGGGGACAATACTGCCCCAGCAGGAAGAAAGGCTCTAGTTTGGCATTCTGTTGATTTAACAGTTTAAAACGTAGAAGGATTTTGTAGCTTCTGCACTGAAATTCAGGCCCCTTGAGTCACAATCCTTTAAATGGAGCTATTTTCCTAAGTCTATTACATGCTATAAAACTGTAAACGGATAACCCCCGCCCCCAAATGGTATTTTAGAAGCAAAGCTTTCTCTCAATTTTAGTAATTGAATATCCAAGAGGTTTTTTTCTGCAAAAAGCCATTCCTTACCTGCTCCCCCCAACTTTTTATAGATATTCATAGTAAGTAAAATTCAGATAAAAGTCCACGTATCAGTGTAGGGTGCTCCTACAAGTATTTGAATCTTTCCAGGACAACTTGAAACAACCTGTTATATACAATTTATACTGTTTTCTTTCTGAATCCTTTTTCCAAATGCTGCCCATTTTTATTCAAACCAATTGTGTTTTTCCAAGACTCCACACTTCCTCTTTTAAACTCCCCACTTGAGGTCGAAATCCTCTGTGAAATCAACATTTCCACAGCAACCCACTGATGTCACAAACATCGGCTCATGATTTCAGAGGGGAAATAAAGCAAGAGAAAAGTATCTCTCTAGAAAGACAGCTTCTGTTTTCCTGCAAATGGCATTGCTCCTAGTAGCGATTCAGAAAACATATTAGATTTCTGGTTAAATACCTTTTTTCTGAGATTAACTTATTTTTCAAAGATATGTCAAATGATCTTAAAAGAAATAGGTCACCATCCTCTTTCCTGGGTTCGTGAAGAATGGTGTTTCAAATCAGTGGTCCCTAATCACACTGGCCACTAGAGATTTTAATAAATGGGAAAAAGATTTTTTTTCTAAAAAATGATGTCAGAAAGAACACTGAGAGATGAAATTTAATGTATAACTTCAGATCCAAACAATGCTGACTGGCCTGGCTTCAAAAATACAATAGTTTTTAAGGAGTACTAGACCCACGGAAATTCTATTCGGTTATCAAAATTAGTGCTGATCTCGCCAATATTGAAGAGAGGGGCTTTTCCTCCATCGTTCCTTCTATTGTTTCCTGGATCTTCAGGCTGGGAGAAAGAGGGAAACAGTTTTCATGCCATCCCCCCTTTTAACCCCCTGCAGTCTCACGCTTATCAATATTAAACGTAAAGGGAATGGAAAATAGAAATGAGGCCCAATGTCTGGGATTTCTTACTTAGGCTTCCTGTCTAAAGTCCTTTAGATAATATGTCTACAGAGCACTATAGAGATTTAGTCTGTAAGGTGTTTTTCATATACGTTTTATCTCAAGTTTACATTCTATTCCTACAGCCACTTACTGCTTCCCTGGTTTCCCCTCAGGTCCCACCTCCACCCCAAGGGAAGTTAATTCTGTCTCTGTGATCCCCTTTCCTATTTGCTGAACGAATAGGTTTATTCCTTACAACAATCCTGGAAGAACTGAGACTCTTTAAACCCATTTCAAAGATGTGGAAATAGGCACAGATATGCCAAATAACTTGCCAAGATCACCCAGTGGCAAAGTACTGGGAAGTGAACCCAAACTTTGTGACCACACCCCTCACCTACCTCTCACATCCAGATCTAACTGAGCCCATCAGAGCACTGCTCTTATGACCATATCACACATCCCTCCAAGAGCAGAGTCAGTGGTTCCACCCTCTAACTGCCCACATTCGTGGTGTGTGTACATCTGTGAGACGTGTTCATTTAAAAATTGATTGCACGTTCACGAGCTCATCCACTCTTCATGAGGACCCTGTCAGGAAGCTATTATTATTTTTGTTTTAGAGGTGAGGAAGCAGAGGCTCAGGGAAAGGCTCTGATCCCCATCCTACCCAGCTAGTAAGTGGAGAGCTAGGTCTTGAACCAAAGATTTCTGGTTCATGATTTCTCTTTCCTTAAAAAATAGTCTTTCCCATCTCCAAACACACAGGAAAATGGGTATATGGATCCACTGAGCAGGCTCAGGACCTACAGAGACATCCAGGGAAGGAGAGGCAGGAACAGGTGGAAAGTATCTCCTCTGAGCAACAAACAGGGGAACATTTGTATACAGAAGTCTGGCCTCCAGCCACAAACATTTGGCTGCCCTCAAATCTCCAGCTCTTTCTTATTCCAAACAGGGAAGGCCCAAGGAGGGCCACCTGGATAGGCTTCTGATGAAACACCTTCCTCTCTGCCCAGCTTGTCCTTCTCCCAGGGCAGCCCTGCCATCCTGAAAAACTTCTTCCTTGGGAGATTCGCTCACCAGGTACTAGCACAGTAACGTAGAGGTTTGTTTGCTAGTTCCCAAAAACATAAAATCAAGCCACCCCTTCTACCCCCACTGGGGCCCTGAAAAGATGGAGACAACCCCTTGGGAAGCCGAGGGAACCACAAGCTCATTGAGAAAAGATCATCCCAGCTACCTTGCTAACTCTTTGCTCTGCAGTATTCAGAGATATGAAGATGGAAACCGCGTTTCATTTCCAAATCCCCTGTGCTTGGTTCTCTGAAGACAAACCAAACTTCTGCACGCATTCCTCTGTCATACTGCCAAGTCACGATTTGTCACACTGAAATGTGTGATTTGTTAAATTGATATCTTTCCATTAACAAGAAAATACATCTTTATTCGTAAACACTTTTCCCCCTAAGAAATGTTTTGCATTCATTTCATAGTGGAAATTGGTTAATGGTCCAGATGATGCTGAGGTGTTTTCCTTGTTTATAAATGAGTTGCATTAACACTCTCATACCACTAGGGTGTCATTTAGTGAACGGTTGCTCCACTCTGCAGATGCAAGAGGCCAAAGTGTGGTGGATGAGGATAAAAAATGGTCGTTTTGGCAAAAACTGCAGATGGGAAGCAGATGTACAGAGGAAGAAGATTTCATTCAGTCTTTTTTCTTTATTAAAATAAAGTCTGCTAATCTGTCTTATTTTAAAAAGCCCTCTGAATACAAACTTGTGTTAATTCCAGGCACAGTGGAAACCAAAATCATCCCTGCCTTCAAGAAGTTTACAGTCTTGGGACTTCCCTGGTGGCACAGTGGTTAGGAATCCACCTGACAATTCAGGGGACACGGGTTTGAACCCTGGCCCAGGAAGATCCCACATGCCGTGGAGCAACTAAGCCCATGCGCAACAACTACTGAGCCTGCGTGCCACAACTACTGAAGCCCACGTGCCTGGAGCCCGTGCTGCACAACGAGAGGAGCCACTGCAGTGAGAGGCCTGTGCACCGCAATGAAGAGTGGCCCCCGCTCGCCGCAACTAGAGAAAGCTCGCGTGCAGCAGCAAAGATCCAACACAGCCAACAATAAATAAATTTATTTTTTTTAAAAAAGAAGTTTACAGTCTCAACACATGTTGTTTGGTCTACCAATTGCTTTAGTTGCCGATTTTCTTTATAGTTGTTTAAAAATTTACATCTGCTCATCAAAATTGTAATTACCCTGGGGAGAGATTAAAATTAAGAAGTAGTGAGACAAGGAAAAGTTGAGAGGGCAAGAAAGAGACAGGGAGATCCCGTGGAAAGTGCAGAAAGAAAAGGGCAGGAAGAAGGATGCACAGGTTCATGCAAAACCCAACTACGGCAGAAAATGAACCTAAAAATAACTATGACAATAGTAATAACAAATGTGTAACGAATGCTGACAGTATGTCAGGCATGATGTTAAACGTAGGGCAGCCTTACTTGGGGCTGCCCTGACCAAAGGGAAGTGCATTAAAGTGCAAGCTGTTTATTTGGGAGGAGATCCTAGGAAGCATAGGTAGGGAAGTAGGAGAAGTGAGAAAAGAAGAAAGGATTAAAGCGGCCAACTATGGGCAACCAGAGCTTAACGACACGTGGGAACCTCTGGGGGGCAGTGGAGGAGGCACCCTTCAGAGTTACCCCACTCGAGGGCTGAGGGTGCTGGGATACGGATCCGTCAACTCCTTGGCTGACGGCTGCTCCCAGGTGTCGTTAACTCCCCAGCACGTCCAACCTGCGGCAAACGTGGGCAAAGTGGGCGCTGGTAGCCAGAGCAAGTCCTCAGGCAAAGGGATGCAGAGAACGCTGTTCGAACCTGCGGCCACATACTTGGAAATGGTAAGGGCTGTGGGGCTATGTGTGAGGCACCAAGAGCATCTGCACCCCAAACATTGACTCATTTCATTTTACAAAAACCTTTTGAAGTGGGAACATTTCCACTGTTTCCTGAGAGAACATAGTCTAGGAGAGTAAGAAGGGGCATCTGTTGTTTTTACCCAGTTAACTAACATCAGTTCCCTCTTCTGGTAACAGCCCCCTGCTTTTCCTTTGAGGAACATTCCCTCCTCTGTCTCATTTATCTGACCTAAGCCCCTCACTCCAGGGATGCGCAGGTGACCCAAGCTGACCTGATAAGAGCACTACCTCAGAGTTTCACTGGACCTATAAGGCTATAGGAGCTGTAGAGGTGTGTTCTTTCTGTTGGGAGAGCAAAGCTGGGAGGATATAAGCCTGGAGCTCTTCCAGGCCCTGTTACACCCACAAGAATGAACCCAACTGCTTAAGAATGAAGCCAGCTCAGGGGAAAGCCAGCACTGAAAGGAAGCACCACAGATTCGTGACTTACATCCTTTGAGAGACTGGATCCAGCCCAACCTGAAGCCAGCCACCGCCCTGGACTTTCCAAGTATGTAAGCCAATAAACTCTTCTTTAATTATACACCAGTTGGGGCTAAATTCACAGAAGCTAAGCAACTTTGCCAAGATCACACCTCTAATGAATGTGGAGGTAATATTCAAACCCAAGTAACCCTAATTCATTTTGGTGCTATGGCTCATGTTCTTAGCTCATGCTCTACAGTGGCAAGTAGTGTCTACCACAGGACAGAGCTCAGAGCCACAGCACCCTCCTCATTGTCTGGCCCTCACTTGGAACCTCTTTCCTTCCAGAAGCAGCTGCCAATTTGTTTAAGAGGATGATGGATCAAGGTGTATCTTGGCTGTATTTGAATTGTTTGTTCCATCAAATCATTAAAAGCGCAACCATATGTTAATGATGGTCACTTAAGAAAGGCTGGAGCGGAAGTGACAAAGCTTAAAACGAAAACAGAGAGTTAAGACCTTCAGTTTTTTGATGAGCCAATCAGGAGCTACTTATGGACAATTACAGTTTTAGTCAGGACTCTTGGTTGTAAGTGACAAAAACCCCACTTCACTGGCTGAAGCAAAAAACAAACAAATGAAAACTTTATTGACTAACCTAACTGAAAAGACCAAGAGTAGGGCTGTCTTTGGGAAAGGCTGGATCTCTGCAAGTCTCAACCTACATCAACAACACAGTTTCTTGGTTTTACTTGCCTTTGGGTTGACCTCATTCTCAAGCCTGCACAAGAGCCTCCAGCAGCGCCTGGCTCACCTCTTCCTTTTTATCAGTAGTCCCAACAGAAAGAGAGTAGACAGATGCCCCTCTCTCTCAACAGTCCCAGCAAAAAACCCTGAGATTTCAAATCATTGGCTCTGATTGGGTCACGTGCCCATCTTTGCGCTAATTATGGTAGTCAGTGGGATACAATGCTCTGACTGACCGGACTTGAGTCACATGCCCATCCTTGGCTCTCTTGGTAGAGTCAGCCCATAAAAGCATGTGAACTGAGACTGGAGAAGATGGGGTCCCCCAGAGGAAAGCTGGGGCACAAACTAGTAGTCTCCTCTTTCTAGAAGAATGATGATTGGCTGTCAAGCAGACAAATATGGCAATCATCCACAGCAGCACTGTGGTTGACATTAGAGAAGACTCATGACCTTGTCTTGGTCTTTAAGGAGCTCATACTATGCTCAGAAAAAAGGAACATTACATGTAGAACAACAAAGAAAAGATGTAATAATAAATGAAGTGAATTGCAGGTTCTTATTTGCAGGCAACAGAATACATGTCAATGCTTTAAGCAGACAATCTGAGGAAATTCATATCATTCCTGGGACGGCCAGACAATTGGGTTTGGACGCTACAAATAGGAACAAAGCAGACAGAAAAAGAAGTGATATGACAGTAGGGACTGGACATCAGAAAACTCTACCACCCACTGTCCCAGAAGAACAAAAAGTCTTTGCCACCTCATTGGCCGGAACACCTGATCTCCTGCACTTAGCAGCCACCAAACATTGCTCACTTCTGCCTGTCAGTCCAGAGCAGGTGTGTGCACCTGGGGGCATCTTACGTACAAAGGAGTCTGGGAAATGTAGTTTTCCACTGTGTGGCCTCCAAGTACCAAAAGGTTAATTAGGAGGTGTTGCAATGGATACTGAGTTAATTTACAATACCTGCCATAGAGCAGATGACAGGAGTTCAGACCGAGAGTAGATGATAAAGGCTGGACTCAGATCATCTGTCACACTGTTTTGTCTGACTTGGCTCTGACATTTGCTAAAAAATCAGAGGATCTTGATGCCAGGGGATAAGATGCCCATAGAAGCCTGTACTCTTCAGACCACTCCTGGACCATACCTGCAAGTCCTGGGTGCCATCTGAAGACATTGTGTCTGTCTCTGGGAGGCAATTAGGAAGAACTCTTGACCACGATGTATGAAGAACAACCTGGACATCTCCCTCCCCTTCGACACCTATATCTACTGTTTCCTCCCCTTAAACCTTCCACTTTTCTCCAATTCCTCCCCATCACTCTAGGCCAGGCCACTTTTCTCTTTCACCAGGACCTTACAGTAAACTCCTTTCCCTTCCTTTTGTCTCCATTCTTGTTCTCTACCTACCATGCAAACAGAATAAGCTTTCAAAGCACAAGTCTAATCATGGCCTCCCTTCAGTGGCTTCCACTGCTCTTTGGATCGAACATATACCCGTAACATATACCCACTATTACATATAAAATAGCTAAGCAACAGGGACCTGCTCTATAGCACAGGGGGCTATACTCAATATCTTGCAATAACCTATAATGGAAAAGAATCTGAAAAGGAATAAAGTTTAAAAAATATATATGTACATAAAATGGATAACTGAATCACTTTGCTGTATACCTGAAACTAACACAACACTGTAGATTATTCAGTTGTAAACACTTTAATTAAAAAAGTAGCAATTACTATTGTTTAAAAAAGCCCCAATCCTTACACGGGCCCCTTCCAATTCCTTCAGTCTAACTGTCCTCACCCTCTCCAAGTCTGGCATGATTTTCTATGATCCCGTGTGGCTTAAGAAGCCACAGGAGCGGGCTTCCCTGGTGGCGCAGTGGTTGAGAGTCCGCCTGCCGATGCAGGGGACACGGGTTCGTGCCCCGGGTCCGGGAAGATCCCACATGCCACGGAGCGGCTGGGCCCGTGAGTCATGGCTGCTCAGCATGCGCGTCCGGAGCCTGTGCTCCACAATGGGAGAGGCCACAATGGTGAGAGGCCCGCGTACGACACACACACACACACACACAAAACAAAACAGAAAAAGAAGCCACAGGAGCCCTGACGATCGGATGGGTTCCTCCCACATACCCACCCGGTCTCACCTCAAGTCCCTTTCTCCTCTGCTCCTCCTCACGTCTCCCAGCCACACGCAACCTCAGTGCTGCCAACACTGATGCCCAGAGACATCAGATTCTCCACATGGGTGTAGCTTTGCCCCTATGGCTCCGTCTGCCTGCAATGCCTTTCCCACCTTTCTGCCTGGCAGAGACCTCAACAGCGAACTTGGGAGTCACCTTTTTGGGGAAAGCCCTTTGTAAGGGTCCCAGAGGAAACGACGTGTGTCTCTCTTAGCCCTGCTCCCACCATTCCTATGGTCCACTGCCCACAGGCCGGTCTTTTTCACGTGGATTTTCCCACCTAGCCCAGGACCAACTCAATAAAAGTTGACCAAACAAGACCAAATAAACTTTTTTTGGCTGCATCGGGTCTTCGTCGCTGCACGGAGGCTTTCTCTAGTTGCGGTGGCTTCTCTTGTTGAGGAGCACGGGCTCTAGGCACACAGGCTTCAGTAGTTGCGGCACATGGGCTCAGTAGTTGTGGCGCACGGGCTTAGTTGCTCCATGGCATGTGGGATCTTCCTGGACCAGGGCTCGAACCCGTGTCCCCTGCATTAGCAGGTGGATTCTTAACCACTGCGCCACCAGGGAAGCCCCAAATCAACTTAAAAAAAAAAAAAAAAAGTCATCCCACTACACAGAAAGCAGTAATAAAGAAAATGTGCTTTACTACCACCTTGAGACTTCAATTAATGTGCTTTTCTCCTCGTGAATCCTTGCTTCCAAACAAACAGAACCTGACAGCCCGAATTAAATCATTTATCTTTCTAGGTCTCTGCCTTGGCTCTAACACTAGTGAAGAAGCCTGATATCTCATAAGAAACTGGCAGAAGCAAAAGCTGCAGCCCTGTACCCTTGACTTCATCTGGTTTTATAACCCATACATACACACGTGCAAGAGAAATGTTCATCTCCAACTCTTCTTTTACCTAGGCGGAATTAAACGCCAAATTACCAGACTTGATCATTACCAGACTTGTTTCCTCCCATAAACCCTAAAGGGGGGGGGGGGGGGTGTGCGTGTGTGCACGCGTGTGTGCGCGCATGTGCACGTGCGAGCACCTGCTCACGTGCACGACGACAGACCACTTTATCCGACTCCATCCATGAATTACACAGTGCAAACAGCCTTGGCAGTGAAGAACACAAGCAGAAACGGAGAAAACTTCTGCTAAATGTTATGTTCCAGTTCCTTCGTATACATTGTAATGGCTTTTGACTTAGAGTGACCTATGGGTTTCCAATCATGGGCCAGTGAGGAAAGAAAAGACCATTTCCACTCTGCCCTGTATAATTAAATACCTAGATGAAGTTTTTTTCCCGTTCTGCTTTTAGAGCCAAACAATGCTGGTTTGCATTCCATCATCATATATAAACACCCACAGGCCAGGATAATTTACCTTTGCTGTTCTAGCACTAGCCCCTTAAATCAGGGCACCCTGAACTGCATTTAAGCATATCAGAAGGGCCTCTAGTTACGAAGCCTGCAGTATTTATCTTTTTTTTAATAACAAAAATATCCTCTTTACAGTCTCCTATTTGGAAAGAGATAACATGGATACAGGCACTCCGTAGATAATCCTCAAATCAGGTCTATGGATTCAGACATCTTTTTTTTTCTTCAAACCTTTGTCTTAGAGCTTCTAAGTAGTCACTAAAGTGGTTTGGAGGTCGCTTCTACCAGCTTCCCCTGCTGAGATCTGGAGAGTGAGATCCCAGCAAGGAGGAACGGTCAGGGGGGCAGGCAGGCTGTGGGGGAGGCCTGAGGGACATGGCACAGCATGGCGGGTCGACCAAGGTTTCTCAGACTTAACTAGGTACGTGAACCACCCAGGGACTTTGTCACAGTGTGGATTCTGGTAGGGCTAACTGGGGCCTGAGATTCTGCATTTTTCTAGCAAGCTCCTGAGCGATGCTGATGCTGCTGGCCCAGGACCCACAAGTCAAATGATGAGGCTTTTAGACCTCAGGCTCCCAGTCAGATAGGCCTGGCTGGGAACCACCTCCTTGGTAGCTGGACGCTCTGGGACAAATTACTTGACCTCTCTGGGCCCTGGATTCCTTATCTGTTTAACAGTGACGATAGCAACCTAACAGACAGGTCTGCCAAGAGGATTAAATTGTGGAATGCATGTGAAGGGCTGACTGTAATGCCTGGCATGTCCTTAGTGACAGAATGGAGACCAGGGCCCACCTTCCCCACTCCCCGGGAAGTGTGCCTTGCCCGTTTTAGTATTTCATTCTTTTTAGTATTCAATGACTTTTCTTGATTTTATTGTCTCATTACACAAAGTAATACATGTTCGATTAAAGAAAGAAGACAGGAAGGGAGGTAAAGAGGGAGGGAGGGAGGAAAGAACAGAAGAAAATAAGAAAAGACCTATCCCTATACCTCCAGTCAGATGTATACACATATTTTAACGAATGGAATTATATTGTCCATCTCATTTTGCAAGTCTTCATTCTCACTTGTTACATCAGGGTAACAACAGAAACAATAATGGTCATAACAACAGCAAGAGCTCATCTTCATTAGGCTCTTACTATGTGCCAAACACCCATCTTGCACACTAAGTGCCTTAATTCATTAATTTTCACAACTCTTTGACATGGACTCTTATCAGCCTCATGTTACAGACAAGGAAATCAAGGCACAGAGAGTGTCACTTGCCCAAAGTCACACACTGGTCAATGGGGAATTCAGGCTGGAAACCAGGTAGCCTGGAAGCACAGCCTGGGCCTTTAATTCCATACTCTGCACCCTTCATGGGTTCACCCTAACATGCTGTTTTATTGCCTGATTTTTTTTCCCACTTGCCACATCATGAATATCTGTTCATGTTATTTCATATTTTTGCACAACATCATTTTAGGTGGCTGCTAAATGGTAGTATTCCATTGCCCGTTTTACAGATGGGAAAAGCGAGGCCTGGCTGCTTGCTAGAGGGCAAACAGTAAGAGGAACAACCATGCCCCGCCTGGGGGCCTAGGCTCCGTGCACCTGAGCATGCCCTCTGGACACAGAGATGCTGACTGAGCACGTACCATGTGCAGGGAATGTGCTGGCCTCAGTGGAGAATGGAAGACCAACAGGATTCTTACTCTTGTGGCCCTCACTGTCCAGTGAACTGAGCCATGCAATAAAGTCAGTAATTTTTTATTTGGACAAGATGATGTGAGATAACTACTAGAGAAACAATTCTACCCTGTGATATGGCGAATGGAAGGGCTGGTGATCATTTAGGAAAACTGAGGAGTTAAGATTTGAAGTGATACCCAAGTGACAAGAGGAGGGAATCACACAGTCATCTAGAGTCAGATTTATTTAAGTCTCTCAACGTAAAACCAAAGCTTAATGGTAACCCTAGGAAGGGTACTCAGAAGTATCATGTACCTACAAAATTCTCCTAACATGTAAGAGAGTGCAGAGTGGGAACAGCAAGGCTAGGGGGCCATCCTGGATCTGTCCTCCATGCAGCCTTAGACAGTCTCAGTCACCCCATCTGCAGAATGGGCTTGGGACACTTACCCGAGGGCAGGGGCGGGGCTGCTGTGAACATGAAATGGAACAACGTGGGAGACATGGGACACTCTAGTTGCTGTTGACCTTGACACTGAGTGTTTGGTTGACCTGGCTGTTGAAGGGTCAAATCTGCGCTATTGAGACATCAATATTCATCACAATAGTAGAATAAGGAGATTCCTGAGACCTCACAAGCTATACCTATCTGGGAGCGTGTTGGGCATTGCCACGTGTCATGATTAAGATTCAGATAATCCTTCCCACATTGTTTGCTAAGTCTCACCACCAGGGCAGCTTAGGACAATCTGAATAATGACTTTGGCTTCTCGTTTTATCTGTTTACTCTGGTAAACTGAGGGAGAAGCCTAACCAGGGCCCCCTGAGCACCTTTGACCTCTCTCAACTCTCAGGTGGTGTCATTGCTGAGGTAGAGGCTCGGAGGGGGGTTGGGGTAGGGATTCTTCCTCACACATCTTTGCTCAGGACAACAAATAACATTAACAGCGGCCACTACCGGGCGGGCTAAACACTCTACATCCAGCGTCTCACTTGATCCTCTGACCTCTTGTTCTCTCCATTTTACAGATGCGGGGACTGAGGTTCCAAGAGGCTAAGGAGCTTGGCCAAGGCCACGCAGCCAGCCACGCAGCTAGCACTGTGCCGGGTCCCTTCCACATCCCCAGGCTTGTCCTCACAGCAGGGGCTCAGCCTTCCCTGCACAGGGACCGCTCCCCTCCATTTTTCCCTGGTTAACTCGGACCTCGTTGGGATCCCAGTGCTGTCACTTCCTCAGTGAAATGCCCGTATCGTGGGCACGCCAAGCCACCTGTCAGAGCTACAACTGCACGCCGTGCACACGATCATGGGCTTCCTGTACAAAGTCGGGGTTGAGCCCAGCTCAGATGTCAGGCATCAGAGCTGGAGCAAGTGCCACCTCTTACCAGCTGAGCGCCGGGCAAGTTCTCTAGCCGCCCTCCACCTCAGTTTCCTGGGCTGTAACACAAGGAACATAGGAATCACGACCTCACAGGGTGGCGGCAACGATGAAATTAACTGATGCTGCTACCGTGCTTGGGAAGTACCCTGCAGGTAGCACCCGTAGGAAGAGGGCAGAAGGCCGACCCCCCCCACACCAGGCTCCACCAGGGCAGGACTGTGCCCAGCTCAGCAGAGCAGGCCTGCCACCAGCATCTGGAGAACTCAGTGAGATACTACGATCAGCATCCCATTTTACACACCAGCGGTGAGTTCCTGCCTAAGGTCACCTGGCTGGTGGAGGGTCGCGCTGAGCCTGGCCCTGAATCCTGTGTGCGTCCCCTCTTGGCCACTCCCCGCTGCCCTTTGGGTCTTTCCTCCCGTCTGTGGGGTAAGAGGCCACAGTCTGGGAGGGAGAGGTGGCAGGGGCGTCGCGGAAGCTCAGAGGACGGCCCATCCTCGCACCCTCTCCCCAGCATTCCCACCGCCCCGCCCCCGAGCCCGCACAGGGACCATGAAGATTTCACCTGGACCCCGTGGTTCCGAGCAGCTGACAGCAGAGGAGCTGAAGGGCACTCCCGGGAGGGGGACAGAGGGGCCCGAGGCATCCAGACCTCCCTGCCCCGGGCAGTGGGGTCTCCCGCCAGGCCTGGGGCTCCTGGGCACAAGATGAGGTCAGGGGATCTCCCAGCTGTCAACTGCCCTCGTGTTTTTAACTTTGTTCCTTCATTTCCCCAGGGCCTCGCGTGTGGCCTGGGCCTAATGATCTCCTGTGAAAGCTCCACCAGGGGTGTTTTCTGTGTCTTTAGAGGAAGGACTAACCCAGCCAGACTGTCTCCATTCCCCTCCCTTCCCCCCACCCAGACCAGACCAGCCCGGCCTTTTTTTTCTCTTGAATTTAAGAGCCTTGCAGACACAAAGATCCTTTTAGCTTTTAACATATTTAATAATTTATTATTTATCTGATATTTTGGTAAATGTATTCCTCAGATCGTGCCTCTGCATCTCCAGTTTCCAATTTGCACCTACCTGACATGGTTTATATTACAATCCATTGATGCTCTCAAGGCAGGGTTTCCACCTCTTTTAACACTCCTTTATGGCCCTAATGAACTTCTATGCTTCATTTACTCAAGAAGATAGTTCTTTCCCCCTTTTACATTTTCCTGCTCACAGGCATACAAATCATATGTGTCACTAATACAGTGTTGGTTTTCCCTGCATTGGTTCTTTTTTTAAACATGTTTGCCCTTCAGCCTGCTATTAACCAGTTTCTTCCTACTCTGAAAAACTTGCTCTTTTAAATTTCATCATTCAGTTTTTTTCCTCAGGGATTTTACCCTTTATTAAGAAGTCAAAACCAATTTTGGAGCGATCATAGACATCAAATAGTCTCATGAATCTTTTGTATCCTCCACTGCTCCTGACACAGGGGTGGGCACACAGCAGGGACACTGTAAACACTTGTTGCAACCAGGATGGTCGACAAGTGATTTTTGAAAGGCAGGGCGGTGCAATGGCTAAGTACACAGGAGCGAAATCTGACTGCGTGGATTGGTTTGAATGCTCATTTTTATCCGACATTAGCTGTGTGACCTCAAGCAAGTTACTCAAAGGCTCTGTGCTTTAGTTGCCTCAGCTCTAACATGGGAATGAGAGTCATTCTACCATCTTCCAAGGTTTGTTGCGAGGATTAAATAACTAAAGAGCTTAAGATGGTTCCTCACCGAGCAAGCTCTGAATGACAGTGACTTTTGTTATCACTGCCTGCCGACTATTTGCAACTTTCAGATATTATCGATTACCTTGGATCACAGATAGAATCAGGCAAATCATACTTCTCCCCTACCCTCAAAATTAAGAACCACACATGATGAAGGTAATAAGATCTTGTTCCTCATTGTCCACACAGGATTCAGGTGTGTGGAATGGCCCCTCTGTGTGACCTCAAGGCCAGCATGCATAAAATGGGAATGATGCGTCGTCTTTTGCTGGGGAAAATACCTACAATCCCCGTTCTCAGATCTATCAATCACCTTCATTTAAATAATTTCTCGACTCGTTCGTCTAAAATGAATTGCCCACATACTAGTTCAGAACAGTTGCTAACAAGCCAATGGAAGCCATCGGTCGTAAGGATGGGTCGACTCAGGTGGCAGAGGCAGAAATGCCCACTAGGGGGCGAGCGCGTTCACTCCTTGCTCCCTGTGGTGGCTCAGTCCCAGAACCGGCTCCAGCCCCTTCTTTGTGTGCACTACCGCTATAATTCCCCACTGCCCAGCTCAGGAAGTTGTATTAACTCCATACCAGACCTGAGAAATCTCAGGCTAACCTGCCCAGGATCACAGCGCTGAGAGGAGAAACTGCAATGGAACCCAGATTTCTCTTACTCTACCAGGCTGCCCCCAGATCCCAGAAGAAGGCAGCCCTCGGCATTGCCCGGAGGAAGGGAAGATGTGCAGACACCTGAAATATAGACACTGACAAAATGGTGGGTCACACGCATCTTCCCCCCAAAACGAGCACAGGATTAGGCCTACGTTTCCCAAAGTGTGTCCCATGGAACATAAGTCCTGGGAGGTGCTCTGTGAAAAGGGTCTGGGGCCACACCAAGTCTGTGAAACGTGGCATTTACTATTCTGTCTGAAATACAAAGTACACATTAGTTTGTTAAAGGTTCTCATAAGTCCTACAGTAAAGAAAACTCTTTGCCTGACTTTGTTTAATCATTAGCATTTCCCTGGCCTACCTGACATCTGGGTTTTTATATACATATGACATCTTTTAATGTTCATTTTGACAAATGCTGGTTTTGGCAAATAAGGAGCATAATGAAAGTGAAGAAAAGGAACTTTACACACGTGAATAATGAACTGATACAGATGTCTCAAGGACAGAGGAAAATGT
Organism: Hyperoodon ampullatus; assembly: GCF_949752795.1. Classification (NCBI taxonomy): domain Eukaryota; kingdom Metazoa; phylum Chordata; class Mammalia; order Artiodactyla; family Ziphiidae; genus Hyperoodon; species Hyperoodon ampullatus. Next base: position 176,366,688 of record NC_136914.1, read on the forward strand.
GTCCAAGCAAGATACTCATGGAAAGTCTGAACTATGAAGCAAACAGAACCAAAACCATAAAGAAACCTAAAGTCTTTATGATATGAAAAACCATTTCAGCATTCAGGATGACTCCCAAATATAATCCAGAAGACAAAATAAAATGGCAACCAGGTTGCTTCACACCATGGGGTACAAAACCTCTATTTCATTAGTTCATGCTCAGAGCTAAGATCTTCACATGGAATGATGAGATTGCTATGTTCACCAAAATGATCGGATGTTTGCTAAGACTCTGCAATGAATGGCTTAGAAAAGTACAGTCCATGAAGCATTATTTACACTAACCAAGACATGGAAACAACCTAAGTTGTAATGGCTTGTACATGTTTCCTTCATGAGTCTATAAGCTTCTCTTGCATATACCAAGAGCCTAAGTGCTATGGTTGGGAAGGACAGAGAAGCACCACTGCTGGGAAGGACGGATGGATGGATGGATGGATAGAGAAAATGTGGTATATATAATACAATGGAATACCATTTAGCCATAAAAAAGGAAATCCTGTCATTTCCAGGAACATTGATGGACCTTGAGGACAATCTGCTAAGTGAAGTAAGTCAGACAGAGAAATTCAAATATTGCATGATTTCATTTATATGTGGAATCTAAAAAACAAAAAAAGCAAAGCAAAAAAAAAAAAAAAAAACCCTCAAAGAGAAAGAGATCAGATTTGGGGTTACCAAAGGGAGGGAGGGTCATGGGTGGGGAGGAGTTGGATGGAGGTGGTCAAAGGGTACATACTTCCAGTTATAAGATAAATACTGGGGATGTAATAGATAACATGATGACTATGGTTAACGCTGCTGTATGGTATATTTGAAAATTGTAAAAGAGTAAATCCTAAAAGTTCTCACCACAAGGAAAAAAAAGTTTATAACTATATTAAGTAATGGTTATTATGTAAACTTACTGTGGTAATCATTTCACAATACATGTATATCAAGTCATTATGTGGTGCACCTTAAACACATACAGCACTATATGTTGATTACAGCTCGTTAAATGGAAAGACAAAAAGAATTTAAACCAGCATTTAAAGGATTACTCAGTTAAACAAATTCAAGAGAACTTGAAATAAATAAATAACCAAATAAATAAATAAATAAAAGCATCAAAACACACACCAAAAAAAAAAAGAAAAAGAGAGAAAAAGGAAGAGGGAGAGAGAGAGGAAGGAAGGAAGGAGGGAGGGAGGGAAGGAAGGAAGGAACGAACGAACGAACGAAGGAACGAAGGAAGGAAGGAAAGGAAAAGAGGGAGGGAGGGTGGGAGGGAGGGAGGGAAGGAGGAAGAACAGTCCAAAGGGACAGATGGTGAGACCCACGGCTGGCTCTGAAACCTGCCTTCTCCAGTTCAGTGAGAGGCCAGCAGAGACAAGTAAGGAACCAGCTGCTGCTCCACGGCTGGAGCAGCTGAAGGACTGACCCTGAGTAGACCCGTGGTCAGCACTGGAGCCCAGCAGCTTGTGCTGACCTCATGCCTCAGCACATACAATAAAAACAACACTTGCTTTTCCTGGCGGGTTAAAGATAGGTGCAAATCCTTTGATACTTCTCCTTTTAGTAGGTGTGGTCTAATTTCCCTTCCCTTGGATCTGAACTGGCCCCAGTGACCTGCCTGACCAAGAAAATGCAGCAGCAAGAATGTTCTCGGACCTCTGAGGCTAGATCACTGCAGCTTCCGTCAGTCTCTTGGGACACATTCTTGGAACCTAGCCCCTCTTCTGTAAGGAAGACCATGCAGCCATGTGGAACTCCAGCTGAGCCCCAGCCTTGTGAGCGAGCCATCTTGGAAGTGGATCTGCCAGCCCCAGTCATGCCATCTCAGCCATGGACTAGCTGACGCCACCCAGCCAAGTCCTTCCCAAATAACCTGACCCTCCATGCATGGAATATATGGTAAGATGGTTGTTTTAAGCCACTAAATTTGAGATCATTTGTTAAAAAGCAATAGATAACTGGAAAACAATTTTATTGAGCTACTACTATATGACAGGTGCCAAAGTAGGTGCTTTGTACGTTATCTCCTGCCATTTTCACTAGAGCCTCCATGAGGTAGATATTTAATGATAAATATGTGAGAATAAGTTTTGTCCTTGGGTGAATTAAAAAATTCACCCAAAGTCACATAGGAACACTGTTTTGTCTGTCTCCAAAATCTTTAATGACTAGGAAACTCTTTAGGGGAAGAATCCACGAAATATGCTAGGGATAAAATAGGTGGGAGAAAAGCAGAATGAATGGTGAGTTTGTGTGGGTGCAAGGGAATACACCTCAAACTCTGGCCTAAAATAAAAATAAAAGTTGTAGGCAATTGGAGAATTTTCATGAAAACACGCACTCCCTCTGGCTTCAGCTTTATCACTGCTATGCAATGAAATAGGAAAACGGAGGGAGGGAATATTTTCACAATGTTAAATATTTTTTTTATTTTAAATTACCAAAGCTAGCATACCAACTGTCCCCTGACGTCTGTCTTTAATAACAGCACCCATGGACGTGCATCTACTACAGGTAGGCATTGCTTCAGGTGTGTCACCTGTCAGGTAACCACAGGCACATTTCCTTACATTTGTAAGTGCTTTTGAGTTTATAAACCACGTTTACCCACATGCTTATTTCAGCATGAGAGCAGATGCTTTTCCTGGGGAGCAAACAGAGCAAAATTAATCGACAATTAATATTTATCAGGTACCACCTATGTGATTGAGAAATATGATCCTTCCTTGATTCTCCCTCCCCACTAGCTTATTTCCTTTGCTTTCTTACTTAACAGTTTGCATTGTAATGGCTTGTACATGTTTCCTTCATGAGTCTGTAAGCTTCTCTTGCATATACCAAGAGTCTAAGTGCTACGGTTGGGCAGGACAGACAAGCACCACTGCTGGGAAGGATGGATGGATGGATGGATGGATGGAAGAACTGTATGCATAATTAAGCGGTTAAGAGTGGTTAAGACCTGTGGAATCACCCAGTTCTTACTACATTATTGACCATGTGATTGTGGGCTAGGGACTTAACCTTTCCGAATGGAAATTCTATTACTTACTTCCATAGAGTTACTGGGGGTTAAATGAAATAATAGATATCTCTCATAGTGGCTGATACACTATTAACTCTCAAAAGCAGAAGCTGTGAAGAGGAGGAGGGGATGCTGCAGAGGGGGAAGAGCTGGAAGGACAGGAGGAAAAAGAAGTCAGCACAGGGAAATACCTGCCTACTATAAGAAGCAAGCAGAAGTTTCTGGACCCTTCCCCTATGTATTTACATATAATGCGGTATCTGTTTTCTTGTTTGACCATTTCTTTACTAACTTGCTGGATTGACTGAGGCCACCCAGTCCCTCTGTAAAGCATGCTGACAACGCCCACAGCCCATGAAATGCTCAGAGCTGCTTTGCTCCACTTGAGTTCGCCCACATATTCCCACAAACTGAATCAATCTTTTGTTCCCCAAACCTGTGGCTGCCAGTTTAATTCATTCATACAACAGACATTTGAGCACCTGTGATGTGTGGGCACTGTTCTAAGCTCTGGTGAATAAGACAGAGAAGGCCTGCCCACAGGGACCTTCTATTCCAGTTATACGTCTTTGATTTCATAGTTTAATCACATATTATGAAACCTGTGGGAAAAAGAAGTTCTTGTTCCTATGAAAACCAAGTGAAATGTTTTGCCATGACTGAGTGGATGCAAGTTGCGAAAAGAAAATTGCTGTTGAATCTGGCGTGGGCCAGATGACCAGACAGTGTTGGAAGCATTGGTAAGAATCCAGGATTCTGCTTTGCAGGTGTATTAAAGTTCTTCCAAGCCTTTAAAGAAACCGAAAGCAGAAGTTAGAGATGACATATTACTTCAGTGCATGGCTTGTGCAGACAACAAACAAGAAACTCTAATCAACAGACCTAGACAGCAAAGTGGGAAACTGGTGAGGCAAGCGAGGAACCCAGGGTGCAGAATTTCGGGAGGACTTGCCCTCAGCACCATGCGCATACAGGGTCTGCACCCCACAGTGAGCGCCTCCTTTTATTTCATGCCCTAAGTGCCTTACTTGCCTACCCCCTGGGGCCAGCCCAGCCAAGTGGTCTCAGATCTACGTATGTTTTAAGTTAAAACATTGAAGGGGTATAACGTTTTTAAATATCCATCATTTTATCAACCAACCAACTGGTTCCAATCTTATTGGAAAGGAGAGCTTCTGCAGTATCAAAAATATGTATTCAGCTGTACAATAATGGCAAACATTTATCGAGTGCTTTCCATGGATCAAGTAATATTCTAAGTGCACTGTGTGTTAATTCTGTTAATCCTCTGCTTTGTTCTAGATACTACTGCTATTATTCCCATCTTGTAGACAAGGAAACGCACTACAAGCTCAGTTGCCTAGTCGCAGCGTCTGGCTGCAGGGTCTGAGCCAGCAGTATTTCTGATTTTTTTGAGGAACCCCTCACTCTCAGAGGCCACATGAGTCATGTGGGGCACGACTATCCCCGCCCCATGCTCTACCACTAGCCCTGCCCAGACAGTCGGCAGGGTTCCATCTCCCCGGCCAGAGTGATTGGCTCAGGAGTGGGTATGGATCCCAGCTGATGCATCCTGAGACCAGGGCTCCCAAGAAGAGCCACTGTCTTTTCAGTCAAGAGAGCTGCTAATGAAGTGGATGAGTTAGTTGGTGGTGTCCCCAAGAGGAGCCTGAAAAAGCCAACACAGAGAAGAAAGCAGAGGCAAGAGAAGGGGAGAGACCGAGTCCCAAAGCCATTGTCTGAGCTTTGGATCGAGCGCTGCCTAAAGCCAATGTACCCCTCGACTTTTCCACTGTACAAATCAATACAGTCCCAGTTTTACTTAACCCTATTTGAGTTGGGTGTTCTGTCATCTACAAACAAATTTTTTCTAATTGAAAAATTTCTAACCACAATCCTCTTTTCTGGATACTTTGATCATTGAATGAGTATTTGTTGAGAAACTATTAGGTATCTGGTCCAAAATGATATGCTCAAAGGGCGATTATCCAGTTTAAGACAGTGTCCCTGCCTACCAGGAACTTACAGTCTCACTGGGAGAGATATGCCCACCCTACCCACCCCAACTCCATCAAAAGTTGGATAATATTAGAACTGCCGCAAGGCAGTATGTGCCAAATGCAAGGAGGGATACTCACTGCTGAGGAAGGAGTGCACTGGGGTGGCCTGAGAAGGTAAGGATGGGTCTTGGAGGACAGGGAAGGTGCAGCTAAAAGATGAGTAGCACTTAGGCAGAAAGGAACAGAAGTGGTAGACCCCAGAAGCAGACGCTGAGATGACAATGCAGTGTGTGTATTTTATTTGGGAGATGAGCCCTGGAAATACGGGTAGGAAAGCGGGGTCAGGGAAGAGAAGGAAGCCAGTAAAAAGGGCACCAACAAGCTCATTACTGCAAGGGCACTGGAGCTCTATCCAGCGTGCAACATGCTTGAGAATCATCCCAGCTGAGGAGAGGAGAAGGTATTTATCCGCAAACTTTCCGCCCCATACTGGCTCCAGGCTGCTCCTGGGGCCATTACCTCACTGCTGGAAAATCAAGAACAGCCTGGGCAGCCAGGCACAAGTGCTAGTCCCACAGGTCTGCGACAGTCACCATTCTGCCTGACTGCCTTTGCACTGAGCCAGGACAACCAGGATTTTTGTCCCCAACGGTATCATAAAACCTGTCAAGTGTCTTACTGAAGCCTGGGCAGTTTGGGGCCAGCTGGGAGTGGGAGAAGGAATGTTGGGGAATGGGGTACTATTTTTTTAATGCTAGCGCCCAGGGAATGTTTCAGGAGTCACATGGCAAAGGCAGGGAGTGAATCCAGACCGTCTCCCCAGTTCCCTCCCAACTCTGCTGATCTCTGATGGTGAATTAGGATGAAACAAATCTGCTCCTCCAGAGAAGCCCAGGTGAGCCATTTGATCAGAGCCATTGGATTCGCCTTTGTCCTCTGCCCAGCACAGTGGCCCAAATCCCCACAATTATGGTTTTTAAAAGCTGCTGGCCTTGGACAGGTACTTCTTTCTCATTTGCAAAGTAGAATTAATGCCAATTTCTTGTTGGCAACCCACAGTGTGTTTGAAGCATTCCTTGATTTAAGCAGAGTGCCTGCATTTTAATGAAAGATTCAAGGAAGAAATCCACAAACTACACTAAGAATACAGGTGAGGGGGGAATGTCATTTAGGAAGCCCTTGAGTGAGAGGATTGATATCACAAGCAAGATCTTTCCTTCTTTCCTTCATTCAACAAATATTTATGGAATCCCTACTTTGTGCCAGGTAAAGTGAACAAAACAAGCTTCTGCTTTCATATAGAAATAAAAATATATACTTATATGTATATATTGTCAGGTAATTTGATGCTATGAAGAAAAATAAAGCAAGGTAAGGGGAGATATAGTGATAGGAGTGTGTTACTTGAAAAAGGCCTCTCTGAGCAGGTGGCATATGAATAGAGAGAGACCAAGGAAGGTGAAGAAGGTGGAGGAACCCAGGCAGGTAACTGGGGGGAAGGGCATTTTAGAAAGAAGGAACAAGAAGACATTACCATACTGCTTTATAGCTTTTTTTTTTTTTTTTTTTTTTTTTTGCAGTACGCGGGCCTCTCACTGTTGTGGCCTCTCCCGTTGCGGAGCACAGGCTCCAGACGCGCAGGCTCAGTGGCCATGGCTCACGGGTCTAGCCACTCCGCGGCATGTGGGATCTTCCCGGACCGGGGCACGAACCCGTGTCCCCTGCATCGGCAGGCGGACTCTCAACCACTGCGCCACCAGGGAAGCCCTGGTTTATAGCTTTTACATAAAGCATGTGATGCAGGTTGCATTAGCTTCCTATTGCTGCTGTAACAAATTACTACAAAATTGGTAAAATAAAACACATTTATTATTTTACAATTCTAGAAGTCAGAAGTCCAAAATGGGTCTTACAGGCTAAAATCAAGGTGTCAACAGATCTGTATTCCTTCTGTAGGCTCTAAGGGAGAACCTGTTTCTTTGACTCCTCTAGCTTCTAGAAGCCACCTGCATTCTTTGGCTTTTGGTTCTTTCCTCAAATCAGTCCAAACTCTCTCTGCCTCAGTCATCAAATCTCCTACTCTGTGAGCCTCCTGCCTCCTTCTTTTTTTTTTTTTTTTTTTTTTTTTTTTTTTTTTTTTTTTTTTTTTTTTTTTTCCGATACGCGGGCCTCTCGCTGTTGTGGCCTCTCCCGTTGCGGAGCACAGGCTCCGGACGCGCAGGCTCAGCGGCCATGGCTCACGGGCCCAGCCGCTCCGCGGCATGTGGGATCCTTCCGGACCGAGGCACGAACCCGTGTCCCCTGCATCGGCAGGCGGACTCTCAACCACTGCGCCACCAGGGAAGCCCTCCTGCCTCCTTCTTATAAAGACCCTTATGATTATAGTGGACCCACCAAATAATCCAGGATAACGTGCTCTTCTCAAAATCCTTAAATTAATCACATCTGTCAAGTCCCTATTGGAACGTAAGGTAATATATTCACAGGTTCCAGGGATTAGGACATGGGTGACTCGTGGGGGTGGGTCATTATTCAGCCTACTGGTGTACAGCCAACGGTCATAATGCTGGGACCCCAGAAAAGGATGGCAAAATGTTAACTGTTGATGCAGGGAAATGGATACATGGGAGTTCATTACAAAACATCTATACTTTTGTACAAGTTCGAAAAATCCCATTAAAAAGTCTGAAATCTTTTGAGAAGGACCAGCTGAGGTTTAAGGGAAAACCTGGCTTTTGAATTAGAAAATTTAAGATCTATTTGCACATGAAGACACGTTCTAACTCATGAGTAATCAGAGAAACGCAACTTGAAATAATGAGATATGAAGATGGCGAAGATGAGAAAGTGGAATGCCACCAGCTGGCAGAGGTGTGGGGGTAGCGGAGCCTGTGCAGCCATGCTGAGAGCAGCACGGCCCTGCTCTGACCTGGCGCCCAGCACAGAGGTCCTCACACGGGCGCATAGGGCGAGTGCAAGGAAGTGTTCCGTGCAGCTTCGTTTACAGTGCAGAGCTGGGGACAACTTGTGTGTCTGTCACTGGGAGCGTGGGTGGGTAAACCGTGGGGCTTGCAACCCACGGAGCACTATGGTGTAGTCAGAAGCAACAGGTTTGATGTACCCATGGCAATAATGGACCTTAAAGGCATCAAGTTGAAGGAGAAACAAAGTAAGAAACAAATTCTCTGTGAAAAGTCAATTCAAAATACTGTCCCACAAGACAAAAGTCCTCATTTGGAAAGACACATATAAACTAGGAAATGGGGCTTCCCTGGAGGTGCAGTAGTTAAGAATCCGCCTGCCAATGCAGGGGACACGGGTTCGAGCCCTGGTCCGGGAAGATCCCACATGCCGCGGAGCAACTAAGCCCGTGCGCCACAACTACTGAGCCTGCACTCTAGAGCCCATGAGCCACAACTACTGAGCCCGCATGCCACAACTATTGAAGCCCGTGCGCCCAGAGCCCGTGCTCCGCAACAAGAGAAGCCACCGCAATGAGAAGCCCGTGTACCGCAACAAATAGCAGCCCCCGCTTGCCGCAACTAGAGAAAGCCTGCACGCAGCAACAAAGACCCAACACAGACATAAATAAATCAGCAAACTATGGCTCTCAGGTCAAATCTGCCCTTTGTTTTTGTAAATAACGTTTTATTGGAACACAGTAACCCATTCGTTTAAGCATTGTCAGGGGAAGCTTATCTGTACAAATGATGGTAACATGCCATACACTAAGGGCCTGATTAACTTAACCCTCTGTGCCAGAGGTTAAGAAAACAAAGAAGGTGGTAAGAAGATCTAGGCTTGAGTCCTCACTAGCTAACAGAGCCCTGGGAAGTCACTTTTCCTGTTTGCGCCTCAGTTTTGACAGCTGTAAAAATGGGGCAATATTCATCTTAGAGACAATATACCTGCAAGTGCCTTGTGAATTATAAATGGTTCTTCAAATGTGAAGGTTTCTTAGTATCAGGGTAACAAGAAGGTGGGAATGGTATCGCAAACGTGTCCTCCTATAATCCAATGTTGTCTTCTTCCCAGACTTCCTACTAACAGTGTCCTATCCTTTCTCTTCCTTGCCCACTCTATGGAGATGCTAACGATAAGGAAGTAGCCAGAAGGCAAGGCAAAGAGAAGGGAAACTGCAGACCAACAGGATCCACAAATGGGAAGCAAGCTGGGAAAAAAGTTAGAAAAGCTTATCAAGGGGAGATGGGTTGGACCTGACCGTGGCCACTGTCCATCAGGCCTCAGAAGAGAGCCGACTTATGACGTAATATCACCTCATGACATCCGACGTAGAGGGATGAGGGAAATTGGCAATTTCTGGTAACAAGGTCCGACAGCTACCATTGCTTAGATGCTGAGCACATAGCAGGTGTATGCTGAACACCTCACGTACATAACCTTATTTATCCCAAGTACCTCGTACCATGATCCTATATGACAGATGAGAATATTGAGGGTATCAAAGGTTCAGTAATTATTCCAAGGCCACACAACTGGGAAGTGGCAGAAGCAGTTCATTCAGTCCTCCCCAAAACCCTACGAGGAATCATCACCACCGCATAGATGTGAAGTCACACAGCTGCAAGTGTTTGCGGCAGGGCCTCAGAAGAGCGACGCCAAACGCCCCAACTTTCACCACCACTTCAAAACACCTCCCTGAGACCCAGGGCCCAGACGACCATTTATTAGAAAAGCCCCTTCACTTTCTCATGCCCTGAGCCATGCCATCCAAGAGAACATTCTAAGAAGTAAAAGCACACTTGAGTGCTGCTGGAGACCTACCTGTGAGAGGCTGAGCAGCCTGCTGTGCACATTCCCTTCCTAAAGGCGTCCAGCTCCTTGCTGTCGGTAACTGAAGGGAAGGCTACCTGATGTAACTAAGAAGCTGAACTTTAAAGGGGAGATGGCATAAAGATAAGAAAATCAGCTTTGGAGGAGGAAACAGGACCCTAGGCCTAGTCGTGAGAACTTGGGCAAGTCACTTCTCAAACTCTGTCTAGTTGGGTTTGCTTCTTTGCAAATGGAGACCTTCTTTCTTTCCTGCTTGAACCTGACCCACAGTTCCCAGTCATTTAAAAGTTAATCACAGTAATAATCTACTGGGCACTTGATCCTGGGAAGGGACTATGCCCTTTTACATACACTATATAATTTTATACTTAATATAAACGTATGAAGTAAATACTAAACTATCCTCATTTTATAGATGGCAAAGCTTAAAGTAACTTCCTCTGTCAACTCAGGATTTGAATCCAAGACTGCCTGACCAAGAAGAGTCCATGATTTTAACCCAAGGTACCTAAACCCTAAATTCACATTAGAACCAAATGGGGAGTTTTGGGGAAAAAAAAAAAACAAAAAAAAAACCCTGATGTGTGGGCCCAATCTTAGAGATTTTGATTTCATTGGTCTAAGGTGGGGCTGGGTTGAGAACCACTGGCTTAACTGTATTACAAGGCAGCCCCCTATTAAAAACTGACCAGCTGCTCATGTTCCCATCCCAGGTCCATGCACAGAAATGCACCAAGGTGCCTTAATACAGCTATATAACAAACTAACATAAAAAAGCTTCATAATGTGTGGTAAGTGACAATATTCTGAAGCAATTAAACATGGCTCTTATTCATACTACTTTATATAAATACAAATGAATATATTTGGCTTTGCAATTTTTAAAAAATCTAAATTTGAAAGGTGTAGCATTCTGATAGCATCATTTTAGGTTGCTGGGTTTTGTTGTTGTTTTTCTTTTTTAAGGAAAGATATAGTAATATAAATGAGGAAAATGAATCAAGCAATAAGAGAGAGCTCTAGTAAAAGAGAGTCCAGCCAACATTCCCACCCATACAGGAGTCCCAAATTGCAAGGATGACCCTTAGGGTTTTGTTATGTAGAAGTTTACATCAGGGTGACTTTTTGCAAGGTCACAGTCAGTGAGGAAGGTCAAGGTGCAGTGGAGAGACTTACATTTTCCCTTTTAAATCCAGAATAAGAGTAATTAATCCTTAAGCTGTGCAACTAGACTTCAGCAAGTAGGTACTCCTCGCCAATTTCTAGGTTTAAGCTGAGATTGTCACTGTACATTAAAGTTGCATTCTGCACTCTCAAAAACAATTTTCTCACCTGCTTATTAGCTAGCTGTGTGACCCAGGCCATTTAGTATCTCTCAACCTTACTTTCTATATTGAGCAGTAGGAATAATACCCAGGGTTCTTCCCAGGGTTGCTGTTAGGACTGAATGTGTTCGTCTGTGCAAATCAGTCTAGCACAGCGGCAGGAAGAGAGGGGCCTCACCAAATATCACTTCTCCACCTTTCCCATGAATGCTCATGCTTGGTTATTGGACATAAGGCATGACTCAAACATATCCTTGAAGGATCTTGGAGCTAACTCTTTCTGTTAAGAGTTGAAAAGTTTGTTTTAAATACAATCACACTGTACCTTCACCATAAGCCTTGTTGATTGGATTAGGCTTATGCATAAAATAGCACAATCTCACATAAGACATGTAAGTGTTGTATGTTACCTGAGTCAGGATGAGCTAAAATATATTGTAGCAAGAGTCCCCATACCCCCGTGGCTTCTACAAACATGGGTTTATTTCTTGCTCATTTCCATCTGGGATCAGCTGGGAACTTTGCTTTGTGTGGCCTCACTCTGGAACAGGGCCATGGCAGAGGGAGATTGGTCAATGGGAATCACACACTGACTACGCTCTTACAGCTTACAGTCTCACTTCTACACTGGCCTAAAGTGAGCAAGTCACATGGCCATACCTAACTTCAAGGGGGATGAAAAAAACTACCACCTGCCTGGAACCAGAAATATTTGGAGAATCACACTGATGACTACCACAGGGATCTTTACAGTTTACAAAGCATTTGTCACAATGATTGCCCAATTCTCAAAATATCCGAAGTAGCAATTAATTAATTATATGTGATAATTCAATTATAAGGAGTCAGCAAACACCAACAAAAACAGAGAAAACCCAATGTAAACAGTTTGGGCAACTCTGCCCACTATTCTGAGTGAAAGTGCCTCCAGCTTATGAAACGTTGAACTTGCTGTTTCCTCAAGACGTGTCTGCCTCTTGAAGTATGTCTTTGGTAATGAGTGGGATTCTCATTTTGATTGATATTCTCTAGTAAATGGCCTCTGAATGAAGGCCAACTATATCAATTCTCAGCTTAAAAACTGTGATCTTTCAATACTGAAGGAAAAACTGGCCATTTTTTTTTTCTTGAAATAGCCCAGCATGCATCTCTAATACAGCACCTTCTTGGGGAGATTTAATTTGGACTATATAATGATTTTTGCCTTAAGGTCTGACTTCAGAGTCTGACCCCTGGGTGAAAGATGAGACTTCACTTTATCCCTCTCCAAAAGATGAGGGAATGAACAAAGGCTCAGCAGTCAAATAACAAGGACACTGAGGAAGGAAGCGGCTAAAATCCCCGGCTCCTCAAGGCAAGTCCCCTGTGAAGGGATAGCTTAAATGCATCTCAAGAATTGTGTGGCCCTCTGGGTCTGGCCCCTGGCTCAGTATTTCACCCACCTCTTCCACCCTCAAGATCAAAGTGTGAGGCAGGAGGCTAAGAATAGTCTCTTTTCTTAGTTAATCCTGGCAAGGAAGTGTTCTGGTTTCAAAGCCTGACCACTGGGTGTCAGGCTTAAGGGGGAAAGAAAATAGAGATGGTTTATCAACCCCACTTAATTATGCCAATAGAACCCAAGTGGGATTTGCTAAAGGATAAAAAATTGGCTGGCCCAAGTATGTCAATATGCCGGGGAATGCTCACTAAACTTTCACTCATCTGATTAAATCAATAAATATTTATCTTTTCTACATCTGTAGGAATAATTCATTAGATAGCACAGTGCTGTGCCCCTAATCCTCTCTTGATTTAAAGATTAAAGGGGGGGACTTCCCTTGTGGTCCAGTGGTAAAGAATCTGCCTTACCATGCAGGCGACGCAGGTTCGACCCCTGGTCAGGGAAGTGAAGTCCCACATGCCACAGGGCAACTAAGCCCTCCCACCACAACTAAGAGAGGGAAAACCTGCACGTCACAACTAGAAAGAAGCCAGTGCGCCGCAACGAAAGATCCCACGTGCCGCAACTAAGACCTGACACAGCCAAAAATAAATTAAATAAATAATAAATCTTAAAAAAAAAGATTAAAAGGGAGTGGCCAATTTCTGTATCAAGCAATTCTAGAGACAGATCACCTGAAAGCTTCCTGCAACAAAACACCTGAGAATGCAGAAGAAATATAACAAGATCTTTTAAAATGCGTAACAGAGCACAGCAGGAAACAGGGGAAATCCCCAAGATGGGGATGGGAGGAAGCAACCGACAATTCAAGGAAGGATTAGGTGAGTGGGTACACTTTGACATTTGCCAGACTTGGCAAGACAAGGACGGGAGGAATGGGACTAAGGGGTGGAGCACAACTGTGATTTCTACATAAAGCCTTGGCCTTCAAAAAAGCAAGTCTCTAGTGGCACAGATATGACAAGTTCAGTTCAGTTTTGCACTGGCTGGGGGTAGGGTAAGGTGTTAAGGGAAATAACAATGCTGTAGAGATAACTGAGCTCTCCCTGCTCAGTTATCTGCTCTCCCCACCCTTTACCTCCACCTTCAAGGTTTGGAACCCAGGTCTCACTTAGGCTTGAAATCTTGGGCAGGTTACATAACCTCACAGCACCTCATAAATTTAGTTTATGTTAAGTGCTTAATTAACACAGTACTTGGTACATAAAAGTACTGTTCAAACATCGTAGGGCAAATCAAAATGTGTTTGATATGTTTTTCTTCCAGAGTTCAACATATTTTTCCTTAAGAAAAAGTCAAAAAACGATTTCTTTCCTTAAGTTAAAAAATAAAGAAGTCAAACTTTTCATTATTTGAAAACTGAACGAAAAAGAAGTACACTCCATCTTTAGTTGTAAAGGACCAAGATTTCACATGCTTATACGATGCTAATCAAATTAGAAAAAAATAGCCTGACATCAGCAAAGGTTTGCAACTCCCTCCACAATGAAATTACTAAAATAACACACACACAAAATGTTTTAGTAACTATTATCCAAGTTCCCTTAATGCCACTGGCATAGTTTAAAAACCGTTTTTATTTGGGAAAAGAAAGAAATCAAAAGGGATTATAGGGCTTCCCTGGTGGCGCAGTGGTTGAGAGTCCGCCTGCCGATGCAGGGGACACGGGTTTGTGCCCTGGTCTGGGAAGATCCCACATGCCGCGGAGCGGCTGGGCCCGTGAGCCATGGCCGCTGAGCCTGCGCGTCCGGAGCCTGTGCTCTGCAACGGGAGACGCCACAGCAGTGAGAAGCCCACGTACAGCAAAAAAAAAAAAAAAAAAAAAAAGGGATTATAAATATAAAAGCCACCATGTACATAATTGCACAGGGGGGAAAGCCCTCACTTGGAATGAGGAAACAAAGTTAACAAACTGAATGACCTTGAAGCAAACTTGGTTATTTCAGGGCCTTGATTTTCTTTGAAAATGAAAATTTGGAATCAATGGCTTGAGGTCCCTTCCGGCATTTCCTTTGATTTTGACGGCTGCTGCAACGGCGACAGAAGTTAGCCATTTGGCCCTCCCATTCCACAAAAACAAAACACGTTATCATTTTAAGAGTCAAAGAGTCAAATTCTTGTTTTGAATTTTAAAGCACTACATGACTGCTAAGGTTAAAACTCCTCTCTTTCAAAAATCGAAAAGGTTGAATCATCAGAGGATAAAACCCATCACCACTGAAAACCAAAGTGGATTTTCAACCTAGTAGAAAATCTGAATTGACAAAGCATGCAAAAATTAGCTCAAATAGCTGCAGCCTTCCTCCATGAGTATCCTGGTAAAGGCTTAGTGGTTTAAGTGTTTATTGTTTATGCTGCAGAAAGCAATGAGGCTGGAAGCATGAATGTAATATGCCCAGAAACTAGAATCTTCAACAGGGAAAGAGTTTTCTTCAAATAAAAATAACACAACTAAAAAATTCCAAATTCTTCATCAAAAGGTTTAATTTTTTTCACAGGATTCTTTTTTTGGGGGGGAGGGGTAACATGGGAGCAAACCACCAACTGTCAGTCATGTAATTCCAAAATTCCTGATATTTTACAGTCACTGGATTTACATACATTTGTAAGTGATGTTTCTCCACATACACATACAGTGAAAGACACTGTCCAAATAACTTTTGATGTAAAGTAGAACTTCGAAAGAGAAATCACTTAAGAAATCAAATCTTATATAGTAGAAATACTTTAAGCACAGCATTCACACATTTGACGGTAGATCCCAAATGCTTATCTAAACAGAGGGAATGCAATTAAGCTGCCTTCACTCAAAATGGTGCCAGAGGGCAACTACCCCATTTACTAGCCACTGATAAGTCATGACAACACTATTTCACAGCCTGTCACCATACTTCTGAAGCCCCCCACCCCACCCCAGGATTCAGGATTTCCTCAACACTAGGGACTTATCTCAAAAGCCTTAGTTCAGAACAGTAAAATAAATAAAGATCGCAATGCCACATTCAGAAACTAGGTAATGGCTTGGAAGCAAAAAGGGGGCGGGGGAGAAATGAGGAACTGTCACTTATCTGTTTTTCTAAGTTTTCTATTTTTTAATAAATAGCAAAACTAAACTTAAAACACTAATTTAAAAAATAAATCTAGCAGACTTAGAAATTCTGTGGGAAACCCAATGGCCATGGAAAACTTTTAGACCACTTACTAGTAGGTCTTTCTTCAGATATATTGTTCAGACATAATTTAGTAATATATATGAACATGGTTATAGTATTTATATTTACTAACGAGAAGAACTTGGCAAAAGACACCATATTCCTTTTCACAATAAAAGTTTTGAAAGGATTCTTTAGATATCATACGTATACAAAAGCTATTAGTATTCATTTTTACTACAAAATAAGCTAATTTCCTTACTTATACCATTTAAATATTATTTTTCCCTCTTCCCTTATGGAACTGGGGGGAAAATACTACAGAAGAAAAACAACTGACGTTTCTGCTAAATAGTTCAAAAAGTCTTCCGTAAGTCTAAACACCTGCTCCTGCTTGCCTAGCTGGGTCTAAACCCTGTCAGGAGACTAAAAAAGGAAGGTCAAAAGAAATAAGGTCTCTCCCTGGAAACCTCTACTGGACCCTCTGAGAGTGCATGACATCCTGAGTTTCTCTTGTAGACAAATACTTCAGGCATTTATTGTAATCAGATACTGACTTCAGTAGATTACAGCACAGGATCTATAAACAATCACAGACACTACACTATTAATTCATAAATATAACGTGGATTATCCATGAAAAACTTGTGATTCCTTTCAATACATTCAATACGTTCTTTCGGGATACTTCCCTGCAAGCATCCCCTGGCATATAATAAGGAAAAGAAAGCACTCAGGTTACTTAAATCTTCTTGTCATATTCACAGTAGTATCAATGTTTTTACAGGGGAATCTCTTTCCAGGTGACTTTAGCTAAGAATCCTAAGAGTCAGGGACTAATAAACAAGACAGACCTCTGGAAGGCGGTCACAATAAATATTTCAAAGTTCGTGTAAAGAATGGAGCTTTACTCAGGCCCCACGAAATACCCAATCACAATGGAATAGGAAAAGTTGCTACTTACAGGCATCCACTGGACCAGGTGTTAGTTATATACTATTTCATTTAGTCAACCCAATCCTTTGGCAAAGTATTATAACCAATTTCCCTTAACAAATGAGGAAGCGGTTAGGTAAGTCTCATCCAGTATTTCAAACCCCATCAATCTGTTTCTAAAGCTCATTACACGATATTCCTACCCCATATTCCTCGGATAATCTGGTTTCTAGTCTGGTGGTTAAAAAAGGAGTAGGCATTCTAAGAAGTAACCCCATCACCAGTGAGGAAGCAACAATGCAGTAAGAAAAGCAAACACAAGAAAGCAAGCCACAGTGGTTAGATTTTTTAAATATCTGCTGAAACGTTACTGCATACCACACCTAATGTTAGGTACTAGGGACACAGTGACATGTGACACAGGCCCTGCCCTTAAGGAGCTCACAGCCTATCAGAGAAAAACAGCCTTAAATACTCAATACTCCAAGGACAGAAATGGGTAAGACAATCATCATAATGGCTCGAAATCACAGGGAAAAGCAGTTTAGCGTGAATTAAGCAGGAGGGAACATGATTCACTTCGGTTTGGAAATATTTCTCATCCCCAAACTAAACAAGTAACTTTTGGATTACGTTCACTTCACACTAGCGTATCACTGATCCACTTTAAAAACAAGAAATAGTTGCAGTGAAAATCCATACTACAATAAAGCAAGTTACTGGTTTAAAAAAAAAATCCCCTGAGACCCTTGTAGTACCACTCGAGCAAGAGGAGCACCAGAATGCAGTAAAGTTCCTTTTCCTATTTCCTTGTGAACATTACACCAGAACGGAAAACCAGATCCACCTTGCTCACACATGTGCCTATACATAATGTGGATAATGTTCTAAACTTAACGTGAGATCACAATCTGAGAACCATGCAATCAATCAGGGACTCCAACCAGGCTTTATATATCCAAGCTCCCTAGTACACAGCTCAGGGGAAATGCATCAAGCAGTGCAGGGAGCCCTTAGGCTGCCAGAGGAATGCCAGTTCCGCTGAGTGGCCACGTGACCTTGGACCTCAGTTGTTCTGGGGAGGAAAAAAAGGGGAGGGGGGGAAAATGCAGTCTACCCTAGAGGTAGGAGATTGAGTTCTGATCAAGGACTCTTCAGAGTTCCTACGAATTATTTTAAAAGTTGCTATTGATTGCTTTCTCTTTTCCTCCACCATGCTCCCATCATTTCTACTGCCTTCAGTCTACCTGTTTCTTAGTGAAAACAGGACAATAACTGTCCAAGAGAGCTGTTCATGTAAAAGTCCTCTATACTAAAAGATATCCAATATTACCTTTCTCTATAGTAATTACACAAACTGTGGGAAATTTGGGCTTCAACGACTTTTCTTAACCCTGATAAACAAAATACCTTGTACCAAAACTGACACGAGCGGATCCCAAGCATCACATTACTTTAAGAAGACATCTCTAAAGCAATCAGGACTTTCTGTACAAACTCCTGTTTCTCTGAGGTAATTAAACATCTCTAATAAAGGCAAGGAAAAAACAGAATCAGGCATTCAAAGCTTAAAAAACACCTTTAAGTCATCGGTCCAGCCTCTCTCAAATGTAAAAAAGGTAAACAATAAGAAAATAAAATGTAAACTATATTTTAAATTACAAAAATTTCATTAATATAATTAATCATGGGAAGTCATGATAGCACAAAGCAGCCAAATATAAAGCTTTTAAGAATTTCTAAGTCAATACTTTACAAAACAGTCTTCAGTACATATTTTTGTACTAAGGAGAACTGAGGCTGTACAATAAAAAGCAAATATACTAAAGTAATACCATACGCTAACTACTGCAATTCAGAAATGAAATTCTAATCATTTCTTCTACAATTTACTGCACAAATTTATCTATCATTCCTTAAACATTAAAATGTTTCCCTTGTAAAGAAGAATGTTAGCACTGGTAAATTCTCCCTGTGAGTCAAATACTAGGTTCTTTGACAAGGTACTATAATATATAATAGAACTAGTGCCAAAGAGCTGAAGTATTCCCCAGCATCGGACCTTAACAATTCTACTTCTTTATGTGATCTAAAATAAACAACACTCACCTCTGTAAGCATTAAAATAAATTTCCACTAGCATGCCTCTGATCGTGCCTCAGATTTGGCTAAGTCAAAATTTCTTTCAACTGCCAACAATTCTACATATGAATAACAAATTAAGCTGAAATTAAGACACCTCTCAGCAAAAACATGACATCTATTACCGAGTGTAGACTGTGTTCACCAATGCCATTAACCAAAAATCACAAGAAAACAAGGCATAAGGAAAATTCACTGCTACTTGATGAGTTTACGGGTATAGTTGCCATCCAAATCTAAATACATGGAATGCATTAAACTCTAAGTATAAAGAACGTCTGCTTTGCCTAAATTTTTTTTTTTTTTTAATGGCAAGATCTTAAAAGACTTTACCACTTTCCTCCATGCCTACTATAACCATCCTCAACCTGGGGCAGCCTTCTCCCTGTTTTCAGTTCCCAGGCTACAGACCACAGAAGAGGAACCTGAGCAGAGTGAATTTACTATCAGATTCCTAAGATCTAAACCTGCCCATGACGAAGGCATCCCTTTGATGATCCTTTGCTTACTCACAATCAAACCACTTACCAACTCTGTCACACATTACTCCCTTCCCTCAAGCCTAAACTTGATCTCCAGTGCACACTAAGATCAATACATTCCCCCACCCCCATCAAAACAGAGGCATTTAGGGCTTCCCTGGTGGCGCAGTGGTTGAGAGTCTGCCTGCCGATGCAGGGGGACACGGGTTCGTGCCCCGGTCCGGGAAGATCTCACATGCCGCGGAGCAGCTAGGCCTGTGAGCCATGGCCGCTGAGCCTGTGTGTCCGGAGCCTGTGCTCCGCAACGGGAGAGGCCACAGCAGTGAGAGGCCCGCGTACCGCAAAAAAAAAAAAAAAAAAGAGGCATTTGAGTTAGGGTCCCTTAACCCTCTCTTCTATCTTCACCTTAGTCTAAGGAAGTTTTCTCATTTCCTAGGCTACCACCACCAAGCTTGGCCTCAACCCCAGTCTCTCTTAAGACACAGGTCCAGGTTTTCCCTAAAACGGTTAAGCTGGGTCCCCTTCTTTTAATATCCCTGCCCTCTTGATCTCAATCCTAACCATGCAACTTCTTGTAAAAAGTAGCCTTGGCAAGCTTTTCCTAGTTCAAAACCCTCTCTCTCTCATTCAACAATGCCTAACAGAGGGCAGGTTGGCCATGCAAGGGACTCAGGCAAACTGAAGAAAATGTGCCTCCCTGCAGGGGCCAGACACAAACCCCACTGCGGATTACTGAGTGCCACGCTAAACATCAGGTAGGCCTGTCCTTGCCTGACCTATGAATATTTTGAAAAAACCTTATGTGATCATCTTTCCCTTTCTAAACAATGGTTCTACTTGGTTTGAAACACCCCACGGTCACATAAAACAGATGAGCAGGCTGAAATCTGGCTCTTTGGGCTACCCATTTGCAGCCTCTGCCTTAAACACAAACTGGTTAATCCAATGATTTTGTAGATTCACAATTCTCATCTACCCATGAAAGTGCACTATCTAAACTGTTTTATTTCTTGGTTTTTCACCTCTCCAATTCCCTTATTGTAGGTTCTATACTTGTAACCTCTGCCATTTCTCTCTCTACGTGGCAACTAGGATCACAGTAAAATGATCTAAAGCCTAGATTCGCAGTTGGCACACCAAACCATTTCATTCACTTGTACCCTAAACCAGCTATCTTTAATGACTCCTTTGCTTTATGTCACTACTTTCTCTTGCCCTTTCACTCTTCTTCTTCTGTTTGGGTTCAATCTTCTTACCTGGATTATAATGTTCTAAGTGGCTTCAGTGTCCCCCACTACTTCCAATCTATCCTCTATAGTGAACTCGGATCCACTTTTTTTTTTTTTTTTTTTTTTTGCGGTACGCGGGCCTCTCACCATTGTGGCCTCTCCCGTTGCGGAGCACAGGCTCCAGGCGCGCAGGCTCAGCGGCCATGGCTCATGGGCCCAGCCGCTCCGTGGCATGTGGGATCTTCCCAGACCGGGGCATGAACCCGTGTCCCCTGCCATCAGCTGGCGGACTCTCAACCACTGGCCACCAGGGAAGCCCCTCGGATCCACTTTTAATCTAGCCTTTAAAGCCCTCCACAACTCAATCCCTACCTAAATTCACAGCCTCATCTGACCTCACTCTATAGCGTATACATCATGCTCCAGCCAAAATGGCATACTTGCTGCCCCCTTAACACACCATCAAAACTGGCCCCTAATGCCAAGAGCACAAACCATTAAAGGGGAAAAAAAAAAAAAGGATAAATGGGGACTTCATCGGTATTTAAAAGTTCTGCTTTTTGAAAGACACCCTTAAGAAAATAAGTCAACAGGCTGGGAAAACATTTGCAAAACATATATCTCATCAAGAACTTGGATCCAGAATACATGAAGAACTCAACAATAAAACTAATTATAAAAAGGGCTAAAGATGTGACCAGTCACTTCACCAAAAGAGATGTGAATGGCAAACAGGCATGTGAAAAGATGTTCAACACCACTAAAGACTGGTCGTGCAAATTTCATCACAGTGAAATGCAAATGGAAACCATAATGAGGGACTACATACCTACTTAAATGGCTAAAATTTTTTTTTTAAATGGGGGACTTCCCTGGAGTTCCAGTGGTTAAGACTCCGAGCTTCCAGTGCAAGGGGTGAGGGTTTGATCCCTGGTTGGGGAACTAAGACCCCACGTGCCGCTCAGTGTGGCAAAAAAAAAGGGGGAGGGTGGTAATTACAAAACATTGGCAAGAATGAAGAGCAACAAAACACACACTGATGGTGGGACAGCAAAGTAGTACAGTACTTTGAAAACTGTTGGGCAGTTTCTCATAAAACTAAACATGCGTTCCTAGGTACTTACACAAGAGAAATAAAACCCATGTCCACGCAAACACCTGTATGCAAATAGCTTTACTCATAATAGCAAAAGCTGGAAATAACTCAACCTTCCAGCAACAGGTGAATGCATAAACAAATATGGTACATACATAATGGACTACTGAATATACCTATATATGCAACATGGATGATCCTTAAGAGCATTATGCCCAATGAAAGAAACCAGACACAAAAAAACTACAACCAGTCTGATTGCATTTATGACCTTCTGGAAAGGGCTAAACTAAAAGGACAGAAAGTCTGTGCACTTGCAAAGCTCTTGGGAGTTGAGCAAGGGGATTAGTGAACAACAGGACAGGGGGAAACATTTTTGGGGTGATCAAAATGTTGTGTATCGGGCTTCCCTGGTGGCGCACTGGTTAAGAGTCTGCCTGCGGATGCAGGGGACACGGGTTCGTGCCCCGGTGTGGGAAGATCCCACATGCCGCGGAGCGGCTGGGCCCGTGAGCCATGGCTGCTGAGCCTGCGCGTCCAGAGCCTGTGCTTCGCAACGGGAGAGGCCACAACAATGAGAGGCCCACATACCGCAAAAAAAATAAATAAATAAAATTTAAAAAAATGTTGTGTATCGTTTATGGTGATGATTACACAACTGTATAGATCTGTCAAACTTCACCGAACTGTAGACCTAAATCAACAAGGCAGTTTGCTGTATGTAAATTATACTTCAATTAAAGCAGAACAACTGTCTCTGGACCATGACTCTTGGCCTGATAATGCTGTTAATTGTCTAAGAAATACTTAGTGCCTGTTGCAATCCTAATAATTGTTTGATGTGCAACTAAACCACAAAATTTCCTGATTACTTAACCCCAAAGTTGCAAATGGCTGCCTAGAATCCAGCTTTAAGAGTGAAGAAAAAAAAAATCTAAAATTTATAATAGGGAGATTTAACACATAAATTCGAATTTCCAGCTTGGTTTAAAATACCATCAGGCAAAAAAACCAAAACAAACAAACAAACAAAAAACACCATGAGGCACTGTCACATGACAGAGCCAGGGATGTGAGCTTACCCCAGTCCTTAACCACTTCCAATGGACTCACACTTAACCATTTAACTTACTTGGCTGCTTATTTATCTCACTTTACTCAATACTTGACTAATTAATCCTTAACCCATCCTTCCTTTCTGATACCTATAGCTCTTTACCACATTCATCATACCTTGCTTTGTATTATGGATCTTTGAACACATTTTTTTTTTTTTTTTTTGCGGTATGCGGGCCTCTCACTGTTGTGGCCTCTCCCATTGCGGAGCACAGGCTCAGCGGCCATGGCTCACGGGCCTAGCCGCTCCGCGGCATGTGTGATCTTCCCGGACCGGGGCACGAACCCGCATCCCCTGCATTGGCAGGCGGACTCTCAACCACTGCGCCACCAGGGAAGCCCTGAACACATTTTTAAAATCCCAACCAGACCATAATTCCAGACGGTCTCTGAATTATCAATCTATTTTTATAGACTCACACAATGCCTTCCAGAGTTGATACTTAATAAAATGAACAGTGATCGGTATTACAAAGTGATGTATACAAAAATTCTATGAAAGAATACCAGTAACAATACAACTTCTATCAGGGAGAAATGTTAAAAACAAGTTATAAATGTAGTTTTCCCATGAGTTCTCAATCAGGTTCCATTTACTACAGTCTATTATTAACTATAAATGAAGACTGTACAAAAAATAGCATCTTTTCAAACAGAATAAAACAGGCCCACGTATTAAAAGAATGCAAGAAACCTGCCAAATACAAGTAACTCCTAGGTTTGGGTTAAACTTAGCATATGACTGATAACAGAGGCTGCTTTTGCTAGGCTAAGTTCAAACACTTTAGAAATGAGCAATTAACAGTCCAAGCTAGAGAATTCACAGTAAGTCAAACAGGAAAGTTCCCAAAATCTAGCCAGTGTATATCAACAGAAGTACTTAAAAGTCACTACAGCAGTAAGTTCTCAATAAACACATTTGCCTTGATGATGGCAAGATAACTATCTAACCACTTGTATGATGGTTATCTTTTACCTATGGATACAACATCCACCTATTTTATCCATAAGTATGGTACGAGGGCACCTCTAAAAATGCCTAGAACCAGACCACAATCCCCTCCTCTACTTTCACTAATACAGGGTAATATAATCAAGTTGCATTAACAGAAGCAATGGCATGTCTGGTCCCCTGGGAGATACAAGTTCCACGGCACTTTGCCCAGCTTAGACCACAGTATTGACTACAATCCAGAGAACACCCAGCAGAGGTTAAGCAGGAACATTCATGATATCTAGAAACCGTATCAGAGGAAGGCTGAGGAGGAAAACAGGCTATACAGTCTAAATAAGAATAAAGGAAGGTGACAGTTAACTCAAATAACTAAATGGCATCATGCAGAAGAACAGCCAGACTTATTTAACTTTACTCTAGAAGAATTAAAAACAATTAGTTACAGTGAAAGAGTATTCAGCTCAGCATTTCTCAGAGAACTATTAAGATGTCTTCTAAAGTAATGGTTTTGCTCTGAAGTATCTGAGCAAAGGGGATGGCCATTAAAATTATTCAGAAAAGAATCCCAACTATTTGTAGGTACCTTACAAACCTAAAATTCTAGAACTAAGTCATATACTATATTAAAAATTCAGCATAGAATCCTTTTATTTTTGCAATTCTAGCTAAATGGACTGATTACAGGGTATGTATTTTATCCTGCCCTATACCCCCAAGTTGTGTTCATTTCCTCGGCCTTTACAGGCAAATGTTCTACTTGCTGATCGTCTTCCTTCCTTATGCTACATATTCTGCACTCTGTATCTAGGGGTTCTGTATCCATGGTTGGTTGAATCTAGGGATGTGGGACCTGTGTTTACAGAGGGCCAACTGTACTATGCCATTTTATATAAGGGACTTGAGCATGCACGGATTTTGGTATCCACAAGGGGTCCTAGAACCAGTTCCCCACAGTTACTGAGAATGACTATATTCACAACAAAAAGCAGTTCTACTTATTTTAAACTGAGAGGTAAGGAGACCTCTCCAGAAAATCTTCAAAAAAGATTTTCTGAATTACTATGGAGGGAATTTTAATAGTTTGGTAGGCATGATAATAGGGAATAAAAAAAAACTCGGTTTGCTCTGTTTCCAGGCAGCCACTCCCAATGCACACTCATCACTTACAAGATACAAACAATACCAGCGATTCCCAGAAACTCTGCCAAATAACTACCTAACATTGTTCTACATATCGTTCTATAGCTTGTTTCTCTATAAGAAAACCTAATGGTCGAACTCTAGATTTTAAAAAGCACAAGGTTAAAAAACACACACAACACACTGAGACCTATTTAAAATTGGATAGATGGCCAGATTATAAAGATATGCAACTGATTTACCAACTGTATACTGTGGTATAATTTTAACAGATAATATATTACTTTGGCAAGACCTACCATTTTAGTGAAAACAGTCTTATCAAGTGCCTAGACTTTCTTAACCTAAAAAAAAATGCTAGCATATAATATTGCCAATAGTTAACGTAGGATAAATTTTTAAACAATTTAAATGAAACCTAAAATATTACTTCAGCATGTAAATTACTCCATGGGAACAAAATTAAGCACTTAATAGAAGCATATTAACTCTTTCAAACCACTAGGCATCATTTAACAATAACAGCTACCTACACTGAGAAGTATCCCAGTAACCTGAAATACCCTTAACTTGCCCAATTAACTCCCTTACACCACATACTAGTTATATGCCTCAAAGTATATTTAAATCCCAACTATGTACACCTATAAATTTACCATTTAAATATTTTTAAAGAGGGGAGAGGGAGAAGAGGCAAGTCCAGACATTAATGAGTACAGTATTTACTCTTCAAGTAAAAGGAACTGATTTACTAAGAACGCTTTGATGGGTCACACCCTAAAGACGGGTTGCATCTAAAGACCCTTTGAT
Source organism: Hyperoodon ampullatus (assembly GCF_949752795.1). Taxonomy (NCBI): domain Eukaryota; kingdom Metazoa; phylum Chordata; class Mammalia; order Artiodactyla; family Ziphiidae; genus Hyperoodon; species Hyperoodon ampullatus. The sequence continues at coordinate 176,392,367 of NC_136914.1, forward strand.
GGGTCATTTGTGGTTAAAAAAAGGGTTTTTAACTTGTCTGTGAACTGTTACAGAGAATGGAAAGTTCACATTTTAACACACTAATTACTTTGTACATTGCATAAAACACCCAACACTGAGAATTTAGTAAAACTGACCAAGATCTATAATATCATTTCCTATTGTCTATTTAATACAAACATTTGTTTCAGTGACTAGAGTGCTTAGGATGGTCTAAGTAAAACAAAAACATCTGCTAAAAATGTGGTAACAAAATAATAAATAATCAGTCTTATGGAACGAACTTTAAGATGAAGAGAAAACTATCCTTTTATTATTCTGTCTTTGGGGATCCATTTCTGAGCAAAAACTACATACTTTATCCCATTAGATCACATCCTGACCTAACAAAGTGCTAAACTATGTTCTTTAAAACATTGCTGTAACGACTACTTTAAAGAGCAACCCTGTGGAAAGATGCTGAATATGTAATCATAGTACACTTACAGTTTAAGGAGAGAAAAAAAAAAGTCCCACACTGGGGAAGAGAAGAAGCCATACTTAAAGAGACTAGAACAAAAATATCAAAGTGCTGTGGCCAAAATTAGTATAAATAGACTTTATTGAAGTCAGTGCCTCTGTACTGAGACAGAAGATTGTGTCTACATAAGCACAAGTTGTAACATTTCACAACTTCTAAAAGGAATGTCAACAATTACAACGATCATGCATACCATGGTCGATAATCACATTTTAGAAGCATTTTCAACCATTTCTAAAGAAATGCTTATAACATTGTTATATATAGAACTACTTTCAATAAACTGCAAAACATTGATCGACTTTTCCAGTATGAGCTACAGTGTCAACACAAAAGGGAGGCATAAATGTTTAATTTATGAAATCAGAATGGAATATTTACTGTAAAGAAAAATTAAAAAGCTTTCAAATAAAGGCCATTATTGAACCAACGTGAAGAGCACAACTTGAACTTTTGAATTCATTCATCTTTTAAAGCTGTCCTCTGAATAACTTCAGTTCTAAGCATTGAATTCAGTACTGTGAATATTCCTTGGATTGCAGTTTGGCAATGATGCGGTCCAACTGTCTCTTTGCTTCACACTGTGGGAAATTGCTCATGTCATAATATTGAGGGGCAATTTTCACCAACCTGTCCAGAAGGGGGGGAAAAATTACCAAATTAACAATTAAAGTACTGGAGTTGCTAATGGGATAGGCATTACTCATTAATATACTGATAAAGAAAGGCAAACCTACAAATCCAAATCAATGTTAAAATTACAAGTGCCTAATCGTTATAAACACCACTTTTGATATGGATGTTTCTAATAAGCTGTAAATTTCCTGATGGTGGACTTTCCATAAACTTAAAAAAAAGATAAATTCTTATAAAAAATTCTTTCTTTACATTAATACAAAGATATTAACATAAGGTCATTCATTTCTTCACTCTAGAACACTATTTTGACCAACATCTCTAAGGTTAGAGTACTGAAGGTTCTATACAAGAAACATCCTGGTATTCAAATGACTGGATCTTCTCATTTTCAAAGTTCTAATAACCATAAATATAACTCTGTACCCCAAACAATACACTTGACTGAATCTTTTCTAACATTTAGCCATACAATTTTTTCTCAACAAAGCATTTAAGATAAAATGATAATGTCTTACACAATTTAAGTGTCAAAAGTCATAAATCAGTGTAGGAAAGAAGCCTCAAAGTATATAGCAAGTGACATCAACTAAAATAAGCGCTTCAGTCCCACCATTCTTGGCTGACGTTTCCTATCTTAAGTTACAGAATAGATTCTGGCAAAAAAGGAAAAAAAAAAAAGGACACAAGAGGGAGTGAGGTAGTGAGCTACTGAAGTGGGTGGGTAATTTTGCTTAAAATAAGTCAGTTCTGATTACATTCTGTGAATCAAATATGCAATGATACAAAGAGGTATAGTTTTTAATGCTTGCTTAGCTCCTAAAGCACCAACATATAAATAATGGTTGAGAGCTAATTATAGTGGGACAGAGAAAATATAAAGACTGACTGACTTCTGGAACCAGGAGACTTGAGTTAATCACAACAGCAAGAGAAGGGCTCTAAAGACACTCTTGATATCAGTTAACTGTAACTTTATATTTGGCTCCAAATCCTGCCCATGTCCGTACCAACAATCTCACCGTCCTCTTATCAAAGCAAAGATTTTAAGAGGTAACCATACCATCAGGTCAAAGCTCCATAACTATACACTGGACTATATACCTTATTGATGAAAACACCAAATTCCCCAGAGTGAAACGAAAAACAAGACTCCTTTCAGATTCCATTCTGAGCAAATGGTAACGAAAACTTTTAGAATGAAAGGCGCTGAGCTTACCATTCGGGCTTGATATCTGTACACGTCCGGATGTAATTCTTTGTTGTAAGAACAAACTCATTATAAAGCACCCATTCAGGCTTGTGGTCAAGAACAGTAGAGGGATGCAACTGAACCACCTGGTTATCTTTCACAGTTAAGTAATGCCCTGTTCGTTCTAAATGTGCCACCTGAAACCAAAACCCAGTAAGTTAATACAATACTTCTGATGTGCTAGTTACAGAACAAAAGTGGTGTAAAGCTACCTACATAATTAGGGACAAGCAAGCCTCACCTTTTGCTTTTTATCTGATGGCTATATTTATTTACCACTGCCTAATAAAAGCAGGAATCGGCCAACTACAGCAGGTCAAATCCAACTCACTGCCTATGTTTGTAAGGCCTGTCAGCTAATAATACTTTATACATCTTTAAATGATTAGGGGGAAAAAATCACAAGAGAAACATTTGGTGACAATGGAGTGGAAATCACATAAAATTTACATTTCAGTGAAGTTTTATTGGAACACAGGCATTCCCATTTGTCCAAGGCTGCTTTTGTGCTACAAGGGCAGGCAGAGTTGAATAGTTTTAATAGGGACCTAATGGGCCCAACAAAGCCTAATATATACTATTTGGCCTTTCCTGCCTTAGACTATCTAGAGTAGGTTCTTAACGCCAGGTGACAACTTTGTGGTAGCTGAACAATTACTAAAAGATTCATTATCTACAATCAAACACATCAATTGGTGGCACTCATCTAACATTTAACAAATACCAAAGCAGATGAAGACAGCCCTTTCCAATTCTAGAACTCTAGTAATATAAAGAATATGTGTGAATAATAGAAATGAATAATACATAATAGAAAATAAACTCAATTTTATTCAATAAATATTTACTAAGCACCTACTAGGTGCCAGGTACTACACTGCATGCCCTATTTCTAATAAATTTTAATCTTGAGAGAATTAGAAATCCATAACGCTTGAGTAATAGAGCAAGGCATGAAAATCCTAACTCTAATAAGATCTTTTAAGATGCCACAGTAAACATTCTGTTGCTTTGATTTCAAATACAATGAGCCAATCTACTTTCATTCTGACTCAGTGCATTTAAGTCCATTTTATTTATTGAGCGCATCTGGCCTTAAGGCAGGCCACATCTTGCTTAAAAGACAGAGCCAAAGGAGACAATGAAAAAAAACAAGTGGGATATATAAGAGATAACTAAAACCAATCCCATCCCAAGTAAGGGATTGACTTGTTTTCATCAGAAAAACTTTGCATTTTTAAAAACATAATCTGTTTTAAGTCCCTTAAAATAAATAGTCACTAGATTTACCTGACAAGTTTTACTTCAGCCTCCAATATAAAACACAAAGCTAAATGAAATGTTTTAAATTATTTTTCATCTCTATTACTTAAATCAAAAGACATGCCTGGCTTTCCCAGCACCAAGTGTCTTAAAGACTCCATTAATAAAAAAGTAAGTCTAAAATTGATTTCTATGTAACTGGATCACTAACTATGCCATTTAGTGAATTAATTTAGACACCTAAAAACTTCTCAGTATATCAGTTCATTCAAGAATTTGGACATAAAATTTAAGATCAATATTTATAGGCATTCTTTAACTGAATTTTTGTGTTTACGTGGATTCCAAGGGCTGCTATAGAAAACAAACATTATTATGTAAACATTTAATTATGCACTTCTGTATTATCCACATACCTGCATAAAATACCCAGTAACCAAAGCTTTTCTTATATTAATATAATAGTCCCTGCTTGTAAAGTCAGTACTTCGACGAGGCAAATTAAATCTGTCCATAATTCTCGATAGCTGCTGGCGTACATTGTCTGCTGACATCAGGGACCTGTAGTTAATGAAGTTGTCATAACACCACTGAACCGATTCATGATCTACAAAGTTGGAGGGAGGGAAAATAAAAGGGGACATGAATCATCCAAACAGGTATATTATCTAATTAAAAATGGAAATCACTATAAACAGTAAGCTAAATAATCCAAAAGGGAATAACCCACATCATTTTATAAATTAATCACAATGTTATCAACTTTCCTAAAAATCTGGAGTAAAGTTCAAAATTAGAAATAGCACTAAGGTTTCTGGCTATTGAATGACAAAACAATGGTTTTTGGATAAACTATTTTAATTGTACTGAGTTATTTACCCATAAACATCCACCTGATTGTTTTCCATAGTCTGACAGGGGTGGGTTGAGAAAATTTGGGAAAATGCCATGTCTTTCTCATTTTCAAAGAAAAAACAAGCTTAGATTAAGACTATCAAATACAATTTAAAAGTTATAAAAATGAACTTCAAGTGACTATTGTGTGCACCCCAAACTTAGTGTTTAGAAGTTTTACTGTGACCCACGTACCTCTTAGTGGTTTAAAATACAAGTAACATAGTTTACAAGGATGTCTGGAACACTCATTCTTATGTTTAATAAACAAAGCTTATATCAAAGCACTTAAAGTAATTTCACTACATGTATTTTATTTATTATCAAAGGGATCTTTCTCCATTGCTTAATCCTTCCAACTAACCTAGAGATGCTCATATAAGAGCTCAAACTGTAGCATCATGTAAAATATCACACAGTGTCATCTTTATGTCTCAAAGACAGTCACAATGGAAAACTGCATTATTTACTTCAGAGGTCCTTGGATAAATAAATCTAAGAGGGTTATTCTGAAATGGGGGGGGTCCTTAAAAAATTACAACTATGATGATCCTTTTCCAGCTATGTGATGTAATCTTTGGCATAGTCCTTTCTCCTTGGTTCTAGGATTCTAATTGTAATATATATATTCTTAATAGTTTGTCAGAGGAACAACAGGTATATTAATAAATGTTTATCCATTACAAAATGCAGCCACATTTCAGAAACAGGGTAGGTGGATAGATGGGGTAGTAAATGACCTTTAAATTGAAGAACTGACATGTTAAAATGTCCATTAACTAACCCATCTGGAATGAAAAATAAAAGGTATCCAACTGAACATACTGACATTTAAAGCAAAGCACTGAGTAGCTTCAGAGATGAAACAAAGAAAGTATGTGTTTAATGAAAGGTAACGTCGAAACAGACAATAAAAAGGGGGACTTCTTAAAAGGGTTGTTCATTTGCTGACTCTGATCTGGAGTGTAGTGTTTCTGACGTGCTAAACTTTTCACAGAATTCATACACTAAAGAGTAACAGAACAGGAATTTTAAGTTGTCAAGATAAACAAATAGTATCTGATGGTTTTACTATGTCTCTAAATTTTTGAGAAATAGTTTGATAAATGGGAGGAATAAAATCTAAACATGGGAACATTTTATTAAAATAATTCTAGCTATGTATTTCTCACAGTGAAACTACTCTTAAGATCTAAAGCCAAACCATTAGCACAGACACACACAAACACAGAGAAGTTAAGGCACTGCAAAATAACTTAAATCTAGTTCTGTTTCCCAAGTGTTAAAACAAATAGTATAAAGACTGATTTATCTTTACTATGTAATCAATCATTGTCTTTAATGAAATAGATCCTCTTGACTAATATCTGAAATATTTGCTAATATTTGCTAGTTTGCAAATACACAATGTTTCAAATACAACACAGCGTCACTTAAAAAATAGTTAAAACACCCCAAATTCAATAAATGGATATGAAATGTCCAAATATTATGTGGAGATTAAAGTTTGATGTTATTTTTAGAATAGCTCTCCTTATTTGAAAAGGTGGCAGTGATTAAAGGCTAAATGTCCAGTCATTCTGTTTCCTTTGACCTTATTAAGAAAAGCGTATCGAGGAAAAGGTCTAAAACTAACCAACAGCTTACCATCCCTATGGCAATGAGAAGCATTTAGTAGAAAAGGATCATCTATCGAGTGAGTAGATGCTCCCATTCTACTTCATGACACTCCCTCTGCTTAGAATGGGTAGGATAAAGCTTTTATAGGTACCTACTGTTCAATATTTTCCTAGAAAGCTCCCAACTACCAAATATGTGTATAAAGCACAAGCATTCTTTAGCAATTTTATCATTTAAATCTTAAAACTCCTCTAATATGATACTGTAATGTTACATTTATATGTAAAAATGAAAACACACAATTCCATTATAAATCTTAAATTTCATTTTCAAACCGAATTATGAAATCCAAATACAATGCTGTGCTAGTTATCATCAAAAGCTTAAATGACAAAATAACACAACCTAATTTTTAAAGAATTAAAATGTCCTATGAGAGAAATAGGGTTAAAAAACCATGCTGCTCCTACAGAAATCTTTTCATTTCCACTTAAAAACAGTACCTTAATAACGTCAAGGGATTCTGAGAACCAAGATGGGTGTGAATCTGCTCCTTCTCAAGGCAGTTATCACAATCTGTTAATAAGTTACATGTCTGGTGGTCACACAGTTATCAACTAGCATGTGATACAGTTCGCACCACAACAGGAATATAGTGTATTTCTTGAATTGACCTATCCCATCGGGAATAAAGGCTTTAACATTATGCATTACCAATACTGTGGACACAAGAAGGATAAAATTAATTTTCTGAAGTAAACTATGTATTGGCCTTCATCTGTTTCTCAATTACTTTTCATTTACCTCCCTTATCTGCCCCAAATTTCTTAGATCCAGGAAGAGAAGGACTCTACCTTTTCCTTATCTGATATTCATCAATTCTATCAACTCATATCAGAGTTCGTGTGTAAGACACAGATGTGCAATTTGGCTGCTACGGTACCTGTTCCTCATACTGGCCCTCTAGCACTTCTGGACCCTGAATGAATAAATTCACCCCTATCCCCAAAGAGATGTGCCAAAGTCAACAGACTATTTTAAGAGTAGAAATAGGATTTTTTGAGAAATAAAAATGAGATTCAAACAAAACAAGGAGTGCAAAATTTGAATGTCTATATAATAAATTAGGAAGCTAAATTCTTATCAGCAGAAACCACAAACTTTCAGAGTAATTGAAGACACCACGTTCCTGGAAAAGGGTGATGTAGGGCTATCAGTCTCTGATAACGTATCACCCAACAGGTTAACCTACCGATATGTAGAAATCAAATACTTTCAGAATCTATTGCAATTGTTTCCACATTTTTTTTCCCTTTACATTTTCCTCTCATTTAATTTTTATAAATAGTGCATTCCAACAAAAGCATCTGGCAATAACTGTATTATTACCACTATGTTTCCTTGTTTTCAAATAACTGGAAAATGTTTTTCATGTTGCTAAATATTCTCTGAAAACATAATATAAAGCTAGAACAATATTTCATCACATTGCTATAGCATAAATCACTGAACCATCTTTCTACTGGTGGGCATTTAGGTAGTTTCCATTTTCCTTTACTATGATAGATAACTGTGGGATAAAAAACTTGAAACATATCTCTGTCCACAGAATGCTAAAAGAAAATCTCACAGATTATCTCTGGGTCAAAGGGTTTGAGTTTGTTAAGGTTCCTGGTAACATAAAATCTACTGCTTTTCATAAACATAACATAAATTTACATTCCCAGGTCTGCTGTAAGACTGCTCCACTAAACCCACTCCTACACAACTAAAGACTACTTTTCTTTAACCTTTGCCAATTTTATAGGTGAGAAAATGGCACCTCTCAATAACAATGCATTTATTGAACTATAAGTAGAGTTGAATTTCCCCCTCATGTTTATGGACCACTATAGCCTGAGAATGGTCATTCACATTTATAGCCTGTATTTCTATTTTGTTAGTTTACTCTTTTGTAAGAGCTATTAGTAAAAATATTAGACAGTAATAATTCTGTAATACAAAACCATTCACAAAAAATGCAAAATTAAAACAAAAGTATATCAAAATCTGTATGTTCATGGTAAATTTTATACAAGTATTTTATCTTTATTTCTCTATATTTTCCAGCTTTCCAGTGCTTTTCCCCTGGTTATAAAAGTAAACAACTCTGGGGGCTTCCCTGGTGGCGCAGTGGTTGACAGTTCGCCTGCCGATGCAGGGGACATGGGTTCGTGTCCCGGTCCGGGAAGGTCCCACATGCCGCGGAGCGGCTAGGCCCGTGAGCCATGGCCGCTGAGCCTGCGTGTCCGGAGCCTGTGCTCCGCAACGGGAGAGGCCACAACAGTGAGAGGCCCACGTACCGCAAAAAAAAAAAAAAAAAAAGTAAACAACTCTGGAAAAGATGGGCAATTTCTATTTTAAATGCTAGTCATGAGTTTTTTTCTAAAGGATCTCTGGGTTTCTAATGTAAAGTTGTCATGGATAATAAACGAAAGTGAGATGAAGAAACATCTTATATGCTGCAAGTGACATTTAGACAAAAGAGTGCATTCAATCTAATTTATACTTACTTTGTTTAAAAGCGTGGTAGACATTCAGCAGTGTCAGATGATCTCCATCTATGTGGGCAAATCTCATCTTGGCCTCATCTGCGGCTTTCTTGGCCTCCGTGGGGCGAACAAAACACTGTGGGACTAAACAAGGTTGGTATGGGCCCAACACAAACGCCCATATCGATGAGTCACGCATTCACAGATAGAGGAACAAGGCCTAGCTAGGTCAGTTCACAGAGCATAGGGCAGGGCAGGATGGCCTCCAACTGCATCTTGGACTGTTTACTACCTTGATTTGGTACATCAACACCTAACCACATCTGTAAGACAAGAGGGTTTCAAAGCTACAGAGTACCTGATTATTTTTAACTAGATCTAAAAGTAGGCATCAAAACAGCTATTCTGAAGGCCATCAAGATACTAGAAAGCTAACTTATTTCAAAAACCAGTGCCGATAGCTCTACCAATAGCCAGAATTACGGTGTTAATAGCCTTTTAGCTAAATATAATTTTTTAAAAGGCCATCCATTGAATCCGCTGAATGGTTATGAAAGTGATGAAGCTATACTTGCCCACTGCAGGGCTAAAAACAACTTTCCAACCAGTGTACTGCCACATTTCTATTATAATTCTTCCCTAGTGCTGTGGCTATTACCAACTGGTGGGTATCACTATTAGCACTGGTGAGCAGAAGCATATGTAAACATAAAAAATATCATGAAATCTTGGGTTTTGATGATAGCAGTAGTGGTGGAAGGTTAAACCGCCTCTGAATTAAGAAAATTCAAAAAGGCTGGGAATATTCGGCCTAGTTTTCCAGCATTTTAAGAAAAAGATTAGAAAATAAAGTCCCAAGTTCTTTTTTTAAACTGTATTTGAAGACTTCAATATAAAAGCAGAATCCAATATTTTAAAAGTTGACAATTAGTCTGAAACGGTCATTATTTCAAGGGTCATCAAAATATATAACTACAGTATTTGTTTAGAGCCTCAATATTAATTCACATAAAACTTTAAGTTGTTACATACAAAGCGTGTACTATATTTTTTGAGATACAACTTTCCTTAATTCACTTTAGTAATTCCATAGTCATAAAAGCAGTATGAAAATAAAAAGACTTAACAACTTGGGACTTTGTGAACACATTTTTAAAGCTCTTAAAACTTTGTCAATAAAAAAAATTATAAATTATCAGTTCAGATAGAAGATAATGGGAATAATCGACAGTGAGATCAAATACAGTATCAATTACTCTTTGCCATACAGTTTCCCCTTTAAAATGATTCCAAAGAAGCCAAATAGAGACAATGACACATAATCACAGTAAATACTAAGTCTTGCTTAATGTAACTGAAGCAAGGTAATAAATAAAAGTACAGAAACCTCTCATAGCTGTGAAAGTTGATGTGAACTAGCTACCAGAGTTAAATATTGGGTATAAGAAGCACTCCATAAGGCCCCTGATTTGTACTATTTATATCAGGACCTGAAAACTTCAGAAACTCTTTAAATGGAAAACAAAGCATTACAAGCTCAGCAAACTGTTTCAGTTCCATGACTTCTTCCTCACGCTTTAACATTTTCCCCCACAAATGCCATGCTTAATAACCGCTGCACATAAATGTTCACTCTCTTGATGTGCTAAAGATGACCAGTAAACCCTACGTTTTGTAGAACTATTACAAATAAGAGATGTAGTTGGAAGATCTCAACTGCATCATAATGACCAATTTTTTTAAAGGGCTAATTTTCTAAACTCAAACAATGGTAACTGTATAGTATGCCTGATAAGAGAACCTAGAAAAATAAAAACTGGGCAGATAACAAATACACAATCTGTTAAACTCTTGCCCCACACTTTCTCTAAAAACTAAAATGTTGGGTTAACTACAACTGGGAGAATCTAGCAAAAACAACATATAAGAAAAGGCAGACAACAACCTACCACCACCTCCGCAAGAGACTACAATTTCATTAAAATGATTCGATACTGCCCTGCCCATCTGCTCTGAGTCTGATCAATCATAACTCTGCAAAAAAAACATTTTAGCTAGTTCTTAAATTAAAAATTCACACCATTAAAATATACATCTAAACTAAGCCAAAATTTTTATATTTAGAAATTTAAAAAATTTCCTCCTTTAACTACATTTAAGATTTTGAATTATTTGAGGCATTTAATTATAAGTAATACCAATAAACCACTCTATGACTGGAAGTCAATTTTCCCCAGTACTGAAACTATAAGTATTAGAGTACTCTGATAGTAAAAACTTAATACGTTTTCTATTTTTCGCTGCAAGAACCAGTGTATATTTGTATGTTAACAATATTTCTCTTTTTTTTGGAAAATCTAATTTCCAAGTTACTATTTATTTGTGAATTAAGTGTTACTGCTTTTAAAAACAATAGTATTTGTTCAGCTTAATGTTCTAATTTTTTAAATAAGCAATTTTATCTATTAGACATATTTATTTTATCAAGTGTTTTCCTGCCATTGTAAAAGAATTACCATCAGGTTAGATTTTAAACCTAGAATTATATATTACTACTTCTATTTATTTGATACTAAGTTTGAAGTAAATGTTTGATCGCCACTGCAGTACGATTTATACATGTAGAAAAAAGCTCACTCTTTAAATGACAGCTTGCTTTGTCTCAGGCTCACTTAATAGTGCCAGCTACTAGAACAAAGTTCTTCTGGTACTTTCAGCAATAAACTGCAAAACTGATGGACCTACCAAAGAACTCAGTTATAATGTCTTCAGACTTATTCTTCTCTTATTGAGATTTTTATTTGCACTCAAGAGAGCCCATGTTTGTACTATACTGTGTGCACAATGACTTAATTTACTTTTGTAAATACTATGTCATTATGAAGCTACTTTACAAGATATTTAGGAAACAAAATGAGTCCCTTAAAACCACCTATAAAATCCACTATCATACTAAGTATTAAAAAACAAAACCAAAAGTGACGTCCACCCAAACTTTGAAGAGCTGGGCTTTTTTTAGTTCCTTTCCCTCTATTACCTGACAACATAGCAGTAATAGATAGGACCTCATTAGAACAGTTGTAGTCACAACTTGCAATAACCATTTTAGCGAGCTGTGGATCTAGAGGAAACTCAGCCATCATGGATCCCAATTCAGTCAGATCTCCATCATCGTTTAAAGCAGCCAGATAATTCAAAAGTTCTAGGGCTCTCATCAGAGTTTCAGGAGCTAGGAGGAAAAGGCAATATAACAGACAAGCAAAAACATTACATAGTACAAATTATTATAAGCATTCTCGTTTTTCATTCTACAGTGGACCAAACTCGAAACTCAAACTGTCATCAAATTACAGAGATCTAGCAAACTATGAATCATATAAAATTGCAAAACTTTCCTGTATAATAGTAAAACTGTCATCTTCCTAAGTACATTAAATAACTGTTAACTCAACAATGTGTTTATCAAACTATTTTTCTTCCAAAAAAAAACCTGGGAAAATTTTCACATTTTCATGCCCTGTCAATAACTCCCAGAATAATTAAGCTATTCTGAAGGGAAAAAAAAAGAATTTGCTCTTTTGTCACTCTTTTAGTTTTAATGCTAACACACAAAATTTATCTTGATGCATTGTAAGAAACAGGTAAAGTGTATTTAATATATATACTGAATAGGATGCAGAGAAAGAGTCAATTTTGGTTAAAAGGTTTGATAAAATATGCTTTGAGAATTCATACCTGGTGGATCCATAAAATCAAAATGCACCAAATCATCAATACCAAGTTTCTTCAATTGTAATACAACTGATCCTAAATTAGAACGCAAAATCTCAGGATAGGTGTTATCCTAGAAGAGTACAAAAACATTTGTTCTGTTAAATATTCCTTAATCCTCTTGCTCCAAAAAGCAAAACGTATCTGTTCTCTGCCCCCTTAGCCATTAACTTTTGGCATTTCTTCTAAACCACTGACTAAAGAGAAGAGAAAAACACTTGTGGACTAAAAAGACTAAAAGGGAATCAGACACTTTCCATGAACTATCTTTATAGGGTTCAAAGCGTTACTGCTGCTGCACACCTCGACTTAGAACTGTAACAAAGATTTGTATTGGTAGACTACACCATAAATCTTGGAAAAACTAAAGAGATTATAGTGCCAAAAGGCAAGATAAAGTAAATGAAGTAATTTTCTCCTGGTAACAAATTCAACTCAACCTTCCACACACACTAGGAAGGACACAGTAAAACCCTTACCTGCATTTCTGTTTTGTAAGCTTTCTCTGTATAAAGTCTGAAGCACTTCCCAGGTCTGGTTCGTCCAGCTCGACCAGCCCTTTGCTGGGCTGAAGCTTTACTAATGGCTGTCACTAAAAGGGACTCGACTCTGATTCGAGGATTATATACCTATTGGAATGGAAATAACATTAAGAATGATTCTTCCTTCAGTTAAACACAAAACTGTGATCTAACAGAAGTATCCAAAGCCCACAGCTAACCCGAAAATAAACAAAGTAGTACTGATGACCACCATAAACCATGCTGGGACAGAAACAAAATTCATCGTCTTTACTCCTTAACTTTCTTTCAGGTATTCTGACTCCAGCATTCTGAGAGACCCAAGCTAACGTGAAAAGTCTCTTATCTAACACACAGATAGCTTATATCATCTTTACTCTTCCTAATTTAAAATAATTTCAGCTTTACCTTATTCTTATATAGTAGACTGTGCTGAAGGTTTCTGCCTGAAAAGAACCTGTCAATTTCAACACCTTGGACATTAAGAAAACTATTTTGAACTTAGTCCAGAAGAAGTCAGTTATATGCTGCCAGTTTAAAGGACAGTTTTCTATCAAAAACATGAATACTATGTACAATGAATTCATGAATTCTCCCAATTATACTTATAAAATTAATCAAATGCAATCAAAGATCTTTAAATTATAAAACACAGATTTATTTATTTACTGAGTAGTCACTTCATTTGGTAAAAGTGCTTGGTATTCAGTACTGTTAAACTAGAGGTTAACATAGTACTTTTTTTTCAAGTACTGTGCCTGACACATAGAAACTCTAATTTAGTTGGGGAGTGACTGATATGCAGGTTACGATAATCAATCCTGTATTTATTACTACCACCATACTCCTTACATGAACCATAACTCACATACAAAACACTCACCATCACTACAAAGAAACCAATGCAACCGAAAAGAAGTCTAGGGTTAAATATTAAACATGGGCTTAGTATGTGAAAGCCAGCTAGAACACAAAGGGTTCATATCTCAGAAGTCTGAAAATGAAACACAAACTGGAAAATAATTCTAAAAAGTAAATTTCAGCCATTAAATGAGTAAGCAATAAGTACTGTTAAACTAATACTAATTTATAAAGTACTAAAGTAGTACAAAATACGTACCTTTTGTTTCGCAAATCCAGGATCAATCACAAATACCACACCATCTATTGTCAAAGATGTCTCGGCAATGTTAGTTGACACGACTACCTGTTAAGAAATAAACAGTATTTAACTTATACTACTGGCCAAGTACAATTCAAATAGTAAGATTAGCATTAACTTTCACTAAACAATCAGTTACAACCCACTAAATAAACCAGAAATAAGGTTTGATCTTTAATGACCAATGCTACATAAAGACGAATAAAAATTCAAAGTTTCATTTAGCTCATCATAGTACCTTACTTCAACAAAAAATCTTCAGGTTATTACTCAATCACATCATGTTTTGATTATTCAAAGAGCAGAAGAGCATCAAAAGAAAATTATCGATAAAGCAATATAAGCTTACCTCACAGAATGTCTCCCTGAGAGAACACTCTTTGGTTAATATCCAAACTCCACACAACACGTAACATCTTTCAATATTTTCAGGCAACATTGACAAAGGAAAACTTTATATCACCAACAGGCAACTCAGTATTTTAAACAAAATGGCACATAGGGATGAAAATCTCAAGTTAGAATCCAAGAATTTGCAGATCAGCAGAACAGAACGTAGATGTTTTGTAAAGTGTATAGTCTCAAAGGGGGTGTCACTGCATACAAGGAAACTGTTAATCATTTCAACTTTTTATTGACAGGGAATAATGTTTAAAGCATTTACATACTAACATGATAGCTTGTTTTTTGACATGGGTGTTTTACTGTATTTTAAACAGGTTTTAGAAGATTAGGGGCTTGAGAATGACATGTTACAGTTTTTCTTTTTAAACAACGGGAAAATGGGATCCTCATTATCATTTTCCCCAAAACATCTGATTTTGGGAACAGATTGCTGCCATTAAGTAGGAAATATGTGTATATGCAAGCAGCTGACACAGAAGATAAATCAGCGTCTGCTCTTAAAAGCTTTTACAGTTTGTAAAGAAACATTAGAGGTGGAGAGGAAGTGTAATGACATCAAAAATGCACTGTAAGGGCTTCCCTGGTGGCACAGTGGTTGAGAGTCTGCCTGCCAATGCAGGGGACATGGGTTCGTGCCCCGGTCCGAGAAGATCCCACATGCCGCGGAGCGGCTAGGCCCGTGAGCCATGGCCACTGAGCCTGCGCGTCTGGAGCCTGTGCTCCGCAACAGGAGAGGCCACAATAGTGAGAGGCCCGCGTATCGCAAAAAAAAAAAAAAAAAAAAAAAAAAATGTGCTGTAAGATTTTTAAAGTGTTTATTTCCGAAGTGAAGACAAGGAAAACTTACTGAGAAAATGGCATTTAGGAGAGTTGTGGAAGGTAAGGTGGGATCTACCCACAAGAGGGAAGGGAAGAGCACTAGAAATAGAAGGTTCGGCTTAAACGAGACAGCATGTGGACAAGACTGCCCATAGGCACATGTAAGAAAGGACTCACACTGCCAGGAAATCTTGGAGGTTTAAGATTACTAGAATGCCGCGGAGCAACTAAGCCTGTGTGCCACAGCCACTGAGCCTGCACTCTAGAGCCTGCGAGCCAAAACTACTGAAGCCCATGCGCCTAGAGCCCATGCTCTTCAACAAGAGAAGCCACCGCAATGAGAAGCCCGAGCACCATAACAAAGAGTAGCCCCCGCTCGCCGCAACCAGAGAAAGCCTGCGCACAGCAACGAAGACCCAACACAGCCAAAAATAAATAAATAAATTTATATATATTAAAAAAAGATTACTAGAGCATCACTAACAGGATAATATTCTAGAATCACTTACATGTCTAAGACCAAAACGCTCCCTTTGTGCATTGGTCAGTTGAAAAGACTGCTAACTAGCAAATGGACAATAAACCGTAAGTGGTTTGATGCTAATGAAATATATTTTCCAGAACATTTCGAAGACACGCACATTCAATAATTAGAGCTGAAGCAAGCATAAACAAGGTTAACAGGTGAACTTGAATAAATATAACCCGAGTTTATTTAATATTCTTCTACAAAGTCAGTGTGTTGTAGTGGAAGGAGCAGGGGTAGGTGGCAAAGCCAGGAATCAAACCTAAATAGCTAAGTAAGAGTGGAGAGGTTTTAACACCCCCAAGCTTTAATTTCCTTTTATAACTCTTGTATACTAGTCTAGCTGAGACAGAATTTTAAGATATAAACTTAGATAATGAATGTGGAAAGCCCTTATAAATTATACAGAATCACAAACTACATGCCTGTGATTACATAAGAGGTCTTGTGGTTTTCTGTTATTCTGGGGTGAAAATGGTTGCCATTATGGATAAATGTTGTACTTCTAGATAGATGTTTAAAACATATTTTGGGGGGGGGCTTCCCTGGTGACGCAGTGGTTGAGAGTCCGCCTGCTGATGCAGGGGACACGGGTTCGTGCCCCGGTCCGGGAAGATCCCACATGCTGTGGAGCGGATGGGCCCGTGAGCCATGGCCGCTGAGCCTGCGTGTCCGGAGCCTGTGCTCCGCAACAGGAGAAGCCACAACAGTGAGAGGCCCGCATACCGAAAAAACAAACAAATGAACAAACAAAAAAACATATTTTGGGGGAAAAAAAACATTTCACGTATTTCTAATACAACAAAATATACTCAATGTAATAAAAATGTATTGATGTGATTAACCCTTTGAGTTATTTAAAAACAATTTTTGTCCACCAAATAATTTCACTTGGTGTTCATGTGTTTTCTCTGGGTATGTGTGTGACAAATCATACACCACCTTATAAGGTGATGTGGATGTGTGATTTCACAAGCGTTTAAGAATCAGGTGATTACACCAACTTTGGCAAGCTCCGTGTCATTACTGATGATAAAGTCAACTGCCATCCAAAGTCACACTCTGAAATACAAGCATAAAAAGACCTAGAGAAGCATGGTCTTTAGACTTCTACCAAAGATTTAAAAAGTAAATTGGTTAAAAAGCTTTAAGGTGATAAAAAAAATTTTTTGAGTAGGACCTACCTACCCTATGAGAGGTGGGTTTTTGGACAAATATGGGGAACACTCATATAACAAACTGTACAACTCTGAGGGAGGTATTTCTACTGACTCTACCACTAGAGCTGGATAAATACTACTAACTAAAGCTAAATAAAACATACACACCCACAGATTACAAAAGAACAGAGAAATAAATGAGACGATAAAAGTTATCTAGCTGTCTTGGAACCTTAGCAGTGGGGTGAGTGAGGCAAGCCCTAAGTATGTTCTAGATGTGTTAAGTGGCACATGATCTAATTAGGAAGTGGTCATAACACGGTGATACTGAATTTGTCAAGGGACTTACATATTACCAACAGGAATATATATGTTATAAGCTTTCTAGACTGTAGCTTGGCAATAAGTGTTCAAAGAGTCTTAAAGAGTGTTCAAACCTCACTTGCAAAGGAATTATTTCAGGTAAATAACCCTATAGAATAAACACTATGACAAAAAGTCTGGCGATGCCAATTCTAATCTTTTTATATTATACGTGTTAAGAATAAACTCTCAGCTAGATTTATCCCTTTCTTCCTCAATAATCTGCCTTCTAATGGAATCCACATTGATTTATTTCAATAATTCCATTTCAAAGTACTTGAGTTGCTCTACTTGAATTCTATTTGGACATGGTAATGCATTTAGGTTAAACAAATTTGGATTTTTAGTCCCTAGGGAACTCGGTGGGGTCTCCAATTCAGTGAGGACATTAGCTTGTATGTAAATGTCCCAGCAGCACCACACTAAGTTATCTTCAGATAGTGTATTATTAAGCCTCTCTTTAAAACTATAGAGCCATCTCCACAAGGGCCATTTCTCTTTTTTATTGAGTATGTATGCTCTGAGCATACATTGTTAATTAGTAAACTCTAAGATAAGCTACAGAAAAATCAGCTATTTGTATGGACAAAATTAATGAAAACTAAATAAAAACAAAAATAGTTGCTGGATTTTTAATAACACCAAATCTATATAAAACAACAGCTATAAGTCTTAGTCAAAAAATGCATACAAGTGACTTACTGATGAGTAAACTTTCATGCATGTACAAAACCACTGTAGCTTTAGCTTAAAGTCAAATATTTGAACAAATGTCAAGCATGATCAAAACAGGTAAAAGTCTCCACCCTCACATAAATTTTATGAATTGTGTTCTCAACCTTTCTTTTAAAACAATATATATATATATTTATTTATTTTTGGCTGTGTTGGGTCTTCATTGCTGCGCATGGGCTTTTCTCTAGTTGCGGCAAGTGGGGGCTACTCTCGTTGTGGTGCACAGGCTTCTCATTGTGGTGGCTTCTCTTGTTGCAGAGCATGGGCTCTAGGCACGTGGGCTTCAGTAGTTGTGGCTCACGGGCTCTAGAGTGCAGACTCAGTAGTTGTGGCGCATGAGCTTAGCTGCTCCGCAGCATGTGGGATCTTCCCGGAACAGGGCTTGAACCTGTGTCCCCTGCATTGGCAGGCGGATTCTTAACCACTGCGCCACCGGGGAAGCCGTCAACCTTTCTTGATTAAAAACTTGAAAGTTTACCATTGGTGCTATGTTACAAGTCCACATAAAAAGAACTCAGTAACTATTTGTAAAAGGAATACTAGTTAAGTACCCAGTGCCCATAAAAGATTACATTTAATATAGCCTACATTTAAAAACTTTGGTACCAAAAAGCTGTTTTGTTATCAGCTTTACCACAATCCTATTAGGAACCCTATTTTGCATAAATTAATACAATGAGTAAGATAACAAATAAGGTACTACCTTACAAAAAGTGCTTGAATATACAGTAATTTAACAAAAACATGAATCAAATAGTATTTTGTTTCACAATGGAAGCAGACTGTAAACCCCTAAGTGTTCCTATGTAATTTTATTTATTTATTTATTTATTTTTGTGCTTTGTCACACTCTTTATTTTTTTTAAATTGGAGTATGGTTGATTTACAACACTGAATTACTTTCTGCTGTACAGTTTACATATACATATATCCACTCTTTTTTAGATTCTTTTCCCATATAGATCATTATAGAGTATTAAGTAGAGTTCCCTGTGTTATACAGTAGGTCCTTATTAGTTATCTATTTTATATATAATAGTGTGTATATGTCAATTCCAATCTCCCAATTTATCCCTCCCTGTAATTTTAAATGAACTGAGTATCAGTCAGTGACAGCACTCTTGAATAAAGTCCCATTCTAGTAACTGGCACAGTTATGTTTAATTAATGAATTCATGACAAAAGAATCAAGCCTTGGCCTCTAGTTCTTTATTTTATAATATAAATAGGATATTACCAAAGTTGTAGCATTTAAAAAAGAGAACAGGAAAATAGCAACTGAACACCAGTTCTTACTGGTATTCAGTATCTGGTATCCACCCACATTCTCTCATGTAACCTGTGTGCATCTTAATTCTTACCCTTCTTCTTTTCCCAATCCCACCAATCCCTTCTTCTATTCTAACTGAACCTGCCAAGCCCTGGGTCTGATGGTCACTTGCTCATCTCACCTGCCAGTCACTGCTTGGCCTTAGTGCATTTCAACAGTGTCAGGTTTTCAGCTGGCACTCCCACCTTCCCTGACCAGCTTCAAAATACATGATTTGTTGAGTGAATCCTCCTCTATAAATTTCTATAAAAATTGTTCACTTTCCCTTAAACATGCTGGGCTTCAATGTGCCTTTCCTCATAAAGAATAATGCACCAATTGCCAAGGGAAGTCCTCCCTCCCCTGGGATCATCCAGGGAGGCCATGACAGCACTCTTCTCAACCTCTAAGATGAAGCTGACTCACGCCAGGAGATAACATGATTTCCCAACAAGAGATCCTACAGCTTCAGCTGAATGAAACATCATTAGTGGATGATGAAATAGCACTGTGTCCCTTAGTTTTGATTCTGAATTAAAAGGCTGAGATGGGATCCCAAGGTGAGCCCAAGCCCTGGGAACTCCAATGGCCTCCTCTCAACATCTGTGGCCATCACACATATATCCAACTGCTGCTGAATCACTCTTTTCAGAAAGACAAAATTCTCCTAAATATCCTAGGATTTACAAGAACATGAAAAGCAATAGTTTTAAAAAACCAAACAACTCATTCTATTCCATGGGCTTTGGTTGTAGAGTCTACAAAATGTACCATGTACTGGACTGACACCAGACTGAACCTAAACTTCCAATATACTAGTATTAACAGAGCAAAGAGCTCAGATATGAAGTTTTAATGTGTGCGCCCAGTAGTTCTCAAAGTAACTCAAAATGGAATGAAGAGAACTACATGAAAAGACAAACATGGCAAATCTTGCTGTAAGCCAATTTTACTCAAAGATAAATAAAAACACCATTTTAAAATTAAAACGAATGCAGATACACAAAGTGCATGATTTCAAGAAAAAATTAAATCACCTGCCTGGAGGATGTACTAACTCCTCTTTACTATAGAAAATGTTTACAAAACAGCTACTTTTATATACATCCACTGACAAAGAGTGAAGTTAAAAACTCCACAGAGAATGAGTACTTTTCAGTCAACAAATCAACTTCAAAATTATATACTGAAGTTATCACTTAAAACTGTCCCCCGAAGTTCTGAATGAACATAAACAGAAAATATTTTAAAACATATTCTAGAGACAGCACTATGACAAAAATAATTGTAATGTTGAACATAATGAAGCTATGATCAGACTATTTTTTTTAAAAGTCATATTCACTACTCTTGTTGATCTATGAAAAACTCAAAACCTAATATTTTCCCCTATCAATCTCCTGTTAATTTATATACCACTACGCTGGTGTTGCCTATCTTTTCAGTAAGTTCTTTCCATTTGAAAAATGTATCTGGTTCATTTAACTTTTACACAGCCATGTGAAGAGATAATTAACCATGATACATTTAAATATCTTTATAATTTGTAATTTTCCAACAATCATCAAAAATGTTGGGAAAAAAGATCGAAAAAATACAGCAAAAAAAAATTGTGCATCTGTTAGGCTAGAATACAGACATAAGAAAGCAATAAATCCCAAATCTGACTGACAAGCAAGTCATAAGTGAGTAATATTTCCTAAGACTTTTCTACATGAATAAACTCAAGAAATGTGTAACAGTTGCCACGAGGGCCTAGACTGTTCTAGATACCCTGTATACAATAAGCTTAATCCCTGACAATCATCTCCCCAAGGTGATGAAGGTAATCAACTATACCCACTTTAAAATATGCAAACTTTAAAACCAGATCAAGAATCGTACCAAAATTCACATGTAGCTTATTATATAGCCTAATAAATGGCTGGGCTTTTTAGAAGCCAAGTTGACTCTAGTGGTTTTCCAACCTTTTCAAACAATGCAATCTTATTTTCAAAGGAACTAACAGAATCTCCATCTCTTAAAAAATAAAAGCATAGCTGCCTGTATCAAACTCAGATCTCCTTCCTATACATTCCCCCCCACACAGCGCACCCAGAAACAAGGCTGGAATATCCCTGGCTCCCTTCCTGTGCCAGGCAGATATCCACACCAAAAGGATCCACAGTTCCTGCCCTCAAGAAATCCAAATATTTACGCAGTGTGATTAGTGTTGCTGTTATTAGAGATCTGTGCAGTCAACACTTCATACCTACAGACATGACATTTGGTTAGGTCTTGACAAAAATTCTAGGCAGAAGCCAAGGCACTGAAGAAAAAACTACTTAGTTTTTGCCAAGTGATTTAATGGGGAGGAAGACATTTGGCTGTCTTCCTCACCCCAATCAACCTTCCATTTGCTAAGGAGGAACTTCTGGGGAGAGAGGGAAGCAGTATCTGCTCTTACTCTAAGGTCAAAAGATATGCAAAACTCTACTCAAATACATTTCTTTCTATTTACTTTGGAAATACAGGTAACTTTGTAGCATACAATTCAGATGACAATCACCCATAACTTACTCCTTTGTAATTCAATATAGTTTGATATCTCACAGACAAATCTTTCGGCATTAATGCAATGTTTATAGAGAACATTTCAATGCTACCTTTCTTCCAATTGCTCCGTTCTGCTTTTTTGGAGGCGGAGGCTCAAAAATGCGTTGCTGCTGCTGAGGTGGGAGTGTAGAGTACAGTGGAATGATTTTAATGTCACCAACTTCAGGGCCCAAGTCATCAACCTCACGCTTTATTCTCTTACAGGCTTCATCAATTTCCTACAAAAGTTTGAGTTTGAAAATAAAATGAATACACACTGAAACATTTTAAGTATTTATCATAATCCTAGTTCTATGCAGCTTATTTTCATTTTAATAATCAAAATTAATTTAGCAAATTTCACTGGGATTTCCAAAAATAATCCAAGAAACTGATTTCTGTAGTCAAATAAACACAAAATTGCCTTATTGGCATTCCACACCCTTTTTTCTTAGACTCGATATCCTAATTAATTCTCAACAAACTGTACTAAAATTGAAATTTCTCACCCAGGAATATTTAACTGCACTCATAACCTTTTCAATTTTCACAATCTAAAAGAAATTGATGTGCTAGATATTTTAAACAAGCCAATTAGGCTTTAATGTCACGTATCACTAATGCAATTATATGGAAGATTTGCTTCATTGTGCTTAATGAGAACACACACCTCTACAGTATCAACATAGATATTTAAGAACTAGGTTAACCCAAATATCTTAGAGCCTCTTCAAAAATTTCCCTACTACAGAAAACGATTCCAATACATTTGCATTCAAACCCAGTTTTAAAGAGAGGACACACAATGAATACTGAGAGTGTGTGAGCGACAGGTAGATGGAGGCTATAGAGGATGGCAAAGGGACTTGAAAATGGGAAGGGAGCCAATTTTAAATTTTACAGAAGCTTTGATTTAGTTAAACTCAGAAGTATGCTAAATGATTTGGCAGTTTGTCCAATAATCTCAACCAGAAGTTACCCTTATTGACAAATTATCTTTTATTCAATAGACAGAATGATTTTTAAACATTTATCAGGTTAATTTATTGTATATTATAATCAAGCTAGAATAATTTTCCTTGAAATGATTGTAAATCAAAGTGCAACTGTTTCCATGTTAAAGAATACAAAGATTTTGGGTACTTAAGAACAACAAAAAAAAGGGTTTTTTTCATCAATTTCAAACATACCAGTTTTCTTGAATAACAGATAAGGTCTTGAAAATTTTGACACAGAAAATTACTACTAAGTATTTGATGTAATAGTTTCCTTTGAGATCTAAAGTTTCCAAACGAAAATGAAAGTTTGCTATTCACTGAAAAAAATATAACAAATGAAACAAATATTTTTACCAAAAAAAACTGCTTTCAAATGCTGTACCTAGATTAGAATGCCCCCTGCTGGTATACAAATACAAAATTAGACCTCTTCCCCACCCCCGCAAAAAAAACTGAATGTAAATCCAAAACTAGATTTTATATACTACATATCTTATAGGAAAACTGACACCAGTATTTTCAATTTTGTTAATTCTATAATATATTCGACTGGAAAATAAATGGTCCGAACCCACCAAATCCCAGATTTTATATAGAAAATTAAAAGTGCCCCAAATCATGCATTTGCAGACTCCAGAAATTTTAACAAGATTATTTTACTTGGAAGTACTGAAAGTATTTGCTAAGCATGTATGGAGCTAAAACAAAATCACTATTGCACGGGATATAAAGACTACTCTAAAGAGAAGAGGGGAACAAAAATGCCACACCATTTATGTTTTTATATGAAGTTCTAAACACTATGCTTTTAAACTCGGCAACAAAATTTTCCCTAAATTTAACCAAACTTCCAGAGTCAACACTGTCAGTTCTGAAGACCACAAAGCTTATTAACATTCATCAGCACAATGCAACCTTCTGCTTAGTCATGGATTGAGAACTGAGACAAAAGTTTAAGAGTTTCTGAATTCAGGAAAGACTTTCAGCTCCAAAAGCATCAATATGTATGTTAGTAAATTAATTTAGACCCTACTAATTTAATGAATCTCAACTCCTGCATGTAGAAAAGACTCAGTGAAATTAAAAAGAATGTACTGCTTAAAGATGAAGGTTTCAACAACTTTAAGCATCTACAATTGATATTTCAATTATAATCATTCTTATCTAATTCAGTAGCACAGCCCCTCTAAGGAGTTCTTCTAGGAACACCTGATTTAATGGATTAACAAAAAAATAATACACATTCTAGAATTCACATGTTTTCCAACCTTTCATCAATTAAAAACTGGTCTCTCCCCTCCCAAATTAACTCAAGGGACTATAGAAACACAACTGTTTACGTGGTCAAAATGGTAACATGGTCATCATTTTTAAATGTCAAGATAGCTAAAATTTATGGATGCTATTCAAATTTATGGAGACAGGAGTACTGATTTCCCAGAATCTACCACTGAACTGACCAAGTAAAAATAACAGGTTCACAGACATGAGGAATAGTAGTATTGCTACCTTCTCCTTAAAGGTCTTTACATTCTTCAAGACTTCATTAGTCTTCTAAAGGAAACTTAAAAATGCAACAGGACACAGGTAAACCTAGTTCAATTACAGTAATACTTTACTGAAAGATACACACATTTGAAAACCTTGGGGCTTATTCCCTTCCTTTCCCCAGCTGTGGGGTAGCTGCCAAAGTATCAACCACAGAAATTTAACTCATAGAAAAGCATCTCAGGTCGTCTCCATAAGGCCACCTGATATTTTTGATAGAATTCTAATATGCTTGTCTATCTGAACATAATGACTACTTTGAATAGCCGTTAAAAAAACATGCTATGCACTTTGGAGGAAGTGAGAAACTATAGAGACCATACACAAAAGAACAAAATGAATACAACAGCCTCAACATTGCATTATAAGATAAACACTGGTTACATGCTATCTAAAAAGCATTTGGTACTCTTGCTTACAAAATATATATAAAAATTCTTCCATTCAAAATGCATACAAAGGAAGACTAATACGTACAGAGATCTATCTGTAAAACGGAATTTGCAACCCACCTTTCTTCCCAAAAGAACAAGTATGATTCTCTACTGCGAATGATTTTGCACCCCCAGAGGACATGTGGCAATGTCTACAGACTGGGGGAGTGTAACTGCATCTAATGCGTAAAGGCCAGAGACACTAAGAAACATCCTACAATGCATGGGGTACCCACAGCAAAGAATTAATCAACCTACAACATAAATAGTGCTATGGTCGAAAAACCCTGCTCTACAGAAAAAACTATGGCCAATGGGACAGAAATAATAAATCATATGGACAAATACTGAAAAAATGCAAGGATAAAAAAATTACTCAACATTTATAGCTCTTAATGCAACAGCATTTGATCAAATATTATATATCAAGCATCCCTGCAGACTGAACGCAAATAACAGTTCACATTCTAGTGGAGGTGAATGAACAGCACAGATACAGAACATTTCCAGATATGAAGAAAGTTGTAATGGAATAGCTAGAACCTTGCTAGGAATAGAATCTTAGGCCCTACCTGACCTACTGAATCAGAATCTACAAGTTTTCTAAGTGATCAGCACATATATTAGTTTGAGAAGCAAGTTCTAGAAAATCCACAAAGCCTACTATAGCAAATGACAAGCTTTAAGAAAACCTCTAGAAAAAGGCTTTCTAAAACTATTTTATCCACACAGCTTTCACTGAGCTTATTTAGCCATCAAGAATTTTTCAGCACACCTGTAAACATCCTGTTGGATATGAGTTTAGAAAATGCTGCATCTGAGAATAAAATTCCTATCTTAAAAATGATGTAAATTCTAAGTAAGGAATTTCAGTGATTCCTTCCAATCCTCAGTAAACACATGCAAGAAGACAAAAACAAAACACACACATTTGTTTTGATGGTAGATGGGCACTTGAGTTACCTGAGTTCACTTACAAACTAAATTACTGACTATAATAACCAGATTTCACATTACCTGTGATTCAAATTCATACCTCAGCAAAATTGCAAATTAACACAACACTACTCACCACCCAGGTCTCTCCAAAGTTGAGACTACAATCGCTAAATCTTGAAATTCTAAAAGCATTTAATATTCTTAGCGTAATTAACCAGAACACAAAGACTAATAGTATAAAAGGGTATTCCTAGAGTACACAGATAAAAGGAGTTAATTATTTCATATATATATACAATCAGGTTGAAGAAAAACTTTAAATACTGGCGTAAGAAATATATGGTTAATATATGCCAAGTTCTTAAAGTTGTTGCCTAATAGAAACAATATAAATAATGAAGCAAATAATGACAATACCTCTTGACCAGTTAAGAAAAGTAGAAGATCTCCCTCCTCCTCTTCACACATATGAATCTGGATCACGGTTCGAATTGCTGCTTCAAGATAATCTCTCTCTGGTTCGGGAGTATAAAAGATCTCAACAGGATGTGTACGCCCAGGAATAGTTAAGAGAGGACAGTTATCAAAGTAGATCTGGAATTTTCCTGCATCTAGAGTAGCGCTCATAACTATAACCTGAAAAGAAAACAGTAAATTAAGTGAAGCTGTCTTCAAAGATCCTTACGTGGTTTTAAAGTAAAAAACAGAAGAGTAATGTTTACTGCTCCAAATATGTCAATATGCCTAAATAAATTGTGATTAAAAAAATCAAATACAGAAAAGCTATACTATAGTAAACTATTTACATTTTTAAAAAGTAGGAATAAACCTGGCATCCAATAAATAAACTAGAATACATGTTCATGAAGGAACACCTTAAAAACCAAAGTTTATATAATTACATGTTATGTAAAAGGGATTGGTAAAACACAACATAAATATGTAGTATGATTGCAGCTATGTTATTAAAACAAAACATGACAACCTTGCACATAGGGGAAAACAGGAAGAAAGCGCAAAAACAAAACAAAACACAGTATTTCTCCATTCTTCCAAACCATCTTTATTAAGCATATGCTCTTCAGAAAAATTTCTAAAACAGAGGCTTTCTATACTGCTGTAAAAGCCACAGTGAAAAAAGGTTGTTCAGGTACAGGGTTGCATGACCGTGTAGTCACCCTCCTTTTATTTAAATTATGACATTATATGACCCATTAAAAACGTACTTAAATAGAAGGCTCCCCCCTTAAACATTCCACTACAGAGTTCTTAATTTCTACTTTGAGTTCCTACCGAAAAATTTCAGTAGCTCATAAGGTTTAATCAATAATGACAGTACTCATATAGTTATTCAAGTATATTCTTTAAAAGCATACATTTAATATATATAAGCCAAATCATACTCAATATCAATTTTTCTTAAGACCCAGAATCTTTCTGCCTAGTATACAAACCCTCTGTAACACATACACTAACACACGATACTAAGTTCCAATGAATGGTACACACATACACACACACAGACAATGCAAAAGGGAAACTTCATAAACTTGGGGAGACAAAAAAGTTAGCATATTCAGTCAGTTTTAAGCCCTTATCAACAAAGTAACACTGGCCAGGGTCTAAGTGGTATAAGGGACAGAAAAACAAACAAACACACACAAGACCCTAGGTTTAGGGAAGGCATTTCTAAGGAGTGGTTTATTCTGGGTATAGTTATTCCACTCTCCAACGTTACGAGTTATAATGAGCATGTTTGTGTTGGGACAAGGACAAAGATTTGATCCTTAATGAAGGCGTTCCCTGTACTTAATAAAGTCAGGGTGAGCAGAAGGCTTAAAAACACCATTAGATCATTTAAAACAAAACAAAACAAAAAACTAGGTGGGTTAGAAACAAAAGATTTGGCTTAAAAATACATTCCTAAAAATACATTACTAAAAAATATATTACTAAAAATACATTACCAAAAATGTTTGGCTTAAAAAGGCATTACCAAAAATACATACTTCAAGTCTAAAAGACACAGCAAGGTAAATTAGAAAGAAAGGATAAACCACTACAGGTACTCTCATTGGTTGCTTCTTTTACAGGTGATTATTTTTTGTAGTCGACCAGAGTGATCATCATGTGCTCCCTGTTTTTTATATATACATACATATATAGGTATTTTTAAAGAACCAAACAAATAAATTAATTCACCTTTAAATCTGATCTCTGTCTAACAACCTCCTTCAGAACACCCATGAGAATATCTGTAGCCAATGTCCTTTCATGAGCCTCATCAAGAATTATTACACCATAACGCTCCAAGAGAGGATCATTCATAGCTTCACGAAGTAACATCCCATCAGTCATATACCTGTATTGACAAAGAACATGTTAGTTAAGGTTCATTTAGTGCATTTTAAAACTAAACTTCATGACATAAATATGAAAAGCAAAGACATCAGATAAGTCAAAATTAAACCCTTATTCAAACCAAATGTGCTATTGTTTCATAATCAATTGCAAAATTAAGCTTCCAGAAAAACTTTTCAGTGAATATATCAAAGTTATACATTATCAAATCCTGTCAAGTGAGCCTGTAATACTGCAATGCATTGAGAAAACAAGGTAAATCTGATGATGGAATATAACACATGGTTTCACACAAATGCCAAAGCAAAATTAGTCACTTAAATAAATTTCTTAAAAACAAAATAAAATTTAAAACAAATATTCAACCTGCGAATAAAACTAAGAAACCATTTTAAGTTGCTTTATCACATTACAGCACTAAAATGTTGTATTTCTTTAAAATCCTAATAACTCCCCACTTAAGCTAACAGACTCCCGGTTCAAAAGGACTAAGAGAGCACGAGTCTACCATCTTTCTTTCCCCAGCCCCATCCAATTCAATAAAATGATGGTAAAGAATCATAAAAAGGAATATATTCATGGAATGAGTAGCAGCATTAGCACTATGGAAATGCTGATAAATACATATGGAAGAGAAAAGGCAAATGGCATTAGCTGTATCAATGAAGCAAAAAGGAAAACTAGGCTTAGGGATGGCTCAAGAGAAGACAGCTAATGCGTAATTCAGGCACTCAGCAGAAGGGTGGTTTGCAGAATGGCTGTATGGGTCAGCCATCTCCTGTCCATTCTATTCTGGCTGCTACTGTCACTAACACGAAATGCTATCCTACATTTGGCACCTGGACAAATTGCAAATGCTGAAGTCACAGGTCATTCAGTTAAAATACAAATCCATGGTTTTTATTTACAGAATTAAAAGCAGTATAAAAATCTGATGTCATCATTTATGACTTCACTATTCTGGCTCTATTTTTGACAAATTAGTCTAATCTAATCTTTCACGGACCAACTTGATATTTTTAGCTAAGGCCATCTGTTGGAGCACCAAGTTCAGCAAAATGACAGTATACAACCCACATGAAGTCTTCTCTTTATTTTACCTGAACTTAACTGTAAATTAAGACTTTTGGCAAAGAAATCCATCTTTACTCTTTATATGCTACGTTTCTTTCTTCTTTGGTCCTATTTTAAAAAGGAAGCTACCACACTCCTGGCATCAACACAGCATTACCTGCAAGATTATTTTATATTAAGACCATGAAGCAAAAACAGAGCCAATTAACTATGACTCAATGCCTTAACCACAGTGCACCACGGTATATGAATCAGCTACACTATCCTCTAGATGCTCTGAAATATCTTTGATCTCTTTGAGGACATGTGATGCTTTCTCCTGCCTTCAGATGTTACTACTGACATGAGCTGGGCAGTCCTTTTGCACATTATCTCAGTAGCAAAACATTAATACAGTTTCATCTACTTGTGGATAATTTCCTTAGATTCAACAAAGCTCTTGTCTGTTGCTTTGCAAGGCAAAAAATCCGAACTGGTCACTCTTTGAACAGCAAATATCTGCTTAAATACTATCAAATTTACACTCTACTGCTCAGTTTGCAAGCCAACTCATTTCAACATGGAATCCTAGTGTAGTATTTTGAAGATACTTGAATTAACAAATGAACTCAACATATGTAGTTACAGCAATACATATTACTTATCTGAAGTGACACCTTGTACAGCTAGATCAAGTTTAAGCACTGACAACCACCTAACTTCCACCTGTTTATAAGACCCTCATAGACTGTAAAATGCATTCTAATTTCACATATTAAAATTGTGATTAAAAAGCCACTAAAGTATCAAACTTTCACTTGAAAACTCCTTAAAAAAAAAACAAACCACCCTTTTATTTTGATCTTTTCTCATATTCCTCAAACTTAAGACGACCAAAACACTATCGAGGCATCCAAAAGGAGAGCTAACCCAAATACTCATTCTTTCATATTTTTCTGAGAAGAGGGGAAAGGTTACAAATGGCAGTTTATAAATATTATAAATTAAATTAATGGAACTATTATTTGCCTTCTTTTATTAACAACTTGTATTACCTATTACCAAGTTAAATGGTCAACTAAACCTGAACCCTCTGACTTCCAGATTCTACGGACTCCTAATAGTTCAATATTGATTAGATCATCACCCGGTGATCCAATTCTATGAGATGTTACAGTTAATTATCTCCTGCATCAGCAGCTAATATGGGAAGCTTGCTGTTTGTACAACCAGAGAGAGCTTCAGGAAAAAAGATATTTTTGAAGTTGGAAAATCTCTCAAAGATACAATCAAATTTGCTGCTTTCCCAGTGAAGAAAACTGAGTACTAGCAGTTAACTTTTCCAAGGTCTCAAAACCAGTTAAATAGCTTACTAAGACTAGGTATCAGTGTACTGATTCCCAATCCCAGGCCCCTCCTACACTAACACACTCTCCTCCAAGTCCCAGATAAATAAATAAAAAAGCTACCTGGTGATTTGCTGTACTGCTAGATGTATGAAACCCTTTGCTAAAAAAAACAAAGTAACCTGAAACAGAGCACAAAAAAGGGAGAACCAGGTAGGTACTGGTGGTCCTATTAAAACCCTAACCATTTTCTTTTAGTTAGGTCAAGTTTTACTACCTTTCATAGTAGTGATAAAATACTTAACCCAGACTAAGGGGTGAGTCATAAAAATAGGAGGTCACAATAATAAATTTTAATTACATTATTTTTGAAGTTTCAGTAATGGACTAGTAAACAAAAACTGCACAGGACGGCCAAACTCTACATTTTACTGGATACCCTATTCTCCACAGTGTTTTTTTAACTGTCTTAGGACAAAGACTAGCTTAAAAAGTCATCAGCATCACCTGGGAACTGGTTAGAACTACAGAACTGGCCTCACCTCAGACCTACTTAATCAAAAATTCTGAAGGTGAGGCATAGCAATCTGTGTTCTAACAAGCTTTCGTATGATTTTGATGCTTGCTAACTTGTGGAAAGCACTAGTCTAAATTAATCAAGTTAAACAAGACGCAGGGTATTCCCTGGTGGTCCAGTGGTTAGGACTCCAAGCTTCCAATGCAGGGGGCCCAGGTTCAATCCCCGGTTGGGAACTAAGATACCGCAAGCCGCGTGGCATGGTCAAAAGAAAAAAAAAAAGTCTTTGGCACTATTAAAATAAAACTTAAAAAAAAAAAAAAAAGAGGCAGATTAAGCAAAGTAGATGGTTATGGTGGCAAAAACATCCTTGGAGCAAGTCAGAAACAGTCCCTATTTCCAACCAGGACTGTCTATATAATAAAACAAACCAAAAAACCCAGTGTGCTAAGTACTATCAATTTAGCTTAAGTATTTTTTGCAGTCAATGGGCACAGACAGACGGCATGGTACAAGCCAACTGCAAACTCTGATCCCAACCAATGTCACAAATTCTGATATAAAAAAAGCACTTTAAAACATTATGTACTGCAAACGTGTTATTTGGTTATAGTTTTCTTTACATATATTTATAATTTTTGAAACATCTCAAGTAGTCTGATTCAAAGAAAAGTCATAAAGGGAAAATAGATCCACAGAAAGGTGATAAATGCTTTGCAAAATGAACACCAGAAATTTAAAAAGTTTTTAATAATAAACTATGTATTATTCATAACTTTAATGAATGTCAACAAGTAATGCTCAAGTTATGAGTGATGAAAAACTGACTGGGGCTTCCCTGGTGGCACAGTGGTTGAGAGTCTGCCTGCCAATAAGGGGACACGGGTCCGAGCCCTGGTCCGGGAGGATCCCACATGCCGTGGAGCAACTAAGCCCGTGTGCCACAACTACTGAAGCCCACGTGCCCTAGAGCCTGTGCTCCACAACAAGCCACCACAATGAGAAGCCCGCGCACCACAACAGAGTAGCCCCAACTCACCGCAACCAGAGAAAGCCCCCATGCAGGAATGAAGAAAAATACCTGACTGTATGGGTAAGCAATCCTCGGTAACAGTGTTCTCAGGGGGTGTGGGGGGTAATAAAAGGTTCCCTGCCTCAGCGCCACCCCCCCAATTCCAGACTGATCAAAGATGTTTAAGACAAAAACATATTAGAATACAGAATACATGGAGGATTATTTAAAACAACCTTGGCCAGGGTGTGATGTAAAATCCAATATTAAAAAGTGGTTAAACATATAAAATTCATGTTTCTGCAAGGCATGAAATGTCATAAACAAGGCAAGGAAACAAATGGCAAACTAGGCAAAAACTGCAACTCGTATCCAGAATGTCAACTGCTAAAAGCTCATACAACTCAGTAAGAAAAAGGCCGACCAACCACAGGACAAAGAATAGAAAGTTACCAAATTTCATCAATTCTATAATACCGTATATTTTTCAAATTTACCTTCTCTGTGATTGGCATGCATTTTATTTTTTCCACTCATGATTTTTTAAATTGAAGTATAGTTAATTTACAATGTTGTGTTAGTTTCTGCTGTACAGCAAGGTGATTCAGTTATACATACACATACTTTTTAAATATATATTCTTTTCCATTATGGTTTATCATTGAATATTGAATATAGTTCTCTGTGTTATACAGTAGGACCTTGTTGTTTAAAGCATACATTTTAAAATAGCACCTTACAAACGACTGTCAACCAGGTAGCAATACTCCTGATAAGATGAAAAAAGCATCTCAGATTCCGAAAAGAAATACAAATGGCCCATAAATACATGTAAAGATGCTCAATTTCATACAAAAGAAATGCAAATTAAAACCATAATGAGATTCTATTCATTTACAATACTGACAAAGATTAAAAAAAAAAGTTCTGCAACAAAGTATTGGCAAGGGCATGGAAACTGACGCTCATTTGCTCATCCCTTACTGGTCTGAGTAAATAAAATCTCTGTGAAGGGAAATCTGGCCACAGCTAATAAATTCAAACACACCCTTTGATCCAACCAGTTTCATTTTTAAGAAACTCATTTCACAGATATACTCACCTGTACACATGTGTGAAAAAATGTGTGTACAAGATTGTAAGGGAGTACCTAGGGCAGCAACCAATTTTAATAACAAAAACTGTAAATTTGAGTGTCCATCAGAAGAATTAAACTATGCAGCCATTAAAAAGAATGAGGCGGGCTTCCCTGGTGGCGCAGTGGTTGAGAGTCCGCCTGCCGATGCAGGGGACACAGGTTCGTGCCCCGGTCCAGGAGGATCCCGCATGCCACAGAGCGGCTGGGCCCGTGAGCCATGGCTGCTGAGCCTGCGCGTCCGGAGCCTGTGCTCCGCAATGGGAGAGGCCACAGCAGTGAGAGGCCCACGTACCACCCCCCCAAAAAGAGGCAATTTGATGTTTATTCTTCTACAACAGCCTCCAAGATAAATATAAATGAAATCAGCAGCCATACGTCTTGAACCAGCCCTACTATAAACTCTGAATTAATCTGTTCTGAAAATCCTAGTTACACAGTGCTTTTCCAATCCTGTTAGGGTTTTGGTTACCTTTCAAAGTATCGGCTTTATCCTGGCATGATTAAATATGCATGTAAATCAAAACTATGTTTTTAGAGGATCCAAAATTTGCCTCAGCATGACCCAAAGAAATTCTTGGTATCTGCTTCAAAGAGTATTCAGTATAAATGACAGGCACTGTTAATTCTTAGTAATTAGATTTACTGCTTCACAAATACTTACACATAACTATATGGAGAGATGAAGAATGAGGATGGAGAGGAATAACAACACATACAGTGGACATACAGTGGTTAAGAACGCATCCTTGTTGCAAGACAAACTTTGATCAAGTCCCTGCTTTCTTACTGGTGTTCAACCTTGAACAAGTTCAACTTCTCTAACACTCCATTTGAAAAATGAGAATATGGTAGCTATTGTTTAAATTTAACAAAACAATGTATATAAAACACCTAACTGCACCAACTGCCTGGCACTTGGTAAGTATTCAATACAGTAGAACTCTACACTACACTCTTTAACTAACCTCCACCTAATGAATGAATCCTTGGGAAAACCACCCTTACTCTACAAACATACTGTAGTATAATTACACTTTTGTCCCTGCCAGTTGGGTCAACATAATATGTGACATGATGATCAACTTTTAGAACAGAAAAGAGAGTTGTATCCTAAGTTGTATGCTCCAGAAAAGCTTGAAAAAGATAAATCACACACACAAAAGCTATCAAATGTGTGAGATAACTACAGAAGAGTGAAAGGTGTCTGGAATTCCAGAATTCCAAAAGACTGAACTCTCTTAAATTCTAGAAAAGCAACACCTGTGTATTTTGCAAGTGTTTGAGGTTTAGATCCCACCTTTAGAACTAGACATTTTACTAAGTAATGGAACTCCAAAGGGCCCATATTCAAGGAAATGGGTTTGTCCTACATTAACAGATTGACGAATGAATGTATAGGTTTTAAGCTAAAATAAAATGTTTAACGTTTTCATAAATTTTCTGTTTACCACTGTTTTTATTTTATTTATTTATTTATTTATTTTAAATTTTGACTGCATTGGGTCTTTGTTGGTGCACAAGGGCTTTCTCTAGTTGCGGCGAGCAGGGGCTACTCTTCGTTGCAGTGCACAGACTTCTCATTGCGGTGGCTTCTCTTGTTGCGGAGCACGGGCTCTAGGCACGTGGGCATCAGTAGTTGTGGCTCATGGGCTCTAGAGCGCAGGCTCAGTAGTTGTGGCGCACAGGCTTAGTTGCTCCACGGCATGTGGGATCTTCCTGGACCAGGGCTTGAACCCGTGTTCCCTGCATTGGTAGGCAGATTCCTAAGCACTGCGCCACCAGGGAAGCCCTACCACTGTTTTTAGATTAACCCACTACAATCCAGTCAAGTGACATATGTGTCTCTGTTAAAGAAAAGCTACCCATATTAAAATGCCTATACAAACAGGTTTGTGTCTGGTAATTTCTTCAAAGTTATAATGGATCAAGACTTCTGAAAGAGACAATGACTAAAAGAAGTACTTACACACTTTCCTACCACATAACCTATTTTTGTTTAAAGCCCCTATCTGTAGAATAATTTTTTAATCACAATAGTAATGAACAGAAAAAGAACAAAGCTAAAACAGTTTGCATTTATCAGGAATAATATTAGAAGGCAGAACTACATATAGTACACTGATTTTATAAAATATTGTTCTTTTCACCAGCAAATATGGTGAGTCTAAACACCCTACCCTTCCTTCACAATGCCAACACTGTGAAATGGTTGATTACCCAAAAAAAGCAAACAATTTTTAAACATGCTTACAGTGAATGCTATTATACTTATTAAAGAACTACTGATAGTTATCAAATACCTTCATCCATCAAAACAATTTTTTTTCCAATATCAGTTAGTACTTCTGTATGCCATGTGCACAAAAAAAGTTGATCATACATTTTAAGTATATAGAAGTCAGTTTAAAAAATGAAGTTTTTTACCTCTTTTAAGTGACCTGGCTATTTCTGGACTCATCACTAACTTAAGAAAGTCTTCTGTGCATCTCCCAAATAGCTAGCACTGTATGCCTCAGTTCTAACTTCACAAACGTGATCCACAAGAACACAGTCATTTAAAAAAGCAAGACATTTTGTTGTTCAATATTAAGATATCCTAAAGGACAGCTCACATACAATCCACTAAAGCACAATCTAAGTTTACTGTGTAGAAAAATAAAGGTGGGAGCATCCAATCTGATTCCACAGACATTACATTAGTAAATAATGGTGGTTAAGAATGAAATAATGACTGAGTTTTTTCTTTCAATGTCCAATATTTGTTTAATAGGCTATTAAGTTTTTAGAACATAGATGCTTATTAGGTTCTTAGAACTATACTACTAAATAAACAAGAATTCTGAGTTACTTCTTTAGGCCTAGGGTGTCATGAAAAAACTCCTGACATTAAGCATGCTGCGAACCAAAGCAGCATGGGAACTTCTACTCTACTTAAAATCTAGCTTATCTACCTAGTTAATCTGCCCATTTAAGTCTCTCCATCCTTCTCAGCTCAGATGAAATACCACCTCTTCTGTGAAATCATCTACACAATTCATGTGACATTCAAACTACCTTCTTAATTGCTTCATAGCTTACCTCCCCAACCAAGTCAGAAAAAAGTCATCAACACTCAGTTCCTTTATATACATAATGATCCTTTCACTGGTAAAGGGATAAAGATTTATATAGGCTCACGTTCAGTTTGACATATTCTTAGCAAAAGCATTATCCAGTATGAGCAACACTAATCTTACTATAACCACAACACTATATTTAGCATGATATCGGTTACAATGAGAACAAATCACCATTAGATGTAAACAGTCACATGGAAAGGTACTATACAGTACTCAGAATAATTTGCAATCTACAATGTTTTAATGCAATTCTAATATCAAAAAAATGGACAGGGACTCCCCTGGTGGTCCAGTGGTTAAGAATCCACCTTCCAATGCAGGGGACATGGGTTCGATCCCTGGTTGGGGAACTAAGATCCCACATGTCGCTGCAGGGCAACTAAGCCCGCCCACCACAACTTCTGAGCCCTCTCGCGTTAGAGCCCACATACAACTAGAGAGCCCTCGTGCCAAAACTGAGCCCTCGCACGGCAATCAGAGAGAAGCTTGCGTGATGCAACAAAAGATCCCACGTGCCCCAACTAAGACCCAACGCAGCCAAATTAGTTAATTAATTATTTTAAAAACAGACCAAAAAAGCCAAACAGAAAACATCAAATCACACTTATCAAGTACATAGCCTCATAGTTATTAACTGGAATGCTGAAGATCAGCAGCCAAAGAATACAGCTTTATTTTTGGCAAACAGCCAAAATACATTTGGTGTGTGTTTCAGAGTTAGGGATCTAATCAAGCAAAAGAAATTAACAATTGAAAAATAAGGAAACTAAATCATTTTTTTCAAAATATACTGCCTAGTCTACAAATTCTCATAACTTTTGAAGGAAATGTTCTCCCATCTTCACAACAGAATTTACAAAGCTAGGATCAATGTGTAGGTTCTACTTAGTGTTTTTTTTTAATTTATTTGGCTGCGCCAGGTCTTAGTTGCAGCATGCAGGATCTTTAGTTGCAGCATGCGGATCTAGTTCCCTGACCAGGGATCGAACCCGTGCCCCCTACACTGGGAGTACGGAGTCTTAACCATTGGACCACCAGGGAAGTCCCCTACTTGGTGTTTTTAAAGATGCTGGCACTGTAAACAAGAGAGACTTCTATAACTAATCCCTTGCGAGTGCCTAAGTATAAACACAAAGGTCAAATGTAATACTATATGCAGACCTTTAGGAAATCAAGTTAGCTTTCTATGAATTAAAAAAAGCCAACAGAATTTTAATTCTAAGTGACAACAGTTATTTTTTGTCTCTATGACAGGAACTGCTTAAGTGGTAAATAGCCACATTTACTCTTTATTCCCACCCCTTTTTAAAGATCCACTAAAACTGCCTTTCCCCAACTTCAGTGCTACACTTGAATTAGAACAAAGCCTATCATAGATGTTCAATAAAGTAGTTTATAATTGATGTTTGTATAATTAATGACCTCTAATGACCAGTTATCTGTTTCCACATCTTACCTCCAGTCCTAAAAGAATATTTGGATTCATTCATTAATTTCATATTGACAAGTAACGTCAACTTTTAATTCAAGCTAAAACCCCCGAATTGTAATTCAATTGTTGATTAAAAGGAACTTTATTAAATTGGTTTTATAAGTCCATTTAAAATTAACCGGGTTAACTGGTTAATAAGATCCAATAATTTCTCAAACTGGAAATCTACCACCACTATCAGCAGCAGCAAGAGTAGAAATGTTGACTTAGCACTTTCTGGGTAACAGGAATTACTCCATGGGCTACACACAAATTACACATGTGATCTGAGAACACCCCTAAGATGTAGTTGTTATTATCAGCTCCATCTTCTGAAAAAGCAATAAGCTCAGGGGAGGTTAATTATGTGGCCAAAATCACAGCTAGTAAGTGGCAGAGCTAGGACACAACTCAGGCACTGCAATCCTAGTCTGTACTCTACAATCTCTTTCCTTTTGATTCTCTTCTCAAGTCAACTTTTTAGAACAAGACTGTCTTGTTGGAAACCCACTCTGGAACCTCTAAGTAGTCCTTATGCAGCTGGTGCTTTGAACTGTTGTTTCCAGGGGTCCCAAAGAATTTGCTATGGCAATGTCTGATAAATCCTCCCCAAGGGTCAACCTTAGATATTCTATTTTACTGGGTTCTTACATTTGTTAAATACTTTTGGATTCTCTCTCATCTTCTTGCCTAGACTGTCTTTCGGAGATTAAAAAATTCTGCCAGTTTCCAATCCATGTTCTGTGGAAAAGCACTTCCTTGGCTGGTTTGCTCAAAACTTCTCTCCCTCAAGTTTTACACAGGGCTTACCACACCTTAAAACCCAAGGCTTTATTTCTCCCCATTACTTAATTAAATTTCAGCTATGTCCTATGTTTTAACTTTCCTTGATTTTCTAGCATCTTGTCCTGAAGTTATATAAAAGATAAACATCTCAGGATAGTGCACAGTCATACAGAGCTAAAAGCATCTGTCCTCCAATAAAGAGCTGCAACACCTTCTGCTTCATCATTATCCTGGGTTGAGTCCTTAGTCCTGTGACATCCCAAAATTGAAATAAATCTGATACCCAAAAGCAAAAGATTCAGAATAAAAGGCAAATTATGTACATCAAATCACTATACCTTCTCCACCAAGACAAGTTTAAACAAATCAGGGAAAATGTCTTTCCATGAAAGTTCTACCCTCTCCATGATTATATTTAAGATTCACCCTTAGTCTACATTGTAGTGACAAATTTTCACACTCCTCTGCTGCCCCTTCTGTGTCCTCAGAATTTTTTTTTTAAAGGATTCATGCACAAGAAATGTCTACAGATACAGACACAAACTCTCTTCCCAAAGGGTTTATGTTCCAATTAGGCAAGGAAAAAAACAAAAAAAACCCCAATCTTTGATCATCCATACTGTCTACAAACCAGTCCTGAAATATCTCAAAAGCCATCTGCCATGGAAATGCTGATTCACACAAATGAGTTGGATACTTTAAATAATATGCAGACTACCGTGCATTCAAGTAAAAAGTACGATTTTTTTTCCCCTTCAGAAAATAAGTTTTTAAAAATGATGTTCCATGTGCCTAGAAAGATCTGCTTCTCTGTACCCCAATCCCTACTCCTGGCAAACCATTACTTTTAGTTCAGTCCTTGACTTAAAATTCTGCCTTCTCTTTTCTAGTCTCAACTGAATTCTCAAATGATGCTTTCATATACACTCCAAAATTCTCTTTCAGAGCCTAATCATAATTTTAAATTTTATATTTACTTTTTTATTTGCTTTACGTAGACAGGAACCAGATTTACTACTATACCTAGCACTGCCCAACACACAGAAGATACTCAATTATTAATTGACTGAATGAATGACTAAGCATTACTTGTGTAAATTACTGGATTCCCTCAATATCACAATCTCTCAGTAATTTGGCAGTTTGAGGAAAAAAAAACAAAAAGGAAGCATACCACCTAAAATAACAGTGAAATTAGCTACTAAATTAATAACTTAAATATTATGATGTTTTCCCGAAAGTTCAAGACTACTAAACTGCCTTAAAAGTTATCAGCTCCTTCACAAAGGATGAAGAATGGATTTCTTAGAATTTGTTACAAGTCCAACTATAAAGTGCTTAAAATCCTGTGCAAAACTGTTATCAACCTCTTCCTTATATTAAAATGAATTAAGATATTTTTCACTGACTCATCACAAATTTGGCAACTTAATCTTTCTGACTATTCTGCTCTTCTTATAGCTACCTCATGAGGTACCCCTCCCAATAATGTGCATTCCAAGATGGCCAAAGGAACATAAATATACTGCAAAAGAAATACTTCAGGGAGGGGAAAAAAAAAAAAAGATGGGAGCAGGCAAACACACAACAAACAAAATATAAAAACCATTTAGCAGTGGTGGTTTTGAAAAGTAACTTGTCTACTGGGACTGGATAACTATTTAAGGCTAGTCTAACATACTGTGCACTAATTTACACTAGATCCAATTCTCTAAAATAGCATAATATTAGACCTAGAACCTAGACATATATGTGTCCCAAACACTGAAGAAACTATCTATGGACCATTAATCTGTATAAAGATGATTTAAAGATATAATTAGGCTAAAGTACTCTCAAACTTATTTAATTAGTAAACACGTATTTATTCAGTATACACAATGAATGAGGAAGGACATGGTTAAATTCTCAGCTCCTGAGACAGAATCTTTATAAGTTAGTCCTCTTTACCATCCTTCTATGGTGAAAATTAAAGGCTTCTTCTGGCTACACAGTAGATACATAAGCATTTTATATCTATATATGAAAATAGTTGTCTGATGTATTCACTCTTCCTACCCAATTAACTATGTAACCGACCCTCATTAAGTTAAAGCTTTAAATGTTTTGAACACTGGGTTCTCAAGAAATGAGTTGATAGATGACTATACAAAATACACATAGGGATTCATAAGACACTGCACTTAATGAAGCATTCCCATTAGTTAAAACTACCACTAACCCTGTACTACTAGGACTTGATATCACTTAAAGATAATACTAAGTTAGCTTCTAGCTCTTCAGAAGATTCTAGAAGAAATTCCAGTAAGCTTACCCTGTCAAGAATTAAAGTTTTTTTAAATTTTACTATAGCCTCCAGAAACCATTCCATTAAGAAAATATCACAATGCCAAAGATACTTTCATTTTGAGCTATCAAATCTGTTACTTGTCACTCCCTATTAACTGAACCAAAACCTTTCACAAGCACACAGCTTTTGAAAGCCTACCACTTCCTACTACAAAAATACACAACACACATTCTGCCCCAACACTGCATGTAACTTTCTCATCTCCAAATTTCCAAATTCTGTTCTCCCTGCTCACCTGTGGCTTTAAAAAAAAAAATTCAATGCATACTGAATCAAATTTTAGAATATTATTCCTCCTAAAGGTGAGTAAAATCTGCCTTTTATTATCCTCAATTGCTTGACATTATCTAATCTTAAAGTAGTAAAAAAAAAATCATAAGTTAAGATTTTGCTTATGTAGTGTTTTTGTCAATTATATTGTAATTACAACCAACCAATAATGTGATTACACTAAACTAAAAAGATTTATTCAATGAA
Organism: Hyperoodon ampullatus; assembly: GCF_949752795.1. Taxonomy (NCBI): domain Eukaryota; kingdom Metazoa; phylum Chordata; class Mammalia; order Artiodactyla; family Ziphiidae; genus Hyperoodon; species Hyperoodon ampullatus. Next base: position 176,433,977 of record NC_136914.1, read on the forward strand.
GATTAAGGTTTAAGCCAAAAACATGTCTCATAAAGACAAGCTGAAGTAAACACCTAAGTTCAATTGCTATTAAAAATGAAACAATCTGAAGTTCTAATGAAACAATATATCAAAGAAACTAAGAAACTGAAATGAAACTTGAGGGTTGAGGGTAACAATGTTCTGATTATGGAAAAATTTTAAGTTGTGATATCACAGTTACATTTCAAGAAATCTTATCTTCGAGAGAGATGCACTGAAATATTTAGATGAAAGTGTATGATGCCTAGGATTTACTTCAAATTATATGGGACATATAAAAGGTTGAGATATGGATGAAATAAGATTGGCCAAGTTTGAAGATGCAAGACAAATAAACATGAGTTCATTACAGTATTATTCTACTTTTACATACATTTGATGTTTTCTGTAAAATATATAGTTTCCCCCATAACACAGTATGTACCTCTGCCATCAAAGACTCACGTCACTGTCCATGTAACATTTTATTCCCAATTGTCTTTTAAAAACAACCTGAGGGAGAAGATTGTATCATGACAAGGAAATTGTTTTTAAAAAATGATTGAAATGTCATACATACACAGAATAAACAAATAAAAAAAGGGGAAGATTTTCAAAAGAATTACCATCAGGCAACAAACATCACTACTTACGCAGAATGGAAGTGTTAAGATGAAGGTAAAGTATTAGGGAAATTAAAGAAAATGTTAGAAAAAAAGCTCAGTACGGCTGTCAATCATATGCACCATGGTATAATGAAGAGGAACGAGGTCTTTGAGGAGACTCCAAGAGTATATCACAAGACAAAAGATTCCTCCTTTTAGCTCGTAACCTATGCATGGTAATAGCTGTACAGTTAACATTAAAAGCTCTCTCACCCAAATAAATCATACCCCTTCCCACACATCATTCGTTCTAAAAGTAACTGTCCTTTACTAAATATATCACTTTACTTTTCTATCATATTTAAATGATCCAGAATTTCACCTAAGATATTGCACCAAGTAACTAAAAAATCTGACCTTTGAACTTCAATGACCACTGAATAGCTATACATATATTACTACCAAGAAAAAGAGTCCATATTAAAAAGTCAACTAGTAAGCATAAGAAGGTCTAATATGGATTATTCTAAAGTTAGATGGCTTGAGACTCCACTAGCAAAGTCCCCTATCTGGTGGCAGAAAATAAAAACAGAGTTTCAAAAGTGTTCATTTTTAAAGATAGTACTTACTTAAGAATGGTTTTTGCACTACTGCAGTCCTCAAATCGAATGGAGTAACCAACTTCCTGGCCCAACATCACATCCATTTCATCAGCAACTCTCTGGGCCACACTCATTGCAGCCACTCTCCTGGGTTGGGTACAGGCAACTCCTCTTTTGGGTCCTGGTAATGATCGCATGTACTCCACACACCACTGTGGAATCTATCAAATAATTTCACATTTGAATTAATTCTACTCTGCCTGCGCATCAGGTATATTTAACATGAAGTGTTTTATCTCATTCTAATAATTTAAAACAAAATTCAATTTAGGCACACCACAAATTATTACTTATGACTTAAACTTATAATAGCATGAGCTCTCCAAGCCAAGGAAGGGTAATGTATAACACTGATATGTCATAACTGCACTCCTTAGTGAGCTAGGTCCACTGAGGCTTTGCTGAATATGCTCTATAGTGTCAATGTTCCACCACCAAGCATTTCTCTATGCACTGGAAAAATTCCAACTTAGGAAAATTCTACTTCATAACAAATGTTAGTTCCCAAAAATATTCTAAGAAACTGTAACTTAGATTCCTATACAATTTAAGTTACAAATTTAGCTCATACTTGGTAAGCCAGCAGAATCTAACTCCTATCCTTCTCCCCTCAGAAGTAGGCACAATGGCAACACCTTAAGTACATCTTAAAAGTTAATTTTAGTTAACTATCAAACTCAAATTCAATAGGACCTACAGAAGCAGCAAAAGCACTTCCCTGAAGGAGGGCAATGAAGGGTAAACAAGGAAAAAAAAAAAAAAGACCAACAAGCATAAGTAGTTGGTTGTTGCCATGATGACACTGCATTTACTAGCTGTTCCATTATCAATAGAAACTAAGAGATCTGCTAATTTAATGGTTCTTCTCTACTCACTTACCTGGGAAAGAACCATGGGAAAAATCTAAGTGCTTACTACATTAAATTGGAATCCATTCCTACAAGAAGGACATGATGGATCTCCATCAGAGCCTCCAAAAGCCTAAGAGATTTTAATGCTACAGGAAACGTGGCATTTTTTTGGTATAGGATTTGTACAGTGATATTTGAAGAATACTAGTTGTACTATTACCACTTTTTTTTTTGCAGTACGTGGGCCTCTTACCGCTGTGGCCTCTCCCGTTGCGGAGCACAGGCTCCGGACGCGCAGGCTCAGCGGCCATGGCTCATGGGCCCAGCCACTCCACGGCATGTGGGATCTTCCCGGACCGGGGCACGAACCCGTGTCCCCTGCATTGGCAGGCGGACTCTCAACCACTGCACCACCAGGGAAGCCCTATTACTACATTTTAGTTAGGTTCCTTCTGCAATTTTGTTTGGAGAATTTCACTTTCTGATAGGCACAAAAAGATAACCAAAAATGGCTAACTATTCTTAATGGTTTTGAGTCAAAGTTTAATAGGAGTATGTGGAAAAAGCATTTGCGTGAAATTCACTATTTACACTGTTGTTTCCCTTTGAATCCCCCAAATCCCTGCAATCCTAGGTATCCATGTACCTTAAGTATTAAAAAAAAAAAAAAAAATACTAATCCAAAAAAATCACAAATCTTGTTTTGAGTTCACCTGCCCTTCTTCTCCACTAACTGCTACTAAATAAACTCATCTCTGAAATAAGGTTAATCATATAAGACCACAGAAGGGTAGTATGAAATAAATATAACTTTGGCTATGAGACAAAGGGATAGAGTTTTAAATACTGAACCCACCTATATCTACTGTGTAACCTAGGGCAACCCACTAAACCTCTCATAAATCAAAGCCTCACTTTGCTCATCTGGAAAATGGTGATTAACAACTTCCTTGCATGGCTGTTGAAAAACTTAAATGAGATAATACAAAGTACACAGTGCCTGGCTTTACCCAACTGCTGACTAAATGCGTGCTATTAATACTACACAAACTAGATAAGCCAGTTGAAATAATTATTAAAAATATAATATTAATAATCTTAGAGTTATATCTTTTCATGTATTTAATTCTTTAAATTTCCATAAGGTGATAAAAATAAACGAACAGTTTTAGCTTCCAACATCAGCATTACATTTCCTCCATTTAAAAAGAAAAACCATACTAAGGCTCAGTCTTATATAACAAGCGCCTCCAATCTGGGTTGCTATTGTAGCCTTCAAAATGTCTCTATGAAATACTCAAATTGATAGACTTGTGGCATTGTGTAACTTATACACATACAGGATAACCTGTATATGCAGTATGCTCAAATCTAAACATGTTCATAGGTACATAAACATGGAAAATCAGGCCCATAGGAAACACAGCGATTATTTCTGTGTAAATTACTATTAAATTCATTTCAACACTTTCCTGAATTTTCCAAATTTTCTACAATAGCCAGGGGCTGCTATTTTTGTAAAATCTAAGAAATTTTCTGATGGGTCAGGCTCAAGCATCTGAAAATGAAAATATGGTTACCTCACTCATAGCAAGAACATGCAAATTAAAAAATTACACTGAAATACCATTTTTCTCCTGTCAGATTTGCAAAAGTTCAAGTTCAGTAGTACACTCTAGTGGTTTCCCACATATGCTCTCATACATGCTCACGGAACGGTAAACTGATACGTTCCCTACAGAAGGCTATTTGGCTGTACGTTTCACAATTATAATCCATCTTCTGACCCAGTAATTTCTACTTCTGAGAATTTATCCTAAAGATATACTTGCCCATGCAAAACAACCATTAGAAGCAGCCTAAATATCTATAACATGGACCTAGTAAATAATGGCTCATCCATGTCTGAGAAATATCCTAAATATATTTCTAATACAACACTAACATGTGTGTTTAGTTCAGGGGTGGGGAGGACGGGGACACTATTGGATGGAGGTCTCAAGCAAAAAGACTTTACTTAGCTCTTCTATTTTTTTAAAAAAGAATAGATAATATTCACATAGTTCAAAACAATTATAAAAACAAAAACAAAGAAATGAAAATGACAAAAACAAAACCACTCTAATGGTTCAGCTCTCTCCACCCAAGCACTGGAAAACCTTGTGCCCCCAAATATGTACCACCCCAGATTCAAAGTGGGTGGGACAGTATCACTGCCATAATTTACATAATAAAACTGGAAAAAAACAGCACCGCTGTTTTTCCAAAGAGACTCAGGAAAATAGGTACTCCCTACAGGATTCCGACCCCGTAAGTCACTAAAAATTGCTAAACATAAAAGCAGCTATGCTTCAAAAAGTTCTGATAGCCAGTGAGAATAACCACCAGAACCAAATACGCAACATTTAGTAAACGTAAACGTTAATAAAGTACGTACTGTGGTATTCAATAACTCACCTGTGTTGTTTTACCAGACCCAGTCTCACCAACAAGTACAAAGGATTGATGTCTAACCAAAATATCTGTAAACCTATCCTTGTATTCCCAAACAGGGAGCTGAAGCCGTTTCTTCAGAATATCATAGTATCGAGGCGTATGGGGTAAGTTGGTAAATGGATTAATGCACTGTGGAAGTGATGTGTGTCCTGCATGTCCTGTATGTGTAGAATGAGCAGAATGTGTTGAATGTGCTGAATGTGCCGAGTGGGTTGAGTGAGCTGAATGGGACGCTTTTAAAGGTGGTAATCCAGCACTGATAAGCATAGCATTCGTGGAAGCTCGCAATTCTTTCTCCTTTTCTTTCTCCCTCTCCCGCTCTCTATCTCCTCTATCTCGTTCTCGTTCTCGATCTTTAGACCGATCTTCACGATCACGGTCACGATCTCGATCCTTCCTAAAAAAAAAAATAAAATAAAAAATAAAAAAAAATTTACAACTCAGATTCCAAATTTTATGCAAAATGTTCATAGCGGCGTTATAGTCACAAGAAAGTAAATGTCCAACAACCAAATAAACTGATATAAAACTCGAAGTATCAGAAACAATGAAAAAGAACTTGTAATCAAGGATTCTCCATGCCTCATCCATAAACATCTTTCCCTTCCTTAATGATGCTTCAAATTCTATTAAGGAACAGTCTCTTTCCACCTTTAGCCATCAGCTGAGATAACACAAGAACTCATTCTGCATGTAAAATCCTTTCCTTCTTAGAAATTAAAGACTGAGGGCAGTGTGGGAAAAAGGTAGGGACAAATTAGGCAAAAAGAGAATGGCATCAAGGGTCTTTCCCAGATTCTCCTTTAGGTTACATGAAAAGGTATTTTCACACTGAAAGTATGTTCAAAATTTAGCAAGAACTAAGTCTTTTATTGCTTCTGGCCTCAAAGACAATTCCACCTCACATTACAGTAATACAAACAAAATTCAGAACAAAATTCTGAGTTAAAGAATTAGCAAGTTTGTCTTCCTAAGTTAACACTTCCCAAATTTTGTTCAAAATGCATACATTGCTCTATAAGGAAAACTAAAACTTTTTATTCTTGTTTTCATTGTTTACTCTTGCATGTATCCTTAACAGCAATAGTAAAAAACACTGGAAGTACTTTGTAAAACCTATGTATACTTTGATCATGCATAAAGTGAAAAGTAGCTCATTTAAAAACAAGCTTCGGGCTTTCCTGGTGGCGCAGTGGTTGGGAGTCCGCCTGCCGATGCAGGGGACGTGGGTTCGTGCCCCGGTCTGGGAGGATCCCGCATGCCGCGGAGAAGGCTGGGCCCGTGAGCCATGGCCGCTGAGCCTGCGCGTCCGGAGCCTGTGCTCCACAACGGGAGAGGCCACAGCAGTGAGAGGCCCGCGAACCGCAAAAAAAAAAAAAAAAAAAAAAAAAGCTTCACTGAACACTATTAAGTTGTTTAAAATGTTTAGATTATGCAGATGACCACCATATTAATCTTAGGTCATTCAGCCAATTCCAGTATCTACTTCTAGTTACTAGAGATGATCCCTAACCAGTAAGAATTTTAAAATTATCTACGCTTATTCATTTTACTAATCTAGTTTACTTCAGACTAAATCCTATAGCAGACAAGTGTGCCACAAGGTGTTTGGACTCAGATTTGAAACAGTGAGGCAACATGGAACCATGACACAAGCTGCTAAACATGTCATGTTCCTTATCCATAACACACAAAAGACATACAAATTTCCCATGCCTCAATTACCAGTAGCAGACTAGGGAAGACCATTCATTCTGATGTAATGGCACATCAGCTGGGCAACAGTTACTCCCCTTCGTAGAATACAGCTAAAATGCTGAGCCCAGCATGAGTTAGGGTGGTTCCCCAATTACAAAAATAGTAAACAGACCAATTATATTTGATATTGTCCCTTCTAAAATAAATAATTCTATTCCACAGGAACTTGCCTAAATAGAGAAAAGCTTTATTATATGTACACAAATATTCATACACACATATATTTTTTACATATATATAATCTTTTCATATATGTATATATAAAAAGCTATTCTCCTTTCCCCCAACCCAATGTTCACCTTCTACAGAATTACAGGACATACAAGCTAGGATCTAAGCTTCTCATCTCATCTGGCATAAACAGAAAGAAATCAAAGGAACCTAAAGGATAACCTACTCAGCATACAAAATAAAGTCCCCTAACTCAGAACTTAAGGTTCCTGGCCTATCTTCGCAATATACCGTCAACCATCCTTTCTTTGCTTCTCTGTTTCTGCTCCAGTTTAAGGTGCTTGTAATTAAATAAGTATTTGCACAGCCCCAAAATGTGAATGAGAAAAAGTTTACAACAGGATAGTTAGATACGTGTCCAGCAAAGTGAGAAGCACTGTAGTCAGGAATGTATTCAAAGACTAGACATTTTATAGTTCATAGAACATAAAGAATCCTTAAAGAACATCTGGTCTAAATAATACATGTTTTTCAAGGGCCTACTTCACCAGAAACTTTATTACCAAAAATAACTGCAACAGAGGAAGCATAAAATACATTCTGAAGACACAAAAATTAACTGCTGACCATGAATTGGGGTTTAACTCTAGTATAAGAGTAAAAGGAGCATGAGCACCTAGATCACAGTTGCATAACCACTGGAAAGGTATAAGCCTCAATTTACTAATCTGCAAAGCGAGAAGTATTAATAAAATAGTCTCTTAGATTAAAATAAGAAAGCAAATTCAATCACCTAGAAATGTTGCCTGTGATTCAAACTATCTACCTTCAACAGGAAAGGGAAGATAAAAATTAAGGGTTAGTTGGGGGGGGGCCCTCAAACCCACTGCTTCATAAATATATGCAGAATATTGTGTATATGCATGTTTTCTTTTTTAAACAGGCACCTTTATTATAAAGGAGTTTGTTACTTAGAAGATTTACTAATCGAGGTATAATGCTTAAAAAACTAATTATCAAAGCTGTGATCACTTAGCCACAATACTGGCAGGGAGAGACACAACAAGACACAGTTGTTTAGCACGTGGTTCAGTATTTTATCTCAGCTTAATCCTGGCTCAGCATTTAAGCTAACTATATGACCACCTTTATTTCTTTCCTCATCTTTAAAAAGCTCTTGTGGGGTATTGCAAGGGTTAAATGAGTTAATATATGTAATGTGCTTAAAGTAGTGCCTGGTACATAATAAATGCCCAATAAACATTGGTTATCATTTATTTTTTAAATTTAAAATACCACATTAAAATTCTACATGGAGTAACAGATACTAAAGAAATGCTAATGAAGATGTAAACTGGTTATCAAAATCAGAGTATTTTAAACAAGCATTGCTTTTAATCTGGTACTCTCACTTTCAGGGACTTCTAGGGATATAAGTACACATAAGGATGTTCATCACACTTTTCATTTGTAAGACTAGGAAACTACCAAAACATCAGTGCACAGAAAATTGGTTAAATAAGTTTGATACCCCTTTACAAGTGGAATACTATGCAGCCAATGAAAAGAATAATGTATATCCATTCCACAGTTTATGACATATTTCTGGGTGAATTTTTAAAAATCAAAGCACAAATAATATATTAAAAGATCCTACTGGTATCAAATAGGATACCTGTGAATAAATACGCAGAGATCTAAAAAAATTTTCATCAGGGATTAAATAAAGATGGGGATGAAGATTTCTGATAATTTTTTTTCCCTTTTCTTTATATCTTTATGAATGGACGTTTGTGTTCCCTGGGGCAAGTTACTTAACCTCATCACATAACTGCAGTGAAAACCTGTTTATAAAGCACCTGAAATAGTTTTGGGAACACTGTACGTATGTTATCTTATCTATGTTTCACATTTTTAATCGAAAAAATTCTTATCAGGCAGTAATATCAGAAACTAACATCAAAGTGAAAACTGTCCCTGTTTTCAAAAATTTTTTCCATATTTCAACAGTAAGTTGTCTTTTGGTTAATAATTTTACACAGAAAATGTTGTGGGAAAAATGGAAAAAGGAATAAGGTCAGTATGTAACAGAAACCTTCAACTTCTCTACCTGTTTCCAAACTTGAAATATATCAAGAGTAAATAAAGCCATATATAGTTTGGGAGCATGAATTTGAGTAAAATCTCTCACTGAATTACCTTCCCTTCTGAGTAGCGGGGAAAATGGGACATCCATGTTTGGCAGTGGAGTTCACAAGACTGACAGGCCTACCCTCTCAGGTAAAACCACCTGTTACTTAGCAGGGCTTTAAAAAAAAAAAAAAATCTACAAGATTGCATGACAGTCAACAAAGGTAACTTTTAAAATTATTAAATATGGAAAAAAAAAAACCTAAGCACTAATAAACACTCCAAGCCCACTGCTAAAGAAAGTTCTATCAGAAATGACATTCAGGTGACATAGAAATGAGTATACAAATGTCCCTCCAAAATATCTCAGAACTTGAGCTTTATTCCAAAGATGAACTCTCGTTCATTTACAGGTAGATGTCATATATAATATCCAAGAGAATCAAAAGGTCACCATCAAAGACTTAAAAAGTCCACATTTTTACTAAGGATGTCGGATTTGCAAGGAAAGGGGAACAAACCATGTACATATCATGTGCCCGCTAATCCCCAAAAAAGCATTTAAATGGTGCACATACACACAAATATTAGTAAGTGAATTCATTCCTTCCCCGTATATTTTTTTCCAATCTGAATTCTGTGAGAGGCATTAGTTGCATCTTAGCCAGATGACAAGCAATTTATTTTTGCTTCACAGGAACAAAGAACCAAGTGTTCCCTACTTTACCAACCCATTGTAAATGTCATTAAAATAGGCTGTAATGACTCTTAACTACAGTCACAGTCTGTGTGCTGTATTGGAAAAAGCAACAGGCTAACATTGAAAATTAAAAGATCAAGGTTCTAGATCCACCTGTAAACTGTAAGGTTGCACAAGCCACCTTAACAACTCTGGGTCTCCATTTCTCATCCCTCGAGTGGAGCCGAGTATACTCTCTTTAAAGTCACTTCCAGCTCTAAGGAGCCTGTGACTTGTAGCTCAAATGTGCTAAAGTTCTGCTGTGTGTGTTGGGGTGAGGGAGAGAAAGTTGACATAGAACACTGTAAACTAAAAAATTTACACGATTAAACTGTTATATATTTATGCTTTCCATATTCAATATACGGAAAGCCACCAAAAAGTATACCCCATCCTGGCTTATACTCCCCAGACACAGACATCTCAATCAACCGAAAGGAAGGACTTTGAGTGAACAAAAGTTATACGGACTTGACAGTGATTCTGCACACGTACACACACAATAAAATGCAAAATTATGCAAAGTATTGAAGATATTCAGACTTTCATGTCTCTGCCTGAATTATCCAAATAAATCTCTGTACTTCAGGAACGAAATGTACACACTGGACAAGAAATGATTTTGATGCAATTGCTAAGGTTAACTGTTAAATTCCTCTGCACCTTTAAGAAAAGGTAAGTAGAAAGGAATCTGAAACACCACGGGCGTGGTCTATTTCAACTCCAAAGCAACCTCCCGACGGCCGATATTTTGCCGTAAACACTAAAAACTTTTGAAAAGGGCCTTCTCATTTCAAAAGCTACCTAGGAACGAGGGCGGGGGAGGGACACAGAAAACAAGAATTTATTGGATAAAAAGAATGCCTTCTAATTGCTATCCCGGGGATGCCCAATAACTACTGTTTCGGCCAAAGCAGGAAATAAAGGAGATGGCGGGAGCGTGGGCAGAGAGCGGAAGTTTGCCTAGTATCTACTTTGAAGTGTTTGAATGGACCGAGGCACGCACTCTCCCGCCAAAGTATAAACTCCGCGGCTCCAAACCACCAGCCCTCCAGCCCATCAGGTATACTCCACGTTTTCCTTTCTCCCGGTTGGCCCTCTACTCTCCCCTCCCCCGAGAACTCTTCGTCCGCACGCCTCACTCTACTCCCAGCACCTCCACCCCAGCCTACACCAGAATCCACGCGCTTCGCTCACTTTCCGGCCTCCGCTTCTCCCCTTGCTGGGCGCCCAGCCGCCCCCCAAGGCCCTCTCCCCGACCCCGCTGGCTGAGAAGTACCTGGTGCCCTTGGAAACGATTACTCCCGCCGCGCCCTCCCCCACCCTCTCCCCAGGCTCCAGGCCTTTCCAGGAGCCCAGGCCACGAGGTGCGCGGTTCCCTCCCGTCCGCTCCCCTCGAAGTGAGTCTTGCTCGACTCCGCCCGGGGAGGAGGCACCCTACTGGCCACGACAGGCCTCTCCGCTCTCCCGACTGGGCCGGGCGGCCACCGCGCCACTCAGCTCCCCGCGCCCTTGCCGGGCCGAACGCCTGGGGGTCCGCTCTCCCGCGCCCCGCCGCCAGTGACCCGAGCCCAGAGGGAAACAAAAGGGTCGGGGCCCGTGGCCCGCTCGGCCTAGCCCTCCCTGGCCCGCTCCCGGCCGGGACCCCAACAAAGCCTGAGCTCCTGCCTCGCGCCCCCGGCCTGGCTTACCCATCGGTCCCCGCACGCTTCTTGCCGGAGGGGTAATCCTCCCCCAGGTCCAACCGGTGTCGCTTAGACATCTTCGGACTCTTCGAGCGGGCGGTTACGAAGGAAGAAAAAAAGAGAACCTAGCGGCTCTATCGGTGCAGTCGAAGGCAGCTACAAAACTCTGGAGGACCCCCACCCCTCCCGCTACAACAGCCTACACCGTGCGGCCGGAACCAGGAGCTAAAATGGCGGCGGCGACGAGGGCTGGGCCTGCGCGCGCGCTTCCGCGGTATGCTGTGCGTGCGTGCGTGCGTACGTACGTGCGTGCGTACGTGGTGCTCGCGCACGCATAGGAGGCGGGAACTCCAGCCCCGCCCACCGCCTCGTTGACCCGCCCTTCTTCCGCCCTCCGTCTGGCAGGCACATTCCGCCCTCTGGGCGGGTGCTAGGGGGGCTGGGCCCTTGGCCCCTTCACGGCCCTCTGATCTAGGAAATTGAGAGAAGAGGAAGTCTAATCCTAGTTAGGAAATCCTATCCATCTGTATTACCCTGGCATTAGGGGAATCTGAGACCCACAGAGGTTGAAAAACTAATCGAGATTATACAGCTGTTAAGGGACAGAGCCAGGATTGGTACCCAACTATAACTCCTGACCTAGCACTTGAAGCCACTGACCAGACATTCTCAATTGCAGTGGGGAAACTGAGGTGAGAAAATGTCAAGACTTACCACAATGCATTTTGCCTTTTTTTTTAATGTTTATTTTATACTATAGTTGATTTAAAAGTTTGCCACTTTTTACCAAGCACGGACAGATTGCACTCAACCTATTGATGTTTTTACTGGAATAGGGAAAATTGGCAGTAAGGGCGTAACTTTTTCCTGTGTGCATATTATGTGCTTCCACGGTGTTAACCGTACCTCTATTCTCATTCTTACAGTAACCTTGCAAAGTAGGTGTTATTTAATAGAAGTGGACACCAAGACTGAGAGAGGTTATGTCACACAGCCATTAGGGCTGTCCCTAAAGCCATAGTAAATTGTTGGGGCAGAATGACTTTATGACTTTTGTGACTCTCTCCCCCCAGAACCTATCTGCTTGCTCAGTTGCATTCATTCCCAGAAGAAGCACACAAGAAAAAGATTTGTGAACCAACCCAAGCCGGGTGATCTATGTAGTTTGCGCAGTGGTCATTTGGATGCCCTGGAAGACCATATTAGGGTTCTTATCCAGTCCTCAGAATTGCAATCTCTAAGGTTAAATACAACTCTACAATTGCAGCCTATAAAGAGAATTCTTTTTTTTTTTGTACAAAATGCACATTCCAAAGTCAGCCCAAATAAAAGTGAGTATCTTCACTTATAAAATACCCAGTACAACTTTCTACCCTAAAAGTACATTAACAGCATATTGACTTTTGTTGGCGATCATGATGCATAATCACTGAATTGTAAACCTGGAAGGGTTTCCAGCTGATCTTCTCTTTCTGCTTCATTTCTCAAATGAGGAAATCTAAGCCCTGTGATGACCAGGTTCACCAGTTAGTGTCAATGTCAGAATTAAAATCCAGATTTCACTCTCACATTTCCAGGCTCAGGTCTCCAGGTTCCCAGTTTGAGGGATACTATAAAGTGCTCTAAAATTTTGGAGAAACAATGAGGGAAAAGCTTAGAATCCTACCTGCAGAAATGCTCCACCCTAAGAGGCATCAGCCTGTCATAAATGAGCAAGGAAACTTGGTAAAGGAGGAACTGAAATCAAAGTGATAAGACTTCTTCCTTGGGTCTAGTGTATATTTAAAGAAAACTGTAACCTAATCAATTGTGTTGTGACCTGAATGACTGAAGAGAGGCTGTATTTCCCTAAGTATAGTGGCCTTTCTGGAATCTACAACAGGGGAGCAAAGGGCCAGAATCTGCCAGGATGTTTACACTCTCTGTGAGGAGGGGTAGAGTTCTGGATCTGAATGACTCATACTGGATTTTCAGGCAGAACGGTCCCTAGAATAGAGAAGAGCTATCCACCAGCTCCCCTACAGCTTCCCAGAAATGTTGCCAGAGGAGATTTCCTTTACTCTTACTCTACCAGACAACTCTCCAGTCTATTATTTGGTCTATGGCATGACTTTACTCACCTAGAGGGAATGTCTTACGCAGCTAACCAGCTCCAGGTGTCAAACCAGAGGTGTCTCCCAACCTAACTTAATAAATAATATTAGGTAACACATATAACACACACATATACTGGGTCCTGCACACTGTTTCTTATATATATATTAACCTATCGGATCCTTACAGAACTTTAAGCTGGGTGCTATGAGTTAGACTTCTTTACAGGTGAGGAAACTGATGCACCAAGAAGCTGAGTATTGTGGCCAAGATGACAGTTTTGGATTCATTCCAGAACAGTCTGTGTGCTTAAGGGGTACACAGTAGTGCTGCTGATAAGGAGGCATTCTTATTCCACATTATTCTCCTAGGGTTTGGTTATTGAGGGTAAGTTTCCCCAGTCAGACAGACTCCATGTGAACTGATAAATTTCTACATTGTCAAAGGGGAGGACACGTTCACAGAGCTCTCAATGAATGGTCAGGATTTAAAAGACTTGAACCCACTCTGTCTCCAGAGCCACGTGATTAACCACTGCACTTTGTCACTATTATCTATGCCTTAATTACTTCATTTACTTATTCACTCAACAAATATTTATTAAACTCCCATGCCAGGCATTGAATTAAGTGCTGGGAAAAAGAGAAGAACAAAATAGCCATAGTTCCTGCCTTCGTGACACTTATCAGAGGGAGAGAGGCAGGCATTAAACAGATAAATACACAGGTAACTATATCTGGTAAGTGTTTTTAGGCCATGCAAAGGGAACAGGCACTGTGAGAGCATATAACAAGTGGCCCTTATCTAGAGTGAAGGTTAGGGAAGACCTCTCTGAGAAAGGGACATTTAAACAAAGACCAGAAAAAGCAGTACAAATTGGTCAGGCAAAGAGGTAAGAAAACATTTCCAAGCAGAGGAAGCAGCCTGTGCAAAGGCCCTGAAACTTTCAAAAGTCAGGTGCAATCCACAAACAGAGAGAGCATGAGTGCAATGAGATGAGGAAGACATGATCCTGCAGATGCAAGAGGGGGCCGTTTCACGCAGAGCCTGAGTTGTCTGCTAAGGATATTAAGACTATCCTTCCCAAGAGCAATAGGAAGACATCAAAAAGACTTAATTGGGAAAATATGATCACTTGTGAGGATTTGCCAGGATCAACCGGCCAATCTCTCTTTCTGAATTCTTTTTAGTTGCAAAATGCTTACAAATTCAAAACAATCTTCAGTAGTGCTTTTAATCACCCTGTCCTCTCTCTACCATTTAATAGAAACTGTAACAAAGTGTAGTGGGCACTATGACTTGCCATAGAAATTCTGCTTAAAGAATGAAAGACATCCCTCAGTTTCTAGGAGTGCTACTTGCAGACGGTACTCAACTGTCTGCTCCGTTCAGGAATTTCCTTGGTTAAAGAGAGCTGCCTGGGACTTCCCTGGTGGTCCAATGGTTAAGAATCTACCTTCCAGTGCAGGGGATGCAGGTTCAATCCCTGATCGCGGAACTAAGATCCCACATGCCGCAGGGCAACTAAGCCCATGCACTGCAACTACTGAGCCCACACACTCTGGAGCCCACACACTACAGCTAGAGAAGCCCACACACCACAACTACTGAGCCTGCACCCTCTGGAGCCCATGCTCCACAACTAGAGAGAAGCCCGTGTGCCAAACAAAGAGCCCAAACACTGCAACAAATGTCCTGCATGCTGCAACTAAGAAGCAACACAGCTAAATAAATAAATAAATAAATAAATAAAGAGAGCTGCTCAAGGGCAGCCTGAAGACATTGTGGAGGTATAAACACCTGATCCCTTTACGTAACTAGGAACAACTGTGAGCTTTGGCACATCAGAGCTCCCTGTGGGATCAGCTGAGGCTGTTATTATTTATGATGGCATCTCTTGTACCACCATGCATTTTGGCCACTAACCACCCAGAGTTAGCTCAGATGCCATGATTTAAGGGCACAGTCTCCAGTAAGACTGTCCTTACTCCAGATGCCATCCACAAGCTCAGGGACCCACAGGCTACCTGTGCTTCTGACCAACTGGCTACAAATTTGGGGTTTCCCACAACCTACTCAGGTTCAGTAATTTGCTGGAATAATGATTCACAGAACTCAAGAAAGTGCTATACTTATGATTACAATTTTATTATAAAGGATACAAATCAGAATCAGCCAAATGAAGAGATACATAGGGTAAAGCCTGGGAGGGTCCTAAACACAGAGCTTCTGTGGAATTAGGACACGTCACCCTCCTGACACATCAAGGTGTTGTTCACAAACCAGGAAGCTCCACTGAGCTTCAGTGTCCTGAGTTTTTATTGGGGTTTCATTACACAGCCATAATTGATTGAATCACTGGCCCCATGATGGAACTCAATCTCCAGTCCCCTTCCCCTCCGTAGAGGTCCAGAACATAGGCTGATGTCATATGGCTGAAAGCCTCAACTCTTTTATCACATGGTCGGTCTTTGTGGCATGACCAACCCTCATCCTAAATCATCTCAATAGCATAAACTCAGGTGTGGTCCAAGGACCCACCATAAATAACAAACTCACTCCTATCCCATGGGAAATTCCAATGGTTTAGAAATTGCCTCCCAGGAACCAGGGACAAAACCAGTCATTCTTTATTATACGACAGCATCACAGCCTAATTTTTCCCTCTGTCTGATCCTACTTTTATGCCTTTCCTTCCACTAGTGTACTCCTTAATAAACTCCCAGAACACTAATCTTTGCTTCAGAGTCTACTTTTCATGGAACCTGACCTAAAAGCTTTGGTGCCAGGAATGGTCCAAGAAAGAAGACACTATGATTGAATGTTGCAGTTGGCCACCAATTTCATTGGCTGGCAATGAATCAGTGGCAGGTGGAACATAGCTACCACAAGAAAGCAGGGCAATTGTTAAAGCTTTCAACTATGGTGTACTGGGAAAGATCAGGCACTGTTGCCAAAGTATAGGGGAAATAGTATCTATTCTGTAAGACCATTGGGATTTGATTGGCTATTGCTAAGTAGACTTGATACTTTGAAGAGAGATAATGAAAGGCTGAGTATGATTAACCTGCAAGTCAAAGCTCAGTATGAAAGCCAGAAGATCTTCTGGAAGCATGTAAAGAGGTTCTCATCTCCTGCAGTGCGAAGACAGAGAAAACTGAGGACAGATCCCAGGACTTAACTGTAACAGTAACAGAAAGCCAAGTGGAAACTTCCAAAGAAGATTAAACTCTCCATTTAGGCAGGCATATTTCAAGGGTAGATCCCTGTTTGGGAAAGAGTGGGACCCTGACACATGGGATGAGGACATTTAGGTCAATATACATGAAAAATCTCAAACCCTAAATTCTCTACAACCTGCTGAGTCTGCCAAAATGTCCCACTACTTCCTATTAAAAGCTAGTGCTCCTTCCTTGTGAGATAATGAGAGGCCTTCTGTGCAAGATAACATGCACTTCCCTCAGGATGCACCCCCCACATTACCTGCTGATCACTAGGCAATGATTAGAATTAAGTCACGATATATGATATTCCACAGACATTCTAAGGCTGATAATATTGGAAAGCAACCCCAAAGAAGCTGTAGAACCTACGCAACAAGTACCAACAGAAGCCAGGGAAGTATGCACGTGATTGAATTCTGAAGGTTCTGGATAAAAAGAGAAGAAGAAGGTGGAACATAAAGTCCAATGAGGGAGAATTTATCAATTTGGGTGTACTCTCCCAGGATATGGGTTCGCACAAGAACCTCAGTTGATGGCGTGAACACACTCAAGATGTCATCTAGAAGCATGGCAAAAACAATGGCCCAAACTACATCAAGTAAGGTAGAAATGCCAGAACTGCTGTGGTTGACAGTGTAAGGGGGGATTAAACAGCTCAGGTAAGTGAACATGCTAGAGCGAAAATACTTACATAAAGCTGGAAAACTCAGCAGATGAATATATTCCACAGAAAAGTTCAGAGGATACACCACTTAGCAAATCGAAAAGGAATTTCTGGTGAGAGGCATCATCATCACTCATAAATTCAGTGGTGGCTGTCATCGTAGTCCAGGACTGAAGATAGAAGATGACATTTCAGAGCTGGACTTCCTGAGAGAGGTAGAGATGATAGCACCCTGTAACACAGAGGTCTTATGGTGGCATTTAAACATCCGAAACCAAGTGGATGCTATAAGGTAGGAGTGCAGTCAAGGGGGCCTGACCCACAGAATTATGGAGGTGGTAAATAGAACAAGGCATCTAAGGCAAAATAGATGGACAACCATCAAAGGAAGTCCTCAATCTGAACAACCAATATAAATCAAGGATGCAAGATCAAGAGGTTAAAGAAAGTTGCCCCAGTGAAAATTTGCCCAGTTTCTGGACCTGAACTATGTCAAAAACCAAATTCTTCACACTGAATAAAACAAAGCAGAAAGATGAGTTTATTGAAAGGCTTTTGACCTGCAAGGTGAGACACTCAGGGCTGCCAGAGCAATGAATTCTGAGTTGCTCACAGACTAAAGGGTTTTTTTTGGGGGGGCGGGTAAATGCAGAAGTTATTTGGATTTTTCAGCTGATTGGTTGCCTGGTGGTCTTCTTCCTTATTTTGATCAGGGGAACAAGGAAATCCAAAGATGGCGTGAATAGACTTGGCATTTGGGGACTGGCCCGCATCCTCTGCTGATTTCTGAGAAGAGCTGTAAATTCCTGCAACTTATGTTAGGTAAAGTTAAGTTTCATTTTTCTTTAATGAACCTGAATTAGCCAACTCCATTTTGTCCCTAACATAAGTGACTCCATTTTAGTTTTGGGTTTACAACCAGTTTTTGGACCTGGAATACATTAATTAAGGGAGAAATATGTTCCTAGGAGAAAGAACTCTACAACACCATAACAGTGTATTCAGTAGTCATTCCCCGAGTCCTTTCCTTAAGGGATCTGTAGCCATTTGCTTATGTAGCCATACACTGGGGAAAAGAGAGTACCCAAACATTTCAAGGACAATTGCACATAGAACCTGAACTGACATTGACACTGAGAGATTCCAAGTGCCTGTATGGACTCCGTTAGAGTGGGGGCAGATGGGAGCCTGGAATGGAGGTCTGGCCCAGGTCCAGCTTGTAGCAGTTTTCCTGGATCCTCAAACACACCCACTTGTCATGTCCCCAGTCCATAAATGTATCAATACACTTAAGAATAGACATCCTTGGTAGTTTGCACAACCCCCCATATTGAATTTTTGGCCTGTAAGGAGTAAGAGCTATCATAGTGGGGAATGCCAACTAAAGGCTTATGAAACCATCCCCCCCATCTCAATCAAGATACTAAATAAAGAACAACCTGGGGAGGAATTTCCACTTACACTGCCAGGATGTAAAGAGCTTAGAAGTTATCACTCCCGTTCTTAGAAGAAAAGGCTGAACAAACTGAAAGCCCATGGCTTTTCTTGAAACCATTAGAAAACTGAGGTTGCAGGGTAAACTGCCACCCTGAACTCTGGAGAGACAGGCAAGTTCAAAGAGTCATAGCAAAGATGTGATTACCTGGAGCAGAAGCCACTGGAGCCATACCTGGTTGGAATGCTCACCTCAGTGGTCATTTTGACAAATTGCTAATGGCTGAGTGGAGACTATCTAGAGAGTGAAAAACTCTTGTGGGCCTTGGTCTTAGGTGGGCTTTCACACTCCAGTGGGTTTTACCTCCAGGAATCCCACCAAGTTTTCACAATAAAGAGCCAAGAAAGATACTCTTGTGGCTCCGGAAGAGATGGGGAAGAGCAACCATGTGAAATATGCCCAGAACATTCTCCATAGCAAGAGCTTACTTTCCAGGAGGGAAAAAGGCTCTTACCAGAGCCTTCCCACCTGGCTGGAGGGCATTTCTCCCACTCCAACCCCTTCTAGCCTTCCTGTTTTATCTAAGAGCGTAAAAAAAAAAAAAAAAAAAAAAAAAAAGCTA
Source organism: Hyperoodon ampullatus (assembly GCF_949752795.1). NCBI lineage: Eukaryota > Metazoa > Chordata > Mammalia > Artiodactyla > Ziphiidae > Hyperoodon > Hyperoodon ampullatus. The sequence goes on from NC_136914.1 coordinate 176,453,113, forward strand.
AGAAAGGCTTGTGAAGGTCACAGCTCAGGAACACAGGCCCATTAAAAGATAGATTCAGTGATAAGATTAGAGAACACATCCCCTGCCCACTCCTTACCACCACCCCAGCAGGACTCCAGTGTAACAGTACAACACGATTAGCACTGAAAGAGCTGCAAGATGAGGACTCAAACTGAGGATGATTCCATAGGGAAACCATAGCCAACCTGGAAGACTAAACAAGGACAACAGAGGAATTTGACACCTCTAGCACCTACAGGTACAGTAAACATTCAACACAGCCCAACTTCTGCCAGACTAACATAAAACCTCACACTAAAGACCTACTGTTTACTTCAGCCCCTGTTACCCAATACATCATGCTGGCTTTCAAGAAAAAATTACAAGGCTTGCTTAAAAAACAAGAGAAAACATAGTCTGAAGAGACAAAGCAAGTACTGGAAGCAGAATCAGATATGACACAGATTTTGGAATTATCAGACAGGGAATTTAAAATAACTCTGATTAGTATGCTAAGGGCTTTAATGGAAAAAGTGGATAACGTGCAAGAGCGGATTAACATAAGCAGGGTAATACAAGTAGAGAAGTGGAAACTCTAACAAAAGAATGAAAAGGAAATGTTAAAAGTAAAAAACATTGTAACAGAAATGAAGAATGCCTTGCAAAAAATATTAACAGAAGTTCTTCAGGGAAAAGGAAATGATATAGGTCAGAAACTCAGATCTACATAAAGAATGGAAGAGTATTAGAGAAGGAATAAAAGTAAAGTAAAATCTTTTATTTTATTTTATTTATATTTTATTATAGCAAATGGATAAGTTAAATGAATGACAGCAATGTTATAAGGGATGCGAGGGAGGAATTGGAGATATTCTGAGTTACCTGCAATAACTTAGTATGCATGAAGCAGTGTAATGTGATTTGAAGATGGACTTAGATAAGTTAAAATGTATATTGAAAAGTCTAAGCCTACCACTAAGTTTTTTTGGAAGTATAATTGATATGCTAAGAGAGGAGGTAAGATGAATTCATATAAAATGTTCAATTAAAACCTGAGAAGGCAGAAAAATAGGAGGTGAAAAAAGAAACAAAGAACAATTGCAATGAATAGAAAACAGTTACAAAATCAACTGAAGGAAACAACAAGAAACAAACAACCCACTTAAAAAAATGGGTAAAGGACTTGAATAGACATTTCTCAAAAAAAAGATATACAGATGCCCAATAAACACATAAAAAGATGCTCAACATCACTAATCATTAGGGAAATGCAAATCAAAATCACAATAAGAAATCACTTCTACACCTGTTAGGATGCCAATTATAAAAACAAAAAAACAGAATATAACAATTGTGGGACTTCCCTGGGGGCACAGTGGATAAGACTCATTGCTCCCAATGCAGGGGGCCTGGGTTCAATCCCTGGTCAGGGAAGATCCCACATGCATGCCACGACTAGGAGTTCACATGCCACAACTAAAGAGCACACCTGCCACAACTAAGGAGCCCACATACTGCATCTAAGGAGCCCCCCCGCTGAAACTAAGACCTGGTGCAACCAAATAAATAAATAAATAAATATTTTCTAAAAAAAAGAAAGAAGCACATGGTGTCCAGGTGGCTCTTAAAAAAAAAAAAAAGAATATAACAAGTGTTGGCAAGAAATTGAAACACTTGTGCATTGCTGTTGGGAATGTAAAATGGTTCAGCCACCATGGAAAACAGTATGACGAGTACTCCAAAAATTAAACATAGAATTACCATATGATTCAGCTGTTCCTCTTCTGGGTATATATGCAAAACAACTGAAAGCAGGGACTTGAACAGACATTTGTACATCCATGTTCATAGCAACATTATTTCACAATAGCCACAAGGTGGAAATAACCCAAATGTTCATTGATAGATGAATGGACAGAGAAAATCTGGTTTATATATACAATGGAATTTTATTTAACCTTAATAAGCCATGAAAATCAGACTGTCTATAATATAGATGAATCTTGAAGACATTATGCTGAGTGAAATGAGATGTGGCGATTAATGGCGGTGGAGGTTGCACAGCAATTTGAATGTACTAAATGCCTCCGAACTGGACACTCACGAATGGCTGAAACAGTGAATTCCGTGTTATACAGTCATCCCTTGGTATTTGAGGGGGAGTAGTTCCAGGATCCCTGTGGCTACCAAAATCCACAGATGCTCAAATCCCTTATATAAAATGGTGTAATATCTGCATATAACCTACGCAATCCTCCCGAATATTTTATTTATTTAATTAATTAATTTAAACCAATGCTAATTTTTAAAAATTTATTTATTTATTTTGTTTTTGGCTGTGTTGGGTCTCTGGTCACTGTGCGTGGGCTTTCTCTAGTTGCGGCGAGCAGGGGCTACTCTTCGTTGCGGTGCGTGGGCTTCTCATTGCGGTGGCTTCTCTTGCTGTGGAGCACAGGCTCTAGGTGCACGGGTTGTCACTAGTTGGGGCATGCAGGCTCAGTAGTTGTGTCTCACGGGCTCTAGAGCGCAGGCTCAGTAGTTGTGGCTCACGGGCTTAGTTGCTCCATGGCATGTGGGATCTTCCTGGACCAGGGCTTGAACCCGTGTCCCCTGCATTGGCAGGCGGATTCTTAACCACTGTGCCACCAGGGGAGCCCCCTTCCATATATTTTAAATCATCTCTAGATTACTTATAATACCTAATACAGTGTAAATACTATGTAAATTGTTGTAAATACAATGTAAATGCTATGGAAATAGTTGCCAGAATGTGGCAAATTCAAGTTTTGCTTTTTGGAATTTTTTTCAAATATTTTCCATCCACCATTGGTTGAATTTGTGGATGCAGAACCTATGGTTATGGGGGGCAAACTGTATGTGTTTTACAACCCACATTTTAAAAAAACTGAGAGAAAAAAGGTAAATATGGTTGCCTCCCTTAAAGACCTAAGAGATGGATGGGTGGTGGTTCCCATCATACCTCTGTTTGATTTACCAGTCTGGCCTCTACAAAATCCAGACAAATCCTGGAGAATGGCAATGGACTATCACAAATCTAACCAAATAGTATCCCCAATTGCAGCTGCTGTGTCAAGTATGTTATCTTTGCTAGAGCAGATTAGTAGGGACTCAGGTACATGATATGTGGCCAGTGATCTGGCAAATCGACTCTTTTTCTATCCCCTATCAAAAAAAGAGTCAGAAATAATTGACATTCCTTTGGAATGTGCGACAATATCCATTTATAGCCTTGTCCTTAAGCTATGTTAACTCTTTGTCCTCTGTCATAACACAGTCTGAAGAGACATGGACCAGCTGGACATCCTGCAGAGTATCACACTGGTCCAGTAAATTTATGACATCATGCTAGTTGGATCAAAAAACAAGCAGTTGCTAGGATATTGGAGGCCTTGGTAATTTACATGCATCCTCAAGGGAGATGAACTCTAAAAGACTCAGGAGCCTGCCACATAAGTATTTTTTCAGAGTCCAGTGATCTTGAGTATGCTGGGGCATCCCTTCTAAAGTAAAAGAGAAATCACTGCATATTGTAGCTCCCATCATGAGCAAGGCAGCACAATGCCTGCCAGGTAGACCTCTTCAGGTTCTAGAAGCAATATATTTCCAGAAGTACTGCTCCAACTCACATACCTGGTGACACAGAAGGATGCCATTTTTCAGTCGGGTCCATAGCAGAAAAGGACTCTGCAACAGGTCTAGGCTGCAGGGCAAGCAGCTATTGGCCTTTTGGACCACACAGCCCAGCAGAGACTATTAGGGGTATCAGTGGTGGGAAAATAAGACATGTAGGTTTTATGACAAGCCCCAATAGGAGAATCACAATGTAAATCCATAGAATTCTGGATCAAAGCCATGTTAACTGCAACAGAGAATTATACACCTTTGAAAACACAGCTCCTGGAATACTACTAGGCCCTGATAGAGATGAGTGCCTCACCATGGAACACCAAGTGACCATGACACCAGAACTACCCCTCATGAGATATTTCTATCACACTTTGCAAGCCATTAGCTGGGGCAGACCCAGGTGGAAGAGGTACATCTAGCATTGAATGTGAACAAGACCTGAGGGCACAAGCAAGATGCAAGAGAAGATAGCATGCAGGTAGCTCATAGCATCATGCAGGTGCTGCTATGCAGCACCTAGTGGTGTGCTGGAGCCAGTCTGCACCAGCTCATGAGAGCTCATTGTTTTTTCAGGAAGGGTTGCCATCTTGTCGACATCATATTGGTGGTTTGAAATTGACCATAGTGGAAGTATGTACACTATGAAAATTAGCTAATGTTATAAATCAGATATTTTTTTCTCCTTTTCAGAAAGCCAGTTGTTAAATATTTACCAGTATACCACTGCTCAGCTCACATCTCTTACTGCATGGGGAAATTTTTGATGATCAGTTGATGCAGGAAAAAAAGCCTGAGCTTGATTCACAAATGGCTCAACTTAGTTTGTTGGTGAAAGCTAGAAAGGGGTGATGGCTGCACTGCTGCCCCACACAACATGGTCTTGAAAGATGACGGTGAGGAGAATGCCTCCCACCTGGTCAGCTACTTTATGTGGAAAGAGAAGTGGCCTGAAATTAGAATACACAGGGACTCATGGACAGTGCTGAATAGCTTGGCCCTCTGATCAGGGGTCTAGAAGCAGAAAGCTTGGAAGACTGGGGAACAACAAAGACAAGGGTAAAGCCATGTGGATGAACATATGGAAGTGAGCATAGAGTGTGAAGATCCTTATTTCACATGTTAATGACCATCAGAGGACATCTATCATAGGAGACATACTAAAAAAACACATATCCAGTTGATACAAGCCAGCCTCTGTCATCAGCCACTCCACTGCTTGCATCTTGGGCACATGAATGGAGTTCCCATGGTAGCAGGGATGGAAGCTATACATGGATGCAATGGCACAGGTCCTTATTAAGGGTGATCGACCTACTCTCACCACTGAATGTCTGACCTTCTCGCAACAGAAACCAACAACACAGTCCCTCCAAGAGACCAAGCAACCACCTGATGACAAGTTAACTACTTTGGATACCATCTACCCTTTCCCAAGGATAGACGTATATTCTAGGTGTGGATTTGCCTTTCCTGCCTGCCAGCCCTCATCCAGTACCATTATCCAAGCGCATATAGAATGGTTAATCCTCCAGCATAAGATTCCATGTACTACTGTGTCACACAAAGGGATTCACTTAACGTTAAAGGAAGTGCTGGAACAGGCATAATACCGTGAGATCCACTGTTCACATCACACACCGCCATAACCAGAAGCCACTAGCCTGATAGAAGAGCCAGCTCAGAGCCAATACCTTATGAAGATGGCACGCTGTCCTGTGCAATGCAGGGGACATTCTAAATAAATGACCCTTATATGGTGCTGTTTCCCCAGGAGGTAGAATACATAGGCTTAGGAATCAAGAGGTGCAAGTGGGGGTACTCCCATTTTCCTTCACTCCTACTGCTCCATTTGGGGAATTTGTGCTTCCCTCTCCTGAAACTCTGGGTTCTGAACAGTCAAGAGTCTTGGTTGCTAGAAGGGAGTACTTCCACCATGGCTGCCAGCTGGGCTCTTTAAGCTCCTCCTGCCAAGGTGTCGGAGGACAAGAAGAGGAATCACCATCCTGGCAGGAATAATTGGCCCTAGTCACCAGGAAGAGGTAAGACTGCTGTTAGACAGTAGGGGCAAAAAAGAATATGTTTTCCACCTGGGTGATCCATTTGAGCATCTCTTGGTACTCTCTTGTTCAGTTTTGGTAATAAATAGACCAGTGTAGCAGCTACAGACTGAGAACAGCATTGTGACCAGGGACTCAGACTCTTAAGAGTTGAGGGTCTGGGTCATACTACCAGGTAAGCCACCAGGAGCACCAGAGGTGCTAGCTGAGGGTGAGGGTAAAATAGACAGCCGGTAGAGGAGGGAAATGATGAGTATTAACTGCAGCACTGAGACCTCCTACAGTGGTAGTGTCTGTAGTTGATCCCAGTAATGTACTTCCTCCCCAGGGTAGCCTATGTCTAATGACTGAACATCATGGAAGTATAAATCCTGGTCCCAGCCGTCATGATCTGGACTAAATTGGGAGGGCTACCCTTGCTTCAGAATTCCTATTAGGATCAACTTAGACCTATTAGGGGACTAACACAGCCAAACTTTTCTCTCTGCCAAATTCTACTTTCTTTTCTTTTCTTTCCACTGGTGTTGATCCCTGAAGCAATCCCTAGTAAACTTCCTACATGCTAATCTCAGGGTCAGAGTCTGCTTCCCAGGAAACCCAATTTAAGATACTAGGTTGGTTTCTTTATTTTCAATATGAAAAACCTCCAAACACATTCTAGATTAATTATCAGAAAGCTTGAAAGCCTCATATGTACATTGATTAATTCACTCATTCAACAAATATTTATTTAGTACCACCTATATATCAAGAACCATTCTAGAGACTAAGGCTATAGTGACAAAAAAAAATAAAAAGATTCCTTCCCTTGTGGCACTTGTATTCTAGTGGAGGTTAACCAACAATGAGCATGAAACAAACAAGATAATTTTGATGAGTGCTATGAGGAAAATAACACAGGAGAGTATGATAGGAAGTAACTGGAGATGCTAGAGGTATGATGGGTTCCATCAAGAAGGTGGTTAAGTAAAGCTTTTCTTAGAAGATGGCATTTGAGCCCAGATAAGAGGAACCCAGCCTTTTAAGAATTTGGTAAGAATATTCCAGGCAGAGAAAAGAGCATGTGTAAGGAAGGAAATGAGTGTGAGCGTGTAAAAAATAGGACAAAGACCAGAGTGGAAGGAGCTGGTGACCAAGAGGGAGTGGGCTAAGAGGAGGCCATTGAGGTAGGCAGGGGCCACATTGTGTAGGACCCATGGGAAATTGAAAGGATTTTGGATTAATTCTAATCTCAGTGGAAATCCATTAGAGGATTTTAAACAAGGGAGTAGTATCATCCGTTTTATTTTTTCATAAGTCAATTTAGTTGCTGTTGGAGAATCAACTAAGGGGGAGAAAGGCAAAAATGAGAACAGGGAAACTGTTGTAGAAGCTGTTGAAGTAGCCCAGGTAAGAAATGATGGTGACTAAACCTGGAATGGTGGCAATAAAGCAGTTAAGAGGTAGTTGGATTTGGGATCTATTTGAGAGGCATAGCCAACAGGACATGCTAATGGATTGTCTCAGTGGAAGTTCAGGATAACAGAAAGGAGAAGAATATAGAATGTCTGATCAACTGGGTGGATGGTGGAACTGTTTATTAAGATGGGGAAGATTGTGGTGGGTGGGTTGGAGGGAATGAATCAAGAATTCTAATTTGGTGATGCTAAGAGACATGACACGGAATGATAGGTAAAGTCATGAGTTCTGGTACACTGTCCGGGCCCCAGAGAAAGGCTTCAGGTGGGTAAAAATTAATATTGGTTTCCCCCAGCAAGAAGTCAGGCCACCTCTGGATTGCCAGACAGTTTACTGTGAACATTTAAGCGATCTGGGGCAAGGATATCAGTGAATGCCCCTCGCCCGTGGCATACACACCTTCTCTCTCCTCCCTGTGTGGACACTCCAGCCCAACTGTGATGGCTCTTGTCCAGATTCTCAGGGGCACAGACTCCAAACAGCCACATTGCCTTGGCCCTGTAGACACCTGGCCAAGTGGGTGAGTATTGCCTGAGAGGGGCGCCCTCTGTAGCCCAGGGCTCAGGGCAGGAGCCCCGGCTCCCTGGGTCTAAGGGAGATCTTGCTCTAGCCTCTAGTAATGTGTACCAGTCTCTCCCCTCATCATGATAACTGTATAAATAGAGCAGTAGGAAGCTCAGGGCACCTAGTTATCAAGCCCCATACAGGTGCTGAATTATTTAAGAGGCAAGTAAGAAGAATGGGAGCTTATAAAGAAAACAAAAAGGAACAGAAAGTGAGGAAGGCAAGCCCACTAGACTGTGAGAGACTTGAGAACAGTGACCACATCATACCCAAGCCTGGATCCTCAGCACAATGCCTGGAACTTACTAGGAGCATGGGGACAGCTTCTCTTTCCAACTCCAGCTTTACACTCTTTTAAGGCACATCTTCCTCTTAGGGAAAGTACCAGCAAGGAAGATTTCACCATTTTCACCAACTCAGTAGAGCCTGACCTCCATTGGTCCATGTTTCTCAGTTGGGTGAAATAAATGTCACTGTGCAACCAGCCTTTTGGTTCTTGTTCTCTTGGATCTGCATGCCCACAAAGGGAGTCCATTCTCTTTCGGCACTCCCACTCCTCGGAGGAAGCTTGAAGAGATAAAGCACCCACACTGCTCTCACATACCCCTCCCCACCAACCCATTCCCCCAACAAGAGGAGGGAGGCCTGAAGTTCCCCAGGGGTGCTACTTCTGTTCAAAGAGGAAAGAAATATTAGCCCCACTATCAATCTCACGTTTAAGATGGTTCTTGGTCAGTTCTCCAAAAGCCAGTTTTCTAAAAGCCAACTCACCGAAGGCTGATTTACTGCATGGCCCAGTCTCCAAAGCCCAGTCACCAGGAGGGAGTCTGATGTGGGTCTTTTCTGTATCTTCCATATCTCTCCTTAACATGCTCATGCTTTCCTCCACCTTCTTGAACATATTTGTTATTACTCTTTTAATGCCATAGTCTACTAATTTTATCATCTGTGTTATTTCTGGATCTGTTTTATTGATTGATTTTTCTCATCTTTATGAGTTACATTATTCTGCTTCTCTGCATGCCTAGTAAATTTTTATTGGATGCAAATAGTTTGAATTTTGTCTTGTTCAATACTGGATATCTTTTGTTCCTTTGAATGGTTTTGGGCTCTGTTTTAGGACACAGTTAAGTTACTTGGAAGGAATTCAGTCCTTTCAAAATTTGTCTTTATACTTTGTTAGTTGGGTTCAGAGCAGCCTTTAGTCTAGGGCTAGTTCTCGGGATTGTTCTGCCTGATCTTTTCTGGTGGTCTTCCCCTAACCTCATGTAGAGTTCTCACACACATTGCTATGGACTGAATGCTTGTGTCCCCCCCAAATTCACATGTTGAAACCCTAACCCCCAATGTGATGGTATTTAGAGGTGGGGTCTTCAGGAGGTAATTAGGTTAAGATGAGATCATAAGGGTGGGGCCCTTATGATGGGATTAATGCCCTTATAAAAAGAGGAGGAGACCAGGCATCTCAGTCTCTCTGAGACACCAAGGAAGGCCACGTGAGGGTATAGACAGGAAGAGAGCTCTCACCAAGACCCAACCAGACACCCTGATCCCAAACTTCCAGCCTCCGGAATTGTGAGGAATAAGTGTGTTTTTAAAAAATTTGAATGGAAATACAGTTAATTTACAATATTAGTTTCAAGTGTACAACATATCAATTTTTTTATAGATTATACTCCACTTAAAGTTATTACAAAATAATAGCTATGGAAATAATTGTCTGTTGTTTAAGCCACCTGGTCTATGGCATTTTGTTGCAGTGGCTGAGCTGACTAAGACACCTAGGTACTGATGAGTACTGAGCTGAACTCTCAAGGGGAACTCTCTGTGGATCTTTGAGCTCTCTTCATGTGGCTCTTTACTGTCTGGCCTGACTCACAAATTCCAGCTCCCTTGACCTCCTCGGGGGTCAGAGACCACTCTGTTTAGGTGCTCCTTCCTGTGCTGCAGCTGAGAAATTCTCTCCAGGGAGTATGCTTGGACAGTCTTAGAGTTCACCTTGTTTGTTTTCATTCTCCGTGCTGCCTGTTGTCCAATGCCTGAAAACTATTGTTTTACATATTTTTTTCTAGTAATTTCATTGTATAGGAAGGAGGCTAAATCTGGACCCTGTTATTTCATCATGGTCAGGTAAACTCAGTCTATACTATAGACTCAATGCTCCAGTATCTAGTAGGGAAAGTCTTCCCTCATTTTTCTTTTTATTTCAAAACTTTCTTGGCCATTTGGGTCCCTTTCTCTTTCATATGAATTGTATAGCCAGCTTATTAAATTCCCTTAGAAAGTCCTGTTGGGTTTTGGATTGGGATGAATTAAATTTGTATAATAATATGAGATATAACTGATATCCTTACATTTGCATATATCTTGCCCTTGGATGGGGAAAGTTAATATCATAAAATACTACTTCTCAGCTGCTGATGCTTTGGATGGCCTGGAAGGGGAGGATGCATGATACAATTGGATTGGGCATTTGAAGAACCAGTGGAGGACAGGCTGGCCATTTCAAGGTTGATAAGCTGGAAGGGGGTGGGAATTCTTTTGGATTAAAACCTTAAAATTCTAAGGTTAAAATTCTAAAGGTTAAGGAGATAGAGTGATCTCTGAGACAGTTTATAATGAGAAAACAAGATGGAGAGAAGTATATATGGTATATATATTTAAGAAAGGGCCTGCCGATGCAGGGGACACGGGTTCGTGCCCTGGTCCGGGAAGATCCCACATGCTGCAGAGCGGCTGGGCCCGTGAGCCATGGCCGCTGAGCCTGTGCGTCCGGAGCCTGTGCTCCGCGATGGGAGAGGCCACAACAGTGAGAGGCCTGCGTACCGCAAAAAAAAAAAAAAAAAGAAAAGAAAGAGGAGATACATATACACATACTGTGTATGTATACATGTGCATAAATCTATAACTACTTAAATTTAAAAATGTAAAGTTAATTAACTATAAAACCAGTTTTAAATGACTTCCTGCGGGGAAGTAGTGAACAAGCAGAGACAGAAGCTGAGCTTTTCTGAATATTCCCTACTTTTAGATTTGACTTTAAAACCATATACGTTTTACACAATTATACATCAAACTTAAATTTTTAAAATGCAATCCCTAAACACTGAAAGTAAAATAAAACAAATGAACCCAACTCAACCAGAATCATGTTGGTGGCACAGCTACCCAGAGAGAAGCTATTTAAAGTGAATTTTAAAGCACAGTAATTTGATAGCCCATCCCTAGTGGGATATACTCTACGGACAAAAAATGAATTGCAAAAAATATCTTAAGCTGCCCTGAGAAATCCCACATTTTTTGAGGCAGTATTGAGACCATTATTCGCAGACTATAGTGTATGTAGAGTGGCCTAAAGGAAGCAAGTAATTCTGTTGAGATTGTCAACAACTGAAATTTTTCAGTGTGGTAGGAAGGAGGTCAATGAGTTAAGTAATAACCCTGTAGTCTTTAATTTGAGTTGAAACTATTAGTATAAACTCATGACATGTACTCTTACCAACAAACACCATTTTCTACTCTGTCCACTGAAAAAAAATTCCAGAAACAATGACTAAGCTGGTAACATCAAGTGCCCAGATGGTGGTCCCAAATTCAGTTTCACCTAGAAGGCCAAAGGGCCCCTTGGATTACAGCCATGACAGATCTAGGGCAGGAAACACACCACCTGCCCTGAGTAACTGAGCTTCCTGCTCTCTGGTGTGACCTTAAAGATTCCCAGGGCTGTGTCCAAAGGCCTCACAAGCCAACCTGAAGAGGCTCCCACAGGCCACTGAAACATGAATAATAACTTTAATAGATTGAAATATATCCAATATGATTATGCCCACTAGTTCATAACAAAGCAAACAAACAAAACAAAACAAAAGTTAGTGGTCACTTTCAGAAGATTCTAGGAAGTCAGCTCATCTGAAATCAATCCCTTATCTTGTTTTTTTGCATAACATGTACCTCCAGGTACCCAAGTAGTTGAAGTACTTTTGTAGAAGAAACATCTAAAGCTGCTTCCATTTACAATACAGAAGGAGTGATGGAGTCAAAACGTCACCACTATGCAAGTTCTAACAAATCCATGGATAGAGGAGTGCTGAACAACAAAGAGAGAGAATCAGACATCCTGTGCTGTCCTCTGTGAAGAGTATTTGCCAGAAAATTGAACCTGAGTCTGATCAAACTTCTAGATCTAACCACTAATAGGCAGAAACTAAAGGGACAGAGGAATACATTACATGACACCACAGAGGCGCAGTCATCAAAATGCAGGCTAGGAAATGCTACTGGAAAAAACAACCGATTCTCTTCAGTAATTGCAAGAAAAAAGTGTGAGAGGGGAGGAGTCTATAGATTCAAAAAAGATTTAAAGACCTGTCACAACCAACTGCAATTTATGGCCTTATTTTGATTCTGAGTCTAACAAATAGACTAAATAATCATGGGATAATTGGAGAAATTTAAACAGTGACTAGACATTTAATTATCCAGAAATTGTTCATTTTTAAGATGTGCTAATATTATTTCTTTTTTAAAGAAATAAATACTGAAATTCTTATAGATAAAAAATAACAATCGTCCCCCTAAATAAATATAACACAATTCCATTTATTATCCTAACAGGTTTTTTGGGGGGGAGTGGAAGGAGTTGATAAAATTGTTTTAAAATCTATATGGAATACATATGGAAATATAAAAGCCTGAATAGCAAAGAAAACTATAAAGAAGATAAATAATGAGAGACTTGCCTTCAACTGAAAGCCATTGTAATAAAAATCACTGTAATACAACCAGCATGGTATTGGCATAAGAGTAGACAAATCAGTGGAACAGAAGAGTGGATCCAAATATAGATCTCAGTATATATCATAATTTAATATGTGACAAAGGTAGTATTTCAATTCTGTGGGAAAGAATGGTTTATTTAATAAATAGTGCTGGCATAACTGGCTATTCATCTAGAACAAAATGAACTTGTATCCCAGTTTCACAACAATCCAAAAATAAATTCCCAGTGGATTAAAAACTTAAATGTAAACAGTAAATCTTAGAAGAACATTTAGGCGACTACCTGGAAATCTAGGGGACAGAGAACACCTCTGTAACTAAAACCAGAAATCTGGAAGTATAAAAGATAGACATATTTGATTATCTAAAAATGGAAAACTTTTATATGGCAAAAGATACCATAAACAAAGTCGAGTCAAAATATGCATTTAGAAAAGTATGTGTAATGCAGATAACAGATAAAGGGTTAACAATTCTTACATGCAACAAATTCCTACAAAGTGATAAGAAAAAGATAAGCACTTCCATTTTTTAAAAAGGGCAAGGGTATACACAGGCAATTCACAGAATACCAAATCCAAATGGCTAATAAGCATATTAAAAGGTACGCAAACTCACCAGCAGTCAGGAAACTGCAAATTAAAATAATGAGACATTACACCCATCCGACTGGCAAAAATTAGAAAGAATAGGACTTCCCTGGTGGCACAGTGGTTTAGAATCTGCCTGCCAATGCAAGGGACATGGGTTTGAGCACTGGTCCAGGAAGATCCCACATGCCATGGAGCAACTAAGCCCAAGCGCCACAACTACTGAGCCTGTGCTCTAGAGCCCACGAGCCACAACTACTGAGGCTCACGCACCTAGAGCCTGTGCTCTGCAACAAGAGAAGCCACCGCAATGAGAGACCAGCGCACCACAATGAAGAGTAGCCCCCACTCACCGCAACTAGAGAAAGCCCGTGCACAGCAACAAAGACCCGATGCAGCCAAAATATAAATAAATAAAATAAATAAATAAATTTATTTTAAAAAATTAAAAAGAATAATATTATCTATTGCAATCTCATGCATTGCTTGTGAAAAGTGTGAATTGTTATTGCCTTTTGGAAAAAAAAAATCTAACAACATCTATTAAAATAAAGAATCCACATACCCAATGATTGCACTGCTGGGAATGTAGCCAGTAGAAATAAAAGAACCAGTACAGAAGGCTATATGTAACTTGTTTACTGCAGAATTATAGTAGCAAAAAACTAAAAACAAAGTGAATATGCATCCATAAGGAAATGGTTGAATAAATTGTGCATGTATCTGCATCATAAAATACTATGCAGCTACTAAGAAGGAATTAGAACTACTCCCCATGAATTAGAAGGATTTCTTCACAATGTTGAGTGATAAAGACAAGATGCTTAGAATTGTGTATATTATGGTTTCCAGCTATAAACTAGTATATGAGTGTATGTATGTACGTGTGTATATATGTAAATATATATATTTGTGTGCAAACTTCAGTTTGCTCATGATTACATGACCTTGGGGAAAAAGCATGGAATGCTCTACAGGGCACTGTTAACAAGGGCTATGCCAGGTTGGGGGTAGGGGGATTAGTTTTGGGTAGATGCTGGAAGAAGGTAGAAGGAAAAAAAATCTAATAGAAATTTTTTAAACTAGCATAATGATACTATATATATATATATATATATATAACACACATTAGTATGTATATACATTATATATACATACATATACATGTATAATGTGTGTGTATATATATATTAAGAGAAAAAGCTAGAGTTGAATCTATATTGACATATTTGCAGGGGTGTTCATGATATGTTGTTAAATTTTTAAAAGCTAGTAATGTCTATGGTATGATTCTATTTTGTCAAAACAAAGCACATAAAAACAAACCACTATAACTGTGGGCTGCATAAATGCTTGTAATACTGAATGAACCATGAAAAAGATGTGAAGGGATAAATGCCAGTTGTTAACATTTGTCACCTCAAAGGGGGTTGAGATGGGGATGAAATGATGATTAACTTTTCTTTACACATCACTGTACTAGTTTCCTTGTTGCAATAAAGCTGTATTGCTTTATAATTTGAGAAACATAAAGCAGAGAAAACAAGAAAAAACTATAGTCTTTCATTTAGAGAACATATTATCTTTCATGATATATTGAAGTCTTTTTTTCCCCTTAAAGTTTCTTGATATTTGTTGTTTTCTTAATCGGGAATAGATGTTTATCAAATATTTTGGGGGCACCTATTGAGATGATCATCTGGTTTTTCTCCTCTATTTTCTCTTCAATATCTGTACTCTCCCATGTGGTGATCGTATTCATTCTCAAACATCATACATGTGCCAACAAGCCCCAAATACATATCTCCAGCCCAGACTTCTCTTCCAAACTCCAGATCCTGGAGAACTGCCTGTTGACATCTCCCCTTGAATGTCTAATGATGTGTCAAACTCGACACAACTCTCCCAAATTCCACCAAACTTATTCTACATGCAGCTGTCTTTATATCAGGTAAGGACAACTCCATCTAGCCAATTCTCAGACCAGAAAATATGTGTCATCTGTGACGTTTCTCTTTCACACTTTTACACTCAATGCATCAGGAAATCCCGTTCATTCTATCTTCAAAATACATTAGAATTGACCACTTTCATTACCACCACTGCTTCCATCCTGGTCAGAGCCACCATCCTCACTCACCTGCATTACTGGTGGTCCTGTGTCTGTTCTTGACTGTCTACAGTCTATTCTCAACAGGACACCCAGAGTCAAGCCCTTTAAATGTCCATGAAATCACATCACTCTTTTGCTCAAAACCCTGTTCTCTCCTCTCCCCGCCTACACACGTCCCCCTGACACTGCTTCCAATTCATTTAGATTAAAACCCAACGTCTGTACAAGGGCTACACAATCCAGCTCCCTGTGACCTCTCGACCTCATCCCCTTCCACTTCCAGTTTCCTCAAAGTTCCTAGAACATGACAGGCACACCACTCCCACCCTGGAGTCTTCATACTCACCGTTCCCTCTGCTTTGAATGCCCTTCCACCAGATAGCTGCTTGGCTAACTCCTCTCCTCAGCGAGCCCTACCCTAACCACTTTATTCAATATCCAGCCTCCTACAACCACAGGACAAATGTCTCTCGCCCCCATCTACTTTTTCATCTTCCATGGCATTCATCCTCTTCTCCATACTGAAATGTTTAAGTTTATCTTTCATTGTCTGTCTCATGCCACTAGAACACACTCTCCAAGAGGACAAAACCTTGTTTTGTTCACTGATGTGACCCAAATGCCTAGAACAGTGCCTGACACATAATAGATGCTTAACAAATATTTGTTGAATAAAAGAATGAATTAGTGAATTGCATTAGCTCCTCCAAAACCAGTCCTCTCAATGCTATGATTCCTCTCTTGGATATGTTTTGAGCTGTAATGTTCTACAGGATTTTAAAATTCCTCTTAAGTATGACTCTTACTGCTTTTCCTCTTTTAGGAATCATTCCAAATTTCTGGCTCATTATTGAAGGTTTTCATTGTTTCCCCCACACTATTATAGATTTATTTTCTTTTAAAGTACCTCTATGATGATTTCATAGGATTTGGTGAGTAAGGAAAGGCAGATGTGTGTGCTCCCTCGTCCCACCCTTGACCTCAGAGAACTGGGAGTTTGTTAGTGTGCATCTGTCTCTCTGAGTCTGAGTGAATCTGATGAACCTAAGTTACTGGGCTGTGGGCCCTAGTGACCCCATCAATACAATGTAGACTTATGAAGCCTGGCTTGGCCAACAGCTGGCCTTCCTCTAAGACCTCCAGCTCTAGCCTTTCAAATTTAACACTGTCCTCATTAACCAAGATATTATAAAGCATTTTTTTTTCAATTCAGAGAGGAAATGAATTGCATAAAAGCTAGATAATAAAAATGAGGTTCTAATGCCTGACACCACATTTCCTTCTTACTAATCAACTCAAATCTTAAAATCAAAGATATCCACCCACATCCTTAGGGAACTCATTGAAAATCTTATGCAGCTGAAAAAATTTCTAATCTCCTTTTACCATAGCTCTACTAGTCAATTAAAGACTTTTCAAAATGTAAAATATGCATTTTTATGTCTATTCTCAAAGTCACTGAAGACCAGATTTTGACCATTGATTTATATGCTGAATATGCCTACCCTATGAAAAGAAATTTGGTTAATTTGGGAGTTTGGGAGTGTGCTAAACTATTTTTATCTGACTTTCCTACTAGCATAGCATTTATAAACTGCAGAAAAACTTGCTTTTTATTCCCTCATTAAAAAAAAATTTATATTCTCAATGCTTGTGGTTTTGTACTTTTATGTAATTTCATGGCTATGTTGGATTTGGAGGAAAAGTGTTCACTGTGAACCCATTTATCCAAGACCAAATGTGAATAAACATAGAACACGAAATTAGAAAACTGTGACTGAAATTATTATTTTTAAAAATATATGACTTGGCCTTTGACTACTAATCTCAGCCAATATAGAGAAGAGACCTTGAGCTATCAGCTGAGTCAGCACCCCACCTGTCAACACCCCAACTATCAACTGGATAAACCAGTCTTTCCAGATCTTTCTGTTGAATCAATAGACCCATGTCCTTGGCCTCCTGCTAACAGTCTTATCCTTTTCCTCTACCTTCTCTAAGATACACCAAATAAGAACTCCAGTTTGTAAACCATTGGTATAAATGGTTTCTATTATCTTGGGAAAACCTATGCGAATGGAGGCTCTCATCTTATTTTGGAGTTTATTCTATTGTTCTAGCACCATGATTGTAAATAAGTTCTTCCCTGTGCTCATCCAAAATGTTGTCCTTTGCTTCTCTTAATTAAAATTATTGGACATAGAAAATTGTTGCTCATCATCCTCTGTATTATCCTTGGAGACAATGCACAAGATCTCTCTTTGGCTTATTCTAATTTTTACTTGTGAAAAACTGGAAACCTACTTTTCATTTCTCATCATTTTTGGATGCTGTTCAGCAATTCCATGTGATTATTGAAATGTGGCCAAAATGGGACCCCATTTACTAGATTTTTGTAGAGATGGTGGCTTTTGAAAGATTGAAACAATAAGAGAAATTAAACAGGAAACGATAGATTTAACTGTCTAAAATTTTTGAATTTATATACCATGAAAATTAATAAAGCTGGCTAGGAAATATTAAAATAGTAAAAAATTCATATCTATACAATCTAAAGAATTTACTTACTTGTATGAAAATCTGCTTATATATAAGATCAAATTTTTAATGAATAATTATGTTCATTTTTTAATGCTTTGGTTATTTTCATTTAAAACCATCTTTCTGAGTAATATCCAGATGCCAGTAGATACATGAATCATGAATAGACAATATTCTTATTGGCCAAAATTCACTTTTCCTCAAAATCTAGTTGACGTGTCATGTGTTGGAAGTCCTCAAGAAACTCCTAGGGAAAGTAAGCTCTTCTTCAAACCTGTGATTTTGTATTCCATAACACACTGTACTGCCCTTGTTTAATAATCACAACAGTATTCTGCAATTATTTATATGACTGTCTTCCTACTAGAAATAACCAACCGCATGATAAGATGTCAGAGCAGGGACGATGTCTTTGCTTCATTATCTTTTCACTGTCCAATGTGGTGTATGCTATATGCAGTAGGTGCTTCATAATTGCTTATAGAATGAATTAGTTCACATTAAAATAAGTGTAAATAGTAATTATAGAATTATAGAAAAGACCTCCCTTCTCAAGCTCTTAATCAAAAGTCTGCAATATAATGCAATATTATTTTGTTCAAGAAGACTTTAATGTGTTGAAGGACATGTGTTCATTTTGCCTAGGAATTTAAAAAATATGAATATTATTAAAGATAAGTTTTCCTGAAATTAATTTATAAATTCAGTATAATGACAGTTTACAGGCTTCTTAAAACTTAGCACACTCATTCCAAAGTCCACCTAGAGAAACAAACATAAGAGAAGAGCCAGATAGAAAAAAAAAATGAAGAGAAATAGCCCTATTAAATATTTAAATGTTTCACTAAATTACAGTAATTAACATGCTGTGGACTGCTGTGGAAAGAGATTCTATTAAACAAAGAGAATGAGAAATTCAGAAATGATCAGAAGTATGTATAAACATTATTTTACAATAAAGTTAGCCTCTCAGAAGAAGTGGTGAAAGGTTGGCCTGTCCAATAAAGTATATTATGAGAAATGGAAAGGCATTTGACAAAGGTCATCTGAATCTCTACATCACTTCTTTCACCAAAAGAAATTCAATGGCTTAAACTCTTAAAGTAATACAATGAGAGCAACAACAAAACCCCTAGAAGAACATGTGAATAAAAAAAAAAAAAAGTTTGAATGAGGAAGACCATACTAAGCATGACATGATATTAAGAAATCATGAATGATTAGATTGACCATTTAAGTTTTTTTTAAAATCCTGAAATTTCCATTCAGCAAAAAAAACCAAACAAACCCTACAAAACAAACAAAAAACTCTCCATAGACAAAATCAAAAGATAAACAAGAAACAGAAAGAATAATGTTTGTAATACATGAAGCACTAATCTCTTTAATATGCAAAGTTCATACCAATCCATATAGAAAAGATTAATGTTCCAATAAAAAGATGGGCAAAGGATATGAACACAAAATTCATAGGAGAGTAGTAAATGGCTAATAAATCTATAAAAATATAATAAAAGAGTATCAAAGTAAAACAATGAAATTCCATTTTTTACTTAGCAGATTAGTAAATTAAAAAAAAATTGATGACATACAGTATTGGCCACAGAGAGAGGAAATTAATACTCCCCCCAAAATTGGTGGAGGGGTGAGAAGATGCATAAAATATTCTAGAGGGGTTTTTGGCAATAGTAATAAAACATTTACATTAGAACAAACAAGCAAAAATATGTTTAAGGGTGTTTATTGTAGCATTGTTTGAAATAATAAATGCTAGATACAACCTGAATGTCTATCAACAGGGAATTAAATTATTACAGAGCCATACAATGGATCTCTATGAAGCTCACAGAGAATGTACTAGAATAGAAGAATATGAAAAGGTGTCTGTTATATCATTAATCGAAAAGAAAAGCAAGTTCAGAACAGTGGTAGAATAGGATCCCATTATTTTTGTGTTGTCATTTTTGGTTTTTTTGACTACATTGGGTCTTTGTTGCTGTGTGTGGGCTTTCTCTAGTTGCTGTACACAGGCTTCTCACTGCAGTGGTTTCTCTTGAGGAGCATGGACTCTAGGCACGCAGCCTCCAGTAGTTGCAGCATGCGGGCTCAGTAGTTTTGGCACACGGGCTCTAGAGCATGTGGGCTTCCGTAGTTGTGGCACATGGGCTTAGTTGCTCTGCAGCATGTAGGATCTTCCTGGACCAGGGCTTGAACCCATGTCCCCTGCATTGGCAGGCGGACTCTTAACCACTGCACCACCAGGGAAGTCCCCCCCCACTTTTGTTTTTTAATGAGTATTAACAGCATGTATACTTCGCATGTATTTATATAAAAACTATCTGAAAGGACATACAATTTACTAACAGTGGCAACTTCTGGAAACGGGACTGAGAGGAGAAAGTTATGAGAGAATTTTACTTTTTACTTTATACTTTCTTTTACTTTTTACGAGTATGAGGTACTTTTGTAATTAAAGTTTAAAACATTGTAAAATAAAGCTCACATTTTACATAGCAAACATTAGAGGCAAAACCCTTTGACAAACAATCTGGCAACAGGTGATGACCCACAGGGCTGGGGCTAGGGTGGGGCGAGAGAGGCACTTGCTTTGGGCACAGAATTTAAAAGGACATCAGAAAACCCAGAAATCAAGATGAGTGATATTTTAATGCACTATTTAAAAACTTTTTTATTGAAGTATAGTTGATTTACAATATTGTGTTAGTTTCTGGTGTATAGCAAAGTGATTCAGTTATACATATATATATATATATATATTTTCCAATTCTTTTCCATTATAGATTATTACAAGATATTGAATATAGTTCCCTGTACTATACAGTAAATCCTTGGTTTTTATCTATTTTGTAGATCATGGTGTGTATCTGTTGGTCTTATACTCTTAATTTATCCCTCCCCCACCTCTTTCCCCTTTGGTAACTGTAAATTTGTTTTTTATGTCTTTGAGTCTGTTTCTGTTTTGTAAATGAGTTCATTTGCATTATGTTTTAGATTTCATACATAAGTGATGTCATATAATATTTGTCTTTCTCTGTCTAGTTTACTTCATTTGGTATTATGATCTCTAGGTCCATTCATGTTGCTGCAAATGGCAATGTTTCATTCTTTTTTATGGCCAAGTAATATTCCACTATACATATATATATATTTATATATATATTTATATATATTTATATATATAATGAAATATATGTATATACCACATCTTCTTTATCCATTCATCTGTTGATGGACACTTAGGTTGTTTCCATGTCTTGGCTATTGTAAATAACACTGCTATGAACACTGGGGTGTATGTACCTTTTTGAATAGAGTTTTTGTCTTTTCCAGATATATGCCCAAGAGTGGGATTGCTGGATCATATGGTAACTCTATTTTTAGTTTTTTAATTTTGTCATTTTAAGAATGGTATATAAGGCTTCCCTGGTGGCGCAGTGGTTAAGAATCTGCCTGCCAGTGCAGGGGACCCGGGTTTGAGCCCTGGTCCGGGAAGATCCTACATGCCATGGAGCAACTAAACCCATGTGCCACAATTACTGAGCCTGCGCTCTAGGGCCCTGCGCTCTAGGGCCCGCGAGTCACAGCTACTGAGCCCATGCACTGCAACTACTGAAGCCTGTGCACCTAGAGCCCGTGCTGCGCAACAAGAGAAGCCACTGCCGTGAGAAGCCTGCACACGGCAACGAAGACTAGCTCCCAATTGCCCCGACTAGAGAAAAGCCCGTGCCAGCAGCGAAGATCCAACACAGCCAAAAATAAATAAATAAATAAATTGGGAAAAAAAAAAGAATGGTATATAAACGGAATCGTACAATATGTGACCTTTTGAGATTAGGTTTTTTTATTCAGCATAATGACCTTTTAAAATTCATCCATATTTTTGCATGCATCAGTAGTTTGTTTTCATTGTGGAGTGGCATTCCATGGTATGGATGTTACCATGCCATTTTCAACCATTCTCCTATTGAAGGAAATTGTAGTTCCAGTTTTGGGCTATTAAAAATACTGATGCTATGAGAAATCATGTGTCAGCTATTGTTCATTTCTTTAAAATAAAAGCCCCAACTATCAAACTCTTAGAGGAAAACATAGGCACAACACTCTATGACATAAATCACAGCAAGATCCTTTTTGATCCACCTCCTAGAGAAATGGAAATAAAAACAAAAACAAACAAATGGGACCTAATGAAAGTTAAAAGCTTTTGCACAACAAAGGAAACCATAAACAAGACCAAAAGACAACCCTCAGAATGGGAGAAAATATTTGCAAATGAAGCAACTGACAAAGGACTAATCTCTAAAATTTACAAGCAGCTCATGCAGCTCAATAACAAAAAAACAAACAACCCAATCCAAAAATGGGCAGAAGACCTAAACAGACATTTCTCCAAAGAAGATACACAGATTGCCAACAAACACATGAACGAATGCTCAACATCATTAATCATTAGAGAAATGCAAATCAAAACTACAATGAGATATCATCTCACACCGGTCAGAATGGGCATCATCAAAAAATCTAGAAACAATAAATGCTGGAGAGGGTGTGGAGAAAAGGGAACACTCTTGCACTGCTGGTGGGAATGTAAATTGATACAGCCACTATGGAGAACAGTATGGAGGTTCCTTAAAAACTACAAATAGAACTACCATATGACCCAGCCATCCCACTACTGGGCATATACCCTGAGAAAACCATAATTCAAAAAGAGTCCTGTACCACAATGTTCATTGCAGCTTTATTTACAAAAGCCAGGACATGGAAACAACCTAAGTGTCCATCATCGGATGAATGGATAAAAAAGATGTGGCACATATATACAATGGAATATTACTCAGCCATAAAAAGAAACGAAATTGAGTTATTTGTAGTGAGGTGGATGGACCTAGAGTCTGTCATACAGAGTGAAGTAAGTCAGAAAGAGAAAAACAAATACCGTATGCTAACACATATATATGGAATCTAAGAAAAAAAAAAAAAAGGTCATGAAGAACCTAGGGGTAAGACGGGAATAAAGACACTGACGTACTAGAGAATGGACTTGAGGATATGGGGAGGGGGAAGGGTAAGCTGTGACAAAGTGAGAGAGTGGCATGGACATATATACACTACCAAACATAAAATAGATAGCTAGTGGGAAGCAGCCGCATGGCACAGGGAGATCAGCTCGGTGCTTTGTGACCACCTAGAGGGGTGGGATACGGAGGGTGGGAGGGAGGGAGACACAAGAGGGAAGAGATATGGGAATGTATGTATATGTATAACTGATTCACTTTGTTATAAACAGAAACTAACACACCATTGTAAAGAAATTATACTCCAATAAAGATGTTAAAAAAAAAAAAAAAAAGCCCCAGAGTGCAATTCCTGTGTTACATTGGCTGTACTATTTTACATCCCCACCAGCAATAAAAGAGTGATCCAGTTTCTCTGCATCCTCTCTAGCATTTGGTGTTTGTTATGGGCTGGATTATGTCTTTCCTAAATTCATATGTTGAAGCCATAACCCCCAGTACATCAAAATATGATTATATTTGGAGATAGGGTCTTTAAAGAGGTGATTAAGGTTAAATAAGGTCATTGGTGTGGACCCTAATCCAATATGACTGGTGTCCTTATAAGAAGAGATTAGGACTAAACATATGCAGAGAAAAGACCATGTGAAAATACAGGGAGAATATGGCCATCTACAAGTCAAGGAGCAAGGCCTCAGAATGAAATCAACCCTAACAACAGTTTGCTCTTAAACTTCTAGCCTCCAGAATTGTGAGAAATAAATTGCTGTTGTCTTCAGCCACCCAGTCTGTGGTATTTGTTACAGCAGTTTTAGTAAACAAATGCAGTATTGTCATAATTTTTTATTTTAACTGTCTGACAGGTGTGTAGTGACATCTCATTGGACAATTAATTTGCATTTTCCTAATGCTTAATGACACTGAACATCTGCTCAGGTGCTTACTTGCCACTTGTATATCATTTTTGGTAAAATGTCTCTTCATGTCTTTTGCCTGCTTTCTAATTGGATTGCTTGTTTTCATAATGTTGACTTTTAAATGTTCTTGGATATTCTAGAAATGAGACCTTTATCTAATATGTGATTTGCAAATATTTTCTCCCCATCTATAGCTTGCCTTTTCATCCTCTTAACAGGGTCTTTCACAGAGCAAAACTTTAATTTTGATGAAGTCCAATTTATCCATTTTTTTCTTTTATGGATTGTGCTTTTGGGTTATGACTAAGAACTTTTCACTAAGTCCTAGGTCCTGAAGACTTTCTCCTATATTATCTTCTAAAAATTTTATAGCTTTACTTTTTTTTTTTTTTTTTTTTTTTTTGCGATACGCCGGCCTCTCACTGCCGTGGCCTCTCCCGTTGAGGAGCACAGGCTCCGGACGCACAGGCTCAGCGGCCATGGCTCACGGGCCCAGCCGCTCCACAGCATGTGGGATCTTCCCGGACCGGGGCACGAACCCATGTCCCCTGCATCGGCAGGCGGACTCTCAACCACTGCGCCACCAGGGAAGCCCTATAGCTTTACCTTTTACATTTAACTCTATGATCCATTTTGAGTTAATTTTTTTATAAGGTGTGAGGTTCAGGTCAAGTTTTATTTTTTGTTTCTGAGGAGTTTTTTTTGTTTTGTTTTGTTTTGTTTTGTATTGCCTATGGATAGCCAGTTGCTCCAGCACCATTTATTAAAAAGACTATCCTTCCTCTATTGGATTGCACTTGACCTTTATCAAACATTACTTGGCGGTACTTGTGTGGGGCTATTTCTGGGTTCTCTATATTGTTCCACTGATGTATATGTCAATCCCTCTGCCGAAATCACACAACCTTGATTACTGTAGCTCTACAATAAGTCTTGAAATCAGGTAGAGTGATTCCTTCCATTTTTTTCTTTTTCAGAATGGTTTTAGCTGTTCTACTTTCTTTACCTTTCTATATAAATTTTAGAATTATCTCGCCTATCTACAAAAAATATTGCTAGGAATTGTATAAAAGCTGTATATCAGTTTGGAGAGAATTCTCATCTTTAGTATGCTGAGTTTTCCAATCCATGTATATGGAAAGTCTCTATATTTACTTAGATTGTCTTTGATTTCTTTCATCAGAATTTTGTAGTTTTCAGTATACAAGTCTTGTACATGTTTTGCTAAATTACACCTAAATATTTCACTTTTGGGGAACAATTGTAAGTGATGTTGTATTCTTAATTTTGATTTCCACATATTCATTGTTAGTATGTACACAATTACTGACATCTCTACTAGTATACAATTTATTTTATTTTTTATAAATTTATTTTATTTATTTATTTTTGGCTGCACTGGGTCTTCGTTGCTGCACACGGGCTTTCTCTAGGTGCGGCGAGCGGGGGCTACTCTTCGTTGTGGTGTGCAGGCTTCTCATTGCAGTGGCTTCTCTTGCTGTGGAGCGCGGGCTCTAGGTGCGTGGGCTTCAGTAGTTGTGGCACGCGGGTTCAGTAGTTGTGGCACACGGGCTAAGTTGCTCCGTGGCATGTGGGATCTTCCCAGACCAGGAACTGAACCCATGTCCCCTGCACTGGCAGGCAGAGTCTTAACCACTGTGCCACCAGGGAAGTCCCCTAAAATATATTTTTAATACATTTATAGTAATGTTTCAATAGTAAACGCATTTAGTTTTTTTACAACATTAGTAAGTATTTTGCCATTGCAAAATATAGCAGGATGATGACTGGACCTTTGCAGCTTAACTCAATCATGTAATAAAAAAGACACTTCCCCATCCATACCATCCCTGAGGAAATGGCTTCAGTAGCTAAATTCTTATCAACTTCCAGTAACTTTTGCCCATACAGGAAATCAAAATGAATTAAAAAGGGGAATTCTCTCTCCAAGGACTAAATTTCTGGATTCATATACTTTTTCTATTTTATCTTCTTTATCTCCAGTGGTACATTTCCCCTTCCTGTCTGCTCTAGCCCCGCACACAGAACTCAAGATTATGGTGAGGAATATGGGAATACAACAGGATGAGACCCAAGGGAGTCACTTCCCTCAGCCATTTGTACGTAGAGCCACTTACCTGGTTGAGGCCCTTATCATCTCTCCTGGGGGAATATTGTAACAGCCTCCAATTGGCCCCCCTGCCTCCAGCCTCATTCTCTTCCCATTCATTTTCTGTACAGCTATTGAACTGTTTTTTAAACAAATACATTTGCTCATGAGACTTTCCTATTTAAATCGTTTTGTGATCCCCTCGTGTGTACAGGATAGAATAAAACACGAGACCCTTCATAAGGCCCAGCCACTCCAGCCAGTGTACTTTTTCTGTCTCCATCCTCATAAAGCCTAAACTCTAGCCATTAAACTACTCAGAATTTCCTGAATAAGCCAAATATTTTTGTTCATTAATATAATTTTCCTCTAATTTAAACTCTCATTACTCCTATGACAAAAATGTACCTATCTTTAAAGACAAACTTAAAAAAAAAATCAACATTTCAGAAAGCCAATTACTTTCCTTCATCTCCTGTTTCAACTAAAATTTACCACTCCCTTTGTCATGTCCCATAGTCCTTTACCCTTTTACCTGTGACCTTATCTTCCTAATCAACAAGTGTGACACATTTTCTGATAAATATAATTACTAATGAGGACAATCAGACAAAATACTTTAAATTAAGACTACATAGCACATTTGATAATATATTATAATCATAAACACATTTGATGGTATAATATCATCTTGATTTTAAGACACTATTGATTTTAAGATGGCATATTTATTTAGTAATACATTTTTTAAAAGACTATTAATCTACATCAATCTACATTTTTTTAACTGCCAAATTTATCCAGATAATTATATTTTACTTTTTTTGTTTAGTATTACAGAGTTTAAGTCTTCAACATAATGAGAATCTAAGGGTCCTTCTGAATCACATCTCATCACCTGCAGTTTGCATGGCATCACGGTTTATATCATGATCATTTTGTAATCTGTGCTGGTGATAGTGACCCCTTTAGCATCCTTAGTTAAGATCATTAAGTATGGAAGTATATTAAAGATTATCAAAGTTTGTCATTGTTTCTTATTTGGTTAAACTCAGAGTCTTGTTTGCCATTTAATTAAATGATGTATTGCTGGAAGTTAAATGGTTTCTCTTTAAGTGAGCGGAAGCTTTGAACAGAGAGACTTGTAAAGCCTGAGTGATATTCCTTCATGGTGTGTGAATTGGTTACACCTGCCTCTCCCAGGTTTGTAAGTTCTATCAGCTATTACTGAGAGACTTGGTCATTTCTACTGTCTTTAATTGCATTGCTTGTTGAAGAGAGGAATTTGTTCAATTTTGTTTGTTTTAATTCTTCATCATAAAATAATTTTTTGGAAGACACTTAAGCAACAATTAGGAATCCAAAGTTAGTTAAAATTTTATCACTGATGCAAATAAAGGTGAGAAAAGGGTAACATACTCACTGTGCATCACTAAATACTCCTGTGCTCAAGCCTTCTCACTTGTGTTACCCCAGCTGGTGACAATTCACTCTTCTGCCCGGCAGCTTGTAGGAAAGTAAAGATTGGCATTGATTGTAAAGGCACATTTCAATTCCAGAAATATCAAAATTTAACAAACATTTGCATTTATCATCACAAAATTAAGGTATTGTTTATGTGTTTGTGTCCTTCATAAGACTATAAGCTCCTTAGTTCTGCTATTTTTTCAACTTCATCTCTGTGTTCCTAGAGTCTAGTATGGTGCTTGGTATGTATTATGTGCTCAATAAATACTGTGGAATGAATGGGAAAATGCAAACTATACACTAGTTGGGTAACTAATTTGATACGTGTTCATGTATCAGTTATTTAGTTGGACTGACATAGGTTTGAAGGGGGTGATTCTCAATTTATTCTTCCTTTTTTTGTGAATTGTGATAGACATGTCTTGTTCCTCAATTTGAAGAATGTTTTTCTCCAGTTCAAGAGGAGAAAAGTCACATAAATGGATAGAATTTTCTTGCTTAGATTGCCCATGAATCTTTGGAAGCTGCTTCTACTTCTCTGATAAGCGCCAGTTCACAAACAAGTGAATAAACAAGTAGCAAACAAATATTATCAGGACATTTTAGAAATATCTGATAGTCCGTAAGTCCAGAGACTGATTTTTCAAGGAAGAGTGTGCTGAAAGCTGTGCTTTTTTATTGCACACATGTACTCATGTCATATCTAGGCTACTAAAATTGTTCTTGGTTCATATGATGGAATTAAGTAAAGCAATATTTCATGGTGCTATTCAAAGAACCTTCTCAACTGTTTAGGGGTTAGGACTAGATGCACTGTTTGCCCAGAGGCTCTTCAAAGAGGGAAGCATGAAAAGCCTGGGAGTGAGTGCGGTGTTCTAGTTATCCATTGCTTATAACAAACTATCCTGAACACATAGCAATCATTTTATTATATCTCATGATTTTGTGTGTGAGGAATTTAGGCAGGGGTCAACAACAGTGCTTCATGTGGCATCATGTAAGATCACTCGGCAATATTTGGCTGGAGGCTGGGCTGGCCAGGAGGGTACAAGTCGGCTTTATTCTCATGTCTGGTGGCTTGGTGAGTCGGATGAAAGGCTCAGCTAAGCTGGGACTGTCCGCTGGAGTGCCTATGTGTAGTTTTTCTCTCAAGGTGGCCTCAGGATAATTGGTTTTCTTACTAGGCAGCCCAGGGCTGCATGGCTGTTTATGACCCAGTCTCAGAGCCAAATAGCGGCCCTTCCACCCTATGCTATTGGTCCAAGCCTACCCAGATTCAAGAGGCAGGGACACAGATCCCACCTCTGGAAGGAAGGAGTGTCAAAGATTTTGCAGCATTGTTTTAAAACTGCCATGAGTGTGGATGTGGGGAGACTCCAACAGGAAGCCCTGTGTATAGGGGGAAAGACTATGTGCCCATCAAGCCTGAAGGGCATGGTGAGGCTGCAAGTGGGAGGATGAAAAGTAAGGTCAGAATCTATCAGCAAGAGTCAGAAACTACATGATAGGATGAATTGTTGGCATCACGTATTCAGAAGAAAAATCTATGAGCAGCAAGAAATGATGGAGTTTTCCTTTAGAAGTGGCTCAGTGCCTTGTGTGTGATATGCGTGATATTGCCCATCAGAGGAACTCATGATCGTTGCTACTTTATGCTCGGACATCTGAGCAAGTTTGCTAATGTGGTCACTGGAAATGAGCATTTCTTCTTCTCAGCAACTCAGCCCTTTTTCTGTTCCACAGATCCCTCCTGTAAACCCTGACCAGGGATCACTGTGTTCCTGGCCTTTCCTCAAACACAGGCTTCTGCTCAGTTCCCCAGTGCCCCCCTAGCTTAACCTCAGGGGCCACGGGGCAGAGGGCCATGGACAGATTTGGGGCTTTTCTGGCTTCTTTAAACACCCAGTGGACCTCCATCTTCCTCAGCAGGTCTCAGATCTGTGCCCTGAATTCTGTCTTCCTTTATTATTTCCTCCACATCCTTCTCTTTCCTATTCTGCTGTTCCCATCCCCACGTTCCAGTTCACTCAGGGTCTTCTTGAGGCTTTCTCTGAGCTGATATTTTTCACCCCAGATTTCCCCACTAGCAACTCTCAGGATGGTTAACTGTTGAATTGTCAGGAAATTTGCCAGCTGGTTGATTTCACATGGATAGTTTCAACTTGGCAATGGTAGAGTAGTTATAACCCAGCCCTCCCTACCCCAGAGCCAGTTGTTAAACACTTACCAGCACGTTATTGCCCACTTCTTTATGATTTTATTTTCTGTCTCTTGCTTCAACTCACCTCTGTCTGAATTTACTTCAGAAATCACCATTTCCACTCACTGTGGAGTCACGGAACATTTGCATTTGAAAATATAAAATGGTTAAGTGCAAGTGGCTTCACCTTCTTTAAGTTCTCATCTCCTGTCTGTAAAGTTGTGATAGCAACATCTTCCTTGGAGGTCGTGATGGGACGAGACCAGGTCACGTAGGTCCGGGCTCAGCAAATACTCAATACTCGTTGACTCTTGTCACTGTGCCGGTCCCCGCCCCGCCCAGACTCAGGTTACTCCTTCATCCACTGATAGTTTTTGGCACTCTCATGTTCTATGAAAAGCTGGCACTAATGATTCATCAGTGCAGTGTGTTTTAAGCTGACAAAAATCACTTCAATGGTGGAAAAAGCTCACGACAATCAATCCACCCTCGTTTATACTTCTGTGATGAACTGTGAAACCCAGGTCTCGTTCTGCAACGCTAGATCCTGGGCAGTTTGAGGGATCTCAAACTGTGAATTCTTGGATCGTTATCTACGTTGTCATTCTTTCACTTGGACAAAGCTGTTCTTCTGGGAATACCCATCTGGCACGTGTCTATATTCAACTGTGCCCTAATTTTGTAGGAACAGCTTCCCTGAGTTCATTGTGCATTGAGGTCAGATAAGAATCATTTGGGCAAAACAAGCTGTCCCCTCTTCTCCAGAGTCTGAAACACACACATCCCATCCTATGCATCATCTGACATGGGTAGTGGCTGTTAACATGTTTTGCCCAATGGAATTCATATCTGATTCTTCCTGCAAGGCTACTTTAATTTGGAAAAGACATTTTTTTATCCTAAAGTTATTATATTTGATGAGATTAATTGCCCCCTGCTTTCAAAAATGCATATTTCAATGGCTAACAAGGATGTCAAGAAATGCATAAAATAAAAATATAAGGTAACAGTTATTTGTTTGACGTTGGAAAGTGCCAAGGTCCTTTAATCTGCTGCTTCATGGTCCCAATGGACCATTTAAATGTAAAGTTAGGTTTACTGAGGTGTAATTTACATGCAGGAAAATGTACCTATTCTGATGTAGAGTTCTATGAGTTTTTTTTTTTTTACATCTTTATTGGAGTATAATTGCTTTACAATGGTGTGTTCCTTTCTGCTTTATAACAAAGTGAATCAGTTATACATATACATACGTTCCCATATCTCTTCCCTCTTGCATCTCCCTCCCTCCCACCCTCCCTATCCCACCCCTCTAAGTGGACACAAAACACTGAGCTGATCTCCCTGTGCTATGTGGCTGCTTCCCACTAGCTATCTATTTTACATTTGGTAGTGTAGATTTGTCCATGCCACTCTCTCGCTTTGTCACAGCTTACCCTTCCCCCTCCCCGTATCCTCAAGTCCATTCTCTAGTAGGTCTGTGTCTTTATTCCCGTCTTACCCCAGGTTCTTCATGACATTTTTTTTCTTAGATTCCATATATATGTGTTAGCATACGGTATTTGTCTTTCTCTTTCTGACTTACTTCACTCTGTATGACAGACTCTAGGTCCATCCACCTCATTACAAATAGCTCAATTTCGTTTCTTTTTATGGCTGAGTAATATTCCATTGTATATATGTGCCACATCTTCTTTATCCATTCATCCGATGATGGACACTTAGGTTGCTTCCATGTCCTGGCTATTGTAAATAGAGCTGCAATGAACATTGTGGTACAGGACTCTTTTTGAATTATGGTTTTCTCAGGGTATATGCCCAGTAGTGGGATGGCTGGGTCATATGGTAGCTCTATTTGTAGTTTTTAAGGAACCTCCATACTGTTCTCCATAGTGGTTCTCCATACATTCCCACCAGCAGTGCAAGAGTGTTCCCTTTTCTCCACACCCTCTCCAGCATTTATTGTTTCTAGATTTTTTGATGATGGCCATTCTGACCGGTGTGAGATGATATCTCATTGTAGTTTTGATTTGCATTTCTCTAATGATTAATGATGTTGAGCATTCTTTCATGTGTTTGTTGGCAATCTGTATATCTTGGAAACACAAAAGACCCCGAATAGCCAAAGCAATGTTGAGAATGAAAAACCCAGCTGGAAGAATCAGGCTCCCTGGCTTCAGACTATACTACAAAGCTACAGTAATCAAGACAGTATTGTACTGGCACAAAAACAAAAATATAGATCAGTGGAACAGGATAGAAAGACCAGAGATAAACCCACGCACATATGGTCACCTTATCTTTGATAAAGGAGGCAGGAATGTACAGTGGAGAAAGGACAGCCTCTTCAATAAGTGGTGCTGGGAAAACTGGACAGGTACATGTAAAAGTATGAGATTAGAACACTCCCTAACAACATACACAAAAATAAGCTCAAAATGGATTAAAGACCTAAATGTAAGGCCAGACACTATCAAACTCTTAGAGGAAAACATAGGCAGAACACTCTATGACATAAATCACAGCAAGATCCTTTTTGATCCACCTCCTAGAGAAATGGAAATAAAAACAAAAATAAACAAATGGGACCTAATAAAACTTCAAAGCTTTTGCACAGCAAAGGAAACCATAAACAAGACCAAAAGACAACCCTCAGAATGGGAGAAAATATTTGCAAATGAAGCAACTGACAAAGGATTAATCTCCAAAATTTACAAGCAGCTCAATAACAAAAAAACAAACAGCCCAATCCAAAAATGGGCAGAAGACCTAAATAGACATTTCTCCAAAGAAGAGTTCTATGAGTTTTGACAAACACATGTGCTGTGTAATCACCACAATCAAGGTATAGAACATTCCCAGTCCTTCTCCAAATTCCCTAAGGCACTTTGATGCTGACTCCCCTCCCTCATGCCCAGGCCCTGGCAATCACTGATCTGTTTTCGGTCTCTATAGTTTTGCCTTTTTTAGAAAGTTGTATTAATGAAACATTACACTATGTAGCCTTTTGAGTCTGCCTCCTTTTACTCAGCTAATGCATTTGAGATGCACCCATGATGTGCCTGTACCGGTGGCTTGTTCTTTGTTATAGCTGAACAGTATTCAATTGTGTGCATGTACCACGGTTTGTTTATCCATTCACAGTTGAAGGACATTTGGGCTGTTTCCAGGTTTGGGTGATTATGAATCAAGCCACTATAAATATCTGCATACAGATTTTCATATGGACATAGGTTTTCATTTCCCTTGGGTCAACCCTATGGGCCATTTTCTCAGCTCCCCCAAACTCCTGTGGCTGCTTCACATCTGCCTGCATTATCCTCAGAGCCCCAGCTTGGTGAGTTGAGCACCGTTCTTACTTCAAGCAGAGATGTGTGAGTTCCAGAGCCAGGGAGCAGTTTTAGAATTTAGGTCTCTAGACAACTGACCTACCCTCTCCTCTGAGGAGACAGGGAAATAAATAAAATGCAGAGAAATAGGTGAATGATAGATAGAGGGAGGAGAGGTGGGCAAAATAAGGTGAGTGAGCACAAGACAGATCTCCTATATCAGGTGCTGTAATTAAGGGCTTCTTCTTAATTAGCAGCCCAGCTGCCTATAAAATTGAATTGTGTTTCTCTGCTTATAAACTGGAATTGTGACTCACTAAGTTATGATTTGCTTAAATCCACTCTTGCCATTTGTGCATAGGAGCTAATGTATTTATTGCAGCTGATATCTGGACTAAAGTGAGATGATTAGGAGGTCTCTGGTCATCAGAGATTTCTATTAATAACTCGATTTGAAGAACAATAATAGCTAACACTGAGCACTTGCCATGTACCAGATACTGTTCTAAGGACTTTACATATTCAAACTCAATTAATCCTCATGACAACCTTAAGAGCTAGTGGTAATTTCCCCCAATTTACAAATTTTATATAATCTGATGCACAGAGAGGTTGAGGACCATTAGCAAGTGGCAGTGCTGGAATAAACACAGGCCATCTGGCTCTCCAGGCCAATTGCTTAACCATGAGGCTATTCTGCCCCTAGACTCCTGCCACGAAGAGCCAGACTCTTTGTGTGCCTTCTCTGTTCTTCATACTCGCCCAGCAAGGTGACTCTTATTATCCCTATTTTACAGATGAGGGAATTGAGACTCAGAGAAATTAAGTAACTAGGTCAAGGTCCCCGGGCTTGTGGGTCATGGAATTGGGAATGGAATCCGAGTTAGTGCACATGCTCTTCACAACTTCTCCCTGCCTCTAATAAAATCCTTTGGTTTGCCATGGACTTGACCTAAGTTGAGAGGCTGTCGAGGACATGCACTGAAGATGAATCTGTCTGAGGCTGTGTTAACCTGCTCTCCAGGCTCAGCACGTGCTGCCTGCATGTTCCTGCTGGGACTTGGCTCCATGCGTCCTGCTAGCCCCAGAGAGGAGCTCTCCGGGGACCAGGAGTCAAATCGTAAAAATATTCTTATTTTTTCCCAGGACTTTTCTCAAACAATAAACTCCCTTAGTAAAGTTGGGGGAAACACACACACACACACACACACACACACACACACAAATAAATACTTATTGAGAATATATTTATAAAAGATGTCTTTTTGCATTCGACTCAACTTTCCTTAATAGGCTGCTTATTCTGGGCATCATGCTTGCTCTAATTAGTTTTTTCATCATGTGATGGTTGGTCTCTGGAGGAAGACAGAGCTTGAAAGCATGAGCTGCAGCCATATTTAGCTGTAAAACCACCAAATAAGCTCATCATTGCCTTGGCTGTGCTTCTGTGAGGTGGAGGTGAGGGCTGGCCCAGCCCTTACAAATCTCACCTTGCATAAAAATGCCCTGACGTTGGGGATGCTTGGTTTTCATTATTTATTTTATCATTGGGCATCTTCTCTGTGCTCAGCTCTGCGTTCAGCACTTTTGGACTTTTGCTAGCTCTAGTCCCCACAGCCGACTTTCTGTACACATCTGTCCCCCTACTAAATTATGGGTTCCTGAGTGTAGGGAACTATGTCATCAGGGATGAATTGGGTCTGGTTTCCTATCATCCAGGAGCCCCTAGTTTAGTAAGAGAAACCGACATATATATAAATAATCTGAAAACATGGCACACTGTGATAGTGTGATAGTTTTATAACAATAATAATTAACATTTGAGGAAGGGGTATCATGGTCCTGGCCCTGTGCAAAATCCTGCAGTGTTTATATATATCTTTAATCCTTAGGGAAATCAGTGCTGTATCAGTTATCTGTTACCATAATAAGGCTGTGTAACAACCATAAAACCTCAGTGGCATGCAACAACATTTATTTTTGCTCACAAGTCTGAGCATTGGCTGGGAGCTTCTGCTTCTGGGGCAGTGGGCTGTTGGCCGAGGCACCTTGGCTGAGTTCTCCCATGCATCTGGATGGCTGGGGGCTGGCTGGTCTGAGAAGGTCTCAGATGAGACACTTTGCTT
Organism: Hyperoodon ampullatus; assembly: GCF_949752795.1. Lineage (NCBI taxonomy): Eukaryota > Metazoa > Chordata > Mammalia > Artiodactyla > Ziphiidae > Hyperoodon > Hyperoodon ampullatus. Next base: position 176,488,051 of record NC_136914.1, read on the forward strand.
CCATTTTACTCTGTCTCTCCTCCTCCAGCATGCTAGCTCTTGCTTATTCTCATGGCAGAGGCAGGACTCCAAGAAACACGTGGAAGCACACAAACCTCTAGAGGACGAATCTCGAAACTGGCACACAGTCAATTCTGCTTCATCTGCACTTGGCCAAAGCAAATTTACAAGGGTAACCTAGATTCAGGAAATGGGGTAGAGGCTCCACCTATTTTTTTTTTTTTTTTTTTTTTTTTTGCGGTACGCCGGCCTCTCACTGTGTGGCCTCTCCCGCCGCGGAGTACAGGCTCCGGACGCGCAGGCTCAGCGGCCATGGCTCACGGGCCCAGCCGCTCCGCGGCATGTGGGATCTTCCCGGACCGGGGCACGAACCTGTGTCCCCTGCATCGGCAGGCGGACTCTCAACCACTGCGCCACCAGGGAAGCCCCGAGGCTCCACCTCTTAAAGAGAGGAGCTGCAGAGTTATTCTGTGAAGGGCATGAATGCCAGAGCAGTAAAGAATCGTAATAGACATTTTTGTAATCTACCACAGGAACTACTATCATCCCCATTTTACAGATGAAGAAACTGATGCATAAAGAGGTACCTAAGCTCACACAGAAAGCACTGGCATCATAAAGAGAAGGGCTATGGAAGTAGTGATGAAGGAAGAGATTGATGCTTTTATGACAGGCTTGAAATCTTTGGTGTGGGGATAAATCAGAACTGGGACACTGTAGCAGGTGCTGTTGATGCCTCACCCCAGTTCATACCAGGACCACCTTTGATCTCACCAGCATCTGTGGGGGACAGCCTGCCAGCTTCTCACCTCAAGGGACTCTCTGCTTCTCTGCTTGAGGCTTTCTCCAGGGTCATCAAAGTTTGCTCTGTCCCCTTGCAGGGGAGCCTGCAAGTGTCAGAGTTAATGCCCCCAGGGGCAACCCTCAGCCAGCGTGAGATAGGAGCTAAGGAATCCATACCCCAGCTTCCCCATCCTGGGTGGAATAATTCTGTGGCACATTTTCAAAATTCCTCAGATGACCCCCTTGGGGACTGAGCCCCAAGTTACTCTCAGTAGTAAACTGCTCATTAACACACACCTTATCACTCTCCTCTTTCAAGGAAGACACCTGCACCCAAGCCCTTGTCTTAGGGTCTGCTTTTGCAAGAAATCAAAGGAAGACACCTTGAAGGACGGACAAGATGTTGACAGATAGAAGAAGCCTGGTGCAGTGTTCCAGGTAAAGGATCTCATTTGATAATGTCTTGAAACTGTTCTACACTCGTCTATTTTGTTTGGTCAGAAGTGCTTTTCAGAACATGGGACTGGTTTTGAAACATGTAGCGCACAAAGCAAACATGAGGGATACCACTTAGCTTGTTCTCACAAGCTAGGCACATTGATGTTGTTTTGCTTCTCAAAAAATTAACTTTTCTAGTTATAAAAGAAATGCAGGCACATTGTAGAAAAATTGGAAATGCAAAAGAAAGTAAAAAGAAGAAAAACACATAATCCTACCACACAGAGGCAGTTCCTCCTAAAATTTTTCTATATTTTCTTCTGATTTTTCTTGTATGTGTATTTTAATATGTTTCAGGTATACTATTTATTCAGTTTTGGACTCTTCTTTTCCACTTGATATCAGAGCAAAAGCATTTAGTAACATTATTAATAAATTTACAGAAATCTAACTTCTAATGGCTGCTTTATATGACAGCATGTGAATGTGGCAGATTTACCTAACCATTCCCCCAGTTCTGGACATTGTGTCTAAATTTTCCTTGTGCAAATAAAACTATATTCACATCATTGTGCAATCACATTTTATATTAATTTCAGATTATTCCTTTTAGGAATGATTCCTAGAAATAGAATTAGTAGGTTACAGGGTTTAAACATTTTCAAAGGCTTTTGGCCACCAAAATCTTAACTTTAACATTTAGGTTTTGCCCAGCCCAGTTATCTGTCTTAGTACCTGAAGAGGGTTTTAATTCAGAACCTTATTCGAACAATCAACATATATTTATTGATCAGGCATGGTTCTCAGTACTAGAGATACCAGTGAACAAAACATACAAAAATCCCTCCGCTGGGAAGTACAAGATGAGCCTCAGACATCTTCTAATGAATACTAGAGCGTAAGGAAGTGCTTAAGAAAATGATGAGTGCATGTAGGGAGGACCCAAGAGCTTGCTTGAAAGGGTTCCCACCAGCAAAATCTGGGATAATGTGAATATCAAATAATTAAGGAAAACAGTGAATTATAAACTATTGAAAAAATAGAAATTGATGAATCCATTGTAATAATAGGTAGATAAACAAACACACAAGGGAGAAGGGAAGGCTCTTGCTTATAGTAAAATGCCAAATTCTCACCAGTCAATGGGCAGGGAGTGCTGAAGTGGGAAATTACCATTTTATTACTATCATAATAAAGATTGGCTTAGGCAAGAATCACCAGTAGATTAAATCTAGGAGGTAATTTTCACAAGGAACAGGAGATCTGCATGGCCTTAAGTGTCTCTCTAGAGACTGGTCACCATTTGCAAAGGAAAGAACAGTAACTATTCAGTGCAGAAATCGCACAACACCTCGACCAGATGATAAAGATTGATATCACCCATGAGGGGCAGAGGGATGGTGTGTGCTTTCAAATGTCATTCATTGGGCTTCCCTGGTGGCGCAGTGGTTGAGAGTCCGCCTGCTGATGCAGGAGACACGGGTTTGTGCCCCGGTCTGGGAGGATCCCACGTGCCACGGAGCGGCTGGGCCCGTGAGCCATGGCCGCTGAGCCTGCATGTCCGGAGCCTGTGCTCCACAACGGGAGAGACCACAACAGTGAGAGGCCCGCATACCGCAAAAAAAAAAAAAAAAAAAAAAAATGTCATTCATTGAGAAGGACACATCAATGATGTATTCTGGTCGGGAATGCCTAACCTGAATGTAACTATGAGGAAATATCAGACAAATCCCAAATGAGGAAAGTTCTATTGAAAGAGAGAGAGGGAGAGAGAGAAGCACTATAGTCTTCAAAAGTGTCAGTGTCATAAAATACAAAGAAAGGCTGAACTGGGAAAAAAATGCTATAAAGAACAGTATTAGGTCAGTTGACATCATTGGGTCAATTATCAGTTGGAATACCCTAAACACATTAGATAAGAGTTAAATTCACTGAAGTTGATAGTTGTGTTATGGTGATTTAGAATATCCCAATTCTTAGGAAATACACACTGAAGTAATTAGGGGTAACAGGCCATGATGTAGGCAACCTACTCTCAAATGTTCAGAAGAGTATTATATAATTATATAGTATGGTTGTATAATTAAAATAATCACATATGTTTTATATATGAGAGGGAGTAAATTATAATGCACATGAATAAAATGCCAGCAATATGTCAATCTGGGGATAGGGCTCATGGGTGTTCTTTGTCCTATTCTTATGTTTGCCACTTTTCTGTGCGTAAAATTATTTCCATATCAAAAATTTTGATCTCATAGAGCCCACATTCATTAAGATTACAAAAAGTTTGGGGGAGAATCACTGAATCCACACTGGAATGAAAACTGTGTTCAAACACTTCACTAAATGTTTGCTTAAGCATAACCAGCCTTCCAGTGTTACCTTCCAGTACCCTCTCTCTAGGTTGGGATGGGGTCCTTAACCAGTGGGGTGTAGGTCCTTGGCCTGTGTTCCACTTCTTCATGGTTATGCCCACAACGTCTCATCCCCCTATTGTTCTGCATGATGATATTTCCTATTTCAGGGCTATATTGGCCAGGTTCTAACCAGGACAGCAGAAAACTTCTGGATATTTTAAACAGAGGGAGTTTAACGTGGGGAATTGGTTACATGGGTGATGGAAATGTTAAGAAGACAAATGGGAGATCGAGGCGACCCAGAGATTTGCAACAGCAGAAAGCCACTGCCGCCTCTGAGCTGGAGGGACAAAGGGGGAAGGCAGCATTGCTGGAGCCCAGGGGCCAGGGTCACCTGGAGACACAGGAACCGCCACAGGCCTAGCTGGCAGGAGCTGGCAGCTCAGACACAACCCTTGCTAGAGGAAGTCCCTGCTCCTCCCTCCTCCAGCTCCAGTCTCCCACGACTGCCTTCCCGTGGCTGAGCCCAGGGCAGCCTGGGAAATGCAGCTGCAGGGTCAGCCCATCTCTCACCCTCTTAACACAGACACCTTGTGGGATATAGAGCAGAGCAGGAGGAGGAAGAATAATAGATCTTCGGGCAGCCACTCCTGTGCCCTCATTGCTATTTGCAGAAAGTTCCTGGCATTGGCATCCACAATGTTCAAAATCACCTCTATGTATATTGTCTAGGGAGGCTTGGCCTCTCTCCTGTCCTTTCTGTAAATTTTTGGTCTAGGTTCTTGGGCCTGTGACTCTGTCTCTATTCTGAGCCCTCTCTATTTTGGCCATGAGTTCTCTCAAGTTGACCTGTGTCAGCCATGGTTTCTGCAGCCAGGGAGATCCCTTTGAAGTCCTGCATAGTTTTCACATTAACATTTATATTGTGGCTGCACCTTTGAGGGTGCTAACCACACACTTCTAGCCCTCTCTGTGGTCTAGTTGCTGTTTCCTAAACACCATCTGTAATCATGTGAGCAGGATTTTGCACCCCTTTGGTGGGAAGAGTCTCTTTTTACTTGGGACCTGGCCTGAAAGCAGAGTTCCCCATTGGGTGGTGCTATGGCCCATCCTGTGTCCCATTACTGAGAACTACCCTAGCATCACCACTCAAGGATGCTGCTGCTCTTGTCACCTCAGGCCCAACGGCTTGTTAGCCTGTGCCTTTTCATGGTCTTTTGTCTAAGAGTGGAAACAATGGGACCTGACTTCCCATTTTTCCTGGAAAATTAATTTATTCTTTCCATGTCCATGCTAAGGATGGCCAGAAGATTGAAACAGGCACATATTGGAAATACCACTGGGGGAAGGGCAAGTACCCCTATCTCAGAGTGACTAAATGTCAGCGATCTAGATGTCCCCGATTCTCTCAGCCTGCAATCGCCTTGTCTTTAAAGATTTAAAGATCAATTCAAATTCCTATCTCACTTTTGCCAGAAATCAGCATCCCTCCCAACAAACCATACTATTCTCTGTGACTTTAAGTTCCTCCCAGTCACCTCTGGCTTCAGTTTCATGCTTCCATTTGATTCTCAATCTCCATTCTACGTCCTCTATGCTGTTCCTTTTCCACATTGCCCGATCGGTGTCATTCTTAACATCATGCAGGTCCTTGACCTTGGAGGCCATGTGTTTCAAATGCCGTGCCCTCGTGGTGGCCAGGGTGAGAAATGAAGACGTGTTGTGTTCAGGTTCATTTGTTTCGGGGTTTATCTGGGATTGCAGCCAGTACTCCTTACTCAAGTACATGCACTTCCCTAAAATCGCATGTTGACACAGGCATAGCAAACTACTACTGAAAATTTTGAGGGTATGGGGGCTGCTTTTAACTCAGTGTAGCACATGAAAAATTAAATTAAATTAATTAAATTAATTAAAATTAAACATTAAACATCCCTATTAAGTCCATTGGCCTTTCTTGTACCATGAACTTCTTACTGGCCAGTCTTCCATATGAAGACATGATCTATCCCCATATTCCCCATTCATTTCTTTTTTACATCTCTTTTTTCTTATTTCTGGGATTTATCCTCCATTTTAGAGGATAGCCTCCAACCCAGGCACCCTCTCTTTATATCTTCCTGAGCCAAGCAATTCACTACCCCCCACCCTGAGTGCTAGCCTTCCATAACCAGAATGGTTTATCAGAATTTTCACTAAATAAAAGACGTTCTCTCTCTCAGGTACCCCATAGCTAATGTATTTGTAGAGATGGGATGGGAGTGGGGATCAGAGGGGAGAACACAGGAAGGGGGTTTGACAAATGTCCCTTGTGAAGGGGACAAATAAACATGTTAAGCTTGAGAGTAATCTGGACAATTTTCTGCTCTCCCAAATATCTACCTCACAGTCTCTAACTCGGTACTTTGTTCTTTCGGACTCTGAAAGTTTTTGGTCTTCGATAATTCTCTATTAAAATGCAAATACCTACTGGGAGTTGTTAAGCCTTATCAGTTAATAGTTGACTGTTGCATGAGCATAGGATCCTGCTTTAATGGGGCCAGGATGGCAGAGGGATGGGGTGATATTGTGGAAGGACAAATAGATATAGGAAGAAGGGGAGAGAATATCTATTGAAGGGGTCATATTGGGGTCTTTCTTCTATTTTGACCAGAATAAACTCAGCTCACCATTTTCCATAGCCTTTTCCTTTGCCTTCTCAAGAGGAGACATTTTTAAATGGTTGGTTTATTTCCCCTTGACCTGAGACTAAGTTGAATTAAGGAGGGATGCTGGAGCTTCTCTCCTTTGTCATGCCTAAATTAGAAAGAGTAAAAGTAATCCAAGGAAATAGCTACAACAGAACCCCCCTCCAGTTTAAATTTAGCTCTGTTTGATGGCATCAGTCCCGTGGCAAACATGTGGCTTTGGTGGCTCAGTGGGTGGCAGCAAAGCCTGGATATGGCCTGGATGATGGTGTGCTTCTTCCGTGGTAGGAGGTAAGCCAAATTCCTACCAGCGCCCATCAGGAAGGACCAAAAGAGAGTGCAGATGCACACTGCCAATCATCCCAACTCCCGGGAAACCACAGAAAGCTCACAACCTCCAGAAGAAATGAAGGTATTGTCAGCTGAGTCCCAGCAGCCTTCCAGCTAGAGCACCTTCTGCATCACCTGTGCGCTCTCTACCTACTGTGCATGTCTTCCCTCCCCTGCTGGACCGTGAATGTCTTCAGCAGGAGCCAAGGCTGCTTCATCTTCAAGTGCAAATCCAAAATGCTCTCAGAATAAATGCATTCATAAAGAATAAGCAACAATGCGGGATCATTCCAAAGGAGAATGTGGAAATAAATGAAATCTTTGCCACCCTCCCATCCCTTTCCCCCAGGATTCAGTTTTCCCTTACAGTGCTAATATTAAAATATATAACAACCAGGAAGGCACCAGCATCAACCAATCAGAATAGAAGAAGGCTTGCTCAGAAGCTGAGTCCTGGGCCACATGCTGTGTGGGATTAACCCTTTAGTTCCTGGAGCATCAAGTTTGGGAAAGGTTTGCCCAGTTGGCTCAGGATAGCATCAACTTACCCACCAATGTGGAAACATTCCAATAGTTTAACAACCTTATGGCTATCCTGATGTGTCCTGCCTGAGTACCAGCCCCCTCCCCTTTCTAGGTACTCTGCTCCCAGCTGCAAAGCTGGGGTGAAGCTGGGCCTATGAAAGCTCTACCTTGCACTGGCCTGTGCACTTTGGTTGGGGGGAGCTGTCAGGGGGCTCAGTCCTAGATCAGGGGTCGGGGTCGTTCTGAAGAGGCCCAGGGCCTGGTGGCTCAAAAGGCAGTGTCTGTGTAGCTCTGAGCTGGCAGGACAGGGCACATCTTTTCCTCAGGCCCAGCAGGCATATGGTCACTGGCTTTGGTGCCAAATTCCCTGCGGCTTGTAACAGCTCCAGAGAAAGGCTTGCTCTGACACTAAGACATCAGCTTTCTATTCTATTTTTTGCCTTGCTTATTCCCATTATTGAAGAAAAAAAAAAAAAAAACAACTTCCCTTCCCCCACAGCCCTCATCCCCCTAAAAAAATTATCTTTAGGCAAACCCAGTTCTGCTGCTCGCTGCTGAAAGAAAGGAAAAGAAACTGTTTTAGTTGCATGCATATTAGATCCAGTTTAGGGTTCACTTTTACTATCTCTGTCCTCATTCATGCATCAAGGCTCTCAGTCTAAGACAGGGTAGGGGAACCCTGACTCTTGGGGTCTTTGTATGTAATCGTGAACCTTGTGTGGGGGGAGACAGGAGGAAGAGAGCAAGGAAGTGAGCTATTTTCAGTTTGTCAAAAATCCAAATGGAAATTATAGATGAACACAGCACCCTTGTGTGCAACTAGAGAAATTCAACTTGAGCCAGCTTAGGGGGAAAAAAAGTGGAATTAATTAGCTCATGAAATCAATCCACAGGAAGAATTGGGGTGTGCTGAGCCTCAGGGACCGCTGGGACCAGTGCCTTAAATGTCACCAGGACATTCTCAAGTTTTCCTAGCTCTCACCTGTGCTTTTCTCTGAATGTGGGCTTCATTCTCTAGATTGGTGGTTCTCGACCAACGGTGGAGAGTGACTTTACCCTCCAGGGGACATTTATCAATATCTGGGGGGAGATGCTACTGGCATCTAGTGGGTAGAGGCCAAGATGCTGCTATACATTCTACAATGCAAAGAATAGTGCCCCTAAAACCAAGGATTATCTGACTCAAACTGTCAATAGTTGTTGGGAAACCCTGGTCTAAGACCGGCTTCCTCCATATGGCTGGAAACTGGCTGCTCCCACGCCTACATCCAACAGCTTTGGTAGCCCAAGGGGGACTGAGACTTGTTCCTTCTGATCCGAATGTCAACAAACCCAGGAAAGCTCCCTGATTGGCCCAGCTTGGCCCAGAGGCTCACCCTAGACTAGTCAGTAGGTCCAGAGAGGTGGGATTTTCAAAGACCAGAGAAGCCCTTTCTAGAACTTCATGGTTGAAGTTGGGAAGGAGCTTTCTCAGAAGTAAGAAAATAAACGGCAGGGGAACCATGACAATAAAGTTACAAATGCTACTATTGAGTAAGTTCAGTTTATTTGGGAGGCAACATCTTTTAAAACTAAGGATATGGGGGAGCCAGTAAAGAGAAGTGAGCTTTGGTGGAGTAAAGGTTGGGAACCATATTCATACCAAACCCTCCACTAAAATACTGCACAGGCCAGTGTCCTCCGATCCAGACCCAGTTTTTCCCATTCCTCCCTTGAAGACAATTCCTGGGGGACCTGTTCTCGCTCAGAGTCTATGGGTGGTAAGTGGCTATTCAGACAACCTAATTATCACTAATATTTAGCTAGCTAATGAGTTATTCTTTCCAGGTATTCTTTCTTTCCAGATGACATAATGCCTAACCCCATTACAATGTGCATATCCTTTAAAAGGTCCTTAAAGGAGGAAATAATGGTAGACATTTCAGGCAAATAGGAGCTTGGTGGGAAGGTATTTTTGTTTTGGTGTTCTCTAGATTCAGGAGGTAGCAGGTTACACTATAATTGAATAAGACATGTTCAAGGTCAACATATTCTGAAGTATGTTCTATGGAACACTGAGTCCCTAGGATGGTAGAAGGTATTATTGAAAATAAAGATTTCATAATCAAGTCAGTTGGGCAATGCTGGTTTAGATGACATTTAGTGGGTTTCTTTACTATAGGACTCAGAGCTTTTAAGAGTATGGGTGTTGTGATTCTCAAGAAAAAACTATATAGTATGCAGACTTCCCAAAATTTTGAGGTCAAGGAACCCCCTTTGTTGAGACATATTTTACATAGGGTGACCAGTCATATTTTACACCTGCTGTCCTTGCATAATTGCTAAAGGCATCTACGTTAATTCCCCAAAGTGTACCAGTTTGGAGAGTAAATAACATGGTCACCCTATTCTAACAGAAACACACTTTGGAAAATGCTTTTCTATCTTTATTTTGAGAGAGCAACTTTTTATACCACCTTCGATCAGCCTTAGGAATTCTTCTTGCTGGAATATTTATCACTACTTGGGCATCAAACTTAAGAGTGGATTCTTAGTTCTCTCTAGATGAACACAGCATGAGAATTATCGGGAACAATGGTTTCCCATCGTCCCCCAGAGCACAGTTTAGAACACTAAATTGACTCCTCCAATCAATGTTAATATTAGAATCCCAGAATCAAAGCACAGACTTTTAAAATTAGACAGACCCTAAGGTCATTGCATTATTTTTATTTATTTATTTATTTATTTATTTATGGCTGCATTGGGTCTTCGAGTGGGCTTTTCTCTAGTTGCGGTGATGGGGGGCTACTCTTCGCTGCAGTGCACAGGCTTCTCATTGCAGTGGCTTCTCATGTTGCGGAACGTGGGCTCTAGGAGCTCGGGCTTCAGTAGTTGTGGCTTGTGGGCTCTAGAGCGCAGGCTCAGTAGTTGTGGCACACGGGCTTAGTTGCTCTGCGGCATGTGGGATCTTCGCGGACCAGGGCTTAAACCTGTGTCTCCCGCATTGGCAGGTGGATTCTTAACCACTCTGCCACTGGGGAAGCCCAGGTCATTGCATTGTTTGTAAGAGACAGAAACTCAAATTGAACAGCCAAAAAAGGGAAGGAAGGAAGGAAGGGAGGAAGGAAGAAATTTAGGGAATAAAATTCTAGAAGCAGAGGACAAAATTCAGGAACTAGAACACCTTTGAGGCCCTTGAGGACTGGACCCAGTTTCTTGCTGTTTCAGGATTCCATCTCCAATCACGGTTTGTCTCTGCCTTAGCGTCAATCTGTCCCACCTCAGACCATGTTGCCTCTATAGATGCCGGTGATTTGAAGACAAATTTATGACCTGCAAGTATTCACATAATAAACATCAGACAAAACAAAGACAATCACTTAAAAATTAGAACCATGAGCAAAATCATTAAGCAATGTAGAGTGGTTTCAAAGGAGGACAGGACAAAGGGGTTTTGTTTTAAGGTCAAAGTGTAGGACAAAAACCAATTCCTGTAAATAATGGCCCTTGGAAGTCCCTTAAATCACCTATAAAGTACAGTACATATGGTTTTACATCCTCAACTCTTGATATGTACAAATGACAGAGACATGCAGTAATGTGAAGAAAATAAGGAATAATGTACAGAAAAATAATGAGTACACGTGTAAAACATAAACTTCCAGACTTTTTACTTTCATAGAAGAGAGCTGAGAAATGGAAGAATAAAGAAGAAAATAAAGGAAAACTACAGATGGTTTCTTCAATTGAGCACCAGATCAAGTACTCAGTTTAGAATTAAGGGGTATTTTGTACCAAAAAAAAATGTGTCTTTAAATACTAGATGATATTTAGGGCAGAGACCATGAAACACTTACAGGGAGAAGAGCTGCATTAAGTTTTCAGTCTCATGCTCACACTGAGCTTGGTTCCCTGATGGGAGGGGGGGAAGAGTCATCTGCCCTATTTTGACTCTGTTTACTTTTCCTTTTGATTTTCTTCCTCTCCTTCCCCTTCACTTTAGCCCTCCCTCTCTCTCTCCCACCTCTCCCCTTTCCCTTAAGCCAGTGTGGTAGGCAATGTAATATAGTAGTAAAAAACACGGGATATGGTTGCATCAATTTAAATCCCACCACTCTCACTGTGGATCTTGGAAAAGTTACTTAGTCTTTCTATACCTCATGTATAAAATGGGGGCAATGATAGAACATGCCTCCATGTTTTGTGATGATTCAACGAGATAATTCATGCAAAGCACTTAGAACAGTGAAGATACTTATCACCACTATTACAGCGATTACTACTGCGACTACTATTAGCACTGTATGATAAAGCCAAGAGGGTCTCAGTTCTCTGGGGACCTTTATTTATTTCCACTTTGTTAATTTCCTCCCAATCCCCAGTGTTTGTTTTGTTCATTTGTTTGTTTTACTTTTAAACCCATCTTTGACTGGTTTGTGCCTTATGGAGAGAAAGCCTCTTTTGATTCTTTCTTCAGGAGTTACACTCCATTCCTCATTCATTCATTCAACATATGTTTATTAAGTGGCTTGTATGTCCCAGGCATAATTCCAGGTGCTGGAGATATAGCAGAAAACAAATCAACACGAATCCCTGCCCTTGGGAGCTACTATGCCAGTAGGAGAAGGAAGCTGTGAAGGGGAAATTTTCAAGCTCCCTAGTTTATAATTCAAATGATGTTGTCTTTCTCCCCTCTCCTGCTCCAGCTTGCTTGTCTCTAATTTCTTGATGCCACCTCTTTGGTTTATGTGTGAATACCCTAGGTTGTCCCAGAAAAGATTTCAGGCAGCTTCCTTGGCTTTTAATCTCATTGCTTCCAAATGACTTGTTCGGTCCCCTGCCACGTACAGTGATGTTTTCCTAGATGCTGTTCACTTTTCCAAGCTGGATCCATCTCCTGCCTGGTCTTTCAGAGTCCCTTCCTTTGGTGGAGGCAACAAATCCCAATTTAGTATCACTTGTGATTATAATTAATGCGCTGTTTACTCCCTCTTCCAGATCATTAATGAAGACGTTAAATGAGACCAGAATGAAACCGTGTTTCCGTGGCATCCTGCTAGACACCTTCCAACAACTTGACACCCTGCCATTTGCTGTTTCATTACCCTTTGTTTACCTTGCGAGCCCAGGCCCTTGCTTCTCAAAGAGACAGAAAGCTTGATATTTCTACTGCTGCAGAGATGCCACTTAAAGGTGGAGCTATTAAAACCTGGCAGATTGTCAATACATCCTTTTGAATGCGAATTAAATGTGGATTATGAATAGAGCATTGTCAGTAAATACTTGGTTGCTCTCCCTCCTCTCAGATGCCTTTGTTTTCCCTGGACTTTCTGCAGCTGTTCTGTCTTTCCTAGAGCAGGGAAGAGTAGATGGTTGGATCAGCTTAACTATGAACTGGAAAGTTACTGCTACATGCGAAGACTGTGCTAGATGGATTGCATTCATAGCCCCTGTTTTTCTCCCTTCCCTGTAACCATGCCCTCCCCATATAACCCTGCAAAGCCCCCTTCCACTCTGATTCTGGCCCAGCCATGGGACTTTCTTTGACAGAGGGATTTTAGCAGACATAATGCAGACATTGGCTTGAAAAAAGTCACTGTATCTCTCTGTTTGCATTCTTGCACCTTCCACCACTGTGGTGAAAACAGGCCTGTGAGAGCATGTTGGAAGATAGGACACACAGAGCAGAGCCCAGTCACCCCAGTTGCCCGGTCAGGACAACTAGCTGACCTCCAGATGCATGGACAATAAGTATATTGCGTAGGAGGGCTTGTGGTGTTTTGTTACACAGCAGTAGCCATGGTAATAGAAAGCTGATACAGTAACACACATCTGGAGTCTCATGGCGTGGAAATGCACTGATTTCTTTCTTTTTTTTTTTTTTAATGAGGGGCATATACTATTATTATTATTATTTTTAATAGATCTTTATTGGAGTATAATTGCTCCACAGTACTGTGTTAGTTTCTGTTGTACAACAAAATGAATCAGCCATATGCATACATATATCCCCTTATCCCCTCCCTCTTGCATCTCCCTCCCACCCTCCCTATCCCACCCCTCTAGGTGGTCACAAATTACGGAGCTGATCTCCCTGTGCTATGCTGATGCTTCCCACTAGCTATCTATTTTACATTTGGTAGTGTATATATGTCCATGCCACTCTCTCGCTTCGTCCCAGCTTACCCTTCCCCCTCCCCATGTCCTCAAGTCTATTCTCTATGTCTGCGTATTTACTCTTGCCCTGCCACTAGGTTCATCAGTACCATTTTTTTTGTGTGTGTGTGCGGTACGCGGGCCTCTCACTGTTGTGACCTCTCCCGTTGCGGAGCACAGGCTCTGCGGCCATGGCTCACGGGCCCAGCCGCTCTGCGGCATGTGGGATCTTCCCGGACTGGGGCACGAACCCGTGTCCCCTGCATCGGCAGGTGGACTCTCAACCACTGTGCCACCAGGGAAGCCCCATTTTTTTTTTTTTAGATTCCATATATAGGCATTAGCATACGGTATTTGTTTTTCTCTTTCTGACTTACTTCACTCTGTATGACAGACTCTAGGTCCATCCACCTCACTACAAATAACTCAATTTCGTTTCCTTTTATGGCTGAGTAATATTCTATTGTATATATGGGCCACATCTTCTTTATCCATTCATCTGTCGATGCTTCCATGGTCCTGGCTATTGTAAATAGTGCTGGTTTTCCACATAGTGTGTTCTTGACGCAATCCTTTATAAGAAAGGAGAAGGAAAAGTTTTCTAAGTAGAGATTCGGAAGTACAGAATAGATCCTAGCATCTGGCTTCAGGCTTTAAAAAGCAAAACCACAATACAACTTCCATTGTTTTCAGCTCAAGATTGTTAAAGCAGGTTCGGAGCACAGGTACTGTGTGTGGTGTGTCATAGGAATTCTGACAAGTACTGTCACCTTTATGTGGGGAGGGGCAATGGGAGCTACAGCATTTGCAGTGCACTGAGAGACTCCTTTTCCCAGTGAAGACAGAAAAGAGAAATGAAGGCTGTCGCAAGAAGAACACGAGTGCTCTTACCACCCTCAACCCTAAACAATTGTTTGCTGCTTCCCTTTCAAATATTTACCTCCTGAAACTACCCCATCACTCAGCCCATGGTCGAAAAATGTCCCATTGGTTTGTGACAACCTAGTGATACGTGGCCTTAGTCGGATGGGCTAAGCCTGGAAAAGCTCTGTTTGTGCTGCTGTTTATACTTCCGGAGTGGAAGCCACACGCTCCTGAAGTGTGGAAGAAGGAGCCTCTAGTTACTCCCTGGGGGCTTTCTCAGCCAGGGCCCCTCTAGGCTTCCTCTTCAAGGCTAAGACCCAGCCCTAGGACCTTGCTAGCAACAGCAGGGTGGGCCTCAGCCTGTTAGACAGGCAGAATCCCAGGTCCCTCCCAGATCCACTGAATCCATATCGACATTTTCACAAGAACCACAGGGGATCCGCGTGCACATTAAAGTGTGAAAAGCAATGCACTAGGGGAATTCAGAGCTTTTCTAGTGTAGTAAGTTATTTCTCTTGGGGTCAGCTACCTCCTCTAGACGGTGGGCTTCTTGAGAGCAGGATCACATCTTTTGGATTTCTGTATCCCCAGCACTTCGCGCTGTGTTTGAATATAGTAGGAGCTCAAAACAAACCTGTTGAACCGTAGTGAGTGGATGTTACCGGGCAACCAGACGCCTCAGGCTACTCCACTACCTACAGACACACCTTTTCTCTCCATGATTCCTGAGCCTCCTGGAGTGGACGCCACCTTGAGTGTGCAGATTTGCCCAAACGAAGCAAACTCTGCACGGGCTCTGGGCAGCTCTGCACACTCCAGAGATTTAGGTTGGAACCTTGTGATGTAAAGCACGACATCAAGTGCCTCGGAATAAGCGAGGTTGGGACCAGAGTCCTGCATATATTGGAATGTCAACACTGGACCTAAATTAGGGCCCTAGTGAAAAACTCGCTAGACCTTTAAGAGAGGACATAGAAATAGACCAGCGGGCAGGAAGGGAGAGAGAGTGAGGAGGAGGATGGTAAGAAACCAGGGGAAATGACAGCAGGGGAGGGGGAGGAAAGAAAAAATAGGCCAGAGCTTCTGGGACCTAAATTTTACCTTCTTATTTTCTAGTGGAACTTTGAATTCCCCCCCCGCATGGTATCATTGACATTAAATATCCAATCTCCTCAGGCCCACATCAACTTGAGTAATATACTACAGCCAAGGTTGGCTGCATCTGCTCTGTTCCACCTTACTCAATTCAAGTTAAGAATGCTCCCACTATACATTACTATTGGGATTTAAAAAATGATTTATTTTGCTACACAATTCAGACCTTTGAACCATGCTGGATGCTGGGTGGTTTGTTGACATAGTAGTTAGGGATAAAAGGAGAGTTTGGGGGATTGTGGAATTTTGACTTTCTATAAATCATTAATTTTATTGTAGTAAATAGAGGTCACCTCCTGGAACTTCAATAGCCTGCCTTGAAAAATGGTATGAAACTATCAAAGTCCATCAAAAGGAGAAATAGAACAAATGGAGTAGAGGGGAAAGAATATTTTCTCAGTTTCAGCCAAGACCACAGCAAGAATATGGTGAGTACGGTCAGAGCTACTTTTAAGAGGTCGGCCAAAACCTTTCCCTTGCTTCTTTGAGCATATTGCATATCACCCCTGCCCCAGATGAGAAACTAAAGATGAAGAATGGGGCAAAGTAGCTGAGGAGGGTGGGGCCTTGGATGTTCAGTTCTGCCATCAGCCTAGAAAGGTTTAGGCCAGAACATACTCCAAAACCTATGCCCTGACTTGGCTGAGAATAACAAAAACCATATATGACAGGAATTGCAAACACAAATACAGGGATGGGGGCCATGGAGGGCAGGTAAATGATAAACCAGACTGGGAAGGGTGTATTCTGAACTGAGATACTCTAGCTTGAGTTATACAACACATTTTCAACTGCCTTCTTTCTTGATAATAGAGGCAGTAATGAAAATTCCATTTCCTAGCCAAACTTGCAGCAAGGGGTGGCTGATACAACTCACTTCCAACCTTTAAGATGTTAGTGGAAGTCCTTGGGGAGTCTTCCTTTCTCATATGAAAGGACAGCTTTGCCTGAAGAGATTTTGTCCTTTGCCCCTTTCCGTCCTCCACCCTCTTTTCTTGTCTGAAGCACATATGCTCTAGCTGGATGTGCAGCAGCCATCTTGAGATCATGAGGACCAAACACCACATGCTAAAGATGGCAGAGCAGCCAGCCAGAGGAGCCTAGGTTCCTGATGGCATTGCTCAGCCTCGGTGCTAGCCTCAGACTTCTGAATCCTGGACATCTCATCTTGCTGCATTAGAAAAACTAATCCCTTGGTTAAACCCTGGTGGTCAGATTTTTCTATTATTTACACAGTGATATACTGCCCCCTAGCTCTATCCATTGTTGCCATGTAGGAATGATGGCCCAGTGTTGCCAGATCGGATTTTTCAAGAGAAGATGTAAGTCTAGATTACTTTTTTACATGTAATTTCCCAGTTGGCAGTTGGGAATTGAGCCTAATAGAGATAATTAATTGAATTATTTGAAAACACACTTCCAATTTTTGTGACCTCTGATTTATAGAATGTTTACTCCGGGCCAGGTATGATGTCAAACTCTCTCTATATCAATAGATTATCTCATTTAATCCTTACAACAATGTTAAAAGTAATGCTATTATTTCTTCTGTTTTATAAGTGAGGAAACTGAGGCTCAGAGGTTAACTTGCCCAAGGCCATAGGGTTAGTAGGGAAAGTGCCTGTCTTTGGAGCAGGCATGGCTAATTATTATGGAATCAGTCATCTCTTACCACAGTAACGCTGCTTAACCAACAGCCCCACACACAATGGCTTACAATCAGCATTTATTCTCATACTTCCAGGTCTGTGGGTTGACTGTGGTTTGGGTCTCAGTGACTAACTCTGCTTCAGGCTGTGGGTTCTGTGGGACTGGCTCCAGGCTGGGAATCAGGTTCGGGTTGACTCTATGTATATTCATCCCGGAGGCCAGGTGAAGGGCAGTGGCCACACAGGGGGGACACCAGAGTTAAGAACTAAGCCAAACGGGCTGGCGCATGTAAAGCCTCTAGCCTTGTTGTGGCTAACGTCCCATTGGCTAAAAACAGTTTTGAAGCCAAGCATAACACTGACAGAGCAGGGACGTAGACTGGGCCCACGGTGGGAGGGGGAGTAAGTATTGCTCAGCAACAATTTAAACAATGGCAATTATGCTACACAGCCTCAGGAGAAGCTGCCTTCGTTGTCATGAAACAAGGACTCTTTTTGTTCCCGTTGCCTGTTTGCAACGCTGGCACATGGTACACAGACCTGGAAAATGGGGCATGAAGCCATCCGAACTCAACTAAAATCATTTCGTTTCAGAGCTGTCATCACCCTCTGACGACGTTACACCCTGCAAATTGTGGTCCAGCTCTAGCTTCCAGGAGGCAACTGGCAGAAGGTGGGGAGGAGTCGGTGGGAAGGTATCCCAGCTCCTTTCTGAGGGAAGAGCTTTCATCCCATTCCAGTTTTGACGTCCCTCCCCAAACATGGGCTTCATGCAGAGAGATGGATGTGCTACCTGAGAGAATCCAACCTTGCCAGTTCTTTAAAGCAGAGGTCCTCAAAGGGGACAGGGGTGATTGTGCCTCCAGGGGGCACTTGGCAATGTCTGGCGGCATTTTTTTTTTTTTGCGGTACGCAGGCCTCTCACTGTTGTGGCCTCTCCCGTTGCAGACCACAGGCTCCGGACACGCAGGCCCAGTGGCCATGGCCCACGGGCCCAGCCGTTCCGCGGCATGTGGTATCTTCCCGGACCGGGACACGAACCCGTGTCCCCTGCATCGGCAGGCGGACTCTCAACCACTGCGCCACCAGGGAAGTCCCTGGAGGCATTTTTGATGGTCACAGCTTGGGGAGGGAGTGCTACTGGCTTCTAGTGTGTACAGGCCAGGTATGCAGCGAAACATCTTGCAATGCATAGGACAGAATTATCCAGCCTGGAATGTCACTAGTGCCAGGTACTCTAGAGACGTGCTTGTTGGCCTCCCAGTCTTCTCTGCAAAGGCTTGATTTAATTTCTAGGTATCACTTTGTTTACCTTGAGAAAGGGTGATGTATGCACATCACAAAATTCAGAAAGTGCAGTAGGGTCCATAGGGAAAGTGCGTGTCCTCTCCAGACTCCCGGTGCCCCTTCTCCCCACCACTAACCCTGGTTCCTTATGCTGCTCCCTCCAGACAGCCTCTGGGCATGTTTGAACAGACCCTGTCAGTGCTCCACTAATGTCCTCCCTCCCCTCCCTTCAACACCCCAAAGGCTGCTCTCTGTGAGCCCTGAGACTTCCCTCCTGGGGCTATTTGCTCTGCTCCTGGGAGCAGCTTTGGCAAGCCGGAATGACTCGAGAGAGTGAATGTCTTGGAAGTAGCCCACAACCAAAGACAGATGGAAAGATGACGGATAAGCAGCACAGTCCCCTGACCCCGCAGGTGAGATAGTAGTGAGGTGAAGTTCATGCCCCTTTCCAGACTCCCCCAGCAGATTTGCACTCCTGCCTTCAGTGGTCACTCTTGATAATGCCCTTAACTGACTCTCTTTCCTTCCCTGCCTACAAGACATCCCTTGCCTTACTTCTCCACTTCCTATTGGAGTTTCCTGGGTTCACAAAAAATGACATACACTTATCTTCTTCTCTTAAAGTTTGATTCTGGAGGAATACAAATTCAGACAGCTATAAATATATATATACATAAACATATATGTAATATGCACATGTAATGTAATATGTATGTGTGTAATGTAATATATACATATATGTAATGCATGTATTATTTATTACCTTTTGTGTACATTACATATATGTATACAATATACCACACATGTATATTACATTACATATTGTATACACATATATTATATATTACATTTATTATATACATGTGCTATATGTGTGTATAGACATATATATGACATGTATATATTACATTATACATACTGAATGTTTGTGTCCCCCTAAAATTCATATGTTGAAACCCAGTCCCCAATGTGATGGTATTAGGAGGTGTGGTCTTTGGGAGGTGATTAGGTCATGAGGGTGGAGCCCACATGAATGGTATTAGTGCCCTTATAAAAGAGATCCTAGAGAGTTCGTTCTCTCAGCCTCTTTCTACCACACGAGGATACAAGAAGTCAGCAATCGAGAAGAAGGCCCTCACAAGAACCTGATCCTGCTGGCACCCTGATCTTGGGCTTCCAGCCTCTAGACCTGTGAGAAATAAATTTCTGTTGTTTATAAGCCACCCAGTCTATGGTAATGTTTATTATAGCAGTCTGAATAGACCAAGACTGTATGTATGTATGTACGTATGTATACATACACATATACATATATATACACACACGTGAATATGCGTATATATCTATTTTTTACATGGATGATAATCTTCATCTTGCTTTTTCACCTAATTATACATCTTGTTAATTGTTCCTTATCAGCACAGAGAGTTATCTTATTCTTTTATTGGCAGCATTTGTATTTCATTGTACAGATATTCCATAATGTATGGACATCTGGATAGTTTTCAATCTTCTGTGTTTATAAATGTTACTGAAGTGACTATCATATATTTGATATAATTTCTTCCAGTGGAACTGCTGGGCCATGTGGCACGTGCATTTAAAATTTTGATAGACATTGGCAAATTTTTTTCCATAAAACCTATACCAATATATATCTTCTCATCAGCAGAGTGTAAGAGTAGGAACTCAGTGCTGAAAAGATGGAGCCAAATATTTCTGCTCCCCTTGTCCATGCTTTGGTCACTGCTCAAAGCATTTTTCTCTCTTCTGTATGTTGGAGGTGGACATGACCACGGAACCCCCAGGCTGTGGAATTACAGATGAATGAATGCAGCCCGGAGGCACACAGACAGTGCACTTGAAGTTGTGCATGCACGTGCACACACACACACACACACACACACACACACACAGCATAACTCCCATGCCCATCCAGTTAGTTAGAATCCTTGTTGGTTAAGTGTCATTGAGGAAGAAATTTCTGAACTCCACAAAACTGAGGTTTCCAAGACAGATTCAATAATGAGATACTGAGAGGATATATGCATTTCCTGTGACAGCACCCCCTTGAAATGTAATGAAGACAAATGCTTTTGGAGCACTTACTACGTGCCTGGCAGAGAGCCAAATGTCTTCTTGTGTCCTTCTACCGCTTCACAGCCTGTGTTCATGATGATGTTCTTATCCTTGTTTTTTTTTTTTTTAATGGGGAGACTGAGTCACAGAGGTACTGATGACCACATATCAGTGGAGGGAAGCAGTTCAAAGCATGGTCTCTGTAATCCAAACTGCCCGGATTAAAATTCTGACTCTCCCTCTTTTTAGCCGGGTAACTGTAGGCAAGTTGCCCTTCCTCTCTGTGTCTCAGTTTCTCCCTCTGTGAAATGGAGACATTGTGAGGAGTAGATCAGTTAATAGATAGAAAATGCTCAGTAAAGTTTGGATATCACCTTTGTCCATCTGACTCTTCAAGATGGAATTTTCATCACTGCATTTGACTGTATCCTAGAAGTCCAGTTCATTTTTTTAAAAATAAAATTTATATGTCTAAGATTTTAAGAAAATAAGTGAAAGAAATAAAGCAAAAGTTTTATTCCAGAAATTCTCAAAGTGCACTTAAAAGTGTGGCTGGAACCACCCTCATACCTGAGCAGCCTGGATGACTAGGAACAGATTACACCACAGTGAGTGGCCATGATGGAGGCAAAAGTCAGCACTGACTGCTATGCTTATCTGCAGAAATCCAGGCTCTCTGCCTTCTAGAATAATTTGATCCACACCATCTGGCAGCTTGAAAGAAGAAGAAAGAGCAGAAGAGAAAGAAGAAACAGCAGCCATGGAGCATGAATGTAATTCCCAATCTGAGTTACGCACTCTCATGTAATATGAGCCAAATTTAAATATGTCAACATCTCAACAATTGCTGATTTTTCAAGTGCTATACGATGCATCTGGCAGGCGCTCATTGAATGCTCTTCAATGATGGTGACGCAAATGTATTTACTAAAATATAGTGTATTGAAAAAATAAATAGTATATTGTGATGTCCTTTAGTTTGCGTTTGCATAAATTGGCACTCTCTGAAATAAGTGGTTGAGATTTAAAAGAACATGATATATCTTTAAATGTTCAAAGGATCATAATTATAGAGCTTACAAATCCTTTCGTTCATTTCCCTCATTTTAAGTGTAAGAAAACTTAGCCCAAGATTAGTTTTTTTTGTTTTGTTTTGTTTTTATATTTTGTCTTTATTTCTCTATGCCAGACACTGTTAAGCCAACTCTTAATATAAAAACTTTTTTGTTGCCAAGATTAGGTTTTGATCATGAGAGAGAGAGAGAGAGAATAGGGTGTGAACCAAGCACCCTGGACTCCCAGCAGGGAGGAAAACGGGAGAGAAAGGTGAAGGTGAGTGGAAGCTGGACCACCCTGGCTCCTGGAACATGCTTCCTTCCTCCTCTCCTCTGTGGTGACTTCCTGGAGAGGAAGGAGCAGTGTAACTGCTAACCAGGTGTAGCTTCTCTGCTTCCTGAGATGGAAGCTCCTCCGAGATGGAGGTAGTGTACCCGTGGTTTATTAAGAAGGATTCTTGGGATTGGAACCTGTAAACGGGAAAGGCAGAGGGGGAAGTTGAGCTGTGATGCCTCCACAGAGCCCCCAGACAACTCTATGGGACGTTCTGAAGCCAGGGTGTGCCTTCAGATTGTCCCAAACTGAGATAAGGGGACCAGGCCTTAATATCACCACATTGGCCAGTCATTAAATGTGGGTCACTGCAGGTGAGGGGGCTCCCTTCTGCTCAGGTGGTTCCTGAAGTGAGCTGTCAGCTGAGGGCTGGATGCCAATAGCACTCTCAGAACTGAAGGAGAGCCCTTCATGCCTAAAGGAGTCGTGGGCATCACATCACGGTGCCCATAACATCAGGACAGTGCCTGGCACAGGCTGAGCCATCAGGAAATGTGTGTTGAATGGATGAACCCACCTAGAGCCTCAGGACAGACCTACAAGGGACAGAATGGGCTGTCACCTTTACAGTGTGATGTAGAGGTACAAGAAGAGATCAGTTCACCTAAGGTAAAATAAAACTCCACTCTACCTGTTTCTCTAGTATCTGGAATTTCTCAAGATTCCTGGGCAATGGAGGCACTCCTGAGCAAGGTCTACCCCTACGATGTGCAGTTCCAAGACAACTCACAGTACTATGTTGAATGTTGCTCATTAATTTCCTTCTTCATTTTGAGCACTAGAAAACGCAAAGCTAAATTTGCACCTCATCTATAATAATGCATGGAAATTTGGAGCTTCAAAACTATGTTCTGCATTCCCCTACCCCCAAACTTGATATCCCATTCTAACGTATAATTTCCCTGATTCTTATGTTTTAGCATTTATTTATGTCTTACTATTTTAATTGATGTATTTCTGATAGCCTCTCTAAGCTCTGTGGAACAGGCCAAATACGAACATATGCATACTGTAAGTTTATTATCTTCTCTCGACATTTAGTGGTTGGGACCCAGTCTCACTGACATTGACTCTCATTCTATGACATCAAGGCTAACGGATGAGATCAGTAGGATTATTCTGGGATCTTTAATGGGATGTCTTCATGTTGAAATGCTCTCTTTTGGCTCAAAAAAACTATAGTCATCATATCTTTAGGAGGTAAGAAGCTTTCCTTATAAACCCTACTTTTGTGAACTTTTATATAATGCACCTTTATTTCCTGGATTTAGTTTATATATTAAATATAGGTTTTAAAAGCACTGTTGTGATCTCTAAGGCATAAATAAATATTTTCAACCATAGCTTAGTGGTGTTGCTTTAAAAATGCCAACATCCAGATCCTTCGGTGTGAGCAACAAATGCTTCTTGTCCCCTCGTCTCTGCAGGGTGGGCAGCACTGGTCTCTGTAGGGTTTACAGGTGACCCTGGCCTCTGTCCTTGAGGAGACAGCAGCAGTGATATTGTTAAGGCAAAACTGTCCTTGAAAAGCCTGCTCCCCCACCCAGTGTTAATTCAGGCAGCCAAGAAATTGAGGTCTCTTGTCTATTTAAGTCTGGGAAAAACTTGCTTTCATCATGTTTGAGGTGAGTAATAAAAACAAATCAAGAAGTTGTATGACTTTGTTTTGGTGGTACTTTGTTTTTTTAATTATTTTTTTAAACAGAAGTATAGTTGATTTATAAAGTTGTGTTAGTTTCAGGTGTACAGCAAAGTGATTCAGTTATACATATATATAATTTTTCAGATTCTTTTCCTTTATAGGTTCTTACAAAATATTGAGTATAGTTCCCTGTACTATACAGCAGGTCCTTGTTGGTTATCTAATTTATATACAGTAGTGTGTTTATGTTAACCCCAAATTCCTAGTTTATCCCTCCCTTCCCTTTCGCCTTTGATAACCATAAGTTTGTTTCCTATGTCTGTGGGTCTATTTCTGTTTTGTATATAAGTTCATTTGTATCATTTCTTTTTTTTGATGGAAACATGGACGCAACCTAAATGTCCACTGACAGATGAATGAATAAGAAGATGTGGTATATTTGCATGATGGAATATTACTCAGCCATAAAAAAGACTGAAATAATTTGCATCCATGTTGCCATTTGCAGCAACATGGATGTACCTAGAGATTGTCATACTAAGTGAAGTAAGGCTGACAGAGAAAGACACATATCTTATGACGCCGCGTATATGTGGAATCTAAAAAAGAAGTTGGGGGTTTCCCTGGTGGCTCATTGGTTAAGAATACACCTGCCAATACAGGGGACACAAGTCCCAGCCCTGGTCTGGGAAGGTCCCACATGCCGTGGAGTGACTAAGCCCGTGCGCCACAACTACTGAGCCTGTACTCCAGAGCCTGCGAGCCACAACTACTGAGCCCACATGCCACAACTACTGAAGCCCATGTGCCTGGAGCCTGTGCTCTGCAATAAGAGAAGCCACTGCAATGAGAAGCCCCCACTCACCGCAACTAGAGAAAGCCCGTGTGCAGCAACAAAGACCCAATGAAGCCAAAAATAAATAAATAAAATTAATAAATTTATTTTAAAAAATAAAAAATAAATAAATAAGAAGTTGTACGGCATTTCTGATGGGACTTAGACCTGCTGCAGTTGAATGGGATTAAATTTGTAGGATGAAGAGTGAATTCTAATTTACAGCCACTGCTATAGGCTGGGCTTTTGGGAATCCACCCCTGACATATGGGTGCTGAGGCTTCTATGGGGTTTTGGATCCACACAGATATATACGTGCCATTGGACTCAGACACTGTATATCTTTCTCAGAGCAGAACTAAAGTTCTCTCAAGTCCATAACTGGCTACATAGTTTAAAGACCTTTCAATCCTCTGGAACATGGATCTTTACTTTCATCTTTTATTTGTTCATTTCATCTATTCATTCAAACAGTATTTACTGAAACTTTACTATGCCTCAGGCACATTTAGTGAGATCGGTGAATAACTAAACAAGAAAATACAATGGAGTGTGAAAAGTATTAGGATGGAGGACATGTGGGGTAATATAGGAGCCCAAAGGAGCAGCAGGGAATATATCAGAGGAAATAATGTCAAAGAGGAATGGAGATGGGGAGAATGTTCCAGGCAGAGGAACGGTGTGCATGAAAGCCAGGAGAAAGTCTCTCTCGAGAATGAGGTATTTGTGGAGTAAAAGAAGTCCAGTTGGCTGGATCCCCAAGTGTGAGAGAAGGGGAGGGATGGAGGCAGGTGAACTGTGGAGTTAGGCAGGTGCAGGGGGAGGAGTCTAGGCTTTATTCTGGGGTCAGTGGGGAACCATTTTGAAAGGTCTGAAGCAGTACAATGACACAATTGGATTTTTTTTAACAGATCAATAACCTGGGCAAGAGATTATTGTCACTTGGACTCACATGGCGACAGCAGCAAAAGAAGTGGATGCACTCCAAAGGTGCTTAGGAAGCAGCATGTCCAGGCTGGGGTGGTCCTCCAGCCCGACCCTAGTATTGGGAAATTGGGAGTGAGGGGTTGAAATGCCACCGACACAGCCTTCCTGCCTGGGGTCCTGCTGCCGCAGGAGTCTCCATGGAGCTCAGTCTCCTCCTGGATTGTCCCCAATATAAGACCTGTTTCCCAGGACTGACTTGAAATGAGAATGAGATCTTCAGGGTAGATTCTTGCTCAGGAAAACTGCAAAACAGAACCTCAAATTGCCCTGCATCTGAATCCCTATGCTTTCTCTAAATTGGCCTGAGGTTGCTCCCACCCTGACCTTGGTTTCTGTTGTAAGCCCGCTTCATTCTGAGCAGGGGAGAATCTCCTCCCAAAGCAGGCCGAATCTTCGGTTTCAGAGCCTTCATCAGGCGCTTAAAAAAGAAGCACCTCAGGATTTCCCTGGTGGCGCAGTGGCTGAGAATCTGCCTGACAATACAGGCAACACAGGTTCGAGCCCTGGTCCGGGAACATACCACATGCTGTGGAGCAAATAAGCCCGTGCGCCACAACTACTGAGCCTGCGCTCTAAAGCCTGCAAGCCACAACTACTGAAGCCCACGTGCCACAACTACTGAAGCCCGCACGCCTAAAGCCCACACACCACAACGAAGAGTAGCCCCCTGCTCGCCGCAACTAGAGGAAACCTGTGCACAGTAACGAAGACCCAATGCAGCCAAAAATAAATAAATAAATATATTAAAAACAAAACAAAAAAAGAAGCACCTCAGCTCTAAGAATGTGTGTGAATGAGCTTTGTGAACAGTAAAGGGCTGGACATTGTAAGGCTGGAGTCTTCAGCCAAGTAGAGCAGGTCTTCCTCGCACTATGTGTGTAAGAAAGTGAACTTCAGTATTTAGCCTATTAATATATTACTGAGCACCTACTCTATACAGGGCACCATTGGAGGCAGAACCTGTATGCTATTTATCTCTTTACACTTAGTCCATGGCACAGGCCTCAGAAAGAGAAGGTGGGTATGTACTCTGAAAAGAGCCTCAGAATCCTCAGGTGCATCTCTGGGTGCACCATCTTGCTGTGGCAGGGCAGCTCATGGGCTCTGGAGTCAGGCTTGAATTCAATTCCCGATGGCTCACTTGGGAGCTATGTGGTCCTTGGCAAGTCACCTAACTACTGTAAATCTCAGTGACCTCATCTATCAATTGGGGGAGCCATTAGGTCAAAAGGTACAAAATTATCACTTTTGTAAGCCCCAAATCCACAGTTTCAGATGATTTGACCACCTACGATAGAGGGCTGTTGTGAGGATTAGTTGAGATTATGCATTAAAATTTTTCATCTAGTCCTTGTCACAAGGTAGGGAGCCCTCTTGATCTTCCTCTTCTTTTTTTTTTTTTTTTTTTTTTTTTGCGGTACGCGGGCCTCTCACTGTTGCGGCCTCTCCCATTGCAGAGCACAGGCTCTGGACGCGCAGGCTCAGCGGAGCCATGGCTCACGGGCCCAGCCGCTCCGCGGCATGTGGGATCTTCCTGGACGGGGGCACGAACCCGTGTCCCCTGCATCGGCAGGCGGACTCTCAACCATTGCGCCACCAGGGAAGCCCCCTCTTCTTTTTATAATAATAATAATAATAAATTAAATAGTAATTATTATTTATACCTGGGGAGGGCAGTTTGGGCTGCGGGTGTTGAGGGGGATACTTCTCCATCTTTAAAATTCCACTAAGGGCTTCCCTGGTGGCGCGGTGGTTGGGGGTCCGCCTGCCGATGCAGGGGACGTGGGTTCGTGCCCCGGTCTGGGAGGATCCCACGTGCCGCAGAGCGGCTGGGCCCGTGGGCCATGGCCGCTGAGCCTGCGCGTCCGGAGCCTGTGCTCCGCAAAGGGGGAGGCCGCAGCAGTGAGAGGCCCGTGTACCGCAAAAAAAAAAAAAAAAAAATTCCACTAAGATTTTTCCCTGAGCACTCCTGGCCTTTTGCCACACCCCTCATACCTCCCCTTGGAGATGGAGTGAATTACCTGGTTGGTGTGTGACAGCCACTGGCCCATGTTTTCTGATAGGGAGAAACTAGTCCATCGAGAAAACTAAAGGTAAGTGTGTATGTGTGTGCCTCTCTCTGCCCTCTTCCCCCTCCGCCATCTTTCCCTAGACCAATGCCAGGCAGCCATCCTGCATAAGGTGTTTGTTCTATGGGCTCAACCTCCCCCCTGCCCGTGCCCAGCTTTAAAATGGGGTGTGTGGGCAGGAGTCGAGGCAGGGAGAAGGAGGAAGCCCACATCTAAGCCCTGCCCTGCCATCCAGATTTTAGTAGCAATAAAGCAGATGTTTTGATCTCCATCTCCTCATTCCTGTTCTCTCAGTTGATTTAGAGCTGGGAACAGAGGGGAGCAGTGTAGTTAATTAGTTCCCTCCGCCCCACAGAAGGGACTGGACCAACTCGCTCCGGGAAGGTGTGGTGGCCAGTATGGAATTCCATTTTTGTATCACTGCTCTCCTGGGGAAGGAATCCCAATTTGGGGGATGGGGGAGGTCAAAAAGTTTCCTTGGCCCTCGTAGCCAGAGAAAACTTCCTCACTGGGAGAATTTTTTCCTCAGGACTCCACCTTTGACCATCCTCTCTAGCTTTCTGTCTTGCCAGAAGCTTTTTCTTCTCTATCCAAATCCCTGTTACTTTTTCGCCCTGAGCAGTTTTATCCCTGCTTTCCTGCCCTCCACCCACCCTGCGCCAAGCCTGTACCTCACCTTACACTTCTCAATGCTTCCTCTTGCTCTGCTGTACAAAGAAGGCCTGACCCAGCCTCTCCCGTGTAGCCTAGGGACTCCTAAGCAAAGCAGAGTCAGGCACTGGCAAACCTGGATGAGAAAGAAAATCACATCTTTATTGTCACTAGCCTTTAATGGAAATTCAGCATTTCCTTTAAATGTGAAGGTAGGCAACAAATCACAATAGTTTCAGCAGAACTTATGAATTTGTCATTAATAGAAATCACAGATATTTCTGTATCACATACATACAGTTGTTACAGACATCTCAAAATATCATTTAGGTTCATCAGAACTTTGAAATTACAGTACTTACTAGACTTGCTGCTAGAGCTTGCTAGATATTGTTAAATTATTATTTAAATATTTTGGTAACTGTGTTTCTGTATAACTGATTTCCTTTGAAATCCTATGTTTTTATTTTATGCGCTTGGAGACATTACCCTGAGGAGTCCATAGATTTTACCATATTGCCAAAGGGACCCATGGCACAATAAAGATTTGGAATTTGTGCTTTGGGTGGAAAAAGCACTGCAGAAGTCATGCAATTAGTTATTCTTTAACGTGATCAGTTCTCAGCTGGAGCTTCGAACTGCAGTCAGGGCCAGAGACCAGGAGGGCAGGGATGTGACAGTGGACCCTTGGCCCGTCCAGAGAAGGGATGGCAGATGGTAGTTTCCAAGCTGGCCTGTCCCACACCCTCCTAATGTGAGGCTGACTCTCCTTCTGGTAGGAGCGGCTCTCTGTTCTTTCTCCTCTTGAAGAGGGGAGGAAGTGTGACGGTCGATGCAAATGCCCAGGCCAGCTTCTGAGAAGTGAGAGGTGTTACTGCTTCCTCCAGGACAGGCCCCAGCTGAGGTCCCAGCCTGACAGCCACATCGGCCCGCTGGAGGAAGGAAGCTGCCGCCAGGCCCAGCCGCCACTGCAAACAACACAGACCCAAGAACCAGTGCCCCGGACCGGGATAACAAGGATCGTTATTGCTTTAAGGCACTAAGTATGACATGACTTGTTCCATAGCAAGAGTCACCAGAATAGAAGGTGCCCTGGATATTTTTTTTTTTTTAGTAAATTTATTTATTTATTTATTTATTTATTTATTTATTTATTTATGGCTGCGTTGGGTCTGCATTGCTGCGCGCCGGCTTCCTCTAGTTGCGGCGAGCGGGGGCTACACTTCATTGCGGTGCACGGGCTCTAGGTGTGTGGGCTTCAGTAGTGTGGCACACAGGCTCAGTAGTTGTGGCTCGCGGGCTCTAGAGTGCAGGCTCAGTAGTTGTGGCGCACGGGCTTAGTTGCTCCGCGGCGTGTGGGATCTTCCCGGACCAGGGCTTGAACCCGTGTCCCCTGCATTGGCAGGCGGATTCTTAACCACTGTGTCACCAGGGAAGGCCTCCCTGGATATATTTTTGTCCTTCTTCCAGTTATGCTATATTTTCTGAACTATAGCTAGTGCACAGAGTGTAAGATCTCTGTAGCCCAAACTTGAAACATGTACCTATATTGTGAGGGAGGTGTTTCACTAGTGGTTTTATGTTTTTTGTCTCATATTAGACTCTAGAGCAGTGCTGTCCAATAGAACTTTATCCAATGATGGAAACAATCTCCATCTCTGCTCTCCAATATGGTAGTCACTGACTACAAGTGGTTTTTGAGCACTTGAAATGTGGTTAGGGCAACTGAGGAACTGAATTTTAAATTTTATTTACTTTATTTCAACTTAAATAGCCACATGGGTTACTGGCTACTTTGTTGAACAGTACAGTTCTAGAGGAGACCATTTTAGATTCCATGTGCTCATAATATCAATTCTTATTTTCATTCAATACATGTTTTATTTAGTGAAGGAAATACCTCACTAAATAGGTGGGTTGCCTACTGGAAAACTACTGAAAGGTTTGCTTTTGACAAACAAAACAAAACAACCCAACCACCTTGCAAAACCAGAAAATCAACAACTCTGTAAAATTGGCATTTTGGTACCGAGTGGTCACGAAAGCTCTGAGGCTGTCTTATTAGAGACTCAAAACAGCATTCAGCCCCTATCAGCTGAATGAGGAAGGGTCCCAGCCCCAGGCCTGCTGCCATGACTCCTGGGATGCTGTACTGTGAAAGCAGACGTGGACTGTGTTTCTCCACAGAAACAAGATAGGAGGACCAGGAATCTCCATATCTGTGCATGGAAAAAAGAGAGTTGGGTGGAGACCTTCACTTTTGCACACTTACATATTGTTTACATTGTTTTTTACTCAATGAATGCAATTAATACTTCCATGTATAGGGACTTCCCTGGTGGTGCAGTGGTTAAGAATCCGCCTGCCAATCCAGGGGACACGGGTTCGAGCCCTGGTCCGGGAAGATCCCACATGCTGTGGGGCAACTAAGCCCGTGTGCCACAACTACTGAAGTCCGCACACCACAACTACTGAAGCCCACACGCCTAGAGCCTGTGCTCCACAACGAAAAGTAGCCCCACTCACTGCAAATAGAGAAAGCCCACGCGCAGCAACGAAGACCCAACGCAGCCAAAAAAATAAATAAAATTAAAAATAAATAAATAAAAATTTAAAAAAGAAGTTAAAAAAAAAAAACACTTTCATGTATACCCTGAATTCTACAGCTATATTTTTTAGTGAAAGAAAAACTTTTTTATTTTTAAAAGCACAGTTTTATTTTAAAGAGAGATCAACTCAGTTCCAAAACACAGTAAAATCTGAACATAGAAGAATACGAAAGACCCACTCAGATTATTGAACAGATTCTGAATTAGTGAATATCCATGCTATTTGTAAGGCAAAGTAGATGTGTCACTTTCAATACTGACCAGTAACACAAACCATGAGGAGACGCCCTGCAGCCAGGAGAAGTTCTGCAAAATCGACCCAGTGGATTATAATCACTTGTAATCAGTCCTTCAGTTAACTGGGCACGAAAGGATGTCATAAAGAGTTCAGAAGTGTTTTCCCAAGGAAGTTAAATATACCCCTCCCACCTCGTTTGCTTACATGGGCATTTCACTCAAGGAACCCACATTTTATTCAAAGAAAAAAAGTAAGTTTCAGTCTTTTCTGTTTTCCAGTTTTTCACAAACTAGAATTAAAAAGGGTCCAAATGAGTAAGCTTCCGGTGTAAAATAGGAAACAAACAAAGAAACAAAGCCCAAACCTAAAACAAAAGGAGTAAAGGGAAGAAATCAAATAACCATGAATAGTCACTGAACACCACAAAGGGACATGGATTAAAGAGGAGAAAAGGACATGTTTTCTGTTTTCAGGAGCTTACATTTTAATCAGCGGCTGACAATGTAATTAAAAAAAGAAACAATACTGGCCAAATGCCAGTATTTGGCTAAGATTTTTATTTCTCCTTTTAGTAGTAGCTACAAAAAAATAGACGTTTCCAGATTCTGGGTCCTCCAGCAAAATGTTTTAGAAAGCAGCTTTCTAATCATTCTAAAAACTACTCTTAAGAAGAAAAAACTAAAACAAATTAATTGCTCAGGAGATGCCGGCTCGTCGTAGAAAAGCATTTAAAACTACACAGAAGCAAAAGGAGATAAAAATTACCTATAATCTTACTATTCAGAGATAAAGTGCTACTCTTTTACATTCTTTTTGAATTTTTATATGCATATATTTACTTGTGTATTTATTTGCCCAACTGTATTTTACATATTGTTTGAAACCTGTTTTCCCCCCTCCTCTTAATAATAAATCAGCAACACGTTTCTGTGGCAATAAATAAACAATCACAATATCTATGAGGTCTTCCACTGCATGGGTATCCCATAATTTAGTTGGCCAATCCCTACTATTGGACATTTAGGTTAATTTTTTCCACCAAAAACAATGCTGTAATCAATGGTCTCATTGCATCTTTCTGTACATCTTCGATTATTTCCACAGGAAATGATATTAATGGATGAAAGAGCATAGCGTATACATGTATGACCCTCAGTTTGAATGAAATTCAAAATATTTAAGTAGTAAAGCTGATGAGGTCTGACAGATGTCTGAGTAGCTGTGTGATCTCAGACAAGTTAACTGTTGAGGGTCACAGAGCGGAGAGAATGACCACCCTGTGGCTGTGAGGATGGTTCAATGAAATAACACATGTAGGTGTTGCCAGCACAGTGTCCGGCACATAGCAGGTGCTTCGTAAATGTCAAGTCCTTTCCTTCCTCATCCCCATCTAATATGAAATTTAGTCTCATTCACAGAGAGAGAGAGAGAGAGAGAGAGAAAGAAGAGGGAGATGGAAGAGAAGATGGAGGAAGAAGAAGGAGGAAGGAGGAAGGAGAGAGGGAGAGAGGGAGAGAGGAGAGACAGGAGGGAAGGAGGGATTAAGAGAACAGGAAAGGGGGCTAGCAAACAAAGAAAGTGTGTCTAAATGCCTCTTTTTAGGAGAAAAGGCTCGTGGTAACTTTCATGCTTTTTTGTTTGTTTTCATGGCTAGAGTTTCCCCAGCCTAGCATGGAAGCTTCACAGTGCGTTACTTCAGCATTTCAGTCCGCCCTTTGGGTAATATGAAAGGTTAAAACCCACACAACAGGGCAGAGTAAAGCTTGTTTACTGCAAGATTCATGTCTGGTCTTGAAAGGTATTTTCCTCCCTTGCCCCACAAGCACTGATGAAAAGGAAGATGGATGCTACACTGAGGGTGTAGGTGATGCATGCAAATTGGGTTCTGCATGGGCAGGCTGGGTTGGGGAGGGCTTCTTCCTAATCCACATGCACACCTGGATTCAGGTGCCCAGGTGACAGCCAGACAAGCTCTTTCCCTGCCCCCATCTCCCATCCCACCATCTCTGGAGACTCTTTCCCAGGCAGGGATCTCCTAGGAGTCCTTTAAACGTCAGAACACATTTCAGTCAACGGCTGCCTTTCCCAGGGGTATCTGCATTTCAGGATGCAGCTCTCTCTGTGGGATATAAGCGTTGTCAGTGTTAAAATGTTTACTAATCATTCAGGCAGCCCTGCTTCCTTCCCTCTCCTTCCTTCCAGAAGCACATGGCATTCTAGGCTGTGTCCCACATTGAACCGCCATGGACAAGATAGACAAGCTCTCTGCCCTCTTGGAGCTTACTTTTGGATGAAAAGAGAGACAAAACCCAAGTACACAAATATACGTCCAAATACGAAGTCACTGGGAGAGTTTACTCTGGGTAGGATGGTCAGGAAAGACCCCTCTCCCCCAGAGGCAGTGCTGTTTAAGCCCCTTTCAATCTTTGCAGCTTCTTTGTTATCCAGAAATGAGTATGTCAATCACACATCACTGGGGAGTGGATGCTTTGGTCTATTTTAATAATAAAAACAACCTTCACTTATTGAAAACCTACTACGTGCTAGGCAGGCTAACAGGTATTTGGTTGTAGCTAGTCTTTATGGCGAACCTTTGACATAGGCGTTACTATCTCCAAAATTCAGAGAGATTTTCCCAAAATCATACTAGAAATAGTGGTAGAGCAAAAATCGGAACCCAGCTCTACTTGATTCTATGATCAGTGTCTTTACTGAAACACCGTATCCCCTCCCTTCCTTAGAAGTAAGAGGTTTGTGACAGCAGGTTGCCCTCAAACTCTTGTTCCACAGGTGGTGAATAGTTTAATTTAGAATTTACCTAGATTAGTTTCCATGCAAACGACAAAGGCTTTTTCTTTTGCCCCATTTGAAAGATTCTACAGACGTTGAATTTCCCCCTGATTCTCTCTAACCCTTTCCTTTGGAAGAAATAATCCAGTTGAGCCAACTGATGTTCACTTGCGTTGCTAGAGACACATGACACTGGTTGGCGTGGCACCCCATCCCTGTCTCCTCCCTTCCTCTCTTCTCCTTCCTCCCCTCTCCTTCCTCCCCTGTCCCATATTGGTTTGAATTTAACTATCTCAGGTTTGTGCATCTTTCCTTATCCTGGAGTCCACCATCAATACAGATCCAAACAATAGCCCTGTACTCTGGCCCCCCCAGGATGGCATTTATGGAAATTATTAGGCCACTAGTAGGACACAGGAACAGTGCGCAGAAAGCACGGTTTTGCAAGGAAGCATCTGATATTTCACCACTAGAAATCTGTTCAGAGTTTTCTCTTACAATACAGATGCCCTTTTAGGAGAAACACCTTGAGTATTTCCAGCTAATAACTTAGCATGGATGAACATCAATAGCATTTACATTTATATGGCATTTCCCAAAGTACTGTACCTTAGCTTATATTAAGCCCGTGGTCTTCCCCAAAACCATGAGTTGGGCCACAAACCATGGTTTCCACTATAGACAAAGCAGCATGTAATATCTATCTGGAATGATAGGTAAACTGACCCCAGGTTCCCCTGCTGGTAATTGATCCAACTGAGACAGAAATCCAAGGCTTTGGAAGTTGAGTCCAAGTGCTCCTTCTAAACACTGTTTAATGCTACAGATCAATTTATTTGGGTCTTGCTGCGGCAGCTGGCTGGGAGAAAGGGTTCAGGGAAAGCAGGACATAGGATAAACAGAGAAAGCGTGTGAGGATTGATTAACTGAATGAATGAATGACTGATTCACTCATTCAAGCATAAATTTCACAGCCTTTTACTGAACGCTGTCACTTACTGTATGATACTATATGAAAGACTAAACATAGGGGGATAATACTTGTATATGGCAGAGACCTGCTAGCCTTCTCTTCTTTTCCCTGGCTCCACAGATAGACTACATTTCCCAGCCTCCATTGTGCCCTGCGCCTGCAGTCTAGCTAATTGAATGTGACTAGAAAACCTCTCTCCTCCCTGCTCTTTTCCTTTAATGCAGATGAGCAAGGAGAGCTTAGAAGCTCTGAATTATTTTATTTCTGCCAATTTGGAACACCCATTAGACATACACTTCTATTAACATTAAACCACTGAAAGTTTGGAGTTTATCTTTTACAATGATTAGTATTACCAGCGCTTCTTAACCAGGTTGTAGGAAAGAATTAAGACCTAATGGCCTAAGGCATCCACTGTAGGGAATGAATTAACTTCTCTCCTGTGCATCTAAAATGGTACTAGTTATATATCATCCTTAGGAGAATTGAGAAAAGAGTCACCCACACAATTTTCTGTTTCTCTTGTGGAACCCCTGTTGAGAAAGGCTAGATACACTTGAGCAATCTCTGTCCTCAAGGTTTTTTTTTTTAATAATCTAGCTATAAAAATTGGACAGATGTACATATCTCTACAAGGAGATATGACGAGGGAAATTCACGTGGCTTCACTTCTTCCTCATGACAAGCCTGTAAAGGAGACTTCATCCTTGTCATTTACAAACAGAGAGATTGTGAATTAAGCAAATAAATGCTCAGGCTTTCTCAGCTAGGAGGTAGTGGAGCGAAGATTTGAACCTGTGTCTGAACCTTTGCTTTCCTAATCATACCTCCCAAGCTCTCAGGGACTCTTACTTATGCCAGGAAGGACTCTTTATCCAAGCCAGTGAACAAGAAGCAAGTTTAATCTAATCCGCAATTCTCTGTATGGCCCACAAGGACCAGAGGGCCCAAGACTTATTTTCAAGGGCAAAGGTAACACTTCCCTTCTGGAGAAGACAGTTTTCTTCCCAGCACCTCTGGTCTTGGTCACCCCTGAGAGGCTCTCTCTTCATGAGGATTTTCCTACCCTGGGCCTGTTTATGGGAAAGGGCTAATAACATCACTAAAAACCATTTATAGAAGCGAATCAGTAAAAAGAACAGTCATCCTACATTCTGACTTTAGGAAAAGGGGACTAATTTATGGAAAGTTTGGGAGGTATGATTAGGAAAGCAAAAGGTTGTCAGTTTACGGAGAGAATTAGGTTAACTAACAACCATCTTCCAAAAGCTTAATTAAGTCTCTCAGCCCTCAAGTGAGGCAAGGAAATAATTGATTTCTGCACTGCTGATGGGGAAAGTGATGGGGGGGAGGTAATCTGCCCATGGCCAACAAGTGAAACAGCATCTGTCCTGGGATCAAAATGTAAGATTTTCTAGCTCTTGGTCCTTTGTTTCTCTTTTGAACCTGGAATGCTCAAGGCCCAGAAAAATTTTGTGTGTGTGAAAACCCCAGAGCAGGACCATCAACCAAGACACTCCATGCAAATAAGAGACCAGATAGTTAAGGATTCACCCCTTAGTAATTTTCTGTCTTTCAAAGAAGTAACACAAACAATGCACTGCTTCTGAGCATCAAGGCCACATGGATTCATTTTAATAAGTACTGGCACTTCTCGTTATAAGTCCTGCCCATCACATAGTGATTTGTGATGCCAGAAAACATTTGGAGATCTTAAAATTTAAAGCAATGTCCAGAACAAACTAGAGTGAAAGAGAGAGATGAAAGGGGGAAAAAAAAAGGAAAAGAAGAATGAGTAGCAGAGGAGGGGAAAAAAAGCATTCTAGAAGAAGAATTCTTGAATTCACCAGCTACTAAATGCTTACTCTGCGCAAGGAGATTTTCAAATGTTTTGCACAAGAACTCCATGTGATAGGCATTTAATTACTTTATACAGATGTGAAAATTGAGGCTTAGATGGGAACCTTCTTGTCCAAGTTAAGAAGGAACAGGACCAGTACTGGAATCCAAGTTGGCAAGTCAGCCTGTTACCATAATATGTTAAAAAAAACAAACAAACCCCCAAACCTCCCACAAAACAAAACAACCCAGTCTTGTCCACCTCTTGTGTGTCTTTCTCCTTTACCACTCACCCAAAACACTTCACTTCTGACACTTCTGGTCACCACATGTGTGTGAGTTTTTCCCCCACCAAGCAACTCTCTGACACAAGCTGGGTGTTCTATAATTTAATTCAATGCTGACACAGTCTACCTGGAGACAGTGTCAGATCCCACAGGCTCAGGGCTCAGCCCCATGAGACTGACCCCCACTTCAGATGCCAATTGCAAGTAGCAGGTCCCTAGGTTACTTACAACTTCTGTCCTGGTTGGCTACAAATCAGATGTTCCCATGACTTCTTTCCCCTTGGATGTGATTAATTTGCTAGAGTGGCTTGCAGGACTCAGGGAAACATTTACTTAGGCTTACCAGTTTATTCCAAAAGGATATGATAAAGGATACAGATGAACAGCCAGGTGGAAGAGATGCGTAGGGCAAGGTATGTTGGGAGCGGGGGCAGAGCAGCTTCCATGACTTCTCCGGTGCACCGCTCTCCCCACACCTCCAGCTGTTCAACAACATAGAAGCTCTCAGAACCCCATACAACTGGAATTTTATGGAGGATTCATCACATACACATGACTGATCATTAACTCCATTTTCAGCCCTTTTCTCTTCTCAAGAGAATGGAGGATGGGGCTAAAAATTCCAAGCTTCTAATCATGCCTTGTTGTTACTGGTGCCCAGGCTTCATCCAGGAGCTGACTCAGAGTCACCTCATTCCCACAAAAGACACTCTTATCACCCAGCAGATCACAAGGGTTTAAAGAGCACTGTTTCAGGAACTGAGATCAAAGACAAATATTAGAACAAAAGATGTTCCAGTGATCTTACCACTTAGGACATTACAAGGGTTTCAGGAGCTCTGTGCCAGCAACCAGGGGCAGAGACCAATACATATTTTCTAATACCTCACACTTTTCAACTGTGCTGTACTGCCTTCCACCTGCAGATCTGACCAAAAGAGGCTGGGAGGAGGACTGTTGGAATTCCTGTGCTAACATGTCTATGTTTCTCCACTTGACTGAAAGCTCCTTGAGAACTGGAATCAAGATTTAGTATCTTTGTCTCCCCAGAGACTAAAGTAGATTGTGAAAGCAATGAATGTTTGTTGCAATGAATAAATGAACATCTGCAATCAGCCACAGGCTATGAATCAAATATCTCACCTTCTCATCTAATCCTGAGTCATCTGTGGGCTCTGACGCTCTCAAAATATGGGTAACATTGGCTTGCCTTCCTCCATCCTCCCCACATCCAGCTTTATGGGCCGAGGAAGTCCAAACCTCTCTCTGGAGTGTCTGGAGATTTTAGGCAAGTCACATCTGGATTCTGAGGTTCAGTTTCCTCTCGTGTAAGTGAGTGTTTTCATTTAGAGAAGGATGGCAGACAAACGCCTACGAGGGTCAGGCAAGTATGGAGAGTGAGTGAGGCAGGTATTTGGTGTAAGACGATCGGCAGTGGTGACAATGATGGCCAACAAGAAAGGGTCGCCCAGGCACAGGAAGAAGCTACGATTCGTCTTCAGCTGATCGTTGTGTGGGAATGAGGGCTCAGTGTGGCCACATTTCCAGTTTTTTCCAAAAGATGTAGAAAGTCTGGATTTTTATGTGAAAGTTTCCAACTCCTAAATGTTGGCACAAAAATTTTCAGAAACAGAAAGCGAGCCAAACTCAACACATCTGTGTGCCGTAATCAGCCCATGGACCTCCAGGGTGCAGCCTCTGGACCAGATGTCTGAAGTCTTTTCCACTCTGAGAGGATTTGGCCTGGTGACAGATTGTCCCTTCAATCTGTATGTTTTTTGCTCTCTGGTCTATTTCTGCTCTAGTTTAAGCAGAGTGGACGAGGGCTTAAGTGTAACCGTGTTTATAAACACCCTAAAGAATTCCATATGGTATGCTGAATGTGAAGCTGGCTTAATTTGAAAAGATTAAATGTACTCAGGCAATTGCAGAGTTGTCTGTTTCGTAAATCAATGCAATTTGTCGGTGGCAGGCCGGGAAGGGATGGGCTTTGGGTAACGCAGCTGGTGTGACCAGCAAGCCCAGTAGTGGAAGCGCCGGAGGCAAGTCGTGTGGCTGCAGCTCTCCTGAGCACTCACACCTCTTCCTCTTTGCAACACGCACACACACACACATACACACACACACGCTCCTTCTCTCCCCTCCCCCACCCCTGATTTCATTTCCTTCTTCTTAATTTGAACCCTATCCAAATGAAAAAGATTTCCTTTACACACTCAGGGACAATGTGGGAAATGCTTAGCAATCTAGGACCAGGTATCTCAATGGATAGTGGCACTTGGAGTCATGAAGAAACCCTCAGTTAGTAACCTGAGTTCCTAATGCAGGCCTGCCTCTGCCATTAACCAACTGCGCGAACTTGGACAATCATTTCCCTCTTCACGCCTGATGTCTTTATCTGTAAGATAATGGGAATGAACTTGGATGTCTTAGGTCTCCTGCAGCATTAACAATATTCATTATCTTTGATCCCCCATGAGGCAGAAAAGGGGAATCTCTCCTGTTTTCTCCTTTAACGTTGTTTTTGCTTCAGATGATGGGCGGCAACCTCTTGGCCTCATGTCTAGGTGTGGGAATAACCTTGGTTCTTCTGTAGAGCCACCTTAAGCAGGTGGATGGGAAGCCTGGTCCGAGTGTAAGGTGGACCTTGAGGCATCTATGGATCCCATGTAAGCCTGGAACAGATGCCCCCTTGCCTTTTTCTCTGTCATTTCTGGCACAGTTTCAACAGTGGAGAGAGTGTCAAACTCATGTAATCAAGTTCCCCGATCAATACTTCTTAACACTTAAGAACACAAGAAGGCATGAAAGAGGAAAAGAAGAGGGGAAAATGTATGTGAGTTAGACTTTTGGTCACAAATAAGAGAATAGCAAATCAAACCAGCCTAAACAATAAGAGGATGATTTAACAAATGTGAAGAGAATCCCAGTGTAATACCAGCAGCTTCAGGAATGGATAAGTCATCAACTCATCGTCATTAAAGACCCACATCTCTTTCATTTTTCCCACTTTGTATCAAGGCAATTCTCCTCATTGTAACAAAATGGTTGCCATGGCTTCAGGTATCATGTCTTTGCACATCAATATTCCTCTTGTGCATACCTTTTATTTTCCAATAAGGACACCCCCTCAAATACTTCCTTTAAAGTCACATTGGCCAGAAATGAGTCACATGCCCATGCTTAAAACCAATCATTAACAAAGAAATAAAATTATTGTCATTGGCTTAGAACCCAACAATCCAGATTTACCCTGGAGCTGGGGAGAGACCCTGCCTCCCCTGAGGTGCTGAAACCCCATACCTGAAAAAAAAATCAGGGCCTGAATTCAAAGAAGAGGGATGGGGACATGACCGTTGGACTACCAATAGCGTCTCTTTCCTAACCGCCCCCCCCCACCCCTACCTTGGGGCTGGGAAGGAGGAGCGAAGGAAGAGTAGAAAAAAAGAGGGCGAAAGAGAAAAGCAGGGAGGAGGATAAGGGAGAGGAGCAGCTTTGGAATCAAACAGACTTTGGTTTCAATCCCAGCTTTGTCATTTCCTAGCTGTGTGTTCCTGGCATGACCCTGGGCCTGTCTAAGCTTGGGTTTCCTGACTTGTAAAATGGAGGTAACGTGGGATTTTCATGAAATTAAATGAGAAGATGGTTGTAAGGTGCCAAGAACAGTTTCTGTCACAAAATAATGTTCAATTAATGTTAGGGAGAAGAGAAATAGAAGTAGGAGAAGAAGAAGACTTTTTATAGAGGACTTTACAGTGTACAAGATGCTTTCACAAAGTACCCCGTTTCATCTGACAACATATCAGTAAGGTCACAAATGGCACATGTTTATGGCTTCCTTTTATGGAGGTTGAAACTACAGACCAGGGACCATACGCATTATCTGGCCTAAGGTGGTAAAAGCAGGGTGGAGGTCTTCAAAGTCCAAAGCCCCAGCAATACCCAGAAAAAAAGTACTAAAAAAATAAAAAAGTGGGCTTCCCTGGTGGCGCAGTGGTTGAGAGTCCTCCTGCCGATGCAGGGGACACGGGTTCGTGCCCCGGTCCAGGAATATCCCACATGCCGCGGAGCGCCTGGGCCCATGAGCCATGGCCGCTGAACCTGTGCGTCCGGAGCTTGTGCTCCACAACGGGAGAGGCCACAACAGTGAGAGGCCCGCGTACGGCAAAAAAAAAAAAAAAAAAAAAAAAAAAAGTGTAGTGAGAAAAAAAGCATATTATAATATTTGGAAAACACATTGTGGGGAGGGAGAAATCCTTACAATGAAAAATCTGCCCACCTCCCAAACCTCCATTTTCCTCTACTTAAGACAATTAGATTCAATTCAACAAGCATACTGAGCACTCACTTCATACAGGGCAAGTGTCTGTTCCCCAGAAGATACAGAGAAGGGTAAAGTACACTCCCTGTACTCAAAGAGCTCAGAGTCTTGGAAAAGCACGGAGTTATTTTACTGATATAAGCTTTTCAAGATGCAAAGTATTTGAGTTAGTACTCTTTTTCTTCAAATTTGCACCACCTAAGTCTTATGGTGTCTTGCAGCCCAAGGTCCCTCATGGCCAAGGGTGAATTAGACATTGAGTCTGTAGGGGAGGCTGTTGCAGTGGGGTTGGCTTAGATAGTCTCTGTGCTTTCTTCCAAATTGAATATTCTGTGAGGGTAGCGGATCTGCTTTGCCAGAGAGGGGTTCTGGGAGCTCTGGTGCC
The DNA here is from genome assembly GCF_949752795.1 of Hyperoodon ampullatus. Lineage (NCBI taxonomy): Eukaryota > Metazoa > Chordata > Mammalia > Artiodactyla > Ziphiidae > Hyperoodon > Hyperoodon ampullatus. Next base: position 176,529,361 of record NC_136914.1, read on the forward strand.
CTGGAAGATGATGTAATCCCCCTCACTGTGCCAGCCACCTCCTTTCCCCAGCCTTCCTCAGCCTTCCCCATCCTGAGCCACGGTCAAGCCGCCAGCCCTAACCCAGCAAGACTCCCACTTAGAGTGAGTGGGGCTGTGCTTCGGCCAGGTCTGACCATGGTTGGTCATGTCTGGGCTGGAGGGCTCTTGGGGAGTGGACCAGAGGTCTCAGTGATTTGGCCACACTCTCCAGACCTTGTTGGGCATCCTCACCTGAAGAGGATTTCCAGTCCTTTCCCAACGGAGGCCCTTAACCTCTCAGACCCAACCCCACTCCCTGTTCTAAGCAGAACTGATCTCCTGGAACATCTGGTTCAGAGGTAACCAGACTAGTATGTAGTGGTGAAACGCCCAGCTGTTCCAGTGCACAGGAGGAGTGCAGAGCCTGGGCAGCCAGGGGATGTGGATGTGGGTCTGAGCTGGAGGAGAGACAGTCAAGTGCCGGGGAGCAGGTTGGCACCATCAGAGGGGCCTATAGAGGCCCGTGGGACTGGTTTTGAACAGCAGGCCCCCCTCTTTTTAAGGCAGCCCCCTATTTTTCTTAAAGAGCCCATACTTTGGAGTTGCCCTCTGACCACTGAAGCTCTATCGATTGCCCAGGCTCCCCAGGTTTACTTGGAGACATGTGCAACTGAGCCAGTGCAGATTTGCCTCTCTGTCTTAGTCTTTTCAGGCTGCTGTAACAAATGACCATAGACTGAGTGGCTTATAAACAACAGAAATTTATTTCTCACAGTTCTAGAAGCAGGGAAGTCCAAAATCAAGGCACCAGCAAATCCAATGCCTGGTGAGGGTCCACTTACTTCCTGGTTCTGTCTCTTTTATAAGGGCACTAATACCATTCATGAGGAATTCCCCCTCTTGACCTAATCACCTCCCAAAGACCCCACCTCCTAATACCATAGGAACCCAAGTGAGGCCATAGGATTCATTGTAACAAAGTAACACAGACAGACAGCACCTTGTTCTCTTTTACAAATCTCCCCAGGAGAGGCATCGATGTTGCCTGTTAGTCATTCTTCTTGTTAATACCTGGTCTCTGGGGTCCCACGCCCTTCCCCCCTCCCCACTGTTAGTCCTCAGACAAGGTATGTATCTTTTCATGTATAAAAGGGAAAAGCTGTGAGTGTTTAAATCCTTCAGAATATAAGCAACTTGAGGACAGGAATTTTTATCCTTTTGTACACGTGGTAAATCCTGGAACAGTAAAGGGCATATATTAGGCACTCAGCAAACATTTGTTGGATATTGAATAAAATGAAACCATCCACTCAAAGTGCTTAGCACATTGACTGCATATGCACATAATTAATGTTAACTATTGTTATTATGAGTGGTTTAGAATCTTCCTCAGATGGTGTTTAAGAGAATACATTCAGTCAAAATATAGTTATTGACTGGCTAGTGTGCCAGGCACTCTCTCAGGTTTGAGGGATACAGCAGACACATTTGCAATGAAGTTTATAGTCTACTAGGGGAGATAAACATTGAACAAGCAAGTATAAGCGTGCTGAGGGTTACTCTGAGCTCTGATCACACAGTGTCTGTGTGATAGGATGAGATTGGCTGTACTAGGAAAATTGGCCTGTGTTCCAGGCTTCATTTAAACCAGATTCCCTTCTGTAGGTGTATTAGTTAAGGTGATGTGAATGACTGTAACAGATAAACAGATCAGTGATTAACACGAGAGAAGTTTATTTCTTGCTCACATAAATCCCTGAGCAGGTATTTCAGATTAGTAGGCAACTCTCTGCCAAACAGTGTTTCAGGGACACAGGTTCCTTCCACACTGTGGCTCTGCCATCTTCAACATTTGTTTTCCAAGTTCCCTGTGTTCCTCTGCATCAACCTGGTGGGGGTGGGAGTGGCGAGAGGGCTTGGCAGGAGGGCTTTAGGGGCCAGGCCTGGAAGTGCTGAGCATGACATGTGCTCCCACTCTATGGGTTAGTGGTTAGTCCACAGCCACACCACGCCACAAGGGAGACTGAGGAATGTCATCTAGCCTAGGATTTGAGGACCTCTGCTGCAATCTGCCCTTCCGATCACCAAATAACCTTCATACCCTTTTTCCCACGCAGAGAATACACTGACCCCCTCCATAAAGGAGACAATTGAAAGTCCAGGCCAGTTACTGTGTTCAGCTCAATGTTCTGAGTCTCCAGGTGATATGTAATATCTCCACAAAGTCCAGATGCAATATTTCATGCTCACTGACCTTTGAACTAAAAAAACAAGTTATCTATCACCACCCTCCATGTACCCCATGTGCTATGATGGAACAGGGATGGGACAAGGAAACAAGCAGTTCCATTCAGAAAAGCACAGAATGGGAGTCATTGGTCCATAGTCCATAGATTGTACAATCCTGTCAAGCAAGAGGCTCTGCCAGGCAGCAGGGAAACTTTCTTGATTAGACCAGAATTAAACTCCTTGGGGAAAAATCCCCTCATCTGTTGTTCTCTATGATCTATTATTGTATTGACATTTTGAGCCATTTGTTGTGGGGTGTGTCTTATGAATATAGGATGCTTAGCAATTTTCCTGGCCTCTACCCTTTAGGTACCAGTAGGTACAGGCATCTCTGCCCCAGTTGTGACAATCAAAAATGTCTCCAGGGCTTCCCTGGTGGCGCAGTGGTTGAGAGTCCGCCTGCCAATGCAGGGGACACAGGTTCGTGCCCCGGTCCGGGAAGATCCCACATGCCGCAGAGCAGCTAGGCCCGTGAGCCATGGCCGCTGAGCCTGCGCGTCCAGAGCCTGTGCTCTGCAATGGGAGAGGCCACAATAGTGAGAGGCCTGTGTACCATACACACACAAAAAATGTCTCCAGACAATGCCAAGTGTCCTATGAGAACTAGTGGTTTTAGGCTCAAACGAAGTCGTGGATTATGGTTTCTTCAGCAATTCTGTCCCCTCAAAATCTTAGTAGGCTTCTGATCTACATGTGTCCAATTGGTCCCATGAGCATAACCATGGTTGAAGTTCTTCCCTAAATAAAAATGTTTGTGAGTGATTTATTTCTTTGCGTCCAGGTATTTTGCTACTGCATAACTAACATGGTCTTCATCTTTATAGCTTCTAAAATCATTTTTCTTGCCACTTGTCACTCAACACTAGTTAGTTGGGCAGTGGACAGCAAGCAAGCTGCTATTGGAGACTGGAAAGACTCATGTATCTACAAAAGACCTGTGGTAGCTTGAAAGGCAAACAACTAAACCAGAGTCACATGTTTCAGGTTTACATCACGACAGCACCCCACTTCAAGTATAAACTTCAGTATTAGTTAAGGAATGTTACTGTAGCACCCCACTTCAAGGTATCCATTTCCCTATTGTTAAGGTATAAAAGCAGGTGAAAGGTCTTTTTTCCTGACCCACTTTTCTTCTTATCTATCAGTGATTAGCTGGGATAGCAAGTCCAAAGCTGGGTTGGCTACCTACTGGTTAGAAGGAGAAGCAGGAACTGGGATGTGGGGCTAAGTGGAGAGCAGAGAAGAAGGGATGTGTGCAGGGAAGGGAAAACTTGAGGTGGTGTATGTGCAAATGGACAGAGCCTAGAACAGCTCCTGGGATGGACTGCTGATTTCTGAGGTCTCGTGTGGGTGAGATTGCACAGGCCAGGTTCACTCAAAGGGTCCAAAATGAGATGAACACCAAGAAACCACATTGAACTGCTTCCAATAGCCCATTTTAAATTTACATATATAGATTTATATTTATATATAAATCTATATATATATTTAGGTTTAATAAAAGGCAAATTAAAAATAATTAATATTTCATTCTGATTATAAAAATAATAAATAAAACTGAAATAAGGTTAAATATCCATTCATGGGGGAAATGTTCAATACACTGTGATACATCTATACTATAGAAAACTGTGCCGTGGTTAAACTTACGTGTAGAGTGTGATACCATTTACATCAAAAAGAAAAGCCCCACGCTATTGCTGGGCTTGAGAATGCTGTTACGTAAGTAAATGTACAGGAATCGATATGAAAGGACCCACGAATCAAACTGCTAACTGTGGCTGGGCTGGAAGGGGAGGGAGGGAGGGGTGATGGTACGGATTGGGGTGATGGTTAAAGAGCTTTAAAAGCAACAGCTTTCCTAGAATAGGATATAAATAACATTTGATAAAAATTAAAAGAATGAGGTGGATCTGTTCGCACTGATAGATACTGGTGTCTTTTTCCTGCCTTGAAGGGAACTATTAACTGTATTTACCTTTGTGGGCAATGGACAGAGGGAGGAAGCGGATGGAAAACTCCACTATTAACTTTGTACTTCTCTATGCTTTCAATTTTCTAACCATGTTTATATGTTGCTTTTTTTCCCAACAGTTTTCTCAGTGATAAAAGGATGGGTCTCTTTTTGCTCTTTTCTTTAAATTCAACTCTATTTAATATAAACTAATAGGATGTTATTTAAAAGGAAATTACACAAAGTGATATGTGATCAAGGCTGATAATTTTGAAAATAGAGGAAAGTGTAAAGAACAGAATTTAAATCATCAATATTCTTCCTAACAGATATGAAGGTCATTAGTAACATTTTGATGGTTTCCTCCAGTCTTTTCTCTTATGTCCACTAATATTTATTTTAATAAAATTGAGTTATATTTTACATTTAGTTCTGTACTCTTTTACTTAATGTGATATTATGGGCATTTTCCATGCCATTAAAAAAGTATTTTTTAAACAATATAATTTGTAACAGTTATTATATAGCAGCTACAAATTATATTGTATAGTACTATACATATACAAACATCCCATACAATATATACATATATAAAATCATAATTATGATGCCATTAGTTAAGCACTCATAGTGATCAGGTACTACATAAGGGCTTTACTCATATTGTCTCATTTCATCCTTCCAACAGACCCATGGGGTAATGTATCATCCCCATTTTATAGATGAGGAAGCAGAAGCTCAACTGGGTTACAGCTAGAACTGACCCACGGTGCCAAAGCTAGTGAGTGGTTAAGTCAGGTCTCAAACTCACATCTATTGTCTTAACTACTCTGTTAAACAGCATCTACCATGATTTTTTAACCAATTTCCTATTGTTGGACATAGGATTGCTTTAAAATTTTTACTGTGTTGTATAATCTAGTGATGAATATCCTTGTGCATGCTGCTTTGGCCACATCTCATAATTCCTTGCTTAGGCTAAATGCCTCAAAGTGGAATTACCAGGCCACAATGAGAACATCTTTCAGGTTCTTTCAACATATTCCCAGACCCTTTCACATGCTTACTTTGGAGCTGTAGGCAAACCCTTGCAAACTCTGCAGGAACTAAGAACTGCAGCAACCATGGCCCTCCTGGGTTGAGGGCTGAGCTGGAGCCCACTGACATTGTCTTCTAAATGATGGCCCTCAAGTCACACCTGGTGCCTGGAGAGTTGTATTGAATTTCCCTGCAATGCCATTATGCTCCATAAACACCGAGTCAGGCCCCTATTACAGCAGGTAAGTGCACATCTTGTTACATGCCTCCTCTCAAGTTTCTATTATTTCAAATGTCAAATGCACTTTGCCTCAAGCTTTTTCAGCCTTTGATTTTTTAAATCCACATGCATTTAATTTATTTGTTGTATTTCTATAAGACTTGAGGGGAAATTTAATTCATATACTTCTGGTTCATCTTAACTCATTTGATGGCTTGAAAAGCTTTGTTGGCTCTCTTAAATAAGAATTTTTTTTTTTTTGGTGCAGCTTCTTTCCAGAGACAGGATGCTGAGGAGGGGGGATTCTCATTGCAAAGATCAGTACAAAGCTAGGAAGGTGATCAACTTGGGGAAGGGCAGGTCCCCAGCCATTCTTTAAAACACTCTGGGGCTTCCTTGGTGGCGCAGTGGTTGAGAGTCCGCCTGCCGACGCAGGGGACACGGGTTCGTGCCCCGGTCCGGGAAGATCCCACATGCCGCGGAGCTGCTGGGCCCGTGAGCCATGGCCGCTGAGCCTGTGCGTCCGGAGCCTGTGCTCCGCAACGGGAGAGGCCACAACAGTGAGAGGCCCGTGTATCGCAACAACAACAACAACAACAACAACAACAAAACACTCTGCCTAGTCAAGAGGGTACAGAAAGGTGCAAGTAATTGGTAAAGCAGTATCCTCTTCCTTGACCTCATCAGATTAATTTGAGAGCCCACCAGTACTACAGGGATGTGTCAGAAAGCTTGGGGGCACCCCAAATTTAAAATTTTTTAAATTAAATTTCAAAATTTAGAAATTTTCTCATTCAGAAAAATTAATTGGTGACATCAGAACTACCCAATTTGTCCTTCTTACTAAGATAAATGAATTAATTCCAGCCCAAAGTAGCCCAAACTTGATAGTTTCTTAAGTCATTTCAATCCGAAGGTGGCTACATGTGTTATTTCCATTAGGCTTTGTTCTGTTTTTATTTTCCTTTTTTACTTATTATGGAAATTTTCAAACATTGAGAAAAGATGAATGAGGTGTATAGTGAACACCCATATATACAACACCTTAATCCTACAACCATTAACATTTTGCCCTATTTGCTTTTTCACATGTCAATCCATCTCTCTACGCACCTGTCATCCCATTTTATTTCTTAGTGGATTTCAAAGTAAGTTGCAGACATCAGTAAACTCTATTCCTAAATACTTCAGCATGCCAGTTATTAACTAGAATTCATTATTTATTTACATTTTTTTCTTTTCCAGGAAAAAATTATATAAGTGAAATGCACAAATCTTCCTTGTACCATCCAATGGGTTTTGACTAGTATGCTCATTTAAGTAACCAAATCCCACCAAGGTATAGAAATTTTCATCTCCACAGACCTTCTTTGTGTCTTTTTGTAATTAACACCCTCCCACCCCTTACCCCAGATAACAACTGTTCTAATTTCTATCACTATATGTCAGTTTTGCCTATTTAGAATTTCATATAAATAGAGTTATATCATATGAACTATTAAGTCAAGTTGCCATGGCTTCCTTTTCTAGCTACAGGCCTCCTAGTTGATACAAGAACTATTTGAAGCTGACCTTTCTTGCCTTATATTATAAATTGGAATTTCTTAGGAACACATTGAAAATGGAAGTGAAGGCACTAGTGGAAATAATAACCTAGTTAATGCCTTGCTAGAATGGTATTAAATATGCTACAGAATTATTCTGCTTAATAAAGAAACATTCAGTGGAGAGGCTTGCCAGAAAAAATGCAAGCTGTATTTTGGAAAGAATCTGGTCCTACTTGACTTACCATCCTGCCTGTCAGAACCACATGGGCCTGCCCTGTATTCAGTGTGCTATGATTTTGTCCATCTTAGTGTTACTTCAAACCAAGTTAGAAGTCATACCAAGATTCCACTGTTCTGCTCAGAAGATCCCGGTACACCCTTCTGACCATGAACAGGAAGGTCTAAGCCCAGCTATGGTGATGTTGGAGGTGGAGCAGGTCATCAGTAGGTGGCGCTCTTCCTCTGAATCATTACCCAGACGTGCCACCCACCCCCAGCTAAGACAGAAACCAGCCAGCAGAAAGGCCCAGCCTTCTGAAAGTGACAATAAAAGAAGTCGTTAGGTGGTTTTAGTTTTGAAGTCAGCTTGACTGACCTTGACTGGAGTCCTTCGAGAGCTGTGTTTCACCATTTCCAGGGCCTGTTACCTGGAAGCAGAAATCTTAGGTATCCTAAGACCAGAGTTTATGGGATCCTATTGAAAAAGGATGCTTGGTACATATCAGTGTTAAGCAGTACTAAAAAGTTTGGGAAAATCTGGGAAGGTGAATTGGAAGACTTGATAGAATCTGAATGTTAACCAGAGATATTAGGATAATTTTACTAGGGAAGAAATATAATTCCACCCTTTATTCTTTTATTCATTTTTTCAGTTGTCAACATTAGGGAGGGAATGGAGTGTATAATTTGTTAAGAAACAGCTGTTGGATGAATTGGGAAATTGGGGTTGACATATATACACTATTTATACTATGTATACGATAGATAACTAATGAGAACCTACTGTACAGCACAGGGAACTCTACTCAATGCTCTGTGGTGACCTAAATGAGAAGGAAATAAAAAAGAGGGGATATAGGTATACGTATACCTGACTCACCTTGCTGTATGGTATAAACTAACACAATATAGTAAAGCAACTATACTCTAATTAAAAAAAGAAAACAAAACAGCTATTGGAGTCAGGCAGACCTGGGTTTCTACCGGAACCATTCCCTGGGTCTCAATTTTTTCATTTGTAAAATGAAGACAATATACTTACATCATAGGGCATTTCATTCCTTGATTCCACAAACATTTATTGATCACCTGCTGTGTGCCAGGCACTGCTCTAGAGCTGTGGGTACCATGTGAACAAAGCAAGATCCCTGCTGTCATGGAACTCTTGGGCAGCCTGTATTTTCGAAGATGGCTGTGCCCATATATTCCATCCCATATTCTCTTCTTTTTTTAAAATTTAACTTTATTTTTATTTTATGTCAAACAAACATCCTTGCAAGTAATGAAAACAAACCAAATCATGAATAAATGTCTATTTAAAAAAAATTAATTTATTGAAGTATGATTGTCATAGAAAAAGCTATACACATTTAATGTATACAACTCAATCAGTCTGGGGATAAGTATGTACTTGTGAAACCAGCACCACCAGCAGGCCATAGATATATCCATCACTTCCCAAAGTTTCCTCCCAGACCCTTTATTATTTATCTTTTTATGGTACAAATACGTAACATAAGATCTTAGCAAATTTAAGTATATAGTACAGTTTTATTAGCTATAGGCATATTATATATATATATATATATATATATATATATATATATATATATATATATACTGTATTGTATAGTGGATATCCAGAACTTATTTCTCTTGCAGAACTGAAACTTTGTACTTTTTGACCATCATCCCATTTCCCCTTCCCCTCAGTCCCTGGCAACCACCATTCTGCTCTCTGCTTCTATGAGTTTGACTTTTTTAGATTCCACATTTAAGTGAGATTATGCAATATTTGTCTTTCTATGTCTGGCTCATTTCACTGAGTATGATGTCCTCCAGGTCCATCCACGTTGTTGAAAATGGCAGGATTTCTTTCTTTTTCTCTTTTAAGGCCGAATAATATTCCATCATATAGATAGATAGGTAAGTATAGATATATATCAATATCACATTCTCTTCTCAAATTATGACACTGCTGGCATTTCTCTGTCTTCTCGGAACAGGACAGGCCTATGACTGTGGTGGAAGAGGTGCTGTATAACTTTCAAGTATACATCATAGATGGTGAGACAGCATTCTCTTGGCCTTCCCTTGGGACATGTGCCTTGGGATCCCTGAGCTGGCATATAGGCAGTCCAGCTACATCACTGCTGCAGTGCTGGAGGGATCATGTGGCAGGATTACATAGAGACAGAAAAAGATGCCCAAAGAGCCCCACTTGTTCCAGCCTCCGGCCTTTGAGTCTTTCAGCTGAGGTCCCAAAAGATCAGCCATACCCACTGTGCCTTATCTGACCTCTTTACCTACATAGTCTGTGAGCTTAATAAATGGTTGTTTTGTGCTGATTTGTTATGCTACCCTAGTGACTAGAACAAGCTATATACTAGTTGGGCAGGCAGAAGATAAGCCAGTGAACAAATAAACAGACAAGGTATTGTCAGACATGGGTATAAAGAACTGAAAATAAGATGATGTGACTGGGGAGTGTGGAGGGAGGGAAACCCCAGACAGGATAAGGAAATCCTGGCAGAAGAGAGAACGTGTGAGCTGTGGAGACCTGCACATACAAGAAGGGGCCAGAATGATTGTTCTGGGGGTGGGGGGACAGAGGTAACAGCAAGTGCAAAGGCCCTGGGGCAGGCTGAAGCTTGACATATTCAAGGAACTAAAAAAATGACTGGTGCCTCTGCATTATAATAAGAAGAGATTAACAGTCCAAGCTGTGGTCAGAGTAGACAGGGTCACCTCATATGTGGACTGAGCCAGAGCTAAGGGTTTGGATTTTTATCCAAGTATAATGGGAAACCATGCTAAGATTCTTAGTGGTGGAGAGATATGGTTTTTTTACATAGTAACCATGTCCCTTTGTCTGCTGTGTGGTGACAGAATTGAAGAATTGAAGAAGGGAGGCTAATTAAGAGGCCGTAGCTTCCGTTCAAATGAGAGCTGATGGCAGCTTGGACTGACCTGGAATCAGTGGACATAATAATAATAACAACAACAACAACAGTGGATAGTATTGCCTGAGTGGTTTCTATGTTCAGGCATTGTTTCAAGTGCTTTTACGTGGATTATCTGATTTTGTCTTCACAGCAACCCTATGATGTAGGTTCTATTACTATCCCAAATGAGCGTTCAAGTACTTTGCCCATTATCACGTACATAGGAAGTGGTAGAGGAAGCCTCCTAACTCAGGCAAGGCCACCGCAGAATGATGCTTCCCCGGATGGAATCCAGTGAGAGGATTCAGGATATTCTGGAGGTAGAGCTGACAGGACTTGTTAAATGATTTGGGATTTGGGGGAGAAGAAAGAACTCAAGAATGGAGCCTCGTGTTCTGACATGGACAATGAGGAGGGAGGCGGTGCCATCTATGGAGATGGGAAAGTCTGGGGAGAAGTTGGGGTGGGGAGAGGCAAGAGTTCTCTCATTGTAGGAATGAACAATCACAGTGATCAAATGAGCATAATCGAGGTTAATGTTTACGGAGTGACTACCATGTGCAAGCACTCTACCTATACCAACTCATTTGATTTGGCAATAACCTTAAGAAGTAAGGTACCATGATTTCCTTATTTTACTGAGGATGCAACTAAGAAACAGGGAGACTGAGAAATGTGTCAAAGCCAGTAAATTGCAGATTTGGGATTTAGTCTGGTTGGCAACCTGCTCTAACACACTGCTTGTCATTAAACGAGTAAGTGTTGGCTAAGTACCAAGCACAGTGCCTAGTGCATAGTAAGTGATCAATAAATGGTAGCCATTATTACTGTTGTTACTATTATTATTATTCAAATGCAGTTGACCTTCTCTGATGTATATGACATTGTGTTACTAGGAAGTAGAACCCAATCGGTGCCCTCAGGAAAGATGCCATGTCTTCGGCAAATCCAGACTCATGGAAGTTTAAATGATTCAAGACAACCACACAATACAAAACAGCAATAGATGAGGCGCCTCAAGGCAGCGTGTGATGAAGTGCCAAAGGAATGGCACATATCTAGCTATACGGAGTTTTTCAAATATCTAGAGCAATATTAAAGCCTTGTGCCAGGATTATTAACACATGTGTTCTCAACCGGGATATTCCTTCTCTATTATTCAGTGTGCCCTGTCAGGACCCAAACCAAATGTCAAAGATTGGAATAGTGACATTTACACTGTTTTAATTACCCAGCAAGATTAGTGTTTGTGGACTTGTTAAGTAGTTCCCAAACAAAGCAATGAAATTTAATGGTTCTGTTGTGCAACAAAATTCACCCCCTTTTCTCTTTTTCTTTCCTTCTCTCCCATCCCCTTCCCTTCTCTCCCCCCCAGCTCCCTTCCCCTTCTCTCTCTTTCTTTGGAGAGGCAGTGTGGACAAGTTTTTACCAGTATTACCAAGACAAATTCCTTGATGTTTTGATAGAATAAAAATGAAAAACCTGAGCTGCTCCCACATTTCTTGCTTTTTTATAAGACTGTTTTTTTCTCTGTGGGTCCGAAAAATGCCAGAGATTCAAAGCAATAAGACAAGCTATGTTTGGGGAAGGCTTTTCACATTTCCTTAAATTTTTTCAAAAAGAAAAAAAAACCCCAGAAAATTTAGAAATAGGGAACATTAAAAAAAAACCCTCACATAATCATATCACTTCAATACAATGACTGATCATATCTTGGTGTGTGTCCTTAGAATTTTTAATTTTCCCATGCTTATTCATGGTTGTAATTCTAGTGTACTTACAACGTTGTCTCCTGCTTGTGAAAATGTTTATCAGATATACCTTTCCATGCTATGAAGTAAAATTCAAAATTTTATTGGAATTGTCCATTGAGTGAACCTCCCTTGATTTCTAAACCATGTAATTAAATCACTTTTAGAATAAGGAAATGGATAAATTAAATAAAATACATAAATTAAACAGCGTTACCCTTTCCCTTAATGTTGAACTTGGCAAGGCCTCATGTATAAGGGTTGAGAATTCTGGCTCTGAGTTCTGCCACTTGCTAGCTGTGTGACCTTGGACAAGTTACTTAACCTTTCTGGGCTTTAGTTTCTTCACCCATAAAATGTCGATAATAACAGTGCCTACTTCATATGAATGGAATAATATGCATTGAAATACCTACTTCAGTACCTGTCACATCATGAGTGCTCAATAAATGTCAGCCGTTATTACTATTATCATCATTATTATTGAAAGTTTCAAGCATGATTTTGGTAGAATGAGCATCGGATTAGGAATCAGAAAGTTTGTGCTCTAGACATGGATGAGCCATGCACTTGTGGCTGGTTTCCCTACCTGTAAAACAGTGTTAAATACCTGTCACACCGCTTTCAAAAAGAACTTAGAATAAGATACAAAGCTCTATAAATGCACATAAGATCACATGCACTCCTTGTGATACGAGTGGCACAGTCCCATGGCCATGGCTGGGGAGATCCTGGCACCCCTCTGATGAGCAGACCTCATTCTAGAGCCAGGTTTACTACTCAGAACAATGCCAGGGGCACACAATGCCATGCAGAGGTCAGCAAAGACTTCCCACCCTGCGCTGCGGTATCTCCTTCCCTCTTATTTATAGAAGGCCCAGAGCCACCCCGTTCTGCTGTGTTAAGGAAACCCATACCTCAGGCTTTTCTCTCTCTTTTTTTCTGTATTCACTTATTTTAGGTATTCTATCAATGCCATGTGCACAGTTCACGTTAGAAGTTGTCAGCATTTCCCATTTAGGCTGCTATTTCCAGGGGATGGTAATTTGATCGCAACATTTGTTCTGGACAGCAACAGGCCCAAAAGAGGTCTCTGTGCAAAAGCATCTTCCACCCACTTAAAAACAACAGCCACTGCAACACACTCATGTGACCAAGTTAAAATGATGGAGGTCGACAAAAATCACCGATATTTAGAATTCTGGAAGATGGAGGGAGTTGTTCTGACACCAGAATGAAGTTCACAGCTGCAGGTCAGCCAGAGTTCACTCTCAAGCATCCCAACATGGTCGCAGGAGCTGCCAAATTGTCAGAGTGCAACCCTCCGGCAGGTCTTGCCTCTGCAGAAAATGGGTGTGTAAGTGCCACCTCCTCACCTGACCTCTCCATCAGAAAATGGACTAAGTAAGGAAGGGAGATCAGGGCCAGTTCCTTCTTTTTTGGGAGTTTGAAGGCTCGGCAGGGAGCAGGGAGGGGAAGTAGAAGACACATTACTGTTAAGAGGCTGACTTCCGGCACCTGCATACCATGCCTGTATCACCTCCCCTGTCATCAAGAAAAGCTTGGGAGGTATGTGGAAGAATGACTAAGCTCCTGTTTCAGAGGCTTGTTAATTCAAGTGCTATTTATTGAGCACCTGCTATGTGTCTTGTGCCTTGTGTCATGCTGGGTGTGTGAAGTTGCACTAACATGCTGCCTCTTCCCAGGGAGTCTTGGCTGGTGTGGAGGACAGTCACAATTACACATGCAATCAGGACCCCAAAGGGGAACCAGAGGCCGCTTAGAGAGGCATGATTTGGAGCCTTAGGTTGGAGAAGCCCTCTCTAACTTTCTAGAGAAAGTGACATTTCACTGGAGAAAGGAAGGTTGTGTCGGAGGTGTGGGGAATACTTTAAGAGGCAGGTTCGAGACCAACACCATCTTTTGAACGATTAGTATGTCCACATACCAGGGGTCCTGTTGAGTTTTGTTTGTCTGAACCTGAGTATGGTTGATTGTGAGACTTGGATACCTATTCAAACTGCTTAAATTAAAAAGGAGATTTGTTAAAAGGGGGAATTTGGTAGAAACCAACGGTAAGAAGCATAGCCAGACCTTGCAGGGAATGGCTTCTTCCCTTTCTCCATTATAGGACTGACTACCTGCTGGGGATGAAATCCTGGTTCCCTACTTGGTCTTTTCTGATGTCACCCCAGGAGGGAAGTTGGGGCATCTCACTGCAGCCTGGCAAGAGTGGGAGTCTAGGCTCTGGGCCTTTGCTGGCGGGTGTAGTGGTGGGGCTGCAGTGCTTCCTGTGGTGTTTGGCTGGAGTAGGGTGATTATTGTCTAAAATTTTTCTGTCTTGCTTGGTTTCCCTGTCTTGGTCATTTTGACAAAGAGAGCAGGCTTCCAGAGGGACTCTTGGTCTGTATCCATTGGTGCTTCTGGATTTCTAACTTCTTCAGTACCCAATCTGGGATATGCCAGACAAAAAGAAAACCCAGGGAACTCATCAGTATGTCATTCCTGGGATCCCAAGTTCCCTAACCAGTCAGACTTCTTTCAGAGACTTCTTACGTTTGTCCATATAATGTCTAGTGTTTTTAGTTGTACTTGGTGGAAGGAATGGGAGAAAGAATGTCTACTGCATCTTTCTGAAAGCACAAGTGAGTCAATATCCTTTTTGTGTTTTCTTTTTGATTTTAATTAATTTTTATTGATTGAAAGGTTTTTAAATTCTATAGTGCTTTACACAATTTTCAAAAGTTTCACACAGATGATTTCATATAATCCCACATTAACCCTTTTTCCCCCTTTATCCCTCTATTGCCCCTCCCCCATCCCTCTCCCTACTGATAACCACTAGCTTGTTCTCTACATCTGTGAGTCTGCTTCTTTTTTGTTTGTCTGTTTTATTCACTAGCTCGTTGTATTTTTTAGATCCCACATATAATCAACTTCTACTTAGTCAGTCAGAGTCAGATTCTATTATTTAAAACTAAGATCTCATCTGACATAGAGTTCTTAATGTAAATATCAGAAAACCACTTGGGCTAGTTTTGACTTAGCTCAAGTGGTTATCAGAGGTTAGGAGGCAGGCCCTAGAATCTCTCGGAGAGCTAGAGAGGAGTTGTGAAACCAGTAACCGGGTCCAGACCATATTTGGGAACAGCTGCAGTGGTGACACCTCTCTGCCACCATCACGGAGCCCAGCCCTGGGCACAGATGTTGAATATACCTTCCAGGGCCACTGCCTCTGGAAACCAGAAGATTCTGTCATCACCTTTGTCAGGGTGAATTCCATGTGGCACCTGCTTCACTGCATCACCTCTTCTGAGTCAGTCCATTGTGTGGATGTTTGATTGGAGGCCAAGCTAATGTCTGTGTCTTGGCTGCAAGGGACGCTGGGAAAACCAGTTTTTGCCTTCTGTCTTATGAAGGTGAGGACATTTTCCAAATACAGAAAGGGTTCTGGGTGGCCCCAAACATGAAAAATATCCACTACAGAGTTTACTTTAACAGTGTATGTGAGGGCCCAAACTCAGGAGCAGGGACAGGAGATGAAGAGGAGAAAACATACTTGAAAGATAGTGAGGAGGTGGAATTACCAAAAAGCTCATAAGAGACTGGGTGTGAAGCATGAATAAGAGGGAAGAATCTAGTTACTAGTCAAATATCTATGATTTTAAGCAAAAGACAGCTAGTTATTGAGTCAGTGGCTGATGAAGGATCCAGTTACCAAGTCCTAATACTCTTGTTGGGAGTAACTTTCCTGAAGAAAAGGGCAGAAAACAGAGTTCACCTGTTTTTCAGCATTACCAACCACTGTTATTGGACCTTTCAACAAGCCCAAATTCAGTTTCATGGGTGCTGCAAGATAAGACCTTCAGAAACAAGCTAAGCAGATTTCCAAGACAAACAAACATATCTGAAGTGTCTTTCCTCACAGTGTCATGATACATTTTTTTCTTATATTTATCATTCTCATATCCCATCATCTTCCAAAATATATTTGGAAGATTTGTCATTAAAACATATCTACACACGTGAAGTAAACAAGCAATAATAAAACAAAACCCCATATCATTGGAAGGATGAAAGAACAAGAGCTGAGTAATGAGGGCAAGAGGTCAAAACAAATTATAAATGAAAATCTAGATTAAACAGGCTAATGGAATTGAGTTCAAAACTTTGCTATGATATTCCTGGCATTAAGGGAGAAAAAAACTTGGATGGGTTGTGTACATGTGTTGCTATGGACCAATTGTGCCACTCTGCCTATATGTTGAAACCTTAACCCCCAACGTGATGTATTTGGAGTGGGACTTTTACAGGAGTAATTAAGGTTAAATGAGGTCATAAGGGTAGGGCCCTGACCTGATAGAATTAGTGTCCTTATAAGAAAAATACCAGAGAGCTCTCTCTCTGCCATGTGAGGACACAGTGAGAAGGTGGAGCCCACAAGCCAGGAAGAGAGGTTTCACCAGACCCCAACCACGGCAGCACCCTGATCTCAGACTTCCAGCCTCCAGGACTGTGAGAAATAAAATTCTGTTGGTTAAGCCACCCAGCCTGTGGTATTTTGTTATGGCAGCCTGGGCTGATTGAGACATATGTACTGTACATGTCTGGTTCTCAAGACAGAAAGCGAACTGTTTTCCCAGTTCTGATCTCTGAGAGTAACCCAGCCTGCAAGTTACTTAGATAAGACACATCCAACAGCATATTAAAATTTGATAGCTATTTCTCAAAAAAATGACCTTAAAGAGTTCCTGGTAAAATAACTAATGCCTGGAAGTTAAATTACAGTTCGTTGAAGAGACTCTGGGGATCAAGTCATATCATACAAGTTTTGAGCTTCCTGGGATTTGGTAAGAGGTTTGTGCAACAATCAGATGACAGCTGGAGTTCCCATCAGCATCTAGGAATTGGCATTATTTCCGGCCCATATTTTCTGTGTGGCAGCCCACAGGTTGGAAAACCCATGAGAGTATGGTGTGTATGCGTGTGAATTTCACATGTGCCAAATGACAGCAAAGCAATGAGCACAGCTTCAGAGAAATGTCTGATCAAGGTCACACACACACACAAAAATACCTTCAAGAGCCACACAGGTGGGGCTGTGTGTGGAGTGGGCCCTTCGGGTACACCCATGGTCAAAAGGAGGCAACTGACTTTTTCAGAAGCCAAGAAGATATGCACTGCAAGAACATTCTGCATGTCCAAACCATCTATGGGCATCATCCATCCAGAGGACCCCTAGTCCTCAGCCCTTACAAACTACAAGACTGTTACTCTCAGATTTCAATGATCCATCCAAATCATGGCTAATAATTCCAATGAAGATAGTTGGTAATGTCCACAAAGCAATTTTTTAAAACAGTAATGACCATAGCAGAACTTTATCACAAGAGTCTGGAGAATAGATGTCCTTACCACTGCTGGAGGATACAGTGTTCTTTTTTCTTTTTCATTTTCTTAGGCGTATTTCCAAATCATGTGTCCTTCAGCGGGGTTTCTAAATGGGTTAACGACACCCTCCCTCAAAGTGCTTGGTCAGGATATTTGTCGCTCTCTCGCAGCCATGGAAAATGCACACAGGGATTGAAAGGCCCAGTTCATGCAACGTTGCTCAAAGGATTTGAGGATTCCATTACTGCACAAATCCTTTAATTAAAGCCAGTTCCTCCAGGCCCCTGTTGCCCGGGCCCAATCCACAGCGTCCCTGGTGACCTTGGGAGGGTTGATTAATTGACGAGTTGGCAGTGCAACCATTCCTTCAAAGATCCCAAGATATATCTGCTAAAACAAAAGTGCCCCCCGGACACCATATGGGCCTGCATTTGCAGTGACTCTTAAAATTTATCTGCAACTTCTCTCCTGTGTGACTAATGCCTCCTGCCTTCTACTCAGTGGCTGTTTCGACCTATCACCCTTCCTCTCTGAGGCAAAGAACTCTTCAGCGAGGAGGTATTTTTGGAAACTCAAGAGGCTGTTTTTGCAATTTGGCAATAAGAAGTAACATTCTCCACTGGGCCCAAGTCACCGTTGATATCAAAGGAGCCAGATTTTTGAAAAATCTCTCTGCCTTGTCTTTTCAGGGATTCAGCAATAAGCAGTTATATCTGGAAGCACCAACATCTAGCTTCTGCTTATCAGAAGAGTGAATTGAAGGGAAACTGGATAACATAGGAAAGTCAGGCGGGAGCATTTTCGAAGGCAACTCTTAAGGGTGACTCTAAATGTTTCTTCTTTATAATTCTGGGTATTGTCCCTTTGTCTTTGTCAGCACTCTATGGATAAGGCTCTAGTAAAATTGAGTTCTGGTTCATCTTTTCAGAACCCAAGAAACAAGAGAATTGAACCAAGGGCAAACTTTTAAAATTGTCTAAAGGAGAGTGACTTCTGTAAAATATGTCCATCTGAGCATAATGATGGATTTGGGCATGTGTATTTGAGAGAAGACCCTAGAAAAAAGCTGTATAATAGAAGGAGAAGAATTTGGAGTTCCCAAGGCAATCCTGAAGCAAAGAGGTAAGAAGGTGAGAGAGGGAAGGAAGAAGGAGGAGGAGGCTGGCAGGAGGCAGAAGGATGCCCAGGTGTGTTAGGACTCCTCTCTGTGAACCACACCCCTCCATCTGCAGGAGATCCCCCCAATCAGATGCTTTTTTTTTTTTTCAGAACAAGCAACTTTTTATTGGAGTATAGTTGATTTACAATGTTGTATTAGCTTCAGGTGTATGGCAACGTGATTCAGATATATCAATATATATTGTATATATATATATATTTTTCAGGTTCTTTTCCATTATATTATAGGTTATTACAAGATATTGACTATGGTTCCCTGTGCCATACAGTAGGTCCTTTTTGTTTAGCTATCTTATGCATAGTAGTGTGTATCTGTTAATCCCAAACTCCTCATTTATCCCTCCCTCCAGCCCCAGGTGCTCCTTTAAAAGCCAAATACGTTCCAGGGCCCCACGTGGCCCAGTCTCAAGCTGATGTGACAGACAAAATAATGCAATCTGCTATCCCAAACGAATAGCTTTACTTGAATGCCTGTAATCTCATACAAGGAAAGGTAGTTAGTATACCACGTGAGAAGGACTACAGAGCAGGGCTGAGAGCATGGACTCTGGGCCAGTCAGCCTCAGTTTGAATTTTGGTTCTGCCACTTACAAGCCATGAGATCTTTAGCGAATCACTTAATCTCTCTGTGCTTCAGTTTCCTCATCTGTAAAATAAGGATGATTATAGTACCTACCTATTAGGATGGCGATGAGAATGAAATGAGTTAATATTTGTCAAGCCCTCAAAACAGTATCTGACACGCAGGAATAGTTACATCAACGTTTGTTAAATAAATAACTACATCTTAGGATCCACTTTCTCTGACACTCGACCCAAAAGGGTGTTTCTAGTTTTCCTCATCACTTTTCTATTCTTTTATTCCCTCTCTTTGAGAAAAAGCTCTGCATTTTCTGATGCAATCCCCACCTTGGATGCTTCATCTCTCCCCCACCCAAGGAGTACCCAGATCTGTCTGCAAGGGGCCAAGAAGGGCGGTGGAGAGGATAAGACAGAAAAATGCAGAGTAAATTATGTCAGAGTTTGCCCTGTTAACTGAGGATGAGGGGGTGGGAGAAGTGCCATGAATTTGCATTTTCAGATAATATTTTTCTCTTTTTTTATTTTATAAATTTGTTATTTTATATTTATTTTTGTCTGCGTTGGGTCTTCGTTGCTGTGTGCGGGCTTTCTCTAGTTGTGCCTAGTGGGGGCAACTCTTCCTTGCGGTGTGCAGGCTTCTCACTGCAGTGGCTTCTCTTGTTGTGGAGCGTGGGCTCTACGTGTGTGGGCTTCAGTAGTTGTGGCTCGCAAGCTCTAGAGCGCAGGCTCAGTAGTTGTGGCGCACGGGCTTAGTTGCTCTGCGGCATGTGGGATCTTCCTGGACCAGGGCTCGAACTCGTGTCTCCTGCATTGGCAGGTGGATTCTTAACCACTGCGCCACCAGGGAAGTCCCTTCTCTTATGTTTGATGTGAGTGACCACAGAGAGGGAATCAAGAAGGGTGTTGAGTCTCATTTCACACCAGGCAGCAGATCGGAGGCAGCATGAGAAGATATGGAATCTGATGGTGACCTCAAGAACCTAAGGTCACCTAGGAATTCACAGAATCCTTAGCAACTTTTGACTTGCACAGACTCTGGCAATGCAGGAAGTGTGATCCAATTTCTTTAACATCTTGAGAGGTAGGAAACATGAAGTACTATCAGTGTATGGAAAAATGCAGAAATGGGTTTCTTTTAAAGGGAGATAAACATTTATTGGAAGTCTTATCACAAGAGGGAGATAGATGGCTAGTATTCAAGATCTTAGTCTACTGTACAGGGAGAAGGACATTTATTGGGTTAAATAATAAGTATATAAAACCTATAGATAATATGGTTCACCTACAAATATTCATTTTTACACATAAAGAACCATATGCTTGTGTATGTGGAAATGAGTATATTCACTAAGTGGAATATGGAAGAATATGTTTGATTAGGAAGACATTTGAGCAATATGGCGAAAATATATAAGACCACAATCTGGCAACAACAAGAGGAAGTGCGTTTGGGACACAGCTGGAGACTGATCATGTGGGTTAGTGGTCTCAGCTAAGAATGGATGGCACCAGCTTCTTTCCTGGTCACCCTGCTAATTGTGTTCCTCTGCTCATCCTAGTGACATTATAATGAGCCAAACCACACGCAGCTAAAGTAAATGGAAATGGTGGGAGAAGACGAGAGGCTGAGTGACTTGCCCAAGACATGGAGCTGTGAGCTTGGACTTTCACATGGCTATTGGTTCTCCCTCTGGCCTAAACTAAGATAAAGAAACCTAGTATTGGCGCCTTCCACATTGTCTTGTCCATCCCATTTGTTGCCACAGCTAAGTTGAAGCATCTACAGACCAAAGGGTGACAGAACATTTTCTCCTGGTGGGTTTGACGGGCTGATGTGAGTTGCCTACAAATTTGAGTCTTTTTTTTTTTTAATTTTTTAAAAATTTATTTTTGGCTGTGTTGGGTCTTCGTTTCTGTACGAGGGCATTCTCTAGTTGCGGCGAGCAGGAGCCACTCTTCATCGTGGTGCGCGGGCCTCTCACTGTGGCGGCCTCACTTGTTGCGGAGCACAGACTCCAGACGCGCAGGCTCAGTAGTTGTGGCTCATGGGCCTAGTTGCTCCGCGGCATGTGGGATCTTCCCAGGCCAGGGCTCGAACCCGTGTCTCCTGCATTGGCAGGCAGATTCTCAACCACTGCGCCACCAGGGAAGCCCCAAATTTGAGTCTTGACTGCTCTCCCTGCACTGCTGCCTCTAACGAGGGATAAAATACCCAGAGTGGCGGGGGCACTCAGCGTACATCTCACATGCATTTCTATAGGAAACAGATACTGTGAACAAGTCTAGGGGTTAGAATTATACACCAGTTTTGCCATTCTCCCACCTTCCCATTAAATATGCTCCCTGGGTAAGAGGAGGGTCCTTCCCCTGCCTGTGGGTGGAAACTCACCAGTCACTCTTAGATAATAAGATATTCTTTGGTCACTATTAGTCATAAACACAATACCAACTTTAGTCATTTTTAACTGCTCAATCCCCCTGAAGGTAATGATGACTTTCATTTTTTAAGATACGGAAATTGAAGTTTGGAGAGAATAATTGATTGAATAAAGTTTGCAGAAGTAGAAAGCAGGGAAGTTGGGATTCAAACCCGTGACACCCATGTGCATCACTGCAGACTATACTTTCCCCTCTCCACTGGGTGCATCCAAAGAGACCCTCACTCTCTCTCCTTTCTCTCAAACCTGATTTATCTACCCCTTGAGCAAGCGGTCAGTGAAGGGTTGAAAACCAGTTGAAAACCAGTTCTTAGAGCTCTGAGAGTAGCACTTACCATTCTGTCCCACTAGGAAAAGAAGGGAGTTGTTCACAAGCAGATTTCCTGACCTATGGTCCATGAGTGATCTCCTGGTGGGAAGATAAGTCTTTTCTTTTAGATTTTCCTTGGTGTCACTTTGTAGATTATCTTTGTGAGAATAACATTTTCATTTTAAATGTAAAAATATTTTTGATGTGTGGTTTCGCTACAAACAAATGTAGCATGGGAAGGATGTTACTTGGTAATAGACACACTATAGATTATCCTGACTTCCTGTTGGCGAGAGGAGCGTCCCTCTGATAGGAATGGACCACAATATCCCCCGTCATTGTGAGTCTGCACTCCTTCCCTTCTTAAGTTGGGTCCAGCTTAAGTTGGAAAATATCAAGGAAAAGAAGTGATGTCCACACTTACATATATCCTTTGTTCAGATTTTTATCAGTGAACATGATAAGGACTCCCACCACCCACTGCCCCCAAAAAGCTGCAGTGCCCATGGTGTGGCAAAATTATGTCTGTCCACCCTGAAAATACATTGGACAATGCAGACATTTTTCATGAGAAGGCTTGATTTTAAAAGGCTCAAACTGTGTGGAAACTTGCACTGTCTCAGCACAAAATTCTTCTGTTGAAATATCTTACACAATTGCTTATTCACCTTTCAAGTGAAAGAAGCCATATATAGTTACAGAGATTTGAGGAAGTCCTTGCTCTGTGGATTTGACCTAGTTTATTTGGGACTTGGAGCAGATAAAGAAAATTGAAGTGATACTTCTGTCAAATAGCAATATCCCTCTGCAATTGTTTACATTTCTTTTAATACAATGTCCTATGAAGATGTGTCGTTTGGAGCTGCTGCAGCCATTTTGTGACCACGATGGGGAGGCCAAGAGAATTGTAGAGAAGTTGACCCAGAATTCTGACATTGTTGAGCTACTAAACTAACACTGGAACTCCTTCTCTTCAGATTACCTAGTTAAAAACATACATTCTTAGGATCTAAACCATTTTACCTAGATATTTTGTTACTTGCCCTCCAAAATTAGTATCTGTGATCCAAACCTTGCCTTGGAGAATGCTGTTTTTCCTTGGCACAAGTCTTCCCTCAATTGGCAAAAAGTTTTAGGGGTGCTGATTCTTCTATGAGTTAGCATTTAATATTTTCCAAAGGAAAAATCAAACTGACTGGATATCAAAGATGACATGCAAAGGCCATTTCAAACTGTATATTACAGTTTCAACTTCTATTTCAAGGCAAACATCACATTTTTTAAATTGAAATTTACTTTTGAGAAGATTTAAGGTTGACTTTTGTTTTATTGCACTTATTTTTCTTCCTGGAATGAATCATTAATTTTTGAATAATCAAATAAAAGTGAGAGAAATTTTTTTTTTAAAGATTGAACATAGATGGAGTAAATAGATTTCTAATGTAATAAGTTCATTGCATGTAATTTTTTTCCACTATGTTTCATGAACATTTTTCCCTGGGGAGGGATCCTATACCATTCATCAGATCCTCACATGAGTCTGGAACAGAAAAAAAAGTTTTCTCGAGTTGGTGTGATAGGATGGACCATATTCAAAGCCTCAGCTTTTGCCAGACTTCCACCTACTTTTTATTGCAGATGGGCATTGGCTTGGTCCAAGTTCCTATATGATGGTCCATTCTTAGACCGCCAGTCCATGCCATGGCAGCATGACATATCCCTACCCTGTTGATCTCAACTGTGGATACATGATTTGCTTTAGTTAATGAAATGGGAGTGGAATTAATGTGTATAACTTCCAGGCAGAAACTTTAAGAGCCAGCAAATGATTCATCATATTCTCTTTTTTCCCCTCTGTGTTCTTCGAATCATGTAACAAAATGGTACATCTTTCAAGTTCTGTCGGGTTATGAGTGGCCCTGGTGAGTAGAACTCCCTTGTCAACCCATGATGGATGTGGGGCGTGAGTGAGGAATTTGAACTCAATGGTTTTCAGCTGCTGAGGTCTTCAGGTTGTTATTGTAGCACAACCTAGCCTATCGTGATGGATCCAGTGTCTCTTTCAGTCCTTCCTGCTTTATCCATTCATACCTCTGACTTCAGACACAAGCAACGTGAAACCAGGGAAAGGAAGGAATTTCATTTACAGAGTGCTTTCCAACTGCCCAGGGTAATTCAGTGTGTTATTCCCAAAGCCACTTTATTTCAACTGCACAAACATCCCAATGATACGGGCAGGGGGTCCCAGCTTCAGCATAGCGTCAAGAAACTATGGCTTGGAGAAGGTTAAACACCCAGTGCTGGGACACTCAGTCTCCACTCCGAAGCTCTCACTCTTTTCACTGCAGCAACCATCTCTCACTGAAAGGCTGGCTAAGGTCATTCTGGGAGAGATGTTTTTGGGTCTTAAAAAAAAAAATAACCTTTACTAATGACCTGGTAATTGTTTTTATAGCTTCCCAATGAAGTGTGAAGTGTTCTAAGAGACAACACAGGACAATTTCCTTTGATGGTGAAGTTTTCCAAAGAATGATTGCCTCAGTCATCTGGGCTCCTGGTGCCCTGACTTCTGAGCGATATTGAACCGAAGCTGAGCTGCAGTCCTGGAAAAGATGCCGAGGTTGGGAGGAAGGTTGGCTCAGACTTGTCTATATTTTGTCTACATTTTAAAGCAGTAACCCTGTCTTTCTTTTTCAAAAACGGTCACATAGTAAGATATGAACAAAAAATAAATAACTGGCATTTGTCAAGCACTTACGCTGTGCCACGGCTGGGCTCAGCACTTAAGTCCCCACCCTCTCCAACCAAAGCCCAGCATGGTGCCCGGCACATGGTGAGGGCTCCTTAAATATCTCTGTAGTGAATGAATTACTCACAACAAACATTTGTTAGATCTGTTGCTTCGAGCTCTGCTCAAATGCAGTGAAATACTCGCTGCTCAAATGCTTGAGCTCTGCTCAAATGCAATGAAAAGTTATTGAGGCGGGGGAAAGTTAGTGTTCAGACGACTCAGTTGCTGAATTCACTCCCAAAAAGCCATTTGAAATCCCAAGACAGTGAGATTAATTTTTTTTTTTTTTTTTTTTTTTTTTTTGCGCAGTACACGGGCCTCTCACTGTTGCGGCCTCTCCCGTTGCAGAGCACAGGTTCCGGACGCGCAGGCTCAGTGGCCATGGCTCATAGGCCCAGCCGCTCCACAGCATGTGGGATCTTCCCAGACCGGGGCACGAACCCGTGTCCCCCGCATCGACAGGCGGACTCTCAACCACTGCGCCACCAGGGAAGCCTGAGAAGATTAATTTTAATTGAAAACATTAATGATGATATCAGCTAATATTATGACCTAGTAGAGTTGCCTTCTATTTGCTTTGGTACAGATAACTGGACTCCATATGTCCAGAGCATTACATCCTTGTAGGATAATGCATTACTTATATTAGGGCTCTTGATGGTTTACTTACAAAGCCCTGCCCAACAGTTGCCTCATTTTACTCTCACAATTGCCCTGTGCAGTAGGCAGGGCAGATGTGTTTATTATGAGTTGCAGCTGAGGAAGTTCAGAGACATCCAGTGAACTTCCTGAAAGCCACACACTCACCCGGGGCAGAGGGGGCTAGAACTGGCGACGCCAGCTCTGAGCAAGGCCAACTGTGAGCACGGAGTGCTTTCCATCACACTGGGGCGTCTTCCTCTTTCTTGACTTCTGATAGGTCCTGGGAGGCAGGGGCTAAGCAGGTGATGGGTTGTTGTACCTTTTGTGTTCTTGTTGTGCCTTGATAAATGGTGTGTTAATCTAAGCTTTGTTCCATGCTCGCTGCTTGGTTAGGTATGATGTTCCCTGAAGTAAGAGATAACATACCTGTGATGGTTAATTTGATGTGTCAACTTGGCTAAGCTATGGTGCCCAGGGGTTTGGTCGAACACCCGTCTACATGTTGCTGTAAAAAAAATTGTTTAAAGATGTGATTAACATTTAAATCAGTAAGAGTTTGAGTAAAGCAGATTATGCTTCCTAATGTGAATGGACCTCAGCCAATCAGTTAAAGCCCTTAAGAGAAAAAGGCTGAGGTCCCCGAAGATGAAGAAATTCTGCCTCCCGACTATCTTTGGACTAAAGACTGTAACATAACTCCTGCAGGAATTTCCAGACTGACAGCCAGCCCTGCAAATTTTGGACTTGCCAGCCCTCACAATTTCCTGAGCCAATTCCTTAAAATTCACTCTCTTCTCTCTTTCTTTATATATATATGAATCTATATATATACATATTTACATCCTATTGTTTCTGTTTCTCTGGAGAACCCTGACTAATACAATATCTCATGCTTTTCTGGCAGATGATGACAATGAGGATAGTTCCCACTCCCGAGCGCCTACTATCTGCCTTTCTTGAGCCATCTCATGTAACCTTCATGACAACTCTGTGTGGTCAGTATTATTCCCCCATGATACGAATGAAGAGTCAAAGTGAGTGGACATAACTCACCCAAGGTCAGAAATCCAGAAAGTGACAGAGAATGAAGCTGGTTTCCAGTCCCAAGCACTCAAACAAATATCTCTGGATTCATCTGGAAATCCATTTTCTAAGGCAGTCGAAGAATACATCATGGCAAAAATTAGGCACCTGGCTATATTTTTCAGATGTGATGTTTTATTTGTTGGGAAATAGGTCATTTGTCAAACAGTGTTTGAGTAGACATAGTATAATACCTTGAACTAAAAGAAGAGGAAACCTTTCTGATGATATACTGTGTTTCCAAATTCATTACAAAGAGGATGCCAAAATCTGTCACATGGCAACCCCCCAAACCAAGTTGCATTTGTGCGACAGAAGACAAAAACCTATGCCTTTCAGTTTGGTTCTGGGTTTGGAGATGTTTGGGACTTGAGGTGGTACAGGACAGGAGATCAATGGTAAATGATTCTGAAGTCTGTGTTTCCTCTTTGCACATGACACGACCCCCAGGAGCATAAGTTAATATTCCAGAGAGATAAAAAAAGAGTTTGAGACAGCTGCCATCTGTCCCTGTGTAGTATGAGCACCCTCAGTGAAATTTATTTTGCCTGTTACACGTACTCAAATATGTAAAACCTCGGGAAAATCAGCTCTCCATCTTTCTCTGGGAAACATGATATGAGCTTTGGAAGTTTTAAAAAAAAAAAAAAAGACGGGGAGGAATCCTCCTTCTCATGAGCTTATTTTTAGTTCCAATCTCTTTTGCAGAATGGCTAACGCCAACTCAAACTATTTCTGAAAAGAGTTGCTGGGGACAAAGTGGAGATGTGGGTAGGCCTCCTCAAGCCAGGCTCTCAGAAGCAGGTGAGATGCAAGATAAAGCAATCGCTTTGCAGCCACCTTTGACGTAAGTGCTGGAGATTTCTTCAGTTAGCTTAATCCTTTCCTCCTGACACGCACTTTATAGGAAAGCAAAAGCCATCATTATCCTCCCCCGGCCTCTCTCATCCCTGTCTGCATGGCATGCCGACGGATGCTTTTCTGTCTGCCCGCGCTGCCTGCCTCTCTGAGACCGGTGTCACGATGAGGCGGGCTGTGTGTGACAGATTGCTAAATCTGGCCTCCTCCAGGCAGGGGACTCGGCGTTCAAGTGGTACCGGCTGCTCCAGCCTCCCCTCGGGGCTGAGGCAGGCCCAGAAATTTCTGGAGGGCTGCCTTGTGACTCAGGAAATCCCTTGTAGGGAAGGCTAGCCCTCCACTGCTGGCAGAGCCCACCATAGGTAGCTTGCTTTGTTCGGGATTTAAATCTGGGACCCTGCCCAGAAAAAGCCTCTCTCCTCCAGGGAAGTGCGTCCAGCCCCAGATGCCATGGCAAGTGCTAGCCATCATTCAATAGCCAGGACATATTACCTGGTCCTGCCCTCCTGTCTAAACACAACCGGGGCCCATCTATTTGAGCCCATTTATTCATCTATTATTTTAACCCCTCACACATTTCCATTTCTTTTTTTGAGGCCACTGTTTTGGATGTGGAAACTGCTCTTAGTCAAAATTCAGCCCTGCCGCCAGCCACCTGTGTAACTTTTGAGCCAGTTTCTGAGCCTCAGTTTCCTCATCAGTCAATTGGAGATTAACGCTTTCTTTTTTTTGCGAGATCTTTGGTGAGGATGGAGGAAAATAATGAAAGCACTGCACCTTGTTTACAGTGGGTACTTAATCCATGTGATTTATTAATAGGACTAACTATAACATATTTACATTACTGTTACTACTACTGGTGTACATTTCTCTAGTGGTTTAGTTCATTAAAAATGTCAAGGTAATTTCATATAACATTGCTCCAACTGTTATACAGTAGATATTATATCTCCCAATTTTTTTCAGATAAGGTTTGATATACTCGAGATCACTGAGAACAGGGGTTGGCAAACTATGGCTAGTGGACCAAATCAGCTTATTGTCTGTTTTTGTAAATAAAGTTTTATTGGGACACGACCATGTCCATTCAGTTATGCATGGTCTGTGGCTGTTTTTGCTGCACAAAGGTAGAGTTGAGAAGTTCAGGCTTACAAAGCCTAAAATATTTCCTATCTGTCCCTTTACAGGAAAAGTTCGCTGACCTCTGACGCAGATTGTAAGTGGTGGAACCAGGATTAAAATAATGTACCTGTCTGCCAAAGCCTAAATGCCGGGCTATGCTGGGAACATGCTTCTCAAAATGGAAAAAAAAAAAAAAAAGGAGCCAGCAAACGGAAAAATAACTGAAAAGGTGTTTTGTTTGTGTTTTTAATTAACCTAAACCATTTCTTTGTATTCCTTATGCAGGACTCGCTGTGTACACACCAGTGTCCTAGGCCTAGAGCTTAAAGGAGTTTCAGAATTTAGACCCAGGGCAACTCCTGAATTATAGTCCACCCAGCAAGCTCACGGTGGAGCCAGCATGGGGTCTGGAGCTTCCAAATCTGGAGGAACTTCTAACAGGGACTTGTTCTCACTATTTTCTCCATGTAAACATTTCTTGTTACATGTGCTATTATGTGCTCTTTATCCCCGTCATTTCTCTTTCCCATTCCCAGCCCAAACCTATACCAGGTAGCACTCTCGGAAGCTTGCAGCATGGATGGGGCTGCTTAGAGGTTCTGTGCTATGGTCCCACAGGCAGAAAACCCAGCTCTCGTGGCCCCTTCCTGCTTCCCTCCCTCCCCGCCCCCCTATATTTCCCAAGAGCCTGCTATATGCTGAGCCCAGTTCTGGGTGCTGGGGAGACGCTAGTGCATGATGGATCCTGGTGCTTGCCCTGAAGGAGCAGAGGGGAGGAAGGGGATCAGAAAGTAAAGAAATAATGCTAGAATAGGGTAAATTATCTGCGAAGGGTATGCAAATCATTTAGTAATTCTGGATTGCCAAGTTGAGAGGGAAGTCTGGAGACGTGGCAGAAGCTGGAGAAGTATGGAAAGGAGACACACTTCTGGGCCTTACGTCACATGCTGAGGAGTTTGGATGGCTTCCTGAGGGCAGCAAGTCGTCCTGGAGGGTTCAAAGCAGGGGAGTGCCCTCAGGCCTGCCCTTCCCCCCAGCGGGGCCCTCTGCCTGTTGCCTGTTCCTCATGTCTTCTCACCCCAGTCTCTGCCCCACTTGGCTCTGTCCACAGTTCACTCCCAGGCAGACCCCTCAGGCCTGGTGGTGTGTACACTGGTCTCAGCTCTGCCTCCAGGAGAATGGACCCAGAGAGGGGTCCTCTGCAGGACCAGAAGGGGCTCAGGGCTGGAGTGTCAGGAATGCAGGGTCCTGGGTGTCTGGACCACAGTCTAGAATTATTTGTGTATTTGGGGTTGGGGTAGGGGTCCACAGGCTTTGGTGAGAAGACCCCCTTAGCAGGTAGACCCTTTGTTTGTGGGGAGGGGCACAGCTGAGGAGAGCCAAAGCTGGACCCTATGCAGTGCACAGCCCAGGAAAGAAGCCTGAGGGTAAGGATGGTGTTGTGTCTCCTGACCAGGTTGGGCAGGGGTGAGATATAAGGCAGGACAGTAAAAAGGCTGCTGTTGTAGTTCATGGGATATTAACGGTGATCTGAACCAAGATGGAGGAAACAGGGCTGAAGTGAGAGAACAATTCAGGAAGAGAAATCAACAGATGCAACCCCTTTGCTGGTGCGGTAGTCTCACTCCTGCCCAGGCTGACCAGGTCCCACATTGTGGCTGAAGAGGCTGCCACTGCATCCCCAGGGCACCTCTGAACATGGAGGATGACAGGACAAAAAATGCAGCGTTCTAATTAAAGTAGGTGCCTCTCTGAGAAAATGAGATCTGAAGGGTGGCTATGGGTCAGCCAGTGAAAGAGGGTGAGTGGGGAGGTGAAGGAGAGAGGAGAGGGGCAGGGGAACAGTATTCCAAACAGAAGGGCTGCCGAGAGGAAAACGTGGTGATGTCTGCCCATGTTCTCCTTGGCAGAAGTGACAGAGGAGGGTGGCAAGTGGCAAAATGTAGGCTGGGCTCAGGCGGTCTGGGGCATTAGTATACAGCTCTGTGTGTACGTGTATGTGTGTGTTATGTGTGTTATGCACGTGCACGTGTGTGCACACATACATTAGGTAGAGGGGAAGGGCATGTAGGAGATAACCTCTCCAAGTCCTACATATAAGCTTGCACATCTCCCCAGCAAGTCAGGGGACTGTTGACGTCAATACTCACCCCCTGTTTCCTGTGTAGGGATGTAAATGTACAGAAAAGAATTCAAGCTCAATGAACTGAAGATAAAAAATAACAACAAACAGGCAACAACACACACACACGTGCACAAAGCAAACTGAAAAAAGAACTGCAAACATCTTTTCATCCCACGTAGTGAAAATAATTTGGTTTCTGACCCAACGGAGCATCTGAAATGCAGGCATAAGTGACATAACTTAGATGTCAATCATGCTGTTTTTAATGAGTTCTTCAGACGTTTATGTTCAAAGCTGAGATAGCCCCAGAGGACTCCTGGGTCAGTTATCTATAGTTGGAACATCATGTATACTCTCTTTGCACAAAACAGGGCCCGCTTCCAAAGAGATAGTATGTTTTTCCCATCAATAAAGCTTGATTTTTATGGGTGCTTAAAAATCACACTACCAAGACCCACTGGTAGGTGTTGAATGGGCTCCAGGATGGGAGTCTGCCAATGTCCATCATCTTCATGAGCTCAAATGCCCTAAAATATTGCCCTTGGGGTTCTTCCCAGAAAGACCAGCCTTGCCAATTCTTCAATACACTTGAAATAAGAAAGAATCTTCTGAAGAGTGCAAAGTATTTTGAAAAGAATGGTATGTGTCCCTCAGGAGGTGCTGGCTGACACTCTTTAATTCTAGGCTGCCTTATTCAATGGCAACTTCTACTTCATCTCCTTGCTACCATTCTTCTTGTTTTCCTCTTTACCTTTAACCCATTTTTTAATATAGGTGTGGTACAAGGCCTGGAATAAAGTTTCCATATTATGGGCTGCCTTGACATTTGGTACAATTGGGAGGTCCTCCAATGGCCTGACCCAAAGGCTCCACTCTGCTCCTGCGGATCAGGTCCCCTAGACAAACAACCCACCCTATTAAACAGACAAGGTGTAGTTTTTGCTTATCCCTCAGTTTCTTACTGGCCCAAAGAATTATTCAAACAAGCCTCTGGAACCAGGGCGCAACTCACCCTTTTGATACTATAAAGCCTGCCACCCACAGCTCCTTGTGGTTCACTCTGTTCCCACGAGTGCAACCCCCTCATGGCCATGCGTGGCATGATTGTCTTTGGTGGGAATTGTTACACATTCTGGATTATTGGGATGTTACTAGAAAGCTTTTCTACTGTTCAGTGCTCCTTGACATTGAGGGAATTTATCCAGACTGTTTTGTGGATGTCATCATTAAAATTTCTTAGAAAATGTTTTTTATGTTAAAAATAATTACATATATATATAATTTTAATCCTTATTTTAAAGTTAGCATTATATCATAAACATTTACGTGTGTTATTAAAGATTTCTATAAACATTTTTTAATGGCTACACAATATTCTATTATTTGGATTTACCATAATTTTCCTAATAATTTTCTGACCACTGGCTATTTGGGTTATCTGTTATTATACAATTTTTTATTATATCATTTATTATAAATAATACTGGGATAGCAAATGAACACATCTGATGACCAGCTTCACAGATCTGGGTCCCTTATCAAAGATAATAATTTCTTTGATGAGTTTCACAATAAAGATCATTGCTACCTCATATGGGGAAGAAAATACTACAAGTATTATAGAATACGGGTTGGTAAACTATGGCCTGTAGGCCAAATCCAGCCAGCCTGCTTTTGTAAATAAAGTTTTATTGGAACACAGCCATGCTCTTTGCCTCCATGTTGTCTATGGCTGCTTTCATGCTACAAGGGTAAAGTTGAGTAGTTTAGACTTGCAAAACCTAAAGTATTTACTATCTGACTGTTAACATGAAAAAGTTGTCTAATTCCTGATATTCGAATGTGAGGGGGCTCAGGCTTTCTCATTGAAAACCCTACAATCCTAAACCATGCATTTTAAAATGTCTTTCTTGGGACTTCGCTGGTGGCACAGCAGATAAGACTCCATGCTCCCAATGCAGGGGGCCCAGATTTGGTCCCTGGTCAGGGAACTAGATCCCACATGCATGCTGCAACTAAGAATTTGCATGCCACAACAAAGGAGCCCGCGTGCCACAACTAGAACCTGGTGCAACCAAATAAATAAACAAATAAATATTTTTAAAAAGTCTTTCTTTAATTTGTGATATTAAAAACAAACATAGGGGAAATTAACATATAATAATAAAACAGTCAAAATCCAATAAACCTCCAAATGTAGACTTCGTGGGTATACCCAATTCCACTCCCTCCATCCTCCTACTCTCTATTTAAGAATTTTAGCCTGGCCCAGGCAAAGATTGATAGACTAGAACAGAAACTCAGGGACAGAATAAGGTATATGTGGAAACCTTATCATAATAAAGATGCCACCAAAAATCAGTGGGGAAGAGAAGGATTGCTCTACATACGGTGTTGGCATATGGTGTGAGGTAGGAATCTGATTCACATCATATACAAAAATGAACTTCAGATTAAGACCTAAATGTGAAAGGTAAAGGTATACAGTAGGGTTCTTAACATAGATCCTTTTGTTAATCTGAGGAAACCTATAGATTTTTTTTCTCAGAATAATGTTTTTAAAGGCATATAATGAAATAGGATTACCAAGGAAACCAAACATGTAGAAATGCAGATATTAAAAAAACTGTGAAGTAAAATATATGCTTCTTTATTAAAGCATTACCTGATAAGATCTTTATTAAAGCATTACCTGATAAGATCTAGCAGTAAATCTAATAAAAATAGCAATTTTGAAATAGTGATGAGCAAAAACAAAATTTTGAGATAGCTATAACAACTGTAATATAAGGTGAAGATATTCTTAATTTATTCCAAGTTCACTGACCCCTTTAACTCTAGGTTAATGCCCTCTGGGTTAAAATCCCTCCTACAAAGCTGATAGAAGTGGAGATTATTTTTGTGTTTTTAAGGTTAGGGAAGAACTTCTAAGAGTGGCCCCCAAACACACAAAGAATTGATGAATTTGTCTCCATTAAAATTCAGCAGTTTGTTTGTTTGTTTGTTTTGCAGTACACGGGCCTCTCACTGTTGTGGCCTCTCCCACTGCGGAGCACAGGCTCCGGATGTGCAGGCTCAGCGGCCATGGCTCACGGGCCCAGCCGCCTTGCGGCATGTGGGATCTTCCCGGACCGGGGCATGAACCTGTGTCCCCTGCATCAGCAGGCTGACTCTCAACCACTGTGCCACCAGGGAAGCCCAAAATTCAGCAGTTTTGTTCAACAAAGCTCACTAGACTGTAAGAAAGGTGACAGACTAGGAGAAAACTTCTGCAAATTCCAAAACCAACAAGGGATTAACATCTAGGACATACAAGGAGCTTCTGTAAATCAAAAAGGAAAAGACAGAAAAACCAGTAGAAGATGGGTAAAGGATATGATCAGACAGTTCACAGGAGGAAAAATCTTGAATGTATGTAAGTATATGGTGAGATGCTCAACTTCACTTGTAATAAATAATCAAAGAATTAAATCAATGAAATACATACTATTTTGCACCCTCCCATTTTCCATAAGTAGAAAGCCTGTTATTACCATGTGTTGACAATGATGTGGGAAAATGAGAACCTCATGCACTGTTGATATAAGCTTTTATAATCATTCTTAGAACAATCAGGGATACTTGCTAAAACTAAGGAGCACATATCTTGTGACTCAGCTCTCCTATCTTGAGTGTATGAGCAGGGGACTCTGGCATACCCTTCTGTGAACACATGACGATCTTGACCTCAGAGCTGCTAGTGGTAGTGGATACTGGAGGCAACTTGTGAACGTGGAAAGTGCATACAAATGGATGTACTCTAGTGTACGAATGCAGCCATAAGTTGCCATGTCTGATATACATAAAACAATCCAGATACACCCTTGACTCATAATATTGAGTGAGTAAAAAAGCAGGAACACTAAGAAATTTTAATACTATTTAGTAAATTCAAAACACAAACACACAGAAAACAACACTATGTATTTTATAAAGTGCCTGCATCTTGAGAGTGAGCATGCAAACAGACAATGGCCAGACCCTGTCTAAAAGTAGAACCCTGACCCACCACCTGCAGCAGCCTGTCCAGGAAACCAATAGTTGACTACAATAAGCAGTCTAGGGAGCCAGCCTGCTGTAAGTCATTCTTTTTTTTTTTTAAATAAATTTCTTTCTTTATTTTATTATTTATTTTTTGGCTGCGTTGCGTCTTCGTTGCTGCACGCAGGCTTTCTCTAGTTGCGGTGAGCAGGGGCTACTCTTCCTTGTGGTGCGTGGGCTTCTCATTGCGGTGGCTTCTCTTGTTGCAGAGCACGGGCTCTAGGCACACAGGCGTCAGTAGTTGTGGCACGCGGGCTCAGTAGTTGTGGCACACAGGCTCTAAAGTCATTCTTGTAGGAAGTCAGACTGTTAACTAGCCCAGGAAGGTGAACAATAACTTCTGTGACAATTGACCCCAAATGGCCAGGACTTGATTAATAACTGGCAGCTTCTCTAATTTTTGCCCCCACTTCCAACTTAGGAAACCAATCAGAGAAGGTTAAATATGAACCACTAACCAATCACATAGGTTACCTCCCTTCTATTTAGCCTGTCTCCAACTTCCCGTGCCAACAGCCTCCAATCAGGGCACTCCAGAAGCCTTCTCTTTTTTCCACCATAAAACTTTCTCACTCCTTTGGCTGTCTTTGAGTCTCTGCCAAAATGCAAGTGACAGTGGCTGACCTTGCTATAGCAAACTCAGAATAAATAGCCTTTGCTTATTCTCATTTGGTTGGTCTTCATTTATTTCCAAGATCTCCAGAGATCTGCTAGGCACGTTTGAGTGGTACCCCTTTGCAGGGTGGGTGTGAATTGGAGGGGATACCAGGGCTTTGCGTGAGTCCACGTAGACTCTATGCCACAAACTGAGGAAGTGACTAACTGAACTCTTGGAGACCCACGAAAAATAAACAAAAAACATTTTAAAATTAGTTCATTTTCATTTCTTTCTGCATTGTGCCTTTCTTTTCTACTTCTGCCCCTTTCCAGGCTTCCCTCTGCTTGAGCTTAGGGGTTAAGTATCCAGATCATTCTTTAACCAGATGGAGGTGCTCAAGGCATAAAAGGAAGCTGCACTCCTCTGGCTTCTCAGGACCAGTGGGTAGCAGAGGTTCAGATGACCCGTCAAGGCCCCTGCTGAACCTGAACTTCTCTAAGAAACTCTCCGAGATGGTTAAGGCAGAAGTAGTCTTGAATCTAGAATTTTTGCCTACGGCCGGGTTTTATCTCCATTAGAGCATAGTTTAAAGCCAGTGTCCCTGTTCTTACCACTCAGTGCTGGAGATTAAAGGAAAAAATAGCCCCAATGATTTCATCTCATGCTTTTTCAGTGAAAATTACTTTTCAGAATGATTAAATCTTCTATAAAGGTAGTAATAGAGGACTCAAGTTCAGTTTCACCCATTTATTAAGATATAGGCTACCAAGCCCCAATAGGAAAAATAAACAACTAACAGTTGACTTGGATTTATGCACAGTTTGTCTAATCAATCAATCTGTAAACATTATGCAAATGTGTGTAAACCCAAACCTAGCCCAGACTTTAAGTATGCATTGTTATGTAAACGATCAATCTTGTTAATGCAAATATTAATATAAACCTGACATTAAACACAAGTTTACACAGCCTTGCTAGTTGAAGGCAGCTTGATTTACACTGAAATGTAAATAGCAATAGTGCTCTTTTTGGGGCTTTGGAAAACAGACTGACTAAAACTCACTGGGTGGCCTGTCCCCACCAGGTTCCCCAGACGCACTCTGAACTCCTTCATTCAATGAATCTCATGAGGAACTGGGGGAGAACTTAGACAGCAACTCATCTGTGCCTACTGGTGTCCTTGTTTTGGAGATCCCAGCTCCACAGGACCTCCCTGGGGCCACCTTTAGGACCAGAGGGCCCTGTCTCTGAACCCACAATGCAGGGAGAGTCATTCACAAAAGTTTCCACTCCCACCTTGGTTGAAGGTTTGCAGGTGAGCTGTTATGCCAACAGGACTTGCTATAGGTGGCTCATGGGCAGCTCTGCGAGGGTGTCTTGATTCATTCTGCCCCACCCCGTCCTTCTTTTTATCCTTCAAGTCTGTTTTAAATGTCACCTCTTTGGACAGGTCTTCTTTGACCATCTATTCTCAGTAGAGTCCCTCCTCCACTGTTCTCTAGCACCTGTACATCACAGTCATAATGTTTTTCTCAATTTGTGATGACGTATTTATTTACTTCTGTGTTTACTGTTGTCTATCTTCCCCACCTGTGAGCTTCAGAGCAACATCTGTTTTGTTCATCACTTTATACTCAGTGCCAGGCACATGAGATACGCTTAGAAAGATTTTGTTGGATGGATGGATGGATGGATGGGTGGATGGACACACACACTCTGGAACCTTGTTGCTTAGCACAAAGTTCTGCCTTTCCACAAGCAGCCTCAGGAAATTGCTCGTTCTGTATTTTCTTTAGGACCTGGGCTCTACTCTGTACACTGATCATCTGCTAGGCCTCCTCCCAAGGCCTTCTGTCAGAGCTGGATTCTATTCTCTGAGCCCCTGCCATGGCATGATAATAATAACAGTAGAAGGAGAAGTAGCTCTCATATATTCAACACTTAGTAGGTCCAGTTATTGTACCAGGAGTTTTACACCCATCACCTCATCTGAACTTTAATATTCAAAGTATATTTTTCAAAAGATCAGTCCTTTAACAAGGAGTCCAGGGCTCGGGTGGGGATAGCACAGTGCACCGTTCAGAGCCCAGATTTGAAGTCAGTGAGAGGTGAGTTCTAATCTTGACTTTATTAGCTATGGATCTTGGAAAAGATATTTACTCTGAGCCATAGATCAGGGAAGTGACTATTTGTTTCCCAGGGTTGTTGTGACAATTTAATGAGATTGAGAGTAGAGCCCAAGAATTTAGTCAGTATTAGTGTTTATGTGCAGCTCTTACACAGAAGTTCCGACTCTGGAGACCAGAGACTGGGTTTATTCTCTTCAGTCTCCTTGTCTTCTTTGTCCTCTTTGAACCCTTGGCTGTTTTTAGCTCTCCTGGATCACCCAGTGTTCCTTGTAGTAGAGAATTTGTATGGGATGTACCTTAAGGTACATTCACAGAGATCAACCACCCCAAGCTGAGATTAAGGAGGTAATAACCTAGGGCCCTGCAGATGGAAGAAAGAGGCACTAAAAGTGACCTAGAACTCTTATACACACAAATCAGTCCTAACCCCAAAGGCCCTGAAACAAAGGGAGTGGAACTGGACTTCGAAAGTCACAGCTGGTTGGTTACAGCTTCCAACCAGAGCACATCTATTACTGGGCGCGTCTATTTATGTCTCACTGCCTGAAAAGCAGGGCCTGCGTCTTATTCATCTTTGTAACTCAGCAGCCAACGCAGTGCTGGAACATGGTGGGTGCCCAATCAGTTTGTTGAATGAATATTCCCTTTCCAACTCCTCATACCCAGACTCACAGGAGTTCTACTATTTTGGCATGTTTTCTTGTAGGGGGTACTTTTAAGTTGACTTTGATCTTCATTTGGGTGGAAATTTGGGTGCATTGGGAAGAAGACCACACAAATATTTCTCCTGGACTCTCCATGTCTCTAGGTGATGGCTGCTTGACAATCCCCTGTTTACATGGAGGCTCTGTCTTTGGCCAGAAGGAACTCAACCCCCATGAATCACCTTCAATCATTAATAGCAGCTGCAGGCCCCAAGAGTTTCCAGCAAGAGCACAAATGCCAGCAGAATGAGACAATTTCCACTGCTTGAAGCAAAAGCAAGTAAAACTAAAATGGAGTGAAAAGGTGGGGGTGAACTATTATCTTTACACATTATTAATAATAACACCTTTTATTTGAAAAAGGCTTTGGAATTGATCAACTACTCTCTCCTGTATTATCTCATTCATTTCTCACCACCCCCTTTGAGGTATTATTAACAAATTTGCAGATGAAGAAACTGCTCTGAGACAGCCCACAACAGCAGCTGGACCCTTCTGTGATCAGCTACCAGCATCCTTTAATGAGAACTTGTGTGTTCCTTGATGTCTTCCTGCGAATATCTCAAAGGAAATAAGGGCTTCATGACGGTCAGCTAGATGACCCGTAGCTGAGTGACTCTGTTCTGACTATTATTGGCTCACAACCCCTTCTTTAGAGAAAGGAGGCATTCGCCAAGATGGGATTTTCCCAAAAGGATT
Source organism: Hyperoodon ampullatus (assembly GCF_949752795.1). NCBI lineage: Eukaryota > Metazoa > Chordata > Mammalia > Artiodactyla > Ziphiidae > Hyperoodon > Hyperoodon ampullatus. The sequence goes on from NC_136914.1 coordinate 176,568,055, forward strand.
CTTTAGAAAGAGTGCCAGAACCTTTGCCTTCCACCTTGACAGTCCTCAGAGACAAACTGAAAGGACCTCACTTAATGTCTCATCCGAAGGGTATCTGCCGTGCTGGTTTCATCATTCAAAGCAGGAAAGGCCTTTGTCATGGTCAGATGGCTTTAATGTGTTTTGAATGCTACATAAATTCAAACTTGATGGCTCATTTATTTGTTGGATTGAAGTTTTATACAATAAACTAAGCCTTGGTATTTACTAATAACTTGTGCACTGCCCTGTGTTTGTTTAGAACAGCCAGAAGGCAAAGAAGTTGACCAAGTCCCTCATGGCCAATGTGGTTTTCAGATCCTGGCATTTCCTGGGACAGTTTATGGATCGGTGGAAGGGATGATAAGAGGGTTGTTTGCAGAGGTGTCAGGGGACACAGTTGGGAAAGGAGAAGGGGAAAGATTGCAGGTGGGTGTTTTATTCCAGACGTCTTTGACAAAACTCTGCCCCAACTGCTTCAACCGCTGAATTCAGTGAGCTGGGAATTGGGAACTTTGAGTGACAGGCTAAGCTTGGCTAGCGACTTGTGGCATGAACTTGGAAGATTCATTGCCCCCTGCTGTGTCTTACCACCTCACTTTGAAAAAAAAAAAAAGAAAGCTAATAATAAATTCTATTCATCATTCAAGGTGAGCTTCCTTAAACTACTCTCCTTTCAGGAGATCTTTGCTCTGTACCTCAACCCCACCCAGAAAAACTTCTCTCTTTCTCAAACTCCAATAGGTATTATTTGTCCCACGATTTATGGACAAGAACACAGGCTTTGGTGGCAGATGAACTGAGCATGAGTCCCAAGTCCTGTCCTCATCTAAACTTGAACAAGTCAGGAAGTATTTTTGAGCTTCCGCTTCCGACAATGGAATGAGCCTAACAGTATTTATCTCCTACGTTGTTGTGAGAAGTAAACCACAGAACACATGTTAGGTCCTCAGCTCAGTGCCTGGCATGTAGGAAGTACTTATAAATCCGAACAATATTAATTATAGCCTCATGCTTTGGGGTCCAGAATAGGGTGTAAGCTCCTGGAGGGAAGGGACCGGACCGGTGGGTACCAGCTTTCACAACATCCAGCAAGTGGAGATGTCCTTATTTTCTCTGATAACAGACATTTACAGCCTACCTTTCAGAGACAGATAATGTGACTGCCTTTCAGAGGAGTTGCTGAGAACAGCAGCATCTTTGGGTTCATTTGAAGGGTAAGAATGAGTTGTGGGGGTGACACAGTGGGCAAAATCTAGAAATCTTGACATTTCCATGGCCAAGGAAATATCTCCCTGTTTCCACTGGGTGACAGGATTTGCCTTCGGCACCTCCTCATTTCCCCTCCAGGTCTCACATATGGAGTCCAGGGTCTCATTAGCTGGGGCAGGTTTTGGCCCCAACATGGTACCCAAGACAAGATCTTGCTGGCCTAGAGCCTTGAGGAGCATTCACTGGTGTCTCACGGACTCCTGGATTCTTGCGCATAGCTGTCTGGCTGCCTGGGTCCTGACCTAAGGCTCGCTTGCCTCCCGACTCCTGCTCTCTGCTGTAGCTGACATGGCAAGTCTTTCCCCTGCTTCTGTGCTGGAGGAGTCTTAATTTTGTTCCAGTTTGTGTTACCGAATAAATCAGGTCCCACTTCTCCCTGCTTACACAATCGATACTCACAAATGTTGGTAGAAAGAAAAGGTGCCTGTAATCAGAAAACCGGCAATCTGGGGAGATGCCAAAGAATCACCTCCAAATATTCTGCTCGGCCAAGAAAATTTTAAAGGGAAACAGAAGAGTAATCTCAGTTCATCGTTGAGATAGGGGGTCAGTTAATCATCAAGATGGGGGTCAGGGTCGTTGCCATCCCCCACTGTGTGCAGGCTTGTGTGCAGGCTTATCAACCCCCTGTGATCTTCTCTGGCTGTTATCTTGTTCATCCAGTTTGGTCTCACAGTTTGTTTGGGAGATTACTGAAGAGGAACCTATTCTTCATTTCTACTTCTTTGATCTACTGAAAGAACCGACAAGTTAGGCAAGGTATTGTGTGATTAAAAGATTTGAAAGGTATGCTTGGGCCTAGATGAGTAGAGCATGGGGGTGTCTGGTTTAAAAGTTAGTTACAGTATGGCTTTGCTAAAGTGACAGGAAACGGGGCTTCCTGCTGAGGGCAGTTTCCTGTAAAGAGCTGCTTACATTTGCACATCTTCCCCAAGTCACTTAGATGAATTCAGATTGGTCTAAGCCAATCATGGCAGTCCCGTTCGCCAAATTTGGCCAATGAGAATAGAGTTTCTGAGTAAGGTTTCTTAACTCTTAAAAAAAAAAAAAAAAGAAAGATAAAACAGATACCAAGAAGAAGTGGTCCCCTTTATTACTAGGATTCTCCAGAGAACAAATAGGATGTATGTACAGACAAAGAGAGAGACAGATTTATTATAAGTGCTTGGCTCTGCAATTATGGAGGCTGGTGAGTTCCAAAAGTGACATAGTAAGTCAGCAAGCTGGAGGCCCAGGAGAGCTTATGGCGTAGTTCTGGTCTGAAAGCCAGTGGGCCCAAGATTCTGGAGAAGCTAATGGTTCCATCTGAGTCCAAAGGCCGGAAAAAAGTTGATGTCCCAGTTTGAAGGCAGTCAAGCAGAAGGATTCTCTCTTACCTGGGGAGAAGGTCACTCTTTTTGCTCTATTCAGGCCTTCAACTAATTGGATGAGGCTCACCCACATTAGGGAGGGCAATCTGCCTTAGTCATTTAATCTCATCCCCAAACACCTTCACAGAAACACCCAGAATAATGCTTGACTGAATATCTGGGCAACTGGTGGCCCAGTCAAACTGACACATAAAATTAACCATCACATTCTCTTTCTGCCTTAGTGTATGTTATGGGTTGATCGTGTTCTGTTAAAAAGATATATTGAAGTCCTAACCTGTGGTGCTTCAGAAGGTGACCTTGTTTGGGAACGGTGTCATTGCAGATGTAAGAGGTTAAGATGAGGTCATACTGGAGTAGGGTGGGCCCTGATCCAATATGCCTGATGTCCTTATAAAAGGAGGGAAATATGGACACAGATACAGAGAGAACGCCATGTGACGATACAGGCAGAGACTAGAATTATGCAGCTGTGAGCCAAGGAACTCCAGGGATTTTGCAACACCAGAAGCTAAAGGCATGGAACAGAAAAAAAGAACCTTTCAAAAAGAACCAACCTTGCTGACACCTTATTTTCTGACTTCTGGCCTCTGGAACTGTGAGACAAAAAATTTCTGTTGTCTTAAACCACCCAGTTTGAGATACTTAGTTACAACAACCCTAGGGAACTAACACTGTGTGAAGGTGTGATGCCTGGGACTGCTGGACCATCTTGCTACTATGAGGGGGTCTAAGAATGACACACTGAGAATGACAGTGCAGAGTCAGAAAAACCTGGGTCTTTTGATAAATTTGTTGAGGTTCTGAAATAAACAGCTCAGAAAGACCCCCGCCTTTATACTTCTTATAATATGAGATAGTACATACCCTTATTTTTTCAACCATTTGGGATTGAGTTTTCTGATATTTGCTGACAAGTGCATCTGACTGATGAATGGATCCCATAGCTTCCCAATTCAGACAGATTCTTCCTTCTGTGTTTCTTGTCTTAGTGAATGGCATTACCATCCATCCAGATGCCCAAGTTTCACAAAGGAGAAACTTAGTCGTCATCTTTATTTATTTTTTAAATTTTATTTATGTTGGCTGCTTTGGGTCTTCATTGTTGCGCGTAGGCTTTCTCTAGTTGCAGCGAGCGGGGGCTACTCTTCATTGCAGTGCGCGGGCTTCTCATTGCGGTGGCTTCTCTTGTTGCAGAGCATGGGATCTAGGGGCGTGGGCTTCAGTAGTTGCAGCACATGGGCTCAGTAGTTGTGGCTTGCGGGCTCTAGAGCGTAGGCTCAGTAGTTGTGGCACAAGGGGTTTGTTGCTCTGCTGCATGTGGGATCTTCCTGGACCAGGGATCGAACCTGTGTCCCCTGCATTGGCAGACAGATTCTTAACCACTGAGTCACCAGGGAAGTCCCAGTAGTCATCTTTGATGCCTTCCTTTTTTTCATCTCCCCAGCTGGATCATTCATTAGGCCCTGACAATATTACCTCTTTATTGGCTTTCAGTCTGCCCAGGCATCAATACCTTGGTACTGTCCTCCCTTATATGTGTTACCACAACAGCTTAACTTGACTCTCTGTGTCAAATCCTGATCAACTTCAACCATCCTCCTCACCAGAGCCAGAGTGATATTCTATAATGTATAACTGTCCCAATCTCTGCTTGGCAGAAAGTTGTTCAGTTGTGCTTTAAGCCTGAAATGGATGGAAATTGACCAGACCCACATCCTCTGCACTCCATAGTTCCAGAGTCTCTCATCTCCTGGCAGATTTTAAGGGCAGATCATACCCTTTTGTCTCTCATCTTTTTCCATACTCCAAACCATCAGTAGATATCACTTCCTAATTTCATAAGTTTCATTCTGTTTTACTAATCCTAAATATAAACAGAATTGTTCAAAAGGAGACCATTCTATTTTTAAAGTACTTCGTGATATATGTATGAGCTTTTCATGGTGGAACTAAGGACATGGCCCTTTCTTGTTCTTTCAGAACCTGAACATACGTGTAAAAACAGGATCCATTTTTGAGCGATGTGAAACTGCAGTTTATTTGTAATTAACTGCCTTTAAGACAGTGTTCAAGCCCAAACTCCTTAGCACGGTGTTCATTTCCATTCATGATCTAGTTTCTGGTTGCTATTTTAGCTTCATCTTTTATCACTCATCCTGTGGTCAGACTTGAAGCTGTTGAAGTTATCACTCTCTTTCTTGCCTCAGGGTCTTTGCACATGCAGCTCCCTCAAGATGAAATGTGTTAACCAAAAATTCCAAGAATGGAGGGGAAAAAAGAGTTTCTTTGGGGTTTGTTAGGACTGCAGCCCAGGAAGCAGAAATCCAAGGAAGCATTTGAATTGTGTTCTGCTGAACTACAAAATGCGGGAAGCTTATAAAGGTACCCCCCTGGCGTCCGCCAAGATTACATAAATTGTTTGTCAAGAATTAGGGTTGGAGCTGGCAAGAAGTAAGGGTGCTTGTTAAGTCAGGATTAGTTGGGGTTCTAAATGATTATTGCATAGTTTTGAAGGGGGGTGCTTTGAAACTACAAGGTTGCAGCTAGCTGCTGCTAGCAGATACTGTTTTTGAAAACGGCTGATGGTATCCTTGAGTTTGATAACAGTTCAGAAAATTCAAGTTCTCAGTGATGCAGGAATATGTCTGAAACCACATCCACAATGGCCACCCGGCTCTATTTTGGATACCTGAACCATGGTTACTCCATTTTGATTTTTGAGTGATCTTAAGTATGTCATCAAATTCTACCCACTTCTCTTGGCCAACTCATTCTTCAAGCCTCAACTCAGACACTCCTTCCTCCTCCAGGAGACCTTTTCTGACATGCTGCTATTTTTCAGTTGGGTATTTTCAGGTTCTAGAAACAACGCTGGTGCTAAGAGGAACATGGCCTGGGAGGCTCCTTGCTATGGTGGCAAAAGCTCTGGAGAGAGTGTGAAGAACACTAAGTTCCCACCTTGTAGTCTGCCACTAAGGAAGCTGTGGGACCTCAGGGAAGTCCCTTCTCCTCTTGGGGGTGTCAGTCGCTCTGCATATTGAATAAGGGAGCAGGACTATATCAATGGCTTCGAAACTATGTCCTTCAGAGCCCAGGGACTCCAGAGACAGGGCCCAGGTAAGGAGCAAAAGGAGGGCAAGACAACCCCTGGATCCCATCTTCTTATTCCATTCAGGTCTTACTAATATCTGCATCATATATTGGGATTTCATCAGAGTTGGGGGAAAAAGAGGAATTATGATCTTAAAAGTGTTAGAAAACCATTGATCTTTCTAATTAAAGTCTTGTTCAGCGCAAAGATTCTGCGGTAACACAGGCAGATGAGGAGAGGGAGATTGGTGAGGAAACAAAGCTGATGATGGCAATGTCTGTGAGAGGAAGTGAGGCGAGCCTGGCAACCCAGCCAATCGCTTTGGTCCTGTCAAACCTGGTCTGGGTGGTCCAGAAGCAAGAGGCTTTGTGATGAGACTGGACATTAGGGGTTTGGAGTCAAAAGTCTGGGTCTTTGGGATTTCAAACCAGTGGCTCACACCCTTAATGCTCAGTAGAATCACCTAGGAGCTTTTAAGAAACACTGATGGCAGAAGCAGCTCCTCAGACAGTTGAATCAGTCTCTAGCAGTAGAGTGGAGGCATCTAGGTGATTCTGAAGCATCTCAAGCCTGGGAGAGGAAGTACTGTGATTGTCTTGCCCACCATCATATTCCTGGTGCCCAGCAAATATGATATGCAGGCAACAGCAAATATTTGTTGAATAAGTGAGTAAATGAGTTTAATATTAGCAACGGATAGCTTATATCTCCTTATTTGGGTTATTGCAACTTGCCGAGGTTTAGTTTTCTCAGATGTAAGATGAGAAAAGGCATTTCTACCTGAAGTGATGCTTTGAGAATTACAAACATGCCAAGTACTTTGCACAACACATGGTATATTGTAGTTGATTAATAAAATGGTAATACCATCATTAGTGGCAATTGGTATTGCTCAGATTTGGAGCAAAAAATACTGAGTTCCAGTTTGGCTGCATTGTATCGGTCAGGATAGGCTAAATTATGCTGTGGTGACAAACAACCTCTAAATCTCAGGGGTATAACACAGCAAGGGTTTATTTTTACCCATATGACTTGTCCATCACAGTGTGGCTGGGGGCTGTCAGAATCTCAGTCATAGGGAGCATTGCCAGTCACCATGAGGGTAAAGGGGAACCTTCTGGGCAAACACCTAGCCAAGGAGTGACCCAGTTCCCTTCCACTCACGACTTATTGGCCTACGTAGTCACAAGTTTCTATCAACCACAGGGGCCCAGAAAGTTCAATCATCCCAGGTGCCCAGAAGGCAGAGAATGGAAAGTTACATTGACGAGTGACAAGAATGATTAGGAGGGTTATTCCCAATGGTCCTGCATGACTCTGGACACACCCAACTCTGAACAATGACAGTGGGTGTCAATGACAGCTTGAGAAACAAGGAACCCTGGGCATCTGTTGTGTTTTGATACCCAACATTGAGTCCTCCTTCTTTTGGAATCAGCACTCAGACATAATTTTCAAACAACCTAAGGAGATCTAATTTACCTACCACAAATCTCACCAGTTTTAAACATACAATTCAAAGATTTTTAGTAAATTTATAGAGTTGTGGAACCCTCACCACAATCCAGCATTTCCATCACCTCATGCTTAGTTGAAATCAATCCCCACCCAGACACCCAGCCTCAAGAAAATATTAATCTGTTTTCTGTCTTACATCATGGCTTTTTCTGAACATTTGAAATTGTACAATATATAGTCTACTGTGTCTGGCTTCTTTCATTTCACATGATGTTTTTGAAGTTCATCCATGTTGTAGCATTATAGGGGGTTCAAAGGATTTCGGGGCTGATCAAGGAAAAAAATATGACCAGGAGGGGCAGTAACACACAACAAGCTTCACTGAGTGGTGCTTACGATTACATGAAAGGGGAAGTCCCTTTCAGGATGAGACCATCCAGATGCTTATGGGTCTGGGGCCACCATCTGGAAGGGGAGGGGAGCAAGCGAACTAAGAGAGAGCTGGATCATAAAGGGGGCTTGTGTGTCTAGGTGATGTCACTCAGCAGTGCATGGTAGTCTCTGGGTAGAGAGATGGACAGCAGCAGCTTGGGGTCTTTCTGACCCAGGGCATATCTTTTCAATTGCTAGCAGATATAGGGTGAGGTTTAGTGGAACATGCAAAGCAGGGAAGTTTAACTGGATAAAAATCTGCTTGTTTAGACTATATTTAGAATAATTGGATGTATAACAAATTGAGTTTCATCAGGATTTTTTGCTAATTGGTCTCAGTCTGCAGAAATAAACAACCTAGGGGCCAATACACAGAGGCCATATTTGGCTCATTTATACAACAAGCATGTATCAGTATTTCTTTTCTTTTTTTGCTGAATTATATTCCATTGTATAGATATACCACATTTTGTTTATCTATTCATCAGTTGATGAACATGTGATCGATTCCAATATTTGTCTATTATAAATAATACTGCTATGACCTTTCAAGAACAGGTCTCTTTGTTGAGATATGTTTTCATTTCTCTTGGGTAGATTCCTGGGAGTGGCGTAGCTAGGTCCTATGCTAACTTTATATTTACCTTTTTAAGAAACTGCCAAGCTGTTTTCCAAAGCAGCTGGATACATTTTACATTCCCACCAGTGACGTATGAGGGGTCTAATTTCCCCACATCCTTGCTAACTTTTGTTATTGTCTGTCTTTTGATTATAGCCATTCTAGTTGGTACAAAGTGGTGTCTCATTGTGGTTTCAATTCGCGTTCCCCAATGACTAATGATGTTGAGCATTTTTTCATGTGTTTATCAGTGATTGATATACCTTCCTTGGTGATATGTCTATTCAAATCTTGTGCCCGTTCTTAAATTGAATTGTTGTCTTCTTTATTTTGTTATTTATTCTGGATACAAGTCTTTTACCAGATATACAATTTGCAAATATTTTCTCTCAGTCCATGACTTATTTCTTCATTTTCTTAATAGTCTCTTTTGAAGGACAAAGATGTTAATTTTGATGAAATCCAATTTATCAAAAATTTTTTTCTTTTATGGATCATGCTTTTGGTGTTGAATCTAAGAACTCTTTGTCTAATCCAAGGTCACAAGGATTTTTTCCTATTTTTTCTTTCTAGAAGTTCTATAGTTTTAGCTCTTAAACTAAAGCTTAGTTATGATCCATTTTGCATTAATTTTTTATGTATGGTGTGAAGTAAGTATATTCATTTGTCATGTGGATATTCAATTCTCCCAGCACTGTTTGTTGAAAAGACTATTCTTTGCCCATTGAATTGTCTTGGCATCTTTGTTGAAAATCAATTGACCATAAATATTATGTCTTTATTTCTAGACTCAATTCTTTTTAATTTAAATATATGTATCTCCTTATGCCATTGTCACATTGTCTTGATTACTATAGCTTTATAGTAAGTTTTGAAGTGAAAGTTCTCCCGCATTTTTCTTCTTTTTCAAAATTGATTTTGCTATTCTGAGACTTTTGCCTTTTCATATATATTTTAGGATCAGCTTGTTAATTTCTGAAAAAAAAACCTTCTAGAATTTTAATAGAGATTATGTTGAATCTATAGATTATTATGGGGATAACTGACTTAATAACAATTTTGTCTTCCAATCCATGAACCTGGATTGTCTCTGAATATATTCAGATCTTTGTTAATTTCTCTCAGTAATTTTCAGTGCACAAGTCTTATACTTTATTGGTTAATTTATTATTAAATATTTTATCCTTTTGGATGCTATCGTGAATGAAATTGCTTTCTTAATTTCATTTTGTGGTTTGTTAGTTACTGTTATGTAGAAATACAATTGATTTTTGTATAATGATCTTCTACCCTGGACCTTGATGTACTCATATATTATTTCTAATAGTTTAAAAAGAAAATTGTATGGATTCCTTAGATTTTTCTCCATATGGGATTATGTAATCTGCAAATAGAGACAATTTTACTTCCACCTTTTAATCTGGATAGTTTTAATTAAAATTTTTTTGCATTGATCCACTAGCTAAAACCTCTAGCAAAATGGTAAATAGCAAGTGATGAGAGAGGACATACTTGCTTTGTTCCTGATCTTAAGGGGAAGGCATTAAGTCCTTCACTTTTAAGTAGGATATTTAGCTGTAAATTGAGGAATTTCCCTTCTATTCCTGGTTTGTCGAAAATTTTTAGTTGAATGAGTGTTGGATTTGGTTAAATGCTTTTTCTGCACCTATTGAGATAATCATGTAGCTTTATTCTCTTAATATGGTGCTTTACATTAATTAATGTTCAGATGTTAAACCAATCTTGCATTACTGAGATAAATCCTACATGGTCATGGTATATAATTCTTTTTTATATGTTTCTAGATTCATTTAGCTAATATTTTGTTGAGGATTTTTGCATCTATATTCCTGAGGATATTAGTCTGTAGTTTTATTTTCTTGTTATATCTCTGTCTGACTTTGGCATCAGGGTAATACTGGCTTCATAGAATGATTTGGGAAGTGTTTCCACTCCCCGTATTTTCTGGAAGGGTTTCTGAAGGAATGGTATTATTTATTATTTAAATACTTGATAGAATTCACTAATGAAGCCATCTGGGTCTGGAGTTTTTTTGCATGTTCAGGAGAAGATTTTTATTTACTGGTTCAATTTTTTTTTGTTGTTATAGGTCTTCATATTTTAAAAATTTCTTCTTGAGTCCATTTTGATTGTGTTTTTCTAGAAATTTGTCAATTTCATTTAAATTGTCTAGTTAGTTGCCGTAACATTGTTCATACTAATCCTTTATAATTCCTTTACAGTAGAATCCTCTCTTTCATTTCTGATTTTTGTCATTTCTGTCTTCTCTCTCTCCTTTTTTATTTTTGGTCAATGTAGCAAAAAGTTTGTCAATTTAAAAAAATATTTTCAAAGAACCAGATTTTGGTTCTATTGCTTTTTCAGTGTTATTTTATTTTCTATTTCATCCACTATAATTTTTATTATTTCCTTTCTCTGTTTGCTTTGGGTTTAATTTGTTCCTTTTTTTTGTTTTGTTTTTTTTGTTTCTTAAGGTAGAAGCTTAGGTTATTGATTTGAGATCTTTCTTCTTTTATAATATAAGCATTAAGACTATATATTTTCCTATTAGCACTGTTTTAGCTGCATCCCATAAATTTTTGATATGTTGTGTTTTCATTTTCATTCATCTAAAAATATTTTAAAATTTCCCTTGTAATTATTTTTCTTTGACTCATTGGTTATTTTGAAATGTGTTATTTAATTTCCAACTATTTATGGATTTCCGGATTTTATTTCTGTTGCTGGATTTTAATTTAATTCCTTGTTATTGAACTGCCGCCTACCTCCCCCAGCACCTTCAATGTGTCTTCTCACTGCCTTTCGGCTTTCACTGTTTCTAATAAGGAGTAAGCTGTTAACTTTATTGTTGTCTCTCTGTATGTGATGAGTCATTTTTCTCTTATTTCTTTCAAGCTTGCCTTTAGCTTTCAACAGATGAATTAGAGTTTTCATATTTTCTGGATATATGCCCAGGAGTGGGATTACTGGATCATATGGCAACTCTATTTTTAGATTTTTAAGGAGCCTCCATACTGTTTTCCGTAATGGCTGTACCATCTTACATTCCCACCAACAGTGTAGTAGGGTTCCCTTTTCTCCACACCCTCTCCAGCATTTATTGTTTGTAGACTTTTTGATGATGGCCATTCTGACCAGTATGAGGTGATGCCTCATTGTAGTTTTGATTTGCATTTCTCTAATAATTAATGATAATGAGCATCTTTTCATGTGCCTGTTGGCCATCTGTATGTCTTCTTTGGAGAAATGTCTATTTAGATCTTCTGCCCATTTTTTGATTGGGTTGTTTGTTTTTTTGATATTAAGCTGTTTGCATATTTTGAAAATTAAGCCATCGTTGGTTGCATCATTGGGAAATATTTTCTCCCAGTCTGTATGTTGTCTTTTCATTTTGTTTATGATTTCCTTTGCTGTGCAAAAGCTTATAGGTTTGATTAGGTCCCATTTTATTTTTGCTTTTATTTCTTTTGCCTTGGGAGACTGATCCAAGAGGATATTGCTATGATTTATGTCAGAGAATGTTTTGCCTTTGTTCTCTTCTAGGAGTTATATGATGTCATGTCTTATATTTAAGTCTTTAAGCCATTTTGATTTTATTTTTGTGTATGGTGTGAGGGACTGTTCTAACTTCATTGATTTATATGCGGCTGTCCAACTTTCCCGACACCACTTGCTGAAGAGACTCTCTTTTCTCCATTGTATATTCTTGCCTCCCTTGTTGAAGATTAATTGACTGTAGGTGTGTGTATATGATGTAGTTAGATGTAGGTCTATTTGTATTTATATTAGTTGGAGTTCATAGAACTTCTTGAATCTGTAGATTTATGTTTCTTATCAAATTTGGGGATTTTTTTGGGCCATTATTTCTTCTAATATTTTTATGGCATTTCTCTCACTTCTCTCCTTCTGAAATTCCCATTATATGCATGTTGACGTGCTCAATGGAGTCTTACCACTGTTTGAGGCTCTGTTCAATTTTCTTCTTCTTCTTTTGTTCTTCAGATTTTATAATTTTTGTTGATTTATATTCAAGCTCCATTTCACTTACTTTACTTTTCAACTGTAAATTTTCCATTTGGTTCTTTTTAAAACATAATTTCTACCTGTTTGTTGATATTCTCTGTTTGATGAGTCATTGTCACCATACTTTCCCTTAATTTTTAAATGTAATTTCTTTTAGTTTTGAACATATTTTTACTAGCTGCTTTGAAGTTTTTTCTCTGCTAAGTCCACCGTCTTATAGGACTTCTCAGAGACAGTTTCTATTGACTGCTTTTTCCCCTGAGCTTTTTCCACTTTCCTGTTTCTTCAAATGTCTTATAATCTTTTATTGGAAACTAGACATTTTAGATAATATATTGTAGCAACTCTGGATTCTCATTCCCTCTCTGGGAGTTGTTGTTATCATTGTTTTTTTTGTTTGTTTATTGACTTGCTTGGACTTATTTGGTAGAGTCTCTCTTTACTTCAGTGTGTGACAGCTGATGTCTTTACTAAGTTTTCTTTTTTGTTCTTGTTTGTCTGTCTAAGCTTGCCTTCCGACAATTCACCCTTAGTTCAGTACAGGTTACTAATTGATCAGAGGTTGTGCTCAAGCACATTGAGCCAGTAAGCCTTCCACCCTTTGCTGATATATCTCTATATGGATTTGGAAACACATTTAAAGTTCAGGCAGTTTATAAATTTCCTTCGCTTTTACTTTATTCTGACCTTGTTTGTGTCTTCTATGCATGTACACAAAACTTCACATTTTTTCAGGGATATGTATTTAGCTATGTAGATAGCTAGTTTTCTCCAGCCTCTCCTGAATATGCACTTAGCCTGGAGCATGATTACAGCCTTTGAGACCTCTAGGGATAATCTGGGCTTATTGAGGCCCACTATGCCTGTCTAGTTCCCTTGATGTCCTCATCAAATTTCTGGCTATGTTCTAGTCTCCTACCAATGTCCCAACCAATACCCCAACCAATATCACAACCTCAGACTAACAGTGACATTGACCTTCCCCCAATTTTTGCTAATAAAATCAGTACTGTTTCTCATGATGTCTGAAGGCATGGGATTTCTTCCATGTTCCCCCCAAATCATATCAACCTGCTCTGGAAAAAGTGCAGTTGGTTTTCAGAGCTTGCCCTTCCCTGGTAGACCTATTATACTGATGGAACTGAAGGGATGATAGGAACAGTCGAAAGCTAAAACAAACATCATAGAGTCCAGTTGTCCTTAGCCAAGTTTCAGTAGGTTTACTTGAATAAACACTTCTCAATCTTTTGGTATGCCTTTGGTCAGTTTCCAGTGTCTCAAAGTTGTTTTTGACAATTCTGTCCAGTTTTACAGTTGTTTGGCGGGGGGAGAGGGAAGACTTTGTTAAGTTTTTCTCCCTGTCATTCTGGTAATCCCAAATTTTCAATATAATTTTATGTCATCATGTCTCTATTGTGTGCTGCTTTGCTGAGACTGTTAACCAGAGGCCCCGCCCTTCTCTAGCCAGGAGATACACCTAAGACACAAGCTGAGTCATCACATTCTTTGGACTCAAATTTTAAATCTTGATAGGAATGATACAAAGATAGAAAATAAAAAGTTGTGCTTCATTAGCACACACTCTGACAAGATTCTCAATTATCTCCTGCTACCTACATGTCTGGCCTTTCATCAGTTGTGGAAGGACCCCTATGTTCAACCAAAAAATACCTTTCCTGCTCACGTGAGCCAGACCCTGTTTCTGCTGCTTGCAAACAGAGAACCTGACTGATACAGCTTTTCAAAGGATGTGCAGAAGGGAATCTTTTAAAGACTTCAGATAAAAGGCCAATTATTCACTTGGCAGTTTTCAGGATTGCTACAACACACATGTGCCTGTGGAGCTCCTGAGGCAGTGGTGTGCTGTGTGTCTGATGAGATCCCACTGGAGGGGCCAAGTCTGCACCTGTCACCAGTCACAAAGAGGATCCAATTTTTATCCATTTCATCTGGAGAACCATCTGGGCTGGGAATAGCAGTAATAATAACAAATCATTGTCACCAGATTTCCTCATAGATAGCACTTCATTTTTGTTGCTCTTGTTAAAAATCATGTGTTCAAGTCTGCTGGTGAATAAGCAGCCAGCAGTTGTTACAAAGGCTGTCCTGAGCTGTCACGAGACTGAATTGGGACAGAGCCTAGGAACATGGCAAAGAGAGACTTGGCTGCTGGTAGTCTTTTCTGGAGGGGCAGGAGGTTGGGAGGAAAGCCCCAGAGGCTATGGTAGAAGGAAGTCCTACTGAAATCCATGCAAGGGAACGTTGGGTAGCAATGGCTTACTTATCAACATCATGTATGACAATCTAGGGTTTTGTTTCATGAGGGCCAGCAGCAGGATGTGAATGCTTAAGTAAGCAATCTGTGATATTAAGTAGCATTAATAGAGGTATATCATCTTAAACAAGGGAGATGACAATTCTTCTTTATTCCATGCTTCTCAGAACACTCAAAGTTACGTCTTATTTTGGCATCATATATTTTGCATGCTATAGACTAACAAGAACACATTCAGAGGAGAACAATCAAGATGGCAAACTGACCATGTGATGAACAATGGGAGGATCAGAGGGCATTTCGTTTATGGAGGAGGAATTAAGAGGGTGGAATAGAGAAGGGGAGGTATGATAGCTATTTTTAGAGAACTGAAAGGCTGACAGGTGGAGGAAGGATAACATTTGTTCTCTCTGTTGCCAGTGGCAGATTTAGGATCAATGGGCAGAAGTTACACATAGACACATTTTAATTCCATACCCCTCTAAGTGAAATACTTAAATATATTTTCCCACAGGTCACCTGGAAATGTGTTTGCACCTTATAATTCCAGCCAATGAATGTATCTTTGTAAAGACTAGAGCTGTTAATTTATAAGTACCTACACTGATAAATGACAGGTGGATGATGGCTATATGACTTGTGTATATATATACATCTAAGGTTTTGTTTACTTACTCTTTAAAAAAATCAAGGTTAGCAATTGTACTACAGGTTATGTAACCTGTAATAGCAAATATATGCTTTCTATTTTAACTCAACTCACTGTACACACCCTATTTATAAAAGAACTATGTGTATTTTAGGCATTTGTTTGTTGAAAGATGTTTAAGAGTTTTAAAGGAATTTGCAGAACCATGTGTAAGAGCTCAGAGAAATGGAAGACGATACACTAATAAAACCTTAAAGAAGAGATCAAGTAGCTGACAAGTGACAGACTAACAGTGAGGAAAGAGTGGGAATTAGAAGAAGAGCAAACAATTCTACAACTGTCAGCTAGAAGGAGCAGAGGAGAATAATCCATCAGCTGTAATCAAGGTGGATGGGCTCAGCATAGAACATGTTAAAACTGTCTGCACGGCACCAACCTTAGACTGTGGTACCCTACCGTATAAACCATTAAAATGATCATCCATGCACCACAGGAGTAAGACTCAGAACCACAGCTGGCTCATCCAGCACTTCTGGGTGAATTAGTAAAAGGACCCCTACTGGGCACATGCAGCCCTGTAGGTGAATGAATCACTTGCAGTGAAACTTGGCCGGGCTTTACCTTTCTTATGCCCCTTCTTCTGAGCATCTATATGGAGGGAATAGATGTCTCCAGACCTGGATGGTCTTGACATGATCTATTCCTGTGTTCTGAAACCCATTTATATCTCTGGACTCTGTTAGGATGGGGTCAGAAGAATGAGGTTATTCACTGCGTTTGGAATTGAGTGAGATACGTCATACAACATACAACTGGTAAGGAAGAATTTTTAGAATTATCCAAATCTGAAATGTAAAGTTTTAAGAGAAAGTGGGTTCCCCATAATTAGAGGGGTTCAAGCAAAGGTTTGGTTACAGGAAGTAAGAAAACAGTTTGTTACTACAACCAAGATCTAAAGTTTGAATGTAACTAGGAGCAGAGTGGTAAGACTGTGTCGGTGGTTTCAAAATGTTAAGGTATATCAGAACCTCCTGGAGGTTACAAGCATATATTGCCTCCAAGTTTCTGATTCAGTAGATGTTCTAATAGGCTCTCAGGTGAGGTTGATGATGATGCTTCAGGGACCACACTTTGAGACTGGCCTAGACACTCATTCAGAAATTTTAATGTGGGTTTGAATCACTTGGAGATCTTGTGAAAATGTAGTTTCTGATTCATCAGGTTTGGGGAGGATTTTCTGGACAAGCTTCCAGGTGCTGGTCCAGGAGGCAGGCTTTGAGTATCAAGTGCCCAGCACTAGTTCCATGGCAGATGCTGAGTCTAAAGTCATGTAACAATTTATCTCGGCTGTAGAGACTAGAAGACTGTTGGGCAGGAAGCCAGGTGGCTCATTCATTCATTTCACAGATATGAGTGTCTACTGAGAGTCAGCTGCTGGTAAAGGTGCTGAGGACATAGCAGTGAAGAAGCACAGACCTTGCTTTCATGGAGCTCCCGTTCCAGAGAAGCCAAGTCATGTTTAACAGCTCACTCTCCAATCTCTCAGAGACCTCTTTTTTTTGGCTTCAGTATTTTATATCACAGCTTATCCTGAGGAAGGAGAAGAAATACAAAGCACTGCAGAAAAGTAGAATAACTTAAAATACTTTTTTCTTCCCACTTAAAGAAGTATAAAATTTCTTGACTTATAAATAAAATTTTCAGAAAAGATGTTCATATATTTACATAGGCATACTTACTTTTACTTTTCCCCCCAAATTTCTAAACAAAATATACATCAAGATGAATCTTAATATCACTGTCATGTGGTGAAACAGACATGGTTAAAACATAGACATTGACTTTCAAATTGGGATGGTCCAAAAATGCGGATCAGGAGAGTGTTTGGAGGAAGTAGACCATTTTGAAGGGAGCAAATGGGAATTTTCCACTGCCCTCTTCCTTCCCTCCAGGAAGTCTGGGTGAATGGGAAGGAATCAATAGAGTGGCAGTTCAGGTGAAGCAGTGAAGCGTAGTGGCCAAAAGAATGGGTTCAAATTCTGTCTGTATCACTTACAAATCATGTGATCTGGGTAAGTTACTTAATGACTCTGATCCCTACTCCTTACCTGAAAAAGAGGAATAAAGTCTACCTTGCAAGGTAGTTGAGGGAAAGAGTGAAATAACATACATATGCCTCACAGTAAACTCTCAATGAATGGTGGCAGGATAGAGGTAGACTAGAAAGTCACTATAGTTCAGTGCTATTTTTGAGAGACATGTAAGCAATGCAGAGGGCTAGATATAGCCCTTCTTCTTGGTCACCTTTCTAGAAGGAGGCTCAGAATACAATAGAAGAATTTTGTTGGGATAAAAAGGAAAACATCAACCAGATAATAAAGAACTGAGTTAGACTGAGCTGAGGGAGATCTATGGCTACAACTAGTATGGATTCCTTTCTAGGATTAGGGTATTGGAATTTTACAATAGACACAGAGAACAGCTTTTGAATTTGTGATGCTTTTAAATATACCTAAAATTACAATACCCAAAGCTGTGAAGTTGCAATAAAACTGCTATACCCATAAGTTTTTGGTGGAAAATTGGTACTATCTTTTAGGAAAGTAATTTGGCAGTGTGAATTAGACATTATGAAAATGTTCATATGCTTTCACTTGGTTACTTTTCTTTTGGAAATTTATTCTAAAGAAATAATCCAAAAGAGGGAAAATAAGGAAGGTGATTATTTTTATTACCCATATTTGAGAAGAAAAAATAGGAGGCAGCTGTAGTAATTTAAAATTTTTTTTTTAATTTTTACTGAAATATAATTACATATAAGATTGTATAAGTTTAAGGTGTACAATGTGTTGATTTGATATACATATATTGCAATATGATTACCACTGTAGCCTTAACTAACACATCCATCATGTTATATAATTATTATTTCTTTTTTGTGGGGAGAACATTTAAGATCTACTCTCTTAGCAACTTTCAATTATGTAATACAGTATTGTTAACTATAATCACACTGCTGTGCTTAGATCCCTAGAACTCATCTTCTAACTGCAAGTTTGTACCTTTTGACCAACATCTCCTCTATTTCCCCCACCCCATTCTCTTCTCCGTTTCTAGGAGTTTGGATTTTTTAGATTCCACATATAAGTGAGATCATACAACATTTGCATTTATCTGTCTGACTTATCTCACTTAGTGTAACGCTTTCAAGGTCCATCCATGTTGTCAAAAATGGCAGGATTTCCTTCTTTCTCATGGCTGAATAATATTCTATTGTGTGTATATATAGATATATACCACTTTATAGATATCCATCCTTCTTCCACTCATCTGTTGATGAACACTTAGGTTGCTTCCATATCTTGGCTATTGTGAATAAAATGCTGCAATAAACACAGAATGCAGTTATCTTTTTGATATCTTATTTTCATTTCCTTTGGATATATACTCAGAAGTGGATTGCTGGATTATATGGTAGTTCTATTTTTTGAGGACCCTTCATACTGTTTTCCAAAGTGCTGAACCAATTTACATTCCCACCAACAGTGCACAAGGGTTCCTCCTTATTTATTTATTTTTTTTTAGTTTGATGTAATCCCACTTGTTTTTTGCTTTTGTTGCTTCTGCTTTTTGCGTCATGTCCAAAAAACCATTGCCAAGACTAATGTCAAGGAGCTTTTTCTCTGTTTTCTTCTAGGAATTATATGGTTTCAGGTCTTATGTTTAAGTCTTTAATCCATTTTGAGGTAATTTTTGTGAGTGGTTTAAGACAGGGGTCCAATTTCATTTTTTCTGTATGTAGTTATCCAGTTTTCCCACCATTATTTATTGAAGAGACTATCCTTTCCCCACTGAGTATTCTTGACTTCCTGTCAAGTGTTAGTTGACCATATATGTGAGGGGCTATTTCTGGGCTTGCTATTTTGTTCATTTGGTCTGTGTGTCTATTTTTATGCCAGTACCATAAAAATTTTAAGATTTCCATACAAATTTTAAGATTTTAGTTTTTATTATGTGAAAAATGCCATTGGAATTTTGATAGAGATTGCATTGAATCTATAGGTGGCTTTGGGCAGTCCTTCCTTTTCTATAATAAACAGTCTTTGTTTGCATCTGGATAGCTTTCTCATTCTGCTTCTTTCCCACAGAAGGTTGGAGATCCAAAGGCCTTTTTTCAATTTGTGCTGCTTCTGTCTTTCAGTTCAAGATGGTATTGCTTCTGCCAATATAATTCTCTTGAAAGTCTTGTGGGTCTTTATGAATCTTATTAGAGTTTCCTTCATTAGGCAAAAAACACGAAGGGTCTTTGAGGCAGACCCTTCTCTATCTTGGACTCCCAGTAAGACTGCTAAGGGCAATATCCTTAAGAGTCTAGAAGCTCTATTATTTAAGAGGTATGGTCTACAAAGCATAGCCTTAAGATCCTTAGACATTTTTAATATGGTTGATGATGTCCATGAGATACCATTTGGATCTTTCTGAAATCTTTAAAAGAATGTTTTTAAGTCACCTTTTCTGGATTCATTTTTACCCTATGACTACAATTTCCTGAAAATCTTTTTCCTGGGGCTCTTTTTTTACTTTAAGAACCCTTTGCTGGCTAAAAATATTCTCTTGGGCTATTTGTATTTCCTCCAAATTCCACTTGAAAACTGAATAGTTGGTTTATCAGTTTATCTGTTTATATCTCTCTGCCCTCATTTTATTAAAGGCAGCTCAAAGAAGCCATGTGGCATCTTAAACACTCTGCCTAGAAGTTTTCTTAGCTGGAGCATAGAGTTCATTGAGTGTACTTTCTACTTTCCGCATCACTGCAGGTGATGGTTTTGCTGAACTTTCCACCACTACATTACAACCATCTCCTTTCCTTCAGCTTCTTGTAACATTTTCCTCACATTCCTTTAAGCCCTCACTGACATACGTCTCAGGCCCTTCCAGCCCTCACCCCTTGCCCAGTGTCAAAGTCAATGCCACATGTTTTAGGTTTTTGTTAGAGCAGCCGCTCATTTCCAGGTACCAAAATTCATTTTTGTTACTATTGTTGTGTAGAAAACTGCCTCAAAACTTAGGGGTTTAAACCAACAGTTTTATTTTGCTCGTGATTTTGTGCATCAGAAATTTGAAAAGGGCTTAGCTGAGCAGTTCTCACTTGAGGTTATTCATGCAGTTGCAATAAGATGTCAGCTGGGGCTACAAACATCTGATGACTTAACTGGGCTGGATTTCCAAGACGGCTCACTCATACGGTTAAGAGTTGATGCTGGCTGTCAGCTGCAAGCTCAGCTGGGCTGTCGATCAGAGTGTCTACATGTGGGATCTCCAGCATGGCAGTCTCAGGATACTTGGCCTTCTTACATGGTGCCAGTTTCCCCTAGAGCTAACATTCCAAAGGAACCAGGCAAAAGACTTTTCTGAACCAGTTTTGCAAGTTATGCAGCATTACTTCTACTGCATTCTATTGGCTACAAGGAGGTCACAAGTCATCCCAGATTAGAGGGGAGGAGACATAGAAACTACCTCTTAAAGAGAGGAGTGGCAAATAATTTGCAGATATGTTTGAAAACTGTCAGACAACATATTAAATTCTCTAGGATTAAGTACAAAAGACAGAATCTAGAATTGCATGTATACTGTCATTGGAGCAATACACAAGGAACGGGGATATGGAAAACATCAGAAAGAAATGAAGAAATTATTGTAACTGTTTTCTTAGAGTTTACAATTAGTGTAGCTGTGAGAATCACTTTAAGCTGGGTCTGGGGATGAGATGGAGCATTGAGAAGATGACTGGTTGGACATGAGGCAGCCCTGGACTGAGCAGTGGTCTGCAGGCTTTTATATGACACTATCTAATTTAGGGCCATGCAGAAGCCCACAGGTGTTACTTTTTTTTTTTCTTTTTCTGGCTGCACTGCATGGCTTGTGGGATTTTAGTTCCCTGACCAGGGATCGAACCCAGGCCCTCAGCAATGAGAGCACAGAGTTGTAACCACTGGACCATCAGGGAATTCCCAGTGTTAACTAATTTTTTTTTTTTTTTTTTTTTTTTTGCGGTACGCGGGCCTCTCACTGTTGTGGCCTCTCCCGTTGCGGAGAACAGGCTCCGGACGTGCAGGCTCAGCGGCCATGGCTCACGGGCCCAGCCGCTTCAGGGCATGTGGGATCTTCCCGGACCGGGGCACGAACCCGTGTCCCCTGCATCGGCAGGCGGACTCTCAACCACTGCACCACCAGGGAAGCCCGAGTGTTAACTTCTTAGTTGCAGGCTCAATAAGTCTCTCTTGAGAGAAATTTCATATGGCAGCAGATGTGCTGGGCTGATTGCTGTCAAGGTAACCTATTCACAAACTTGGAGGATTAAGATGTGGACATCTTTGGTCGGGGAGGGGGCATTGTTCTGTCTATTACAGGCAGCGAAAGCATTCGATTGTGTCAGAAAGTAAAGAAGTGATCAATAAATAATGGGGACATGTCAAAAGGACACCAGGAATCAGCTTGATGGACCTTGTATTAGTCTGCTCTGGCCGCCATAATAAAGTACCCAGACTGGGTGGCTTAAACAACAGAAATTTAGCTTCTCACAGTTCTGGAGGCTAGAAGTCTAAGAGCAAGGTGTTAACAGGTTGAGTTACTCCTGAGGCCTCTCTTCCTGGCTTGCAGATTGCTGTCTCTTTTCTGTGTCCTCACATGGCCTTTCCTTTGTGTGTGCGCTGAGAGGGAGAGAGAGAGAGATCTCTGGTGTCTCCCCCTCTTCTTATAAGGACATTAATCCTATCAGATTAGGTCACCCTGATGACCTCATTTAACCTTAATTACCTCTTTAAAGGCCTTGTTTCCAAATACAGTCTCATTGCAGGTTAGGGCTTCAACACAGGAATTTTGAGAGTATATAATTCAGTCCGTAAGAGTTCTTCCACTTGTATCATGATCCAGGTTCTAATGTGTGAGCAAAAGCAGATCAAGGAAGCTCTCTGGATGCCACAGTGGGGATGGGACGGGGAGGGGGGAGATGGGTGTGGTGTAGTATATACAGCTGTAACACATGGGTGGCTTTTGACTCCACATTACTTGGGTGACTGAATGTAAGCACATTCTGTTTGGACAGGTTTATACCATTTGTCAGTGGCATCACTTGATCTATTTCTCCTTTTAGTTCTCTCACAGAGGAAACAGAGTTTGATGGTAATGGAATGTATGAACCTACTTTGGGAGGCATTGCTGGGTAGCTGGTAGCAGGGAGGCAAACAGAGGGCCTGGGTCGGTGTCTCTTTACCAAGGACTATGAAAATATTACAATGTTTTAACAACCGGAGCAGCTGAGTATGGATGCACACCAGTCCTGCCTACACATACCTACACACAACACAGGTGCTCTCACCCCGACGCCATTTCCTGATAGGGTACAGATAGAAGAATGAGGCTCTAGGGCTTCCCTGGTGGCCCAGTGATTAAGAATCCACCTGCCAATGCAGGGGACACAGGTTCGAGCCCTGGTCCGGGAAGATCCCACATGCCGCAGAGCAACTAAGCCCGTGCGCCACAACTGCTGAGCCTGCGCTCTAGAGCCTGCGAACCACAACTACTGAAGCCCATGTGCCTAGAGCCCGTGCTCCACAACAAGAGAAGCCACCGCAATGAGAGACCCACGCACTGCAACAAAGAGTAGCTCCCGCTTGATGCAACTAAAGAAAGCCCGCGTGTAGCAACAAAGATCCAACACAGCCAAAAAGAAAGAAGGAAAGAAAGAAGAAAGACTGAGGCTCCGAGTCCCTCAAACTTTAGCTAAGAAAGGGATAGGAGATCAACTCTGCTTCAGTTTAGGCCACCTTCCCTGCTCAGGCAAGTCCATCCATATACTCTTCCACATAGGCAAGGAAGCTACGTGGGAGGGACCCGGGGCTAGTGCTCCTTCCCTGCCGAGTCTCTAAAGCTGGGCAGGTCCACATACCCTGATTCCCATTTTAGGCCTGTGCTCTGCCTTGCCTAAAATTAAAAGGTTAACATTTTTAACTTTAGCTCTTCTGCTTCTGGGCCTATATGAATGCTGGTTTGAACCCATATTTGGTCATGGAAATAATTTCATTTTGCCAGCTACGAATCAACCAGCGGCATGTGGGATTTTCTCGGACCAGGGCTCGAACCCATGTCCCCTGAATTGGCAGGTGGATTCTTAACCACTGCGTCACCAGGGAAACCCCAGAGCCTCACTCTTCTATCTGCACCCTATGAGGAAATGGCGTTGGGGAGAAAGCACCTGTGCTGTGTGTAGGTATGTGTAGGCAGGACGGGTGTGCATCCGTACTCAGCTGCTCAAACAAACCCCATTCAAGGTCCTCACAAACTCAACCCATACCCTCCTACTCCAAATCAATGAGGCTGACTCAGTTTCCTGCTAACTCACAGCAGTCCCGGCTTTATCAGTCAACTGGTTCCACAGGTTAAAAGTGGCTCCCGGCAGAACCCACCATCTCTGGGAATCAGAGCGTTGCATATGGCCACTGGGAGATACTCGGTGTGGTCCTCAGACTCCCTGTGTTGTCCTCACGGTCTGGATCTTCTCACTGGGCTGAATATTTCCAGTTTGCACTCTGAAATGGGAGGGTGAACAAGAGTGGGAGGTACAAAGCCAGATGGAAGCTACTGGGCCAAAGGCCTCCGATTCCTCACTCAATTCAAAGTCTACTTGAAATCAAACACCTTGGGATATTCGGGCAACCTGATGGTCAGCTGCTTAGAAAAACTGGATTCTAAACTAAACTAAACTTCCAAACATGGGGAGTTACTACGGAAGAAAGTAAGTATTGCTGGTGACATAGAAAGGCTCTGAAGCCCTTTTAGATTTTCCCAATAAGCCACATATTCCTTTCTGCTGAGACCAATAGAACTCTCAACACTGATCTTTTTAATTCTGGGTTTTGATACTGGGGTTCTTTCAAGAGAGCAGAAGGAATCAGCTTTTCTTTTTTTGCGGTACGCGGGCCTCTCACTGTTGTGGCCTCTCCCATTGCGGAGCACAGGCTCCGGACACGCAGGTTCAGCGGCCATGGCTCACGGGCCCAGCTGCTCCGCGGCATGTGGGATATTCCTGGACAGGGGCACGAACCCGTGTCCCCTGCATCAATAGGCGGACTCTCAACCACTGCACCACTAGGGAAGCCCCAGATTTTCTTAAAGGAATATGTTCCTGACTTAAGATCAACGTTTTTATATCCACTCTAGTGAATCTCCTTCCACAATTAACACTCACTCCTGCTGGCAAAAAAAGTTGATTATCTTTTAACAAAAGCATCAATTAATCTTTTAATAAGGCATCAATAATTGGGGGAGCAGCTAAGAAATTTAAATCAAATCTGTTTGTAACCAAACCAGAGAAATATACTTTCAAATAACCACTGAACTCTTGTCTTTACACCCTAAAGATGAAATTTTTGAGTATCCCCTAACACCTGTTAAATTGTGATAGTTAATTTTATACGTCAACTTGGCTGGGCCACAGTGTCTAGATATGGGATCAAACATTCTTCTGAATGTTTCTGTGACAGTGTTTTTGGGTGACAGTAACATTTACACCAGTGGACATTGAGCAAAGCAGATAGCTCTTTATATTGTGGGTGGGCCTCATCCAGTCAGTTGAAGGCCTGAGTAGAACAGAAGACTCAACCTCCTCAAGCAAGAGGGAATTTAGCAGCAGATGGCCTTTAGACTTGAACTGCAGCATCTTCTCTTCTTTGGTCTCTAGTCTACGGGCCCATTCTGCAGATTTTGGACTTTCCATCTCCATAGTCCCATGAGTCAATTCCTTAGAATAAAACTCTTTCTATGTACATACACATCCCATTGGTTTTTCTCTGGAGAACTCTGACTAATACAAATGTGTTTCCCTATTTCTCTAATTTGATTCCCTGCTCATATTCTCTTCTCAATCTTGGCTGAACAGTGGACTCACCAAGGGAGTTTTAAAAAACACAAGTGCCTGTGTCCCCAACTGCAGAGCCTAATTTGATTTGTCTAGACTGTGGCCTGGACATTAAGATTTTAAAAGCTTCCCAGATGATTCTAAAGTGCAATGAGATGGTTGAGAAACACCATCTTCCAGTTCCTTGATCAAATAATCTAAGGAAGAGCTGGGCTGAAACTCTACAACTATCCTATTTCCTAATCCCCTGATTGGCTCTCTCTGCTGCAAATCTGACCCTTTTGGACTCCAGAGCAGGGTCACTATGTCCCAGGAATGGATTTTTTTCTCTTTCTCTTTTTATCTTTCTTGTGAGAGTGCTTGAGGTCACCAAGTATAAACCATGTTACTTTGTATTTACACAAATTCCAATCTTTAAGAAGAAAAACATGCTTTTCATTTCAAAGTTTTACATTAATTATTTGACTCTGGCAAGTGGCTAGTTAATTGGCATCTATTTTAGTCACAAATAGACTGGGATAAAGCAGACAATTTCTTTGCATAGAATTTTTCCTAACAGCCAAAACTGTCCAGTGAAGGAATAAATTGTCTTCTGAGAATTTTTTCCCATAGCGGTTCTTAAGAAGTCATGGAACCATGTCCTCTGCTATATTTGCACATGAGCAAATGACACGCATACAAGGTTATCCATTAAAGTCTGGATTGTGGAAGTAAAAGACTGGAAACAACCTAAGTGTCTACCATGAGGGACTGGTTAAAAAATTATAGTACACCCTAAAATGACCTGCTATGCAGTCATAAAAGGGAATGAGGCAGGTCTTCATGCTCTGATATGGAAGGATCCAGTTGTGTGCTGGAGGTCGCTTGGACCAATTCATGAGCGCAGATAATTAGCTTCTCTTCCTAACTCTGCAGTCAGTGACCTCACAAAGCTTGAAATTGACCATGGTGGCAGTTATACCATGGACATCTGCAAATGCTACCAATCAAGGAACTCCCTACCCCATGAGACCTAGTTGTTAAACATTTACTAGCACACCACTGAAAAGATCTCCAAAACCCATTGTCAAATGAATAAAGCAAAGTGTAACACAATATGCTTAGTATGCTAGCACAGTGTGAAAATAGGGGAAATCACATGTTTAATAACCTCTTATTCCTCAATATTTAAATTCTATTGTGTTACTGTATGACCCAGCAATTTTACTCCTAGGTATATACCCAAAAGAAATGAAAACATGTGTCTACATGGAAACTTGTACACGAATTACTATAGCAGCATTATTCATAATAACCAAATAGGTGAAAACAACCCAAATGTCATTCATCAACAAATAAATGGATAAATAAATTGTGGTATATACATACAACAGAATGTTATTCAGCCGTAAAAAGGAAAGAAGTAGTGATACACGCTACAACTTGGATGAACCTTGAATACATTATAAGTGAAAGAAGCTAGACAGAAAAGGTCATATATTGTATGATTCCTTTTATAGGAGATATCCAGAATAGGCAAATCCATAGAGATGGAAAGCAGATTAGTGGTTACGAATAGGGGGAGGGGGAAACAGGGAGTGATAGCATAATGGTTAATTTTGTTTTTTGTTGTTTCTGGGGGGATGAAAAAGTTTTAGAGAGAGGTGATGGTTTCACATTGTAACTACACTAAATGCCACTGAATTGTACACTTTAAAATTGCTATATGTGGATTTTACCTCAAGTTAAAAAAAAAAAACCTCTGGGAAGCTATACATAGAAACTGTATTGTATTAACTAGTTGTCTCTGGAAAGGAGAACTGTATACCTGGGAGACAGGGCATCAGGGTGCCTTTTCATTGTATGCCTTTTAAAAAATAATTTTATTGAATTATATAGTTGATTTATAATGTGTTAATTTCTGCTGTACAGCAAAGTGACTCAGTTATACATATATATATATACTCTTTTTCATATTCCTTTCCATTATGGTTTCTCATAGGATATTGAATATAGTTCCCTGTGCTATACAGTAGGACCTTGTTGTTTATGCATCTTATATAGAATAGTTTGCATCTACTAATCCCAAACCCCCATCCTTCCCTCCCCCACCCCCCTCCCCCTTGGCAACCACAAGTCTGTTCTATATGTCTGGGAGTCTGTTTCTGTTTCGTAAATATGTTCATTTGTGTCATGTATGCCTTTTTTGTACTTCAATATTTTGAACCATGTGGACAAAAGGGGATACGAAGGCCTAACAGACGTATGTGTCCCCTCTATAAAGCCCAAAATAAATAGATAAAGAACAAGTTAGTGGCAGATCATATTTAAAGTCTATAAACACAGATTCTAGCTCAGTCCTCCAAATGCTAGCTTTCTAGAGGCTTCCATTGGTTGGGCTAAATTTGCCATATTCCATCAGGTGGGAACATCTTTTCAGAGGGCAACAGGGCATCTGGATTGACTCTGCCTTGTGAACGGAAGATACAGCAGAACACCTGGGAGACTTGGTGGTAGAGTGAGTGAAGCAGTTTGGGGGAATGGCCATATGTCCTTAGGTTAGGCATGTGACCTCTCTGAGACTTGATTTTCTCTCTGTAAAATGGGGATGATCAGACCTACCTCTCAGGGTTGGTATGACAATGTTATAGAGTATTAAGGTAACATGAGGATGTTCCTGGTACTCTACAGGCACTCAGTGCTAATCTCCTTTCCCAGGAAGGGGCCAGTGCTGCAGGTTTCTGCATGCTCAGGAGACCCTACCTGATGACTCAGCATGAAGATTTGCTCTGCCTTCATTGTTCAACTAGTCCAGCTACAAGCTTGATCTTTCTCCAATATCTTTCTGAGCCCTCCATTTCTTCTATTTTTACAAATCAAGATTGCATCATTGAAGTGGAGAATGAATAAAAAAGTAAAGAATTAGACTCCTAAGAGCAACTAGAGCTGTGATTTATTGAGTGCTTACCTTGGGTCTTGTATTTTAAATGTATTGTTTCTAACTCTTACAACAGCCTTAGAAGCAATATATTTCAATCCTCATTTTAGAGAGCACAGACAGTTTAAGTAACTTGCTCACAATAACACAGCCCTAGTAAGAGAGCGGGGTTGGAACCCAGGACTGCCTGACCTTCTACTCTATCACACTCCATCATGCGACCCAACTTACAAATTTCTGAAGTCAAGGCTACTGCTCTGTGTGGCCTACAACAATCACAGAATCTAGATGAAAGTTGGAAGACTCCCCAAAGAGTATCAAGTCTAACCTCCCCGACAAAGAACCCTCGCTTCAACGTCCCTGATTCTTTGACGGGGAGCTCACCACCTCATGTGACAGCCCATTCCATTTTTAGGCAATTCTAATTACTAGGAAGACTCATAATGTGCTATTTGCCAGTAAGATGCACCTGCTATTTTCATTACAACTTCATACACCCTGATGAGGCCATCATTAAGACATCCTCAGCTGAAATCCTGACTCCATTACCTCCTGGACTTACAATAGTCCCCCAACACCATTGCCAAATAAAGTCCCCCCAGAACATCAGTGATGCAGACAAAGTCATGAAAGGGATGTTGATTGCTGCTTCAAATGAGTCTGGGATAGGTGATTATCTCTTCCTGAGAAAAGGTTTTTCTGGGTGGGATGTATTGTCACTCGGGACAGAGGTATAGCATATACTGCAAAAGTTTAAAAATAATCAACACAATTCCTCGGTTAATTAAAGCGCTGCAAAAAGCAATGAAAGCTGATTTTTGTGCTTCTCCTTCTTCCTGGTTTTCAGCTTCTTTGGCAGTTTTCTGTTGAGTTGAAGGACAGTCAGCTCTAAACAATGAAAAATGAGCTAATGTCGCTAGCTTCCTGCACCATGACATTACTGTAAGATCCAACCGCTAATAATGATGATTAAAAATGGATAATAATTAAGAAGGGGGTAACAAAGGTCTTCTGAGTGTGGGAGCTGTGCTCATCTGATTCTCCACAGGGGAAACAAAATATGTTTATGCGATTGTGCAAACTGCGGGAAACTAAAAGATGCCAGGGTCAGAAGAGTAACGTGGCTCCTCTGGGATTTCAGGTGGCAAATAGGATGGAGAATCTTAACTTTAATGAAGACAACAAAAATCACATAATTAACACACACTGTTAACACCTCATTAGTCTCCCGGGGCTTAAGTTGTGCTAAAAATAATCAACACATTTTACTTAAATAGGGTGCTCCTACAGGTGATTGTGATGGCTGCCTTGGCCATAGCAGAATGGAGCCATGGCTCTGCATGTTCTTCAAATGCTTTAAAGCAGGGCTTATCTTCATACCAAGGAAAGGATTATTAAAAACATATGTGGAGTTACAGAGTGGAAATGAGTGTGTTATGAAGAGCTTCTCTGAATCTGAGCCTGACTCCGAGGCTGACTCCAAAATCTTGCATAACCCTATTTCACAACCCAGGTCCCTTAAGTCAGGGTTGTCTCATAAACTAATCTGTTGGGGGGTATTGGTACTGGCTACAAGTCAAGCTGTAAAAACAGGCCAGTTTTGTTCAGGGCCTTCTCTTCCTTGAGACAGCCTAAGCATTAAAACTCCTAAGCATTAGATATTTGCCTCCACCTAATCTGGTTTGGCCCATGACTGCTATGACCAATGGAATTTGGGAGCAGTGACGTCACAGGATTCTGAGCCCAGGCATTAAGAAGGCCTGAACCTTTTGCCATGCCTTGAGCTCCCAAGTAAGAAGTTGGAGTACCCCAATCGGAAAACAAGGCCACAGGGAGAGGCCTTGGAGGATGAGTCATCACATGAAGGTCAGTCACATAGACGAGCACCTGAGGCTCAGATACCCAGCCTTGTTGCCCACTGACGGCAGTACAAGAGAGAAGCCAAGCGAGACCAGTAGAGGAACTGCCAGCAGCCAATGCCCAGCCAACCCACTATCAAAACCACCCACGAGACATGATAAAAGGGTTGCTAGGGTGCATGCTGCAGGGCAATAAATAACCCAAAGGCCTCCTCTCTGCCCCTCCCCTTGACAATGCCCCTGCTCACCCACTCTTGAGCACCTCTCTGTGCATTTCCAAGGTATCTTCCAACACATTTGGGAAAATCATCTATGTATGTTCACATGTGTTCACGGGAGCAGTTCTCTCTCCGTTTCTTGGCAAAATAATCAGTCACTGGAATTCTTGGAGATGAGACAGCAGACTTCGTCGTCAGCTAAGAGAGAAATGCTAAGTTGCTCTTGCTCTTGTTTTCCCACTGTGTAAAAATAAGAGCACTAATATACCCGCGTGGGATTAAATAGCAAAACCCTGGGCTTAACGGCCGGTGGCGCTGGTGGCAGAGAGGGGTGAGAGTCATTGGTTAATTATGCGGCCCTGGACGTCTCCCTAAGTTTTAGAGTCAGTGATAGCTCTCCAAGGGGACTTTTCAAGTAATCCTCAACTTGAAAGCTCTTCTGTTCCTGTCAAAAGTCAGGGCAGATAGCAAACCTGCTCCTACCCCCTCAGTGAAGATTGGAGCTTGCTCCAAACAGAGAGTGGCAGGGAGGCAGAAAACAGCTCTGATAGACAGAAAGCAAAACAAAGAATTTTGTGAGCGTATTGAAGGAACATTTACACAGACCTGTGCAGTAGCCTCATCACTAGCAAAGCTAAAGTTTCAGAAGCTTTTTTTTTTTTACTTCCTCACATCCCAACACGCTATTGTAGAGCCAGATGGCAAACAGAATAACATAAACACACAAACAGCAAAGCCAGATAAAAGAATATCCCTCTAAACTGAATCTAACAGTTGTAGAAGTATTGTTGACAAGACCCTGTACTTTGATTTTTAGAAAACTTATATTGAATAAATAAATGGATGGATAGATGGATCACCGGATGCCCATGATGGAAAGAGAGAGTGCAATGTGTCCACAAGCTCTTCTAGAGGGAAACGACCATATAACATTGTGAGACCCAGAGAAGGTCTGTGAATGGTGCAGAAGCAGGATGATGAGGAAGGAAGATCTGGGTGAAACATTTCCTTTAGTTGCACCTGGTTAAGGTTTACATCACTCCCCTCAGGTAAGGAGGAATACACAAGACTTTGTTGTTGTTTCTAGTCTGGGTCCTCTTTATTCATGCTTAAGTTAACTATAAGTAGTTAATTCCATGGAATGAGCTTGGTCCTTCTCATCTAATCTTCTTGCTGTCTTTGTAAAAATCTCAAATTAAAGAACCTCCTTAGTTTCTTAAAGAACTACAGATAAATATCTGAACTAGTGCTGCAGTCATTGTGAGCCACCTACCTAATAAACATTCTCTTCCTTCTTAATAAGGAAAATTCAGTTTTGTTAGGGTAGCAGTATGTTAGGCTAAGAACAGTTTGCCAGATTCCCATGAATCTAAGGATGCCCTGTGATACATTTCTCGCCATGAGACATAAATTGAAGGCAACTGGGAAATCTGCCAGTGCTGCCACTGCCCCCCTTCTCCTGAATCAGATGCACATCTGGAAGTATAAAAGCCAACTTGCAGCAATGAGGCTACAAGCATGAGGTCAGAAGTCTACGCACTGCTGATGAAGACAGAAAGGAAAGATGTGAACGCCCTGAGCCCGAAGTAATGTAAAGCCACCCTACCAGCTGTGAACTTTTTGTTCCATGTGACAAACATCTAAATGTTTAAGCAACTTTTTATCATATTTGCAGCCAAAAGCACTCTTGGCAGTTACTCTTGGGTT
The DNA here is from genome assembly GCF_949752795.1 of Hyperoodon ampullatus. Classification (NCBI taxonomy): domain Eukaryota; kingdom Metazoa; phylum Chordata; class Mammalia; order Artiodactyla; family Ziphiidae; genus Hyperoodon; species Hyperoodon ampullatus. Next base: position 176,599,903 of record NC_136914.1, read on the forward strand.
GATCCGATTGAAAATTACAGTCTGGGTTCTAGTGCCCAGAGTAGGTTAGGGAAGAAGCAGTCTTAATTGGACATTGCCTGAATAAAGGGCAATTCCTTACAGGGTATGGTACATTGTATTAGTTTGGGCTACAAATAAAAGAAACTCCTGACTTGCACTAACTTATATAACAAATCACAGAGTAGAAAATCCAGAGGTAAAAAAGACACAGGTGAAGAACCATCACAGCCTTAGGAGTCCAGATTATTCCATCTCTCTGCTTGGCTATCCTTGGGGAACCCCATGTGCTAGTTGAAGTAAATTAATCAGGAACTATCCTTGGTGACCCCATGAACCCTGTTGGGTAGAGTTAGATACTTGGACAAAATGTATGCCTATTAGAAAGGAAAAGCAGGGATTGATAATTATAGCAAACCAAAAGTGTCCACGACACACATGCTGGATAAATGCTTTTCAAAATGTGGAAAGTCCCAAAGTAAGAAATGATGATGATTCTACCAGCCTAGTGCCAGCATTAGTTTGAATACATTCTTCTGCTGCCACTTGGAAAAAAAGAGGGCTTGTTTTCTTGTCCATTCAGCTAACATTTATGGCTTCCAACTGAATGGTCTGATTCATTCATCCCATTTGACTGGTCTCATAACAGGAAGTAATTAAAATATCCCAAGGGATCAAACAGCCCACTTGTAAAATTGGAATATTTGAAAAAAACAAACAATTCCTTCCTTTTCTTCCTCCCAACTAAGCCACCTTCACTGGTGGTATCGAATAAACCCAAACTCTGTTTAAATGAAAAGAAAGAGATTACAAAGTCTGTTTAATAACAAGACATAGTCATGGATGCTTATTAGAAATAGTCTTTTTTCAGTGTGGAGCTAAGGTTCTTAAGAATTTTAAGAACTGGCACCTCACTGGGAATAGATGTGAAAACTGAGTGAAGGATCACATGATGTGTAGGCAGCTTCACAGGAGTTCATTTCTCCTCAGAACACCAATCTGCTTGTGTGTAATCCACCATGGTACTCAGTGTGGCATCCGTCGGGGAGAACAATTCCTAGTGCCGGGAACCACCTGCCAGACATACAGAATTTTGACAGAGCGGCATCTGTGTTTTCCTTTGGGAACTATGTCTTTCTCGTCCTCCCCATGTGGTTCTGGTGGTGCTGACCCAGCTCCTGGTAGGGGTGGGCCTATCACACAGTCGTGTATTCCATCCTCATCCAGGCAGCAGCTGGTTATTCTGCTAATGTTTACAAATGTCTTTGCTTTTCAAATGTATTGAAGTACAATTTACAAGCAATAAAATGCATGATCTTTGACAAACATAAACCCTCATGTAAGCATCCCATATCAATATATAGAACATCTTTATCACCCCACTTCCATCATCCCAGAAAGATTTCTTATGTCTCTTTGTAGCTAATTCTAACACACATCCATATCCAGTGCCCCTTAACTCCCATCCTAGGAAGCCATTGTTCTGATTTCTATGACAATAGATTAGTTAACCTGTTCTAGAACTTCATTTCAATAGAATCATACAATATGTACTATCGTGTGTCTGGCTTCTTTCACTCCGGGTACTATTGTTGACATCAATCCATGTTGTTATATGTACTAGCAGTTTATTCCTTCTTATTTCTGAATAGCGTCCAATTATGGAAATATAACACAGATGATCTATTCACCTGCTCATGGACATCTGTGACGTTTCCAGTGGAACAATTATGAATAAAGTTCTTATTCATAGTGTTGTATAAGTCTTTGTGTGGACATACATTCTCATTTCTCTTGAGTAAATATCTAGGAATGAAATTATTGGATCACATGTTAAGTGAATGTTTAACCCTATAAGAAACTTCTGAAGTCTCTTCCAAAGTGGTTCACCATTTTACACTCTCACCAATAATGTAGGAGAGTTCTAGCTACTCCACATCCTCATCAACATTTACATTATCAGTCTTTTTCTTTTTAGCCAAGCATATGGAGGTACAGTGACATTCAACTGTGGTTTTGTTTTGCATTTTCCTGATGACCAATGAAGATGCTTATTGGTCATTTGTACTGAAGCGCTGGTTAAATTCTTTGATCCCATTTTAAAAACTGGGTTAGCTTTCTTCTTCTTATTTCATTGTAAGCATCTCTAAATATTCTGGGTACAAGTCCTTTGACAGATATGTCAATATTAATATGTCAATACTAATAATATTTTCTCCTGGTCTGTGGTTTGCCTTTTCAGTTTTGTAAAGGTGTCATTTGAAGAGCAAAAATTTTTAATTGTGATGAAATGCTATTTCTCCATTTTTTAAATGATTTATGCTTTTTTGTTCTACTAAGCAAACTTTACCTACTTGAAGGTCACAAAGATTTATCTCCTATACTTTATTAATAGAGTTTTCTAATAGGTCTTGAAGTCAGGTAGTATAAGTCCTCTAATTTTTTTTCCCCAAAATTATTTTAGGTATTCTAGAGCCTCTGCTTTCCCGCATACATTGTAGAATCACCTCTTCAATTTCTACAAGAAAGTCTGCTGGGCTTATGACTAGAATTGCATTGAATCTGAGATAACTGACATCTTAGCAATACTGTATTTTATAACCCATGAATATGAAGTACTTGTATATTTAGATCTACTTTAATATCTCTCAGAAACATTTTGTATTTTTGTACATTTTAAGGGTTGAGGTATTAAAATCTTTTTCTAAATTTATTACTGAATATTTTATTCTCGATGCTATTATAAATAGTATTTATTTCATTTTCAATTGTTTATTGCCAGTATATAAAAATTCAATTAATTTTTTTACTGACTTTGTATTATGTGACCTTGTTAAATTCTTTTACTATTTACTTTTTTTAAATTGTCCTTGGGATTTTCTATGTAGACAATCACAATGTTTGTATAATGTTTACTTGCTTTCTCCTCAATATCCTTGCATTTTTTCTTGTCTTACTGCACTGGCAAGGACTTCCAGTACCTTACTGAATGGAGGTAGGAAGAGCAGGTATCCTTGCCTTGTTCCAAATCTTAAGTGGAAAGCAGTCAGTATTTCTCCATTATGTACGCTGTTACCTGTAGGTTTTTCATAGCTGTCTTTAATGAAATTGAGGAGGTTCCCCTCTATTCCTCAGTTGATAAGAGTTCTTATTATGAATGGGAGTTGGGTTTTGTCAAATACTTTTTCTTCCATTATCAAGATAATCATGTGATTCTTCTCCTTTATGCTGTTAATGTGGTGAATTACATAAGCAAATTTTCAAGTGTTAAACCAATCTTGCATTTCTGAGATAAATTCTACTCGGTCATCATATATTTTCCATATTATATATTTTCTGGATTTGTTTTACTAATATTTTGTTGAGGAATTTTTCTCTATGTTCATGAAGAACATTGGTCTGTTAGGATTTTGGTTTCTGGTTTATGCTAGTCTCATAAAATGAATTGAGAATTTTCTCTATTTTCTGAAAGAGATTATGTAAGTGTGGTATTACTTCTTTCTTAAATATTTGATATCCATTTGGTAGAATTCACCAGTGAACCCATGTGGGCCTATACTTTTCTTTGTGGAAAGGATTTTTACATTACAAAATAGATTTTTAAAAAATGTATAGGGCCATTTAAACTATTTTTCTTGTGTCAATTTTGTTAAGAAGTGTTTTTCAAGTTTATCTCAGTTATTGAATTTATAAACATAAATTTGTTCAGAATATTTGCTTACCCTGTTGATAGCTATAGGATATGAAGTGATATGCTCTATTTCATATCTTATATTGGTAATTAGGATTTCTCTCTTTTTTTAGTCTTACTAGAACTTCATCAATTTCATTAACCTTTCCAAAGTATCTTCTTTTGGCTTTTTAAACTTTCTGTAAAGTTTATCTTGCAATTTCATTGATTTCTGTTCTTTATTTTCTTTCCATCTTCTTACATTGCTGTGATTTTTCTAGCGTCTTAACATTTAAACCTTTCTATTTTTCTAATATAGTTATATATTTTCCTCTAATAAGTGCTTTGACTGCATTCCACAAATTTTGATCTGTTGTTTTCATTACAATTCACTTGGAAATATGTTCTAATTTCCCTTATGGTTTCTTCTTTGACTCATGGATTATTTAGTGTGCCTTACTTAATTTCCATATATTTGGGGATTTCCTAGATATCTCATTGCTATTGATTTGTATTTTTCTTTCATTGTAATCAGATAACATAGTCTATAAAGCTTTAACCTTTTTAAATATAATGAAACCAGGATAGACTAGGATATGATCTATCTTGGTGAATATTTCATGTAAACTTGAAAAGAACATTTATTCTGCAATCGTTGGGAAAATATAACTTTAGTCATGTTGGTTGGTACTGTTGTTCAGATAATCTATATGCCAACTGTTTTGTCTATTTCTTCTATCAATTAATAAGAGTATGTTAAAAAATGTCCAGCTATGATTATGTACTTATTTATTTTTCTCTTTAGTCAAGTTTTTGTTAATGTATTTTAATGCCTTGTTATTGGGCATATAAACATTTAGCATTATTGTCTTCCTAATAAATGTGCCTTTTATCATCATGAAATGTCCAGTTGCTGAGATTATCTACAGCCATCATCTTTGTCTTGCCATCTACTTTGTCTGATATTAATATAATCATGCTCGTCTTATGCTTACTGTTTGCATGGTAAATCTTTTTTCATCCTTTTACTGACAGTTTATCTGTATCTTGATATTTGATGTATATCTCTTACAGGCAGTAAATAACACTATTGAGCCATCATTTAAAAAACAAGAAATATCACATAGAAATGTGAATCTCTGGCCTCTCTTGAGATCTGGCAATAATAGGTAGCATTCCCATAGGCAACGTCTGGTTGGGCAGCTGCTGCCCCCTATGGATCCAGAATGTTCTCTTCAGTCCCCACTCTTCTCTAGTGTTTCCCAGACACTGGGGCTGAGTTGCCATGTTTTAATGGGCTGTTGCTGTCTTTCTCACAGAAAAGAAATATTTTTTCAGGCAAATATCTCCACTAGAATATGAAGACAAAATGTAGATAGGAAGGTTGTATGTTTAAAGACAAAAAGGAGACAACACGCACCTGGCCCACTTTATTCATGATGCAGCCTGTCTGGCTCCCACAGGTGTTGGAGTTTTCAATTCCTGTTGTAGTAAATACTCAAGTTCTGTTTGAGATGATATAACTTTGAGGATTAGAATTCAAAAAAGAGAGGATGGTTTCAGCCTAGACATAGGCATTTTCTTTTACAAATGGCTATTCTCTCCTAGTAATGCATTTTAAAAACAATGTCAAGTCTATATTAGTGTGTATATAATAAATATATGCTCACAAATAAGCAGATAACTTTATTCTGATCAATAATACCCAACCAGAACAATGCTCTGATTATTAAAACACGTCTCTATAAGTAAAATAAAGTAGTTGAGCCAATAGTTAGATCCCAGCTCTTCTGCCTTGGCTTTGAGGGAAATTGGCCAACGAGAGATAAACTCCTGCTTCTGATGTAAAAGTTTTGTGGAGAAAGACCAGTGTGAAAAGCTTCTGATGCTAAGATGGACAAAAGCTGGAGAAACATTCAAAAAGTTCCATGCTTTGGTCCCCAGCTGGGTCTGCCAACAGCTCCTATTACATCACCACCGTAAGGAGGATGTCCTAAGACCCAACCCTACTCCTTCTGTTCTCTCCAAGAAGGGCAAGATGGATCCTGCACAGCTGGGCCTGGGCCCAGAGAACTGTCAGGAGGTTGACTGCTTTATAAGATTGCTCCAAAATTCCGTGAAATGAAAGTCAAAGTATACTATTAGGGCCCTAACGCAGGACCATCTAATCTTCCAGATGCTGCTGCCCCTCTGGATTTATCTCTGGGTGGCCTTGGTGGGTGATGGTGGTTTGGAGGCTGTGATGGGAGTTGCTACCCACTCCATTTGAGACCGTCACTTAAGAAGGCCAGACCCTACTGGATTCATTTTCTAAGTGAGACACATGGCTGCTTCTCTGTTTTCCTCCCTGGGCTTCAAATCTGAGGCTTTTTGAATTCTGTCAGCATTTAGACTTCCTGATTCCTTTTCTAAAGTAGAGGCTGAGTCAGAGGACCTCTTCTGTACAGTTTCTTCCAGCATCAATTTTCTGTAATCCTAGGAGTAAAGAATGTTATATCACTTCTGCCCCTAGATTCTATTCTCTACATGTTGCAGGTTTGTGCATTTTGTACAAGCTCCCAGGGGGTTTTCTGTCCATCTTCTTTTGTTAGTCTGGTTGTTCTGAAGGTGTGGAGAAAAGGAACAGCGCCAGGCTGGCCATCTGAGTGTGGAGAGTTTTTCTTCCTCCTGGTGAGGTTTCAGGGTGTGTGTCTGAAGAGCTCAGCAGGGCAAAGGTGAAGAGATGGTCTATGAAGCCTCAGAACTGGTGAGGTAGAACGTCACCAATCTGAAGGCTCAGTGAACTGGGCTCAAGTTCTTCCTCTGCACCTAATAGGTGTGACACTGGACAAGTCAATTAAGCACCGTGGGTCTCAGTTTCGTTATTTGTAAAATATGGGAGTGACACTGGGGAGGATCTATGGTCCTTCATATATAGGTCTCTTCAAATGGATTATAAGCCACCTGAACTAAGGCTATGATTTCTACATCTTCACAGTCATGATGCCCAGTGCAGGATCTGGCACATAATTGTATCAGTTAGGCATGAATTTGGCTGCTAGTAACGGAAACCCACGAATAGTGGAACACATTGACATTATATTCTCCTATTACGAGAAAACTACACTGTACTGGTGTTGGTTAAGGTGCTCAGTGAGACACTTTCCCTCCCTTTAGCTTTTAATTTTTTAATTTATTTTTTCAGTGAAGTTTTTGAGGACCTAGGTTCTTTCCTTCTTTTCCCCTCCATCCTGTGCATGTGGCTTTTGTTCTCATTCTCACCAACTATAGTCCCAAGGGAGCTGCCACATTGCTAGGCATCAAAACCATGTTCAAGACAAGAGGAAGGAGAAAGAGGCAGCACCAACCATTTCTGTCTCTTTTGTAATGCAAGTAAGAGCCTTCCCCAGAGCCACATCAGGTTATGTCTCATTGGCTATATCTGGGTGACATGACCACCGCTAGCTGAAAGGGATTCTGGGAAAGCAAGTGCCTGGTTTTCCAGCTTCTATAGTGGGAGGCAGCAAGAAGAGGGGTCAATATGGCCATTGGGTTAACAAATATTTTAAAATAAATACGACTAGAAAGTAAGCTGAAAAATGCTTCTCTTTTCCCAAGTGGAATGTACCATGCAATTTTTTGAGGAAAGAAGCGCTTCATTGGATATACTTTTAAATTATTCATACTGCTATTTTGTTTTTATGTGGCAAAACAGGAATGACCTACGTGTTCCCTCACAGGTATGGGCAGGAAGTGGAACTAGAGGCAGGGTCAGAGTTCATGAAGAACTTAGCTTGGACGGATTTCACTTCGATGTTTTCCTGAGAGAATACTTTGCACACACTCACCTTCTGATCAGAAAGGCATTGCTTTCGTGTGCTACAATTGGTCTTCTCCTCACATGGCCAGCCAAGTGTAACTAGTTGAGAAGTTCCTGGTTCTGACTGGTTTCCATTACCTTGTGATTCACGCACATTTGAACAGAAGGGTGACACATTCACGGTGAAAAGGAAATTTCCCAGAATGTGGCATGGACACAGAATGCAGTCTCTCTTCTTCACTGAAGAGCAGTGCTATTAATACAACGAAAAGGTGCATGAAAATCATTTAACAAGTGCCCGGCATGCAAGAGGCACTAAATACATGTGAGATGGTATGATTTTATGACTGTTAATAAGAATGATGTTTCTTTTCTCCCTGCCCACCTTGCCAATAGCATCTGCTTTTTTCCATATTACCCTGACGTCTTTGGACAAAATGACAGGATCCAAGATTGAACTACACAGGTCCCTGGTCCCACTCCTACTCTCTGGGGGGCTTCTGAGAGAACCTCAGGCAGGCAAGACATGCTTGAAGTTTTCTCAGGTATGTCTGAATTACTCTGGTTGGATAAACTGTCATCACACAGAACCTGGCCTTCTAGGGATGCAAACTGCAACCCTAATTGTTGCTTTCAAAACTTTCTCCTCATGGTAACCACTTTATTTCCTGGTAGAATTTAATCCTATCAGTTTTTTGAACACAATGAAAAGGAAGCTATTTACAATTGATATCCCTGCATAAAAGAACTACCAAGTTCTCTAGCAGAGATCTCTTCTATACAGATAGAAGTGCTTTTGAATGCATCTCCTAATAATGGCTGATTTACAACGTTTGCTTGATTTTCTGTTGTATTATACATTAACACTGGGGAAAGAACAGAGGTCAGTGTAGGTGTCTTGTTTGCAAGGCGGTCACTGATGTTACAGAGATAACTGTGAGATGTAGACTCATTTGTTGTTTCTAACTTTTCTTTCATCTCCCCTTTAGACTGGAAGGTAATAAAGTGTAATGATTAAGGGGCCAGGGTTAGGAATTGGAGAATCTTGAGTTTAAATTTTGACTTTGCCATGTTATAGCACTGAAACTTTGGGCCTATTATTTCTTTTTTTTTTTAAATTGAAATATAACTGACCTATTATTCAGAAAGGATAATTATTCTTTCTGAACCTCCTTTCTTTATCTACAAAGTGGACAAATTAACACCCATCCCACAAAATTATTGCAAGCATTAAATAAAGTGTTCACTTCCAAGTGCAGAAAATGCAACCCAAACAACTTAAACAAAAAGAGAATATATTTGACTCACATAACGAAAACAGAGTTTCAGGTACAGCTGGATCCAGGGCCTCAAACACTGCAATTAGGTCCAAATTTCACTCTACTTTTATTCCACTTCCCTCCATCGGCCCTATCCTCAGACAGATTCTCCCTTAAGGGCTGAAATAACTCTACTCTTTCTCCTCCCGTTGCAAGTTCACTGGGAAAGAGAAGATACCTCTCTTACAACAGTCCCAGCAAAAATGTCATTGAATCTCACTGGCTCTGAATGGATTATCCCAGAACCAATGCAATGTTATGACTGGTCAGGAGCCCACCTCTGGAGCAAGGGGTTAATCAACACCATTTGCATGGACTGAAAATGCAGTGGTTTCCAAGCAGAAAACTGGTGTGCAGTTGCCAAAGGAAAAGGCCATGAATGTTGGTGGGATCAGGTGGGAGAAAAAGCAAATTTCCCCTAGAATGCCATAAAAAGGAAAGTGAATATGGACTTTAATATCAATCCTAGAATACCATAATGGAGGAAATCTTTCTTGTCCCTTAAAAGAAATAAAATTAGGTTAAGTGAAGAAATTGCCACTGGATACAGTAGTTACAAACTGATATAATTATGACTTCAAGAACTGAATGAAATACAAATTTTTTTTAGTTGGATGAAAGATTCACAAAGAGAAACCAGATGTTTCAGGGTGGGGCAGAGTGGCGGGCAGCATCTGGAACTTGGAAAAGTCATTAGTCAAAGGCACCTACGCGCATCAACAGAATGCAGAGAAGCATGGATTGAGCTGATAATGCCTGAGTTCCCAGTGAGCCAGAAGGACTGATGTCGGGACAGAGGACTGGAGGCTCTGAGTTCTCAGAAGTCTCCACCTTATCTTGCGAAATGTCTGCCCCAGGACAAAGATCTTTAGTTTTTCTTCCTGCCAAGTAGAGGTTCCCAAACCTGGTTGTACCCCAGAATAACCAGCTTTAAAAAAGATGATTCCAGAAAGCCCTTGCTGGCAATGGATTCACTCAGCCTGCGATGGTGCCTGGAAGTCTAGATTTTGAACAAGCTATCCTGCGGCCAAGACTAATGTTTGGGTCTTTAGGGACCCTGTCCATCCCTCCCCAGCTACAGTCCCCATTCTGTACTGGATGGATTTGTTGACACCGCTGTTCCCTCCCCAGAGTATGAACCCCAAAGGGCAGGGACTCTCCCAGGTTTGGGTACCAGCACACAATGGAGTGAGCACCCACTAATCATTTATTGAAGGAAGGCTGGCAGGCAGACAAGCAGGCAGGCAGGCTGCCTATTCCCATGTGGATTTTTCTGGGGAAAAAAGCTCCTTTTGGAAAGAGCTGCTGTGATTGAGAAAAGATCATGGCCGCAAAGGAAGAAAGGGCTTTGGGGAAGGGAAAGATTCATGGGTCCCTCAGACCACACTCTTTTAAAAGACTCTTCCATAACTTTAATAAGGAAGCGAGAACAGGATGAGCGTGATAACGTTTGGGCCATCAGGTTAGCCTCGCCTCCCCATTTTACAGATGATGAAACAGAGGCACAGGGAGTTGGTCCAGGAGCACATCCTTAGGAAGTGACACAGCTGACACTCTGCAGCCTGAGTCCCCACCTGCGTCTCACCTCTCACAGATGTGGCCGCACAGTTCTGGAGGAAACATCATGCATATTTGCGGGCGTCCATTTCCAGCTTAGATGCATCCAGCAAAAATAAATCAATAGCTGAGGAAATCAGGGGAGAGCAAAGGGCCTCTCAAGAAAGAGACCATTGTACACGTCTCCAACAGGCTATTTTCGTTCTACTTTTTATTCCGCTGCTACACCCTGAAGGTCACTTGCTACGTCTGAATAAAACAGTGAAGTCACGAAAAGGAATACTTGGCTAGGGAACGCGGGGCTGGGGGGGAGGTGACAGAGCTGGAGGAGGTGAGGCAATTCCACAACAAGGACTGCCTAGCCGGCTTCCCTCCCTAAACCGGCCCAATGACCTTCTTTCCTCGCGGTGACCACTCCCCCGAGGCTGCCCTGCGCGGCCACAAACAGCCCAGGAGCCCGCTCCGTGTTCCTGCGACCGGCTGGCGGCTGGTGGGGTGCTGCTTCCCAGGTCCCAGGAGGGAAGGCTCTCTTGGAAGAGCTGGAAAGGTGAGTGCGAAGTCAAGGTTAATTTCGTTCTTCTGGGAGTGTGCTTACTGAGTTTGAAACTGGGGCGGGGCATCCAGCCTCTCCTAGGAGAAGGATATGATCATTTTCGTGGGAGAGAAACAGGCTTCTTTTATTTTTTTTTTTTACATCTTTATTGGAGTATAATTGCTTTACAATGGTGTGTTAGTTTCTGCTTTATAACAAAGTGAATCAGCTATACATATACATATGTTCCCATATCTCTTCCCTCTTGCGTCTCCCTCCCTCCCACCCTCCCTCTCCCACCCCTCTAGGTGGTCACAAAGCACTGAGCTGATCTCCCTGTGCTATGCGGCTGCTTCCCACTAGCTATCTAAACACGCTTCTTGACAGAGCCCAGCTGCTGTAAAGCAGAGGAGTGGGGAGGCGGGGAGAGGGGTGAGGAAGGCAACCGGGGAGGAGAAACTGACTGTTCTCGGATCTGCTAATGCCAGGCCAAGAGGACCTCAGCATCCTCTGGGTTAGAGAAAAAAGAAATCTGGAGTGAGGAAGGTGGATGTTTCTGGATGTTGCCTGGCATGGGTGGTGAGGAAAAGCCACCTGCTTAGGGGAGGCACAAAGGGAGGGCCTGGCTGCCTCAGGAGCACAGCCGGGGCCCCTTCTCAGAGGGCGCCCAGGCATTAGAACACACCGGAGCCTTCGTGGGGGCCGCAGTCTTCCCAGACCCAGACCCAGGAAGGAGGCACCGGCCTGGAGGCTTGCTTTGTCCCCTGTCTCTGATAACTATTTTCTCCCCTCTGGACCAAGCGTGCCCTCCAAAAACCACTTGGTCATCCACAGCTCAAACTCAGTGAGAGACTGAGCCAGAAGGGTGAGCCTTATGCGGGCGGGCCTTGAGGGCTAGAGTGAAAAGCTTAAGACCCAAGGAGTCAGGGTTTACCTGGGATTTAAGAAGAATTCTCTTTTTAAGAGAAAAACATCTCCTTCAAGTGTTCATTATGACCCAAGCATTCTTGGAAAAGAAAGCTTTGTGGACACATCCAAAACAATCTGTCTTTGCTGTATGTTTTTAAGGAAGTACCTTCCAATCGGCAGAGCCCTCCTGAGGGCCAGGACTGGTTTAGAAGGAGAGGGGTGGTGGGTGATGATGGAGACCTTGAAGCCAAGGTCTGGCCTCAGGGATGCTCCTCCATTCCCACCCCCACTCCCTGGGGCTTCAGCGTAGTAACCAGGCCACATCAGAGAGGGTTCCCTTGATGTCACTTTCTGGACTTCTCCTCCTACCTGTCACTCCTTCTTGGAGCCTTTCCTGGCCACCTCCTCCTCCCACGGCTGCAATAGCATCTTTCAGCTGATGGTCCTGAAATCCCTATCAGCAGTTTCTCTCTGATAGCTAAGAGCTGCCATTTACCGGGAATTTTCTAGGTAGCAGGCGCTGGGCTAAGTGCCTTGATGAGAGCTGTTCAGTGTGGTGCCTAAACCTTGGGCTTGGAGCAGACCACACCTTTGCAAATCCTGCCTCAGCTATTACTGAACGTGTAACCACAGGCAAGACACTTGCCTTTCTGTGCCTCAGTTTCCTGCACTTTAGAATGGGCATAACAATGCACCCACCCCAGAGGGTTTTTGTGAGGCTTAAATGAATTAACACACACTAAGTGCTTTTAACAGTGCCTTCACGTGTGTTCAGTAAATGCCGGCAATTCTAATTGTGTCTTTTAAGCCTCACAGCAAGACTCCAAGGTAAGTATTATTATCTCTATTTGCGGATAAGAAAACTGAGGTTGAGAGAGGAGGGGGAGCCCAACTAGAGTTTGCAGTCCAGCATTTTCTCTGTTACTCTGTAACCAAAATAACAATTATGCTAGCTCTTAAAGAGTAAGTAAAGTGGCAGAGTCAGGCTTCAGGTCCAGTGAGTTCCGGATTCCAATTCTTTTAATCACCACACTAGACTGCCTTCCTGTAATGGTTATGGAAAGAATAAACACTCAACCCCAGAATTTAATTGTAAAATGGCACCTGCTTGGGGGTTGGAGAAGGCCTTTGAAAGTGCAGTTGACCCTCAAACCAGCTCTTTGGAGGCAGCATTGATCCCTGTGGGCAGACTGAAAAATGTGAAAATAGCCTGGCATCTCATATCTCGTTTACACCTCCTGGTGGCCCTTGGTGGTCTTACCAGCCTTGTCTTACAGCTAAGAGAGAGTCAGTAACTTCCCCCATGATAATGCGGTTATGCAATATGGCATATGTGTCTCACCATAAAATTCCTGGTTGGGTCCCAGAATCTTTGATGGAGCTTTAAACCAAACAAAGCAACTCATGCCCACTGAATCAGAATCTCTTAGGGTGGTGCCTGGGCGTCTGAATTTTAAGAACCAGAATCTGATGTGCAGCCAACACTGAGAACCCCTCCCAGTTACACTGCCTCTTCCAAAGGCTGGAAGCCCCATTTACAGCCATCTGCTGAACATCCCACCTGGGATCTCGCATCTTGGCAGGCTCGGGCTGAACTTGCCCTCTCTCCCTTCTTCTCGGGGCCTGGTCCCACCATCCATCACCCAGTCTCCCCTGCTGGGAACTCAGTCATGCTCAACTCCTCTTCCCCACTGCCAGTGGTACCCAAAATGTCTCCTGTATCCATGCTGCCTCCACCTTGGTAAAAACCTTCACCATTTCTGGTCTGGATCGCTGCTACTGCCTCCTACCTCATCACTCTCTGACTACCTCTATTTCTCCACTGTGTCTCCCTTTCTTCTTGTCTTCTCCCCTGTCCTCTCCATCCTGCAAATCCAGCCCACATCCTTTCACCTGCCAGACTTAATGAACTAAAAACTATCTCAACCCTCACTTTTCTGCTTAAAAACTTCCACCAGCACTAGCCTCCTGGCTAATAACCACACACCTTAGCACAGAAAAGCCAGCCCTTCCATCCCTGGCTCAGCGTTCCCTCTTCAGCCTCGACTCCTCTCTGGTGGCACAGGCCACGTTCCAGCCACACTGAATTACCCCATCCCCAAAACGAACTGTGTCCCTTCACAGCCTGTGAACATATCATGTTGTGCCTCCCGCCTGAAATGGATTTCTGACCTGGCTTGGCTGAAAAACTCCTCCTTGTCTTGTGGGACCCTTAAAAGTCACCTCCTCTGGGAAGCCCTCCTGGAGTCTCCCAGGGAGATGGGCACTCCTTACTCTGTCCTTCCCCAGAACAAGGCTCCATCTTCAGTTACAGGATGGCATCGGAATGATCTGATGACGCATCTGTCAGTGAACTCCTCATTCAACATTCACATATTAAACATCTCCTACTGCCAAGTGCGGGCCCAGATGCTACGGATACTGATGAATAAAACTGAGTTTCTAGCTTTAGTCTACTGAGCGTGGCAGAGAAGAGGGGATAGGGCACTTCAGAGAGAAGGCACAGCAAGTGCAAAACGCGCGGCAGCAAGCCTTATGCTGCCTGTGTAAGAGAGGATGCAGAAAGAGAGCAGCAGAAGATGAGGGGCAGAGATGAGGAGAGGGAGGACATCTGGAAGGGCCATGAGAGCCTCCCTCGTGTCTCCTGAGACAACCCCCCACCCCTTGGCCAACTGTCCTGGACTCCCCATGCTATGGAGATGGGACTTGGGAGGACCATGATCAGATCTGTGGCTCAGAAAGATCCTCCCGAGTTTCTTGAGATTATGTCCCATCCATCTTTACAACCACAGCACCTAACAGTTTCTGGAACGCAGCAGGCCCTGAAGAGACAGGGGCCGAAAGAACAAAAAGCACGCTAGGCAAGGAAGCCCCTTGGCGGGAAGGGTTTGGATTCAAGGGCACCGGGGTCCCTGGGGTTCCAGGTTTCCAGTGACTAAGTCTCGCTCTGCCCCTACCCCCTGGGGGTGCCCGCAGGTGCCCGACTCCGGCCATGCTGGCGCTGCTCTGTGCCTACCTGCTCCTGACGTCCCGCGCCTCGGACGTCTCCACCGACCCGCACCTGGAGCAGCCCGGCTCCCGCATGCAGGAGCAGATCCGCGACATGCACGCCAAAGTGACAGAGATCTGGCAGGAGATGACGCAGCGGTGGGCGGCGGGCGGCGGCCAGGACGCTGCGCTCCACGCCATCTGCCCAGTGCTGCCGTCGGCCACGCTGGACGCGGCGCAGCCCCGGGTGAGCGGCGTCGTGCTCTTCCGGCAGCTCCGGCCCGGCGCCTTGCTCGAGGCCTTCTTCCACCTGAAGGGGTTCCCGGCCGAGCCCAACGGCACCAGCCGCGCCATCCACGTGCACCAGTTCGGGGACCTGAGCCAGGGCTGCGACTCCACCGGCCCGCACTACAACCCGCTGGCCGTGCCGCACCCGCAGCACCCGGGCGACTTCGGCAACTTCGTGGTGCGCGACGGCCAAGTCTGGAAGTACCGCTCCGGCCTGGCCGCCTCGCTCTCCGGCCCGCACTCGATCGCGGGCCGCGCCGTGGTGATCCACGAGGGCGAGGATGACCTGGGCCGCGGTGGCAACCAGGCCAGCCTGGAGAACGGCAACGCGGGCCGCCGGCTCGCCTGCTGCGTGGTGGGCCTGTGCGGGCCGGGGCCCTGGGCGCGCCAGGCACAGGAGCACGCGGAGCGCAAGAAGCGGCGGCGAGAGAGCGAGTGCAAGGGCAGCTGAGCCCCCTACCCGGGCGCCCCGAGAGCTCCCTCCACGCCCCAGACCCATTCCATGTGCCCTGGGAGCCCCTGCACGCCCTGACACCCCTACAAGTGCCTGAGATCCCCTCCGAGTACCCCAAGACCCCTCTACACCTGACACCTCTCCAAACTCCCGAGATTCCCTCCATGTGGCCCAGGCCCCCCTCTACGTGGATCTGTCTGTGCTGTGACACCTCTTCCAAACACCCTGAGACCCCTTCTACACCCTGGCACCCCTCCAAGTGCCCCAGGATCCCCTCTACACCCTGACTCTCCTCCAAGCGCCCAAGATGCCCTCCATGTGACCCAGGACCCCTTCTACACATCCCAGGATCTCTCCATGCCTTGACACCACTCCAAGAACCCTGGGACACCTCTACACCCTGACACCTCTCCAAGTGCCCAGGATCCCCTCCATGTGACCCAAGTCCCCACCCTCTCAGCTTGATTTTTCTCCTTCTGCCCCCAGAGACACTCCCTACTCTGAGGTACCACTTTTGCCATGGCTAGGATCTCCCCAAAAATCCCCTCCACCCTGAGGTCTCCAACCATGTATACTGAGACACCCCCTTTCATCCAGAGGGCACCCTGAGCTCTGAGGACCCTCAGGGATACTGAAATATCCCCATTTACCCTGAGGGTCTTCCAGACTCCCCCCTTTCCACCCTGGCACCCCCGCCCTCACCCTGTGAGCCCTGAGATCCCTCAATGCCCTAAGAACCTACCTACCCCCACCCCCTTTAGGTTCCTCCTAGGCAGTCTGAGACCCCTCCTGAGGTTGCCTCTCCCCCTCCCCCTCCCCAGCCTGTGCAGTGCAGCCTGCACTTAGGCGCCCCTGCCCAGTGTCTCCAGCTATTCCCCCAACCCCACACCCCAGAGAGCTGCTCCTTTGTGGGCTGTTTGGCAGTCTTCGTGTTGCACATTAAAAACTTAGCAATTCAGTACTGCATGGGGGCCTTGGTTACTTTTTTGGTTTATTTGAGACTTCTCTCCCCACTCAGCTATTTTTTTGGGGAATGGCAAAGATGTTTCCCAAACCTCTTAGGACTTCTCCTTCTCCCCTGCCCAGCTCTGTTAGCTGCAAGGCTCAGTCACTGATCGTCATGTCTTTGGGGTGTGGCTCGCAAGAGGAAGGAAACCAGGATCACTTAGGGAAATGGGAAAAAAAATACAGCTTCCTGGGCCACATGCCAGAGCTGTAGAATCCAAAGGGAGAGGAGAAAATCTATTTGCAACAAGCTTCCCAGTGATACGGATGCTGGAGCCGCTGGCCTGGCATGAGCGGTACACCAACTCACTGGGCCCAGTGGCCTCTCACATCTGCCTCTGTGGGAAGCCTGAGGTCCATTTCCCAGATGGCAGAGACAGGGCCAGTGAGGCAGTGTCCCTGGGCAAGTTATAGGGAGGTTGGTGTTGGTATCTAAAGTTGTCAGCCTTCTCCACAACCAGGACAATGCTCTTCTTGACTTCTTGATACAAAAGCAGTTGGAAGCAGTGGGGTCCAAAGGCAGGTTGGTCTTAATTAAGGCTTGATGGAGGTTCTGCCTCTCTTTGTGAAAATTATAATCTATAAACAGACTAGATCAGTCTTGTGTATTCACTTTCATTTACTGAAGTATCCATCCTGGGGTAGACCCACTTCCTAGCTGTGGCTTTCCCACCCTGGTTCCTCAGAGGCAGCTTCTGTTTCTCCCAGACTCTTAAGGCAGTGAGTCAAACTGAACCTTAGCCAGAAAGCCATCCCCAGTGGTTATTTTTACCTCTTACTAGGACTACCTTGTTATTTAACACCCTTTCCTTGAGCCCAAGTGACAAGTGGGAAGAAAGGCTATTGCCTGGTGAATTTGCTCCACCAACTGGTTCTCACTGGTTTTGAAATGGAGCAGGACTCTGCGAGGCCTTCCCAGGGACAGACCCCTTGTGTCCCCTCCACCACCACCACCACACACACACCAGTTTGTATAAAAGCTCTAGCCTCCTAGGCCTTCCCCAGGTTCCAGAGAGCAAATTTAATCAGAGAAGTGAGAAACTGCAGAAACAAAGGAAAACAGTCAAGCAAGACAATAATAGTCTAGTTATAAAACAAAGTCAAGGACCTTTAGTTCCTCCTCAAGTGCTATAGAGAATATCCTGAGCCATATCCTTGAGCTGTTTTGCAGATACTAAAACCCTCACCAGGTGGAAGAGGTTAACAGCATGCTGACCACCAGCACGTAGACCCCAGACCGGTTGGAACCAGAAGGTTGATGACTGAGATTCCTGAAACATCACCCTGTCCTCATCATCAACCAACCAGAAGGGTGTCCACGAGCTGATGGTGCACCCTGTGACCCTCTCCCTCACCTTGCCTTTAACCCTTCCCTGAAAGCTATCAGGGCCTTTGGGTCTTCTGAGCATGAGCTGCCCATTCTCCTTGCTTGGCCCCACATTGGGTGCCTTGCAATAAACACTGTACTTTCCCTCACCACAAGGCAGTGTCAGTAGATTGGCTTTACCGCATGTCAGGTGGGCGGTACCAAGTTTGGTTCAGTGATGGTTTGAAATATTAACATGAAATGTATGGGTCAGCACTGAAAAGGGAATTAGCAAACTGAGTCTTTGAATATCCTGATTTCACATAGAGGCATTTGCCTACCCCCGCAATTAAAAGTTGTGAAAACAAGGCAGCAATTACATAGGAACACACGATGGACAGGAATAAAAAGCCAACACCCCAACTTCGACTCTGCCGCCCAGATTATAGGTTAATTCAGGATCATCAAGGGAAGTTTGCACTTATTTTTCAGAAGGAGGCTGGTGCTTCTCATCGCTTGTCTTCCGTCTTGGTCTGTTCAGGCTGCTGTCACAAAATACTGGAGACTGGGTAGCTTATAAACAATAGAAATTTATCTCACAGTTCTGGAGACTGGGAGTCCAAGATCAGGGCGCCAGCATCGTCAGTGAGACCCCTCTTTGGGACTCATAGCCCGTACCTTTTTGCAGTGTTCTCACATGGTAGAAGGGGTGAGGGATCTCTTTCAAGCCTTTTTTTAAGGCAGCAATCTCATTCATGAGGGCTCTGCCTTCATGACTTTGGGACCCCCTACCAAAGGTCTCACCTTCTAATACCATCATATTTGTGGGTTAGGATTTCAACGTATGAATTTTGGGGGGAACACAAACATTCAGACCACAGTACCTTCTGTTTTTAGTTTCTCTCTTCACTACCCTTGACCCCCCTAGACTGAGGAAATACCCTTGCAGATCCGCTTCATTTCTGTTGTGTCCATTCATGGGAATGGGATTGATAAACTATTCTATGGGGCTCCAGTGCCAAGAAACAAAGAGAGGAAATAATAGAGGGGCAAATTACAGTTCACTATAAGGGCCAGGAATGTATATAGCGCAGGGGCTGACAGTTCAGGCTGAGGTAGAAAGGCCTGTTTGGAACCTCAGCTCAGCCACACTTATAAGCTGTGTGACCTGAGCAAGTCACTTCACCTCTCTGGGCCTGAGCTCTCTCATCTGTAAAATAAGACTATCACATTGGACTGTTGTGAAGATTAAATCAAGAGTTACTCATGAGAGGTGTATAGCATAGTGTGAAGGCCTAAGGATCTAATGAATGGCTACCTAGTCATGGATTGGATGACCTTGAAAGGTAGTGAGTGTCGTGTCCCTAGAAGGATCAAGTAAAGGCAAGGCTGCTATCTCTTCGGTTTGGAAGAAGGATTTCCGCATCCATTAAGAGGCCAGCTGAGATGAATTCTGTGATCCCAACTCTTGGGGGGGAAGGGCCAAGATGAAGGAAAGACTGGCGCCCATAAGGGCAGGCATCTGGCTCCTGCACAGAACCGGATGTGTGCCACCAGACCCGCCCACAGGACCCCATTTGGCCCCTGGAGGCTATTTTTACGCCTCTCCTTTTACAGATCTATTTTGTTAATCTTCTTATATTTGCTGTTTTGACTTCCCAGCCAGCTTGCTAATCAGTTTGCCTATTTGACTCACAGGGTTTGCGTTTGTCACTGAGACTTAAACACACACTTGTTTTGATTTCTTTTTGTAAAATTAGAAGCGTTTGATGTAATGACTCTACCTAGACGCAGCTGGTAAAGTGAGAATAATGCTCCAGTTTGCACAGTTTAAACACAATGTCGACAATAATTAGAAATGCTATCTTTAGATGTTTAGGATAAGCTTTTTCTCCGAATTGCAGTGAATTTTTCTTCCAAGTGGGGCTTTTCAGTGCGTGTATATACAGAAATACTAAAAACGTAAGAAAATAGAGCAAATCAGTGAGTGCTTTGGTCAACTTGAAAGATGGCAGGAAATTAACTAACTGATTTTAGATCTGGCATTTTTGACTGAATGCATAAAATCCTTACATTCTCCATATTTTTCACGACTAGCATATGATCTAAAAATTTTAGGGACGGATTGCAAGTGATAAGTTGCTACAATATGCTAAAAGCTATGCTCAGCCTAGCCTTGGCCTTCGGCGAGGGTGGGAGGAGAATAATGTAAATAATACCGATGATTAATCACCTACATCAGGAAAATTACATTTTAATTTCAGGTAACAAAAAAGATACAGTTATGATACATGATGATCATAGATCCACTAAATCAAGGTCTACAACTGAATAGAAGTTACTTTGTTTAAATCAAATGACAAAACAGCAGCTGATCTGCTTTTTTTTTTTTCAAGTCCGTTGTTTTAAATTTAATAGGCTATCACTGGCCTTCGCCAAGATCCCAAAATATATTCCTGGGCTCATATAGATTCCAGAAAATCATACTTGTCAGTATTATGCAAACTTTCCCTAAGAATCTGAAAAAAATCCTCATTTGGTAAAGAGGTGTTATGAAATGTAAGGCGACACATCTATATCTATCATTTTAAATTACCTTCAGCCTGTATCAACTTGTTTTGTTTTGTTTTGTTTTTGTGAACAACTGTAATATCGAGAGATGGGTCCGTCTTATTTTTCTGCTTATTTCTAATTAGATTCACTGCCTCGCTCTCTATTGCATCTCTAGAATGTTCAAATTTTTCTCTGTTCAGAAGGACACCTGGAAAACAAGGAATATATTAATGTAGTGAGTTGAGGGGAATCCTTTGGCTTTTTGACATCCTAACTGAGCCATATGAAGGTACCCTCAGTGTTATTAAGGAGGAAGATTGCTCCAAATGGAGGCTTCCAAAATGAAAGCAGAGGGCAGAGATGGAAGAGAACTTCTTCAAAGAGAAATAAGGTATCAAGTCACAGGGCTACAGGAAACAATCCAGCCAGGAGAGAGCCACAGGTTTTAGAGGAAACCAAGAGCGGCAAAGGCATGCTGTGATTTGAAAGAGACAGAAAAGGTAACCCCAATGAGCAAGTAGCTGGTCTTCGAAATTCTTTAGAGAGAAGATTGGACGTCCATTTGGAATAATTCAGTTGGTGAGCTGGGGTGCAAATGCTCCCAGAAGGAATAACACATCCCCAAATTCACTCCAACACATGAATGACTGATACTAGAACTCTTTTTTTAGAGCTTCAAGTCATGATGGTGGTGTGTGTCTGGGAGTGAGGGCACAGAATGAGGAAAAACGATGGGAAAATGAATTTCGCTTCCTTAAGGCTGCCAGCTAGGAGCAGGTTCCAGCAGGGATTGAGCTGAATGCCATCGGGGGCCTCCTAACTACAGAGGCTGTTCCAGGAGAAGGAGAAAGGGGGAGGGGGAGAGGAAGGTGCAGGAGGCATGGAAAGAGGAGTTAGGGATGAGAAATGTCTGGTTTACAAAAACCAATCCATTTCCACTGGCCTTAATTAAAAGAATGACAAACACTCATATGTAAAAATCCACACCTAAAGGCTCTCAGGTACAGAGCGATCACAAGAAATGCAGAGTGTGCAAACAAGCTTTCATTAAGAGACCTGTCAGCTCGGTTTCATTTATCCAGACTGTTCAGCATTCTGCTGGCAACTGAGCTGGAAAAATAATGGAAGGACAGATACACTTGAAGAGGTAAACAAAGGTGGGAATGTTTCAGCTGCAAAATAGGACAGATAATAAAGAAGTCAGGGAACGGGAGAGATGAGATGGCATTTTTCTTAACAAACAAACAAATAACAACCACCCCTCCCTCAACTCCACACTCATCAGTAGTGCAATATTCTGGCTTTTAAAAGAAAAAATAAAACAAGAACAGACATGTGGGGTTCAGAGACAATGCTATTGGTGGCCTACTCAAATCTATTCCCCGCTCTGCTACACTTCCCAAGATCTGATTTCATTTTAGTGTTCACCCTTTTAGAGTCTACATGTCCAGGGACAAGGCTCCTCCCCAATTCAGAGGATGATACTGATGAACCTAAGTCCATCAGAGTAATTTCATCTTCCTTGTTAAGGACCGTTTTAGACATAGACATGTGACATGGTCATATAGGCATGTGACAATTTTGACCAATGAAATGTGACAAGAACTGGGTTACCTGCTCTTAAAACACACACACACACACACACACACACAGAGAAACTTCCTTCTGCCTTTGGACACAGATGTGAGAACAGGTGATGGCTGGAGCTGTTGAAGCCATCTTGTTATCATGAGGGAGTAGGTGACACCGAGGCAGGCAAAGCAGGAAGACAGAAACTCAGATCCTTGATAACTTTCTTGAATGAACCAGCCCTGCCTAGCATTCCCTACTTCTTAAGTTCTTGTTATGCAAAATAATTCATTTCCTTATTGTTTAAGTTTCTTAAAGTGTGAACTGTAGCTGAGAATACCCCAACTGATGCAGGGTTATCTGGTGGAGTAGGGGACAGAATGCAATACATTGTCACAATGACTCTTAAAAAGACAAAAGACAACCATAAGTAATTGCTGAAACTCTTTTTAATGTCTGTGGAACAGAAGAACCATGTTGAGTTGGGATAGCAGAGGTGGGACAGTGTCACATGTATGTACAGGGCAATGTCAAGATTACAAATATGACAGGATCACCTCATTGGCTCCAATTCCATCTAATAACACAAGACCCCCCCCCCCAGGCTGATTGGATACACAGAGCTTAGGTTATCGCTCCCTATGACCCCCTGCCCTGAACCCCATACTCTGGGACTCATGGCAATTTCTTGCCCATGACGGAATGTGTAGGAGTTTATTATAAGCCCTGCTTTCCAGAAGGTGATGAATGGGCCCTAAAGACATGCACCTGGCCAACTGTGTGTCAAAACCAAGGCTTCCGTGGGGAGAGATTTTTCTTTTTATTATCATTGTATTAAATCTGGCTGTGTTTTCTTTTGGTGGCTTTGGCGTCCTATGCAGTAGTGTTAAACATTTGCAGGGAGTTTAGGCCTGGTGCAGCAGGAAAATGATTTCTGTGGCTGCTGGCCTGGGCAAGCTTTGCAGCTGCAGAAGCGACCTCCGTGGAGGGAAAGGTGAGGGGATGAGTCTGGGAAGGTGGAGAGGCTGGAGCATAGAGGGGTGAATGGGGCATTGGGGCCTGACGGGAGCCACAGTGCTCTGACTCAGGTGTGCCTGCATCCCGCTAGGTGATGAGGGTGAACTCAGGTGAGTGGGAAGAATGCAGCTGGAGGTCCACCCAGGGTGCATTTGGCAGAGGATGGGACCCTCCGGTCTGCACCTTGCCCTCCTTCAGAGCAAGACAGTGCAAAGTCTGATGGATCCCACCCAGCTGGCAGACTGATGTCAGGAGATAAATGTGGCAGGGAAGTTTTGGGGGTGGGCGGGGGCGGGGCTGGCTGGCCACCCACGTGCATGCAGGATTCACACCTGGGATCCCAAGCCTGGTCTAAACCTCTGATTTCTAGGATGAATTGATGAATTTTCTACCTCTCCCACCTTGGGAGCTTCTCTTTTCCCTGCAGGAGAGTCTCTCAAAGGAGCCATTCTGGTTTTCAGGGACGTTCTGAGCTTTGGGATCTAGTTTTAGGTCTTCCTGGAGAAATGAACTGCGTTCAGCACAAAGAAAGGTCTGTCATTTGATGAGGCTTCAACGTGCTGCAGCGCCAGATGCCTCCTAGAAAAGTTAATTTTATCCCTAAGGAAAGAAGCAGGTGGGGGTGACCACTCTCTGCTTTCCCACTCTTGGAGCTTGAACTTGCTTCCCTAGTCCCCTCCCCTCCCCATCATTACAAAGGCTGTAATGACGTTACTTTGTTTTTCCCTTTCTTTCCACTCTAGGGCCACGAGCTCTGTCTTTAAAACCCCAATAGCTGGCAGCACAGGGGGAAGCAGCCGCAGCATTCTGTTGGAGGAGTGATGCTAGAGGTTTCAGGTGGTGGGGGGATTGTGGGTTGGCCCCTAAGCAGCTATATCTTGCCCTAACCCTACAGGACCATAAAACCATAAAACCCTATATGTAGCCTGGGATGAAGGGAGAGAACCAGCATTCCCAGGTTCTGGCTCTCATCTCACCTCAGAAACGAAACATCAAAACACCACTGGAGTCCCCCCCACCCTCCCTGCGTATCCACAGCCCGCCCCCCTCCACCCCCCCTCCCCAGTCACTCCAGGTCGATTAATCCTTTAGAATTACAGGCTGGAAAATTCAGCTCTAGTAGTCAGCAGACAGGTCTCAACAGGGGCTGTGGATTTCAGACCGGAAGCCTAACCTTCTGAGCCCACTTAAGCCCCTTTCCGCCTGCCAGTCAGTGCCACTACAGACAGCGCTGCGGGCAGGATGCCAAGAACACCCATGCTGGGAGGTCCTACCGGGCCCGGACGTGATGGAGAGGAGCCGGAGGGGGGCCCTCTGGATCCACTGTGCTTAATTACACCTTACTCTACAGCCTCCTAATCAGTACAAAGACGGGGATCTGATTAAAAACCCCATCCGTTTCAAGCCCTTCCCATAATTTTGATCGACAACTTTAAACGCAAATAGAAAAACATCTTATCTCTAATAAAACAAGTGCTGACAGAAAGATGGATGTCGAAAACCAGCCATATGGCTGACACGATTCCGTGCCTGGCCGTGTTCACAGCGTGCAGCTTCCGCAGAAAGAGATGACGCTGAGAAGCTTGAGGACCCGCATTTAATAAATCGAACTGTGCTGGCATCATCAGAATATTCACAGTTTGCAACAGGAGCTGTGTGTCCTTTTACACTTGCAGACTTGGAGGTGTTTTAGGAGAAAGTGACTTCGGTGAGCTGTTCCGATGCTGAATTCTTTACCCTCCCGGGTGCCTTCAATGAGCCTGACCTCGTTCCCCTTCAAGTTTTCATGGTGTTCCTTCTACCTCCACTCTCTGGGGTCTCTCCTTGCCATCTTCCAGGGTGGGAGCTTCTGCTGCAGGCTGGCTGGACTCAGCAGAGTCCGGGCAAGGTTTGGGGCACGACCCCTTGGCGGCCAGGCCCGGCGGGGATGGCCCCATCTCGTCCCTCCGACTCTGCACAGGACTCTCTCTTGTGACCCCTTCTGGTTTGGCAGCTGCCTGCTCCTCTGCCAGTTTCACGATTTCCCTTCCAAGCCTGTTTACGTCTTCTTCCTCAGAAGGGAGCTGGGGTAATGAGGGATGAAAGTGCTTGCGTTGGTTCCTGTGGCTCTGACTTGCTGGGGAGCTAACGGCGGGCCTCCCAGCATCCTCCCGCACTGTCAACGCCTCGGCAGCGGCACGACTTTCGTCTCGTTCTTGCTTCTGAGCCTCCCCTGAAACAGACCAGGGACAGCATCAAACCTCTGGCTGGAAGTCAGCCCTTACTTCCCCTCTCCTCCCAACCTCGGGCCCGCTGCTGCCGGGCCTCCGACATAGAAAATGCTGCTGAAGGGAACACAGGACCCACAAAAAAGAAAACAGCCACTCTGGTGATTCCTGTGTCATTAATGGAGGGAAAGGGATCACGTGGCCATGTCTGTAACCGCCCCCCTTTCCAGGCCCCTGGTTATCGCCTGCTTCGCTCTCTGATGGTGGTTCCTTGTGCCCTTGAAATATTTAACCTGAGGACAAAGGTTTTGTAGGTTCTGTAGCTCAGGGAAGATCTGGGGCTCTTTAGTAATGAAAAGAGGTTCTGGCTGCTCTCTGTGTGGGAAACAGAAGGAGAGTTAGGAAGGGATTGAGCACCTCCACCCCAATCTCCATCAGCCCCTCATTCTTTGATGCAGACCACTTGTGCTTTCTCACTTTCAATAAACTGCTGTATGCAAAAGCAACTTCAAGCTCCCTACCCCGCCTCACTAAACTGTTCTTTCTAAACCTGTACAACAGAAATTCTCTAGCTGCAACTGGAGGGGGATGGGAGAGAACATGGGGCCCTGAGAGCCGGCATCCAGCCCCCATTTTCCTATTTGCTTGCTTTGTGATCAGGATGACCTGTTTGGCCTTCTTCTTTTTTTTTTTTTTTTTTTTAACATCTTTATTGCAGTATACTTGCTTTACATTGTTGTGTTAGTTTCTGCTGTATAACAAAGCGAATCAGCTATACATGTACATATATCTCCATATCCCCTCCCTCTTGCGTCTCCCTGCCACCCTCCCTATCCACCGCTCTAGGTGGTCGCAAAGCACGAGCTGATCTCCCTGTGCTATGCGGCTGCTTCCCACTAGCTAGCTATTTTACATTTGGTAGTGTATATATGTCAGTGCCACTCTCACTTTGTCCCAGCTTCCCCTTCCTCCTCCCCGTGTCCTCAAGTCCATTCTCTGTGTCTGTGTCTTTATTCCTGTCCTGCCCTTAGGTTCATCAGAACCCTTTTATTTTTTTTTAGATTCCATATATATGTGTTAGCATACAGTATTTGTTTTTCTCTTTCTGACTTACTTCACTCTGTATGACAGACTCTAGGTCCATCCACCTCACTACAAATAACTCAATCTTGTTTTTTTATGGCTGAGTAATATTCCATTGTATGTATGTGCCACATCTTCTTTATCCATTCATCTGTCGATGGACACTTAGGTTGCTTCCATGTCCTGGCTATTGTAAATAGAGCTGCAATGAACATTGTGGTACATGACTCTTTTTGAATTATGGTTTTCTCAGGGTATATGCCCAGTAGTGGGATTGCTGGGTCGTATGGTAGTTCTATTTGTAGTTTTGTAAGGAACCTCCATACTGTTCTCCATACTGGCTGTATCAATTTACAGTCCCACCAACAGTGCAAGAGGGTTCCCTTTTCTCCACACCCTCTCCAGCATTTACTGTTTGTAGATTTTTTTGATGATGGCCATTCTGACTGGTGTGAGGTGATACCTCATTGTAGTTTTGATTTGCATTCTCTAATGATTAGTGATGTTGAGCATCTTTTCATGTGTTTATTGGCAATCTGTATATCTTCTTTGGAGAAATGTCTATTTAGGTCTTCTGACCATTTTTGGATTGGGTTGTTTGTTTTTTTGATATTGAGCTGCATGAGCTGCTTGTATATCTTGAAGATTAATCCTTTGTCAGTTGCTTCGTTTGCAAATATTTTCTCCCATTCTGAGGGTTGTCTTTTCATCTTGTTTATGATTTCCTTTGCTGTGCAAAAGATTTTAAGTTTCATTAGGTCCCATTTGTTTATTTTTGTTTTTATTTCCATTTCTCTAGGTGGTGAGTCAAAAAGGATCTTGCTGTGATTTATGTCATAGAATGTTCTGCCTATGTTTTCCTCTAAGAGTTTTATAGTGTCTGGCCTTACATTTAGGTCTTTAATCCATTTTGAGTTTATTTTTGTGTATGGTGTTAGGGAGTGTTCTAATTTCATTCTTTTACATATAGCTGTCCAGTTTTCCCAGTATCACTTATTGAAGAGGCTGTCATTTCTCCATTGTATTCTCTTGCCTCCTTTGTCAAAGATAAGGTAACCATATGTGTGTGGGTTTATCTCTGGGCTTTCTATCCTGTTCCATTGATCTGTATTTCTGTTTTTGTGCCAGTACCATACTGTCTTGATTACTGTAGCTTTGTAGTATAGTCCGAAGTCTGGGAGCCTGATTCCTCCTGCTCCATTTTTCTTTCTCAAGATTGCTTTGGCTATTTGGCGTCTTTTGTGTTTCCATACAAATTTTGAAATTTTTTGTTCTAGTTCTGTGAAAAAAGCCATTGGTAGTTTGACAGAGATTGCATTGAATCTGTAGATTGCTTTGGGTAGTATAGTCATTTTCACAATGTTGAGTCTTCCAATCCAAGAACATAGTATATCTATCTCTCCATCTGTTTGTGTTATCTTTAATTTCTTTCATCAGTGTCTTATAGGTTTCTGCATACAGGTCTTTTGTCTCCATAGGTAGGTTTATTCCTAGGTATTTTATTCTTTTTGTTGCAGTGGCAAATGGGAGTGTTGCCTTAATTTCTCTTTCAGATTTTTCATCATTAGTGTATAGGAATGCAAGAGATTTCTGTGCACTAATTTTGTATCCTGGTACTCTACCAAATTCACTGATTAGCTCTAGTAGTTTTCTGGTAGCATGGCCTTCTTTTTTTCAGATACAAAATGAGGGGCAGGACTCTCTGATGGCCCTTCCGGACCTAACAAGCAAAGAGGCTCTGCATGCCTGGGAAGCACTTGGGGAGTGAAATTTTGGCACCCAGACATGTGTGTTCAACACTAGACCCTGTGGTTCCCAGAAGTCAAGGCAGACCTTGACTGCTGTCCCCACCCCCCAAGCCTCTAGTTCTGATACAGATTTGCTTCTCACATTCAAAAGAAGCCATTTTCCTTCTCTTACTTCCTTTTAATGACCATAGAAATTTCCCAGGGACAGACATTTGACCAAATCTTGTATATACTCTAAAGCCTGTATTTAGTCATGGACCACTATGTATTACTCTCCTAAGAGCTCATTGACTTCAGTAAGTATTGTACCTGAAAATGAGACAATTACTTGTGCTTAAATGAAATTCATGAATATATAAATGAGTGACTAAAGCAAGCCTTGATTTTTAAAAAAGTAACTCTTCAGATCTGTTCAGCCAGGATAAAGTACGTTAGTTCCTAATAGGTTCCTGTGCTCCCCCGCTCCTCCTGCTGTAATCCAACCTATCCGGAGAGGAACCTTCCCTAAGGCTTTGCTACTAAAAGTGGGGTCCATGGACTAGCAGCAGTGGCATCACCTGGCAGTTTGTTAGACATGCAGTATCCTATCCCAGACCTACTGGTTCAGAATCCGCATTTTAGTAAGATCGCAGGCGATGTGACTGCATGTTACAGTGTGAGAAACACTAGAGCTGAAACATAAATACGACTATGCCTTTCCCCAGCTCTCAAACCTCCAAAGGCTGCCACCACCCTGAGAACAAAGCCCAAGCTTCTCCTGACATTTAAGACCTTCAGTGACCCAACATCCATTTACCTGCCATGCAAACTCTTCTTCTCGTGACCTTATACTCCAGCCACACCGAACCCTTCATGGCACTCAGCCCTGCCCTCTGCGTCTTTGCTTACATGGTTGATGCCTCTGTGACCATCATTCCTTGATGCGTCAAGATGACCAGCTTCAAGAGTGAGCCCCACCTCCACCTCCTCCGTGAAGCCTGTTTGATTAAATCCTTCCACTGTCCTAATCCCCACAAGGTTGTGTCTGAACCTCCAAGGGAACTTCATACTTTATACTTTTTTAACCCTTAAATTGTTACTTATGTATAATTAGCTTATAAAACGCACCTGAAGTATAAAATCTTACCTGATTAATTTTTTACCTTTGCCAGTGTTCTATAGCAGGGGCTCAGTAAATAGCTTATTAAATGTTTGAATCTATAGACATATACATGAATGCATGAATAAATGAATATGTTAGTACATATATTTCAATGCCATCCATAAATAAATGAAAGCAGTCCTTGAATTTGTTTGTTCCAGGTTCAGGTTGCTAAAAGTTCTTAAAATGGCACTTTGAGAAAAAAAGATTTCTAACTCACACAATCACTTAGTTACATCTGTGGTATCTCAGGGAAGCAATCACATAATTTTCATACTAACAAATGAAAAAATGTTATAGTGGTTATACAGGAGACACCGGGAAACACGGAGTCAAAATGAGCCAGTTTCCAGCATAGTGCAAGAAACTTTATTCAAAAGGAGTAAATTATGGTCCTTTCTGCGACTAAATTGTTCACCAACGTGAGATGAATAAACTCCTTCTGGAAATTACTCTTACGAAATTACTTCTTCCAGGACACTTAATAGTATATTCTAGTGCCCCTGAAAAATTAATTAACCTTATCCATAACAACCTAACCCCTAAACCATTTGCGCTGTTTTTACTGTAGGTCAGGTTAATCTTCTCTACCTTAATTTACATCTAAGGGAGGGTGGTCTAAATTACACTGGGGCCTTTTGGTTCGCTGGTCCTTTGCCTTGTGCCATTTTTTTAGATGACATTCTGCTCACATCCAAATGTATGAATCTTTTTTAAAATGGCAAACCTCTGAGATTACCAGGGAGAACTTTTCAACGTTTGGGGGGTGAGGGGAACGGGGGCCCCACTGCTGTCATCATTATAGGTCAAGGCACAGTCGCAATAAGGGGATGGACATGGCTGTAATTCTCTTGTCTGGTCCTATTGCGGATTTTTTTTTTTTTTTTTTTTTTTCCGAGAAAGCCTAGATTTTCAGAGTCTCAGGACCATAAACATATAGGGACCAGGCTCTGAGACTGGCTTATGGTTCAACAGCAGGATTTGCCAATCCTCTTCTCGCTTTTGTTTATCCAAAAGATATCTAAAAAGTATACTCAAGTAGTGATCAGAAGACAAAGAAAAGTTACTGAAAATACCACAACTCTTGAGCTTATAAGGAGGACATCTGGTTATCTGCTGTGGGAGCAGAATCTTCCTTTAACTCTGTGATTCTGGAATGTTGACTCTTAAGCTGTGGGAGTTTTATTTCTCCTTCGAGAACAGACACATAACATTGCCATTTCTTTCTTTTTTTTTTTTTTTTTTTGCGGTATGCGGGTCTCTCACTGTTGTGGCCTCTCCCGTTGCGGAGCACAGGCTCCGGACGCACAGGCTCAGCGGCCATGGCTCACGGGCCCAGCCGCTCCGTGGCATGTGGGATCTTCCCGGACCGGGGCACTAACCCGTGTCCCCTGCATCGGCAGACGGACTCTCAACCACTGCGCCACCAGGGAAGCCCTTGCCATTTCCATAAAAGAAAGATTTCTGAATTGGCTCAGAATTGGAAAATATTATTACCCCCCAAATAGTAATTATTCCGTGCTGCTTTAGCAAACAGAATTAGTATCATTAATACTTATTAATAACAATATACATATCAATAATGAGGAGGCAATCAACTGATACAAATGCATTAGGACACAAATAGTGCAGAAAGAAGAAATATTTTCTCTAAAAGAAAAAAACAGTAGCTCTTTGTAGAAAGGATTGTTGGTCTTCTAAAAATGTGTTCCCTCCCCCCTAACATTGGCCCGAAGGGCACATTCATCTTCTTTTGTTAACTGGTCTCTGATGGGCTTTGTCTTCCTGAGTGTGAGCTGCTTTCAGTTGGAATTAATCAGAGATGCAGCGGTGATGAGGGCATCCCAGACACTGACAGCAGTTACATAAATGCTTCCTTGTTGCCACCCGTGCTGGCGAAGGACAGGGTTGGAACAATGAGAGCTAATGATGGAACTCTGAAAGCTATCATTTTGAATCAGGCCATTACTTACGCTACCCTTCTGAAAATCAAGCCAGGCTCAGACTCCATATCAGATTAGCAGGCTTGGGCCTGCCTGGGGGCTCAGCAGGCCACAGCAGACAGAGGGCTTTGGATCTCCATGGAGACACTGGATGCTGGCATGGGATGACCACCAGCAAAGACATGTTCCAGACTGCACAGTGGGCTATGGTGTGTTACAGGCCAGCCTTGCCAACAGCCACATGCTGCTGGCTAGAAAGTCCCAGCCTTGTCTTCTGGCCAGTGTGGGAACCACACAAGTCAGGAGCTCTCTCCAGGAATTCTTCCCGCATGTGCTTGGGGAATCTCTCTGTTGAAATCCTAGACCTGTCCAGGCTTCTCTTCTTACCATTCCATGCACTAGTATGAGTGATCTGGTTAGGCTTCAAAACACAGCTGTACAGAAGCAGGAGTGAACCTTGCTGAACCCAGCTCAGATTAGCAGAACCACCCATCTGATCCAAAGACTCAGGATAAATAATACATAGTTGTTGCTTTAAGTTCTAAGTTTTGGGATGTTTTATTATACAACAGCTAACAATAGACAGTTGGGAGCCATTTGAGATTTTTGAGCAGAGTACAACCATGATGGAAAGCAGTGCTCCAGAAGCTTCATCCCACAGCAGCAGGATGAAGACGGGAAGGGAGTAAGGAGATTCTGGGAGACAGGAAAACCAGGATGGAAGCCTTGCCAAGGTCAAGAGGGTCTAAACCAAGCCAGAGGTGGTAGAAATGGAGATACAAGAAACTCTGAAGAAACAGTAGCAGCAGACTAGGTATGGATGGAGAAGGAAAGTGGATGGTGGTCGATGATGACGCTGCTGGATAGCTAAGTGACAAAAAGGAGAGGAAGCAGGAAGAGTTGTGATGTCATACTTGAGAAGTCCATAGAATAGGCAGGCGGGAAAATTTGTGCTTTGGGAAATATGGGACTGTAACTCTGCAGACGGGACCCACTGGGAAAAAATTTCAAAAATATTTTCATAGAGGTGTGGTTGAAGGCATGACTCTGAGCAAGAGAAGATGGAGAGGAAATGTAGAAATCCAGGAAGGAAGCATGACACCTGTGTGCTGGGTATATTAGTTATCTAATGCTGTATAACGAATTGTCTCAAAACTTAGCAGCTTAAGACTCAGGAGCCTGGGAGCAGTTTATCTGGGTGGTTCTTGCTAATGGTCTCTAATGTGGTTGCCATCAAAATGTTAAACAGGGCTGTTGTCATCTGAAGGTTTGACTGCGGCTGGAGCATCTGCTTCCAAGATGGCACACTCACATGTGATGGCTGGAAGCCTCAGTTCCAGGCCACATGAAGATCATGTAGGGCTGCTCAAGAATCCTCAGGACATGGCAGCCAGCTTCCTCCAGAGTGAATGATCCAAGGTAGAGAGAGCAAGGCAGACTCCACATGTCTTTCATAACTCGGCCTCAGAACTCACATACCATCACTTCTGCTGTAATCTATCAGCCACACAGACCAACGCTGATACAGTGTGGGAGAGGACTACACAAGGGCACAAATGCCAGGAAGTGGAGATCAATTGGGGCCATCTTGGAAGCTGGTAACCACACTGGGGGTGGAGGGAGAAGATAAGCAAAACTCAGAAAGATGTGAAAGATAGTTTAGTCAGGGAAATGAGACTGCCACCTGGGAAGAGATCTGGTTCTCGACCCTGTTGCTTCATCTGGCACCTTAAATGGGCCCTTGATCCCCTTCAAAACACACTGCCTCCAGGAAGCGTGCCTGGTAAAGAAGTTTTTTTCTCCATCCAACTGATTCCTAGACCACTTACAACATTGCCAGGCAATGTGCCAAGACTTCCCTGACGTTGGTACCACATCTCACCTTCTTATAGGTAGGGAAACTGAGGTTGAAGTTACCAGTCCAAGTTCTCACAGCCAGTGTGACGTGGGGCTGGAATAGGAACCCAGGTTGCTCAAATCCTGAGCCCTCACTCCTAACCTCTATGCCACCATGCTGAGAGTGCAGGGATGCTTGTTCTTCTTCAGGAAGCTCCAAACAAGACAAACCCACATAGGCAACAAGCAGAAACATGAGGGATGACCCGACAGTGCCACAGAAGCTGCAGGAAGGCGAAGGACTGATGTCCTCCAAGCCCCTGTGCCAGGCACAGGCCAGGCAAAGAGCAAGAAATCAAGGGCTGCTTACCATCCTTAGGACTCGCTTTGTTCTCAGTGAGCTGCTCGACGAACTTGAGCAGTGGGGATCTCGACCTCTGCGTGGTGGGAAGAGCGGGGTCACCAAACAGTATGGTGTCTTTGCCTCCTGTCATGGAAAAGAGGAAAATGGACATATGATGTCACCACTGGAGTCATGGTCACACTCATCCCACACAAGGGACTGGCTGTTTGGGTGAACAAGGCACCTTCTTCAATCATAGGGAGTGCTGTGGGAGGGAAAGGGCCAGCATTGCCCTCTCTGCAGTGTGAGGACCCGGCAGAAATGTCCAGGGCCAGCTGTCTATGAGCCCTAGAGTCTGCTCAGGACATGGCTGCCCACAAATGCCACCGTTAAGGGGTAGCCTGCTATGTCTGCCAAAAACTGAGTGGCTTTGATCTGGGTGAGACAATAACAATAATAACGACAGCAGTAGAGTGCTTTGAGCACAGGCTCTGGAGCCATGCTGTAGTGCCTGTATCCTGGACCCCATCGCTTGCTAGCTGGGTGGCCTTGGGCAAGTCACTGACCCTCTCTGAGCCTCAGAGCCCTCATCTGTAAAGTGAGGAAGAATAACAGCACCCACCTCATGGGGTGGTGGTGATAAAATGAACTGATTCATGTAAAGCACTTAGGCATTTCATCAGCGCTCAATAAATTTCACACATTGAATTATTACTTTATGGTGGAGACAGAACTGCCATACACATATCTCTGATTTAATTAGCTTTGGTCATTTAGATCGAATCATAAGTATGTCATGAGGCAGGTAGCATCAGGTTCCCTAAATGATCACAGCTAAACTCTACTTAGGACATAGAGACCTGCACCAGCCAAACCCTTTTATGGATTCACATGAACTCCCTAAGTGGATAGAGAAAGCCTGAGGCAAAGAGAAGGAGGAAAGGAAAACCATTACAACTCTACTTTTGAGGCCATGGTAAGGTATGGGGGTGAGGACCAGGGAAGTGTGGCTTTGAAACATGAGCGTGATGAGCACAGACACATGGACACAAGACACGTACACAGAAAGTGATGCTGCCCCAGTGATGAGGAGAGCCCTGCAGGGAGGATTTGATCCCAAACTCCTGCCCATGAGCCCTGAAGATTCTCTCGGTGGGAACCACCATGCCAACAGCAAAAACCCTGGGGGCCATGGCCCAGCCCATGCTCCAGCCTCAACTGTCTGACTTTGGATGAGACCTTATCTGAAGCCAAGTCACTTGAATGTCTCTGGGGCTCAGATCAGAGGCTCTAAAGTTCTATGACTCTACTCAGTTTCAGGTTCGGCAGAGCACAGAATGGTATTTGGGTCAAGATGTCCACTCCCTTGGATAGCCAGGTGAACCTTGGCCTGTACCTCGGAGCCCTCAATTTGTTTATAATACTACCCTCCCTGTAGGCCATGCACGTCTTATTAACTTGATTTCCAAGACTGTAGTAGAGAGTTTGGCGTATGGCAGGTGCTTCATAAATAGCTGGTAACTGTGCATAAATGGCTGATGCGTTCTTGGAAATCCTGATGTCTTGGTGGGCATGGGTGCTTGCAGCTGCCACAGGCAGATGGAGTATGTTACTAGCAGCCACTGGTCTCTGGTTTCCGCTATATGAGGGTCATCCCAGAAGAGAAATCTGATAGGAGCTGACCCTGAAGTTCTCCACCAGCACAGCTATTGTCTCAAGTGGAAAAAGTCCTGAAATCTTCAGGACCACAGTCTGGAGAGGTTTCCCATGGAGAACCATTTGAGCTATACCTTGGGATATTTTAAGAGGCTCTCAGGATGAAGTCAACCCAGTCAGGTCTCTTCTTGTGCTGCAAAGATAAAATCTAGAAACACCATGAGGAACTAATGGTTGTTATGAAGCCATAGCAGATGCCTCAGGTGGGCTTCTTTTGTTTCTCTCCACCAAGGCAACAGTTACTGTCCTCGAGTCAGGGACGGGACTGCAATTCCTGACCCATCTTTCTCTAGAAGGTAGGCTGGAAGCTCTCTAACCTTAGGGGACTGAGGAAGAGGCACACTCTGCACTCTGTGTCTGAACAAACCTTCCAAGTCCCCTCTGCCCTGTGGCCAAGGAATCAGAATTATGGGCAGAGTTGGGAGCTGGCTGCAGCCGAGTGACTAAGGCACCAGGTGGATGGTGCGGGGAGCCTCGGCCCTTCCTATTGTGAGGAATTCTCTAGGGCAGGATGTCTCTGTGGCTGTTTCCAACCACAGGGATTATCCACTCCGCAATGGCTCCTCAAAAACACTGGTACCAGCACATAAAACTTCTCCAAGAATCTGAGCAACAGGCATGCAGACAAGGGAAATAGAAGCCGCCATTCATCCATATCCAGTCAAAGTAGGGGCTGGGGAGAAATTAAATACCTCCCTAAATCCCTGCCTGCAGAGACCATTTCCTTATCTGATGGTAAAATGCCAAGATTTGGTTTTTGCAAAATATTTGAAGAATTCAAAGATCTTCCTTAGAAGGCTCTCAGTTCTATTGTTTCTAACTAAGCCCGGATTCTATCTGTGTTGACTCAATTGAGCTCTAAACTGATGGTCTG
The DNA here is from genome assembly GCF_949752795.1 of Hyperoodon ampullatus. NCBI lineage: Eukaryota > Metazoa > Chordata > Mammalia > Artiodactyla > Ziphiidae > Hyperoodon > Hyperoodon ampullatus. The sequence continues at coordinate 176,635,757 of NC_136914.1, forward strand.
CTATCTCCTAGTCGCATTTTGGTTCTTGGGACTGGGGGGTGGGGTGAGGGAGATCCACGAACTAGATGTGAACCACAACCAATGTAGGTCTCACAGGCCCTTCCATTCAACTGGTGTGTGAGTTTCCGGAAGCCCTCCTGATTCCCTGTAACACAACGTCCCTCGTCCACTTCTCCAAAATGTGCCAGTTACTTTCAAAATGCACATTTTCCTTCTCAGGCTGATGTTGAGAGTGGAGAACAGAGAATTCAAATAAAAAGCTCAAAGAGCCAGGCTCTGCTCGTGCCAGATTTTTTTCTGGCTTTCAGTATTTCTTTCCAGAGCATGAGCACATCCAGGAAATCTCCCCTCAGTCCTCCCCTTCCCCCCAAGCATCATTCTCACCTGCAGACTCCAGCAAAAGGCTGGGAGAATGAGGCTGACAGGTAGGGGCTGAGGAAGGTGGAGGGTCGTTCCTTCCTGAAGGGCACGGCCAACCAGCCCACCCCCTGGCTTCCTCAAAATAGCCCCGTGCCTTTCCCACTTCTCAGGGACCCGTTAAACAGTCTGGAGTACACTCTGCTTTCCAGATGATTTTTCCATGTGGGCTGTGACATCTGTTAGACTTGTCTACTTCCCAGCAAGATCACACATTTGCCCCAACTTTATCAGACACCATCAAGAGCTATATATTGTTGGCTGAGAGAGTGAGGAGGGAGGGAGAAGAGAGTCAAAGGAAAATCATAGCATGCTCCAAGTCCAAGAGTAATTCTGCCTTATAGTAATGAGTGATGGGCTCCTTCACAATGGTCCTTTAAAGTCTCAGGATAGATGGTTCCAGCTTCTGAATTTTTCTTCTCCAATTCAACTTGCTTTGAGAACCAGTCCCCAGCTGATCTAATCTACACTCTACAACCCCCACCCCCTGTGTGTGTCCCTCTTCTCTGAATTGTACTTCTCCAGTGCAGGTGGAGTACTGAAATGAAGATCTGAACACCTGAGTTCAGCCTCTGTGGTCTTAGGTATCACCTAACTTCCTGAGCTTCTGTTTCCTTGTCTAAAATGAGGGGATCAGACTAGATCAGGAAAGGGAAAAATGTTTTCTCTCACATATCTACTCTGACCAAGAGGTGGCTTCTTGGAAAGCAAAAATGCAAGACTGTTTTTAGGGCCACATGTGAGATCAGCAAGGAGTGATGTGATTGATTAGCAATGCCTGCCACTGGCATGAGAATGGTGTTGGTTATATACACCAAGCATTTGCCATCCTTGAACTTTTTGCTCTCATCTGTCCTTCTAAGTCCAGCATTCGATGACTTGTCCCATTATTCCCTCACACACTAACATCTTTATCACTTAATTGATACTTAATTATGTAATATTTTGTGCTTTCTTTTCACTGTTTGATGCATATTCATCTTACTTCCCTAGTGGGACTGTAGATTCTTGGAGGGGGCGAGCGGCATGTCTAGGATGCCTGGTACAGGACTGAATTTACAAAGCTGATGCTCAGAAAGGTTTCAGTATATTATGGGTTGATTTATTAGAGGAGCCACTGATCCTTTCAAGATGCCGGTAAATAAGAGAGAGCTAGCAATTCTCTGAAACCACTGGGACTCAATCCCTTCCAGTTGGCTGAAATCCTATGACTTGGCTCTTACTTGGGGAAAGAGGAAGAGGAAGAAGAGAAGAGACAAGTGGAATAAGAAGAGGAAAAGGAGGTGGAAGAGGAAGAAGAGGAGGAAGAGGAAGAAGAGAAGGGAAACAGAACATACTTCCTCTTGCTCCGCTATTCAGAAGGTTAAATGGAGACCACAGAACAATGAGCAGACAGGAGAGACTGGTCTGATTTGCACTAAAAGAGGCCACTCCCCATCCCCCAATCTCACCATGGTTTGAAAATGATCATAAGGTGACACCTCATTGCAACCCCCTTCATCACTGCACCAGGGCAATGCTATCACCATTACATAAACTGTGTCAGATCAGGGGGAATTGCCGCTCTTTATTTCTGTCCTCCCATTTTGTATGGTTGTGGAGGCCAGAGATTAGAACAAACATGGCTAGGGCGTAAAATCCATTCAGTTACTGCCATCCAAACTAATTTTACCATTTAATATTTGCTTTGTGCTAATTGAATTCTCTATTTCAATTGGCTGTTCTAATCAGAAAAGTGCAAGGATACATAGAGAATGCATTTCTATTTATTTACATGCAGGGGTGATATTAATGCACTGCTATTAGCCACAAACAAAGATATTTCAAATAGAACATACTCCCAAATCCTACAGAAACATTGTAGCTCAGGCCTTCAGGCAGCAAGAAAAAAAAAAAAAAAGGAAAGAAACAATTGTTATTGCATAATAGCCATTCTAACCTAGACCAAACAACAGCAGAGACAGGAAATTCTCAGCATTCTTTCATTTATTCAACTTCCATCTTTTTACATAAGTTGTAGAAATAAAACATTGTGAAATCTCACTAAGTCATTTGGAGAGAAAAAAAAAATCCAAACTCCAGTACATGCACAGAAATAGCAATCTGACTGCACAAATAAACGATAAATTTGCCTGTGTTGAAATTCAATGCAATAAAAGAAAGGCCTTCAAAGGAGATAAGGTTTTAACTGAATCAAAATGTTCTTGTGCAAAATGGATCATTCAAATCCCCAGGATGGCACTTGCCACTAATTAGGTCTGTTAGGTCTTTTGACATCAAGTTCAAGGAATCTCTACTAAAAATTCCAATTTATGAAACACACTTCCAGGCAACCTAAGGTGGCTATTCAGATTTATGTTAAGAAAACATGTGGTTTCGTCCATGTCCCCGTGGCGATGTTAATTTCTCATCCATTACAAGGAAGCAACCAATATGATTAAAGGGTAGAGAAGGGTTTGTGCAGAAAGGTTAAGTAACTAAAAATATTGGAACAAAGTTGTTTCCAGGGGAAGAGGAGGTGGTGGAAATGATAAATATAAGTTTCTGGAGAATGTGAAGAGAAAGAAGAATAGCTGACAGGGGTCTCATGAAGGGGGTATTTTACCAGGACAAATGGGTAAATATAGCTAATTAAAGTGAAACATCAGTTTCTTCACACCCTGTACAACTGCAAAAAATAATCTCCAGAGGAAGTTTTGATTTTCAATCTATGTAACAAATGGGATGGGGCGGGGGAGAGAGAAGGAGGTTATAAAGTGCATTTGGGATAGACAATTGTTGGTTCTTATATTCATTTTTAGGACTGATGATTAAATTGAACAAGTCTTTGTAAGTTTGTACATTCATTTTTAGAACTGATGATTAACTAGAATAAGTTTTTGTGGTTCCTATATTCATTTTTAGGGGTGATGATTAAATTGAATACATCTCTATAAGACACATACAGGGAAAAAAATGAAGCAATTTACCATACTCATAAAAGTTAAAAATAAAATATATACAGACATATACAATGACAATTTCAGAATTTAGATCAGCAAAACTTCATAGTTCACCTTGCGTATTTATTATTTTTTTCTGATTTCCTCCAAAATGATGGCTTCTAAGTTTAAAACACTTGTAGATTTCTCAGCAATGATCATCAAATAAAAGAACATTAAAAAGGTAAAGGGCTTCCCTGGTGGTGCAGTGGTTGAGAGTCTGCCTGCAGATGCAGGGGACACAGGTTCGAGCCCCGGTCCGGGAAGATCCCACATGCCACGGAGCAGCCAAGCCCGTGAGCCATGGCTGCTGAGCCTGCGTGTCCAGAGCCTGTGCTCCGCAACGGGAGAGGCCACAACAGTGAGAGGCCCACGTACCGCAAAAAAAAAAAAAAAAAAAAAAGGTAAAGTCTGTTCTGCAAATTTTCAAAAAAAGAATTTTTTTTTTCAAAAAAAGAAAATTTTCATGAAGTTCTACTTACCTGGAAGACTCCACAAACCAGAAACTTCCAGAGTTCTTAATTTTTTCTCCAGTTCAGCCACCCGATTCCCTAGGATTCTGGAAAAGGGGAGAGAATGACAATAGACACCAATGAACATCGATCTCATCAGCTCTCAGGGCTGTGAGCAGGATACTTGGGAAGCCCCCTAGTGCCCTAATAGAGAGAACATGTTTTGAGATTTAAGATACATGCTAAAAACTGTGTGTGTGTGTTTGCTACACACACACATACTCTATTGGAAGTACATATGAAAATATAAAGTGAATAATTAAAAGTGATTTAAAAATTACTGAAATGTTGCCATTCAAGTGAATCTTGTCACACAAAGGTAGCTGCACAGCCAAACAATGATTCTACCATTGCCCAGACATCTTACATCATTTCTATTTGCTCAATGCTAAAGATGACACTTAATTTTGAATACTCTTACAAGTATCACACCCTGATTCTTTGAGGGTGGATCTGAGTTTCAGAAACAACCAAGTCTAGTAAATAATATGGAAGAACATGCTTGGTAATGTTACTTAGAGGTAATAAAATAATAAGATCCTCCTTCTTAGACCTAAACTATGGCTTACAGATGTCCATATCCTTGATATCTAGCATAATGCCTGGTAGATGGTAGGTGCTCAATAAATATATTTGATTAAATAAATGCTTGCCTTTTTTTCGTGGCTTGTAATGATCTCCGGAGAGAATTAAAAAATAGGCATATCAAAAACTTTTCAGAAATTACAGAGTCACTAGAATAATTACATTGCCTTCCAAGGTGCCCATTCTGACTCACTGTGATGTATAAGATCTAAAATGTGTATTTGAACAGATTACTTTGTTTACTTGGAAGCCAAACTTTGTCTATATGCAGGGAAAGACATAAATGTGGGCATATATTTTCCCTCCTTCACTCTACACAAAATTAAATATAGTTGGGAAATGATTTGATAGTCATCTAAAACTTCAATCATTTTCCATTGGCCCTGAAATTGAAAAACCAGTCTTTATCTTTGGGGGATTTTCTTGGCATTGCTGTGCTAAAATGATGTGGAAATCACGTTAATAGCCAAGTTTCAAATCCTTTCAGCAGGAGAAACCAGAACACCAGAATTGTTCTTCTACCTCTCTTTAAATTCCAGACATAGCTGCACACACCCACATACATACCGAGACATGAATATGTATATATCTGCACATATATATGTGGCTTTGAATTCATCCTTATTTTACCTGAATTCACTTGCGGCGTCTTAATTAATATTCCCTTTGAGTTCACAGAAAACTCTTTGACGTGACTCTATGTGGTTTTGTTCATCTAGGTACTTAGAGTTTTCTTTTCTTCTTTTCCTTAAGTCTTAAATTCTGCATAGTCGTTATCAATTACTTTCAATTTTCACTCTATGTGTTGGGTCTATTCTGCTTTCATGTCTGTGACCCCTCAATAAACACCTCTTTTTGTAACCTCACTTTCAATATTTTGCTCAGACCCTCTGATCCGAGCTCCCTTTTCACCAGCTGATGGGTCTGAGATGCAATCACAGCAATGTTCAAGTTGATGCCTGCTTCTTAGCGAGATCAGATCATCTGTACATGGCTGCCTCTTGGAAACAAAAGATAAGGCTTAACTCTTCTGTGGACGATGAAGGATGCCATCAGGGCAACGTTCAAAGGCGTGGTGCAGAGACATTTGGCTGCATTTTTTCTGATAGTCCTGGATAACGCAGCCATGTCTCCCAGAAATGTGCTGAGGTCAATTTGTTGGGGTCCCTAACAACCTACTCTCAGGGACTCTGCCTAAGTTTGTCAGGGCTGACTGCTTTCTTCTTTAGCCTGACATAAGCATCTGATGCAGGGCTGGAGGTGATAAAATGGACCCAGCAGAAGTTGTGGTAGTAGTAATAGTAACAATAATGCCACCAATAAAAATAACAACTACACTACAGTTAACACAAATAGCAACTAATCTTTCCTGAGTCCCAGGTCTGAGTCAGAGCCTATGCCAAACACCTACTAACTATGCATTTTTTTATCTGACCTGACAAAAACTCTGCAGCATAGACTGTATTTTTAGCCTCCTTTTACACATGTGAACTCTAACAAACAGAGAGGTTAAGCAACTTGTCCAAGGACACACAGCTCATCTCAAAGCTGTGTCTTTTCCCAACCCCCAGTGTTCTCACCCACCACACTCGACTCCTCCCATTAGAAAACAGAGGCAGGGAAGTTAGTTAACTTAACCAAAACCACATGTAGGACTCAGCTGGTGATGAGTCTGGATTTTTAACCTATACCTCTGTTTGCCTCCCAAGTGCATGTTCTTAACCAATAACCCCCTAATGGCACTAGAAAACCAGTATTCTCACACCTAAAGCAAGTTCTCTTTAAAACCGTTCATAACTGATATATGGATGCAGCCAAAGCTGGACTTGCAAAATATAACCCAAGATACTTCAAATGACAGAGAGTCTTCTAACTGGCCTCACACTGAACAGATATGGCAGGTGGTCCACTGAACGTGGTATGATGCAGCCCACAGAGAGAAGGGGGTTATCTGAGTCTCAATAGCTGGTAGTATTCATAGATGGAGACAGTAGAAGTACAAACAGGGTCTGTTCAATGAAGTTCAACCAATCCAACAATTATTGAGGCTGTAGGGGACACTGGACCCTGTCCCTACATTTAGGGACTAAAATTCTGGTGGGAGACAGACAGATGCACACAAACAGACACACACAAGTACAGTACCAGTGGAAGGCTTTAACAACAGCTTTAACACTTGTTTAAATAAACAAGTGATATGTATTAATCACTTGTTCTGTACCAGGTATTACTCTAAGCCTTGCACAAATATTATCTCCCTTAGCCCCATGTGACAATAGATGAGGTAGCTCTTATTACGTTTATTAGAGGCCAACTAACTTGCCCTGGGTGACACAGCTGGTAGTGGAGTGTCCAGAATCAAAACCCGAGGCTGGAAATACACAAGTCCTTCAGTAGAACTGTGGAGAAGACTGTGAAGATTAAATGAAAGATGAATCCAGAGCAGCTTGTAGGGACCGAGATCACGAATGATCTTGCTGCCATATTGAGAATGGTGAGACTTTTTATTCATTGGCCACAAGGAGATATTGAAGGGTTGTAAGCAGAGTAGCAGCATAAGGAAGTTTAGGAAAACTGTTTCTGATGTGGGGTTGAGAATGAACTGGAAGGAGGATGAGTAGAAGCAGAAAGACCAGTTAGGAGAGTGTTGTACTGGGCAGTGATGACGATGGCTCAAAGGAGCCAGAGGGGATGCAGGGAAGCCAAAGGGATGGAGTAATAATACGGAGGAAGATGAGCAGTTCTGGAGGTGCCTATGGGATATCGGGGTAGACAGCTGCACAACTGGGAGACAGGAGGATCTGGGGGAGCAAAGATGAGAGTGCACACTGGGGTTGGCTCTGCTGCCCAACAGAGTGTGAGGAGTCAGAAGAACAGAGGGCCAGAGCACCACCCGCGGAAGGTGAGAAAGGACCAGAGAAGCACAGGTGGAGAGGGGAGAGGAGCGCCAGGGCCATGTGGGGAAGGGGAGAGCCAGCATGGTCAGGATCGTCTTATTCTAGAAGGTGGTCACACAGGATGAAAAAGCCCACTAAGAAGACATGCCCCACCCTTGAGAGAGCTGTTACAAGACAGAGGAAGGGGTGAAATCCAGAATCCAAGTGACAGGGGTGGGAAAAGCAGCCTATGAGAAGGTTGAAGCAGTGAATATAGATGACTCTTCAAGTAGTTTAGCAGGGAATCCAAGGAGACAGCCAGGGCAGTAGCCTGAGGCATAAACAGGCTTGAGAGAGGTTTTTTTTTTTTTTTTTGTAGGACGGGGGAGATTTTAAAATAAAGTTTTTATTTAGAGGTGGCTTGTTTTAGGGTAGGGGAGATTTCAGCATATGTCTACCCAGTAGTCTAGAAAAATCCTCCAGATGCCAGGCTTCTAGAGAGATTTTCAGTAGTAGTTTCTGATGATAGCAACATTACAGGAAATCTGCAAAGACAGAACGAACCCAGGAGCCGGCCACCACTATGCCTCTGTCTTTGCTCTCTGGACAACACAGCAAGCAAGAACCTCTGAGTGAGGGTCCTGGGGGGAGCCCGATCCCAAAGAGGAAGAGGTGGCCACGGCCCCCCGCAGACTGGAGAGAACCGTGCCCCCCTACCTCCACCCCAGGGGACCTTCTTTTGAATCTCTGCTCTGATCCCCGACAGCTCCCGCTGCTTCCAAGACCTTGAACTTCCAAGGTCTTGAACTACCACTGGCCACCACTACCACTACCTTGAACTACCACTGGCCAGGGAGTGGGGAGAGCAGTGAAGAGTTTTAGGCAAAGCACAGAGGGTAGCGAAAGGCCAGCGTATCCTCACGTACTAACCACCACGGCTATCATCCCAGCACTGGCAGAGTGAAGGCTTGCTGGGATGGGCTGGAGGACCAGAGGTGGTGTGCTGTGAGACGTAACTCTTAACGTCTGTCTCTTCATTAATGCTTTGCCACCTGTTTCTAGGACACGTGAACCCCGCCCCTTCTTTAACCATAGCTAGACAACTGCAAACTCACAAGAAGTCCCTCAAGCAAAATGCTTATTAATTGAACTTCGTCTCAAAATATAAAGTCCTAGGTTTATTCATCAGTTCTTCAAGATGGCTCCCACTGGGCCTTCTCAGCGTCAGGGGTGGGTGGGGGGGTAGAGGGGGTGTGTGCCAGGTGGTGGAGAACCAGTAGGGGGAACACACTCTTACAGAACAGAGAACCTGTATTCCTACTTCTAATGCTCCACCCAAACAAAGCTATTTTAAAATCTTAGGTACAAAAGGCTAAATCATGGGGGACAACAGCAAGCAGACCAAATGCACATTTTATTCTTAGCCCTCACTCCATCTGTTGTGTAATTCGTTTCTTTCCATACCCCCAAATAAAACATTTATTGAAAGTGTGAAACTTAAGACCCTCAAAGGATTAAAAATGGCACACTAGGTACTTTACGTACTGATATGAGGCAATCTTCAAGATCTATTGTTATGAGAGAAAAAAGCAAGGTGGAAGACAGTGAAACGAACTTTTTCTGATGAATACTAGCTACCATTTGTAAAAATATGTCTATATAAATATATATGAGCATTTATGTGTGTCTGTATAAATGTACTATGTGTTTGCTTATATATGCATCCTTGGAGAGGATACATAAAAAAGGAGGAATGGTGGTTTCTTCCAGGCAGGGGAATTGGGTGGCTGAGAGATAAAAGTAGTTTGGAGATATATTGTTGCTCAATCTTTTAAAACGTAAATCAACAGATGGTTCAAAATTATTAAATAGTAGTTAAAAATGGAAAGGTACCTTAAAAAAGTAAAGCCAGCAAAATGAAAATGTCTGTCTCTCTCAACAGAGGGCGAGAGCCCATGGCACCTGGGGATGTGTGTGGCTGCAGTGCAGTATGGGAGGGATGTATAAGGAAATCAACCTGTCACAAGAGGCGGGAGTGTCAGGCCAGCAGCTTGGGGATACTGAGTTTTGCAGGCGGTGGGACTCAGCTGGGCTTTTCGGTGGAGGCTCGTGTCATGATCGGCACTGTAGCTGGCAGGTGGGTCTGAGTGTGGCCGGGCAAGCAGTGGAGGAGGTGAGCTGGGGTCTGAGGATGGAGGGTTGATGGGAGGATCTTCCCAAGGACAAGGTAATGGTCTGGTGGGAAGAAGAAGAGGCAGGTAGGAGATGTACACTGAAGGACCTTGGCAAGCACTCAGGAAATATATATTGAATAAGTGAATGAATGCATGAAAACCATAAAACTGAATGCCTGTTTGCATGTGAGTATTAAGGGAACAGGAACAAAGGGTTAGAGGACATTCAATCATCCATTCATCAAATAATCACGAGCACCCACTGTGGGCCCAGCACTATCCGACATACTGGGAGAGAACAGTGACCAAAATGGACAAACATACTGGCCCTGGGACAGCTTCGACCTGAGTGAAGTGGAAGTTGGTCAAACCTAGGTATTAGGATGGTGAGCAGAGCACGTTAAATATTCTTCAAATCACGCTTTAAATGGCTGCATGATATTGTGCCTTATGGATTTACTGTAATCTTAACCATTCTCCAATTTAAAAATATTTGGGTTGTTTCCATTTTTTTCACTCTTAGAAATGAATCCACGGTGAACAACCTTATGTATAAATCTAGGGCATCATTCTGATTTTTTTCTTTAGGATAAATTCCTAGAAGCGGACCCTCTGGGTCAAAGGGCACAAGCATTTCAAAGTATTTAAAATGTACTAAGGGATGGATGCTCCAGACTCTAGACTCATTGAATCTGAGGAGATGAAAAAATATCAGGGGAAACTGTCAACCTAGCAGATGGAAATGTGGGTCTTGCTCTCGATGGCGCAGTGGAGACAAGAGTTCTGGGAAGAGCCTCCAGAGAACAAGAAGCAAAGACAGAGGGAGTGAGGTCCCCCAGTGGGGGAAGAAGATGGAAGACCAAAGAAAAGAGGAGGAGGAGGTGAGCTGGGGTGGAGGGAGGGGAAGAGGACAAGGCGGAAGGGAACGAGGCAGTACAGTGAGTAGGAGGAATCCAAGAAGATGGGTTTCAAGACGGGGATTGGGATGAAGAGAAATTATAGATGAAAGAGACTCAGAAAGTGGGGTTTGGGGGTACTGGTGACCTCCAAAGGAAGATTGCTATGGAAAATTCACAAGAGGTCTTGGGAGGTATTGAAGCGAGGTGATCTTTTGTTGCTGCCCAATGGCATTACTGGGGGCTTGCTGAAATCCAGAATCCTGATATTCCCTCCAGAAACCCCCCTAAATCTGCATTTCTAAACAAGCACCCCCTCCAAGTAATTCTAACACAGGTGCCCCCCAGAACACACTTTGAGGGGGTGGCTATTGAAGAAGTAGAGGTGGCCTCTTGTTCACAAAGATTGGAGGTGAGTGGAATTCACGGGAATCCTTTGGGGGGTTCAGGAAGACCTGGGAGGTTTCTGGGTGAAGATGCAGAAGCAGGACGAGGGGCAGAAGTTGAAGAGGTTGAAAGAGGAGGTCACAGGAGAGCTGGGCCCCAAAGGAGGGAGGATGGTGTGGACCAACAGGACAGCGTGTTGGTGTGCTTCCCAGAGACTGGACGGATAGGATGGAAGACATTGCTTTGGCGGGCCCAGCACTATCCGACATACTGGGAGAGAGGCAGTAAGCCTTGTGGCTCAGGATAGGCAGGCTTTGTTTTCTCAGTAAAAGAAGAGCTGAGGTCACCTGCTGGGAACAGACTAGGGTTTAGAAGACCTTGAGGAGGTTTGAAAGAGCCCCGGTGGGTGCCTTCTAGGGAGCTGGTGAGGACAGAGAAGGCTCCTGGGGACACTGCCGGGTACAGGGGATTCTACCTGAATAAAACAGACCTCGTACCTATTCTGTGGAGACTCTCCTATTTCTTCGTCCTCCCCCCGAGGCATATCTCCATTTTAGCATCTGGCTGCTTCAGTCCTTGATTAAGATTTCTTTTAAAGGAATTTTTAAAACTTCTTCTGTCAATAAATTACCCCTGTCATCCCTTTGAGATTGCCCAGACCCCCTCCACTGCTCTCTGCCCTCTTTTATATATATCTTAATCTCTTGCTCAATCTTCCTTTACTCCCGGCCTCTCTTTTCGTTATTTTGTTTTCACAATACTCTCCATCATTTTCCAGTTGCCTCTCTCCTTGCACCCCGCCTCGCCAGGCCCCCGATTCCCCGACCCCTCCCTGTTCTTGCTGGAAGCCCAGCCTTGGGCACTTGCTTCTGTATTCCACGCTTTAATTTTGCTTCCACACGTAGGTCTTATAAGCAGGACCAGCTACGTAATTTGCAGAGCTCAGCGCAAAATGAAAATCCAGGGCCCCCTTATTCAAAAAAGATTAAGATTTTCAAGATGGTGACGCAAAGCACTGATTAGACCAAGTGCAGGGACCTTCTGTGCACTGGGCCATGTGTGACTGCATGAGTCTCTGGTCCTCAAAGCTGGCCCTGTTTGCAATGTGTTTTGCTTTAATTTACTGTTTATTCACCATTCTCTGAACACTTCCAATTTTGCTTCTGTGGTCTTGACCTGTTACTTTAACTTGCTTGATTTTGCCCAACATAGTCAACATATTTATAGTAACCAAATAAGACATTCTGTTTTAATTATTGTTTCTTTTCACCATCTTTTTTGCTGATCTGGAAAAGTGGCACGAGACTCCGTTCTAGGCCCAGCTGCCTGCAAGTTGATACTTGGGTGTTCCTGCTATTCAGAGCCCAAGAAAGCTGTGCTGTGAGGTTAAAATGGCACGAGGAGGTGCCTCCTCTAGAGAAGATACGGAGGAGAGTTGATTAATTTCCCCGGGCAAGCATACCATCAAAATCAGCCAGGTAATATGCATTACTCTGTGAGTGGCTCAGAGTAGGCATTCAATAAGCAAGAACCAGTATTATTTCCATGTTGGTTCCAGCTGAGAGCCAAGGTGCTGTCATAATGCAGAAGCACAGCTCTAGCTCAATAAGTTTCCTTCCAGATTTAAGGGCTCTTCTTCCCTTAAGGCCGGCAGGCCCACCACGTGGTTGCCACCCACTGCTGATAGTCATCGTCCCACATATCTCCCGCCTGCCCTGCACCCCAGGGTCCAGCCACCTACTTGTTGGTCTGCCTCTGGTGCTGGATCACCATGTTTTTCTCATGGATTGTCTCCAACAGGGCTGTTGCCAGAGATTTCAGATCAGAAATGGACTGTGGAGTAGCTGGGAGACTGCACCCGTGATCCTCAGATAACAGATCCTGAACTGGGTGGGATATAAAATTTACAACTCAGTCTTAAATCCTTCTGGAACGTTGGAATGCAAACCAATGTCAGTTCTTCCTGGATAATGAAGCTGGGATCAGTTCCCAGCTTCCACACGCTACTGTGTTGTAACTGAAGAGTCCACTTCAAGTGTCAAAAGTGAAAAAAAATAAAATTTAGTGTGAGGGTTAAACAGAAAGGAGGAAGTACTCATGGACTTTTAGCAACACCTTTTATTTAAAGGATAATAATTTTTTGCATTTGTCCAGTATTTTATGCTTTCAAAACACTCATGCTGACTAACTCATTTGAGGCTTCAAATTTTAAAAAGAACCTGGAAAATGTTATTTATTCCCATTTCATGGACAGAAAAGCAAGGTGCTGATGGATTAAAAACATTAGCTGAAGGTCACACAGCAATGAAAATGAAAATGACTCTAGTCCTGAGCTCCTGGCTTTATATCACAGCTTCCCACAGTACCCTTGGTGGGTGGTAAGATAATGTAGGAGATTATTTAGAATACAAAATATATTTTGTATATGCATGTTTTTAGAAACTAAGAGATAACCCAAAAAGACCACAACCACTTGTATTCCTATGAGACAGAAAAAAGAAGAAATAATATAAATCTCTCATTATATATCTTTGAACACCATTTCCTATATGCCTATATGTAGACACACAAATTCACACATTTCTCTCCAAAAATGGGAAAAAGCTCTGCTTTTTTCACTTAACCTTATGTCTCATCATGAATATCTACTAAAATATAAAATGTAACGGCTGCTTAGTAGTCCATGCATAGATCTACAGTAATTTATTTAATTACTCCTGGACAATTATGTTGTTTCCAATGTTTTTTATTATAACTAATGTAGGAAGAACTTTCCTGAAGCAAAATGCTTGCATATGTCTGTGATCATTTCTTGTTGGCTCAAAGGGGATCAGTTTAGGGCTTTTTATAACAGAGAACCAAATGGTTCTTTAGAAAGGTTGTGCCTGGTTGACTGCTCTGCCAGCGTGTTTGAGTGTGGCTAGCGTTCCCCAGATCCGTGACAGGACTGGGTCTCAACATTCAAACATTCAACATTCAAAGGCTATCAAGGGTATCCAGAGCTATACTTAGATGGGCTACCTCACGTTTGTATAGAAGGTGTCCTTTTCTAGTTGAGTGAAAAAAAAAAAAAAAGAAGTTGCTTGGAAAAGTGCCTTGATTATTAGGTAGTCTGGAGATTCAGCATTTTTTTTTTTAATCCCCCGTAGCTCTGATGAGGACTGTCACGTGATCCTTGCTGGTCTGCACTGCCAACAAGCCCAAAGCAGGCCAGTCCAGCACGGTCCACTTGAGGATCGTGTTTAGAACTGAATTCCCAAATATTAAGTGTCAGAAGCAAGCTCTCTGCTATTTATTCCCCCTGAGTGTTCCTGGAAGATCATTATTTTTCATCGGAATCGACAAGAAGGAGGAACAAAATTGCAATCAATAAAAGCTTCTTTGAAAAAGGCACATGTGCCATGGTAAAATGATTTCAGCAGCTGTGAGACTTTTCTAGTCTGATCATAGAGGCCAGGAAAAGGAGAAACTCAATGAGAATGGAACAGACACTTGGAGATACTAACCTGGTGATTACAGAAGGGAAAACATTCTGGAAAGAGAAGCATAGTTAGGGGAATAGGTGCAAATGGGGTCCAGTCATTAGAGAGACCTCTAATGCAGCGGCTCTCAAAGCAGGGTCCCCGAACCAGCATCAGCATTATCTGGGAACGTTTTAGAAATGCATATTCTCCGGGCTCACCCTAGACCTAGTAAATCAGAAACTCTGAGGTGGGGCCCAGTAATCTGTGTGTTAATAAGCCCTCCAGGCAATCCTGATGCAGGTGGAAGTTTGGGGGTGGCTGCTCTAAGGATCACTTCCATTCCCAATTCAAAAAACGAGATGTGGACCCACAGTGCTAGCATTCTGTGATCATAGATGGTCCCTCCCAGAAAATGACCCCTACCTTGCTTTGCAGACAGGACTCCAGTCAGAGCACTGCTGCTGGATTTACCCTGGCCTTTTGAGTTTTTCCGTCTCTCAAGAGCATTCTAAAGCAGCATTGGGAGAAAACAAAAACCTCTGTCAGAAAAGCCAATAATGGAAAAATACCTAATTCCGGTAGATGCATCCTCCCATCCAGCACACAAGAACTCTTTACAAACTCCAAATGCTAGCCCAACTTTTAAAATTCAGAGTCCCTGCCAGAGAGTTATGATTTTTATGGACCTGGTAAAGAGTTTTGTTTTTTTTTTCTTTTTAAGTTGGTGCCCAGCAGAATTACAGCAATTATATCCTCCTATATATAGAAGGTACTCAATGCATATTCGTTAAATTAAATCAAATCTGAAGCAAGAACTCAGTCTAATGTGTGAAGTCACTAGTTATGGAAACCCCTTCCAAACAGACATGAGGTGGAGACTAGGTTTACTTTCATGGAGCAATGCCAAAAGATCATTAGTGGTGTCTGGAAGGTTTCTGTGGCTGGACTGGAAAAACAGGCATGACTGATTAATGAAATCTGCCATGGACTCAAGGTTAAGGAAGTGCATATGTGTCATTCCTAGAACAGAACGTTACATTAAAATTGATATGTGCTATACAGCCAGTGCTTGGCACATAGAACTGAATAAATGTTGTTAAGTGAATGCATATACACATTTTTTAAATTACGTATTAATTATACAACTTTAAGAGCTGTATTCTTCTTTGGCTGTGTGTGTATATATAGATGGGTGTAAACTCAAGTGGCGCCCCCCCACCCCAGATTGGAAAAGGAAGAACAGCATGGAGACTTCTGAGAAAAAAGTGAACGTCAAAAGCCAGGAATATGAGATGGCTGCCCCAGCAGAGAGACGGCTGTAAAACTTCACCCTCAGGAAGAGAAATCAATCTATTTTCAAAGCAGAGAAACCCAGGAGATTTTGCTAATTGTAACACTTACAACTACCATCTGCAGAAACACATATTATCTAACTAATGGCACTGGAATTAGACTAAATAACAGTGGGGAGAATTTAAACATTCTGTCCTTTGAGTGTGACGTGAACATTATCATTTAGATTGTGATTTCCCAACCTTTGTTTCTTCATTGCTCAGAAATCATTTTCTTATGGATGATGAGGAGACAAAGAACATCTGGTGACAGAACACTTTATAGAAAAGCTGGATAGGAAACCTAATTTAATATAGACTGAGGCTGTATAGTGGTCACATCCAGATTCTGGTGGTCTCAGTGTGCCCTGTCCAGATAACAGAAGGAGCTCTTGCAAAACCTGTTTTTGTTGTGTTTGCTGTTTGGGGTTTAATTCTTACTGGTTCCTCAGTCAAAGCTCTTACTGAACTACCTGGGAGGGCAGGCAAGCACTAGAGTATCTTTGGCACATAAAAGGGAATTAAAATAGAATGACATTTAGATGTACAATAGTGAATCATCACCGTCACCGTCATGATTTTCTACCTTGTATTTGGCAATGTTAGATTTCAAGAGGTTGACCTCTTCATGAAGTTGCTTTAATCTCTCTTGAAGGTACCTGAAAAAGAAAATATACAACTAGGAAGAGTTTGGAGGCAAAATAAAAAACATACACTCAAGTACGAGAGGATAAAAAGAAAACCACACACCCAAAGAGCCACCTTTTACATACAGTGCCTTCCCACCACCGAAAGCAGAAGAAGTGCACCTTGGTGACCTCTTCTTAAATGGATGTGATCAAGGTCAAATACGCCCAAATCACTGAAACCTCACTTTAGGACAGCCCTCTGCAGAGATCCCCTACGGGATATCAACACAGTTTTCACATAATTCTCATTAAGATGATTCCACTGGGAAGCAAGGCAGCAAGAGGCAATACCAGACACAGCATTAAGTTAGTCACATACACACACTGAAATTTGCCTCTGGGAAAAGAAACAGCTAAGGGAATTTCTCAATTTATTTTCTTATTCTTTTCTGTCTTCTCGATAGCAATAATAAGCAGCTTTCACTGGTTCCCTACCCTTCTCACCCAACCGGGGAGGGCAGGCGGAAAGAGGGCATGGATGTAGGCATGTAAGCATGTGGTTCTTCTTTTCTTACTGCTACAACTAACGTGTGACCTTAATATCATTGTTTTAGGGTTGAGACTTTCCTTTCACTGTAAGGCTATTTTCTTAAATGTAAATAGGGCTGCAAATAACTCCCAGCCTGCAGGCAAGTGGAGAGCCAGCATCCTACCCCAGTGCGGGCCTGGGACTGGTCACTTACCTGTTCTCCATACACAGGGCATCCACGTCAATGATTCGGTTCTCGTGGCCGCTCAGGATGTGGTTTAGCTCCTGGTTGAGCCTCTCGACTTTGTCCTGGTAGGAAGACCGCTCTTCTTTAACGTCCTGAAGCTCGTCCATAGAGGCCTGCAGGTCATGCTCCAGAGACTCAATCTGAAACCAAAGAAGTGCCCTTACTCAAGGTATTCTGCAGACATCAGCTTTATGGTTAGAGGCGAGCCTTCCACTTGGCTGACTGACTTTTAGAGAGCTTATTAATACCAGCACCTGCTATAAAACCATAAGCACCACACATTGGAATATGATAAAAGCTAAAAGCAAGGAACAACTTCCGGCCAGACACTTACTATATCCAAGATGAGATGGATTGCAGCAGCTTGGAAACACAGAACCGATCACTTATCAACTGCAGCCTGCCCTAAAGCCAGGGGCTCGGAGAGGGCAAATCCAGATATTGGGAACAACAGCCAGTGTCTTACAAATACATACTTTTTCAAACCACTCTAGACCCAGAAATCATGTTCTGCTCTTCAAAACCAATTAGTGAGAGGAGAAAAACGAAGTCTAGGCTCTCTAAGCTGTTCCCTAACTAGGGCTCGGTACCCGTTGAGATTTTGCCTAAAAAGCATCCACTCAGCATTTCAGCGGAAACTTGCAAATTAAGGCCAGTTTGTCATGTTTGTTCTCTCCCTGTCTATCCTGGTTATGGGGGAGGTTTCTTGTTGTGTTCAGAACAATGGCACCCAAAGTAAGAGAGCAGACCTGCTGGAAGACAGAAATGCAAAAGGCTGCTTGGGAACCTAGCAGAGAACAGAGGGAGTAAATGCATTCAAACTGCATCTTCCTTCCTCCTCTAACCCCGTTCCAAGCACCCCACAGTCTCTGAGAAATTGGGGCACAGTCTACTCTTCTCTGTGTCATGCTCAGCTGTGCAAACATATCCCCCACTCATAACAGATGTTGGCGATAACCTGTTCCCTTGCTCTCTCCAGCTGCTGAACCAAATCTTCACGCTCATGGGCTGCAAAGTGCCGCACGCCAATTTCTTCGTCTCCCAGCCTCTGTTTGGCAATTGTCATTCTCAAGAGCTGCATTTTCCATTGGTAGAAAAAGAAGAGAGAGAGGGAGAGAGACTTAAAATGAATAGATCCAAACAAAACCCCAAGCATACTAGGCAGAACGTGTTGGAAGTTAAGATTTTCCAAGAAATACTGGAGAAAGGCACAAGACAAAGAAATTTCTTGCCAATATCATTAATTAAAAAAAAAATTTTTAAATCCATATTGTATGTACAGACACATGTGTGCACACATACACCTATAAGGCTAACGGGAACACAGGCCTGGGCATCTGAAGGGGGACAGCCTGTTTAGCCCTGCCATAGTGAGGAAAAAACTCTGTGTCTCTTTTAACCTTAGCAAAGATTAAAAAATGATAACACAATGTTGTAAAGTATCTGCTAAGATGGGCATGCTCCCACATTCTTAACAATTAGGCTATGTTATCAAGAGCCTTAAAAATGTCCCTGACTCTTGCATCTGAGTGCTAATTCAGATTTAAGCCTAAGTAACCTCATCGCCTCTCACCACATGAATGTTCACAATGGATGAAATACTTTGCTGTAGTTCTGGACTAAAACGCTGGGGAAGAAACTTAATTTTCTTTTTTGCACAACTCAGGAAAATAGCTACTGTGCAGAGTTTCCTTTCTGACCTCAGCTGATGAACTGGACTGATAGTGTTAATTCAGATTTAAGAAATTATCTGAATCTTGGTTTGAGTAGATTCGGGATCTACATGCAATATTAACTAGATCAGATACCTTTTATATTTTCACATGTATACATAGGCTCTCCTCACCCTCATCAACATCCATTAGTTACTGAACTCTGCGAACTGGCACTGAAACATTACAATGTTTTGTTGCTCCAGTTTTGTAAAGTTTTACAGTGCAATACCTGTTACTTTTCAGAGACAAACCAAAGGTTAATTTCTCTAGGTTCTTGCTGTTTGCTTTAGCAGCATTTGATGGAGGATCTTTATATATATATATATATATATATATATATATATATATATATATATATATATATATATATATGTATATACATTTGTAATAGATGAAAAATAAACCAGATTGCAAATCCCTTTTTTTTTTTTGAAGCAAACCATGTACCAGGTTTTTGGTCCAAATTGTGTAGGATAAGTTAAATTGCATTCTATTAACCCATATGAGTGTATTTCTGTACCCATAGTTATGTTGAAATAAAATTTTAAAAAGCAAAAAAAAAAAAAAAAAAGTCCCTATCCAATGATCCAGTAAGTCTGCTTCTGATAATCTGGGCTAAAAATAATCCCAGACATGGACTAGCTTTAGGAAAAAAGAAAAAAGTAGACTGTGCTGTTATTTATAGAAAGAGTAAAAAAAGAAACAATGTCCAACAATAGTGGAATGGCTAGCAAATGATAATGGAATCAATCAACTGATTGATTGTTTGATCAATCAATCAAACAGCAAGTTTCCAGCTGTTTAAAATGAGGTTGATGTGAACTATGTAGTACCATGGTCATGTGGATGCTGCCACACTAAGTGGGAAAAAAAGCAGAAAACTAACTTGAATACGCAGTTTGGGGACTTCTCTGCCAGTCCAGTGGTTAGGACTCCATGCTTCCACAGCTGGGGGCCTGGGTTCAATCCCTGGTCAAGGAACTAAGATCCCACAAGCCACACAGTGCGACCAGAAAATAAATAAATAAATAATTTAAAAAAATGTTTAAATACAGGCACTTTCCTGGCAGTCCAGTGGTTAAGACTCTGAGTTTCCAATACAGGGGGTGCAGGGGGCACAGGTTTGATCACTGGTCGGAGAACTAAGATCCCACATGACGTGTGGCACAGCAAAAAAAAAATATGCAGTATGACTGAAATTATACTAAGAACCCACATACAAAAGAAAAAAATTACCAAATACACTAAAACCCTTAAATGTGTAAGTTTAGGTGATGCAAGACTGTGTATGCTATCTGTTCTTTGTTTTCTAACTTTTAAAATAAGTATATGTGATTTTCATAACATACTTTTAAAATGTTTTTAAATCCCTAGGAACTAAATTCTAGTCCTAAAAATGTAATTTTCCAAAGCATCCCTGCAGAACCCTTGGCTTTCCCAGTCTCTGGGGCCGAGCTCCATGTGCAGCTCCAAACCTTCCAGTAGGGCCATGATGGAAACTATGTTAGAGACTCCAGGAAGGTCCAGTGGTCCCAGAGCATTCCCTACATGCCCATCAGTGCCAAGCAGGTGGCCATTAAAGTGCTTTTTTAACTTTACAGCACTGCTTCCTGATGCTTCTTCGAAAGAGGTTGTAAGACTGATTCCTCCACCTCCCTGTAGGGTGTGTGCAGATGGGCTTCATATATGGATGAAATCCTGGGGACAGTGTTTTGCTGCCACACAGATCCAACCCATCCAGGAATACCTGCTGGGGTATGCTCTTCCTCGTTCCTGCGTGGATCCTAAGGGATTTGTTGCCAATAGAGAGAATGGCTTTATTTTTCAAGTCCCTAAGGATTTAGGGGCAGGTGAGAAAGTTAAAAGCCAAGGTAGAATATTAACTATATAGGAATAATAAAAAACAGCAATGAACTGTGCAGGAAATGATGACTACTGAAAAGTAAAGAGCATTTTCAAATGACATATATTTGGGGTCCTTATTTGAAAACTAGTCAGATGAACTGGACATATATTTATTGTGCATCTACTATGAGCAAATGCATCATTAGGATCAGCGCACAATGTTCCAGGCAGGTGGAACAGCTTGTACAAAGGCCTAGCAGAGGACACATGGGCACTTAGGTACACAGATGGCCATGCTTAATGGAATCCCCATTCCAAAGCTCAAGGATTCTGTATTTGTATACTTGCCTAATGCAAATTTATTTGTAGCCTCGAAATCAGCATTCATGGTGCTTTTGCATCATGAGGGGACATGTGCAGATAAACACAGAGTTGCAAAAAATGGGAAGCATCCCACAGGAACGTTCCCAGCTAAAGTCGAACAAGGCAATGTTCCGCTTTCTTGTTTTAGCTCATACTATAAACAAGTGTCCTTTTCACGGTTTTTTTCACGCCACTTTTTTTTCACATTTTTGTGCTTTCTGTTGGTGTTTTGCCATTTAGAATGGCCCTCCTGTGCAGCACTGGAGTGTTGTCTCATGTTCCTGAGCATGAGAGGCCATGATGTGCCTTACAGAGAATATACGTGTGTTAGATGAGCTTCCTTCAGGCATGAGTTACAGTGCTAT